>NC_090941.1:10000000-11276666 GCF_040938575.1 Ambystoma mexicanum
TGAATAAAATACCTATTTCCTTCACTTCCTGCGGACTTATGCTGTTGTGGAAGAGGTGCCACTTGTGGTGCATTCCCTTCATTTCCAGTATGTTCTGTTAAAGAGAAAAATGTATGTTAGGTGTATACGAAGCAGTATATATTAACTGTCTTACTTTTCAGACTGTGGTGTGTACCAAAGGAGGTCCTACCGTTACTCATTTCTCCATGATGGAAATTCTCTTCAAGCCATTCTAGGGTGCTTGCCATTGCTGTGTAAAAAAAGAAACATCATGGGTTTCTAGTATTGTACACTGCACAAACTGTGTGTTATAGGAGAAACTTTAGTGTACTTACCACGTTGTACTGACGTTTTGCTCCAAGTACTTAGAAGTCCTTACTCTGCAAGATCCTTCTTCGTTCCTATGTAAAGCAGCAGTGTGGTAACATTGTTGGAGGCAGACATCAGTTCTCTTGTTGGTGCATTCCATTATGGGGCATACCCTATGCCTTTGCTCTGCTAATTTCTCTGGTTTTTCGTTTTTTCCTGTAAGCATAATTTGGATAGGTGTCTTGGCCACAGGCCCCAGAACACAAAAACCACACCATCTAGTGATGGGGCAATCGGTTACTTGACTCACTAAAGTCCCTTTGGGACGCATAAACACAGGGGCCCTGGCTGGACTCAGTCCTGGCGCCTTAGGCGCCAGGCTCATATAGAGATGTGAGCAGGAAGACTTTATTTCAGTGCAGGAGTGCTTTTACTTTATTTCAGTGCAGGAGTGCTTTTATTTTACAAGAACTTTCCAGGAGCTTTATTTCAGAGAACATCCTCATGTGCTGACTCATCGGGTGTGGCAGGGTGTGGCAAGCAGGCTGAACCTGATGGGCGTGGCTTCAGAAGCTCAGCTATATAAGCTGCTCCATCCTTAAGGCCGGTGCTTCGTGTTACTGTGCACTCGCATGGAACGTGACGCTCACCACCGCTTGGACCAGTTTACTTACCTTTGAAACTAGGCGTTCTCCTGCATACTCACCTCCAGGAAACCGGTGCTTCATCGCTTCATCTGCAGACTCATCTCCTGACATCCAGTGATCTTGATCCCGACGCCACAGCACTGCACTCCGCATCCACGAACTTGGACCCTGTGAAAAAGAAGAAAGACAAGGTTAGAACATCAGTCCAAGGGCCGCGCCGCATTTGAACCCAGTGCGCACCCTAGTTAACAACTTACCAGCTACTGTACTGCTGCAGCTTCATTTCTCATTCCCTCCGGCTGCCACCTCAAGCTCCACAGCTTCTGCCGGGCCGGCAACATCACCTGCAAGGGAAGAAAGCAAAAGAGCAAACATCAAAAGTGGAACAGAGAGCAATACAAGACAACAAAATTTACAATACAACAAAAACAGACGAGGAAAGACAAAGGCAAACAGGAACACTTACCTGAAGTATAGTGGCTTAGTCGCAGCAGGACTGGACTACCATGTGCAAGGGATCAGTGAAGGAACTCGGTGCAGATCATACAAACGCCCCTGTCAGAAGCAGCAGGATGGAGTGCTCGCCAAAACTAATCAACAGGTGAGCTTTCCAGGACAGCGCATCCCACGGGTACCACGGTTTGGAAGAAGGGGTCTGGAAGGGGATCGGGTGCACAAGCTGGCATACTCAGGAGCATTCCCATGCAGCATCACCTATTACCACCAGTCACCACATAAGCACAGAGGGCGAAGTCGGACCCGAGAGACTTCACCCCCGGGAGGGCTGCAACCATGCCCCAATGCCTCCGCAGAGACCAGGTGAGCGTAACAATAGGTTGTCATTAGTGGAAAGTAACTGTAATGTCCCTTTAAAAACGTTTTTGCACTGAATGTGATAGGTTTTTCTTATGGCAGCTGAACCATAACGTCCCCTTACCAATGTTTTTTCAGTGAATATATATATATGTATATATATATATATATATATATATATATATATATATATATATATATATATACAGGAATTGAACTAAGGCAGTCAATATAACTGTGATTGACAAAAGCAGAGATTACATCCTTATAGTACGGGGAACAATCCAGAGGCATACATTGACAGATTGAAATAGTTAGTATCCCAGGATTTTGATATTTGCTCAGTTCCCCTTCCTACAAACCGTTATTCCTCTTCCCACTCCAGCCCAGGGAAGGTTAATGACATGCTGAGATTCTATGCTCCGGTTGAAAGAACCCATGTTGTGTGGGGTTGATGGGTCAGCCTTGCCACGGTAGAAACATAATATTCTGGCATCAATTTTGGGACCACTTCCAACACAATTCACCATTCTAGCCATTTTGTGAGGCATATCAGTAGGCTCACCCCCCAAATGTTTTGCTTGGCCAAATAGGGGCTTGCTTATAAGAGAGGAGGTTTAGTCCATGGTTTCTTTGTTTAGAGGGTTTACTCCAGTCGATACTACCATGAATGGAGAATTGATTGGCAGTAGGTCCGGAACCTGTCCCTTCTAGGTGTTTGTTTTGGAGGCTGCGGCACAATCATCTTGACTATTGTTTTTTAGATGGAGTTACAGCGAGTTCTGGTATTGGGCCGGGACCATAATTCCCAATTCACCTGTTTTTCCTTAGGACAGAGAATTCTATTCCATTCATCCCCTAACTATGGTGGTGACGAGTGATGGGATGGAAATAGAAGACAGACTATGGAAATATACAAGGAGTACTATTGTTATGTTTTAGGGGCAGGGAAGTCACATGGAAATGACATGTATTGTAAAGGGCCAGACCATAGGGAGATACACAGGGAAGGTTAATTGAAGACTAGTTGAGTAAGATTGGGTAGTGTTTGAGTGATGTGCTGTCTGTTCAACAATCCTACTACTGTTAAAGAAAGGCCAACTGTATTTTATCTAGAGCCTTCTCAAGTTTCTGATCTAATATATTACTGTCAGTCTGTTCTTTTTACTAGAAGAAACAAAATGATGTCTAAACTCATCTATTGGTATAAACAATGGCCAGGAACCTCGGTGCTGACAGTGCAAAGAGAACTTGGTGGTTATGGAAGTGTAGCTCCAGACTTGGTACACTTGCCCATGGCTATGCACTGGGTGGTGGTACCAAAGCATTGTGAATTGGAGGACCTTAGTGCTGGAGTAGGGAGTGGGAAGGAACACACAATATGTTTGGAGTGTTATTTGCTAACGATACTGAATGGGAAGAATATAACAAGGTCAATGAAGGTGTGTTCAAATTCCATAGATTCCCAGTGCCAGTATTGAGAGAATTTAGGAAATTGAACATTTACTATCATTCAGCATTTACAGTCCCTAGAAATGGACTTGGGGAGTTCATGAAGTATACTGAAGTGTATAATCAACGGTGGTGGTACTACACTCTGTCAAAATTTGGATAGGTATTTTTATTTATTTTAATTTAGAAGGTGCCTTCACAAAGGCGCTGTACATAAGAGCAAAACCAGTATAAACAAAACAGGCTATAGTAGTGAGCAACATCATAACAGAAGGTTCAACAAGGAGAGTGAGAAGAAAGATTATGAGTTTTTAGATGGGTATAAAAAAAATGTGAAAGGGAGGGGGATGCATGAATATTAGGTGCGAGATCAAGGAGGGAAAAAGAGTAAAAGTGAGAAGACGTCCAGGGGAGTTAACGGGTGGTGAGAAGTTGGAGCTGCTGAGAACAAAGGTAGCGCAACAGTGAGTATGGTAAGATAAGAGAAGTGAGACAGAGAGGAGTAAGGCCATGTAAGCATTTATAATACAATGAAAGTGAAAGAGGAGGTGTGAGTCATAAGGAAGAAGAGATGCCAATCTGAGAGATAACCTAATAGACAATCAAGGAGGAATTAGAAAAAGAAGCCGAATAGCAGAGTTAAATATAGAATGAAGAGGAGTAAGGTAAGAAAAGGGTAGACCAAAGAGTAGGGCAGAAGAGTAGTCAATTTGGAAACAAATAGAAGAAGAAGAAATGAGAAATTTTGTGGCGTGGAAAGAAAGAAAGGGGCACATTATGCATACAAAAGAAGAGAGTGACAGGTCAAAGAAATCTGCGAGGCATGAGTGATGAGTCAAAAATAACCCCATAGCAGCAGGTGGAGAATGGAAAAGGTAAGAGGGGGAGGTAAAGCAAATACCAGAAGGAAGTAAGGGGGAGAAGGAGAAGCAGAGGCAAAGTAGATAACCTCTGTTATAAAGGGATTGAGGTGAAGAAAGTGGGAGTGCATCCACGATTGGACAGCAGAAAGGGAGAAAGGAACAGAGGTATGAAGTGAATCAGAGAATGACCAGAAGGGGAAAAAGATTTGTGAATCGTCTTTATAGAAATTAAATGAAAATTAAAAGATTCAATGATTGAGTAAAGCAGAATAGTGTAGATAGAGAAAAGTAAAGGGCCCAGCACCAAACCCTGAGGGACACCATATCGGAGATGTTGGAATAATTCTGGCTCAGAATATGGAGTAGGAATCGCTGGAAAGATAGGATCGAAACCATTGAATAATAAAGGTAGACAGACCTAGTGAGGAGAGAGAAGAGAGTAGAGTCAGGTCATCGACTGTGTCAAAGGCTGCTGACAAGTCGAGAAGAATGAGAATAGATGAAGATTTAGTGTGAAAGGCAGAGAGTAGGGAATTAGAGATATGAAAGGGAGCAATTTCAATTGAGTGTCCCAGAGCAGAAGCCAGATTTGGTAGGGTGAAGAATAAAGATTAATATAGGAGGACATTTGTGAATAGATAGCCCATTCAAGAATTTTAGAAAGAAAAGAGAGAAGTGCGTTAGAGAGAGATGAGGAGCTAAAAAATGTTTCGCAGAATAGGGTTAGTTGGAGCATGCTTGAAATGGGAAGGAAAACTGACAGAGAGGGATAGATTTAACAGATACTTTAAAAAGGAATGAGAGGATAGGCAGCATGAGTCAGAGGAGAAGGCAATGGAGCAAGAGGAAAGGCAGTGGGGTGGGCTTGGGAGAGTAAGGAAGCAGTCTAAGTCAGTGAGAGGAAACGGCAATAAAGGAGGAGAAGAAGGAGTAGAATGAATCAATACAGGTGAGGGTATATAGGTTGTGACGGAAGATGGACAAGTGATTAGTGTGGAGCAGAAACCTTAGAGACAAAGAAGTCAGAGAAGTCTGACAAAGAGATGTAGGATTTTATGAATAATCTGGAAAAGGCAATGGGCTGACGTGTGAGAAAAGAAGTGAGTGGGGAAAAATAGTGCTTTTTGGCAACAAGAAGAGATGTGTCATAAGAAGAATGAAGAACAGATAGAATAGGGACGTCCAAAGAAGTATCGTTATTTTCCAGAGGCATTCTGCCTTCAGACGGTCTGCCTATAGATACATATTGTTAAATGCATTTGATCCACAGATTTGTGTACTGTTCCTTTATCTGCTTTCCAGGTGACTACTCATTACTGTAATTGCACAAATGGGGCTGGAATCCGGTTGGCACAACATGGGGAGGAGTTGTTTGAAGGACGATAGAAAAGGGAAATACTAGATAAAATGTGGAGTGGGGCTAACACTACACTTGCAACCAGGGGTATATATAAAGGTACCAATTTAAAGGGTTTAGTTGGCTGACGTGAAAAGGCCACCAGGCTCATATCCAAAGCAGAGCTTAAAGGTAGTGAGGAACGTATCAACGAGCTCTATGTAATAGGCACCACCCTGAGTCAGCTTACAAGAGGTGCTCATCAGGATGGAGTACTTGAAGCAGGAAGCAACCTGGAGTGGGACATGGCTTGTGAAGAGATGCAAGATTATCTCAATACCCAATTGATCTCAGTCAGAGAAGATGTGGGACATAATAATTGGCTAAGACTGTTGAAAAAAGACTCTGGGATACCTAAATGTCTATGGCAATGAAGAAGTAAAGTGGCTGGTACTGTGAGGATAAAGAGTATTCATTTACAGTGCATTGGGCCAATCAACAGACTATGCGCACTGGCCAGCAGACTATTGCTTGGACCGTTGGCAGCATGTAAGTGGGAGTGGGTGCTGCATCATGAAGTATGGGAAATGAAACCCCCAACAATTCCTCCCGATACCTGATCTCTGCCTCGGGGATGATTGTTGATTTGTTGTTTAGTCTGGGTTCAAATTGGGAGCAATGGCCTTTGCATCCCCCACCGTTGCAATGTTTGAGTAAATTAAGTATGGGACAGATAGTGTTGGTTGGAAACAGGGTGTGCTGGGAAGGTGAGGAAGCTGGATACAATTTGATAGGGAAAGGGTTGTTTCAAGGTAAGGATTGTTGTGTAGAATTACTAGCACTGACGGAGTCTGATGTAAATTTCACTGTTCATACAGGTACTAAGCAGTTCATTATTTTCTGTCCAGCTACATACAGAAGAATGGTAAAGGTGTATGTCGAGGTTTTTAAAGGAGTAGCCTAAGTTAGTGCCATATAGATTTCAGAATTTAGAGGAAGCAGAAAAAAGCAGTATGATATGTAACAGATGTGACAAAGAGTTTGCAGGTGTTGGAGATGGCATTCAACATAGAGAAACAAACATTTAAAGTGGCTCATCGTACAGGCATGATATGTGCTGCAGAAAATGTTTTGTGTGCAGTGAATTCGGAAGTGTCTGAACAGCCTTACATCACCACCGGAGTATGTATCACAGCATGTTCTCTTATATTTACTGAGGTAATAGGTGTTGAATGAGTTGCTGTCGCCATTACCGAGCAGTGGTAATACAAAGTTGATCTTCCAGCTCACCTCCTTTTCAGTCAGCCCCTGACTAGTTCAAACAATGGATCAATATTCTTTGTCGGAAGTGCATCAGGGGTGGTGGCCTTATGTCCCTCACCTTTTGAGGTGGACACTGGACATCGTCAGACCAGAACAACCGACCCGGAAACAGAGGATCACTTGGTGACGAGAGATGGGATGGAAACGGAAGATGGACTATGGAAATATACAGAGAGTACTATTTTTATGTTTTAGGGGTGGAGGAGGTGAAAGGGAAATGAAATGTATTGCAAGGGGCCAGACCATGGGGTGATATAAGGGGAAGGCGAATTGGAGGCAGGTTGCGTTAGCTTGGGAGGTGGGTTAGTGATGTGCTCTCAGTTTATCGGTTTGCAAATGAGCAATGAATGGTGTCTTGCCTTATCCATTCTCAACTCCTTAATCTTTTGTTTTTTTTGCATTGATACAACCCGGTCTAACCTAGTTGACTGTTAATCGGAAGCCGTGACCACATTTGGGGTTGTTGTGCAGCATTTAGAGCCCTAAGGTATTCATCATCTGACAACCAATTTGGAGGGACTTCACATGGATAGGGGATAACACCTTGGAGGAACATTACAGTCCTCAGGAGGAACCCCATCACATTTGTAATGGGCAGATTGTCTGAAATTAGCGCAAATTAAAAAAGATCAGAGGAGGCACTTTTTTGTGTGAGCTCATTGCCAAAATGTGCAGGTCACTTTATTCTCAAAGATTACCTGCGCATTTCAGGAGTGGCTGGGAAGTGGCACCAAGATGTGCTGTCCAGCCCCCTTGCATACATTAGAGTCAGGAGCACTGTCCCTTCACTGAATGACAGGCTCCCAACAACCACATGGTTGTTGGGAGCGTATTTGACAGAGGCAGGGTCTTAAAGGGCCTGTTTCTGGGAAATGATTGCAAAAACACACAACTGGTGCCAGCCTCTCTCTCATATGGTACCTTACAGGCACTCTCAGAAAACATTGCCGCAGTCTCCTCAACACTCCGTCCTCCCATCCGTCCTACGCCTGGTGTCTTAATTCTCCACCGCTCCACATGATGTCACCGGGAACACCTTTGAATTTCCTCTCTGCTCGGCAAGCTTTTATATCTCAGCCCTCTTCCTTTAAACACTCCTCTGCCTTCCCATTGGTCCCCCTGTCACCTTTTCCCATAGGCCAATCTCTGGCTAACCTATCGCTGGATGGCTTCAAAAAGGCTCTTAACCCCAAACCTTTTTCAATCTCTGTTTGCAAGGTATCAGCCACGTGCTCCGGCTGGTCATTTTGTTTGCGTCTTTCTTCATGTGCTGGTGAGTTTTGCTTCCAATTCAGTTTTGGGAGGATTCCCCAACCAGCACAAACCATGTGCAATGGACATGTTGTTTATATCATGTCCTTTGGCCAATCCCATGGGTACCCTAGAGCACCTGTGAAGGCCCATGCCCAGGTCTTGGGCACCCCAGGTCCCTTTTTCTGTGTTCTTGAGCATGGTCTGAAGTTTTCCCCAGTGATCTGTTTCCCAGGACAATGATTTTGCCTATTACCGAGGCACTGCCAGACTTCCTGCTGTGCCCACTGAGCATGGCCTGTACTAAGCAGTTCACTATTTTCTGTCCAGCTACATACAGAAGAATGGTAAAGGTGTATGTCGAGGTTTTTAAAGGAGTAGCCTAAGTTAGTGCCATATAGATTTCAGAATTTAGAGGAAGCAGAAAAAAGCAGTACGATATGTAACAGATGTGACAAAGAGTTTGCAGGTGTTGGAGATGGCATTCAATATAGAGAAACAAACATTTGAAGTGGCTCATCGTACAGGCATGATATGTGCTGCGGAAAATGTTTTGTGTGCAGTGAATTCGGAAGTGTCTGAACAGACTTACTTCACCACCGGAGTATGTATCACAGCATGTTCTCTTATATTTACTGAGGTAATAGGTGTTGAATGAGTTGCTGTTGCCATTACCGAGCAGTGGTAATACAAAGTTGATCTTCCAGCCCACCTCCTTTTCAGTCAGCCCCTGACTAGTTCAAACAATGGATCAATATTCTTTGTCGGAAGTGCATCAGGGGTGGTGGCCTTATGTCCCTCACCTTAGGAGGTGGACACAGGACATCGTCAGACCAGAACATCCGACCTGGAAACAGAGGATCACTTGGTGACGAGAGATGGGATGGAAACAGAAGACGGACTATGGAAATATACAAAGAGTACTATTTTTATGTTTTAGGGGTGGGGGAGGTGAAAGGGAAATTATATGTATTGCAAGGGGCCAGACCATGGGGTTATATAAGGGGAAGGCGAATTGGAGGCAGGTTGCGTTAGCTTGGGAGGTGGGTTAGTGATGTGCTCTCCGTTTATCGGTTTGCAAATGAGCAATGAATGGTGTCTTGCCTTGTTCATTCTCAACTCCTTAATCTTTTGTTTTTTTTGCATTGATACAACCCGGTCTAACCTTGTTGACTGTTAATCGGAAGCGGTGACCACATTTGGGGTTGTTGTGCAGCATTTAGAGCCCTAAGGTATTCATCATCTGACAACCAAATTGGGGGGACTTCACATGGATAGGGGATAACACCTTGGAGGAACATTACAGTCCACAGGAGGAACCCAATCTCATTTGTAATGGCCAGATTGTCTGAAATGAGCGCAAATTAAAAAAGATCAGAGGAGGCACTTTTTTGTGTGAGCTCATTGCCGAAATGTGCAGGTCACTTTATTCTCAAAGATTACCTGCGCATTTCAGGAGTGGCTGGGCAGTGGCACCAAGATGTGCTGTCCAGCCCCCTTGCATACATTAGAGTCAGGAGCACTGTCCCTTCACTGAATGACAGGCTCCCAACAACCACATGGTTGTTGGGAGCGTATTTGACAGAGGCAGTTTCTTAAAGGGCCTGTTTCTGGGAAATGATTGCAAAAACACACAACTGGTGCCAGCCTCTCTCTCATATGGTACCTTACAGGCACTCTCAGAAAACATTTCCGCAGTCTCCTCAACACTCCGTCCTCCCATCCATCCTACGCCTGGTGTCTTAATTCTCCACCGCTCCACATGATGTCACCGGAAACACCTTTCAATTTCCTCTCTGCTCGGCAGGCTTTTATATCACAGCCCTCTTCCTTTAAACACTCCTCCGACTTCCCATTGGTCACCCTGTCACCTTTTCCCATAGGCCAATCTCTGGCTAACCTATCCCTGGATGGCTTCAAAAAGGCTCTTAACCCCAAACCTTTTTCAATCTCTGTTTGCAAGGTATCAGCCACATGCTCCGGCTGGTCGTTTTGTTTGCGTCTTTCTTCATGTGCTGGTGAGTTTTGCTTCCAATTCAGTTTTGGGAGGATTCCCCAACCAGCACAAACCATGTGCAATGGACATGTTGTTTATATAATGTCCTTTGGCCAATCCCATGGGTACCCTAGAGCACCTGTGAAGGCCCATGCCCAGGTCTTGGGCACCCCAGGTCCTTTTTTCTGTGTTCTAGAGCATGGTCTGAAGTTTTGCCCAGTGATCTGTTTCCCAGGGCAATGATTTTGCCCATTACCGAGGCACTGCCAGACTTCCTGCTGTGCCCACTGAGCATGGCCTGTGGCCATGCCCACCATCGAGCCACCCAAAGTAGCCACCAGGCAAGATCTGTGGTCATGCCCATTGGTTAACTTGCAGGCGTATTGCATTGAGACATGCTCCAGTCACACCCAAGCCACCCAAACAGTCACTGGGCGTGCCGTTTGGCCTTTTTCATCTGACCCAGCTCTTGCCGCACCATGCCACTGGCTGTGACCACTGAATGGCCTGTGACCATGCCCCGTGGCCACTTGACCAGAACATTCCGTTGGTCATGCCCAGGACTCTGTGTAACCTGCTCTGGGCATATCATGGGGGCTTGCCCAGTGAGCATTTTGCCTGGGGCATAGCCACATTATGGACACTTCCATTGGCCATGCAGTTGGCACTGGTCGTGACCTGCAGTTGTGCCCACTTTGGCCCCTTGTGACTACTCTATTGCCAATGGGCCTGGTTTCTGCCCATGCTCAGGGCCACTGTGCCGAGGGCATGTGCTTCAGCCATACCCCTGGGCACACACATTTTCCTTGGTGGGTCTGTAAGCTATCGCTAGCCCCTTGACTTGGCCAACCAATCAAAACTTCTGTGGGTTTGAGCTGGGTCCAAAGGTTCGCGCAGTATTTAAACCCTCTTGAGGTGTCCCTTATTTGGCACGCCTCTGGGGGTCCTCCTCACCCTTCCTAGTGGGAATATACACCTTTTCAAAATTTGAAACCCTGACTCACCCTGAAATCAAGTAAGTCAGGAACAAAAACTTTCGAGACCAAGTTCTAAACACTGTCTTAAAACCAGTGCACTGATTGACAGGTGTAATGTGCTATTATTATCATTATTTATTTGTGTGTATATGGTTTACATAAACCTTACACATAATCACGAGTTTAAAATCCATATGAAACCATTTTTACACGAGTTAAAAACACCTTTTACAATTCATGAATAAAACATTTGTAAAAACCAGTATCATAAAAAACAGCAACCGGAATATGACCTAACCACTCTTTGAAATATAATATATCATTTTTGATAAATTCGTAAGGCATAAGTCAACTTTAAGGAGTCTCCTGAAATAATTCTAGTCTACAAACATTCCCTAAACACGAGTGGTTTAAGACAAATTCACCAAAACATCAAATTCTTACTTTGAAATAGGACATATGTAATGTAATGGCCATTTGTATAGCGCCTTTCACCATTGGTATGGTTTCAACGCGCTGTAGGTTGAACGCCCTTGGGGGACTGAAGTCCAGGTATGGAAAATTCATCAGAGGCTTATTGAATGCGTGTGTGCATTTTAGTCAGTACGAAGGTAGGTAAGGGTGACAAGTCCCTGCTAGTTACTAATGTTGAGCAGGCGGGTGGATGGGTGCAGAGAGGTAATCTGGAGAGTATGTGAGAGAGATATTATGTGTGCAGCTAGACCAAATTTTATCATTGGGGGATTGCTGCATTCTAATGGCAGAGGTGCTATGCAAAGAATGTGAAGCAGGTGGGACATTATGTGTGCAGCTAGACCAAATTGTACCGTGGGGGATAGCTTCATTATAATGGGAGAGGTGTTGTGCAAAGTATGTGAGTCAGGAGAGACATTAGTTTACAGCTAGATTTAATTTTATCATGGGTGATAGCTGCATTCTAATGGTAGAGGTGCTTTGCAGGTATGTGAAGTAAGGAGATATATTATGTGTACAGCCAGACCGAATTCTGCTGTGGGGGATAGCTGCATTCTAATGGCAGAGTTATTTTGCAGAGTATGTGAGGTAGAAGAGACATTATGGATGCGCAGCTGGGCTAAAATGTTACCTTGGTGACTAGCGGCATTCTAATGACAGATTTGCTGTGCAAAGTATGTGAAGCAGTAGAGACATTATGTAAACAGCTAGACCAAGTTTTTTCATGGTGGATAGCTGCAATCTAATGGCAGAGGGGTTGTGCAAAGCATGTGAGACAGGAGAGACATTATATGAGCAGTTAGACCACATTTTACTGTGGGGGATAGCTGCGTTCTAATGGTAGAGGTGATTGCCATGGTATAAATCAGTATTGCTTTCCTTCATGTCTTCATCTAGATTCATCTAGATGCAGATGCAGTGGCCACCGTAGAAATGTGTCTTAGTGCCATACATTTGTTCCCCTCAGATTTATCAGAGCCACCCCGGAAATGTTGCTAAATGTAATACATTGTATATTCTCACATTCATCAGAATGTATAAAATGCAGTACATTAGCTATCCTCACAATTCAGCTAGATGCAACATCTGGGCCACCCCTGAAATTCATCCAAATGCAATTCACTGATCACTCCGAAGGTTCACCGAGATGCACCACATTGACTGCCCTCACAGTGCATCTGAGTGCAACACATACGCTACCCTCGCTCATCCTCCAGGTATTTCACATTGGCTCACTGTTGTTTGGTGATTTGTTCATTAGCAGTTCTCCCGGGATTAAGTAGTTAGTTCAGGCAGTGAAGGCAGGGTTAGTCATGGTGCTGAGGTGAATAGCCATGTCTTGAGGGACCTCTGGAAAGCAGGTGGTCCTCTATGCATCTGATGTTAAGCGGCAAATAATTCCAGATAGTGGGGGCTTGGATAGAGAAAGTGGTGCCTCCAATTTTGGTTGATTTGAAAGGGGGAATTACCAGAAGGAGAGCAATGCCTGATCGCAGGTTCCTAGTGGCGTGATAGTGAGGGATTTTCTGTTGCAGGTATTTTGGCCTGTCTTGTGTAATGCTCAGTGAGTGATGCACATGACTTAGAAAGTGATGAGCCGTCCTATTGAGAGCCGGTGGAGGGTAAGGTGGTGAGGGTGATGTGTTCTCTTTGGCCGAGGGTGAGGAAGATCCTTGCTGCATAGTTCTGGACTCTATGGAGCTTTGTGAGTTAGTAGGCAGGGGCGCCCAGATAGTGAGAGTTAATATAGTGTAGTCGGGAGAGGACAATGGACATGATTGCCATCACTATGTGGAGGTAGTAGAGGTAAGGGAAAATGCGTCTGAGTATGCAGAGTATATGGGTGTCGAAGAAGGAGTTCGACAAGGAGTTGTCATGTTTTGGCTTGTTCTTCCACCATGAGAATGCCTCCCTTCTTCTGGTAGGTATAAGATAAAAGTCCAGGACAATGCCTGCCCTCTCCTGGAAAACTCTGAAAGTTCAAAGCAAAAGAAAAAGGTCTTTCAACAGGAGAATGCCTTCCTTCTCCTGTTGTCTGGTGTCTCTAAGGTCCAGGAGAATGCCCGCCTTCTCCTGGTTTCTCTCCTCTTATCAAATTGCTGTCTCCATAACTCTTGTAGCTCTTGTCAAGCTTTCCTCACTAGGCCTCGAAAGCCTTCCTTGGTATGACCTTCTTTCCAAATGTCTTCTTGGCAAGGGATATTATTCCCTATGAACAGTTCCCTTGAGTTTTGATAAGTGGTCTCGAAGAGACAAGGGTGTTGCTACGTCTGGAAAAGATCTGGGGCTACATTAATGTCGGAACTTTCTGGGGCTAGCTAGCCTATTGATTGTAGCCCTTGAGCTTGTATCCAGGGCTACAACCAAAGGACCTGGGGCTATAGCACCCTCAGCCCCCTAGCAACGCCTCTGTGAAGATGAGATACTCCTCTGATGCATTCTTTATGCGCTTGGATGAAGTTTTGATAAGTGTCTTTAGGATTGCCACTGTGATCGGACTTTTGTCTTCCAACTTGGGTCAGTGGTCGTATGCCTGCCACTGTAGTGAGGAAGTTCTCCTTGGATGTTTGATTCAATACTGCTATGGTCCCTAACCCACCTCTGGTGGTCAGTGGGCTTGTTGCTGCCACTGCGATGAGGAAGTTAACCTTGGATGCTCACTCCACTCTTCCTAATAGTTTGGTTATTACTACTGGGCCAGGGGAGAGTCACTCAAGACTGCAACTCATCCACTCGGTGTGCCCTCTGGGTCTCTCGTACCTCCCATTAGCTTCTTTGTGACTTCGGCACACCACTGGAACTTCCTGGGACTGGGGTCCGTCTCTCCGGCTCTTAGCACTTCTCTCCTCTGCTTCCACAGTACTGTGGTGGTTTCACACTCTGCTGTTATGCTTGGTTCTCTTTTTCTGCTTTGAGCTTGGGTCTGCTACAGCTGGACCCACAGGGAACTCCCTCAGCAATTTGCTGGCATCCTCCGCTCTCCTATTCCTCCGGTCTGCTGACAGGAATTTAAACTCACACTATGGTTTCCACACCTGTTGCCTCTCCCAGCTGGACTTAACAACTTCTTTACTCCATTATTGCTTCTTATACATTGTTGTCAGTCTCTCCCTGGCAGAATGCCAAAGTCTTTTGTTTCTTTTGACAACTTGATCTTTATGCCTGCCCTGGGCCACCTCGTACCAGTACTAGCATAGTCAGTAACTGCAATGTCTTCTGTGCTCTTATTTGTCCTAGTACCTTCTGTATTGTCTGTATCCCATGTACTACAGTAATACATTTGTCTACTTTCAAGGAAGTGGTTTGGAATGGAGGGGGGTCGGGAGGCTAGGGAATGTTGGGGTGAGATGTTGTTCAACAGGCTGTGCCCGAGGTCTTCCTTATCCTTAGAGGGGGAGTCCCTCGCTATGAGGTTCTTCCACATTAAACCACCCCTAGGGGGGACCATTGGGTAGTGGCCACACCTTCCTAGCCTCAAGGAAAAGGGCTCCACACTGGGGAGAAGTTACAACACCTAGTGAATTGTCACAGGAGGTAAAGGTAGGAGGATTTTGACACAGTGTTAATGTGTCGTGATAGAGTCAGGTCAGTGTCCATTGTGCAGCCCAGGTTTTTAACTGTGGTGGATGAGGTGTGGGGGGGACTAGGGAGGAAGTCCAGGGGATAGGTTGCGGGAAGAGGGCTGTGTTTACACAGATCATGATCTCTGTTTTCCCAGGATTGAGCAGGAGATGACTGACAGTCATCCAGCGATCAATGTCTGTGAAGCAGGATGCGAGGTCTGGTTGGGGGGTGGGGACGAATTTAGGGATTCTGAAAATGAAGGGATTGTTGTCAGCATAGTTGTAGCAGGTGAGGTTGTGTAGGCGGATAAGTGCGGGCAGAGGGCTCATGTAGAGGGTGAAGAGGAGAGGGCATCGGCAGGCGCTTTGGGGAACTTCGTTACTGACGGGTCGAGCAGCTGAATTGGAAAGATAGAGGAAGGTGGCTTGGTGCCTGTTTACAAGGAATGAAGAGATCCACTTGAGTGCTGTGTCCCTAATGCCAAGGGAGTCAATAGTGTCAAATGCTGCTGAGAGGTCAAGTAGTATGATTGCGGCACAGCCCTCTGTGCCTGCCGTGTTTCTGATATTGTCCCATATGGAGAAGAGGGAAGATTAAGTTCCATTAAGGGGTCTGAAACTGGACTGGGCAGGTTCGTGGAGATGGTTGGTTTCTGTGAAAGTACTCAATTGGGAGTAGGCAGTGCGGTCAGTGAATTTGGCTAGGGAACTGGTGTTAGAAGTTGGTCTGTAGTTGCTAGTTGTAGGGGGTCAAGAGATGTTTTTTGTAGGAGGGGTTTAATGTGGGATGTTTTGAAGGCTTCTGGGAAAATGCCTGAGGTGAGGGAGGTGTTGAGAATGGATCTAGCAAGGCTGCCTCCACAGGTCTATGCAAAGATTTATTTAAATAACCAGATGGTATTGAGAAAAACTAGGACAGCTGCAAGCTGCCAATCCATAAGTTACCCCTCAACAAAGACGCAGGTGTAATGTGTGTGTGCCCTTTCGTGATGAGGAAACCCTGACTGGATTTGCCCAACACTCTGATTAGGAACTAGTAGGGAACAGGAGGAAGAAAGAGAAACAAATAAATAAAGGCTCACCCCTTAACACACCCGAGTGCGAGTACAAGAGTCAGGGGGCTCACTTTGTGACCATAAGCACTGAACTGGGTCCTATGGCTGGGTTGAACAGTCACCACCAAGATCGTGGTGCTATGGCAGGAAATAATTGCATGAAATATAGGTATTATTCCTGATATTGTAAACACTGAGAAGTGGCGTTTATATATTAGGCATCATTAAATAAATAAAATCCATTCATTGACCATGGATGGGTAGAATTTATAACCCAGACATGAAGTTCATAAATAAATAAATAGCATCAATTCATCAATAATGGGTAGGTGGCATATATGTTCTAGACATGAATTAATAAATTAATAGCATCAATACTTGAACAATGGATGAGTGGCATGTATATCCTAGACATGAATTAATAAATTAATAAATAGCATCAATTCATCAATAATGAGTAGGTAGCATATATATCCTAGACATGAATTAATAAATATATAAATAAATAAATAGCATCACTGCTTGAACAATGGATGAGTGGCATTTAGATCCTGGACATGAATGAATAAATAAACACATAAATAGCATAATTTCAGTGACCCTAGTATCTAAACTGAGGAAAAACAATCCATATGCACTTGTTTTATGAACGTAAGTGACACGTTTAGTTCATATCCATATTTCCAAACCAATACTTAATTGCCTGAAACTACCATGCATACCATGCATAAATATAGCGCATACTAACATACACATATTGGCCCTGCTAACAGATGCCTTGGAGGAAAAAAACATATGAATTAGTGAGTTCATACCTGGGATCAGTATTTATATCCTGCGTGGGCCAGGCCCTGAACAAACCTGAACCCCACTCGTGGACTGCATTGCCTTATCATTAACCTCTAGATAGGTAGTACAGAGACACCTGTCTGTTGTACAGACAAATATGTATACATAAATATTAAATAATGAAATATTAAAACAGTGTCTGGTGAGACAAATGAAAGTCCACAACCTAGGGTAGCTGCAGTCTACCACATACACATAAGGGTCCACATACTTGAACACAACAAACCCAACACTGCCTCACAGGATCTATCATTACAACAAATTCCCCTCGTGATTTGAAATCCCCCTCAAATGCCAGACCCGAGCACAGGACCGGCTGAAATGCCAAAATAGGCAATTAACGTGGATGAATTTACCACACACTACCCACCTTAATGCAAATGTGCCAGTGGCCTGGTAATAATCAACACAGTCTATTTATTTCTCACTCCAGTTGCAAGGTCACCAAACATATAACCCTACAACTTGACCTGTCCATTGAAAATAAAACAAAACTGTTACACCGACTCTAAGGACTAGTCCAACATACACGGTAAACAACAGGGGTCTTTCTCTCTCGGACCCCACACTGGCTGAGGGATAAAACGCAACCCGCCGTGCGGGCCGTTTTAAAATCAAATCCAGATATCAGCACCCTTATCCACTCACAACTCTCATCCCTCCTACCTCATAGTGTACACACACTGCACCGGACACACGATACCCGGACAAGGGAAGCCACACGATGGAGTGAATCACTCGACCCCGCTTCCCTCAGGTGATGGTACCGCCTCCTCACCACCTGAGGCTGAACCCGGAGCACAACGCTGGCGGAAGACTGTCAGCCTCAGCAAAATCAGCACAAAGATCGCGTTGGGATAAGGAAACCCCTTCCTGGGTGTGAAATGCAACCGCTCACAGGCCTGGGTAGGCCCTGAGCAAAAAACATCCCCCTGCTAGGCGGTCGTACTGCTCGGCTGGCTCACTCCCCTTCCTGCTTGACACAGATCCTTTTTCTGGAATTGGGCACTGCCACCCATGTCGTCTCTGCAAGGGGACATACTTTGTTTCTGAAGTAATTCACTTCAGAATACACCTGCTTCCCCCCACGGGCGAGGGACACCACCGCCCACCATTTCGCTACATTTAAGGTGCTGAGATCTCAATGACAACGAAAATGGATGCCACGATGGCATAAATGAAAGAAAAAACAAACACAGACGGAAATACACAGAGGTTACGGGAGCACTTTGACATAAAACAAATATCCATATTGACCTGGCAATAAAAAGAGGGCTTAACCCACACACATTTTTTCTTTTACCAACAGGTAATGTTCACACATATTAAATAGTTATGACAGCACATATCATATTTTCATTTTGTGCCCCCATATAATGGGGTAATTATCACTGTCTGTGAAGACCATGAATATATTCAGGGTTATTCTGGGCTTGAGCCATGTTTCTTCCCTCTGGCTGAACACCCCTTCAGCAGGTTGTATACGAATTGTTCGTTTTACAACTGTTCGAATTACAATTGACCTTTTCACAATTGACCGAATTGTGAAGGTCAATTGTAACATATATGTAGGGGGAAACCCCCCATAACCGCCCACCTAACGCCAAACCCCCCAAACCCCTATATATATAAATAAATATATATTACCAAACAGATATATATATATATATATATATATATATATATATATATATATATATATTTATATATATATATACGGTCAATTGTGACCCTTTAAATTCGGTCAATTGTTCATTCGAACAATTGTAAACGAACAATTTGGGTAATATCCTTCAGCAAGCTGTGACAGCTGGATTTCAATTTATAGCTGGCTGTACTTTCAGATTCTAGGCACTCCATCCATCACATCCTGATTGTCAATAGTGGAGGACATTAAGGGAACACAGGGTGCTGATGCTGCCGCCATGAATCTCAGGTCGTCCGTAGCATCCAATCATTATCAAATGGTTGAGAGCATAATTCTATCTTTATTTGTAGGAGAGGCTGCAAGGTTAGAAGTTCAAAGGAAGCTGTCCCTACTAAAGGAGCAAGAAAAAAGGGAGCAATTTGGGGACTATGGGGAACCAGAAGTAGGACTCGGACTCTGGGACACCATGTTCATGGATTTTTATTATATTATTTTACAATTAGTCTGACCTTAGTCTGACCTTTTACCCAGCTTCAAAGAAAACAAACTAAAATAATGAAAATGAACTCAAAGTTTTAAATTCACTTTTCTAAAACTCAAAGGTACAAAGAAAATATATTCTTGTCAGTATGAGTCCATAGCATAAAGTTCCTAGAGCAAATATTAGCCTACCACATGTATAGCAAAACTAACACATAACACATCTCATAACAATGTGCGCTCTGAGGCTCTGAGGGCCATGGGCATGTGGCGCTTTATAAAAATTAAAATAAATAAATACATAAATAAACCTGCTTCAAACTCTCATAAAGCTTACTACAGAATTTACAGGAGGCATCAGCTCCTTTTCCTTGAGCACGGATACTTATAATTCCCTGTTTTCAATAAATTAAAACTTATTCACATCATTGTACTCCTTACAAATTACGATGATGATTGCATCAAGTAGCATCTTTCTCTCCTGGCTTTTTGCAGGGACGTCATTTGGGGGTCGCCAGGGGTCACAGCTGCGACCCCTGTGGTCTCCCTTGCTACCCCTGTGGGCTCCTTTGCTAACCCTAAAAAAAAATATTTTTTTTATATATATATATTTTTTTTTACAAACCGAAGCTCCTGGGCTGTAGCCAGCACCATGTGGCTCTTTGCTTCTGGAGTGGCTGGATTTCGTGTTCAGGCCTCTTAATAAAAAACAAAAAAAAACAGGGGGTTCCTCAAATGTAACAGTGACCCTAGATTTTTCCTATCTCCTTGGCATGCTCTTCAGGATATTTGTTAGTATGTATTTTGCTGACCTCTGAAGCCTGAAAAGTATATCCACGCAAGCTTGACATGGGGCCAAATTTGTACCAGACCTGCAGAGGAGCTGGCCTGCCGTTCACAGTTACCAGTTTAATTGTATCCACTACACAGTGCAATTTGCTTTCTGACTTTGAGAACATTCAGACACGTAATTGCTAATTTTACTATAGCCGGTAAGATAGCTCAGTGGGTTCACAGCAGAGCGCTCTCTGCTGTGATGTGTGTGTGTGTCTGATCTGCAGGTTGTTGGTTCGAATCCCAGCAAGGCCAACTCAGCCTTTCATCCTTCCCAAGTCGATACATGAGTACCAACACAGGTTGGGTGATATATTGTATGTACATTGGTTCTCTATAAAGTGCTTAAGCATACGTGCTATATAATAACGCATCATTATCATTTCGCCTTGGACATCTGCTTACACTCACAGTAATTTGGTAATATGGGCCCACACTCACTGATATAAACGATACATATAGTGATCCATTCTTGTATGAAATGTATTTCACATTACAGTGGTATCATAATCATATTTTTTGTCGTGTACTTAGGAACAATGCTACGTGATGCCAGTTCCCATTTTGTCAAGGGGTGAAAGGTCGTGTGCCATCGCTTCCTGTGATGTCAGTCAGGGTGGGGTCAAATGACATTACTTCTTGTGATGTCATTGGAGGTCAAGGGTCGTGTGATGTCACTTCTGCTACCCCAGGCATTTTGGTGAAATGACGTCCCTGGCTTTTTGTGCTCCATAACTATAATGGGCTGCGACGTGTAAAGTTGTATATTGTCACATGTTAAACACCAGTGCTGGGATTTTATTAATCTCTTAGCCTTTTCCGAATCTTCTAAAAAAGATTCCGAGGTCAGGTTGCCTACGACAAATAATTATTTGCCTTTTCCCATCAGATTTGATATATGTTTTGACATATTGTTAATGAGTAATTCATAAAACGAATACAGAGGAGGCAGCTTAATGTTTTTTGCAAAGCGTTTATCTCCTCCGCAGTATATGAAAGTTAAGTGAGTGAAATCCCAGCTCGAAACGTATCACGCTAACTGGGACACAGTTGGAAGTTCCAAAATGTACATCCAAATTGTACGCTCAAGTTTAGAAAAATCCAAACCCAACAATTCATTGTAGGTTTCAACTCCGTACAATAACGCCGGCACCATTTCAGCTGAGTAGAATTTAATTCCTGCGTTTATTGAAAACTTTCTGTATTTCATATTCAATAACCCCATTTGTACACATAGATGACAAGCCTGCTCCTTAATGGCTTCCACCAGGGACAAACAAGTTGGCCTGGAAAATATCATAAAACCCAAGTACTTAAATTCTGATACGATTTTTTTCCCCATGTAAATCCCACTGGAAGTTCTTTTTCTTCTTTTGTGTCCTGGTGTAATTAATGTAACGTGCTATTTGAATGCTGTGCATGCAATGAAAAGTAGAGTTACCGCTATAATTGAAACTCTTCACCAATCTACACAACCCTAAATAATTAAGATCTACCACCTAACATGCGCCTACTCAGCGGACATTGAAGACCCAATTCACTCTGCCGCTGCTTGCTCCAAATAATTGCCCCCCATAGGCAAACATATTCAATTAGACTACTGTTTTCCCAAACTCATACTATAGATACAACAATCATATTGTCTGGTGTTGAGTGTGGGGAGATTGCGCATCACACATTATTGTCTTCTTTAATTTGCTAAAGGGGAAGGTGTGTTGTGGCTAGTGGCAATGTGTGTGTGAGGTCACCACTTGTGATGAGAGACATCACCGATTACTGTTACCTTCTTTAAGTCGCTAAAGGGGAAGGTGTGTTGTGGCAAGTGGCTTTGTGTGTGAGTAAGTTCACTACTTGTAAAGTCAAGTATGGAACCTGGAGGGCAGGTATAGAACCTTTGGGTAGCATATTATTATTATTATTATTAATTATTATTATTATTATCTTATGATACATGTTCCACAAGTGTCATTTACAGCTAGAGAGGCAGTCTGGGTGGCGGGGACCTGTGTTACTGAGGCGATATGCCCCGAGATGGCGGTCTCACCCTGTAGGTAACGGTCCACCGCCCAAGGGCACTTAACAGGGGTGGCGGGTGCGATATCCAGGTGGTCACATAAACCCGTGAACCAGTGGCCGCCTTACAGCTTTTAAATGTTGCATTTATTTTATTGGAGGACGTTTTTTTTACTACAGTGTGGGCATATCGCCATTAGCAACCGTGTAGATCTCTACACAGGTGCTAATTCTTTTTTTACAAAAAGAAAATGTACTTTCTCTCGCTCCCTTTTGACGAACAGTGAGAAAGGTAAGTTTTCTTTTTTTCATTTTGGAAAAAAAATGAAAACACAATTAGCACCCTAGTAGGGGAGCTACATGGGTACTAAGGTGAAGGAGGAGCTGGGATGGGAAGCGCCCGACACCAACCTTGGTGACTACACCCCACGTTCCGAGCATTCCCATTGGTGTATGGTGCCTCTCAGGGTGCTAATGATGACTGCTGATGAGCACCAGCTTGTACCTCTGGACAGGAACCAATAAATAGCAACTACTGAACTTATCTGCCTGTCTCTCTGCCTGCTTGGATCCTAATCCATCACTGGGAAGCACATCATGTTACGGCAGGATACACTTTAACAGGCATCTCTGGGTTGCACATAGAAAAAACCACAGAAGTATCAGTTTCAAATCTCAAGTTACATTCGGAAAACAGCTCAAACAGAAAATCTTCTTAGCTAATGTGGATATCATTTATTTGCTTGGAGCGCCATCATGTGCCCAGATCTATAAATGCATACTTATTGTACTCAGACACCCCAGTAGAAGTCAGCGTGGCGAGAGGAATGGGATAGTGAAATGTATGTAAGTAGCAGCTTGGCCCTACATTTTGATAGCCATGTTTGTGAAATTATACTTAATGTGTAGCATGTACATTACAACAAGTGACAGTGTCTTTGAAAGCAACGTTACTAATTTAGGGTAGTGGTAGAACATCTGTATTCAAAGAAGAACACTTTCCCCAATAAAGAGTACACAGAGAATACATTGTTTTATTCGTTATAATTCAAATAATGATAAAACATGCGTGCAAGAGAATACATTAAGATGGAAGAACAGAATAGGAATGCATAAAACAATGAACGTGTGGCTGTGTGTCTCTCATCTATCTAAAATAGATATTAAATAAAAAAAGAGATTAACGTAATGCAAGGAACAATTACCCACGTTTCAAGGAAGTGGCAGCAAGTTTCTTCGATGAAGATTCGCATAAAGAGGTCATAATATCAGGACGTATAAAGTAGCAGGTATCACAAATACATGAGCATTCATCGGTCTTTAAATACTGCAATCTGCCCTGACCGATGAAATAGATAGTAGAATAAGTGTTTGTTGACAACACAAGGTCAGGGGAATGCAATGTAACCATTTGGTTTTGGACTACAACCCCCATCAGCCCTTGCCAGCATAACAGATAACAGTGGGCGGGCCTGCGGATTGTACTACAAAGCATCTGGACAGTGGACAGACGAATGTTGCAGATCTTTGGCCTATTCCAATTTAGCCAGCTATTTTGTTCTCTTAGATGGATGGTTTCAATAATTCTTCATGTTCACTTGTTTATGCAAGATATGATTATGCTGCTCAAGTGGTTTCAGCTTTAGCTCCCTACAGAATTATGGTTGGATTTAAAAACCATGAGAGAACACACCCCAATTATTCAATTGTGTCTAAATGCAGCATTAGCTCCCATAGCAGGTTGGAGCCCTGAAAGCCTTACTTACTGCCCCACGTAAAGCGAGGGCCATTAAGTGGGCCTGAAAGTTTCTTTTTATGGTCAGTAATGCCACCCCGTGTGTGGCAAGGCTATTAGCATTCACTGCGAGAGCTCGAGGGGGAAGAAGACGTATTGGCCAAAAAAAAGAAGTTGTTGAGGCATTGGAATGGGTACACAGCGTTGTGTTGTCATGGAGACTCTTGAGGGTCCAGAGAAGAAAATGGTGGCACCAGCGCACGGAGAAAGGCTGAGGACGTCTGCGCCGGGGTGTGGAAGGGTTATGGCCCATAGTCGTGCGGGAGAAAACGGGCAGCATCTGAACACTTGGTGCGGAGAGGCATCGAGGAGAGGGTGAATAAGAGAAAAACAAGCAAGCAGGTCATGATCAGCCTTTCCTCTGAGGGAGGACAGAGGGTAGGAGGAAAAAGGGACCCGTCATAGAGGTCTGTAGTGTCTGGTGTCATATTGTAGCCAGGGAATTAGGAGACACACAGACACTGGTATATATAAATATGAAGACTCTTTATTGTTACAGGGTTAAGCTATAGAAATGGGAGTAGGGAGCTATATAATATACATCCATCTCAGTTGCTCTCCCATCCTGTCTTCACCCACCAACTGCCACTGCTGGAACATTATCACACCACAAGATTCCAGCCCAGGGAAACATTCCTAGGCTTGCATTGATACACCAATGTAAGTGCATACGACAAATCCCCCTTCATTATTAAATGAACACATCTTTATCAAAGCATACTCCTCACTAGCCTAAACCAACCCGCCATCCACCATGCCAACAACATCTCACTATACTCGCCATCCACCATGCTAACAACAACTCACTACACTCACCATCCACCATGCTAACAACTCACTACACTCACCATCCACCATGCTAACAACATCTCACTACACTCACCATCCACAATGCTAACAACATCTCACTACACTCACTACCACCCGAAACCAAACAAACATCACACATTGCACACTTACTCCCGAGGAACAAATAAAAGTAAGAAAAGGAAAGAAAAGCTGAAAACACCACAAAGAACACATGAAAACACACGCAACTGCCAAAGAAGCAGAATGCAAAAAGAACACCGAGACAGGTTGATCAATCCCTATCAAAGTGGTGAACAAAGAAAAATACATGCATATTTTCACTTTTGCGCAATTCCATAAATACACGTGTAATCTCTTTCAATCCCATTCATCCCGTCCCTACTATTCACGGGGAAATACATTATCCGGATCCTCATGAACATCTAGGCCAACATACAGAATTTGTGCACTCTGCCCTTTCACACATCAGGCATATTACAAAACATGTGTACATTCCATTGGGCTTAATCACCAATATGCACAACTACTTAAGAACACTGCAAAAAAATGCATCAAATAGACTTGTCCAACACTGCACGAAGAACATAAACTCTTCTAAACTGGAAGCAGATCGTGACTCCATCCAACTGATCTGCCTTGTTCAAACACCGGCAAAACAACAACAAAAGAACAGTACCTTGTCCCAAAGTACCATCCCAAATTCAAGCGGCACCTCTCATTCTCAAGGTGCTGCATTTGCAGTTCATTGCAGCTGTACCTTAGGTCCACATTCTTCCATAGTAACGTGTTACTTCTTTCTCCATCGTTCCTATTTAACCATGAGCGCCTGCAAACGCTCGATGATAGACTGCTGCCAGTTAGAGTAAACGTACTTTCATTATTGCTTAAACATGAGCACTTACGAACGCTCTATGATGCACTGCTGCTAGATAAGAAATTCGATCGTGTTTCTCTTCATCTCACATTGCTCTACATTGCGAAGACGTCTCTCCTTCTATAGACATCATCATGTTGAGGAAGCACTGATACGACCCTTCCTCTAACGTTTTCTTTCGTCCTCACCGCATTCAGAGAAGGAATACTACACGCTACTACAAGCTAATACTGCTTGGCACGAACTATAGGAATGCACACACGGAAAGCGTTCTTTTCTTCACCAACACCTCCTGAGCATTCTATCACGTCATCATACTGAAGAAAACTCCAGGCCACACGGATCTCCTGCAAGCCAACGGTATTAACGGTAACTGGGCTTCAGCTGCATCAAACAGTCAACATTGCAGCGCTCTGCTCTCGTGCCCATACAGTTTCGAAAGTCAACGCTTCCACCCATTGTTCCTCTTCTCATTTCGTTTATTCTTGCAGTACTTTAAGGAGCAGGGGCTGTCCTTTAACATTCAAATTGCAACACGCTAGACTCTGCTCAGCATTTTCATTCTTTTTACCGTACTTTGAGGAGATGTACTTTATCCCAGAAGCAGCATTCTTTTTTCAGTACTTTGAGGAGGTGTACTTTATCCCAGAAGCAGCAACATACTGAAACAGCTGCCACCAGCCATACATATAGTTCAGCATTCACAGTACCTTAATGCCACTGATTCCTTCCTGCACTGAATTAACGGTTGCCTCCATATGTTCACCAGGCTCTGTACTTTCCGGCTGCTTGCAAGGGAGCATTTGTACCATTCTCCTACAGGACTTGTTTGTTTGTTTATTTGTGTATTTATTTCTAATGCACACCAAACTCAAGGGTAACAGGGTGCAGCAATAAGAAAATGCAAAGCTTACATAGTTACATAGCTACAAGTATGGTCACAACAGGAAATATAAAGTTACAAATATGTTCACAGTAAGACAAATAGTAAGACTTATATACAAATATACAGGTTATAAGCAGGTTATGAACAGGAAGGAAAAAGTCGTCACAGAGTCAGTTGGTAAGGGGATAGTCTAAAGCAGCCTAGGTGAAGGATGCTTCATCAGCTAGTGGTCAGTTGAATTGAGCATGTTGATATAGTTACTTCTAAATTGTGGGAATGGTTGATCTGCTCTAAGCCAGTGTGGCAAGGAATTCCAGAGTTTGGATGCTTTCACGGGAAAGCTGTTGCCACCAATCTTAGTGAGTCTGTATCTAGGTACAGTAATGCAATTTCCGTTGGTGGTTCTCGTGGGTCTGATAGACGTTCTTCTATGTAGTCTGTGTACAAGGTAACTAGGGGCAGCATTGTTTAGTGCTTTGTGGGTAAGGGAGGTCAGTTTTAGAAGAATTTTGTTATGAGTAGAGAGCCAATTGTATTGGCGTCTAGTTGCCGAGATATGTTCTCTTTTATTCACTCCTAGTGCAGCTCTTAAGGCATTGTTTTGGAGTGTTTGTAGTCTCTGGATAATAGCATTATTAGCCGCACTGTAAAGAGTATTAGAGCAATCTAACCTGAAAAGTATTAGTGCTCTGGGACAAAAGTTTTCTAAGTAAGGAAACCCGCGTCCCCTGCACACTATCAACAAGAGGCACAAGGCCTGTAAAGGAGTTTTATAGGGTACTGATAGTAACCTAATGATTTTTAACAATTTTTGACAAGAAATATTTCTCTGTTTCAACAAGTTAAATTGCTTTGCTCAGCTCGCAAAGATATTCCAAAATCAGCCAATTATTTTTTGACAACTCATCTGTTTATCAAACAAACAGTTATTTATTCATTTTATGACAATAAATCATAGATCACAATAAAAATGTGG
Source organism: Ambystoma mexicanum (assembly GCF_040938575.1). NCBI lineage: Eukaryota > Metazoa > Chordata > Amphibia > Caudata > Ambystomatidae > Ambystoma > Ambystoma mexicanum. The sequence goes on from NC_090941.1 coordinate 10,027,225, forward strand.
CCCAACGCGTTTCGAGTATCAAAATTCACTCTTCATCACGGGTATTCTTAACAAATACATTTCTGAAGAAAAAAATGAATTAAATTAATTCAATAAGTATATTCATGTTTGTACATTTAGAGACACAACAAGGTATTTTGTTAGTCAGATAGTGACACAAAAGAGAAAATATACACAATTCACAACGTTATTGCATTTCTTTAGATTATAAATCATTAATTTATTTGTTAAGAATACATAACGCATTGCCCCTGATGAAGAGTGAATTTTGATACTCGAAACGCGTTGGGCCACATTTTTATTGTGATCTATGATTTATTGTCATAAAATGAATAAATAACTATTTGTTTGATAAACAGATGAGTTGTCAAAAAATAATTGGGTGATTTTAGAATATCTTTGCGAGCTGAGCAAAGCAATTTAACTTGTTGAAACAGAGAAATATTTCTTGTAAAAAATTGTTAAAAATCATTAGGTTACTATCAGTACCCTATAAAACTCCTTTACAGGCCTTGTGCCTCTTGTTGATAGTGTGCAGGGGACGCAGGTTTCCTTACTTAGGAAACTTTTGTCCCATGTATGTATTCCAGCCTAGATACCAAGGCTGAGCACTTCTCACCTGTACATCAAACAGTATACTACATTTGACCTAATTATCTTGAGATATACTTTTTCATATACAATATAATACGAATGAAAAATAGGTGTGCATGGTGATTATCTATCTTCCAAGTATTAGTGCTCTGGCCAGGATCATACAGCTATCATTTGATAGGAATGGTGTACCTGCCCTGATGAGCTTACAAGTGTAAGCAGTGGTAGAGGCCAGCGATTTCACTTGTTTGCCAAAGGACATGGTGGAGTCAAGGTAAAAGCCAAGGGTTTTTACCTCCTTGGCTACCCTAATGATGTTTCCATCGATGGTAAATGATGAGTATTCAAGGCCTAATTTCTTGAGGTTATGGTGGGTACCCAGGATAATAACCTCTGTCTTTTCATCATTCAGGCATAAGCCGTGGGTGGCCATCCATGCCTGGATAATGAGATGCACTGTATTCACCAACGCCAAATCCTTGTCATAATCCCCAGAAAGTGGAAGGAGAATCTGAGTATCATCTACATAGTTAGTTTAGGTGATACCCAGATTGTCCAGATCATCGAACAAAGGCTTGGTGAATATATTGTATAATGTGGGGGAGACACAGGAGCCCTGTGGTACACCGCAGGTGATAGGGACAGGGTCTGCAGCTGCCAATGGTGAGAAGACCCTGATAGTTCTATTGCTCAGGAATGATTCTATCCATCTGATTGCCTCTGTAGAGAAGTTAGCTGCTGAGTCCAAGTGATTGCACACAACCTTATGATCCACTAAATCGAAAGCAGCGGAGAGGTCTAACAGGAGACGGAGGGCTGTTTTACCTTTATCTCTTAACTCATGAACCTGTGCTTTTAAATCGATAAGGGCAGTTTCCGTCCCATGTAATGGGCGAAAATCGGATTGTCATTCTCCCAGGAGCTTATGTAGTTCTAGATATGTTTTAATCTGGGTGTATGCGACCTTGTCAAGTATTTTAAGTAAGAATGGTACTGTCGTGATGGGACGGTAATTAGTAGGAGTAAGAGGGTCTAAAGTTTGCTTCTTTAGAAGTGGGAGTACCCAGGATTGTTTTAAGTTAGAAGGAATAGTGCCACATGAGAAGGAGGCATTGATCAGTTTAGAAATGAAAGGTGCAAGATCTCTAGCTGCATCTTTTATAATCTGAGCTGGGCAAAGATCACCTTTACAGTTAGATGGTTTAAGAGATAAGATAACTTTCTCTACCTCTACCTCTACTATGGAGGTTTTAGTGAAGTGGAATCTGGGAATTTGGTCAGTAGGTCTTTCGCTAGAAAGGGGGAGATTGTTAGATTGTAGTGGTAAATTCAAAGAATCTTTTTTTGGGCAATTTTATTTTGAAGAGTGATTATTTTATTAGATAATGCCTGTTGAATCTCTGAACACCATGTCTTACTTTTGATGTAGGTGTCAGTTGTAGGAATCGGGGACTCTAATTCATTTAGTATAGTGAATAATTCCTTCATGCTGGAGTTTGCTTTAGTAATAGGTTCATTATAGGAATTTCATTTTGCCAGGCAGATTTCATTTTTATATAGCGAGGATATTTTGGTTAGCTTAGATTTGTTATCATTGGAAGGGAGTAATCTCCAAGTGGTTTCACATTTCCTTTTCAGAAGATGTAGGTCCTTTAACTGGGGGGTGAATGACTTATTTAGATGAGGTTTAGGTTTGCTAGGTCTAATTTTAAGTGGAGCAATTTTGTCTAGTGTGGTAAGCATAATTTTATTGTATTCGTAGACCAGTGTTCCAGGGTCTAGATTATCCGCCAATGAGTTTAAAGTAGGGAGAATGGCAGGGATCACATTGTCCACTGTGATATTCTGTTTGTTCCTTGTTGGGCAAGGTGGGGCAGTAGGTATGGCTGTTGGGGATGGTCTAATGGTAGATAATGTGAAAAACACAAGGGAGAGATCTGTACACAGCTGCGGCATGATAGAGGTGATAGTGGTAGTGCAATAATAATCAGCTACCCAGTCTAAGGTTCTCCCTTTATTGTGGGTAGGTTCATTGATTTTTTGTGACAGGCCTAATTCTGACAGAATATTAGCTATTTTGAAGGCATACTTATCCAGTGGGTCGTTAAATCCTAGATTGAAGTCGCCTAGTAGTAATATTTGGGTAGTTGTTTTAAGATGATTAGATAGTAGGCTGTATATATCCTCCTCGAATGTCCCAGGTGGACCAGGTGGTCCGTAGATTAAGTGGATAGTAAGTGACTGGGAGTTAGTTAAAGGGAGTTTAGCAGTGAGAACTTCACAGGACTTTATGGTTTGTGGGGGGGATAATCTCAGAGAAAGGCTAGATCTCGATATGATAGCGATGCCTCCACCTCGGGTTTCATCTCTATTCTGTCTAGAAATCATATATTCGTCTGGCACAGCTAGCATAAGCGAAGGACCTGCCGCATCATGTAGCCAAGATTCCATTATCGCAAGGAAGTCCAAATTACCTTCCATATTAGGTCAGAGATGTCCGTTGCATGGGCAATCGAAGATCTAGCGTTTATGAGAGCTCCTTTGAGGCGAGGTGTCTCCGTTTTGGCTGTGGCATGGCAAGGAGTAGATAGGTTGGGGTCATTACGCTTGATTTTATATACATTTTGCTGGTTGACGTTGTCATGAAATGGCGGAGAGGTAGTGGTCAATAGGGACCTGTTAAGTTTCTTATCAGAAGGGCAATTTGTTTTCTTGTTTATAGGGGGTAGTGATCTTGTGAGTGGTTTGTACAGTTTATAGAGTCTAGCACAGAGTTTGAGGTTTCTGTCATTTGTTGTGCAAGGGTGAGTTGCAAAGGATCTGTAACATTAAGGAGGTTGGGTTGGACCATAGTAAGGTTGATGGCTGCCATTGTAGTCAAGATCGGTAAGACTTGTACCACCTCAGATAGTGAGAGCAGCCAGTTGCAGTCCTTTGAGAGGCTAGTTATAAGGATTATAATGGCCGCAAGTAAACTGTACATAATGTGTGAGTTTAACATATTTAGCATGTGTTAGGCTGGCAATAGGGTAAACCTGTGTGACTGATGGGCCCAATGAGCAAATTCAAATGGTACGGACAATATGAGCAAGTACAAATGGCGCAGAGTGAATGAGCACAATCACATAGCAAATTGGAGCATTGAGCAAATTTGAAATAGCAAGTATACATGATATGCAAAAGTCAAGTGGCACAGGTAGTGTCAGCAAGTTCAGCAAGCAAGTTCACAATCACATAGCAAATAGGAGCCCTGAGCAGATTTGAAATAGCAAGTATGCATGATATTCAAAAGTCAAATGGCACAGGTAATGTCAGCAGGTTCAGAGGGCAAGTTCACAATCAAATAGCAAAATAGGAGCATTGGGCAAATATGCAAAAACAAGTATGCATGGTGTGAAAAAGTCAAATGGCACAAGTAATGCCATCAAGCTCAGAGGGAAGGTTCAGGTAGCAGAGTAAGCATGTTTCAGAAGGTGCGTGCAGGTGAGCACAATCATGTGGCAAGTGTCTTATAAGTGACTTATACCTAGGGCACCTTCCACACGCTTGACTTTGGCACTTTCTTTTCCTGGCTGCGCTTTCTTAATTTCCCCAGCCCTTCTTCCTGCTTTCTTCATTTAGACAGCCTCCTGCCACATCTTTTCCTCCTTTTGGCTGCTTTTATACCCTTTTGGCTCCTTTCCCACTGGATCAGGCACTTCCACCAGGGTTCAGCAAAGAAATCCTCATCACCATTTGTAGTGTCTGGTGTCATATTGCAGCCAGGTAATTAGGAGACACACACTCTGGTATATATAAATATGAAGACTCTGTATTGTTACAGGGTTAAGTTATAGAAATGGGAATAGGGAGCTATATAATATGCATTCATCCCAGTTGCTCTCCCATCCTGTCTCCACCCACCAACTGCCACTGCTGGAACCTTATCACACCACAAGATTCCAGCCAAGGGAAACATTCCTAGACTTGCATTGATACACCAATGCAAGTGCATACCACAAGGTCTGAGGTGGAGCCTGGGGAGGAGCTAGAAAAGTACTGCTAGACAAGAGGTATGGGTGAAAGAAGAAAACAAAGCAGACGTTAAAAGGATTATACATATATTGTTGCTGCACAATTGTTAAAGCAGAAGTTTAACAAGAGGGACTGAATTTTATAATGTGTCATTTCAGTGAGTGAATGTTGTTACACTTCTTTTAGAAACATATTTGTACAAGACATCTTAAATATTAATGCAAAACTAATACCACTATTTTCAGCAAAGAGGTCTAATGCATCAATAAGGAGACATCAATTACTTCATTGGGCTGGAAGCACAATTGTCAACCCCAGAACATATCGTAAAGGATACTCCTATCCTGATGCCATTATTTCCATTAAAGATATAACAAGCTGCTAGATCTGACGCATCTGTTGAAGATGTTATGTCCGGTCTATTCTCATTCCCTCGCAAACTTGTAAACATTGTTGAACCTTCAGACCTTAATGTAGAAGCAAAGCTAAAAAAAGTGAACATAGATAAGGTTAATTCTGTGTCTCAAAGGTAGCCTCAGGTGGTGCTCGGAACAAGTAAAGAATTTAAACCAACCATTACTAACAGGGCACCCTGGGAACTTACATAGCACGAGGCAACATAGAGGTAGAGAATGCCTATGGTGTATCCCTGTAATCAAATGTATTATGTGGTGATTCAAGACCCGGGTTCTGTCAGGGAGATGGATTGATTATCTCAGAAATGTGGAGACATATCTGAACTGCAAGAGTTAAACAGCAGAGGGTCTGGGATAATATATGGACAAGGGAATAATCGTTTGTCTAGACATACATGGAGGCAAGGAAATCCACACGCTTAATGGATTCTCCATTTACAAGTCTGAAGTCGTCCATGTTGTTTGTGGACTAGATAGAAAGGGAAATGCATATAGGGCTCCCAACAAAAAGCAGCACCGTTCATAAAGGAGGGGAGGCAGAGGTGCATGGACTTGAATGCTGCCTTCAGTCAATTGTTGTTATTATCAGTACGCTGCAAATTCTAGTTCTTATAAGAAGTGCATGAAAACTTTAAAGAAGAGGACACAAGTTATTTTTTGAAAAACTGCTAAGCTTTAGCATTACCAAAAAGTAGATCCTGTGCCGTGGGTTCATAAAGCCTTGTTCTTCTGTCTCTTGGCCCCAAGAGCAGCAAGTTCCCAAGCATCCAACAAGTGAAACATATTACCAGTAATTTGACTAACCATTGCTTTAAAAACTAACAATACTAAGGGTCACAGGTCGGTGAGAATGAGTTAACGTGCAGAAGTATGCACAGGACGAAGTTGATCAGGCGAAAGACACACACTGCCCACTGTAGGGAAACATCCACCTAGGAGTAAAATCACAAATTCTGAGCAACATGAGCCCTCCAACCAAGAAAATAAAGCCTAGGAATTCATGAATATAGAAGCAATGAGTTCATTAATATAGGGAATATAGTAAGAAATACATACGACGACTCCCCTCCTATTACATTAGATGTGTGTTCATAAGTATTAGGACCGCTCACGTCCACCCACACAAAAGTACACATTTTAGATGTGCACATGGTCCTGAAGCAAAAGGCCAAGAAGCACACAGCATTAAGTCATGCAGAAATATTGTGGGAAAGGAAGGAGATGGGTTGAGAAGGGCAACATGTTTCCAACAATGTCGCAGTATTACCTGTGAGTTGAACAGTCACAAGGGTGAGAACAGTAAACCGGAGCCAACCTTTAGGTCCCATGAGAACGAAGGTGAAGTATTCTTGTTGTTGCTACACTGTTTACACCTCACAAAGCAATTGGTCGATTGGGGTGGCAGTAACCCACCCAAGAACTCTCAAGACGGAACAACCAATGATCTACTGAGTTACATGTTGCAGCATGTTAAACTGTCTACTGTCCAATCAAACTTAGTGCAAATTGATGTCCCCATCATTAGACCATTGTCAAAAGGAAGTCATTTCCATGGTCATGAGGGATAGGATAGACCAATAGGGCTAGGTACTGTATAGATTCACATATAGCACACCAAATGCCGCCCAATCAGAGAATGTGAATTTACATGCATCTTGAAACAAAGTGTAAAAATCAACTCCACTTCTCAGTATATAAACAAACATTTAATTATGTAATGTTGAAGGATTTTTAGATTGTTCCTGACAGAGGGTGTGTGTAATAATATTTGTTTCACCTGCATCTGTTGCACTTTACTGGCTCATTGGAGTACTTTTATATGATTCAGTTTTTTGGGCCTACCTTACATTTGGTGACCCGCAACGTTAATCCCAATCTTCCAGGGGAGCTTGGAGCTCCTCCACCGGATTGGAGCAGAATCTACGCGAACCACGAGGAGGCTAGCAAGCGCTGGGATTATCCAGAGGCTTGCCTGATTGCTGAAGATTGTGGCGCAGCCCCCAGGTGTGCAGGCCCCCTTGAGGGAGAGAGACAGCATCAGAGGTCCTCGGAAGAACATAGAGAGCAAAGTGCACCTGACGCAAGAACAACAAGCGGTAGACTGAGTATTGGAATGAGAGTAGAGTGTGTGAAAGAGTGAAACACGTGGTGTAAAATCTTTAAATGTTTTACTACTAAGTAGAAATAGAATAGGGCTCCCACAGAGATTAGCGGTGACATCACAGTAGTAGTAGTAGCAGTGAAAATAAGAGGGATTGAAGTGAAACATCCAGAGAGAGAGAGAGAGAGGGGGAGGTCAGCACGGCTTAAAAAAGAGTGGGAAGTACAGCAAGTGCAAGGACTGTATCGCTCCATTCCAAGGTAAGAGACGAGAGGAGGAAAAATAAACCATTGTGTACTTAAGTGATGAATTTTGATTATGTTGTTTAAAGTGTAGATAAAAGTGGCGTTGTTTGTTCAGAGGCAAGAGCAGTTTGGTTTGAGTGCAAAGAGTGGGGAAAAGTTGAGGGAGGAGAACATATTGTGAGAGGGACACTTTTGTGGGTTATTATTGTGCGGAGATGCACAGTGATTCGTGTTTCCCTTTGTGTTTTTGTGGAAACTCGGGGGTGCACTGTAGGGGTCGGCCTCTGAGTTTTGTTTTAAAATATGGTGTTTTGTTCTATTGTGATAATCAGTCATTGGTCATTACGTCATTGTGACATTGCTGTTGTCTAAATATGTGTACACCAGTTGAACATATGTGCAAGGAGCTGTCAAGGTATAGTGAGAAGATTATTAAGTACAATAATGAATGGGCAGTGGGGATAGAAGGATAAATGTTTACTCAGTGGCCAGCAGAAATCATGCAAAATAAGGGAATATTTTCAAGCACGTATAAAGGTAAACAGCTAAAAAAAGAGGCAGAGTATATTAGAATTATGGACATTATATGACAAAGTAGAAGGAGATCCAGAGGGGAGGAATGAGCAAGGAGAAAACCACCTATTGTAGCCACAGCCCCGCCCCTACCCATAGATAGCACACGCGCGACACAGGCTGCAATGCCTGCGCAGTCACCAATCCTGACCCTATCAGAAAAAAGGCACCAATTTGGCACAAGCTCCAGCGCCTGCACAGAAAATAGACCCGCTCACACTTGGAACACATCCCATAAGAACCCCCATGGGATATACAAAACCCAGGTAGAAACCCCACGCAGACGCAGAACCAAAAGCATAATGGAACGCTGCTGCGAATAATAAAGGTTGAGAGCCAATTATATCAAAGCCAGAAAATAAAGCTCATAGGGATCTAGAAGCAGCCATCCAGAAGACAGAAGAGCCTCAAAGACGAGCCTCAAAGGTTAATGAAGGGGAGAGAGGGAGAGAGAAAGGACTTGCCCAGTGATAAATGCTAATGCCTGAACAGCAGGGGAGATCCTGTTGAAAATGAATAGCACAGTGATTAAAGATGTGAAAATAGAAACAGACGAGGGAATATGAATAGGAAGGAGACATGAAAAGGGCATGCCATGTAGGTAACTGAATCAGCAAAGCTTTGACTATGAGTCAGAAGCAACATGGATTGAAGAAGAAGAGAAGGAAGGCAAGGAGAATACGGAAACAGTAGACAAGCAGAGAGAAAGAACTCCATGGGGGGAGAGGCTCAGACCACACCCACGATCAATAGCAGTAGTAAGAGGAAAGAAAAAGGTAGATACCTAACAAAGAGAAGAGAGGGACGCAATGTCCCTTAACACAGAAAGGAATAGGGAGATCACAGTAGCTACCCTGGCCACACATGGACAAAAACAACTTGATGTTGACACTGCCCACACTCACTGTAGGAGCAGGAAAGTGGATCTATGCATTAGAAAATCAGACAGCAGGAGTCACCTTAGTAGTGTGAGATATAAAGAGCCTACTTGCCACTTGTGAGAAACTCATGGAGACAAGTAAGCTTATTGAACAATGAATTATGTATGCAGGTTGGAAAAATATCTATTCTAAACCTAAATCTAAGATAGGAGCAAGCGTCGACCATCAAATGAAAAATAAGGCAGTGCTAGTGCCATTGTGTCAAAATAAGAAGGGCCTATACAAAGCAACCTATTTCCAAACCTCACAACTAACAAAAACAAGGGTTTGGGATAGGTTTTAAGAAAAGAAAGAAGTGTTCTCAAATAATATGTCAGGATGCGGTAGTCTGGGTCCTCCTTCCCCACATTTTGTGAACAGGGTAAGATGGAAGCTTTGAGCACAGTACAGTCTCAGGCATCACCAGCATGAGACAACAGTTCCAATGGCAGTTCTCAGGACAGTCAATGGCCAAGTCTTGTTTCCTTTGAAAGTCTCTTGCCTTCGGGTCCTGACGTGTTCCAATAACAGAAACAAAAGTTCCTTTAACCAAATTAAAGTTTGTTAGGGTGATAATGATTCACCCCTGGGTCCCTCTCTACTGGGGTCTGACCCTTCTCAATTGTAAGCCACAATTTATATATCAGTCCTTTTCTTAATGAACTCTGGATGGTAGCTTCACCCCTGGATCTCCCTCCGTTGGGTTTGGACCACTCTTGACTGTCAGTACTTTGGATATGGCTTCACCCCTGGATCTCCCTTTGACCGGCTCCGACCCCTCTTGACTGCTAGTACTTGGGTGATAGCTGTATCTCTGACAGCTCTCCTTCGGGTTCATGCTTGCCGTCTCTTAACTTTCATTTTCACTTTTCTTAATCTTTGGGGTGACAATTTCTCACCCTTGGATCCCCCTCAGCTGGGCTCTGGCCCTTCTCGATTCTTAGCCTCCCTTCACCGTTTTTACTCTCGCTCTCGATCTGGGTGATAATGGTTTACCCCTGGGTCCCCCACTTCTGGGCACTGACCCCTCCTTACTTTCAATGTTCTCTTTTTACACAGTTCAAATGTTTGCAGGATTCACTTCCTTTCTTTCACAGTGCTTATATATCAAAGTCTTTTTCGATTGTACAGGGATTTTGCTTGACCCTCAGTATGACCACGTTGACCTATTCCACTGGCTCTCCTATGGCTTTCTGGTGTCTGTAGTTTCTCTCATATGGGACTCGACTAGAGTCTCTGCAGTTAGCACCCACGTGGTGGCTGTTTCCCTCTGCAGCTTGTCTACCCTTAACATTTTTACAGTTCATTCACAGTTCCTTGCCACTTTGCAATTCTCTCACTCAACACAGCCCGGTTCTTATCGATTCTCCCCTCAACTCACTGGCTGTGATGAACCGCTGGGCTTTTGGCTTGATGGGAGTCAAGGCCGGTACCACAGGCGTGGGAGCTTCCCTCGCTATTGCTTATCAGCATAGGCTTGCTCTGTGTACCGTTGACATCTGCTGCAAGATACTCATGCTATTGTTCACGGTCTTATGCTCTCATCCATGATGGTTCAGCAGGTCTGGAACGAAAAGGGCAAGGTTACTTCTCTCCTGGCCACCCTCTCGATTCCTGCCGCCTTTCTCCTTCTCTTGAACTGCCGTGTGATAGCTGTCTCGTCATGCTGTCTGCCGTGCTTGCCTTGCTTGTTCTGTGCTCTCCTGCTCCACCTTTTATCCGTGTGGGGAAAAAGAAGGGCAGTCAGGTTTGTGTGATTTGAGTCAATTGCCTGACATTGCCTGACTCTCGGGTTGGGTCATGTCAGGTACCCAGGTTTAACATTAGTCTGTTATCTATTGTGTCGTGCGAAGGTGTTCATGTCAGAAAGGGGGGGCAGTGTTTTTGAATGTCTTACCTGAGAGGATGGGGAACAGATGTAAAAACAAGCAGATACCCAGGTGTTTGACTAGAGAGTGATGCACACGATGGGGCGCCAATTAATAATTACCAAACCCATGTATGGGATGATCTTAGAAGGGCATACATGTAAGAATTTGTCAACACCAGAGTTGCTCACGTAGAGTAGTCGACAAATTCTTCTGACCAATGTACCCCTCTGAGTGATATAAACATGCAGATGAGTCTATTAGCAGGAAGAAGGGAACACCAGCCGCAGGTCGGAGACTCTTCCTTGATACACCACCAACAGTTGATCGTGATGTATGACAGTGGTGAAGGTAGCCAGAGATTAAGACAGGAAAATCAAAATATCAATTTCTAGTGGACATGAAAATAGGAATACCTCAAGAGGTGAATTGGATTTACCAGGATAGAAATCATACAACTCCGAGAGTAAGTGCACTCAGGATGGTAACGGCTATGGTGTATCGGTGTTCCTGCAGAAAACTAGGCAGGACCCGTCAGTATCCTGATTATATATATATATATATATATATATATATATATATACACAAAAGCAGAAAACAGAAGAAATAAGGACCAGATTTACCACTGTAAAGGAAAGACCAGAAATAACTAGTTGTTGGCAACTCAATTAAATAGACTGTCCCGACGGCACGAGGATGCCTAAACTAAGATGACCCAGTCTCTAGTCCCAATGGGGGTCACCGGTCCCTGATAAAGAATTGCACACCATCAGTAGTCACCAGTCTCTGTGTGCAATCATGTGAGCCACCAACAACCAGAGCGTGAAAACAGAATCCAGAAAACAATCCCAAACGAAATTTCCAAAGCAATCCACAAGGTGTTCCAAAAGCAGTCCACGAGCAGTTGATCAATAGCCAAACGACATCCAAACAGAAATCCGTGAAACAATCCGGGTTGAGACACCAGTAGCAAAAGTACCAAAATCATAAGGTAGAAGAAGTCCAAACAGCGATCCGAAGTTGGCAACAAGAAGCAATGCAGACAAGGGCAAGGAGAGGCAATCTGATAACAAAAGGCAGGGTTCGGCAACAAGAATATCAAAAAAAGCAAGAAGGTACAGGAACGAAGCACTTCCGTGAGAACACGCAATCAGAAGCCCTGAGCAACCGCATAGCAATGCTCTTATTGGTGGACAGGATCACATGATCGGGTTGGAAAGCGAGACGTGCACCGTGAACATACGGAGGAAGCCAATTTCCATGGCAACCTCCAACGCTCAATGAGTTTCGCTTTCCCCGTCAACAATACCTGTGATCTGATCCCCTTGTGCATATGCGCGGTGAATCCTTTGCGGACCATGAGCTTACCAGCCATACTGTCACTTGATAAAGTCCCAGTGCTAAACTGCTTACAGCCATGACAACATGCAGTTTGCAGAGCGGCATGTTTCCTGACAATACACAGACAAACCTGACATAGGATCTATCATGGCACACACGATACAGCCTGATGAAGGCCCAGCATTATAGGATCTATCATGGCACACACGATACGGCCTGATGAAGGCCCAGCATTATATATTCATTAAATTCAGGAAATGTGTTAAGGAAAGCCAGGGGAAGCATGGGATAAAAGCCTACCAATATTTTATCACTTTTTACAGGCATACCTAGGTAAAATAGTGGGCATTGAAGCAAAAGGGTGTGGTGAAATACAGGCGCATTTGGTACACTGCTGTAAGTGAAAGTGCAAGAAGGATTAGGGAATGCAAAAGCAAGCGCAGTGAAGAGAAGCAAAGTTGGTACAGAAAAGGTTAGCAAAGGTAAGCATGGAAGGTGCAGTAGTTACGATTGATGAAGATGGGTGTCAGGAACAGAATCACTGCATGGGTGCAAGAGGTAACTCAGAGTATGACAGAAGGGACATAGGAGGACATAGGAGGGGTCCAAGGTGCAAAAGGTAATTCCCAGAGAAGGCCAGGAGGGGATTTTGGAGGATTAGAACCAAGATTCGAGGTGATGTTGGTCATGCGGAAACTGGAACATATAGCACAAGATTGTCGAAGTTGGCCTCCTATGCAATACCATCCAGGTGTCACCCACAAATCAGTATTCTACTTATGACCCATCATACAAGGTATCAGCATACAAGGTCTTGGCCTGCAGCAGCACCCGGACCCATGTATGCTCCATGGTCCGCACACCAAAAAATTCAGGGACAATGCAAGTAGCAGCCACCACACTGGGATGGCATATACAGTACCCAACCACAAATTCTATGCAGAACATCACACAAGCGTCTTTCCAAGCTACCACACCACCATGGGAACAGAATTCATTGCCACGAGGGGAAGTTACACATTACGCAGGAGGAAGTTCCCTGGGAGGCAACTTATTCCCGCTCCTGGAGACAGAAATGTTTTCATAATAGGACAACCCACAGTGAGCCCTGACAAGTCCAGTCCTATCAGTCACCCTGGACCTAAGGTGGGAGTGAAGATAGGAGGCAGGATGTTCACCTTTGTGGTGGATATGGGAGCCCCCATGCCCTGTATAAGAGAAGAAATGGAGGTTTCCTTTGATGAACATAAGCATGGACAGACATTCCAAGGATTCATTCACAGAAGATATACGCATTACCATAGGGACACAGGAAATATTAATGTCATTATTGCTCAGTGCAGAGACACCTGTACATTTTTTGGGAAGAGATATTTTGAGTAAACTGAATATGACAATTTCATTCACAGACAAAGGGATAGTGTGCTCTACACTCGGCATGCATTACACCAGAGTAGCTGGAGAAGTACAAGTGCTATGCAACACCAGTGCAATTCAAGCACTATCAGTGCACAAACAAATGCTCATGTATGCAGTGACAATACTGATAGGATAGCTTCTGGGAGTGCAAAACATTATATTTCGCTTGCCAGCAGAGTTTCTATTTAGACTAGCAATCCCTCAAGAGAGAGTACAAGGAGCAATGTTTACCCTATAACTAGATGCCGTGATCACCAGAAAAGAAGCCATAATCCTAATGGGTACGGATGAAGAGGGAATAGAATGGCATACAGTATTATGCATAGATCCCGCACTGCCACTCAGAGAAGTAACTGATGTGCAATTATTCACAGATGCAGAATCAGAGGGGGAGATACTGTTTGAGATGTGTATACCGCGTCATATGGTAGTGCAACACAGAGAAATACCACAAATACTGACAGCCACAGCACCACTATCACGTTTATATGAGGATATGGCAGGAGTGTCCCGTTGTCTATGGACAGGCATCCCCCATGATGTAGGAATATTGAACAGCAGTAAGAATCAAACTCAAACCAGGTGCAATAATCTCTGGAGTGAAGCAATGCCCATTGTCCAGAGAAGCAGATGAAGGAAGCCATAAGCTGGATCTACTTTTTTTTTAGAAATAGGTCCTCAAAAGTAGGCTGGGGATAGGCCAGCTCAACAGCGGAATTAATATACTGTGGAGTTCCACAGGGAGCTTGCCTGTCGCCTACCTTATTCAATCTGTTTATTAGACCCTTGTGTAACATTTTAACATCTATGGATGTTTGCTTTACTAACTATGCAGAGGACTCTCAGCTACTGATGGAGCTGAGTGGATATTACAACACTGACACAGCCAGATTCAAGCATATCTATGACACCATAAAAAACTGGATGTCAAACAGTTTGATGTTTCTAAACAGTAATAAAACAGAACTGATGATGTTTGGCTCCCCACAAGCTAGAGCTAAACTAAGCTCCCACTATGAACAAATGAACATTGAAGTCCAGACTTTGGGTATTTACCTGGAGGCTTCTATGAACCCAGAGGTAAAGGTGGATGGGGTCATTGCTAACTCTCACTACCATTTAAGAGTATTAAGAAACATCAAACCTCTTCTGTCACCTAAAAACCGAGAAACATTAGTCAGGGCCATTATAATGCCACATATTGACTATTGTTGTGTCCTGCTGATTGGAGCAAATAAAACCTGTCTGGATAGACTTCAGGTATTACAAAACGAGGCTGTTTGCATCATTAACGACATTCCTAGATCAAAGCATGTTCCAGGCGCAAGAAGGAAACTTCACTGGCTATCAGTTTCAGCCAGAATAAAATGTAAGGCCTTCTCACTAGATATATGTTCAACCAAAGGAAGGGATACATAAATTATAAATAACACAACATATTGTACCCTATGATACCAGGTGTTTTAAAACAACCATTAACAAAATATAGGCTGCATATAGTGTAATTAATAACACCTATGATGTTTCCTAAAATATCATTTTTTAATTAATTAACAAATTCAAGCACAAGTATCAAAAAACATTAAAAAAAAACACATATACATGACATATGACATACAATGGTACAAAATTCATTTTCCACCTCACAGAATCACGTTTACAAATGCTTGAAACCCCAATCGCAGTGGCAACTCAATTATCTTGCTTTCTACTGTGTTGACATAGCCCAACTTATATAGGTTTCTGGCCTCGATGTTATAAATAACTGGACATTCTTCAGGGGCAGAAATTTGACTTGTGCTGTAGGTAGATAACCATCCCTGTGGTAATTGTGTAATGTGCCCCTTGACACTCAAAATGACCTCTGTTGATCTGGGTTTGAGTTCAGAATGGGCTTTAAAAGAACATACACATTGTCAAACAGAAAATGTAATCTATATGATGTAAGTGATTTCAATCCAGCACTCCAACTAAGTCAATGCCTAGTATGGGATGCCCAATGGAAACCCTTATTTATATATTTTTATGTCAAAAGTTTGTTTAATTAAGGATGATGTACCCTTATATAACGCCCCTCTCTTTGAATTCCCTGGTCTCACTGAACCAAGAAATAGGTTTGTTTTGCAAATTAAAAGATTTATTTGAAGAATTGAACAATATATAGATTACACTTTTATGAATATGAATAATATCTGAATATCACACTTATGAAGATGAACAATGATCAGCAATGGGTAATATTACAATATCAACAATCTCTTTAATCACTTAGGAGTAGGAATAGGAAGAATAATCTAACAGAGAATACTTTGTATGGTTCAAGAAATTGAAATGATAGGAAGAAATGCAACACAGAAATAAAACTTGATATGACTTCAATCAAAAGCCAATATGATCACTTCTTGCCCTGTTACTACTCACTCCCCCCAACATGCAATATGAAGAAATGGAATGAGGGCACACAGGGATCAGGAATAACAATCAACAATGCAGTTCCATCCCAATTCCCCCCCCAGCAAGCTTAGAGAGAACAGGTATGATTTTAAACAGGTCAATTGCTTTTAAATGTGGTTTGAATTGAATGGGAAAAATGCTAAAACGTATTTTAATTCACTAAAGGAGATTCAGAACTAGGGAGAGTTGCTTTGAATTGGTTCAGGCCAACACTAGCAATGATTATAGAATGATTAGCAGATGGAAAACGAAATTCAGAAGTTGAAAGCAAAAAATAGCTATTTTTACATGTGGTGAAATTGAGCCAAATTGCAAATCGCAGCAACCTTTCCACGTGCTGGAAACGCGATTATGGAAAATCTATAAGGATTTTGGTTTGTTTGAAAGCTGAGGATGTTAGCTTCAGAATGACATTTCTAGGACGTTCGGTTCAAAAGTTACAGAGATTTTTGTGAATGTAGATTTTTCAGAAACAGAGTCAAGATTTCAAAATGAAAGATGCGCTTTAAAGATTAGGAACCAAGATGGACATATACTAAGGGGCTATGAAAGTGCAAGATACCCAAAGGGACAACCACCAGAACAGGGTGCCTTCCGCTCTGATTGCTGTGCGCCAGGACACTTGACTTTCTTCAGAAATATCAGCGCACAGATGATTATCGCTACAATTATCACAGACTATATAATGAGAAGAATTCAGGATAGACACAAGATTCTATAATGCAGTTCTGGATAGGTTGAAATGGATTGAATAGGATTACTTTAAAGTAAGAGATGACTATGGACAGTTCTCTGCTAAATACTCACTCCTATGGCTTTGGAATGGAATGGGCCCGTCAAAGATCTGGTCAAGGGTTTGGACTTCACTCGCCACTGGACAGGATCAGGGCACCTGGACTCTGCTCCCAGCAAGGCATTCTGGAATGCGCGGCCTCCTGGACTGGATCTGATGGGTTGGTTCTTGGTACAGCTTTGCTCATGGGTCTGGATCTTGGTTCTAGCACAAGGTTCTTAGCTAGAACAGCAAAACAGCTCAGCCAGGCTGTTGGATTTTGTGGTGCCCCTTGGAAGTTTAGGGGTTAAAATCAGGTTTGCAAGGTTTTTAAAGGCCTGTTGAAAATGGTTCAGCTTTTTGGATAAGGCCTCTGCTTCAGGGTTCTAGAGTCTGGTTCTAGAGTCTGCATCTGGAGTCTGGTTCTTCCTGCAGGGTGCTTCGCCAGGGTATCAGTTGATGAGTGAGAAAGTGTGTGTCTGTGGGTCCTCAACAGTCCCTATCTATCCATTTTCCAAAGTGGGTGGGGAGGCTGATTGTCTATGCCCAACCCTCTAAGGATCTGATAGGTCAGAGAATTCTCTGTCCCCTGATTTGAGAAGGGAACAGTGTGTCATCATGTGTCAGAGTGATGCTGCCATTTACAACCTAGGGAAGAACCCCCCCTTTGCTTTTACTTAGAAAATGTATTTTTCCCAAAAAACATATTTCCCATATGCACAACTTGTTCATAAGACATATTTACATGATAGATTAGTTAAGGCACGTCTCTCTTCAAGTCCCATGTTCCTACGAGTTTCGGTTCACAAATGACAGTTTTTTCACGCTTTTGGTTGGTTACACATTTTCGGATCTGTACAATTTTTTACATATACATGCACATACCATCTGGTCATACTTCTGTACTTTTTCATGTTCCTATCACAACCACACTAGCTAGAATATTAAAAACATTTGTGGTTCAGTCTCAGAACATCGCACAGATTCCAGATTAGTTTTAAACTGTGAGCAAATTTTTCATTTTAATAATCTCTAAGTTTCATATTTTTGCCAGTTCGGTACAATATTTTAGAAGTATTTTCCTTAAACCTATATTTAATCCAATGTCAAATCCACATTTTCAGTCTGGCCCACCTCCAAAGCTTGGCTGAGTCAGAGAGTCACATGGCTTGTCTTCCTGTGAGGGCAGTTTCTATTGACGCCCCAAATTTGCATCTCCATTCAGCTTAAGGGAGCCCTTTGTGCGCACTCAGAGCAACAGGCCAGGGTGCCCCTCCCAGTTCCTTTTCACACCAGTCTGCCAGTTTCTTAGCAGAGCACAGGAGAACAGGTTCCTTTGTTTAGGGAGGAGGTGTGGAATATGTTTGAAGCCCAGTGTGGGAAACTTTAACTTTTAAACCCAATGTCTGAAATTGACTTGTCTTAAAATATAACTTACTTTTTTAACAAATACATCAAACAATTTCTTACTTCAAGCCTTTTTAGAATATAGTTTTGAATTCTATCCACCTCTTATGCTTCTGATAGCAAGTCTTTCTTTGGCATAGTTTGAGTTCAATGTACAACTTTACACCTGACGGGTTTTAAATCGCCAGCTTCTGACAGAGCTGAGTAACGGTACTACACCCATTTTTGACAGATTTCTTCCAGCTCAACCATCCTCAAAAGTGGACTTTGTTCAGATAATATATACTTCTGTGGACATTGTATTTATGCAGATTCTCGAAGTAGAATGATGTTCACCACCCAACAAGGAGGTTGGATCTTTTTGTGTGGTTTGTGAGCCATGATTTTTGCAATTTTGACAGCCAGGGAAAAACTGATTTTTAAAACAGCTCTGTGTTTCTTTTGCAATGATTTTGCTCTGTGGGCAGCCAAATGATGGTTTTGGCAGTGGTCTCCTGTGTTCCCACTGTCATAGGCAAAGGTGGATGGCGGCTTATTTTTCAGATTTTTACTGCGCACTTTCTGATGATTTTTAGCGAGCAGCATGCTTTCCGGCGGCCATTCTGATGTTTCTGCTGCAAGCAATGCACAGTTATGTTGCAGGGCTTGGACTAGTGGGTTGAAACATCCCACAATGATCAGATGCCCATGTGCCTTGTTGTGCATAGGGAAAACTAACAGGAAGTGCAAAAAGCGCATGATTGAACATAAGAGCTGTTTTAAGAACCATATTGACAAAGACCCGCTAGTGAAACATTTTGATGATATGGGTCATTCCTTCATGGAATTTGAATGGTGTATCTTGAAGAAGGTAAAGGGGAGAACACAGGAAGAAATAAATAGAAAATTAATCAACTTGGAGCAGAAACACATTTTTCTAACAAATAGTCATGTGACAGGGCTGAATAAAAATATTGAGTGGCACAATATCAAATAAGATCGATATTAGTGTAGCCCGGCGTTGCACTTCCTGGAAGGATATTCCTATGCAGTCTTCATAATTGTCATGCCTGTAAAAATGGACATGGGGCAGTATATTATTATGAAACAGCTCTCATTCACAGTATGTACTAAAGTGGGTTATTCCATATGCCCATCTGTACTCTTGTAATATATACTATGGGTGTCACTTTGCCTTGTGTACATTTATATGAAGGTATTGTAACAATGTCGCAGAACTAATTGAAAAGATGTGGAAAAGATGTTGGAATTCGTTGAAAGACTAAGGAGGTATTACCATACCATGAGGTTTGGTCTGTGTGTCCTATTGGGGTCAGCTATTGTCCACTCTGGTTACCGGGACTACAGTTACAATCACAGGCTTGATGACGCGTGACGTCATCGCGCTACGTATAACACGATGACGTCATCACGTTGCGCATCTTCGCACGATTGTTATGCCAAACGGACAAGGTTCAGATCTCTTCTCTTTTGGAGTGGATCTGAACAGACACAGTATAGAATTGCACTGTCTCACCCGTAAGAGGTAAGAGGAATTCTGGTACCAGCAGTGTGTGACAGCATGGTAACTTTTTCCAGCCTTTTGGGCTAATGTCGAGTCTGTGTTTAACTACAGGCAGGCTGGTAGTATTGGTTGCTTGGAGTTGTCCGGAATAGAGCAGAACGGCACCTTTTGAAGATAGATGGCACCTGAATAAGTGTGGTCCACTTTCCCGATTGAAATCAATTAGACAGCACTAACCAAGGTAAGGGTGGATGTGGGCCCTAGTATATGTAGGTATATTAGCCTATTTGGACTTTATACTCATTGAGTCCTTTGTTTTACCATATCCTTTTAGCTGCAGAAAACAAAAGATTGTCATGGAGCCATTGAAATGCACAATTTAAGATTCCTCGCTACGTGATTCAAGAGAGGATCAATAAAACGTTCACATTTAGGAAGAGACCCATCTCCATGTGCATGGGTGAGGTTAAAATATATGTCCCCGGGTTGTTTTGGTGATTAGGTGTAGTAAGTTGGTTAATATTTACCATTGCTTACACTGAAGGCAGTTGTATTTTAATTGGTTGTAGGTTTTGGTCAATGAGAGTGTACTTTCCATTCCACTAGAAAGGTGAAAAACAAGAATTGGAATTGTTTATGAACTTGAAGACATTTATTTCTACAAGTTCCTGGTTCAGGTATATTATTAATTGTATACTGGTCCACCCTATTGGTGATTAGGGTTTGGCTAGGTTTAATTATCAAAATCCAAGATGCCAATTTAGTAATGTATTTTTGTTTTTCTGTATGTACTCTTAGATATAGGAGTCTGAAATGTAGAGGAATGAAAAGAGATCTACCTACAGCACAAGGAAAATGTCTGCCCCTGAAGAATGTCCATTTATTTACAACACGAGGACAGAAACTTATATAAGTTGGGCTATGTCAACACAGTAGAAACCAAGATAATTGAGTTTCTACTGCGATTGGGGTTTCAATCATTTGTAAACTTGATTCTGTGAGGTGGAAAATGAATTTTTTACCATTGTATATTGCTATGTCATGTATATGTGTTTTTTTAATGTTTTTTGATACTTGTGCTTGAATTTGTTAATGAATTAAAAAATTATATTTTAGGAAACATCGTAGGTGTTATTAATTACACTATATGCAGCCTATATTTGCTTAATGGTTGTTTTAAGACATCTGGTATCATAGGGTACAATATGTTGTGTTATTTATAATTTATGTATCCCTTCCTTTGGTTGAACATATAGATTGTATCCTCACTTGGTAGGTGGGATCATCACCACAGTGTGGGATAACCCTTGAAAGAAATATTTCAGGCCTTCTCACTAGCCCATAAATGTCTATATGGAGATGCGCCCAGTTACCTCAAAGAGCACTTGAATCTATACGCTTCCTCCACACTGCTCCGTTCCAGTTCAGGTTGTCTCCTAATCATTCCCAAATACCAAACAATGCAAGGTTACGGATGCTCTTTTCCCATTCTCGCTGCATTAAGACTGAAAGAACATCATCTTCGGTTTAGAAAACAACTAAAATCATTCTTGTTCAAATAACTCCTCTTTTGAATGTTGTTCCCTGGTCCTGCTGACTCCGGAACCGGTTGACTTCTCTTTGAGCTGTCTGTTGTCCTGTTTTCTTAAGTCCTTCCATGTTCTTGTGTGCCATGATGCCTGTGGACTCTGGTGCTATATAAACATATCAATAAAAAAAGGAATATATGATACCATTGCAGCACTAATTGAACAAGGCTTCATAGGACCATCCACCTCACCATGCAACACGGCTATATACCCGGTGAAAAAAGCAAAAGGTTCATCGTGGTGATTCACACAAGATCTCCAGCCTCTGAACAATATAGTGGAGCCTGAGTATTCATTAGTGCCCAAACCAGCATCAATACTATGTAATATCCCTACAGATGCAGTTTATTTTAGTGATTGACCTAAAAAATGCATGCTTCTCAGAGCTATTGAATCCAGATTCCTAGTATCTCACCATGTTTTCTTATCGTGGCCAGCAATACCAACACCCTCAGTTTCCACAGGGGTACTGTGAGTCCCCTAATGTCTTCAATAGGATCCTCCAGATGGACCTTGGAAACATGCAGATACCAAGCACAGTGCTACAGTACATATATTGTCTGTTAGTATGCAGCACAACAGAAGAACGGTCTAGGGAAGACAAAGGATACAAGGTGGACAAACAGAAGTTTCAGTATTGCCACAATGAAGTACTTTACTTAGAGCAAATACTTTCCTCAGCAGGGAGAAAAGTAACGTGCCAGACAGAGCCACAGTATTGAGGAACACACCACAGCCCAGCACCGTAAAGGAGATGCAGCAGTGCCTAGGTTTGTGCAATTACTGCAGGATATGAATTTTCAGTTACTCCACATATGTCAAGCACTCAAAGATGCAGAGAAAAGAAAAGGAGCCCTTGAATGGTCAGGCAAGATGACAGAATGTTTTAAAGATCTTAAAGTGGCAATTAGTAATTCCCCAGTGATAGCAAGACCAGATTATAACAAACAATTGTCTTTGTTCTCACACGTAAATGGACAGGTAATGACAGCAGTCCTTACACAGCAGTCTTCTCAGAAACATAAGCCACTAGCCTATTACTGTGGGCTTTTAGATCCAGTAATGCAAGGTCACTTCCCATTCGAGCAGGCTCTAGTCTAGAAGCTGCTGCATTCACATTTCAGAAATCTACCACAATCACAATGGGATGCCCAGTACGATTATATTTTGAGCATGCAGTCTTCATCATTTTAGAGAAACAAATCAATGCTCACCAGACAGAGAGCATCTGGGTATAAAATAATATTGTCCAACCCAGGCATTTCCATAATCAGGTGCCACACTGTGAATCCAGCAACATTTGTAGCCAACCCCATTGAATCACAAGATCAGGTACATGACTGCGCAGTGTATGAAGGAGCTCCGGAAGAAAACAGCCAGATGAATGAGGATGTACTTGGTACAGGAGAAGTGCTTTATGTTTACCGGTCATCAACAATAAATCAGGAGAAGGCACAAGGCACACAGGAGCAGCAGTGGTAAGATATGTGAGAGGCCAGGAGGAAGAATATCAGACATTAATGCAAAAGAGACTACTGTGTGAATCCTGAGGGCGTACTCACAAGTAGTCCCCAGGATCCATTGCTCAGGTGGCCAGGGGAGGGCCATTGCTCATGGATCCTAACCCTGGGGGTGGACAAGCTAGGGAGGATCATCTGTGTAGGGGGTCCTTGGGAACTGCAGGGAGAGCATCTGAAGGTTAGATGCAGTATCCCAACGGGATGATAAGTGAGCAGAAGAAGTCCCAGAAGCTTTTAATGGATATGTTGGTTTCATCATCCCTGATCCAGGCCTCATTAACCCTGATCCAAGAGAGGACAAGAAAGGATGTAATTATAGGAACCTAGGTGAGAAAAAAGATCCAATAAGACAAAGACATGGTGTTAAGGGAAGTATCCATATACCTTCCACTACTCTAGACCACTGGAAATACTATCAAGACCCATGCTTGTATGCCAGTGTGTTAGGGGTACAGAGTGACCTACCGAGGGGGAACGCTATCCCTTTTGATGAAACCAAGGCTAGAAGGTGTTCCTATATCCCCTGTAAGTCACCTACTAATGTTTCGCTAAAATAAATCTAATCTACAGTCATATTTCATCTCCCCCTCCCCATTTCCAATAAGTACTGGGACGAAGAAGAGGCGATTGGGAGCAAAGAGGAGTACCCATAGAAACAACATAACAATACAACGTGAGGCCTACTATGTAACACCTTTGAATTGTCCCACTAATAGAGTCAGGCAAGGTCATGCACTTTATTCTTACTAGGCACACCTGACTCCACTTGACTCTTTACACCAGTATAAAATGTGTGGTTCTGCCAAAGAGTATGAGCAAGCTGGAGTTGCTGACAGGACCAGGAGAGTCAAGGAGTAGGGAGCAGCGGTGGTAGAACCCTGGAGAGTCTGTAGGAGAGCGGTGTGCCGAGATGCTGGCTCGGTGTGTCTGATGGACTGCAGCATGGCTAGGAAGCTGTGTTTCCAGAGAGCTGGAATGAGGCAGACTGTGACCTGCCGGGCGAGTCCAAAAAAATGCTTGTTCCCTTGGGATGTGTGCTAGTCCCAAGAGTGCCTGAGGGGAAGGTGGTGAGATCCTGACCTCGATCCAGTGTATCCTGAGGAGACTACTCGCCAGCACCGCACTTCCCGGTGAGTTTTGTGAAAATTAAGATAGAAACGCGGGAGCGAGCGGGTGGCTGGAGTGGGAGTGGAAGCAGACAAGATTTGTAAGAGGCACAAAAGTAAAGAAAGCAGAAAAAAGAGAGAAGGTTAAGAAAGCTGAAACCAAAAGAAAGAAAAGCATAAAGAAAGATGCGCTAGCGGCGCAGAAGTAAAGAGAGATAAGAGGAAAGTGAACTGTAAATAATACAATTTATTTAATAATGTGTTACAGTTTATATATACACTTTTCACATGATTATATAAAATAAGAACAGAAAAAATATATATAGAATAATTCTAAGAAAATGTGAAGCACATAAAACACATACAACTAAATACCATACATTATCACATATTATCTGATTTTTTTTTAAATAAAGCAATAAAAGTGTGATTGACTAGTATGGTGTGACACCAAAAAAATATATTGTTTGTTTGTTTGTTTATTTATTTGTAATGTGCTCGAGACCCAAGTGTAACCGGGCGCAGCAAGGAGAATATGCAAAGCTTTCAATGTTACATGGAATTACAAGGTTACATAATTTACAGTGGTAGAGAGATACGTATGTAAACATTTAGCAGGATACAGATCTGATCAAAGTTTAAGGCACTTCTGTCGAGCGAAGCAGTAAGTTATATACAGTGTTACTATAATTATTTACATTTATGGTACATCTCTAATAATACATATATACAGTTCAGATAAAGTAGCAAAACAAAGGTGTCTAGCAATACATTACATATTTTTGGCATTGAGGTGTTTGATAAGATTCATTCTAAAGTATGAGAAAGGTTGGTCTGTTCACAAGTTGTGTGGCAGGGCATTCCACCATTTAGCAGCTAGCACAGGGAAACTGATGCCGCCAATTTTAGCAAGTTTAAATCTAGGTATTACCAAGCAGTTGGACTTGGGGGTTCTTGTAGGTCTACTAGAGACTTTTCTTTTTATTTGAAGCAATTGTTTTAACAGATGGTAACTAACAAGTGATTATAGAAAACAAGAATACAGATAAATCATTATGGGCAGTTGCTTAGATCTTAGATGGATATACCCAACAATGTTTCAATCCTGAGCCATATATTATACATTGCCATGTGTACTTTTAGACTATTTGAATTCACACAATAATACCAAAACATAGGTTCCTCAATGGATTCCAGACCATGAACATGATTACCATAGTACAAACGGTATACTTTTAGCATGTTATTTAGTAAGGGAAAAGGGTGCAAGTGACCCAACAGACTGAAAGTGAGAAAGCGAGAGAAAGCCAAGAGAGGGTACAAGCCTCCCGAAACAGGAAAAAGGGTGCGAATGACCCAACAGACTGGAAAAGTGCAAGTAAAAGCGAGAGAAAGCAAAGAGAGTGTGCAAGCGACCCGGAAGCAGGAAAAGAGGGTACGAGCGACCCACAGGCTGAAAAGGCTGAAAAGGGAAAGTGCAAGAAGCATAACAAAGAGAAAGGAAAGTGCAAAGCTGCACAACCAAGGGAAATAGTAATAGAGTGTGCTAGGGGCACAATAAAGAAAAGAGGAGTGTGCAAGAAGCACAGTAAAGTGAGAAGAGGGTGCTGGTGTGCACAGCAAAAGGAAAGACAGGTAAAAGCGATGAACAGCCAGAGTGGAACGGGCACAGGAGGGAAAGGTGCCAGAAGAAAGATACAAAGTACAAAGAGAGGGGTCGGAAGTCAGAGTCGTTGTGCAGGGGAAGAGTCAAAGACCAGCATTTTCAAAAGTCTCTGACATTGCCCCATGGAAAGAACTGTGTGTTAGAACGTGCATCCTGACAAGGTGAACTTTTATTTTAAACTAGAGGGGCCTGGGCTTAGGGAAGAGGCCCACAAAAGATATGCTTGAACTTTGTGATGATAGGCCTAAACTTGGAGACGAGAACCTTGAGAGGCCTAACAAGATCTGTACAGGGAAAGGTGCATCCTGACAGGAGAACTTTGTGTGTTTGAAGATAAAAGGGGCCTACGCTTGGGGAAGGTAACCCTGAGAGGCCCACACTGTGATTGTGAACATTACAGGCAAGGCCTTGACCTGGGGAAAGCAACCCAGTGAAGCCTGAATAGAACAATGAATCCTCAGCTGAGTTGTAAAGTAAGAAACTGTGAATTCTTTGAACTCTGAGAGACCTGGAAAGAACTGTGACTTTTCAATTTGAAGCCAGAGGCATCCAAGCCTGGGGAAGTGTACCCCAAGAAACTCAGAGACATTGTGAATAAGCCCTACGTGGAAGCTTCCAAGGGCAGCCTTTTGAGATGAACTATATTTTAACTGGCAGTACTACACCGATTGGTAAGACTACCTAAAACCATCTGTGATTTACATTTTCTTTTTAACCACCATTTATTGATCCTTTAAAGAAGACCCTCTATCACATTTAGTTTAAGACATAGGTCAAGCATAGGTTTGAACACAGATGAGCTTTTGTTTTGGACTTACGGACATCGATGGCCCTTAGAAGCATCAGTTAAGGGAACAATCCCCCTAGAGTTAGGACCGGGTAGGCATTACACCCGAATCCATAAAAATAACCTAATACAAAAAAAACGAATGAGAAATTACCTAATTTATTTTACCGAAAATAGTAGGTAATTTGGTATATGTATGGTGAATAATAGGTGGAGGGTAGAGTAAGGGTATAAATTAGGTTAGGGTAGTGAGGGGGAGGAGTTGGGGGACTCCCCCACATTATAAAAAAGAATAAAATATGTTAAAAAAGCTGAAAGTAATTTTTGTTTCTCATTTTGTTTTTTTTTCTCAAAAATATCAAAGTTTGATAATAAAGGTTTTCAAACTGTTAGTTTTGAGACTGTGCCTCTCTTGATACCATGCCTGTCTCACATTATTAAGCACAAGCAGCAGAACTCAGAGCACTCAAATAAGTGCCTGTGGCATCATCAGATGATGACAGATTCAGCATATTTAACATCCAGAGTACATTCAGGTCTATCGAGATGGAAAAGAAGGGGGTAGAGAAGGTCAGATGGATCACCGGCTCAGCACGCAACATTAATGTCCAGATTAATAGATACACTGAGATGTCTCCTCCATGTAGCAATTGTGAAGTGCGCAGAGCACACCAAAGGGACAGACCCAATTTCACGTGGAAATTTAGCTGCGGAAGCAGATGCCAAACAGGCAGCTCATATGCCCTTTCCTATGGAAAGCAAAATGCCTGTCATAGCAGTAGAACAGGAGCAGTTGCCAGAACTGTAGAACTCAATGTCCATGGCGCATATTGTTTAATTGCAAGAATGAGTGCCACCTCAAGAGAAAATATTATGGACGAAAAGTGGATGTACATTATCACCCACAGGTATGTTCTGGAGATATGACAGCACAGATATATTAGTGATGATTTTGGGGCTATTAAACATTGCCTTGGAGCAGGTTCACCATCCATCACATGCACCCAAGCAGTACATTGCAGCTGACATCAGCGAAGACTGGTTTGTTGCAATCCTGGCTGTGCATGTGGATATATTTGTGACCAACTGTACAACATGCCACATGTTCCACCCTAGACACACACTGAAAACACTGAGAACAACATTCCCCTTCTCTTCAGGGCCCTTCAAGTAACTCCATGTTGATTTCATTGACATGGTAAATAAGTGCAGTACTTATCGTTACATGATTGTAATTGTATGGCCATTTTCTCAATGGATTGAGGCTGGTCCCTGTGTACACACAGATGCAAAATCTGCAGCTTCATTTTTGATTAGAGAAGTATTTCCAAGATGGGGGATATGTGATGACCCGAGGTCCACAGCGGCCCTCATTTTTCAAATGAATTCTTTAGTGAGATAACCAAATTAGTAGGGATTAAATACAAGCTTTCCAAAGCGTACCACTCACAAGCCAAGGGGATTGTGGAAAGGAAAAACTGTCTATTGAAAAATAAGTTGGCAAAAATATGTGCCACGCTGAAGAGGAGTTGGCTATATTGCCTACCTTTAGCACTGTTAATTTTATGCAACCACAAGGTGGTGACAGGTATGAGGATGCACATGCTAGTTGCCTCATTGCAAACAATGACAGATGCTCACAGGAGCATGGATATCCTTGGGGAAGAGTTCAATGTATACCTTGAGTCTGCCAACATGTGCAAAGTCTATGAGCCTCATTACAAGTTTGGCAGTAGCCTTACCGGTAAAGCCAGAAGGCTGCCGCCAAACTTGCAAAATTTACCGGCACCCACGAATGGGCAATTACCGGGTCATTATGGCCCCACTGGACCCGGTAATTACCCATTCGCGGGCACCAGAAAATATTCTTCCCCATTCCCATTTGAGCCCCATAGGGCTGAATGGGAATGGGGAAGCCGGATGCACCGGCACCATTTGTGAATGCTGCCGGTGCATCTGACATGCTCTGCTTGCGGGTGCCGGTACACCCGCCAGGCCAGTCCTGGTGGGTCGGGAAGGCACCTGTGAGCAGAAGTCGTAGTTTGCCAGTCCGGTAACTACCGTACCAGCAAGCTTACCGGTACCGTAGTTACTGGACAGGCAAACTTGTATTGAGGCCCTATGTCTCATCAAGAGATTTCAAAAGTGCACCAAATGGCCAAAGTGAACTGAAGCAGCACAGATGCGAAAGAACCTATACAGCTATTCATTAGAGACTGAGCCTGCACAAGACAACAAAACAAAACCTGGAAAGAGCCAAAGTTCACAGGTCTCCATGAGGTCATCTACACCACACCAACAGCAGTGAAGTTGAAAAACCGGTGTGCCTGGGTGCACTTGACAGACATCTGAAGAGACACCAGCACACAAGCTGAGCCTCAGCAAGAAGCAGACACTGAAGAGAGCACCATCAACCAACCTTGAGTAGACTAGAGATTATGAAAGCATGTATAAAGACAGTACAATCATTTGGGAAAACCAGAACTGAGAGATCAACACACGTCTTTGAAGCACAAGCAAGAAACCGTAGACTAACGGAGAAAATGTATATAGGGATATGTTGTCTATTTTTCTTGCTTATTCTTATTCTATGATGAAAATAGTAAACATAGGGAAAATAATGAGACTAAAATAGTGAATGGAACAGCAATTAGAGGCAACCTCGTGACTAGATATAGGAGATACATTCAAACAGAAGAAAGCATGAATTCCAATATCATAGATGAACATTATTCAGAAGGAACCAATATTTGGTATGATACAATGAAAGAAATAGGCAGGACCCATTATAATGATTTGTGTTATATACGTGGGTTTATCCCACATGCTGTTGGCACCCCCAGACTATTTATAACTAAGGAAGTGCCAATATTAGAGGCATAGTGCTAGGCACACTTAGTACTCTGCAAGATGCAAGGGCAGTTCCAGGGACACACAGTACAGGCCAGACTTGAAGAAACCAACAAAAATGAACGTGCATGGAAAAAAAGGACAAGATTATAACAAGTGTGCTGTAAAACCACAGATGTATATACAAGGTGCAGCATATTGGAACAAAAAGTGGGAGAAGGGGCGAGCAGTATTTAAAGCAGAGGGACTGGTACGATATGCAGAAGATGGCATAAAAAATACAAATGAAAAATTCAGATGTATATGGGCATTGCATGTCAGCAGATTGACAGCATGCAGCAACATGAACAACCAATAAAAGCACAGAAACTCACTCAACCTTCATTTTGTTTCAGGTGCAAAGGAAACATACCTGTTGGTCACAATATAAACTGCAACAGGACTCTCACCATGCCAGTATTATGTGATGGAACTGCCACAATAATGGACATTTTCTGGTAATGTAGGATCAAAGCCTACTTTCATCTATGACCACCCTGGAATGGTTTGTGTTAGCTGGTGACCCTTCATGCCCCAGTACTTATCCCAGAAAACCACCTTTCCCTCCAAAACAGAAAACGCCAGTTCCCTGCAGTGCCCCCAAAAGTGCAAGGACAGACGGACAGACGGAACCACAGACCTCATCATGCAGAAAGAGATCAAATGACTTTAATAAGGACTCAGACGATGCCCTGGACAAGATACCAACCGAGTAAAGGTTATTTACAGACCTGTTCTTAGCATCCTGTCGGGCCCATGGAAATACAAGCAGCCGCATATGCCAAAGGGCTGCAGATAATTAGGTGAACTTGGTCCAGATGGCTAATGCTACAGAGCATGGCCCCAATGCCGTGCAGGAAGAACTGAGAGCCCCGAGAATAATGAGACTACAAAATCATATGGTACTTGGCCTCCTCACAGCAATAGAGGGAGGGGTCTGCAGGAAAACTGGATCAACATGTTACAAATATGTGCCTCCAAATGATAATGATAATGGCTCTCTAAGCAGAGCAATACAAGTTTTACATCATCTAAAGATATGATAAAAGTCATTTATAAACCGCCTGTACACAAGTGTTTCTAGGTGTGACAAGACAAAGAAGGGAAGACAGAAGGAGGATCTTACTATGTTTTGTGTCAGTCAGATCGCGAAAGTGTGGGTTGGTGGGAGTGAGGGAGAGAAGTGCCAGGGGTGGGAGGGGAGAGTGCAAAGGAACACGTATATGGTCCCAGGGAGGTGGTTCATAAGTGCAGTAAGTCAGGGGACTGTAGGGTTGCAGATACAGTCCCTATGTGGTTGGGAGGCCTGGAGGCAGTGCAAGGGTAACTGGCCATGCAGGAGCCTGGTACCGTAAGTTCAGTGGGTGGCCAGGCAACAGGTTTGCACAGCAGACAGGGGCAACAGAAAGGGACAGGGAGAGAGAAAGCAGAAGTGAAGAGGAAGATCTTGAGTTGCTTCCGGAACCTTAGGTGGTCCTGATCAATTTTGAGAGAGAGAGACAGGGAGGCTGTTCGAGAAGTAGGCCCTAGCCAAAGACAGAGATCTATCCCCCACTCAATGCCTGGAGAATCTCTTGACCCTCAGAGAGTTGGATGTGGATGAGCAGAGGGCTTGAGAAGGAAGATGCCTAGGAAGAGAAAGTTGGATGTAGTGTGGTTCCTGGCCCCAGAAAGACTTGTGGACAATGCAGAAGGTCTTAAACTTGATCCTTGCAGCCACAGGGAGCCAGTGGCGAAATGTCATGGCTGGAGAGATACACTTTCTGGGCTTGAGTCCAAGGACAGGTCTTGCAGTCCTGTTCTGGATTAGATGTAAAGGGCGGAGAGTAGAGGCAGGCAGATTTAGAAAGAGGCTGTTGCAGTGGTCCAGCCTAGGGAGAATCAGGGCTCTGGAGACAGTGAGCTGAGACATCAGAGATGTGAGGAGAGAAGGAGAGGGTGAAGTCGAAGATGACACCAAGGTACTTAGACTCACAGGAAGGTGCAGATAGAGGGCCCAGGGTGGGCGGCCGGAGTGAGAGAGGGACGACGGGAGCAAGTGTCCCAATGAGGAAGATTAAGGCAGAGATCATTGGAGGCACACCATTCCCGAATTGCGGACAGACAGTTAGGTATGAGAGAAGGAGCATAACACTGAAAGTTAGAACAGAAAGTAGAGATGCGATGGGCCACAGGTGCCAGGTAGTACTTAAAGAGCCATGGAGAGAGGTAAGACCCCTGGGAAGCACCATATGGAGTAGAGGAAAGACCCAAGTTGGATCTGGGAGGGTCACTCTGAGAGAAAGGAGGTCAACCAGGCTAGGGCCAGACTAGAGATACCCAGATTGTCATGGAGATGATTGTGCAGGATGATACGGTTGACCGTGCTGAAAGCAGAGGATAGATCAAGGAGAATGAAGACAGAAGGAAGGTTAGAGTTTAGATTACAGAGAAAGTCTTCATGTGTGTTCAGGAGAGCAGTGTCCGTGCTTCTGGCTGCTCTGAAGCCAGACTGGTGGTCAAGGAGAAAATCAACAGCAGACAGGTATGGAAGAAGAAGGAAGGGTTAATAAAGAACAAGATTGGTTAGCTGTGATTTTCTCCTGCATGCCAAACTGGCTAAGAAACACATGCAGAGTGCTTTTACCTATCCTCATCTTTGACATTTTCATTTGGAGCCTGTATCAAATATTAATAGTTTGTTGTGTATCACGTGTAAATAATGTAAAGTTTCTTGCAGTTAAGGTAAGAGATGCAATTTCTCTTTGGAAAGATGAGAATACCCAGACAGACAATGTAATAATAAAAGAAAAGACAAAAATGGTATGAATTGAACGACCAATAGGGCCACCATGAATACTGTGGTCACCACCCCAGATCCAGAAAATTACCTTGAGTGTTACGTAGACCCCACAAAAGATGAAGATTGTAACTTCCTAGGATGTCAGCAAAGCATGGGTCCCAAAAGATAAATATGATACAGCAAAAGAACAAGAACTAAGAGATAAAGAGTTAATTGAAAGATTTGTTCTGGCTGGAATGAAAGGGGGAATGTTGTGATGAACATACAACATTCCAATCACAAGAGTAAATACAAGCTAAGGAAGTCCCTATAACACGAGATAGAAACTATATAGAAGGACAGACACCCAGCCAATGTGCATAACACAATAAGCCTTAGGCAATGCTAGCAGGGATAGATGCATTTCTGAGAACTGTGATGAATGTGATGGAGTCAACACTGATTTCCCAGCAGTGACCGCCTCCCATGTGGCAAGGGGATGGCAGCCGCTACCTGATCCTGACCCTGGGTGCAGCTATATGAGGGAGGATCATATGGGAGGAGACATCCTCCGGGCGATGTCATGGCTTCATCGGGTGAGACAGGGTATCCCCTATTTTTCCTTGAAAACAACCTTCCTGTATCCAAAACCCTGATGGCCTATTGCCATGCATCTACTCATTCTCCTATGAAGAATAGGGAAACACTTTTTATCAGGCCTATAGACCAATCTTCCAACTTTGGTCTGCCTTGTAAAACATATGAAACCACGTGTTAAGCATCTGAAACTGCGTTGCCATTGGAAACCTTTGAAAACGTTTACCCCAGATCTTTGAGTTCATTGTCAACAATGCAATTCCTTTCCCAGAATACCAAAAATACTGGGACGAGGAAGAGGGATCAAGCAATGCAGAGTGCAGGTGGCCACAAGCCCATCAAGCACTCTAGTTGTTGCTCGCATACACTGGGAAATCCAAGCAGGAAAAGCAGAGAGTCGAGGTATTCGGCTGTGATGGCTCCTGGTGGGAGAGAGCTGCCCCTCTCCGTGAGGAACAAGAGATACAGAAGATGGGACCATTGTGGTGGAGCCAAGCAGTTCACCGACAAAGAAGGAAGAAGCTTATGCACCAGGACAGGCTGCGGGAATGCCAGGAGCCAGTACGAAACTCCTGGGCATTTGCAGGTGATAGCA
Source organism: Ambystoma mexicanum (assembly GCF_040938575.1). Lineage (NCBI taxonomy): Eukaryota > Metazoa > Chordata > Amphibia > Caudata > Ambystomatidae > Ambystoma > Ambystoma mexicanum. The sequence continues at coordinate 10,060,363 of NC_090941.1, forward strand.
GGCAGCACTCCGCTGACCGCAGCCAAGAAGGAAGCAAACGTGACAAGTGGAAGCCACGAGAGATGGAAGAATGAAGTAGAAGTGACCACGTGAAGGATGCAGACAGAAACCCTTCACCGCTTGACCAAGTATCCAGAGACACCAGCAAGAGCTGGCGAGCCCACCTAGAAGCAAAGATTGCCCTGAAGGAAAATAATTGTGAACAACATGATTGAGAGAGAGAAAATGAACTGACAATTTGTTAAAGGTGGAATTAATCTACAAATAAACCATTTAAAATTATATGAATGCACATAGTGCAAATTCATTGGAAACCAAGATAGGATAATATATCATTATCCAACTGCGTATATATGCAGAGTGGCGAAAGAGCCATAGTGAACCAAACCCTATCCAGGAGAGTATACCAGGCAAGTACAATTGTGTCAAAGCAAGAAGCCCTGACAGGAGAGTATTCCAGGCAATTACAAGTGTGTGAAAGCAAGAAGCCCTGGCAGTAGAGTATACCAGGCAATTAAAGTGTGTGTGAACCAGAAGTCCTGGCAGGAGAGTACACCAGGCAGTTACAGAATTGTGTTGAATAGATCGAAAGAAGTCCAGAGAAGGAACATCAGGACTGGAAAAGGGATTATGTGGATTAGATCAAAAGACGTTTTGAGAAGGAATATCAGGACTAGAAAAAGGATGAAAAGGATTGTGTTGATTAGATCCAAGAAAGTCCTGAGAAGAATCATCAGGACTAGGAAATGGATTGTGATCAAGACTAGAAAAAGGATTGTGTTGATTAGCCACAAAGTAGTCCTGAGAAAGGAATTGTGTTAACCAAGAGAAAAGTATACCAGGTGTACTGAAAGAAACAAGATGCCAAAGCCAGACAATGTTGTGTACACATGTTATAGTAGGCCAAGAAAGGCCCAAAGAACTGTTGTTGTTAAATCTCAGAGAGAAAATAAGAATTCAGGGGAAGGGTATCACCCTCTCCCGCAAGGTCCTTTGCCCTTGAAGAACTGTTTGCGTTGTAGCTGTGTATTCTTTATTTATGAACACTTTTCTAAACCTACTAAGGTGAAAGACCTTTCCATCTCCACCTTAGAGTTAATTTTATACTGTGAGGACTAGAATAGAACTTTGGACACAGGACAGTTTTGTTTGGACATTCTGACACAGATAGATCCTAGGTTTTGGTTTACGTAGGGAAATTCCTCTTGGAGCAGCGCCAGAGCTGCATTTTTGACAACTCCTTTAATTTACAATAAAAGTCTTTAACCAAAATCATGGCTAACTTGTGTCCGAGTTTCATTTCTGAATCATCACAGAACCTTCCATGAAGAAATGTAGACAGCAGCATACAATGTACACATCCACATACATTAAGAGTATAGCTCATCTAGAAAAATGGCAGAGGCGAATAATTAAACAATAAGCCCCGAGCAGGGGGGAATTACCACTTCAGGTAATGCCCTGGGGCCCATACTTATAGGCCAGAGCAAAGCAAGGGCCTTAACAAAGGACCTGGGGCATTACCTGAAGTGGTAATGTCTCCCCTGTGAGGGGCTTATTGTTATTAGTAGCCCGGCCCGTAAGACCGGGGTACTAAAAGCATTTTCTTTCTGTTTGAAATGCTCTGGTATTTCGGAACAGAACAAAAATATTACAAAAATGGCTGCCGGGGAAGGGAAAATGAAGTCCGTTTTCCCTTTCCATGGCGGCCATTGAAAATCAGCAAAAAAAGTAAACAAACAAAATGGCCACCATGGAAAGGGAGAAGGGACTAGGGATAGTCCCTTCTCCCTTTCCATGACGGCCTTTCGCAGATCGGGAGCAGATGCGCTGGGAACAGTAGTGTTACCAGCGCGTCCATTCCCAAAATGGACAGAAAAGGAGGTAAGTGGGGAAGGGAGGGTGGGGAGGGATTTACCTGGTTAGGGGAAGGAAAGACTTACCTGATTCCATGGCGAGGGGAGATTGCAATTGCCAGCCCTGAGGAGGCTGAGGGCAGCGGGATTACCATCTGGTAACTCCTGAGTTCTGAGCCTCCCTTTTGGCTGGGAGGCCACCACGCCCCTCTAGCTGGGTACTAATGTGCAATACAGTGTTAGTTTGAACACGTATAAGTAAGCAGCATAAAGGCACAGTGTCACCACAAGCAGCAATAAGAGCTTCCATTAGAAACACTTAAGGTAGTAATTACAAAAACATAATATAAGCACATCTGACATGTATTAGTTATATAATATATAGAGTAGGCATTAAGAGATAAGTAGCATCATAGGCTGTTAAGAATGAATTGGTTTCATAAATACATGGATTATCCCACAAAGTAAAAATCCCCCAGTTTTGGTTCATTTTAGAGAGAGAGACAGACAAGGTCAGTGGCTTCGAAAGACAGGGTGTTACACTGCGCTGCAATTGGTAAGAACAAAGAGGTGCAGCTTATTCCTAGGCTTCGAATAGGAAGCAGTGATTCAATCAAATGTTGAAACTTTGTGCAGAAAACATGAGAAAGTATGCACAAGCTCCACAGAGATTGGCTAGGACTAGAGGGAGCAGAACGTTCCCAATCATCCAACAAGTGAAACATATTACTTGTAATGTGCCTAACAATGGCTTTAAAAACTAACAAGACAAGGGTCACAGGTCAGTGAGAATGAGTTCATGTGCAGAAGTGTGCACAAAACAAAGTCGATCAGGCGAAAGACACACACTGCTCCTGTAGGAAAACATCCACCTGGGAGTGAAATCACAAATAATGAGCAACATGAGAACTCCAACCAAGAAAATAAATCATAGGTAAACACGATTATAGAGTCAAAGAGTTCCATTAAGTAATATAGGGAATATGGTAAGAAATACATAAGACGACTCAGCAGCCATTAAGTTATATGTGTGTTCATAAGTATTAGAACCACATGCCCACCAACACAAAAACACACATTTTAGATATGCACGTGGTCCTGAACCAAAAGTCCATGATGCACACCCCATTAAGTCATGCAGGCACATCATGGAAAAGCAAGGAGATGGGTTGAGAAGGGCAACATGTTTCCAACAAGAAGTTGCAATAATAACTGTCAGTTGAACAGTCACAAGGGTGAGAATGGTAAGCTGGTGCCAACCTTTGGGTCCCATGAGAACAGAGGTGAAGTATTCTTTTTGTTGCCACACTGTTTACACCTCACAAAGTGATTGGCCAATTGGGGTGGCATCAACCCACCCAGGAACAACCAATAATCTACTGAGTTATTTGTTGAAACATGTTCACCTGTCTACTGTCCAGTCAAACTTGGAGAAAATAGATGACCCCATCATTAGATCATTGTCATTAGGAAGTGTTCAGCATGGGGATATGATAGGCCAATAGGGCTAGGTATTGTATAGATTCACCTATAGCTCTGCAACTGCTATCCAACCGCAGAATGTGAACTTGAACAGTGGTCGAAGTGTACAAAAAGAAGTAGTCGAACTTTGTTCCCTGCTGGTCTGCCCCGCTCCCCACAAACCCCATCCCAGCGCCCCCTCCCACACACAATCCAAAAACCCCAAAAAACACACCTGCTATTTATAGGAATATGCAGTGCAGTCACTGAAGTACAAGCTTCAACTTCTTCCTACACTTTTATTTTAAAACTAAACCATTCCAGAATGGTTTATTTTTTAAATAAAAGTATAGGAACTGTGTAACTTAAAAATAAAAAGTATGGGAGCACCGCTCCCGACCGCTTCCGCCCACTTTGACTTCTGATCTTGAAACAAAGTGTAAAAATCAACTTCACACTTGTCACTATATAAACCGTTATTTAATTATGTAATATTGAATGATTTTTGGATTGATCCCGGCCGAGGGTTTGTGTAATAAAAATGTGTTTTACTTTCATCTTGTGCCCTTTATTGGCTCATTCGAGTACTTTTATATGCTTTGGGGTTTCGGGCCTACCTTCCAGTATTATTAGATTTAGTTTCTGCTTATGTGTTTTCATCCAGCATTTGTTGCTGTGTTTAAATGCTGTGCTCGTAGAATCATGAGATCAAGGCTGCATTTCCTTGCTATGCACTAATGTTCTCTGTTTTTCATTGTGCCTGATTTACAAAAGCGATTTACAAGGATGCAATCCCATTGAAAAATGCTTTGTAAATCAGGCCCATTGTCCTCTTAAAAGATACACATTTCATTTTTAATCTGTGAACCAGTAGTTATCACATTTGTTTTGGGCTATTCATATAGTGAGTGTGAAGTTCCTTATGGATCTTAGTTTTGAGTTTGACTAGGTAATCTGCAGTCAATTTTACATTTGTTAAGAGCAAAGTGCTCATACTCTATTTTACACTGTGGGTCCTCGTATTTTCTCTGTATTCTGCTCTTCTAAGAAATGTATCAGCATCTGTGATGCTAGACTTGAGGTAAATGAGTGGAAGAATCTAAAAAACAAATAATGGTTAAAACCCTGCGCCGGCTTCAGAATCAGACCAGTGGCTCAATGCGTTTGGCGAGAACAGCCAGGAGTAGAATAGACCAGGCATCCTATTAAAGCTGGATACCCAGAGACACTGGGACAGCACAGAGAAGTCAGAGCCAAGGAAGTGGGGCCAGATAAGCCTTCTCTCTGTGCCAGGGCAGAAGGTAGCAGGGTACGTGGACCCGAAACAGAGATCAGTCAACGAGGCTGGGGTTGAATTCGAGAGAAATTGGCAGAGCTGTGTGTGAAGGCAAGAAGGTTAGAACACAGAGGTAGGATGTACAATGAGGGACAGGAAAGAGAAGGAAGCAGGAACACAATAGATACGGTGAAACTGGTATCAGCAGGGCAAGTGTGTGATCTCTTTTGGCAGCCATGCTAATTAGGAAAGAGGAATTATGTGCACCTACCGGCTAATAGTGCCCAGAAGTCCTTGATCCTCATTGGCTGGACCACTGTGAATGCTGGGCAAAAGTTGCCAATGTTGGAAAGCCATAGCCATGTGGGAACCAGGTCACTGGAGGCCATATTCAATATTAATTAATTTGCAAGTGATAAGTACCCTGGCCAATAAAACTTTATTTAGAGTGTACAACCAAGTGCACTTTTCCCTTTTCCTAGCATCTTCCTTCCTGACTATGTAGGTGACAGTGCATACTGGAGGACCATCTATCTTTGCAGAAATTGCTAAAAGCATGGCTTTTCACTATGCCAATCAAAGAAAAATTGATAATGTGCCTGATGGCTGGACAAACTCACAGAGATCGGACACACCTAAATGCCAAACAGACCTTGTCTCCAGGATAATATTCCTTATTTTGACAGCCAGACAACTGGCCTTATCAGCCCCCTTTTGGTTGAGCAAGCAGTCACAGACATTGCCTCCCTTCTTCCACTCACTAACCCATTCAACCTTCTACTTTCCACAATATGCTATGCACATACTTCGACCATCATCATATCACAATATAGCCTTCTCTGGGATGCCCCCGGTCCAATCTGCACTCAAAGGGCAGACATGTTGGCAAAAAGATTGAGCAGGATAAGAACACATTCATCTCCCTTTTGGCAACAAACATCCCAAGTGACCTACAGCAACTCACACAAAATGTTACAGAAAATGGCTACTTTCCATCTGCATACTGTGATGAATCCAGTGGAGTGGTTATTGATTCCCCGGTGGTGATCTCCTCCTATGTGGCCAGGGGACAGCAGCTGCTACCTGATCCTGACCCCGGGGGAAGCTTTATGAGGGAGTAACAAATAGGAGGAGACAGCTACCATAGAGATGTCATGACTTCACTTGACAAAACACAGTATCTCCCCCTTTCCTATGATGAAGACCCCCTGATCCCGAAGACCCTTATGGCATACTGTCAGATATGTGTTCCCACGGGTCGGAAAAGTGAATTCTTTTCTTCATATTTGTTTGGCAAAACACACAGCCACAACACAATATCACACTGGTCAAACATGACACCCCTTTCTTCTAAAGTTTCTTTAGGTAAACCCAGTAAAAATAACTATTAAAATGTCATAACCACATCTATGAACTTCCAACTCCTAGAATCCCCTATTTATGGAGATGAGGAGGATGAAGGAGTTTGAGTCGTGTACAAAGAACTTGAACTACAAGGTGCAGTCTAGTTGTTTTTCCAAAGCACCTGTGTGAAGGACATTTAAAGCTGGTCAGGGCACTATTCAGAGAGGCAGTGCAGGAGAAGATGTTGGCTTCTATTCAAGAGCTCACGAATATGAAGATCTCGTACTGGTGTGGCAGAGCATAAGAGGCCACCACAGGACAGACCCCAAGTCAGAGACTTAGGTGTTGTGGAGATGCTGTGAACCATGAGGAAGGTTCTGGGTGCTCAGTGAGTCATGAAGCCGTTGTTCTCCATCCCGGACGTGTAATCGCGGATCTGCAACGGAGGCCGGAAGAATGTCTATAGCCTCTAGATTGCAAAGCGGGTGGAAGCAGCACACCACAGAAGCGCGAACCTGACCGGAGACGCTGGAGAAAGCCAGTGAGGAACCTCATGGCATTCTGGCAACCACACCAACAGCACTTTGAACATTATATCCTTGTGGAATACAACGAAAGGCTTGTTTGAATACCAAACAGCTAAAACGTAAACCCCAATGAACTGTGAATATCTGAAATGTAAATGTGGGACCAAACTTAAAGAAACCTTACCTAGAGTATATATCTCAACTCGAGAGCCATACCTACACTATTGATGATAGAGCGAAAGCACTTGAGAGGTCCTGGCAAACCAAAGACACCAGACAAGTGAAATACATGAGAAATCCTGACATGCAAGACAGCAAGACAGCAAGCCAGAGGTGGAACATCAGCAAAAGGCAGAGGCGGAGGAGGCCGAAGAAAACGAGGAGGGGGCAGAGGGGAAACAAATGCCCCGAAGATTACCCCGGGAAGATTGCTACGCTCTGGCAAGTAGGAAAAGAAAGTGAAGATATTGAGACAAGTTTTAAGATCATAAACCTGTCCAACCACACTTTAACCAATAATCAAACTAAGCTGTTACGCATGGGTCTTAACTTTTGCCCCACAGCAAGTTTCAACTATGTCCAAACTCGGATAGACTTCGACCATTTTATCAGAAAATTACGTCTAAAAAAATTCTTTGCCAGCACAGATTTTAAGATACAAAAAAAAATCTGCATCTGCTGAAATGGGGGTTCTTGCTGATCTAGTAGAGCTCCAAAAAGGTGGAAGAGCCAATGAAGATACAGAGATCGAATCTATTGATTTTAATGAATTAGACATAAGAACTGATTGGACAGTAAAAAGTCGATTGAGACAAAAATCTAAATTCAATCCCATGGTAAATACTGCCAACAACATAGAAGCGTTCCAAACACTCGTGATTGAGGATTTAAAAAAGTTGAGACGAAAGAAAAATCATAAAGAAAGAAGCAATTTGACTATGAAGGACAGAATGGCTCTTAAAGAACTGAGCAACTTACCTAACTGTGTGATCAAGCCCTCAGACAAGGGACGCAATATAGTCCTTATGACTCGAGAAAACTATGTGAAGGAGGCTTACAAACAGTTAAATGACAAAGAATGCTATGAAAGATGTGGAAAAGATTCTATAAAAGCATTAGAAGACAAAATAAAGAATTTCATAGAAGTTTGGGAACAAAAAGGCATGCTGACCGAAGAAAATTGCAAATTCCTACAAACGACTAACTCCATTACACCAACTATATATTTTCTACCGAAAATACACAAAAACAGTAAAAAACCACCAGGAAGACCAATTGTTTCCCTGGTAGGGTCAGCGTTGGAAAATATGTCAAAATTTGTAGATGAAATCCTTCTGCCCTTCGTCTCTTCACTACCTTCCTACCTCAAAGATACAAAGGACTTTTTATTAAGAGTGAACAATATACCCTGGGAATCCAACTTTATGATGGCAACAATGGACGTGGTGTCTTTGTACACGTCAATCGACCATAACTTTGGCAAAAAAGCATGCGAGAAATATTTGAACACCAGATCTCTCAATTATCTAGAACACACGCAAATGATCATAGCTATGATCGACCTCTGTCTTACCAATAATATCTTTGTCTTTAATGAAGAATATTTCAGGCAAATACAGGGCACGGCTATGGGCACAACTTTTGCCCCATCTTATGCCAACTTGACTATGGGTGCCTGGGAAGCTGATGAAATATGGACAGAACAAAATCATGAACAAACCGAAAATGTGGTTATCTGGCTCCGATATATAGATGACATATTTGTAATCTGGAAAGGGACTGAAAATGCCTGGTGTGATTTTGTGAAATTATTGAATCAAAATGAAAATAATCTCAGATTCACAGAAACCCACAGTTATTCACTTATAACTTTCTTGGATGTAAATTTAAGAATAGTGGAACAAAATCTAACGTGTGAATTACACAGAAAACCTACGGGATCTAACACGCCACTACATGCCAAGAGTGGGCATCCAAAGAGTTTAATCTGGAGTATACCGTATGGAGAGTTTGTAAGAATAAGAAGAAACAGCACAACTCTCAAAACATATGATGAAGAAAGCAAAATCACGGCGAGAGGTTTTCAACAACAATGTTACCCCAAAAGAGTCATCGAAAGAGCATATTTAAAAGCTAGAAGTCATGATAGACTTAAACTCTTGGTTGACAAAGAAGAAGAAATCACAAATAAACAAATTGAGGAAGTGCGCCTCATACTAACGTATGACAGCCAAACAACAGAGGTCAAACGGGTGTTACAGAAACATTGGAAAGTTTTAACCATCGACAAGGATATCGGGGGTTTGCTCAAAAAATATCCAGACATTAGTTATAGAAGAAACATTTCAATTAAAGATAAATTGGTCCATAGTTTTATGGGTAAAGAGGAAGCCAAAGATGCAAGTGCCTGGTTGAGTAATCGGAAGAAAGGTTTTTATAAATGCACAAGATGCAATATATGCAAATTTGCTATGAATTGCGCTACCTTTAAACATCCAGTAACAAGTTCGACCGAATATATTAATGAAAAAATCACCTGTGACACTGAATACGTAGTTTACGTCTTATTGTGCGAATGCAAAAAGTGGTATGTTGGAAGTACCAAATGCAAACTGAAAATAAGGGTCCAGCAACATGTTAGAGCCATACAAAACAAAGACGCGAACTATCCTATGGCAAAACATTTTTCTGAATGCCATGAAAGCAATATGAAGAGTTTTGCTTTCTTTGGAATTTGTGCAATTGAGAATGACCCTAGAGGGGGTGATCGCGAAAAAAGGCTCAGACAACAAGAAACCCGCTGCATTTTAGATTTTGAAACCAAACAGCCAAAAGGGCACAATATAGATGAAGAACTGTACACTTTTTTAGGGCACTAATACAAGCATCGTTCCCTTATATAAGAACACTTGGCACCTCTTACCTATAAAGATTGACTTATGCAAATTAGTGATTTCATGAATTGGGTTCAAATAATTGTAAATCCATGAATTGTTGCATAATTTTTTTAAAAAAAGCACTTTTATAGTATGTTGTTAATTGGGTTTATAGGCACTCTATTTTAGATTTTACCACATAGGTGTAGTTTTAACTATTGATTATTGTATTTTTAAATTAAACATTGCCGCAGACTATTGACAATTATGAGAAAATGGGAGTTGCAACTCAGTCTAAAAAATTGAACCAGATTTTCGCACTCAACAGAAGTTTTAGCACTAAGCACTTTACGAAAATTAGAGGCTGAAATACACTAAAGCACTAGGCACTTTAGTGAGCTGCTAGCACTAGTCACTTTATAATGCATTATGCACTTTATGTGTGTAGAAAAGGTACATTCTCATTTTAAAGAATGGCAAAAGGTTGCGTGTATATTTATGGTAACTCGATTCAGCATAGTATGTTCAATGCAGGACCTTTGTTAAAATCAAAATAATGCTTTAATCATGAGGACAATTTAATTTGAGGTTAGCATTCATGTCGACTTGATCACTCGATCGCGATTTATGTCACTCAAATGTATAGGGACTAAAAACCCTTTAAAGATGTCCGACAGCAATTTAAACAACGTTAAGTCCCATCTTCTATGTTTACTGGAGTAGAACTCCCCTGTCCCATTTCTATGTCTATAGGCACATGTTTGTATTTAAACAATCTGGTGGTGGCAAAATGGTGTTGTGAGCAAGCGGCAAGTAATGCTGCGAAACGCGTCGATTTTCTTGGGAAGAATGAAAGATGTATTTTAACAAATAAAGAAGCCTTTAATGGAACGCTGGTAACCGTCTACTCTTTGAAGCCTGGTATGAAGGAGAGTGCTCCTTAAATGACTGACAACAAGCCAGTTTCTTTGAAATATATATATATATATATATATATATATATATATATATATATATATATATATATATATATATATATATATATATATATATGTCCTTGGCATTTTTGTATTGGATTCTGGAAAATTGGATGTTAAAGAAAGACATTTCTATCCAGACTGGGGCGAAAGTAGCATTAAAGAAAGAATGTTTAAGTCTTAGTTGCAGAAAAGGGAATCTTGTGAGTCCAAACAAGATAACAAGGAACTGTTTATAAAAGTGAATATTTTTCTAATAATTAAGAATCCAGGGTAAGGGGATCTACCCTCTGGAACCAAGGGTTTACGAAATTGGAGAACATTGTTGTGGGAGTTATATTTATTTCAGTTGTGAACACTTTTTGGCCAGTTGAAGATATTTTCCTTGCACATTGGGCCTCATTACGACCCTGGCGGAGTGGGTTTACGCCAGCGGTATTCGCGGCGGACCCTTCCGCCCTACTACGAGTTCCCGTAGCGCCATGGAGCCGTTTTCCGCCTGGTTTTTCCGGGCGGAGAAATCCATGGCGCTACGGGACCTTGTTGTTAATTACGCCACTGTATTTTACGGTGGCGTAATTAACGCCTTCCCCACTCCCATTATACCCTATGGGGCAAAAATGGGAATGGGGAAGGGTAAAATGGGGATTGGGGATTTACCGCCCCGCCAAGGTCGGAATGGGGCGGTAAATCCGCCAACCCCCATGGCGGTATTGGCAGCTTTCCGCCGTGCTCCATGGTGCATATTGCACCACGATTTCCGCCAGGGTCGTAATGAGGGCCATTGTCATTTTTCTGTAGTGTGAGCATCAGGATAGGATGTTTTGGACACAGGGGCGGTTTTTCAGTTATTGACATCCTGACACAAACAGATCCTTAGTTTTGGTTTATAGGCTGGGAAAATCCTCTTTAGTATACGGTCACATAGACATTTTTCAAACCTTTAAAAAAAAGATATATCTTTGGTAAAAACATGACATCCTTGTGTCCAGCCCTCATTTCTGACTGCTCACCCTCATGGGTAATAGTTATACTCTCCTTTTCCTGCAAAATTCTCATTAGCTGGCAGTTGTACCTGTTTGTACCTTGTGTGTTAACAACTTGTCCAATACAAGATTGTTATATTATTGTCCCACAGCTCTCTCATTTCAAGCTGCCATTTTTCCTGAATTTCCTTAATATAAACCATCGGATCTTCATCCGGTCTCATTTTGCACATCATAATAGCGCTCATGTCTGGTGAGTCTGGATATTGAACCCTAAGTGCCCTCCACACATTAGCTTGACAATTATTAAAGGGTGCTCCGTCAGGGTCCGTGTTGTTTGAAGTCACTCTAGGATAGCCCATCTACATCCAAATTGTATCTGACCGCTCCCCTAATATAACAGCAAGCAAATCTTTGATGTCACCCTCTGCTAACGTCATCTCAGCTGTCATTCTTTCTAACTCATAACTCCATTTACCGACCCCCGAGGTCAGGGTTGGGAGTTTGCAAACTAAAAATATTTTGTCCATTTGTGCCAACAGAATATATTGTGGCAGTCCACCCCCTTTCTCTAATATGGGGAACTGTGTAATCTCTGCACCCTGTTCTCACACAGCCACACCCTTTGGTTTGGTAACCACATCTGTCCTGCTAACTTTCTTAATCCCCTGTACATTTCTTGAACTGTTTACATATTTATTTATGTATGTTTTTGCATTTTTAAAGCGCTCACACAGCCCGGGGGCATCGATGCGCTGTTACAAGAATTGTTTGTTTTAGTTGCGTAGTTGTTTGTCTTAGTTGCATATTTATAACGTGCTTAAATACCCAGAGGTTTCTAAGCATGGACCCGGAGATCGAACCTGTGTTGTTTCGTGTCGTCTTGCTTCCAAGGCGAGCACGTTGCTGCTGAGCTATCCTCCCGGAACATATGGGGTTCTCTTTTCAAGGCTGCTCGATTCCATTTTTGGACATCTGGGATATTCTACAGGTTCTCCTTTCTGATTCTTCCAAATCGGACCACGCTATCGCTTTCCTTATCCCGATTATAGAGGGGGCTCATGCAACCTTTTCCTCTTTATCTTCCTCCTGATCTATAAATATCGCATCATCACTTTCATCTCCTTTATTGTCCTCCCTGTCTTCAAAATCTAGTCTTTTAGGGGGACTCGTTATATATGACCCACTCATCACCTCTTCCAATACGTTCCTTTCCTCACCTTGTGTTGAACCTTTCCTACTTTTGATCATGTGGTTAGTACCATCCTTTCTGTTCTTATACAAGTTGCTAACACTCCTTCGTATGGCCCCTTCCTCTTCCTCACCTCGAAGGGTATGGTTCTCAAGGATTTCATCTACTTCCTTGCAAATTCTCTCTAAGCTCCTTTCTCTTTCTCTCTGTTCCCGTCTTTGGTTCTTCTCCTTGTCTGGGAGCGTACCCCCTGATAATATCGTCAACTTCGCTTCTCCATCTTTAGCTGCTTCTTTCTATTTCTCTTTTCCTTTCTCGTCCTCCTTCCATCTTTCTCTTTCCCGTTCCACATCTCTCCCTCACTTTTTCTCATTTCTTTTCTTTTTCTTTATCTGCCTCTTGCTTCTTCCCACGTTTCTCTCTCTTCCTGCTCCCTTTTCTCTTCTTCTTTCTCTTGCCTTTCTCTTACTTCCTGTTCTCTTTCTTTAAAATCATCCATGCCCTTTCCAGCTAGTTTGAGCACATCTATCCTACACACTCATTCGGCAACATAACCGTTTCATCTCTGTCACCCTGCCTGTCTCTCACTCTCTGTACCCCCTCCTTGGCTTCTGCCAATTTTGCCTTTAACTTGCGGTGCTCCTCATATTCCATGTGTGTGGACACTAGCCTTTCTCTTTTTGTTTTCTCTCTATTCATAATAACTTGACTGCTACACGTGGGGGGCCCATATGTGTGGTTAGTATATCCTGATGCTGCTTTTAATTCTCACAATGGGTATATCCCTGTGCTTCAGGGGACTACTCGGTACTCTACTGAGGAGGAGGGTTTCTAGCCTTTTACAAAACCCTCAAAGAATTGGTCCAATTTTCAGGCTTGGTCAAGGCTGTCTTCAGGACACTTTAGTACTTTTTTAAACTAGGTGCACGTCTTTTAGTCTTCAATATGACATGATTGATGAATACATCTAAAAACAAACAAATACACAGTATTTATACATAGACTCATATATAGTAAAATTGATTAACCCACTCTGTGCAAAGTTAGCCTCCTAGCGATTTGTATTCTATATGTACAACATAATTTTGTTAGCCTATTTCATTTTTTCTTATTCCAGTTTCTATTATCCCACTGACACCTTTATTTGTTTTTCCATTACATATTCTCTCAACTTTCTTAATTGCTGAGTGCCGTTATCCACAGACTGTACACGTAATTCTACACAATGTCGATTTCCTGCACCCAACTAAGGAAACATAGTGTTATCTCTCAAAACCTCATTTCCTTCTGGGTGTACCGCTTTATTTAATTAGTCGTCTTTTATCTATTTATGGACAACCTTCATTTTATACAGAATGATTCATGGCCCTTATTTAATTATGCCAATGCAATTATGTTGTTTCTAAACCAATACTCAAACTATTGAGTTACACGGATCGTAAGAGTCCATACCTTATTTATCATTCATATACAGGTGCTGAAGGATGCTCTGTCACATATCTACGTAGCTAGTGTTCGTAGCGTTCATTACGATTACAAATATTGTAAGATAATTATTGATCACCTATGAAACAACAGAAACCAATACTTAATGCAGCTCTTTCACTTAAAGCACCTTCTAATGCCCATTATTTCATTGTTAAAGGCTACATACCTTATTGTCTGTGCTTTCTCATATTGTATACTGCATAGACCCGGGTCCTGTCTGGCTTTACGCACTGAATCATAAACGAACGAAGGGCTTGTTTTCCCCGTAGGAGCTCGGTAACAAACTGTTCTCCACTCTCGCACGTGTTTTTTCTTTCTTTCCTGGTCTACAATTATAAATAATGCTATGTCAAAGCAGACAGAGTGGCTTTCATATTTAGAAAATGGCACCAAAGTTCTAGTATACTTACTTTTTTGGTACGGGAGAAGCCGTGTTTCCTACAGCATTCAAATCTCAGTTCACGTGATCTGATCTATTTATATGTACGCGATCACTTGATTCTGAACTTAAAATGTTTGGACCCTTTTCAGTTTTCATGGCCAATGCGTCTACTACCAATAGAAAGGAATATTAAATGATCCTATCATATATTCGTTTTTAAGTACGAGAATATTAAAGTACTCGAGAGCTATTCAATGCTGAAAGTTTTTTGTTTTTCCTTCAATATGTAATGCGCTCATGGAGGGTTGGATTAAAGAAGATGAGAAGTCGCTCCTCATTAATTACCACCCAGTGACACCAGCATTTTACTGCCTACCCAAGGTACATAAGAACGCTATTACCCCCCCCCCCCATGGAGACCCTTTGTGGCTGCCATCAGTTCACTTCTTGAACCCTTATCTATGGATGCAGATACATTTCTTAGACCATTTGTGGCTCACATGCGATCTTATGTACAGGACTCCACCTCAATGATCAGGATCCTTGAGTCTTTTACCATCACGACACAGGATATGTTGGTCACTCTTGATGTGAAGTCTTTGTACACCAATATCTCACAGACAAAATGTGCAGAAATTATTTGCACAAATTTAGAAAGGAGGGACGATAAAAGACCACCATCGGCCTTCATTGCAGAGTGTATTTCATTAGCTCTTACCAAGAACTTTTTCATATATGATGGTTCCTTTTTTCAACAACTATATGGGACGAGCATGGGGGCAACATTCACCACGGACCTCATAAATCTATACATGGATGAGTTCGATTCCAATTCGATATATGCGGAGAATAACCCCTTTAACGCCACTATCATAACATGGCACCGATATATCGATGATGCATTTTTGCTTTGGAGAGGCGGTGTAGAACAGCTGAATGCTTTTCTGATATGGCTGAATACATGTGATATATCCATTAAATTTACAAGGGAGTTCCAGAGCAAGAAAATTGCATTCTTGGATCCCCTTATTTTTCGATCCATAGACAACACTTTTGGTACCACTTTGTACAAAAAACCCACAGATAAAAATACTCTATTACAGTTTGAAAGTTTTCACCCACAAAGTCTGAGAGAAAACCTGCCCTATGGGCAGTTCTTGCGCATCAGACAGAATTGTAGTGATATCAAGGATTTCAAAACAAATAGCGATGAACTGAAAAAAAAAATGAAAGATAGAGGTTATCAGACTTGGATAATAAGGCAATCATATAAAAGAGCTTGCAGTGCCAATAGACAAGAGCGTTTGACTAAAGAGCGGTACACGGAAGTCCGGGAAACAGGGGGGAAGGTAAACAGAAGGGAATAAAGGAGGAAGGGATAATAGGACCAGGAACCGGGAATTAAGTAGTCAGCTAGAGCGAACTCTGGCAGCACACGTCTAGCAACTGAAAACAGTAGTGTTGAGACGCACAGGGCCGCTGGGGCATGGCTTACTTATAGAACGCGCTACGTCCGGCACAGAAGCTGGTAATCAACGTTCTGTGTATGACGGCCATGTTGGTAGTAGCGCAGAGTGCAAGCCCCAATGTGCCAGGGACCAGGAAGTCCAAAAGGGACACGTCCAACGATTCATGACAGCATGCCTCCTCCGAAGACCTGTCCCTCTGGGTTTGCCTGGGTGTATGAGGTGATACCTTCTAAGTAATCTGGGAGCATTCAGATTTGAAATTGGTTCCCAGGTGCGTTCACTAGGCGGGTACCCTTTCCACTCAACCAGGTATTGTAGCTGACCATGTTTGTATCTGAAGTCACATATTCTGGATACTTCGAATTCCAGTTGATCATTGATAAGTACAGGGGGCAGTTCTGGAAGACTGGATGAATGGCTTCAGTAGGGACGTATGAAACACTGGGTCGACCTTCTTCCAAGAGTCGGGTAGTTTGAGTTGGAAGGCCACTGGGTTTATGATTTCCTTTATGGAAAAAGGGCCATAGTACCGGGGAGCCAGTTTGTTCAGCCGTAGATGCTGAGGCAGTAGTTTTGAGGATAGCCAGACCTTATCACCCACGGCATCGTATGGTCCTGGTCTTCTTTTGGAATCTGCATAATGCTTGATGTGAGTTCGGGTCCTTTCCAGGTGTTCCTTGGCTTCCTTGTGTACATTGATGAGAGTTTCGATCCAGGAGTCGACTGTAGGTACTGGTGTAGGATGTGGGAGAACGGAAGGTAGGACTGAAGGGTGGAATCCTTGACTGCAGAAGAAAGGGCTGGTCTTGACAGCCGAGTGATCTGAATTGTTGTAGGCAAATTCAGCCAGGGGTATTAGGAGTGACCAATCGTCCTGTACCTTGGTAGTAAAGCATCGAAGATACTGCACTAGGGTTTGGTTCACACGTTCAGTAGCTCTGTTGGTCTGTGGATGGTAACCTGAGGAGAGGGCGTGTTGGATCCCTAGTATTCGGCATAAGCGTTTCCAAAACTGAGAAATGTATTGAGGCCCTCTGTCTGATATAATCTTCGAAGGGAGTCCATGAAGTCGGAATATGTGTTCCAGGAAAATTCCAGCAAGTTCTGATGAAGATGGTAGTTTGTACAGTGGTGTTAAATGAGCCATATGAATGAATAAATCAATGGTGTGCATGATGGTCGTGTATCCCCTGGAAGGGGGTAATTCTACAATGAAGTCTGTAGCAATGACTTCCCAGGGTCTTGTTGGTAATGTAGGTTGAAGTAGGAGGCCAGCCAGCCTCTAGTTATCATGTTTATTTTGATTGAAAACTGCACAGGCTTGGACATACAGTTGAACATCAGTCTTCATTCTCGGCCACCAAAATTGTCTTTGTATTAGGCGGAGGGTGTTGGTGATACCACGATGTCCTGAGTGAAGGGTATCGTGACAGAGATTTATGATTCTTTGTTGTAGTTTCTGTGTGGGAATGACCAGGCCGTTATCCTTGAACAGATACCCGTCCTTTGTTCTTAGACTCCAGCGATTCTTCCCTATAAATTCCTTCCAGAGGTCAGAGGACTGGTTTTGTATTCGGACGTCTTCCAGGAGGCTGATTGCTTGAGCTACAAAAATTGTGTTGGGAAACATGTTTGGGAGGGATCGATCCTCAAGAGTTTCCTAGTTCGGACGCCGGCATAAGGCTTCAGCAATTATGTTCTGTGTTCCAGGGACATGTTGGATCTGGAATTGGTACTGGGCAAAGAAAAAGGCCCAGCGAGCCTGACAGCTATTTCTACATTCCAGGGACTGTAAAACTTGAAGATCTCGATGGTCCGTGCGGACTTGGACCGGATGTTTTGCTCCCAGAAGTAGATGACGCCACTCTGTGAAGGCTTGACGGATGGCTAACAGTTCCTCTTCCAAAACTGAATAATGGGTTTTGCTAGGAGTTAGAGTTCGTGAAAGATAGGCAATGGGATGTTCTAATTTATCCCTGAATTCCTGCTTTAGAACTGCCTCAATGGCATAGTTAGAGGCATCCGTTTCCACTAGGAATGGTCGATTGATGTCAGGCTGAGCCAGGATGGGGGCTTGTGTAAACTCTGTCTTCAACTGTTGAAATGCCTCCTCTTGGGATGTGGTCCAGAGAAAGGGAGTATCTTTTTTCAACAATTTAACGATCGGTTGAACTATCTCAGAAAAGGAGGGTATGAACTTCCGGTAGAAGTTGGCAAGACCCAGGAAGGATTGGATCTGTTTCACAGTTGTTAGAACAGGCCAGGATAGTATGGCTTTTACCTTCGATTGGTCCATTCCTATTCCTTCTGGACTAAGGACAAATCCTAGATAGTGAACAGTGGAGACATGGAAAAGACATTTCTCGCGTTTAGTCAGAAGCTTGTGTTCGCGTAGTTGTTGTAACACTGCCTTCCCATGCTCTTCATGCTGAAGATGGTCCTTAGAAAATATTAGGATATCGTCCAGGTGCACTACGACGAAGAGGAACAACATATCAGAAAACACCCGATCCATGAAACGTTGGAAGACCGCTGGAGAATTGCAGAGTCCGAAGGGCATGACCAGGTATTCAAAGTGACCAAAGGGCGTACTAAAGGCCGTTTTCCATTTCTCACCTTCTCTGATACGGATCAGATGGTAGGCACCTCTGAGATCTAATTTCGTGAAGACTACAGCTCCTCTCACTGCTTCCAAGATGTCTGAGATTAAGGGCAATGGATAGCGGTCCTTCAGGGTACACTGATTCAAACCACGATAATCAAGACAAGGCCTAAGCTCTTTGGTGTCTTTTTTAGCAACGAAAAACAACGAGGCTCCTGCGGGTGATTTGGATGGTCGTATAGTGCCATTTTCAAGGTTGGTATCCAAGTATTCGCGGAGGGCCCTTTTCTCAGGTTCGGACAAAATTAACATTCTTCCAAAGGGAATCACGGCTGAGGGTTCAGTGCCTATAGCACAGTCTTCAGGTCTGTGAGGTGGTAGGGCCTGAACTATGGCAGTTGAAAAGACATCAGTGTAATCCTGATAGGCACTAGGAACCTGGATGATATTTGAGACCATGAATGGCCCTTGCTGGTCTGACGGCGTAGCTCCAGGAGATGTTGATGAGGAATCCAGGAATAGACAATGAGACATGCAATGCTCTGAACCCAGAAACAAAGAACCTGATGCCCAGTTGATGTATGGGTTGTGCTTTTGTAACCGGGGCATACCCAGCACCATTGGGTAGTGAGCAGACTTTATGATGTCAAATTTGATTACCTCTCTATGGTGATTTATCGAGAGCTGCAACTCCCGAGTTTGTAGAGTTATTGGACCTGATGAGAGGGGTCTTCCATCAATAGCCTCTACAGGTTGCGTGATGCCTCGAGTTTCATATGGAATGTGGTGGCTAGTGACCCAATCTTGATCTATAAATATCCCCATGGCTCCACAATCCACTAATGCCAAAATGGGGTAGGCTTCGTTCTGGGTTGGCGATAGAAAGGCCTGTAATATCACAAGATTGTTTTGTCCAGGAGAGTTCAAGGATGGGATAGAAGTGGAGCAGACTTCTCTCTCCCGAAACTGTGCTCCATCTAGGATTGGGAGCTGGCGTTTCCCAAACGCCATGGAGGGGCTAAGGGACATTCCCTCACTAGATGTGTGTCTGAGGCACAATACATACAAAGCCCAGTGTGAATCCGTTGCATTCTTTCCTGCGGGGATATGGGTCCACGGAAAGCCCCGAGTTGCATGGGTTCTGGTTCATTAATGGGGTTAGGAGTGTGCTCAGTCTTCAAGGAGGTTTCCATGGAGGTCTTTTGGAAAGACAGTCTAGACTTCTTCTTTTCTGCCTTCCTTTCCTGGATACGGAAATCTATCTGTAGGGAGAGGTCCATAAGAGCCTGGAATGTTCCTGGTCGAGCCACTCTGGCGAGCTCATCTTTTATTTCTTCATTTAGTTCTCTCCGAAAAAAGGTAAAGCAGGCTTCTGAGGACCAATCTGCTTCTTTGGCCAATTGCTTAAAACGTGTCACATATGTAAGCATGTCTTGGAAACCTTTTTGGAAATCCAATAGGCGTTCTTGGGCACTATAGACCTGTTCTGGGTGGTCAAACAGGGTCTTTAGAGCCTGTACGAATCCATCGTAGTCATCCAGGAGGGCATCTCCGGAATTGACTAAGGGCGTGGCCCAAGTCAGTGCATTCCCGGAAAGATGCGAAATCATAAAGCCCACCATTTCCCTGGGGGTAGAAAAGTAGTAGGGCTTGAATGTGAAATGGACTAAACATGAATCAAGGAATCAGCGAAGGGTTTTTGAAGAACCGTCGTATTTATCAACTACTCCGCCCAGCAATACGCTTTCCCGGGACAAAACTAATTGTTTTAACGCGGCATTCTCGGGAAGTGCCGCCTCCATGTTCGTATCTATTTCAGTTTGTTTGCGTCTCAATCTGTCACAGGTTTCCCCTCTTCTCACCTGGTACTGTTGTTTGCTGGAGCTGTTTGAAGGAGCCTTCTTGTGCACAGTCTGAGTCTTGTATAGTCCCGTGTGGACGTCTTCGGAGTCCAGTGTGCGTTCGGCGTTCCAACGCCTGGGACGTTCAGCATGTCCGGGAAATCCAGGAGTAGAAGAAGTGTACTCGGAGACGGGTACATGGAAGTCCGGGAAATAAAGGAGTTGAAGAGTGTACTCACTCGGAGACGGGTACACAGAAGTCCGGGAAACAGGGGGAAGGTGAACGGAAGGGAATAAAGGAGGAAGGGATAATAGGACCAGGAACCAGGAATCAAGTAGTCAGTGAGATAGAACTACAGCAGCACACATCTAGCCACTGAAACGGTAGTGTTGAGATGCACGGGGCCGCAGGGGCGTGGCTTACTTATAGAACGTGCTACGTTCGGCGCGGAAGCTGGTAAACAACGTTCCATGTATGAAGGCCATGTTGGTAGTAGCGCAGAGTGCAAGCCCTGATGTGCCAGGGACCAGGAAGTCCAAAAGGGACATGTCCGACGATTCATGACAAAGAGACTAGTTTGCCAAAGGATAGGAGAACATTGTTCATGTGTGAAAAATTGGGTACCTGAAAAACCGCCAGTGGAACACTTCAAAAAGGCACAGCACACATATGAGGATATTTATTGGTGCGTACTACAGACAGTGGATGCCCACCCCCGTAGGGGTGATAGGGACAGAACACTTTGGAAGTTAGAACAGAAGTGGATCTACTCTTTAGATACTGTAAAAAATTGATTGAATATCTGTATTGAATGGAATCTGTTCATACACAGATAGCAGTAAAACCATAGGCTAGTATATCGTTGAGTCTTATGTGACTTTTTATTGATTGATTAATCCAGATGACGCAGTCCTTAGTAAATAAGTAGACACAAAGGTTAATGTGGCAAGGAAATTTAAAATGAACTACAACTATACCGCCCATGAATAATTGTGTCACATCGTGCAGAGGAAAATCATGCTGCACTAAGTGTTTATGCGACTCAAATGATATATATACCCACGAGGTTTAAGTGAATAAAATAGACATTCAGACCATACTTTCATTTGAAGAGTAGCAGTGGAGATTTATGAAAGTGCCCTATGAGGCAACCCATAGGCATGACATATTGAAGGAAAAACAAAAAACTTTCGGCATTGAATAGCTCTCGAGTACTTTAATATTCTCGTACTTAAAAACGAATATATAATAGGATCATTAAATATTCCTTTCTATTGGTAGTAGATGTGGATAGCATTTTTCGACACTGCGCCTTATAAATGTCTGCCCCGACATAAGATGGCGTGCGCTAGACGCATTGGCTATGGAAACTGAAAAGGGTCCAATGGTTTTAAGTTCAGAATCAGGTGACCGCATACAAATAAATAGATTAGATCACGTGCACTGAGATTTGAATGCTGGAGGAAACATGGCGTCCCCCGTACCAAAAAAGTAAGTATACTAGAACTTCATGCCATTTTCTAAATATGAAAACCACTCAGTCTGATATGACATAGCATTATTTATAATTGTAGGCCAGGAAAGAAAGCAAAAACACGTGCGAGAGTGAAGCACAGTTTGCTACTGAGCTCCAGTGCGGAAAAAAAGCCCATCATTCATTTACTCTTCAGTGCGTAAAGCCACACAGGACCCAGGTCTATGCAATATACAATACGAGAAAGCACAGACAATAAGGTATGAAGCCTTTAACAATGAAATAATGGGCATTAGAAGGTGTTTTAACCGAAAGAGCTGCATAAAGAATTGGTTTCTGTTGTTGTTGCCGCCATGTGTGACACTGATGAATGCACCAGCAGACTGAGGGCTTTGAGGTCACTATGCACAACCTCATGCATTGCACAGTATTCGTCCGCAATTGTCTGACTGAATGATAACATGTCCTGGCGGAACAGTCTTCTGTTGGCTGCCTCTTCCTTAAGGATTGCAGCTCTGTGGACCAACAACCCACGCCACAGGGCTTCCCTGTGTGCCTGACCCTCTGCAAGCAGGGATGCCTGCAGACACTGCAGATCTGCCCATCGGCCCCTGATGTTGGCCTCCATGCGCAGTCTGTGGGAACGTCATGTGGACTGCATGAACTGCAGCTGTTGTTCCACCAGTGTTGCTGGGGGGATCATGGAACTGGCCACCCTATCCATGCCGTCAGCCAAACTCTCATAGGCAGCACCCTGTCAGTGTGTGGAACGCAACATCTGCTGCTCCCACACTGTCTGCCCAGATTGCACACATCCTTGATGTGTGCAGGGCCCATGCCTACCTGATCCAACGGAGCATGGACATTGCTGAGATGCCCCTGTCTCTGGCTGCAGGATCACAACCCTCCCTTGGACATCTGCCCTAGGACCAGAAACCAATACATGGGAGTGTGGCCTTGCAGCTGTACCCACCACAGACAGGCATGACAACACTGACTGGCCTTGTGAAGGCACCAGACCCCTGGCAGACTCATGGGTCCCAACTGCTCCACCCATTGGTGCACTCGCCTCCACCAGCACTGCATATCCGGTTCAGCATTAGAGCTACTTGAGTCCAAAGAATCAGAATTGTCTGCAGCACGGCCCAGGGTGGTCTGTAGCACAAGTGGATTCTCGCAGCCTGCCACGACACGTCCTCCACTGGTGGTCTGAAGCACCACGGGCTCTTCTTTCTCCTCTTCCTCCTCCTCTGCATCTGGTGCTTCCTCACCTGCACATGAATAGAAAAAGACACGGGGAGTCATGTGCAATGTGTGTACAGTAAACATGTGTAACACATTGCTATCATACAACAAAATGCAGAATGCAGAGCATGCCACCATAGGAAATACAGCATCCACACACTATGGTCAACAAGCTATCTGCGCAATACATATGCAGACTGGCAGCAACATTCCCTACTGAGGGTCAGGTTGCCAATGGACACATTGCCAAAAGACAGGGCCGCTAAGAAGCACATCATGGCCCATGGCACAGCTAACTGTTGACTAATACCAGTGAAATGGGCATAGGCATGTGGCTCTGTGATATGCAATTACATCACATGGCAACAGGCAGACCACATTTTTTAAAAATTATTTATTTATTTGAATTTGTTGATACGCCCAAACCCAGAGGTATCACGGCGTAGGTAGCAGGAATATAGCAGCACTTGCTGGTTCCAAACATAGCATAAGGATACTTAGAGAATAATAGAATTACATTATGGTTACAAGGAAGTCAACTTAGCATAATTAGACTTTAAGTTACATTAAAATACAAATAAATGTACAAGCAAAAGAGCAGTTACATAGGTCTCATGGTGAGGGGCAGTTCTAGAATGCATGGCTTAGAATTTATTGAACAACCACGTTTTCAGAAGTTTTTAAACTGGCTGTGAGATAGTTCATTACTTATGTTAGTGGGGAGTGATTTCCATAATCTAGGAGCTGCTACCGGGAAGCTAGACACTCCTGTTCTAGAATTCCTAAAGCGGGGGATGAGTAAATGAGAACTGGTGTTCGACCTAACTGGTTGAGGTTTTTCAGGTTAGGCAATAATTCAGGTAGGTGGGAGCGTTTTGGGTGATTCATTTATGTGTGGTGGTAAGAGTTTTGAACAGAATTCTGGCTTGTATGGCAACCAGTGTACTTCTCTCCTAGAGTGCGATATATGGTGCCTTTTTTTTTAAACATATTTTTATTGAGAGAGTAGGTCAGCAGCAAGATACAACATAAACATATCAAAACATAGCTTAATTATTTTACAGCCTTCAAGTTAAGGGAGGAGGGGAAGAGGAAGACATCACAGTTTTCGGACATGAGAGCAACCAGTACAAGAGTAGTAGACATTGCTTTTTGATCCCTAGAGCTGCTCGAAGGGCTTTATTTTGTAATAATTGCAATTTTACTAGATTTATTTGGTGGTGCCTAGCAAGAGTATGTTGAAATAGTCTAGCTTAGACATAATAAGCGCTCTTGCCAGTGTGATACCATTTTGATTAGTGACAAATCTTCAACTGAGGGAGATTAATTTTGCAGTGTAAGCTGTGGAGGAGGCAAGCAAGTTAATATGTTTGTTGAATGTTAGGCTAAAATCTAGATATACTCCTAATGTCTTGACTTGGTTGGAGATGGGTATGGGAACACCATCTATGACGATGGAGGTGTAGTCCTGATGCAGTTTGTTTGGTTGGGTTGGGGATGCTACTATGAGAATCTCTGTCTTTTCGCTGTTAAGGCAAAGGCTGTTAGTTGCCATCCAGTTCTGGATGAGGGAGTAGATTTTTTTTATGAGGATGGTGTCTTGTTCTAGGTTACCAGTAATGGGAATACGTATCTGGGTATCATCCGCAAAGTTGGTATAGATAACTCCCATGGCATCTAGAGCTGCAAATAGAAGTTTTGTATATGCATTATAGAGCGTAGAGGAGAGACATGATCCTTGTGGTACACCTATGGGGACTGGTATACGGTCTGCCGCGTCCTCGCCTATATATACTCAGGAGGTATGTTCTGAGGTTGCATTGTCAGAAAATTGAAAGTTATTTTATAGTGCTAGGCATAATTTGTCATGATCAATTAAGTCAAACGCGGCGGGCAGGTCGAGTAATAGTAAAATCCACAAATTACCTGAGTCTCTGACTGCGTCCATCTCATTTTTTAAATCAAGTAGTGCTGTGTTTGGGACAAAAGCCAATTTGTCTATTGCCTAATAAATGGTTATTTTCTAAATGTAATTGTACTTGGGAATATGCAATTTTGTCCATTATTTTAAGGAGGAAGAGGACTGTGGTAATGGGTCTATAGTTAGTGGGTATGGTGGGGTCACATCCAAATCTGCATCCATCACATGCTACAGCAGTGTTGAGCGGGTACAGGGACTGTACACAATGGGAACATGCCGTTAGTCTGGGAAAAAGGAAACAGTCCCAGTTGATGTATGGTTGTAAGAGTACCACCAAGGCAAGGTCTGTGAAGTGGATAGAGTAAGTCAATGGAGTTGTAGCTAGGAACAAGGTACAGGGACCCACACGAGGGAGAGGGACATGGATCAATGGAGTGTGGGCTGAGTGTGGGAGGGTAACAGGTTTCATGCCTCACAGCGATTTGCCTCAGGAGTCACTGCCATTGTGGCAGTGAGAATGTGCACAGTCTAGACATACGCACACTCACTCAGAGCACGCCGTAAGGTGTGGTGGTTGTCATCGTGTATGTTATATGTATCATGGAAGCACCTACATACAAATGTGAAAAAAGATTCTATACCCTGCAGGGCATGAAGAGTAACTCGTATTTCAGACACAAGCACATGTCTAGCAGAGCAGAGTCAATGACATCAAGGATGCAGCTAACAAGAGTCCACATTGTGTTATCATATGCAGATGTTGTGGGGGAATGCTAGTGGGGGATGAGTACTGTCACAAGGCCATGTTCAACTGATGTACAACACATGGTTTGTTTCCACTCTTGTGTACACTGGACAGGAGTCAATACACCACAACATGGTTCACCCGGGGCAGTCATTCAAATGCAGCCAGATGGGCACCACCACTATACATATTGGTGATGCTTCATTTCACATACTCAGGATGCACAATCTTGGTCACTGATTGGACGTGTCATCATAATTTTCCAGGCCTCCCACACCTTGCACCTGCTCTAGTAGAATTAATTGGCTCATAGCCTCTTCATGCTGGGTCAGCTCCTCCTCCTCTGGTGACCCCCCTCCAGTTACAAGAGCAGAGGCTATGTTGGCACCCAGCTTGGAATTGGTGTGACGGGTGAGGTTATTCCAGCCCTTCACTGCCTGTGCAGAAGTGCGCTTTTCAAACCCTAAGGTGTTGATCTCATTTGTGACATGCTGCCAATGCACCATAAAATGAGCAGGTGTATGTGTGCTCCCCGGTTGGTGGCACATGTCACAGTGGTGAATGGCAACGTAGTCCATGAGCATCTTGAGTTCTTCATCGTGGAAGTTCTTCTTCCTCAATATGCCAGTGTCCTGGGCCGTGTCATGGGGTTGAGCCTGTTCCTGCTTTGCAGTCTTTGCCTTCTTGCCACAAGGTTTTGTTGCCACCCCTGTGTGGCTGGCACCTTGATGGCAGACCACCAAGTGGCATGGGGCATGGCATTACCCCCTTACCCTTTTGGGCTGGGGCAGCTGCTTCTGCAGCACATCCCTTACCCTTTTGGGCTGGGGCAGCTGCTTCCACAGTACGTCCCTGAACCCTTGGGGCTTGGGCAGCTGCTTTCGCAGCACGTTCCTGAACCCTTGGGGCTTGGACAGCTGCTTTCGCAGCACGTTCCTGAACCCTTGGGGCTTGGGCAGCTGCTTCCACAGCATGTCCCCGAACCCTTGGGGCATGGGCAGCTGCTTCCACAGGACATCCTTGACCCCGGCCACATCTGCCCCTTTCCTTCTTGGGGTCTTTGCACTCATGTTCCAGGTGTAATGGAAAAATGGAAGGCACCCCAAGCAATTGTCCTGGGCACTTTGACTGAGGGGGCAGTCTACTTGATGGAAGACGTAGTTCTGTGGTCGAGCAAGACTCAAAGGTACCCCAAAAATACGATATGCGTAATACACAGGCACCCCAAAAAGAAAATAGATGTGTACGCTATATCAGGAAAGCTTCCGAAAAAAGAAAAGTAAATGGTACGTGATACGCACTGGCACCCAGCAACACTAAAACTGCATAAGCGCCCTGCTAAGGTAAGCATAGTGGTACGCGATACAAAGGGCGAGCCACAGTTGAAAAAAAGGCATACACTACTCACCATTAGCCTCACAAAAATCAAAAGTAGATGCATGTATGCGTGGAGGCAAATCCCCCAACAAAATAAGAAATTTGTACGGTCCTTGAAGTGAATGGATTGTGTGGCATCCCAAAATACGCAGTATTCCACTCGTCCATCTCCTCCCCTTCGCACACACATCCAGAGTTGCTTCTACATGTCCTAATGTATCCCCGAATATGTCATGGTGAACGCCTGCGTTAGGGCCTTTCCTCGGAATTTCATGTATCCACACACATTTGTTATGCACAAAGTCCCTCACTCTGTTTCTGGTTGCCTACATAGCAAGACAGAGAAGACCCACGCTCATGCCTCCGTGCCATTTTACCTGCCTCCTACTGCCCTGTGCTGCCTCCAACTTAGCCATCTGCTGCTGCCTGTCCAGTGTGTGTGCCTGCTCTCCACTTGCACTGCGTTTGGAGTGCCTGCTGTCCAGCCATTACCTATGCTCCTGTCTTTGGTCCTGTGACCACCTCAGCTGCTTCATTGGACTTTTACCGTGCCATTCCACCTCCGCTGCTCCACAGCCCAGCTCCAGGACCATCTTGCCCACCCACACCTGCCTCAGGGGTTGCCATGTCAGCACCATAATCCTCTGACCAAAGTGGCAACCCCATGGCAATCCCATGGCAGCGAGGCAGAGGGCTGTCAACTACACCACCAGGGAAGTTGACATCCTGGTGGAGAAGGTCCTGGATCATTATGATGTCCTCTTCCACCTTGTGATGCAACGCATCAAAGAAGGACGATAGCAGTTCTGGGATGGGGTAACGGATGCCATCAACATGGAGGGGGTGGCACCCCACACCTTCAAGACCATGCACATGAGCTTGGAGGACCTGAAATCCAGGACCCACAGCAATGCCCTGCGCTACGTCCAGCCCGGTGCCACCGTGGATGTGCACCATGCATGCAGGTGCTGAATGTCAGCTAACAACATGTGGGTCCTGGAGAAGTTCTACCTGGTGAGCACACCCAGGTCTGCAAGTTACCAGAACGTCCGGAGTCTACTGGTGAGTATCCATGTGTTGAAATGCTCTATGGTGCATGTGCTCTGTGCATGTAACAGCATTTTGGCAGTGACCCCCTTAAGCTTGCAGGAAGTATGTTTCTGAAATGGATGTTTGCATGCATGCCCCAAACATTGCTCTCCATGTGTGCATTCAGGCCTACATGTATTTTAAATGTGCTATCACTTGCATTGTGTGTTGTAGTGCTGGCTTGCAGACTGTGCTCATGCAATGTTACTTCTGTCTAAGACGTGCCAGGATGACAAGTGTGACAGGTGAGATATTGTTGCCTGGACATCACTCATGCTTGGATGCATCACATGCCTTTGTATGTCTGGATTAGTCACGTAGAGGCATTGCAGTTCACAGGACTTTAATGTGATTGGCCGTTGCACTGCTTGGGGCCTCTCAGTTGATGTGTGTGCATGACATGTGCATATGCGTGTTTCTGTGGCATGCTCACATGTGTATGTGCAAATGATGCATGTGTGTAGAGCATACGCAATTGATTGGTTGTGACAGTGGAAATTAGCTTGATGTGATTGTGTGGCATGATGGCCTGGCAGGTGTCTTCATGGATGTGGATTGCATGTCCTTGTGTGTGGGTGTGGAGGCTGATGGTTGTTCCTTGACAAATCATGTTCATGTGAATGTTGTTGTTGCCACGCCCAATTTGGTGCAGTGCACTGATGTTTTTGTTCTGTGTCTCCTTTGCCACAGTTGCATCTGATAAAGAGGGTGGAAGCAGTGCTGTGGAGCATGGCTGCAAGGATGCCTCCACCAGGCATAGGCACAGGCCCCAGCCACACCCCTGTGACAGCTCATCTTCAGGGAGCATTGTGGCAGCGCATGTGTCATCGGCATGGCTGCTCGGGGTGAGTCCAAGAAAATGAAGGTGGGAAGGGACTCCTCAGCAGCAGTTTGGACAGGTGATGCCAGACAGGGGCGATCCATGGAAGAAGATGCCCCTGAGTCATCCAGGTTGGCGGAGGGGGAAGAGGTGGCTGTTTTAGCCCAGCCCAGCCCATGGGGTCAGGTTGCTGTGTTGAGATGGGCATGCCTACTACAGTCCTGTCCCGGGGAATGAGGCTGTGCAGGCCACCGTGGAAGTGCCTGTGCAAAATCTAGTCTCTGGCCCTCAGATGCTGCAGTATTTCCCTGCCGGGATGCCTCCA
This sequence comes from Ambystoma mexicanum, assembly GCF_040938575.1. NCBI lineage: Eukaryota > Metazoa > Chordata > Amphibia > Caudata > Ambystomatidae > Ambystoma > Ambystoma mexicanum. The sequence goes on from NC_090941.1 coordinate 10,089,637, forward strand.
CCAGACCTACGACCTAGTGTCAGCTGGTGTGTCCATCTGGAATCATGTGCTACCCCTGCTGGCCGGGATGACGAGGCGGACAGCTGTCATTCGCGATGATGTGCAGGCTGCTCGTAGTCTGCTTGAACATCATCACAGTGTGCTATACCGCCTCAATGGCTGGCTTGAAACATGCCTGTTCCATGCTGTCCTCAATGGGATGTTCAATGCTGCAACCACTTCCTTGTCTTCCTCCTCTGTGCGCCAGTCCTCCTCCGGGGTACCTACAGGCCCAGATATTACCAGGGCCCCCAGTGCACCAGTCCCACCGTAAATCCCTGCTTGAGTTGGGAGTCCAAGGCACATCAGCTGAGGTGGTCACTGTGCCTACCCAGGCACCAACAGGGGCATCGGCAATGGAGGGACAGCAGACACCCATGAGCAGTGCAGGTGCGGTATGCCCCTGGTTATCGTCATCAGCTCAGAGGGTGTACCCACATAGCAGGCACCAGCACTGAGGCAGCAGGTGGCAACCAGGAGAAGGCTATTTGTTTCAGGTCAGACCACCGAAAGAAGGCAGGTGCGAAGTGTGAGGCAGGAGGAACACGTGGACCTAGGGGACAGGGTGTCTTCCCTGTTCTGAGGATATGAAGAGCAGATCGGGGCAGAGAGGCAGCGGGCTCGGGAAGCGAGGGTAGTGATGGCCAGGGCTGAAATTGCACTGCGTTTGGCAAGGAGGGGTGCTGCCATCCTGGAGGCCACTTGCAGGGACACCTGAGTGGGAGAGACACAAATGCTGGAGAACCTGCAAGCCCTCCAGGCAACAACGGAAGCCCGTCTGAGCGGTGAGGACGTGGTGCTGGACTGAGCCCTGGTGGAAAGGCTCAGTGAGATTGGAGAGGGGGATTAGCCCACTGCCTTTGTAAATAGTTATTTAGGTGTAGGTTTATTTTTTTATTTATTATTTTCCCCAGACTTTGAAGACTTTCCTTCCCAGATTTTATTAGATATAGTTATTTAGGCTTAGGATATTTTTTTTATTTCATATTTCCCCTGAACTACTTGGAGCTTGATTACCCATTAATTTTTGTACATATTTATGTCCAATACATCGTTCTGTTTCTTATGTTCCATGCTTCATGCAGTTCATTTGTGTGTCGGCCTCTTTGATCATTCTTTTTTCAGCAAGTGCATCTCTCCATTTCATAAATAACCTATCATATCATATCATATCATATGTCTTGTGGTGTGCATGCTTGTGTGTTGTTGTTGCTAGGATGGTTGCAGATGGTAGGATGCAAATGTGCCTGACATGTGGGTGTGGGTACATCAGACGACTGGGTCTGCACTGTATGTTTTCATTTGCATTTACCTGTGCAGCATCACTGTGTGTTTGGCATCAGTGTAGTTGGGGTGGCGGGAGGTGGGATCACTGTGGAGGAGTTTCATGGTCACGTTAATAGCATGTTTGTTTGTCATTGCTGTGTAAAACCCATGTCGTGCAGACAGGCTCACCAGCATGTGCAGTCACACACTGTCTGCTCTCATGTGTCGCCCAACCCCTACCACTGGAATGCAGTAGTGGGCCATGTTTGCTCTTCCGGAGTGGCTGCACAATTCTCCAGTCTCTGTGACTCATGCTCTCTGTGACTGCCCTACCATCACCCATGTATGGCCCTGTCATGTGATTGTTCCCTGACAGGTATTTTGCCACCCATTCCATCCATGTCACTGATGCTCAGGCTGTGACATGCCTGGCCATTGTCTGTGTATCCTGCAACATATTTTGGTAGGTTTGTTTCTGTCATGGGCACACATTCAGTTACCGTGCTTTGATGCCTTGTCAATGTGCCATGGACAACATGCACATGGATTTGCACTCACCTGTCACTTGTGTATGGTGGTGGCTGATTAAGGCCTGGAAGGGTGTGTGAGCAAATGCTACCCTCATGGATGGACGCCCGGTGCTTCCAGTTGGTTATATCTGCGCAGTACATGTTGGTGTTGCACTTAATGGTGCTGTCAGACCATGGAAGTTCAGGTGCAGACATGCATTGCACTGGTATTGTGGGAGAATGTCAGGGGGCTTCCTGGGACGGTATCCAGTCTGGACTGGGCTTCCTGTGGGGGGTGTCCAGCCTGGAGTGGGCTGCCTGTAGGGGTTGTCACAGGTGAGGGGGGATTGTGGGTTGTGTCCAGTCTGGAGTGGGCTGCCTGGGGGGGGTGTCACAGGTGAGAGGGGATGGGTGGTGGTGCCTAGTCTGGAGGGGCCTGCCTGTGGAGGGTGTCCAGTGTGCAGTGGGCTGCCTGGGGGAGTGTCATGGGTGAGGGGGATGGGGGTAGTGTCCAGTCTGGAGGGGCCTGCCTGTGGGGGGTGTCCAGTCTGGAGTGGTCTCCCTGGGGGTGTCACAAGTGAGGGGGCTAAGGGGTGGTGCCCAGTCTGGAGGGGCCTGCCTGTGGGGGGTGTCCAGTCTGGAGTGGTCTGCCTGGGGGTGTCACAAGTGAGGGGGCTAAGGGGTGGTGCCCAGTCTGGAGGGTACTGCCTTTGGGGGGTGTCCAGTCTGGAGTGGGCTGCCTGTGGAGGGTGTCCAGTCTGGAGTGGGCTGCCTGGGAGTAGTGCCCAGTCTGGAGGGGGCTGTCTGTGGGGGGTGTACAGTCTTATGTGGGGTGTCCAGTCTGGAGTGGGCTGCCTGGTGGGTGTCACAGGTGGGGGAGCTGGGGGTGGTGTCCAGTCTGGAGGAGCCTGCCTGTAGGGGGTATTCAGTCTGAACTAGGTTGCCTGTCGGGTGTGTCCAGTCTGGAGTGGGCTGCCTGGGGGTGGTGTCCAGTCTGGAATGGGCTGCCTGGGGGGTGTCAAAGGTGAGGGGTGCCGGGGTGTGCCCAGTCTGGAGGGGGCTACCTTTGGGGGTGTCCAGTCTGGAGTGGGCTTTCTGTGGGGGGGTGTCCATTTTGGAGTGGGCTGCCTGGGGGGTGAATAATAAAGTAACATGAAACAATCGATGAAATACCTGTCATCCGAAAATGTAAGGAGCAATGTGAAACTGAAGACAAAGTCCTGTTTCAGGACAATTTCTGTAGACTAGAGTAGAGAAGTGGGCTTCCTTTGGAGTAGAAGGTAACTTTATACACTGGGATAAGAGGGTGTATATTTGAAATAGGGGCTGATACAGGAAGGACTGTCCTTTGATTCTTTTGGATAGTGTTTATTGGGGGTTTGAACAAAGTTGACATGTTATGTCAGTATGCTATGTTGAAACCTAGAAGTGGTGGAAGAGGCAGTGTTGTAAAGAAGATGTGAGAGGAAATGTCTCTGGTGGATGCCGGCCCTGGTAATGCATATTTCCAGGGAAAGCCTTGAATATAATGGCTGTAGACACCGGGTTTTACGGTGGCCATTTGTCCAATGACATCTGATGCATGATTCCCTTGTATTGTACATTATGTTTGGAAGAAGGGCCTTACTCGCATCTTCATGAGTGAAGATGCACACCAATTGTCAGAGGTTGGCTAAAGTGACCCTAGCATTTCAATGGGGAAATGGTATCAAGAATATGATATTATATCCTCTGATGCAAGATTCCTTTGTGTTGTATATTATATTCGGAAAAGGGACTTTATCACATACAGACCCAAAATCATTGTCGAAGGTTGACTAAAGTGAGCCTTGTATTTGCTTCAGCGGTGGGTATCAAGATTATTTGGGAAGTAATGTCTCTGGGTACCTGCAGGATCAGTGGACACATGCATATTCCCAGGAAATGTTTTCAAAGTATTAACTGAAGATACTGGGTCTGTGGTAGCCATTTGGCCAATTGCATCTGATGCAAGATTCCTTTTTGTTTTAGATTGTTTGGATGAATGGACGCTACAGTGACCCTGCATTTCAATGGGAGAAGGTGTTAAGATAATGAGACATTTCTCCTCTCATTATCTTTTTTTTAACATCTAATCAGACCCTCCAGCTTATAGCGATTTTGCGATCCCGCAAAATGCCACGAAAACGGCCGTTTTGCGTAAAATGCAGCGAAAACGGCCATTTTGTGCAAAAACAGCATCTTTAAAAAAACATTTTTTAAAAAAGTAATCTGCTAAAATTACTGTTTACAAAATAAAATACTCAGGGTGCCAGGTTCTCAACGTTTTTTTTCGACGCAAGAAATAAAATGCACCAACACATCTCATCACTTGCGCCCAAAAGAAGAGCAGCCCAATCCACAAGGGACACATGAATGGGCCATTTTATATGCGCACCCATTCAGATGGCCTTTTTCACCTCCTTGATCAAATAAAGTGGCGTTTCTGCCAATTTAAAATCACATCACTCATTTCCAAGTAATATGTACTTTTAAATGTGCAGAAATTGTAGGCAACCCTACGCGCACGGGATGTGGGGGTGCTACTGCATGACAGGGTCTTTCCTAACCCTATCATGAATTTCTTTTAAGGTATGAACCGCTGCAGTGTTGCTTGCATTTCTGTTTCTCAAACAGGATAAAAATGCATTTTTTGGGTCGAATTTTACAGTGGCAGGCCCCTGAAGGGCCAGTCCCTGTGAAAGGCGCTGGGAGTTTGCAGAACAATGTCGCAGAGCGATTCTACTCAAGGTACTACCCATTTTGATGACAAAAAATCGATCGAATAGTACTATTCGATCGATTTTTATAAATAGCGAACATGTGTTGCGGGGGTGTCACCCGCTCCCCAAGTTCAGTATTTTTGAGTTGGGGGAGTTGCAGGGGTGTTCCTCAAAATTGGAGGCAGGGATAGAAAAAAAAAAATAACAAAAAAGGGACCCTGCGGAGTCGGATCCGACTCACATTAGAGGGACGGATCTGACAAAGCAGGGTTGCAGGGGAAGCGGCAGCAACCAAGCAGTTAAGTAGGGGAGGGGGTAGTGGTGAAAGGTACATTTTGGGTTGTTTGGCTGAAGTGCAAATCAATTTGCGGCAAAATGGACTACGGTCAATTCTGCCGCAAATTATTACACTTCGTTCAAACAACCCAGAACACCATTGAAGGCAGTTGGCCAGCGCACAATTTGCAATACAGCTGAAGCCTGTGGAAATGCGCCGGTCACCTTTGAGAATAAGGTGACCTGCTCATTTCCAAAAATGGGTTGTCTAAAAATAGCATATCCTCGGATCTATTTATAAATGCCCCATTTTTTGAGGATCTGGGTCGAAATCTACATTTTAAAAAAATAAAAAAATGGTTACACTATGAGAGGGAAAGGAGAGAGAGGGAGAGTGATGAGTGAGATGTGAAGTGATAGACAAGAAAGCAGAGGGAGAGCAGTGGGTCCGAGGAGGAAGTGGTGCACAAGAGAGCAGAGGAAGCAGTGATGCGGTGGGCCTGAAAGTAGAGGGAGCGTGTGGTCAGTGAGCCAGAAAGCAGAGAGGAAGCGGTTGTCCAGAAAGAGGCAGTGAGCTGCATATTGGAAAAAAGGATGAGGGAAGAGTGCGATAGAATGGGAGGAAGGATGCAAGATGCAGAAGCAGCACAAAAGAATAAAGGACTGTATATTGCGGGAGGAATTGAGTGTAAGGTGAGAGTTGGGAGTATGATTTGGAGTGTGGCAGGGGCTGGGCAGTGCAAATTGTGACTTGACAGTGTGACATAGCACATCAGTATTTGTATGACAGAGTGAGAGGTTCAGGAATGCAAGTTGAGATGTGTGTTGGTGAGAGAGGTGTGTGGGTGTTTGGGGGATTGGAGAACATAGAAGGGGAATATTTTCAGCATTACAACTGATAATGATCAATTTAGTTAATACTATTAAATAGGCATGCACATTAAACCAAAAATGTAGCCAAATCCAACACTGTTCTGCCAAGCCATAGACATCTGGGACTCCTCATATTAAATTAATACAAAAGATACATAATAATGATACCCTAGCTCTCTTGTAGTCTTGCACTCTGCCTGTTTCCTGCAATGTGGCAATCTTACACCCTCCAGTTAATACAAAATGTCACGCAAAAAATGCCGCAATAAATAAAGGTTTGTGCCGCAAAATTTGCCATTTCATGCCGCAAAATTTGCCATTTTATGCCGCAAAATCCTGGATGGTCTGTATACCTTACTTTAGATGTTAACAAAAAATGAGAGGAGAAATGTCACCAGAAGCTCAGCAAAGGTGACACATTTGGTTCCCAGGGACTTACTTCAAAGTACTAGCTGTAGATATTGTGTGTACATTGGCCATTTGGCCAATGTCATGTGATGCAATATTCCTTTGCATTGTACATTATGTGCAGAAGAAGGGACCTTCACTGATCCTCTGTGAGCAGTGACCCACACCCATTGTCAAAGCTTGGCTAAAGTGAGACTTGCATTTGATTGGGGGAGGGAGTCAAGAGGAGAAATATCTCCAACCACCTGCAGGACCGATGACAAATGTATATTCCTAGGGACATCTTTGAAAGTACTAGCTGCGGACAGCAGGTCTATGTTGGCCACTTGGCAAATGGCATCTCCTGGAAGATTGCTTTTTGTTGTACACTATGTCCAGAAGAAGAGACTTTCTCCAATTCTCCATGAGCGATGGCCCACACCCATTGTCAGAGCTTGCCTTAAGAGAGCCTTGTTTTTGATTGTGGGGTGTCAAGATTATGTGAGGAGAAATGTCTCTGGACACCTGTAGGATCGGTGACATACGAATATTCCCAGGGATAGACTTCCAAGTATTATCTTTAGATACCTCATCTGGTTGAATTAAGCTGTGAATGGATTTTGAAATGAGTGCCTTGCTAGGTTCCTACAGGACCACTTGTGCACTCTCTATGAACATAGAAAAATGGATTAGGGTTTCTCAAAATGACGTGAGAAGAGCACATGCTCATGTTGATATAAGCTTAAAACATGGTACTTTTAATGTGATTGTATATTCATATTTTGAAGATACTAACTTTAGAATATGTATGATATTTGGCTACTCATCAATACATTTATGATTATGATCACCTATTGATTTTTCAATTTCAACATTAGATTATTTAGAAACTTGATACAACCTCTCTATGGTGTTCCCTTTAGCTCAGTTGCCTTATAGTCATTAATGGGAATCCTTGCAATGTGATCTCAGAAAGGTGAACAATACACATTATTAAAAAAAAGAGGCCAATCGCAATGTGATCTCTTCCAGGTGGTTATTTGTCATATAACATGTCCGTTTATATATTGATGTACGATAGAATATATATTTTTGGGATGATTGAGTGCCAAGCACCAGAAATTAGTTTATGTGAGTTGATAGTAGCAAATACATTTTTACGAATAACACAAATATCAATGATTGAAGAGAGAAATCTTACAATGGAAATATTTTTAGAACAATTGTATTGAATATTTTTAATAGGACAAAGTTATTATTATTTTTTTTTTTTATTTACTTGTTTATAATCAAAGAACAAATTGATTTTTTACAAGACGTTGTTTCACATAAAAGACACAGTGTAAAAAGAGTGGGTAAGGGAAGACAAAAACAAAACCAGAAAGCAGGAAAAACAGGTGATATCCGGATTAACAGAAGCATCAAGATACATTTAGTCAAACTTGATTAATTGGCAGTTTCTGATTTGGACTCAGTGCAGCTTCTAAAATCTTTACAACCGCCGTTGACCATTTGGTTTTGTCTCCTGCAATCAAGCGGCACCACCATGTGTCTTCCTCTCGAAGCAATATGCCATGCATCAGGGGTAACAGATAGGCCTCGCGCAAAAACGCGGTTTTAGAACAATTCAAAAGTAAATGTCTTAAAGTTTCCACCGTTTCTGACTCTGAACAGAGTCTACAGGTTCGTGATTCTGCTTTCGTACGAATAGCTATGATTTCCTGAGTTGGCATTTGATTACTATCATTATTTTAAAAAATGTAAATGTTTATTAATATATAAAACTATATGTTGATGAAAACCAGATGTCAAAAGCCAAATAGCCCTCTAACTTGTATTTGCCGAAAAATAGTAGATTGTGGTATGCCAAATGCAAGGTAACCCAGCTTTATTACAATAGAGACTGGGGAAAAAAGCAAGATTAAAAGCCAAGCTCTCACTCAAGAATTCTCCACAACTCAACAGGAAACAACATGTTTTTAATGCAATATGATGTCATAGTTATGAAAACCTATCGCTCCTGGTCATTGGCTCCCTCTACTAAGCTACATATATAATTCTATATGTCCACAACTAGTGATTGGAAATCCTTATCTAAGATCCCTCCCGTAAACCTTCCCATATAAAAATGTGCTACTCATTATACTTGAATATTAATGGTAGGCTCTAAATTACTTCTCCAGTAAAAAAAGACATGTGCTCATCTGTTAACAGGTGGTCACACTCTCCATGAACTGGCTGCATGATGATATGTTTTATGTTGATGGCAGGAGAGAGAAGACAAGCGTATTGCCTTGTTCTTAGGTAAATAAAAATAGCCCAAGTTATCTCCATGTTGTGGCCGAGTCTCAAGGACCTATTCTCGCAACAGTAACTGCCATCCTGTTCTTGACACATTTATGAATAACAAATTTGTGAGTCATGCTACATCCCTGCGGTTAAGATTTCATTGCAGCAATTAGTTGTCTTTTTAGTTGCGTCGCGTTCCTCTGTCATGCCTAGCCGATCGCAGAGGCATCAATCTGCCAACTACTTTGACTTCCTGGGATGTTCAGTATGTCCCATAGACTTGAAATAGTCTGCCGTGTTATCGTAACTTAATTTACCCCAACAGCTGGAAGCACGCTATAGTATCTTGGTACTGCTTATCTGTCCCTTACTTGTGTAGCAAATCTAACTATTCTTTGTGCCAGCTGAATTTCCAGGAGAATTTAAAGTGCTGTTTCAAATGTGTCCTTTATAATTCTGTTTCTTCTAAGGAAGGCAGGGGGCACATGCTCTCTAGTTAACAATTGCCCCACTACATTCAGTTGCAGTTGATTGGGCTGTGTCTGGAGAAATCCAGTGTATGCACTGAAATCACTTTGAAACTCCCCACTTATGGTTTGTACAACACATGTAGGTATGACTCTATGGACTCGTTATCTTCTTTGAATCCACTGCATACAGGCCTTATAGGCCACAAGCCTGAACCATCTGTGGGAATGGAAACATTGTTCAGTCAAAGGAACTGAAATATAGTTTTTACAATGTTTGATTTTCTTTTTCAAAAGTGCACTCATTATTGATCAAGGAAGCTCAACAACAAACAAATACAAAAGAAAATGTTTTTAGGCCATTAAAATATTTGCTGAAGAGCGTCAAAGGAATACATTGAAAAGGCATGCATTTTTGTGTAGATAAGCCTAGTGAAAAAAACATTATACACTTTGTTATTAAAAAGTAAAATAGGAACAATGATTGGTTTACGAAAAGAAGGATACATTTGACATATCAAATAAAGAGAATAATATAAATGTATGCACATCTGCACTGTACAGTTATTTCAAAGCATTTTGTAAAACAGGGTATTCTGTTAAATAGATAGACATGATACTCACTCATTGTTGGGAACACGAGGACAAACGGTGCAACGAAGTTCATTTGTAAGCACCATCAGCATTCTAAGAACAGATCGATTAGGGCACATTGCCCTGAATTCTGTTTTCTGAGTTACGCATAGTGGTGGAATATAATCTACTGATATGTAGGCCAACCCAGATGGAGGCTTCAGAGTAACAGATATTTTCAATCAAAGTTGGCATAGTGGTGGAAGGTGATCTTCTGATATGTAGGCCATGCAAGAGGTGTTGCCATTACTTGACAATGATGGCAGGTACACCAAGTTGAAACATCTGCCATTCGACTTGGTTTGGGACCTGATGAATCTTCGTCTCCCGCTAGCAGTCATCTACACCATTTGTTGCCGACTTTGCATTGAAAGCATTTTATTGTCTTTGCATTCTAGCTCTTAGATGAACCCCTGATTGACAGGTAATGAATAGAACCAGAAAAAAATAACTGTGGAAAAGAAATAAAAAAGGCAAATTGGATTTATAATCAAATTTAATTTAGCAATGTGATTTTAGATAATACAGTGAAGTTAGTCAATTAACTTGTTTTACAAAAGGAGATACAGTTCATGATTTAATTTAAAAAAAACATGAATGTTCAATTAGCCTTTCTTGCAAGTAAGACATCAATAGAGCCTTAATTGTCTAATAAACCATTACACAAGGTAACTATATGAATTTGAAGCCGATATAGAAGAGCATTTGCAGTAGAGGAAATACCTGGTTGTGGTGTGGGCACCAGAGGAGTTATTGAACAAACAGCAAGCAAGGAAAACTATGAGTGGCATGGCGAAAGTGTTTGTTGATATTCATAAAATGCAGAGATGTCTTCTGTATTTCCATTGAGAGACATGAATGCATTTGCGTACAAAAGAAGTTCGTCTCTCTCTGCATTACTATCATGACATAGGACATTGCATAGCGTTTGCGGCTGCTGATGTCACATAGAGGGTCACATGCTATGATTTATTTCCTCTAGAGCACCTAACCTTAGCACGATGCACAGTTGATTAGATTATCAAAAGATGGTGGCTGGGGACTGTTGCAGTATGTAAGTTAAGATCCACCGAAGGACATAGTTTAATAGATCTCTATATGGCGCGGTGCATATGTCTGTGCGATTGATTGATTTTAACATGTTAGTGCACCCTCCTTTAAATGATCTCTGATTAACGCCTCGTGATTATTAAACAGAGTGGTAAATTCAGAGCTCTGTCATATGCTGCACTGACTTGACACATCATTAAACATGTATTCGAGATTTCTGTTTCCCCAATAAAAAGTATAGTACCTATTGGTTGGCGATTTAAGTGATTGCTTCGATCCGATATCAACATTATAGTTGTCCTTCATGTGTGGTGTTTCAGAGTAGAAGACTCAGTGCTTGTGGGCATAATCTGTATCATGTTTTTATGGGCCATGGGCAGTGCACACCACTTGTTTTTTTCCTAAATCTTGCGAGTGTTTTGCATCCAGCTGAACTTCAAATGCAAAGACGCCACTGTCATCGCAATATGACACAAAGCATCAGCGCTAACGTTGTGCCTTCAGTGTGTCCACTCACAGATGATGATTCTGGGTTTAAGTTTGCAGTGCGAAAGCATCTGCTTGGTTGAGAGGGTCTCGTGGACCCGAAAACTGCACTTCTGTTTCAAGCTTCATTTCGTATGCGCTGTTGCTGGGAACTCTAAAATCACTTGCCTTGCTAACAGTCTTTGCTTTGCTCAGTTATTGACCAGCTGTTTCGCGCAGTTCATTCTTTGACCTGTAATGCCCAAAGGGCTCATACATGTGTTCATTAGTTCCTAGAGGTAGTTTGTTCTCAAACATTCAAGGAGAGTCTTTCTCAGTTAAAAGGTAATCATTAGAGGACTTGCTTTCCGTTCAGTGGCTCTGAGTTTAGATGCCCTTTGGGTCAAACAGCTGTTTAATCCATCTGCTACGTGTGTTCATTGATACTTCTTAACTTCATACAGCAGAGTAAATCCACTCGGCACGCATACAAGCGTTCTGACATCATAATTGCATACTGATGGCATGGCGTGTTGTATTGAGAATAACAATGTTAATTATTCAGCCTTAAATCGACATGAAAATGTATATTTAGATGTGTAATTAGTTCTCCAGGGAAAACAGTTCGAATTTCCCGGGTTGTTTGTTACATTTCTAAGAAGTCTGTAAACATATTGAGGGTCATGACAAGTTTGGCGGTAGTTGTAAAACAGCCGGTATTTTACAGTACCCAATGTTTCACCACTCCACCAAATGACTACATTCTCTATTGGTACTCATAAGACGTACCTGTTTTTGTGTCGCGGTATTTACTGCCACAAAATAGCAGTACCAGACACGGTAAAACCACATGCAGTAATATGACATTCGCATGCAAAGACAAAATGAGGACTAAATGAAAGATGCAGACCCTTCAAGTTACCATATTCAGAATGGAATTCTGGAAATACCCACATATTTTTGATGATACCTTACATGTTTTTAAGTTAACAGCATTTGCAAAGGCTCCTGAACTCCATTGTCTGAAAGAGTGGAATAACGAAATAAAACACATTTCAGCTACAAAGGATGATACTGCGTTTCATGAACTGCTGCTACCGTTTATAAAAAACATAAAGTTAAAATGCAATAGCCCAGTAGCCATCTTGTTTGACAAGCACAATTTGTTAATGGCAGTCTGCTGTTGATTCAATAGTAGCTGAAGGCTGTTTATAGTTCCCACTGCCAGTGTCACAAAATAAACCTTCCCCTGTAATTAAGTCTCCCCGGGAGAATTAATTTTGAAATTTACAGGCCGATTCATGTAATTCCTCTCAAAAGTGTCGCACACGGCTGGCGCACAGCGTGCCCATGCGAATGTCTGCACCAGCCGCGTGCGATAAAATCAATTTCCACGCACAGCGTATTCATGGATTCTCACCTCCAAAAGCAGACGTGGCGCAGAGTGGCGCAGCGACCCTGCAGCAGCGCCAGTTACGCCCCCAAGAACGCCCTCGCGCAAGGAAAAGCCATCAAGATCGCAAAACCATCGCAAAGGGCTGCGCCAACCCTGTACCAGTTTACCGGACTGGCAAACAGCAAACGCAAAGCGGGGAACGTGTATTACGGGTGTCGGGAACACGCGTGCGCGAGAAGTTTCACACGCGATCTGGCCTGGGGGAGCGTGTGCGTGTATTTCAGGGGTGCGCGAGAAGTATTACACGCGAATGGCCTGGGTGCGTGTATTTCAGGGGTGCGCGAGAAGTTCCACACGCGAATGGCCTGGGCGCGTGTATCTCAGGGGTGCGCGAGAAGTTCCGCACGCGAATGGCCTGGGCGCGTGTATTTCAGGGGTGCGCGAGAAGTTCTGCACGCGAATGGCCTGTGTGCGTGTATTTCAGGGGTGCGTGAGAAGTTCCACACGCGATTGGCCTGGGAGCGTGTATTTCAGGGGTGCGCGAGAAGTTCCACACGCGATTGGCCTGGGCGCGTGTATTACAGGGGTGCGCGAGAAGTTCCACACGCGATTGGCTTGGGCGCGTGTATTTCAGAGGTGAGCGAGAAGTTCCACACGCGATTGGCCTGGGCGCGTGTATTTCAGAGGTGCGCGAGAAGTTCCACACGCGATTGGCCTGGGCGCGTGTATTTCAGGGGTGCGCGATAATTTCCACACGCGATTGGCCTGGGCGCGTGTATTTCAGAGGTGCGCGAGAAGTTCCACACGCGATTGCCCTGGGCGCGTGTATTCCAGAGGTGCGCGAGAAGTTCCACACGCGATTGGCCTGGGCGCGTGTATTTCAGAGGTGCGCGAGAAGTTCCACACGCGATTGGCCTGGGCGCGTGTATTTCAGGGGTGCGCGGGAAGTTTCGGGAAGTTTCACACGTGATTGGCCTGGGGGAGCGTGTGCATGTATTTCAGAGGTGCGCGAGAAGTTCCACACGCGATCTGGCCTGGGGGAGAGTGTGCGTGTATATCAGAGGTGACCGAGAAGTTTCACACGCGATTGGCCTGGGCGCGTGTATTTCAGGGGTGCGCGAGAAGTTCCACACGCGATTGGCCTGGGCGCGTGTATCTCAGGGGTGCGCGAGAAGTTCCACACGCAATTGGCCTGGGGGAGCGTGTGCGTGTATTTCAGAGGTGCGCGAGAAGTTCCACATGCGATCTGGCCTGGGGGAGCGTGTGCGTGTATATCAGAGGTGAGCGAGAAGTTTCACACGCGATTGGCCTGGGCGCGTGTATTTCAGGGGTGCGGGAGAAGTTCCACACGCGATTGGCCTGGGCGCGTGTATTTCAGAGGTGCGCGAGAAGTTCCACACGCGATTGTCCTGGGCGCGTGTATTTCAGGGGTGCGCGGGAAGTTTCACACGCGATTGCCCTTGGCGCGTGTATTTCAGGGGTGCGCGGGAAGTTTCACACGCGATTGGGCTGGGTGTGGGTATTACAGGGGTGCGCGGGAAGTTTCACACGCGATTGGGCAGTGTGCGGGTATTTCAGGGGTGCGCGCAAATTTTTACACGCGATCTGGCCTGGGGGAGCGTGTGCGTGTATATCAGAGGTGAGCGAGAAGTTTCACACGCGATTGGCCTGGGCGCGTGTATTTCAGGGGTGCGCGAGAAGTTCCACACGCGATTGGCCTGGGCGCGTGTATCTCAGGGGTGCGCGAGAAGTTCCACACGCGATTGGCCTGGGGGAGCGTGTGCATGTATTTCAGAGGTGCGCGAGAAGTTCCACACACGATCTGGCCTGGGGGAGCGTGTGCGTGTATATCAGAAGTGAGCGAGAAGTTTCACACGCGATTGGCCTGGGCGCGTGTATTTCAGGGGTGCGCGGGAAGTTTCGGGAAGTTTCACACGCGATTGGCCTGGGGGAGCGTGTGCGTGTATATCAGAGGTGAGCGAGAAGTTTCACACGCGATTGGCCTGGGCGCGTGTATTTCAGGGGTGCGCGAGAAGTTCCACACGCGATTGGCCTGGGCGCGTGTATTTCAGAGGTGCGCGAGAAGTTCCACACGCGATTGTCCTGGGCGCGTGTATTTCAGGGGTGCGCGGGAAGTATTACACGCGAATGGCCTGGGTGCGTGTATTTCAGGGGTGCGCAAGAAGTTCCACACGCGAATGGCCTGGGCGCGTGTATCTCAGGGGTGCGCGAGAAGTTCCACACGCGAATGGCCTGGGCGCGTGTATTTCAGGGGTGCGCGAGAAGTTCTGCACGCGAATGGCCTGGGTGCGTGTATTTCAGGGGTGCGCGAGAAGTTCCACACGCGATTGGCCTGGGAGCGTGTATTTCAGGGGTGCGCGAGAAGTTCCACACGCGATTGGCCTGGGCGCGTGTATTACAGGGGTGCGCGAGAAGTTCCACACGCGATTGGCTTGGGCGCGTGTATTTCAGAGGTGCGCGAGAAGTTCCACACGCGATTGGCCTGGGCGCGTGTATTTCAGAGGTGCGCGAGAAGTTCCACACGCGATTGGCCTGGGCGCGTGTATTTCAGGGGTGCGCGATAATTTCCACACGCGATTGGCCTGGGCGCGTGTATTTCAGAGGTGCGCGAGAAGTTCCACACGCGATTGCCCTGGGCGCGTGTATTCCAGAGGTGCGCGAGAAGTTCCACACGCGATTGGCCTGGGCGCGTGTATTTCAGAGGTGCGCGAGAAGTTCCACACGTGATTGGCCTGGGCGCGTGTATTTCAGGGGTGCGCGGGAAGTTTCGGGAAGTTTCACACGCGATTGGCCTGGGGGAGCGTGTGCGTGTATTTCAGAGGTGCGCGAGAAGTTCCACACGCGATCTGGCCTGGGGGAGAGTGTGCGTGTATATCAGAGGTGACCGAGAAGTTTCACACGCGATTGGCCTGGGCGCGTGTATTTCAGGGGTGCGCGAGAAGTTCCACACGCGATTGGCCTGGGCGCGTGTATCTCAGGGGTGCGCGAGAAGTTCCACACGCAATTGGCCTGGGGGAGCGTGTGCGTGCATTTCAGAGGTGCGCGAGAAGTTCCACATGCGATCTGGCCTGGGGGAGCGTGTGCGTGTATATCAGAGGTGAGCGAGAAGTTTCACACGCGATTGGCCTGGGCGCGTGTATTTCAGGGGTGCGGGAGAAGTTCCACACGCGATTGGCCTGGGCGCGTGTATTTCAGAGGTGCGCGAGAAGTTCCACACGCGATTGTCCTGGGCGCGTGTATTTCAGGGGTGCGCTGGAAGTTTCACACGCGATTGCCCTCGGCGCGTGTATTTCAGGGGTGCGCGGGAAGTTTCACACGCGATTGGGCTGGGTGTGGGTATTACAGGGGTGCGCGGGAAGTTTCACACGCGATTGGGCAGTGTGCGGGTATTTCAGGGGTGCGCGCAAATTTTTACACGCGATCTGGCCTGGGGGAGCGTGTGCGTGTATATCAGAGGTGAGCGAGAAGTTTCACGTGCGATTGGCCTGGGCGCGTGTATTTCAGGGGTGCGCGAGAAGTTCCACACGCGATTGGCCTGGGCGCGTGTATCTCAGGGGTGCGCGAGAAGTTCCACACGCGATTGGCCTGGGGGAGCGTGTGCATGTATTTCAGAGGTGCGCGAGAAGTTCCACACACGATCTGGCCTGGGGGAGCGTGTGCGTGTATATCAGAAGTGAGCGAGAAGTTTCACACGCGATTGGCCTGGGCGCGTGTATTTCAGGGGTGCGCGGGAAGTTTCGGGAAGTTTCACACGCGATTGGCCTGGGGGAGCGTGTGCGTGTATATCAGAGGTGAGCGAGAAGTTTCACACGCGATTGGCCTGGGCGCGTGTATTTCAGGGGTGCGCGAGAAGTTCCACACGCGATTGGCCTGGGCGCGTGTATTTCAGAGGTGCGCGAGAAGTTCCACACGCGATTGTCCTGGGCGCGTGTATTTCAGGGGTGCGCGGGAAGTTTCACACGCAATTGCCCTGGGCGCGTGTATTTCAGGGGTGCGCGGGAAGTTTCACACGCGATTGGGCTGTGTGCGGGTATTTCAGGGGTGCGCGCAAATTTTTACACACGATCTGGCCTGGGGGAGCGTGTGCGTGTATATCAGAGGTGAGCGAGAAGTTTCACACGCGATTGGCCTGGGCGCGTGTATTTCAGGGGTGCGCGAGCAGTTCCACACGCGATTGGCCTGGGCGCGTGTATCTCAGGGGTGCGCGAGAAGTTCCAGACGCGATTGGCCTGGGGGAGCGTGTGCATGTATTTCAGAGGTGCGCAAGAAGTTCCACACGCGATCTGGCCTGGGGGAGCGTGTGCGTGTATATCAGAGGTGAGCGAGAAGTTTCACACGCGATTGGCCTGTGCGCGTGTATTTCAGGGGTGCGCGAGAAGTTCCACACGCGATTGGCCTGGGCGCGTGTATTTCAGGGGTGCGGGAGAAGTTCCACACGCGATTGGCCTGGGCGCGTGTATTTCAGAGGTGCGCGAGAAGTTCCATACGCGATTGCCCTGGGCGCGTGTATTTCAGGGGTGCGCGGGAAGTTTCACACGTGATTGCCCTGGGCGCGTGTATTTCAGGGGTGCGCGGGAAGTTTCACACGCAATTGGGCTGGGTGCGGGAATTACAGGGGTGCGCGGGAAGTTTCACACGCGATTGGGCTGCGTGCGGGTATTTCAGGGGTGCGTGCAAATTTTTACACGCCATCTGGCCTGGGGGAGCGTGTGCGTGTATTTCAGGGGTGCGCGTGAAGTTCCACACACGTTCTGGCCTGGGGGAGCGTGTGCGTGTATTCCAGGTGTGCGCGGAAAGTTTTACACACGATTTCAGCAGGGTACTTGTATTTCAGGGGTGCCGGGGAGTCCTACATGTGATTTGGCAGTGTGGGCCCCCCCGAGGGTGTTCCCTGTACACCCTCCACGGCCCCTGCAGGCAGCCCACACCACAGGGGACTACCCTGCATCCCTGGTCATGTCCCGCAGGCAGCCCACCCAACATGGGCATGCCCCCCAGCAAAGGCACATGTCTCCTTGCACTAATGATCACCAACTCATGTCCCCCTGCACCCCAACCCCCCAGCATTGCGGGGCACCTGCCAGCAGGCCCCCACCCATGTCCAACTCATGTTCCCCACCACCCCCACCCCCCAGCAGTGCAGGGGCACCCTCCACCAGGCCCCCACCCATGTCTCCCACCACCCCCACCCCCAGCAGTGCAGGGGTACCCTCCACCAGGCCCCCACCCATGTCTCCCACCACCCCCACCCCCCAGCACTGTGGGGCACCTGCCAGCAGGCCCCAACTCATGTTCCTCAGCCAACATGTCATCACAATCTAGATCCCTGGTCCCTATGGTCAGCCTCCAAATGCAAAACACCCACCCGAGTATTGCATCCACCCACTCAGAAATGGCAATTACATGACAGAACACCAATTGCAAGTTTCGAAACAAACACATGTCCCTCACATACACCCAATGGGTGTCAGTGAATCTCAAAACCCATATCATGATATGCATGAAACCAATGAGATGATAATACACATTGAAGTTCGATAAAAAAATATGTATTAAAGGAAACATAAATAGATTCAAAAATAAAGAAACAGAAATAGGAATGTACAAAAATGAAAAGAAGCATGTCCGTGAAAAAAAGCAAAACCAAAAATCATAATCCAAAGTAATGGTGTCCAAAGTCACTGTCCACAAAAGCAAATCCAATGGGAAATAATAATTGAAAGCCATTGCTCCATGGGTAAATTGTGAAAGAAAAATTAAATCCAACAGTGAATTATGTACAGACGAACAAGCCAGGGTCCATTATCCCAACAAAAGAAATGAAACCTATCTAACAACACTAACTAATAAAATAAACTATATACAAAAAGGTGGCCAATGTCCAAAAGGTCCAAAATAAATCAAAAAACAAAGGAAACCTAACACTACCTACATAACTATGTACAAGGGCAGCGGGCTAGTCTGACGGCTCACTTTTGAATGTCCCGGCCCAGGGCATCATCAAACTCCTACTCAATGTCCCGGAGGCGGTCCTCCTCCATGGCCCCGAGGGTCCGCAGGGCCGTCGACGTGTCCACCTCCAACCCCCTGCGGATTGCCTCGAGGCACTCGGCCCGCCTCAGGGCCCTCCGCATGGGGTTCTCTGCCCTGACCATTGTGAGCCGTGCCTCTTCCGCTCGCTGCCGCTCCGCATCTATGGCGTGGCCCAACCGCTGCCACACGGAAGACACTCTCTGTCCTGGGTCCTCCTGCCCTCCGGCCGATGCCTGCCCCTCCGATGTTGAAGGCCCCGAGCCTTCATGGCTCCCACCACGTTGCTGCTGTGCCTCTGCCCGTGCACTGCCTCCTGCTGCCTGCACATCCTCCGCCGGCTGGGGTGCAGTCGTTGATGTGGCCACCCCTGCTGGTCGTCCGACTCCCGACTGTGACAGGGATGCCTCCTCCACCAGCCTGGCCGCACCGTCAGAGGCAGCTCCACAGGGCACCCAGGTGACTGATTGGTGGGAAGATGGCACGGAGGACGACTGGCGCGTAGGGGGTTCAGTTGAGGAGGGGGTCGTAGCAAGCCCCATCAAGGCTGACGTGGTCAACGAGCCACTCGAGATGACGTGCAGTCTCCTCATGAAAAGACTGCAGGTCACCTCGCATGGCCCGTTGACGCAACGCCACTCCAGTCAGGACAGGCTCAACCCGGACCCAGATAGCCATGTCCGCAGGCAGAGGAAGGCCAGTTGTCGTTTGCTCATCCCCTGCCTGAAAACGGGTCTGGACGTAGGCATCCCTGCTGGTGCAAGATGATGCAGGGACAGGATCAGGGACAGGATTGCACACAGGCACCTCCGCGGCGGCCTGTGCTGCCTCCTGTCCCTGGTCCTGCACTGCACCACTAGCACCAGTGGGATCCCCACCTCCAGACCCCGTCTCTGTTGCTTGCACGGCCTCCTCCTCCACCAAACCCCCCACCAACCTGGATGACTCCGTGCCATCTTCCCCCGTTGGGCCCTGTGGGGTCCCAGCTGCCCCTTCTGCTGCCGAGGAGTCCAACTCCAACCTCTGCCTCTTGGACCTCCCCCTGGCAGCTGCGGCCTGGGACGCGGCACCGGACTCCTCACTCCCCGATGAGATGGGAACATGGGAGGGGAGCCGGGCCTTGCGTTTCCGGCTGGCGGTGGGATCCCCGCCGCTGTGCTCCATAGCACCTTCTCCGCCCTCTTCATCAGTTGACGCTGCAGACAGGGAGAAATAAAACACAGGCATCAGGGCACTGTACAATGGACACATACACACATGACAGTTGTACATGAGTGGCATTGGCAAACCTCAGACATGCCATCACAATCCCCAACACACATGTCATTTCAACTGGCACACATGAGCCATACCACAGCCATATCGCAACTGCCAGCACCATCCATACCCATACAACAGCATGAGCAGGCAAAGCTGAGCCAGACATCACATGCAACACAGGAAGTGCACCACACATGTACACACACCACCACACTTGCATGCATGTGTACATCTCTGCCAAGTGTCGCAGTGTTCAGATGGGCATCCATGTCACATCTGCCAATCAGGCTTCCACATCCTGCTGTCACATGCATCCATGTTGCATCACTGTTGCACCCTTGTCAAATACACACAAATGCACATGTACACAGTGCTGATACATGCAGCTGAAAACAACATACATGCATGACATCACGGACATGTCTACTTACATACACATTCATCCAAACATGTGTGCCCACACAACTGCATTTGGCATGCAAGCCTACACACACAAGCACCATCCATGTCTCACACATTACAGCCCTCGCATGTGTTAGCCCCACGGCCCTGTACACCCCCACCCATACTCGACCCCATACAAACAGATGTGCAACCTGCACACTACTGAAACATCACCACACGCACAGCTCACAATCAGGATGCATGTACACTTACCGCTCGACTCCAGACGGGTCTGCCTCTCAAGGACCTGGACGTGGAGCGCTGGGGATATGCGTTCCAGGACCCTCATCTGATCTTCTGACAAGTAGCCCCGGCGCCCCTTGGCATCCGCTGCCTTCAAGAGGCGCCGGGCCTTGTTCAGGGTCCTGGACCTGAAGTCCTCCCAGCGCTTCTTGACATGTTGGAAGTCGCGGACTGCCACCCCCTCCGCGTTGATGGCAGTCACGATGTCAGTCCAGATCCGAGTCCGTCCTTTCTTGTCGGCGCGGGAACTTCCGAAGAGGGCATCATACTGCCCCAGGACTTGCTCCACCAGGACACCAACTTCGGTGGCACTGAAGCTGGTGCCCCTCTGCCTCTCTGGCCGGGGGTTGTCAGTGGTGCCAGATGTTGCAGTGCCCGACATGACAACCCCAGAGGCAGGAGTGGGTGGGTAACTGGGTCCTGGGGCTGGGCTGTGGAGCGATGGAATCCCAGTCGGGAGTCTTCGGTTCCAGCAGGGGTGGTCACAGCAACAGCACCCCTGGCTGATGTTCAGGCAGCAAATGGCAGGGCACGTGGGCAGCAGGCAGTCAGGCAGCAGCAGATGGCAGGTGGGAGCGTGCTCGGGGCTCTGGGGGGCAGTAGTTCCGCCTTCTGGGCAGGAGCGTGGTCTTCCGTGTGCTTACGCGTGGCCAGCTTGATACAGAGTGATTTGGCACGTGAAAATTCTGCACGTCACCGTGTAATTCGAGGAAAGGCCCTTAGCGCGTAAGCGCGTCAGCACGCATACGCGATTCCATTGGCCCAAAGGTCCTGCGCGTATGCGCGTCTGTGACGTATCGCGCACGGGCGTTGCTTTTCGTGGGGTGCGGTGCGTGTGTTTTGCAGGCGTTGGGGTTCACACGCTATCACTTCACAGCGGGTGGGTGTTGGCTACGCGTTCTTCTACACGCAAGGCAGACGGGTGAGTGGTACCCTGCTCTCCCAGGCCCGATCGCATGTGAAACCACCCGCAAGCCCCAGAAATACACGTACCCCGCTCCCCCAGGCCTGATTGCTTGTAAAACCACCCGCGAGCCCCTGAAATACATGCGCCCAGGCCAATCGCGTGTGGAACTTCACGCGCACCTCTGAAATACACGCACACGCTCCCCCAGGCCCAATCGCATGTGGAACTTCTCGCGCACCTCTGAAATAAACGCGCCCAGGCCAATCGCGTGTGGAACTTCTCGCGCACCCCTGAGATACACGCGCCCAGGCCAATCGCGTGTGGAACTCTCGCGCACCCCTGGAATACACACGCCCAGGCCATTCGCGTGTGGAACTTCTCGCGCACCCCTGAGATACACGCACCCAGGCCAATCGCGTGTGGAACTTCTCGCGCACCCCTGGAATACACGCACCCAGGCCATTCGCATGTGGAACTTCTCGCGCACGTCTGTAATACACGCACATGCTCCCCCAGGCCCAATCGCGTGTGGAACTTCTCGCGCACCTCTGAAATACACGCACCCAGGCCAATCGCGTGTGGAACTTCTCGCGTACCCTGAAATACACGCGCCCAGGCCAATCGCGTGTGGAACTTCTCACGCACCTCTGAAATACACGCACCCAGGCCAATCGCATGTGGAACTTCTCGCGCACCTCTGAAATACACGCGCCCAGGTCAATCGCGTGTGGAACTTCTCGCGCACCCCTGAAATACACCCGCCCAGGCCAATCGCGTGTGAGAAACTTCTCGCGCACCTCTGAAATACACGCACACGCTCCCCCAGGCCCAATCGCATGTGGAACTTCTCGCGCACCTCTGAAATAAACGCGCCCAGGCCAATCGCGTGTGGAACTTCTCGCGCACCCCTGAGATACACGCGCCCAGGCCAATCGCGTGTGGAACTTCTCGCGCACCCCTGGAATACACACGCCCAGGCCATTCACGTGTGGAACTTCTCGCGCACCCCTGAGATACACGCGCCCAGGCCAATCGCGTGTGGAACTTCTCGCGCACCCCTGGAATACACGCGCCCAGGCCATTCGCATGTGGAACTTCTCGCGCACGTCTGTAATACACGCACATGCTCCCCCAGGCCCAATCGCGTGTGGAACTTCTCACGCACCTCTGAAATACACGCACCCAGGCCAATCGCGTGTGGAACTTCTCGCGTACCCCTGAAATACACGCGCCCAGGCCAATCGCGTGTGGAACTTCTCACGCACCTCTGAAATACACGCACCCAGGCCAATCGCATGTGGAACTTCTCGCGCACCTCTGAAATACACGCGCCCAGGTCAATCGCGTGTGGAACTTCTCGCGCACCCCTGAAATACACCCGCCCAGGCCAATCGCGTGTGAGAAACTTCTCGCGCACCTCTGGAATACACGCACACGCTCCCCCAGGCCCGATCGCGTGTGAAACTTCTCGCGCACCTCTGAAATACACGCACACGCTCCCCCAGGCCCGATCGCGTGTGAAACTTCTCGCGCACCTCTGAAATACACGCACACGCTCCCCCAGGCCCGATCCCGTGTGAAACTTCTCGCGCACCTCTGAGATACACGCACACGCTCCCCCAGGGCCGATCGCGTGTGGGCCTTCTCGCGCGTGTAGAACTTTGGCGCACATTTTTTCCCTGCGCAGGGACGCTACCGCCTGCTTTCGTGTGGTGGACATGTATGGGCCTGTGCGCGTCTTTGGCCGTGCGCTGTTTTTCCCTATTCGATTCCATGAATACGTGTTGTAGGCGAGCGTGTGGGCGTTCTGCGCACGTGCCTCCTGTACTTCCCCCGTGACGCCCACATTTTCACGAGTTGTTCCCCATTCTGCGTGTGACGCCCCGTGTTACGCCTACTTTTGTTATGTGCGCCGCGCTATGTGCGAATTCGCTGTGGCCTTATCGCACGGCGTTCGATGACCTGTGCGCCAGCGTGCGCCAGCCTGCGCCGCGCACTTTTTCAGCGCACATCCCACATTTTGCGCGTGCACGGACTTCCATGAATAGATGTGCGATGTTTTCTGTGCGATAATCGCATTTGCACTGCGATTTTCGCTATTTCACTGCGAATCGCACGTTTTCGTACGTTTCCATGAATCGCCCTGTTATTTTTCAAGGGGCACAGTTTACTCTGGTACAGAGTCTCCCCCATCAAGGGGGAGTTTATTATGCTACAGAATCATCCCCCATCAAGGGGGAGAGTTTATTCTGGTGCAGAATTCCCCTATCAAGGGGGAGAGTTTATTCTGATACAGAGTCTCCGCTTCATAGGGAGAGTTTATTCTGACACAGCGTCTCCCCTTCACGGGGGAATGTTTATTCTGGTACTTAATCTGCCTTTTCAAGAGGGAGAGTGTAGTCTGCTACAGAGTTTATTCTTCTACATAATCCCCCCATGAAGGGGAGAGTTGATTCTGATGCAGAGTCTCATTTTTCAAGGGGGAGAGTGTATTCTGCTACAGAGTCTCACCCATCAAGGGGGAGAGTTTATTCTGGTACATAATCTCCCCTTTCAAGGGGAAAGTTTATTCTGCTACAGAATCTCCCCTCTCAAGGGGAGAGTTTATTTTGATACAGAGTTTCCCCCTTCAAGGGGCAGAGTTTATTCTGGTACAGAGTCTGCCCCATTAAGGGGGATCATGTATTCCGCTACAGAATCTCCCCCATCAAGGAGAGAGTTTATTCTGCTACAGAACCTCCCCCATCAATTGGAGAGTTTATTCTGATAAAGAACCTCCCCCATGAAGGGGGTGAGTTTATTCTGATACAGAGTCCTCTCCTTCAAGGGGAAAGTTTCATCTGATAGAGAGTTTTATTTTTCATGGGGGGGTGTATACTGCTACAGAGTCACCCCCTTCAAGGGTCAGAGTTTATTCTGTACAGAGTCTCCCCCATCAAAGGGAGCGCTTATTCTGATACAGAACCTCATCCGTCAAGGGGGACATTTTATTCTGATACAGAGTCTCCCATTTCAAGGGGGAGAGTTTATTTTGCTGCAGAATCTCCCCCCATATAGGGGAGTGTGTACTCTGATACTGAGTCTCCTTTTTTAAGGAGGAGAATGTATTCTGCTACAGAGTGCCCCCCTTCAATGGGGAGACTTTATTCTGCTGCAGAATCTCCGCCATCAATGGGAGAGTTTATTCTGATAAAGAACCTCCCACGTCAAGGGAGATGGTTTATTCTGATACAGAGTCTCCCCCTTCAATGGGGAGAGTTTATTCAGACACAGTGTCTCCCCTTCAAGGAGCAGAATTTAGTCTGGTACAGAGTCTTCCCTTTCAAAGGGAGACTTTATTCTGCTACAGAGTCTCCCCCATCAAGAGGGAGTGTGTATTCTGCTAAAGAATCTCTGCCATTAAGGGGAGAGTTTATTCTGATAAAGTGTCTCCCCTTCAAGGGGAATAGTTTATTCTGGAACGGGTCTACCCTTTTCAAGGGGGAGAGTTTATTCTGCTACAGCGTCTCCCTCATCAAGGGGGATAGGTATTCTTCTACAGAATCTCCCACATCAAGGAGAAAGTTTATTCTGCTACAGAGTCTTCCCCTTCAATGGGGAGAGTTTATTCAGACACAGTCTGGGTCATTACGAGTGTCGCGTTAAGGGGTTAAAGGCACCGGTAAGGATGCCGGTGCCGTTAACCCCTTACTGCTGCATTCCGAGGTCCCTTAGCGGGTCCCACTAAGGCCAGCTGGTAAAACCAGCCATCCTTAGCGGGAGCCGCTAACAGACCAGAGAGCTAGCAACGGACCCGTAGTTTATGGGCCTGTTATTATCTCCCTCCCCATTCCCATTGAGCCCTATGGGGGCTCCAATGGGGAAGGGTTTTGTGAATGGGGATTTACCGGGTCCTCCAAGGTTGGAATGACCCAGTAAGTCCCCTTTCAGAGAACCCGGACATGACTTTGGAGGCTGCCATGGTGCTAAAAGCACCATGGCTGCCTCCAAACTCGTAATGACCCCCAGTGTCTACCCTTCAAGGGGCAGAGTTTTTTCTGGTACAGAGTCTTCCCTTTCAAGGTAGGGGAGTTTATTCTGCTACAGAGTCTCCCCCATCAAGGGGGAGTGTGTATTCTGCTAAAGAATCTCCGCCATTAGGGGAGAGTTAATTCTAATACAGAACCTCCCCCGTCAAGGGGGAGCATTTATTCTGATACAGAGTCTCCCCTTCAATGGGGAGAGTTTATTCTGCTACAGAGTCTCCACCATCAAGGGGGGAAGTTTATTCTGTTACAGAGTCTCCCCTTTCAAGGGGGAGAGTTTATTCTGCTACACGATCTCTCCCATCCAGGGGAGAGTTTATTCTGCTACAGAGTATCCCCCATCAAGGGGGAGTGTGTATTCTGCTACAGAATCTCCTCCATTAAGGGGAGACTTTATTCTGATAAAGAACCTACCCCGTCAAGGGGGAGCATTTATTCTGATACAGAGTCTCCCCTTCAATGGGGAGAGTATATTCTGGTACAGAGCCTACCCTTTGAAGGGGGAGAGTTTATTCTGCTACAGAGTCTCACCCATCATTGGAGAGAGTTTATTCTGCTACTGAATCTCCCACATCAAAGGGAGAGTTATTCTGATACATAGTATCCTTTTTCAAGGGTGAGAGTGTATTCTGCTACAGAGTCTCCCTCTTCAATGGGGAGAGGTTGTTCTGCTACAGAATCTCCCCCATCAAACGAAGAGTTTATTCCGATAAAGAACCTCCCCTGTCAAGGGGGATAGTTTATTCTGATACAGAGTCTTCCCCATCAAGCAGGAGAGTTTATTCTGCTACAGAATATCCCCTATCAATGGGAGAGTTTATTCTGATAAAGAACCTCCCCGTCAAGGGGGATAGTTTATTCTGTTACAGTGTCTCCCCTTCAAGGGGGAAAGTTTATTCTGGTACAGAGTCTACCCTTTCAAGGGGGAGAGTTTATTCTGCTACAGAATCTCTCACACCATGAGGAGATTTATTCAGATACACAGTCTCCATTTTCCAGGGGGAAGGTGTATTCTGCTACAGAGTCTCCCTCTTCAATGGGGGGAGTTTATTCTGCAACAGAATCTCCCCCATCAATGAGAAAGTTTATTCTGATAAAGAACCTCCTCCGCCAAGGGGGATAGTTACTTCTGATACAGAGTCTTCCCCATCAGTGGGAACAGGTATTCTGATAAAGAAGCTCCCTGTGAAGGGAGATAGTTTATTGTGATACAGAGTCTCCCCTTCAAGGGGGAGAGTTTATTCTGCCACAGATTCTCCCCATCAAGGGGGATAGTTTATTCTTCTACAGAATCTCCCACCTCAAGTGGAGAGTTTATTCTGCCACAGACTCTCACCGATCAAGAAGAGAGTTTATTCTGCTACAGAATCTCGCACATCAAGGGGAGAGTTGTTCCGATACAGATTCTCCCCTTTCAAGGAGGAGAGTTTATTCTGCTACAGAATCTCCCCCATCAGGGGTAGAATTTATTCAGATACAGAGTCTCATTTTTCAAGGGGAAGAGTTTACTCTGGTACAGAGTCTCCTCTTTCAATGGGGAGAGTGTATTCTGCTACAGAGCCTCCCCCTTCAATGGGGAGAGTGTATTCTGCTACAGAATCTCCCCCATCAAAGGGAGATTTTATTTGGATAAAGAATCTCCCCCGTCAAGGGGGATAGTTGTTTTCTGATACACAGTCTCCCCTTCAAGGGGGAGAGTTTATTCTGGTACAGAGTCTACCCTTTCAAGGGGGGGAGTTTATTCTGCTACAGAATCTCCCACATCAAGGGGAGAGTTATACTAATACAGACTCTCCTCTTTCAAGGGGGAGAGTTTATTTTGCTACTGAGTCTCCCCCCTCAATGGGGAGAGTGTATTCTGCTATAGAATCTCCCCCATCACGGGGGAGAGTTTATTCAGACACAGTGTCTCCCCTTCAAGGAGCACAGTTTATTCTGGTATAGAGTGTTCCCTTTCAAGGAGAGAGTTTATTCTGCTACACAGTCTCCCCCATCAAGGGGGAGTGTGTAATATGCTAAAGAATCTCTGCCATGAAGGGGAGAGTTTATTCTAATACAGTGTCTCCCCTTCAAGGGGAATAGTTTATTCTGGTACCGGGTCTCCCCATTCAAGGGGGAGAGTTTATTCTGCTACAGAGTCTCCCCCATCAAGGGGGATAGTTTATTTTTCTGCAGAATCTCCCACATCAAGGAGAGAGTTTATTCTGCTAAAGAGTCTTCCCCTTAAATGGGGAGAGTTTATTCAGACACAGTCTGGGTCATTACGAGTGTGGCGTAAGGGGTTAACGGCAGCAGTAAGGATGCTGGTGCCGTTAACCCCTTACCGCCGCATTTTGAGGTCCCTTAGCAGGTCCCACTAAGGCCGGCTGGTAAAACCAGCCGTCCTTAGCGGGAGCCCCTAACGGACCAGGGAGCTAGCAAGGGGCACGTAATTTACGGGCCTGTTATTAGCTCCCTCCCCATTCCCATTGAGCCCTAGGGGGCTCGAATGGGAATGGGGAAGGGTTTTGTGAATGGGGACTTACCGGGTCCTCCAAGGATGGAATGACCCAGTGAGTCCCCATTCAGAGAACCCGGACATGACTTTGGAGCAGCCATGGTGCTAAAAGCACTATGGCTGCCTCCAAACTCGTAATGACCCCCAGTGTCGCCCCTTCAACGGGCAGAGTTCATTCTGATACAGAACCTCCCCCATCAAGGTGGAGAGTGTATTCTGATACAGAGTCTCCCCCATCAAGGGGGGAAGTTTATTCTGTTACAGAGTCTCCCCTTTCAAAGGGGAGAGTTTATTCTGCTACACGATCTCCCCCATCCAGGGGAGAGTTTATTCTGCTACAGAGTCTCCCCGATCAAGGGGGAGTGTGTATTCTGCTACAGAATCTCTGCCATTAAGGGGAGAGTTCATTCTGATAAAGAACCTCTCCTGTCAAGGGGGAGCATTTATTCTGGTACAGAGCCTACCCTTTCAAGGGGGAGAGTTTATTCTGCTACAGAGTCTCACCCATCATTGGAGAGAGATTATTCTGCTACTGAATCTCCCACATCAAAGGGAGAGTTTTTCTGATACATAGTATCCTTTTTCAAGGGTGAGAGTGTGTTCTGCTACAGAGTCTCCCCCTTCAATGGGGAGAGTTTATTCTGCTACAGAATCTCCCATATCAAACAAAGAGTTTATTCGGATAAAGAACCTCCCCCGTCAAGGGGGATAGTTTATTCTGATACAGAGTCTCCCCCATCAAGGGGGAGAGTTTATTCTGCTGCAGAATCTCCCCCATCAATGGGAGAGTTTATTCTGATAAAGAATCTCCCCCGTCAAGAGGGATAGTTTATTCTGCTACAGTGTCTCCCCTTCAAGGGGGAGATTTCATTCTGGTACAGAGTCTACCCTTTCAGGGGGAGAGTATATTCTGCTCCAGAATCTCTCACACCAAGGAGAGATTTATTCAGCTACAGAGTCTCCATTTTCAAGGGGGAGGGTGTATTCTGCTACAGAGTCTCCCCCTTCAATGGGGGGAGTTTATTCTGCAAAAGAATCTCCCGCATCAATGAGAAAGTTTATTCTGTTAAAGAACCTCTCCCATCAAGGGGGATAGTTACTTCTGATACAGAGTCTCCCCCATCAATGGGAACATGTATTCTGATAAAGAAGCTCCCTGTCAAGGGGGATAGTTTATTCTGATACAGAGTCTCCCCTTCAAGGGGGATAGTTTATTCTGCTACAGATTCTCCCCATCAAGGGGATAGTTTATTCTTCTACAGAATCTCCCACCTCAAGCTGAGAGTTTATTCTGCTACAGACTCTGACCCATCAAGGAGAGAGTTCATTCCAGTACAGAATGTCACACATCAAGGGGATAGTTGTTCCAATGCAGTCTCCTTTTTCAAGAGGGAGAGTGTATTATGCTACAGAGTCTCCCCCTTCAATGGGGAGAGTTAATTCTGCTACAGAGTCTCTCCTTCAATAGAGAGAGTTTATTCTGATACAGAGCCTACCCTTTCAATGGGGAGAGTTTATTCTGCTACAGAGTCTCACCCATCAAGGTAGAGTTTATTCAGAACCTCCCCTGTCAGGTGGGATAGTTGTTTTCTGATACACAGTTTCCCTTTCAAGGGGGAGAGATTAGTCTGGTACAGAGTCTACCCTTTCAAGGGGGGGGTGTATTCTGCTACAGAGTATCCCCCATCAAGGGGTGGGAGTTTATTCTTCTACAGATTCTCCCACATCAAGGGGGGAGTTATTCTGATACAGAGTCTCTCCTTTCAAGGGGGAGAGTTTATTCTGCTACAGATTCTCCCCCATCAAGGGGGAGTGTGTATTCTGCTACAGAATCTCTGCCATTAAGGGGAGAGTTTATTCTGATACAGTACCTCCCCCGTCAAGGGGGAGAGTGCATTCTGGTACAGAGTCTCCCCTATCAAGGGGGAGAGTTTATTCTGGTACAGAGTCTCCCCTTTCAAGGGGAAGAGTTTATTCTACTACAGAATCTCCCCCATCAAGGGGAGAGTTTATTCTGATACAGAGTCTCCCTTTTCAAGGGGGAGAGTTTATTCTGCTACAGGGTCTCCCCCATCACGGGGGAGTGTGTATTCTGTTACAGAATCGCCGACATTAAGGGGAGAGATTATTCTGATACAGTACCTCCTCCATCAAGGGGAGAGTGTATTCTGAGACAGTCTCCACCATCAAGGGGGAATAGTTTATTCTTTTTTTTTTTTATTATTATTGTTTTTAGTTGAGATTAATCAACTTTACAATTTATTTATCAATACAAAAACAACCATGATTATAACAATGAAAGTTAAATTTAAAATGAATATAGGCATCAAATGGGAGCCAGTTCACGACAACAAGGTCAAGTGTGCTCAAATTGGTCACATTAGCGTAACATTTACTTTACATAAAAACATTTGCATAAAAGTTCACTTCATTTTAGTTTTCTTTTTCAGCATCAGGAGATGTTCGATTTTTGTCTGAATTCATTGTTTCATTCCTTATCTTTATCTCGTGTTCTCAACTCTTCTAAACTATTTAAAAAATGTAAGGCTCCCATTCTTAGCCGAATAGAAAGTCCACCAACTATCATTTTCCATAGGGTGTTATGTGACAAGTTTGTGTGATCTTTTACCGCTGGTTTTAAGAATTTGACCCTTTGGTTACCAAGTTTGCTGCAGTCAACCAATAGGTGGCGTAAGGTTTCTGTTTGTGATGTGATTTTACAGAACCTGCAACCTTTTTCTGTTGTTAATATTTTTTTCCTTTTTGCTAGAACCTCTTGTGTTGACCACAGATTAAATCTTAATCTCATAAACTCTTTTCTATGTTGCACAGATGGGCTTTTTAGTAAGTATGGTTCAGGCAATGTGTATTTCTTATGTATGAACACCGTTCCATCGAAATTGTTATATCTTAAGCACATATTTCTGTTTCTCCCCCAGTCCCACTGGAATAGTTTGGTTTTAACTGCATCTGGGTTTTCAATTAATAGCTTCAGTGTAACATCGGCATAAGCCATTGCATTTATGACTTCCTTGCGCCAACCTTGCGCAAAGGTGTCATCTGAACAGAGTATGTGCTGTGCCAAAACTCCTATGAGCATATTTGAGTTGATTGCTAAAATGCACTTCCTGCTTGAAGATATTAAGTACCACAAATAGCGAGCGTAAATAGAAATCAGTCCCAATTCATTTCTGATTAATGTTATTGGAGTGCAATTTGGAAAATTTAAAACACTCTTCCAAAATTTTGATTCGAATTTAGTCCATAGACTTTCATGTAGGATTGGTAGAGTTTCAGCTCCATACAATAGTATTGGAGTTACCTTTTGTTTGAAATATGTCAGAATTGGTGAGATGGAAAACTTCCCATATTTTGCTTGAATTATTTTGGCCTGCGAGATCAGCATATCAAGTTTATTGGACCATTTTGATATTTGTGCTTCATGGGTAGCTCCTGTAATTATCATCCCCAGGTAAGTATATTGTTGAACTTTTTCCAGTTTTTGTTTCTGTATTGTCTATATGTAATTCCTGTTTTTTTGCAGTGATGGTTTATATACCATAACCTTGGTTTTTTCCAGATTAACCACTAATACGTTTTCTGTTACATATGTAGATAATACGTCCAGCAGTTTCTGTAATCCAACAGGTGTTTTTGACAAAAGTATCAAATCATCAGCATATAACAAGGCGGGAATGCTTTTGTTGGCTATTTTAGGTGCGTCTGCAAATATAGCAGTAAATATCCTACGTAAATCTGATATAAAAAAACTAAATAAAGCAGAGGCAAGAATGCATCCCTGCCGAAGTCCTCTATGTGTTTGAATAGCAGGGGACAAGAGACCCTCTTGGTTTATCCTTATTTGGATACTTGTGTCCGAGTATAGAGCTTTTATTAAAGTAATTATATACATCGGGCAATTTTCTTGAATTAGCTTTTGAAGCAACATTTCTCGTGAAATTGAGTCATAAGCAGCGCGGAAATCTACAAATGTCATGTACAGGGGTTGTCTTGTTTGTTTATGATGTTGAATTATTGAGGTTAGGGTTAGTAGGTTAATTGAGGTACCAAGGCCTGCTATAAAGCCTGTCTGGCATGGGTCTCTTTTGTCGTTGTTTATTGCCCATTTGTTGAAATCTCTCAGAATAAACCTAGTAAAGATTTTCCCTGGTACGTCTAAAAGGGCAATCGGTCTGTAGTTGGAAGGGCACGTCCGATTGCCCTTTTTGAAAATGGATACTATTATTGACTTCCGCCATGATTCCGGGACTATACCTGTGGTTATAATCAGGGAAAAAATGTTGGAAAGAATTTTTGCCCACTGCTCAGGGTGTTCTTTGAGCATATAATTACTCAACCCATCAGGGCCCGGTGCTCGTGATCTACTAGATTTCTTTATGTAGCTTAAAATGTCTTCTTCTGAGATAAGTAATTCTAGAAAGTTGTCTTGGTTTTTTAAACTTTCAGGGTTTGTTATTCCTGTGCCAGCATATAGGTCTTGATAGTGTCTAACCCAATCCGATTCTAATACACCATTTATTTGTACTGACAGTTGGGTAGATTGACTTGCGCTGTTTAACAATGTCCACATTTCTGAGATGTTTTTGGATTCCAATGCAGTTAACATTTCCTCTCCTTGGTTTTGGTAGAGCCATGCTTTGTGTGTTCTTAACCAGTTCTTGTATTTGTTTTTTAAGGTTTTAATGATTCCACCTCTAACTTCCATTGATAAGGTCTTTGCCAATTTTATTTCCTTTCTCAAATTGTTTTTGCGCTGTTGGATTTTTTCATCAAACTTAAATTTGGAAACATAAGAATTTTGATTACCCCTACTTGGGATTACTTTATATACTTGTAAACACGAGATATAAGAATCTTTTATAGCTTCATTTTTCTTAATTCCTAGTGCAATATCATAATTTAGTTTTTCTAAATTAATTGGGTTCCACCTAAAACGAGTTCTTGAGTTGTTAATCATTAGCACTGGAATATATCTTTTATTTTTAGCCATTTCTTTCAGTTGTGTATTCTTCCAAGTAGCAGAAAGCATTTCATGGTCACTGTGTTTTTGGTGCAACACTTCAAAATTAGTTATTTGACTGAAAGTTTTAGGGCCTCATTACAACTCAGGCGGTAAGGGGTTTACGGCAGCGTTAACAGCGCCGACCCTTACCGCCTGATTACGAGGTCCCCTAGCGCCATGGTGCTTTTAACACCTGCTTTTAGCAGGTGTTAAAATCCATGGCGCTAAGGGACCATGGAGTTAATTACGCCACCGTAATTTACGGTGGCGTAATTAACGCCTTCCCCACTCCCATTATGCCCTATGGGGCAAAAATGGGAATGGGGAAGGGTAAATGGGGATTGGGGACTTACCGCCCCGCCTAGGTCGGAATGGGGCGGTAAGTCCGCCAACCACCATGGCGTAAACGTAGTTTACGCCATGGTGGTAAAGTCACGGCCCAGGCGGTAACTTACCGCCTGGGTCGTAATGAGGCCCTTAGTGTCAACATACATATAGTCAATTATTGACTTACACGTGCCTCTTGCCCACGTGTTTTTGGGTGGTATATCGTTTTTTTTAGACCCATTTAGCATGATAAAGTTGCGGGTTTTCATCAAGCTTTCCCATCTAAGACACACTGCATTTTTCTTATGAGCCACAGTGGATAGGCAATGAAGATTTAAATCACCCGCAATCAGAGTATTTGTTATTTCTTTCGTCATTAGAATAATGTTTAGTAAATCTTCTATGTCTTTGAAGAATTTTGAGTCTGTGATTCCCATCGGATTTCTATATATGTTGAGTACTGCAATTGTGCCATGTTTGTAGATAATTTTAACCAATTGTAGATATGGATTAGGCGTGCTCCAAGGTTCTAATGTGAAACCTTTTCCATTTTTTGGTGCCACTAACATACCCGAGGCTGGTCTACCATTTGTTTTAATTGCAGGAGATGAAATTATCTCATAGCCATTCTATAGTGGTGTTGTGAGCAACCAAGTTTCCTGTAACATCACTATTGTGTGTGGCAAAAGGCTTGAGCAATCATTAAGTAAGTGTACATAACCACATGTATTCCAACTAACTATGGTGAGGTGTCTTACATCACCCTCCTCTAATAGTTATGATGAGTTTCTTTGTAATTGAGATACAGATCTGGATGTTTGATATATTTCATTCTTTTGGCTTTGTGGTTGATGTCGCCTATCCAATTTGTACACGTTCAACTCTTTAGTTGTATTTTTAGTTGTATTTATATCCCACTCAATTTCATCATCATAGTTAACCGGGTCAATAGCAAGCAAGAATCCCAATGCAAACAGTTCAAGTCGAGACTGCCAGATCACATTTCGAACCACATTCGAGGTGATCCACAATCTGACCACCGCCAGGTTGTCATCGTTTAAGAATTCTACTTGTGCTATGTCACCGGACGTGATATCACTCAAACTCGGTAGGTCACTAAAAATGCCCATTATACTTGTTCGGCACATATCATATTGCGGAAATGGTTCTGCCCGGCATTTGAGGATAAATCTATGATGCATATTTGGATTAAGCTTGTGTTTGGAATCTCTTAAAGATTTGGTTTTTGGTTCTGCAAGCCTTCCTTCGTTACTTGTTTTGGTCGAATCTATGGCTGTTCCCACTTTTCCTCCTTGTGTTTCAATTTTATTTTTTTGATTATCTTTTGGTTCCACTTCTTTGTTCAATCCCCGATAGTTCAATTGAAAATACTCATCCATTGCTTTGTGAATTATGGTGTGGAAGTTTTTTTCCATATTACTATCTATTATGGTTTGAGCTTTACTATAGGGTATTGGTTCACTAGAGTTAGTTTCTGAGATCTTAACGGCAATTTTTTGTGCTTCATGAATTAGTGGTATATTTGTACTACACTCCAGATGTTTCTCTGCTGATATCAAGGTTTTTTCATGTCCAGAATTAGGAGTTTCAATTTCTGTTGTCGTGGACTCTTTTGAATTGAAAAATCCCTCCTTAAATTTCATATAATCATCAAAAGATCTTTTTATCTCTGCTCTTATATCTTTTAAAATATCATCTGAGTAGAGAGTTTTGTTGTCTGTTTTTTTTGGATTTTCTTTCAGGGATGGCTGTACAGAAATAGACTTGTATCAGTTTTCAGTATTTCTTCTTGTGTTGTCTGTTCCATACTCACTAAAGATGTTTTCATTTTGTCTGGTTTCTCAAGCAAAGAGATTATGTCATTTAGAGGTGTATAGTCCTTGTTGCTGTCTCCTTTTTTTTTTATAGAGGCTTCTTGTCTTAACTTTGTTAAATGAATATGCCGCAGTGAAGCCCGGCTGTCCGTTCTAGTTGCAAGTTTAAAACTTTTCAGCCGTTGGATAACATTTTTAGTATTTGTTTTTTTTTTCTGATTCTTGGTTTTGTTTTGTATCTTTGTCTCGAAATTAGATTTTTCTGAATTTGAGTTATTGTTGCCCAAGTTCTCGTTTGTTTGTCTTTCAAATATGTTATATGTTAGTCCTGTTTTAGATGTAACACTTACTTGAGCTGACGCTTCATCACTTGGTCCATGTACATCTTCTTTTTGATCTTCTAATGTAACTGGACGAATGATATCTTTGAAGAAAGGGAGAGGCTTAGTGGCTAGAGTAGGAGTTAGATTTGTTGGCATGTCTACATCTTTTGATAATTTGTCGATGGTTTGTATTTCAGTAGATGTATCCATATTCAAAAACGTTTTTTCCACCCTCTGTTTTGCCTCCCAATCTTTCATCCATCTTCTGATGGCATCAATCTTTTTTTCCTGTTTCCCTATTTTTGCTTCTAGTGTATTAAATAGTTTGGACATAGTCATTATTGTTGTGTTCATAGCCTGCAAAGTAATATCTAATAAGGCAACCCTTTTTTCAGCAACTTCTCGAGGTGTAGAAGTAGTGGAAGAGCTACAATGAACAACGGTCTTTCGCGGAGTTGGTCGTGCAAAAGATCTAGATTGTTGCATTGATTCACTGCTTAAGTGGTCAAACAGGCTCGGTGACTGGTAAAGGCTGATTTCAGCTTCCGCCATAGTTGTTTTATTTACCGGTGTAATTATTTTACTTTTATTTTGAGATTCTGATATGTTTATAGCAGAAATCTCATTACTTTGTAAGTCTGCCTACACCTTATCTAATTCCAATGCTTCATTTTCCATATTTTCTGGGTCACTTATCTGTTTCTGCAGATCTATCACTTCTTTAACAATTTCAGGAAGTATTGTCACATCATTTTGTTTAGGTGCATTCACCATCATATCTGTAATTTCAGACATGATTTGTGTGTCAGATATTGTGATGTTCGCTACTGGAATTAAATTCGTATCATCACGCAGATCAGGGAGCATACCACTACTAAAATTAGGGCTTTTGGAAGTTAAGTCATATGTACGTAAGGTACAGAACTCACGGATGTCTCCTAGTGCCATACGTTTGTCTGGTATTACAATTGGGCATCCGCTAATTTTCCTCTTCATCACAATTGTTGGAGAAGGCTTTACTGGAGATGGTTGTAGCGTAACTGATGCTCGTGTTACCATGACATTAAGAGGCATTCCAGTTTTCAGTGTAAATGGTTTACTTTTTCCCGTCATATTTCACTTATACTTGTCATCCGAAAAATGCTTGGCCAGCACCCAGTCACCGGGTAAGGAACACCCGGCAGCTTAAGGAGCTGCCAGAGTCCGACTCTCCCCCCTTACCCCAGTGACGTATGGAGATTCAAGACCAGCGATAATGCGAGGGAACTCCGAATCTGTAATACTCACAGAACAGGCACAGGTCACAGCCGAACAGCTCAACAGCGTTTCTCTCCAGCCCTTACTGCCTCCAGGGCTTAACGCCGCAAGGGTGGCTGGGGCGGACTTTTCAGTCCAAGTGATGTCACCTGACAGATCACGTGGTCGACGCTGGGCTCCACCTCCTCCAGGAAGTGGGAAGGGACTGGCAAGAGTGGCAGGATACTCGCAGTGCCAGCAAAACAAAGTCCGTTTTAACACACACGCCGCTCGGGCGGCTGGGGCGGACTTTTCAGTCCAAGTGATGTCACCTGACAGATCACGTGGTCGACGCTGGGCTCCACCTCCTCCAGGAAGTGGGAAGGGACTGGCAAGAGTGGCAGGATACTCGCAGTGCCAGCAAAACAAAGTCCGTTTTAACACACACGCCGCTGGGGCGGCTGGGGCGGACTTTTCAGTCCAAGTGATGTCACCTGACAGATCACGTGGTCGACGCTGAGCTCCACCTCCTCGAGGAAGTGGGAAGGGACTGGCAAGAGTGGCAGGATACTCGCAGTGCCAGCAAAACACAGTCCGTTTTAACACACACGCCGCTCGGGCGGCTGGGGCGGACTTTTCAGTCCAAGTGATGTCACCTGACAGATCACGTGGTCGACGCTGGGCTCCACCTCCTCCAGGAAGTGGGAAGGGACTGGCAAGAGTGGCAGGATACTCGCAGTGCCAGCAAAACAAAGTCCGTTTTAACACACACGCCGCTCGGGCGGCTGGGGCGGACTTTTCAGTCCAAGTGATGTCACCTGACAGATCACGTGGTCGACGCTGGGCTCCACCTCCTCCAGGAAGTGGGAAGGGACTGGCAAGAGTGGCAGGATACTCGCAGTGCCAGCAAAACAAAGTCCGTTTTAACACACACGCCGCTCGGGCGGCTGGGGCGGACTTTTCAGTCCAAGTGATGTCACCTGACAGATCACGTGGTCGACGCTGGGCTCCACCTCCTCCAGGAAGTGGGAAGGGACTGGCAAGAGTGGCAGGATACTCGCAGTGCCAGCAAAACAAAGTCAGTTTTAACACACACCTAGTTTATTCTGATACAGAGTCTCCCCTTTCAAGGGGGAGAGTTTATTCTGCTACAGAATCTCCCCCATCAGGGGTACAGTTTTTCAGAAACAGAGTCTCATTTTTCAAGGGGCAGAATTTACTCTGGTACAGAGTCTCCCCTTTCAATGGGGAGAGTGTATTCTGCTACAGAATCATCCCCTATCAAAGGGGAGTTTATTCTGGTACAAAATTCCCCTATCAAGGGGGAGAGTGTATTCTGATAAAGAGACTCCCCTGTCAAGGGGGAGAGTTTATTCTGATACAGAGTCTCCGCTTTAATGGGGAGAGTTTATTCTGACACAGCGTCTCCCCTTCACAGGGGAACGTTTATTCTGGTACATAGTCTGCCTTTTCAAGGGGGAGAGTGTAGTCTGGTACAGAGTATATTCTTTTACATAATCCCACCATGAAGTGGAGAGTTTATTCTGATGCAGAGTCTCATTTTTCAAGGGGGAGAGTTTATTCTACTACAGAGTCTTCCCCTACAAAGGGCAGAGTTCATTCTGGTACCGAGTCTGCCCCATCCAGAGGGATAGTGTATTCTGCTACAGAATCTCCCCCATCAAGGGGAGAGTTTATTCTGATACAGAGTCTAACACTTCAATGGGGAGAGTTTATTCCAGTGTCTCCCCTTCAAGGGGCAGAGTTTATTCTGGAACAGAGTCTTCCCTTTCAAGGGGGATAGTTTATTCTGCTACAGAGTCTCCCCCATCAAGGGGGAGTGTGTATTCTGGTACAGAATTTCTGCCATTAAGGGGAGAGTTTATTCTGATACAGTACCTCCCCCATCAAGGGGGAGGGTGTATTCTGATACAGAGTCTCAAATATCAAGGGGGAGAGTTTATTCTGGTACAGAGTCTCCCCTTTCAAGAGGGAGAGTATATTCTGCTACAGAATATCCCCCATCAAGACGAGAGTTTATTCTGATACAGAGTCTCCCATTTCAAGGGGGAGAGTTTATTCTGCTACAGAGTCTCCCCCATTAAGGGGGAGTGTGTATTCTGCTACAGAATCGCTGACATTAAGGGGAGAGTTTATTCTGATACAGAACCTTCTCCATCAAGGGGAGAGTGCATTCTGATACAGAGTCTCCCCCATCAAGGAGTATAGTTTATTCTGATACAGAGTCTCCCCTTTCAAGGGGGAGAGTTTATTCTGCTACAGAATCTCCCCCATCAGGGGTAGAGTTTATTCAGATACAGAGACTTATTTTTCAAGGGGCACAGTTTACTCTGGTACAGAGTCTCCCCTTTCAATGGGGAGAGTTTATTCTGATACAGAGTCTCCCCCATCAAGGGGGGGAGTTTATTCTGCTACAGATTCATCCCCCATGAAGGGGGAGAGTTTATTCTGGTACAGAATTCCCCTATCAAGGGGGAGAGTTTATTCTGATACAGAGTCTCCGCTTTAATGGGGAGAGTTTATTCTGACATAGCGTCTCCCCTTCAGGGGGGAATGTTTATTCTGGTACTTAATCTGCCTTTTCAAGGGGGAGAGTATAGTCTGCTACAGAGTTTATTCTTCTACATAATCCCCCATGAAGGGGAGAGTCGATTCTGATGCAGAGTCTCATTTTTCAAGGGGGAGAGTTTATTCTGCTACAGAGTCTCCCCTATCAAGGAGAGAGTTTATTTTGATACAGAGTCTCCCCCTTCAAGTTGCAGATATTATTCTGGTACAGAGTCTGCCCCATCAAGGGGGATCATGTATTCTGCTACAGAATCTCCCCCATCAAGGGGAGTGTTTATTCTGCTATAGAACCTCCCCCATCAATGGGAGAGTTTATTCTGATAAAGAACCTCCCCCATGAAGAGGGTGAGTTTATTCTGATACAGAGTCCTCTCCTTCAAGAGGGGGGGGTTATTCTGGTACATAGTCTCCCCTTTCAAGGGGGAGAGTTTATTCTGCTACAGAATCTACCCATCAAAGGGAGCCCTTATTCTGATACAGAACCTCATCCGTCAAGAGGGACATTTTATTCTGATACAGAGTCTCCCTTTCAAGGGGAAGAGTTTATACCAGTACAGCGTCTCCCATCTCAAGGGGGAGAGTTTATATTGCTGCAGAATCACCCCCGATCAAGAGGAGAGTGTATTCTGGTACAGAGTCTCCTTTTTTAAGGGGGAGAATGTATTCTGCTACAGAGTGTCCCCCTTCAATAGGGAGAGCTTATTCTGACACAGCGTCTCCCCTTCAAGGCGCAGAGTTTTTTCTGGTACAGAGTCTCCCCCACCAAGGGGGAGAGTGTATTCTGCTACATAATCTCCCCCATCAAAGGGAGAGTTTATTCTGATTCAGTGTCTCCCTTTCAAGGGACAGAATTTATTCTGGTACAGAGTCTCCCCCATCAAGGGGAGCGCTTATTCTGATAGAGAACCTCCCCCGTCAAGGGAGAGATTTTATTCTGATACAGAGTCTCCCCTTCAAGGGGTAGAGTTTATACCATTACAGAGTATCCCATTTCAAGGGGGAGAGTTTGTTTTTCTATAGAATCTCCCCCCATCAAGGGGAGAGTCTATTCCGATATGTAGTCTCCTTTTTTAAGGGGGAGAATGTATTCTGCTACAGAGTGTCCACCTTCAATAAGGAGAGCTTATTCTGACACAGCATCTCCCCTTCAAGGGGAGAGTTATTTGGATATTGAGTCTCCCCCTTCAATAGGGAGACTTTATTCTGCTACAGAATCTCCCCCATCAATGGGAGAGTTTATTCTGATAAAGAACTTCCCCCATCAAGGGGGG
This sequence comes from Ambystoma mexicanum, assembly GCF_040938575.1. NCBI lineage: Eukaryota > Metazoa > Chordata > Amphibia > Caudata > Ambystomatidae > Ambystoma > Ambystoma mexicanum. The sequence goes on from NC_090941.1 coordinate 10,130,059, forward strand.
TAGTTTATTCTGATACAGAGTCTCCCCTTCAAGGAGGAGAGTATATTCTGGTACAGAGGTTACACTTTCAAGAGGGAGAGTTCATTCTGCTACAGAGTCTCCCCTATCAAGGGGGAGTGTGTATTCTGCTAAGGAATCTCTGCCATTAAGGGTAGAGTTAATTCTGATACAGAACCTCCCCAATCAAGGGGAAGAGTGTATTCTGATACAGAGTCTTCCCCATCAAGGGGGGGGTTATTCTGTTACAGAGTCTCCCCTTTCAAGGGGCGGGGAGTTATTCTGCTACACGATCTCCCCCATCCAGGGGAGAGTTTATTCTGCTACACAGTCTCCCCCATCAAGGGGGAATGTGTATTCTGCTACAGAATCGCTGACATTAAGGGGAGAGTTTATTCTGATACAGAACCTCATCCATCAAGGGGAGAGTGTATTCTGATACAGAGTCTCCCTCATCAAGGAGTATAGTTTATTCTGATACAGAGTCTCCCCTTTCAAGGGGGAGAGTTTATTCTGCTACAGAATCTCCCCCATCAGGGGTAGAGTTTTTCAGATACAGAGACTTATTTTTCAAGGGGCACAGTTTACTCTGGTACAGAGTCTCCCCTTTCAATGGGGAGAGTTTATTCTGATACAGAGTCTCCCCCATCAAGGGGGGGAGTTTATTCTGCTACAGATTCATCCCCCATCAAGGGGGAGAGTTTATTCTAGTACAGAATTCCCCTATCAAGTCGGAGAGTTTATTCTGATACAGAGTCTCAGCTTTAATGGGGAGAGTTTATTCTGACACAGCGTCTCCCCTTCACGGGGGAATGTTTATTCTGGTACTTAATCTGCCTTTTCAAGGGGGAGAGTGTAGTCTGCTACAGAGTTTATTCTTCTACATAATCCCCCATGAAGGGGAGAGTTGATTCTGATGCAGAGTCTCATTTTTCAAGGGGGAGAGTTTATTCTGCTACAGAGTCTCCCTATCAAGGAGAGAGTTTATTTTGATACAGAGTCTCCCCCTTCAAGGGGCAGAGTTTATTCTGGTACAGAGTCTGCCCCATCAAGGGGGATCATGTATTCTGCTACAGAATCTCCCCCATCAAGGGGAGAGTTTCATCTGATAGAAAGTTTTATTTTTCATGGGGGGGTATACTGCTACAGAGTCACCCCCTTCAAGGGTCAGAGTTTATTCTGGTACAGAGTCACCCCCATCAAAGGGAGCCCTTATTCTGATACAGAACCTCATCCGTCAAGGGGGTCATTTTATTCTGATACAGAGTCTCCCTTTCAAGGGGAAGAGTTTATGCCAGTACAGATTCTCCCATTACAAGGGGGAGAGTTTATTTTGCTGCAGAATCACCCCCGATCAAGAGGAGAGTGTATTCTGATACAGAGTCTCCTTTTTTAAAGGGGAGAATGTATTCTGTTACAGAGTGTCCCCCTTCAATAGGGTGAGCTTATTCTGACACAGAGTCTCACCTTCAAGGGGCATAGTTTTTTCTGGTACAGAGTCTCCCCCAGCAAGGGGGAGAGTGTATTCTGCTACATAATCTCCCCCATCAAAGGGAGAGTTTATTCTGATTCAGTGTCTCCCCTTCAAGGGACAGAGTTTATTCTGGTACAGAGTCTCCCCCATCAAGGGAAGCGGCTATTCTGATACAGATCCTCCCCCGTCAAGGGAGAGATTTTATTCTGATACAGAGTCTCCCCTTCAAGGGGTAGAGTTTATACCAGTACAGAGTCTCCCATTTCAAGGGGGAGAGTTTATTTTTCTATAGAATCTCCCCCCATCAAGGGGAGAGTGTATTCCGATATGGAGTCTCCTTTTTTAAGGGGGAGAATGTATTCTGCTACAGAGTGTCCACCTTCAATAAGGAGAGCTTATTCTGACACAGCGTCTCCCCTTCAAGGGGAGAGTTATTCTGATATTGAGTCTCCCCCTTCAATGGGGAGACTTTATTCTGCTACAGAATCTCCCCCATCAATGGGAGAGTTTATTCTGATAAAGAACCTCCCCCATCAAGGGGGGGTTGTTTATTCTGATACAGAGTCTCCCCTTCAAGGAGGAGAGTATATTCTGGTACAGAGGCTACACTTTCAAGAGGGAGAGTTTATTCTGCTACAGAGTCTCCCCCATCAAGGGGGAGTGTGTATTCTGCTAAAGAATCTCTGCCATTAAGGGTAGAGTTAATTCTGATACAGAACCTCCCCCATCAAGGGGGAGAGTGTATTCTGATACAGAGTCTCCCCCATCAAGGGGGGTGTTATTCTGTTACAGAGTCTCCCCTTTCAAGGGGGGGGGAGTTTATTCTGCTACAGAGTCTCCCCCATCAAGGGGGAGTGTGTATTCTGCTACAGAATCTCTGCAATTAAGGGGAGCGTTTATTCTGATAAAGAACCTCCCCCGTCAAGGGGGAGATTTTATTCTGATACAGAGTCTCCCCTTCAAGAGGAAGAGTTTATACCAGTACAGAGTCTCCATTTTCAAGGGGGAGAGTTAATTTGCTACAGAATCTCCCCCCATCAAGGGGGAGTGTGTATTCTGCTACAGAATCTCTGCAATTAAGGGGAGCGTTTATTCTGATAAAGAACCTCCCCCGTCAAGGGGGAGAATTTATTCGGATACAGAGTCTCCCCTTCAATGGGTAAAATATATTCTGGTACAGAGTCTCACCCATCAAGGGAGAGAGTTTATTCTGTTACAGAGTCTCCCCATCAAGGGGGAGTGTGTATTCTGCTACAGAATCTCTGCAATTAAGGGGAGCGCTTATTCAGATACAGAACCTCCCCCGTCAAGGGGGAGATTTTATTCTGATACAGAGTCTCCCCTTCAAGAGGAAGAGTTTATACCAGTACAGAGTCTCCATTTTCAAGGGGGAGAGTTAATTTGCTACAGAATCTCCCCCCATCAAGGGGAGAGTGTATTCTGATACAGAGTCTCCTTTTTTATGGGGGAGAATGTATTCTGATACAGAGTGTCCCCCTTCAAGAGGGAGAGCTTATTCTGACACAGCGTCTCCCCTTCAAAGGGCTAGTTATTCTGATACAGAGGGCCTCATTAGGACCCAGGCGGTAAGGGGTTTACGGCGACGTAAACAGCGCCGACCCTTACCGCCTGATTCCGAGGTCCCTTAGCGCCATGGAGGTTTTAACACCTGCTTTTAGCAGGTGTTAAAATCCATGGCGCTAAGGGACCTTGTTGTTAATTACGCCACCGTAATTTACGGTGGCGTAATTAACGCCTTCCCCACTCCCATTATGCCCTATGGGGCAAAAATGGGAATGGGGAAGGGTAAATGGGTTAATGGGGACTTACCGCCCCACTCACCTCGGAATGGGGCGGTAAGTCCGCCAACCACCATGGCGTAAACATAGTTTACGCCATGGTGGTAAAGGTACGACCCAGGCTGTAACTTACCGCCTGGGTCGTAATGAGGCCCAGAGTCTCCCCCTTCATTGGGGAGACTTTATTCTGCTACAGAATCACCTCCCCCATCAATGGGAGAGTTTATTCTGATAAAGAACATCCCACTTCAAGGTAGGTAGTTTATTCTGATACAGAGTCTCCCCTTCAAGGAGGAGAGTTTATTCTGCTACAGAGTGTCCCCCTTCAAGAGGGAGAGCTTATTCTGACACAGCGTCTCCCCTTCAAAGGGCGAGTTATTCTGATACAGAGTCTCCCCCTTCAATGGGGAGACTTTATTCTGCTACAGATTCTCCCCCATCAATTGGGAGAGTTTATTCTGATAAAGAACCTCCCCCTTCAATGGGGAGAGTTTATTCAGACACAGTGTCCCCCTTCAAGGAGCAGTTTATTCTGGTACAGAGTCTTCCCTTTCAAGGGGAGAGTTTATTCTGCTACAGAGTCTCCCCCATCAAGGGGGAGTGTGTATTCTGCTAAAGAATCTCCGCCATTAAGGGGAGAGTTTATTCTGCAACAGTGTCTCCCCTTCAAGGTGTCGAACGGAAAATCATATTGTGCCTCCTATACAGAATGAATATATGTATATTGGCCTAAGCCAAGCCGCTTTGCAAAGAAATCCGCGTTACAAGGTCTTGACCTTAGATCAGTGTAAGCCGCCATTTTAGATTCTCTCTCTAAAGTCACCCTGTGTTCTAAAATGGTGGACAGTGTCTTTCCAAATTTAACATGGCCGACTTGACCTCTGCGTACAAACTAATATGTAACTTGCCTGCAGGCCACATGTTGGGGTCATGAACTGAGACCTTTTCCTTTCGTTGACCTGTGTATAGAGGGTTACCTGCGCCAACAAAGTTAATCCACGAGCACATGTTAAACATAATATATTCAAATACTGAAATGTAAACACTTGTTTAACTGCATTGTATAAAGATGTTGAGAAGGCTCAATGAGAAATCCGAAGACAAACTGTTGCCATTGTAACTTGTTGGTGAATGTATTAATGGTAAACCCAAAATGTATAGATGCATGAACTCGGCATGAACCCTAGATGCGTGATGTATTAACTTGTAGGTGGGCTGGACGACATGTTTCAAACTGTTTAAAAGGTGCGACTATTCTAATATACAGTCCCACTCACTGAGCACACCGAACAGGGCTGGAGTTCGCTGTGTGGTACTGATGGCCCGATAGCTATCTGTTGCTTTGTCCTTTGAAACTGTTCAGTATAGAATAAAGATCTCTGTATCTTTCTTTGTAACCCGCGTTTGGTGTATTTCCTTTTGGGGTACTCAGCCTCAATATCTTCTTTTTGCTTTCACAGATGGTGCCCGAATAGGGACCCTCAAGATTGATGCCAGCTCGTTGAAGGTTGACACAAGCTATCGGACCGGGATCGGATGGTGTCGGAAAAAAGGGGCCCCTTTCTGAATGAGATGCGACACCTCAACAGCGCTGCACGGCCCGATCCCTGGACGGTGAGCTCGCAGTCTGAGTCGGCATCTTGACGAGGGTCCACTTATCGAGGCGGACAGATTTGCCGAAATCACCAAACACGAGGTCAAATTTGTTAGAGAAGAATTTTGTAATCCGATCGGACCTCCTTAGGATTAATCAGGTGAGTTGTGACCCGATTCTTAAGTATCCTGATAATTTATCGACAAATTGTTACATGAAGGAAGGCCTGGTGCCACTGCGCCACCTCCGTATGTTCCTCTTCCTGCTGGTTTGCCTCTTCCTGCTGTTATTCCTGCTCCTCCTGCTCCTCCTGCTGTTCCTCCCATCCCTCCTGTTGTTCCTCTTCCTCCAGTCGTTGTTCCTCTTTTTGTTGCTGCTCCTCCGCTCTTTCCTGTTGTACCAGTGATAACACCTCCGTTGAACTTGCCTGCTCTCCCTCTTCCAAGTGGTCCTGCACCGCTTGTAGTAGATGAGGGAGTGGGATCGAGGGTTGTCACTCGCAATACTGTACCTCCAGAAAAGAAACGTGAGTTAATTGCTTGGGCTAAACATTGTATGGAGGGGGTGATCGAGCTAATGTTTTCACCACACTTTCTAATATGGACAATTTTCCTGAGAAAAATGTTTTTCTTGAGGGCTTAGGTCGCCACTTGTGTGTAATATGGGACAGATTAGACACTGCAGATCTCCCACAAGGGTTGAGGGATCTGAACCCTTTAGCTCTTTCTAGTGACACTGTGGAGAAAGTACAAGAGTATGTTGAGAGGGTATTTGAGTATAGAAAGGAGTTGGAAAGGTTACAGAATGAGGATGAAGATGAAGATAGTTTGGTATTATGTGTGTGCAGAAGCGATTCCTCCCTTGTCGTAAATCGATATCTGAGGAAACGTGAATTTGCACGAAAGACGCGATTAGATGGATCTCAGACACGTTGATAACTTCAGTTGAAGTATATGACACATATAGTTAGTATACACCAGAAATGCAGAGGAAAGTGCTACAGGTAATGGTAGAGTACCTACAGGATGAGTGTGTAAAAAGAAAGATTTGTTGTCCCGCAGAGTTATTGAGTATTTATAAGAGAGCTTTTTCACTGGAGACTTCTTCGGCTGCCTTAGCGCTCGATTTGACTCTGTTGCTTAGTAAGCGTTCGGAGTTGCCTACTTCTCAGTTGCCTAGGAGAGAGGTTCCTCTGACATTTGTCCCAAAGTTTGAGATCCCTGCTAATGTTGCAGCGGGTACAGCTGCTGTGGAAATACCTGCACATTATGTGTCACAGTTTGTTCACGTCCCGTTTTTGAGACAGGAGGTGAACACTATTAGACAATGGCCCTCATTACGACCCTGGCGGAAAGTGACTGACCGGACCGCCACAGCGTAAATAGCGTTTCCGCCATTGCACGATGGAGCAAAGTGCGGCCCATTCCGACCCATCGGGCACGAGCACCACGGCATGGCGGAAGTGCAAAGTCCGCGATGGCGGAAATGACCCCAAAACGGCCCACACCGCCGCCGTACGGCGCCCTAGGTGCAATACCGCCACCCATCTTAGCGGACACCGCAGTGAGCGCCAACCGGAAAGTACGGTGGCCGTAAATATACGGAAACGGAAGTAAAAACATGGGCCCGGAACGGGAAACATCCCGCCGTGCACCTATAAAACCACAAAATCCACACAACCACTAAAAACACTACCCTGAGACACACCCCAACCCGTCATCCACCCTAGCGAAACCAAGAAAAATGGGAAAAGTAGCGAAGAAAGCGTGCGACCGCAAGCGGCAGGTCCACTTCTCCCGTGAGGAACTCACCGTGCTAACAGAGACCCTCCAGGAGAATGCCGCCGCCGTCTTCTCCACGCAAATGACCAGGACGGCACTTGCGAACAAGAAGGCCATATGGGCTCTGGTGGCACAGCGGGTAAGTGCGGTGGGGACCGCACCCCGCACCCCACAGCAATGCAGAAAGCGATGGGACGACCTGCGGATACGCGTCCGTAGCATACTCTCTGCCAACCGCAACATTGCCACAGCTACCGGGGGAGGATCGGAATCACCCATCAAGTTGACCCCCTGGGAAGAAATCTGTGCCTCCACCATTGGAATGGAGAGCATAGAGGGAGTCGGAGGGATGGAGAAAGGAGTGCAGACATCCGAAGAATCAGGTAGGTGGCCCATATAAAACAATGCCAAATCCACAATGTCCAATCATGTGAAGTACCATGTGTCCACATAGTGCAACAGAAACACATGGCCAGGAGGACGTCCACACACATTGGCCTGATAGCGCACTTTAAAACACACAATAAATACATAAATAATTAAAAACCCCAAAAACACCCACTACACGCGCAGCAGGCACACCCTAACTGCAGGCTGCCAAACAACTGCACCCTCACTCCACACACAAATGAAAGCACCTCCAAGGCCCTGACCCAAATCACCCTCAGGTACCACCCCAATGCATGTGATACAATGCCATTCCAATTCCCACAGACCCATTAATAACCCTCGCCCTCCTTTACTCCACCACAGGGTCCGATCCAAACGACGAGCTTCAGGACACCCCTACCAGCACACCTGCAAAGAGGGCCAAGACCAACGGCCAAAGACCCTCCACCTCAGCTGCACGCATCAAGACACGGCAGCAGAACACATCAGGTGGCAGCACAGAGGAGGGAACATCAACAGGCACCCCAGCAGCCAGCATGCCCACAACAGCAGCACTACAGGTCCCCCCAATGGATGCCACAGAAGGCACTGCCTCTGGTGGCAGCAGCACCATAGGTGACACCCCATTGATGGCAGCATGCTCCGACACAGAAGACGGGGATGTCGAAGTCAGATCCATCCATGGCCTGTCCCAATCCCCCTGTCTGTCCCATCCCGTACAACATGAGGATACCACGCAGGGGCACCCACAAGACGACGACTGGCCATCCCCCACAAGCCCTGTGGCAGGGCAACATGAGGCGAACAGCCACTCTGTGACACCACCGCAAATGGCCATGGCCCAGCAGAGGCAACAGTCCCTCGACCAGTTAATCGTGCAACAGCAGCAACTGGCCACGCTCCTCAAGGACCATGCCGATGAATGTGGGGGCACTAAGGCAGACATAGAAACATCAACTGAGACACTTAGGGCAGAAATGGAGAGAAGTACAGAGACACTAAGGGCACAAATGGAGAGTAGCACCGAGTGCCTGAGAGTCCAAATGGAGAGTAGCACCGAGAGCCTGAGAGTCCAAATGGAGAGTAGCACCGAGAGCCTGAGAGTCCAAATGGAGAGAAGCACCGAGAGCCTGAGGGGGGAACTGCATGCGACGTCCAAAGACGTATGTGCCGAACTTGCCGCAGTGCGCCGTGTGCTCACTGAGCTCTCACAAACCCTTAGGGACATGCATGGACATGAGCAGGCAGAGACATCATCCGTTGCAAGTTCCGTCCAGGGCAGCCCCCAACGTAGATCTGGGAGGAACCTGCGCTCCACAGGCAGGGGTGCCCCTGATACCCGCAGAGGGGGCTTGCAATAGCGACTGCCCACTGACAATGAGCATCTTTGGACACTGGTGTTCGGGGGGGAGGTAGGAGGGTGGAGGGGGTGTGTTGGGCTCACTTGGGTGGCGGGTCGATAGGGTGTTCAACATGATATCACATATGCCATAAACAATGCACGATCAACCAATGAGATGTGTGGACATTGATCTTTGTGTACTAGGCCATCATAGGCGTACAGTCCATATTGTGCATGTACCAGACACACACAGTGCCACGAGTACCGTGTCCATGTATCAGCCACCAGGCGTGAGTGCTAGAAGCATGCATCAATGAGATGCTGACGAATGTCACGGCCCTCCTGTGCCTCGCAGACTCCTTGAGGTGCTGCCACATCCCCACCCTCATCATGACCATCCTCAGGTGCTTGCAGTTCTGCGTCAGGGGGCATGGGCACATTTCTACGTACGCACATGTTGTGGAGCATGACACATGCCATCACCATCTTTGCAACCTTCTCATGGCGGTACAGGAGTGCCCCGCCAGACCTGCTGAGGCAGCGGAAACGAGTCTTCAGTAGGCCGAATGCCTGTTCTATGACTACACGGGTACGTGAGTGGGCATGGTTGTAGTCCTCCTCATGCTGGTCCCGTGGGTTCCGGACTGGTGTGAGGAGCCATCTCTTCAGTGGATATCCAGCATCACCTGTATGTGGATGATAAACGTATAATGTGGAATGCCATTGCTACGTACGCAGACACCCCCCCCCTCCTGCCAGGTCATTGCCGAATCACATACCCCACATCATCATGCATGAAATGAGACTCACCGAGTAGCCAGGATCTGTTCCCTGCGTGTCGCTCCATGTAGCGTGGTATTGTAGAGTTCCTCAAGACCATAGAATCATGGGTTGATCCAGGGAATCGGGCACAACAATGTGTAATGATCCTGTTGGAGTCACACACCATTTGTACATTCAGAGAATGAAATTGTTTTCGGTTGCGGTACTGGGCCTCCATGGCATGTGGGACGACCAATTCCACATGGGTGCAGTCGATGGCACCAAGGCAACCCGGTATGCCGGCAAGTGCATGGAATCCCACTTTTGTGTTGGTAATTTCCTGCTCCGAGCGTGGTAGAGAGATGTAGTCGTCTGCGTGTTGCAGGAGGGCATCGAGCACTTGCAATAGTGTCCGTGAGAACAGTGGCTGAGAAATGCCATGCAACTGTCCGACTGTGTGCTGGTAGGTGCCTGTGGCCAGGAAGTGGAGTACAGACACCACCTTCAGTAGGGGTGGGATGGCGGTTGGGCTATCTATCATGCTGACAAGGTCAGCCTGTGTCATGTCCACGATGGCGGCTATGGTGTCCCGGTCCAAACGGTAGAGGGTGTGGATCTGCTCATCAGTGAGGTTGAATGGATGTGCTCGGAGGCGTGGGATTGCGGGCTGCCTGCGTGGTGGTAGTGGCTGTGCTGGCGGCCCTTGCTGGCCCTGCCTTGCCCTCCTCCTCCTCCTGCGTCTCCTCCGTGCGGCCGGTTGAAGTTGGTGTTCGTCTTCTTCTTGGAGTTGGAGTACTTGCAGTGCTATCAGGTCCCCCAGGGCCAACATCGCGAGTCCTGCCGGTAGCATTTCGGAGTGGGTGTGGTTGTGGGAGGAGACTGGGTGTGCAATTTATGTGTTTTCAGGCTGTATGGCCTCCACCTGTGGTGATTCATTCCACCTGTGCAAGCTGCTCTCCCCTTTGGCCGAGCACGTCCCGCACACAACGCTGCAATTCGAGGAATGGCATCTTGCTATTGCAATCATGTATTTGTACCCGATGGCCGTGTAACATTGGTTGATATGTTCATTCGGCTATGGTCCCATTGTTTCACATACAATCTTTGCAGTCGCGAACAGACTTGTGAAGGGTCAGTGGAACGTAGTACTCGAGTAACGGTGGGCCCTCATGCATCACTGTACCGAGTTGCAACGACGGGCGGGGCGTCCCATTTGTGAGTGAAGGCAGTTGCCATTTTCACACACAGCCGCACTAGATGGATTAATTTGTGATTTCAAGCGGCCACAGATGCCTTTTCGACGTGATGTTGCAAATGAGGAATTCGAAGGGCGGCGCTTTCGGTTATCAGCTAGCGGCGAGGAGATGCCCACAGGTCTGACTGCAAATATAACGTTCTATTGTTCAATGTCCTTGAGACAGGGGCCATGGCGAGGATGCAATGATTGATATGAATAGTTTGGGATGCGCAATAGCGACGTGGGCGATGAGGCCGGACGTTCCCAAATACATGTTACTTCACAACACTGGAATTACGGGCTGGGGCACTGTGGATTTTGCAGGCTGCATAACGCACAGACTCAATGGAATTCGCACATGTTATGTGAGTATGGAAACAGGCGTTTTCATTACGGGATGAGGGAATGATGAATGGATGCATGGACAGATGATTTGATACAGAGTTTGCCATGTACAGGGCTTCTTGGAATCTGTCCGCCTCCCCTGCGCTATGTGATGCAGGGCTGCCATAGTGGGACCATCGTCTATCTGGCCTTGTTGAGCCCTCCCTGTCTCGACGCGCCCTCAGACACTTGTGTCCATGCACGTTACCAATCCCATCTGATGGATTCTGTTTTCACAGACGCATGCACAGGTACACTCGTTTGTGATGGTGTTTACACCTCGATATAGATAGTTATGAGTCGCAAGTGGTTTTGGGGTGGTGATGATCCTTTGGAGTGGGCTAGCATGCATATGGCTGTGGATTTAGTGTGATCATTGAAGTGAGTTGTTCGAATGTAGTTCTGATGGCCATTTTGTTCTTTTTCTTTTCTTTTGGTTGACAGGTATCTCCTCCCCTTTTGCCACTGCCATCTGTATGCCACTCCTGCAGATGGCTTTTACTCCCGACACCTGCTGCTTCGTGTTAATCAGTGGAGCAGCATTACGATCTTATGGGACGATCGCCAATGGGCCACATGCCCTTACGCAGTACTAGTGGCTCGGAGCAACATTTCGGCCTTTCAGCTGGACTAGTGCCTCCCCATTGGGACGGCCCTGCGGTTCTGTGCGCTTCCATGTTGCCTTTTCGTACGTGAATGTGGCTCTGTGTACCATGATGGAACAGGGCGTCACACAAGAAGTAGCTGGTCATTTCTTGCGGATGCAGCCCACAATGGTGAAATGTGTTTCGGAGTTCATGGCCTAATGGCTGTATGGGCTTGGTGATTTTGTTGTGCATTAAATTTCTATTCTGATATGGGCCGTGTAGCGTTCTTCTTTGCAAGTGATGTGGCATATTCCTATTTGGGGAGCGATGTATTGTGAGGAGATCTGCATTGGGTTCCAGCTTCGGAGTATAGTTGCGTGGTACTGTGCTGGGCGCGTTTGCCTACGAAGCCCAGTGAGGTCAGGGATGAGGGCTGCCAATATGACTGTTTGAATGATGTCATGCTCAGGGGCGGGGGATTGGGTTTTGTGTAACAGATGCCGGTCAGCCAGGTGGACTGGTGGAATGATGTGATTTTCGAAATATTGCTGGTCACAGGTGCCTGTGTTTGCGTGCGTTTCTTGGTGGGGGACTGTGGTCATGTCCATTGGAATGGCTTCTGTATTCGTGCCATCTGTGCCCTGCAGCTCCCATTGGCCCCTCTTGTGATTCTTTTGTTCGTTGGCATGCATGGGTGACTTGTACATTTCACTGGTTGCATTGTGACTTCATTGCACCTACGGGGAGTTGTACTATGTGGGCAGGGAGCGGTGTACAGGCACTCAGTGGGGCCGTTTACGGTTGATTCGCGATGCCGTACTTCTCGCCATGGCAGAATGGTACTTTCCGCCGTGGTTGATGGCGTTAGGTACATGTCCGCTAGGGTCGGAATTCGCGTACCCTTGCGCCATGGTGGTATTTACGGTTTGGCATGGCGCGCGCGCGCGTACTTGGTGCAGTTAGCGTTGGCGTTCACTACGGTGTCGCTAATGGCATCGTACTTTGCGGTGACGGGTCATAGTCGCACCGAGCGCTATTCGATGGCGGTATTGCATTTCCGCCATCGTTTTTCGATTTCCGCCAGGGTCGTAATGAGGGCCAATCTATTCCCGACATTAGGAAAAATCCAACAGGGTTCTATAAAGAAATAGGGCCTCATTACAACCCAGGCGGTAAGGGGTTAACGGCACCGTAAAAGATGTTGGCGCTGTTAAACCCTTAACGCCTGATTACGAGGTCCCTTTGCGGGTTGCGCTTTAATGCCTGCTTTTAGAAGGCGTTAAAAAACCAACCCGCAAAGGGACCTAGGAGCTAATTACGGCACCGTAATTTACGGTGCCGTAATTAGCGCCTTCCCCATTCCCATTGAGCCCTATGGGCCAAAAATGGGAATGGGGAAGGGACCATGGTGAATGGGGAATTACTGCCCCGCCAACCTTGGAATGGGGCGGTAATTCCGCCATTCACCATGGCGGACCCCAGCATGGACCATGGTGCTAATAGCACCATGGTTTAGCTCCGGGGTCGTAATGAGGCCCATAGAGTCCATTTTGCAATCCTCAATTTTCACTTTAAGTGATATTGGGCCTCATTACGACCCCGGCACTAAACCATGGTGCTATTAGCACCATGGTCCATGCCGGGGTCCGCCATGGTGAATGGCGGAATTACCGCCCCATTCCAAGATTGGCGGGGCGGTAATTCCCCATTCACCATGGCCCCTTCCCCATTCCCATTTTTGGCCCATAGGGCTCAATGGGAATGGGGAAGGCGCTAATTACGGCACCGTAAATCACGGTGCTGTAATTAGCTCCTAGGTCCCTTTGCGGGTTGGTTTTTTAACGCCTGCTAAAAGCAGATGTTAAAGTGCAACCCGCAAAGGGACCTCGTAATCAGGCATTAAGGGTTTAACGGCGCTGACATCTTTTACGGCGCTGTTAACCCCTTAACGCCTGGGTTGTAATGAGGCCTATTGATTTGTTATTTCCTGTATTCCTGCTCGTAGATTTGTGGAAACAGGTTAGGACTATAGATGATGTAGCAGGGTTAGGAGATACATGGGCTAACATAATTAGACTCGATGGAGAAAGACCAGCTGGTGAGAGACCGCCTCCGGTGATATTAACTTTAACTGACAGAATCGTTGTGAAATTGAAAACTATAATTCCCGAAAAGATATTTATTTGGGACAAGCTTACGGCCTGTGTCCAAGGGAAGTCGGAGGCTGCTACAGAGTTCTTTAATTGGTTTGAATAGGTATTCTCGGATTTCAGTGGACAAGACTTAGGCACAGAGTCTGGGAAAAGGTTATTCGTAGACAAATTTGTGCGTGGATTGTTGCCTGACATCCAGTCACAAATGATGTCTTCTGCACATGGCTCAGTACTATGAGAATCGTGTCAATAATGAAAAGGAAAGAGTCGAAAAGAGAAAAGGTGATTTGAAGACAAAAGTATTATTACAACACATTGTTAGAGGCCCTCGAGGGGGTAATTCACAGTTTAGAGGTCAGTATGTTCCACAAGGAAATGTGCCCTTGTGTCCTGTAAACTTTAACCGGTGTGCCTATTGTAGGCAAGAGGGTCATTGGCGTGCACAATGCCCGGTCCTTCGACAGAGGTCAAATAACACATTTGGAAATATGAAATATGGATAGACGACCCAGAGGTCGCCCGGGTGTAAGCAGCCCTGTGAGAGGTCAGTTTTCACAAGATTCACAGCAACCTTTTTCACAGGATAATCAGGCAGCAAGTGTGGATACTAGAAACATATTCAATCATCCTTCTGCCGCTTACCTCTCTGAAGAACTTCCTCTCGATGATATTCTGTTTCGTTAGGATTGCCCGAAGCAGGGTTTGGAACTTACGCCTATTCCCGTTAATCAGAAAGGTCCCTACATTGAAATGTTAGTGGGAAATAGGAAACATCTATTCTTGATAGATACAGGGGCACAAAAGTGTTCCATTGATTATTCTCGGGTTCCAAACATTCCACTGTCAGGGCAAACTAACGTTTCTGTAGGGTTTTCGGGCACACCAGTTATCTGTCCGGTTTCTTCGCTGGTGCCTATTTCCTTGGGTCCGTTTACGGACCACTGTCTATTCCTTTTGACTTAGAATTGTGGAGAGAATCTGCTGGGGTTGAATCTGTTGAAGGAATTAAATGCGGTAATACATTGTTCTTCTGATGGAGTGCGTTTGACGATTTCACCACAGCAACTTTCTGTCTCTCAATTCCTGACTAGACCTTTGCCGTCAGAAATTAGTACTGTTCCGGAGTGTTTATGGGCAATTGACGACAATGATGTCAGTGTTTTGCAGATCGAGCCTGTTAAAATAGTCTTGAAACATGGAGGAAAGCTGCCACGTATTCCACAATATAAGATTTCAGTCGAGGGTGAGCAAGTTTTGAAATGCATCGTCTCCGATTTTGTGCATCGAGGGGTGATTGAGGAAATTGCAGGTAGCTTGTGCAATAGTCCAATTTTGCCTGTGTACAAAATAGGCGATAACGCAATTCCTTTTTATTTCATAATTGATTTACGTGCCATCAATAAGATCGTCGCTCCACAATTTCCAATTGTACCTGATGTGATGACAATATTAACCATGATCCCGGCTTCAGCTACTTACTTTAGTGTTGTGGATCTGAAGAATGCTTTCGTTAGTATATCTATACACAAGGACAGTAGATACCTGTTCGCGTTCACCTTAGGGGGACGCTCGTTCACATTTACCCGTGCACCACAGGGTTACACGGAAAGTCCTAGCATCTATAGTAGGGCTTTGAAAGAACAGCTTGATACGCGTGAATTTCCCTCCACTTGTACACTGCTTCAATACGTTGATGACCTGCTTTTAGCTGCTGACTGAGAGAGCGCTTGTAAGGAGGGCACTGTGTTGTTGCTTATTCACCTGGCTAAATATGGTCACAAAGCTTCACTTAAAAAGTTTCAATATTGTTGCCAGGAGGTCGCCTATTTAGGTTATCTCCTGTCAAAGGAGGGAATAAGATTGACACCTGAATGGATAAAACTCATTTCTAGCATGTCTGTCCCAAATACACAGAAGGAAGTTAGAGCCTTGATAGGAATGGCTTCTTACTGTAGGCAATGGATCCCCAACTTTTCGTTAATGATTAAGCCGATGTTGGCTCTGACGAAGAAGGGCATTTCTTCGCCATTGCCATGGAACATGGAGCACCAGCGTGCATTTGATTTGCTCAAGACTGCATTGTACTCGGCATCGGTTTTGGGCACACCAAACTATGAAAAGGCCTTTGTGTTGTTTGTGCATGAATGTGATGGATGTGCTTTGGCTGTATTAATGCAGGAACATGGAGGGAAGAATAGGCCATGTGGTTACTTTTCTTCCGCCCTTGATCCTGTAGCATGCACTTTGCCAAGATGTTTGCGAGCTGTCGCTGCTGCGTCTGTAAAACAGAGTGAGGGAATGGTCCTATGCCATGATCTAATCCTGATGGTGCCTCACTCTGTAGATATTCTACTAAATAGAACTCAAACGCAACACCTCACTTCCGCACGGTTGACAAGATATGAATTGATCTTGTTTGCACCACACATACAAATTAAGAGGTGTTGTGTTCTTAATCTGGCAGAACTCTTACCTTTCCCGCAAGTACTGCTTGCAGTGACAAAGAGTCACATGACTGTCTTTACACTACCGAACAAGACACAAAGGGGAGAATTGATCTAAAAGATACTCCTTTGAGCAATCCACAAGGGGGGCTGTTTTGCAATGGCTCCTGCTTCAAACTTCCGGATGGTACATCCACAGCCGCTTAAACAATCACTATGTTGAGCATGGTTGTGGAGACCAAGAGAATCACACATTAACTCCGCGCAGGCCGCAGCGATTATAGCATTGGCCCGAGCTTGCGAACTTTCCGAAGGGCATTCCGTGAGTATATATACTGACAGTCAGTATGCCTTTGGGGTGGTTCACAACTTTGGGAGACTTTGGTCAGAAAGAGGGTTCTTAACTTCACACGGTACAAAGATCCAGCATGACCCCTTGATAGTACGGCTACTCTGAGCGCTTGCACTCCCTACTCAGTTAGCTATTGTGAAATGTGCAGTGCATCAAAAGATTGTAGATTATATAGGAAAAGGGAACGCTTTCGCTGATCAGATAGCTAAACAGACTGCCACTGATCTCTCTGCATGCATGTACACTTCAAGGGAGACCGTAAATGCTTATGCAATGGATGAGGGTGTCGATTCTGTGAGGGATATCCATGCCAATGCCACATTGGAAGAGTCTAAAAAGTGGGCTGAGGGCTTGGGGAAATTTGATGATGATGGGTGTTGGGTAGACAGAGTTGATGGAAAATGGCTACTGCCCAATGCGTACATCATGATGATGGTCGTTATGGCTCATGGCCCTACACATATATGTGCCCGCAAGATTACAAAAATGCTGGAAAATGTATGGGTGAATGACAAAATCTCTAAAGTAGCTGAAATTTTTGTTCAGAACTGCATGATCTGTCTACAGCATAATGTGGGAAAGGGAAAATCAACTCCCAGGGGAAGTTTTGGTCCACCTTCTGTCCCCTTCGAGGTCATACACTTTGATTTTATCGAAATGGAACGATGTAAAAACTTGAAATATGTGCTAGTTGTCATTTGTGCTTTTAGCAAATGGGTTGAGGCTTTTCCTGTTATAGACGCTACTGCCATGTCTACTGCAAAGACAATGTTAAAAGAATATTTTCCTAGGTTCGGGCTACCAAGAGTCATCTGGTCTGACAATTGTCCACATTTTATCGCTGCTATAATTCTGCAGATATGTGCGGGATTACAGATCGATAAATGGTTCCATTCGGCCAGACACACTCAGAGTGCTGGATTAGTGGAAAGACACAACGGCATCATCAAAAACAAGCTTGCTAAAATGTGTGCCGGCACCAAATTAAAATGGCTGGACGCCTTACCGATTGTGTTGTTGTCTATGCACACAACCCCTCAAACTAAGACTGGGCTCTCTCCCTTTGAGGTGGTTATGGAGAGGCCTGCTAATATCTGGAACCTTCCGAAAAATTGTTCACTGCGAAATGTGGAAAATGTACTTCTTTCAGATTGTTGTAGCCAGTTGACTAAAAACCTGTATTTGATTTATCACCAGGTGCGAGAGGCTTTACCTGTACGATACGACGGCCCCGGTCACAGCATACGGCCCGGTGACTGGGTTCTTGTTACAGCTTTTGAGCGATCATCTTGCCTTGCAACTCGGTGGCGGGGACCCTTCCAAGTCCTGCTGGTCACGCAAACGACGGTGCGGGTGTCGGGCAGGAAGAATTGGATCCATGCAACCCACACCGAGAAGGTCCCACACCCAGTGCCATACGATACAGAAGAAACAGAACCCCTCATCAGTTCTCCAATCAACGATCCCAAAGCAGTAAACAGCATTGAGAGTGTGTCAGAGACTCTCTCTGAGCCTGTGAGGCCTGGGGAAACAGCTATTTTGTCTCCACACCCTCCAATAGTTTTGTCTCCAGAAACTGTTGCTCCGGATCTTGCATCCTCTCCTGTTCTTGATACGTCGCTTCCAACGGGAAGTGACGACATGTTGTTTCAGATCACTCAGTACCAGGAAGCACGAGGTACGATCTGTGACCTAGGAAATAGACCTACTGCACGGTTCGGCTGTGCGATCGAGGAAAATCATCAAGGGCTTGCCTTTTTGGCCCGATCTACTGTTTATACAGGGATTCTGTTGGCTAGGGTTTGTGGAAGGACTGAGAAGTCGCTCGGCCTGGTTGTCGCCAGCTAATGACATTGGCGTGTTCGTTTGAAGATTACAATGCCTGCAACCGCTACCGCTCGTACAGGACTGATAAATTAACATGTGACCAGCTGTGAAAATGGACAAATTGTTTGGGCCCCGAGAACGTGCTGCTGTCTTTTTATAATGTTAATTGTTTTTATAATAGTCATTGTTTTAGGCTTCTGGTATCTAGAAGAAGTACATCTGTTAGAAAATGTGTTACCGACTGAAAATGCACCTACTGTTTCTACTCCTTTTGTGCATCTGCACACTCTACCTCCTAGGGATTCTCAGCATAGACAGAGATGTTACAATAATACGTTATTACTCATCATGAATGCTACACATGCTATTTTTAATAAATCCAACTGTTGGGTCTGTTCACATTTACCGCAAAATGGGGATAAGGGGCTAGGTTGGGATATTCATCCTTTACCTTTGACAACTGCTTGTTATGCTTCTCTTAGAGCACTGTTCTTTGGTCAGGGAACTTTGATGGGACTAATTTGAATCAGTTTGAGAAATGTGTTAGAGGCCTCTCAAATTGACTTTGGTAAATTGGGTATGTTTAAAGTGAACACCTTTATCAATTGCAACTCCAAATTTTGTGTACATTGTATATTGTGTGTTTGTGGCAAATACTACATTGGCAGTACAATTCACCCCCTTAAGATTAGGATACAAGAGCATCTGTCGACCATTTCAAGTCAGGATTCAAAATATCCTCTCGCCATACATTGGCAAAGAAATCACCAGTTGGACGATAAGTCCGAAATCAGGTTTGCCTGCATGACAAAAGTAACTTTGCCCCAACGTGGCGGCAATCTCACTTTGAAATTAAGACAACTTGAAGCACGGCTAATTTGTCAATATCGTACTGTATCAATTGGTCTCAACAGTGATCATGAATTTTCGGTGTTTCTCTGAAGTCATACTGTACAAATGCCTATGACTATCGTGTTGCTCTTTCCCACATGTGCATACATACAACTATTGTAAAAGAGCTGTCCTGTACAGTACAACACTTGTCACCTTGTGTGGTTTTTAGTTGAGCACTATGCTATAATCTTACTATACAAATTAAAGCCTAATTTATATTTGCCTGCATGTATGCACCATTTCTCAAGGGGTGTAATCTGGTAAATGTACCACTGGATGGTTCATGAACAGATCCGCACATTAACAGATTAAACAGTAACTGCAGTTCAATTATTGTCTAACTCAGAAGCATGAGGCTGCCAGTAAGCCCATGCGCTGTCACATAGTACAATATTACATATTTAGCGACCTTACTTATTTTGGTACCCTCGTAATTAGCTTATAAATATTCCATTTTCCTTATGTACATCCAGCCAATGTGGCAAACCCAATTTTTATTTATTTTTTCTGGCAACCGCTGTGTTATATTGGTGGTATTTAGTGATGTTTTAGAATTCCAGTCTGTGAGGTAGATCAATTTCACAATTGTTCTCCCTTCTTTAATTTTCTTTCTTGCCCAAAAGTGTGTCTTTCACTATGGATGTTTAGTACTTATTCAGTCAGCAATCTAGTTCATTTAGAGTTTCCCACTCCTAATATGGCCGCCCGCATGTGCCGCGCTTCCGGGTTTCAGCTTGGCAGCGAACAGCGCATGCAAATTGTTTATACAGGAGTGGCGCTTACACGCGCGAGGCTCCTGTTCCCTTCACTACGTGCAGCAATCCCGGTAAGAACATCTTTCGCGTAGACCCCTACAGACTCGTACGAAGCAGGGGCCATACGCATGTGACTGTCTCGCACTTTGCGATCACTAATAAGGACCCAATTAGCTCCATTAATATGGTTGTTTGCTTTTTCCTCCCCTTGATCTTTTGTGCCGCTCCCATGCTGATCCTTACGCCTTTTACAATTGCAACTGTCATCTGTGAATAAGAGTCTAATTGCAGTTGCAACTATATAGGTATGTTGTTGCATGCCTGCTTTTATTTTAATTCTTTTTATGTTCATTGTACAAGAATTAGAGGTAACACACATCATTCTCATATTTGCAGTGGAGCGGGTGAATGCACCCTGTATTTTTGAATTCTTTAATCGCACAACTATATAGGTAAGGTACTTTAAGCCAATTATCTATATGATTCACACTGCATTAGGTACAACCATCATTTTAGATTAGAAAATGTGCCTTGGCTGTTATCTGCGGCATATTGATATTTCTATAATTCCTTTTTCTCTGTTCCGGGATTAGTTTTTCGGTACGAGCTCCCACAAGGTAACCCCTTATTTTTGGATGTGGCAATTTTGCTTTGTAATTATTTAGCACAATGGGTGACCATGGTTGTGCATGCATGACTGCTCTTACTACTATATTTCTTTCATTAATTTTGTCTTTTGTTCTCTCTCATTATGTTGTTAATTGTTTTCAACTATTGGCTAATTTCATTGCCAATACTACATATCCTTTTTATGATTTTCCTCAATTAATTGTGGTGTTTTTTCAACTATTGGTTATTCTTACCAACGTATATCCTTGATTCATTGTGTTGGGTAATTATTATTTTTGTCTGGCATCTATCACTACCTTGCCCCCCTTGTTTGATTTTGGGCCTGTTTGTTCGCTAAATTTTGTTTGTTATATATGATTATGTTCAATATGCACAAAACATTTTGGGAAATAATTTTGCAGCTTTGGAAGAAGAATGTATTAATGGTAACCCAAAATGTATAGATGCATGAACTCGGCATGAACCCTAGATCCGTGATGTATTAACTTGTAGGTGGGCTGGACGACATGTTTCAAACTGTATAAAAGGTGTACAGTCCCACTCACTGAGCACACCGAACAGGGCTGGAGTTCGCTGTGTTGTACTGAGGGCCTGATAGCTATCTGTTGCTTTGTCCTTTGAAACTGTTCAAAATAGAATAAAGATCTCTGTATCTTTCTTTGTAACCCGCATTTTGTGTATTTACTTTTGGGGTACTCAGCCTCGATATCTTCTTTTTGATTTCACAAAGGGGCAGAGTTTATTCTGGTACCCGGTCTACCCTTTCAAGGGGGAGAGTTTATTCTGCTACAGAGTCTCCCCCATCAAGGGGGAGTGTGTATTCTGCTAAAGAATCTGCGCCATTAAAGGGAGAGTTCATTCTGATACAGAACCTCCCCCATCAAGGGGGAGAGTGTATTCTGATACAGAGTCTCCCCCATCAATGGGGAGACTTTATTCTGCTACAGAATCTCCCCCATCAATTGGGAGAGTTTATTCTGATAAAGAACCTTCCCCTTCAATGGGGAGAGTTCATTCAGACACAGTGTCACCCTTCAAGGATCAGAGTTTATTCTGGTACCGAGTCTTCCCTTTTAAGGGGAGAGTTTATTCTGCTACAGAGTCACCCCCATCAAGGGGGAGTGTGTATTCTGCTAAAGAATCTCCTCCATTAAGGGGAGAGTTTATTCTGCAACAGTGTCTCCCCTTTAAGGGGCAGAGTTTATTCTGGTACCGGGTCTACCCTTTCAAGGTGGAGAGTTTATTCTGCTACAGAGTCTCCCCCATCAAGGGGGAATGTGTATTCTGCTAAAGAATCTCTGCCATTAAAGGGAGAGTTCATTCTGATACAGAACCTCCCCCATCAAGGGGAGGTTGTATTCTGATACAAAGTCTCCCCCTTCAGGGGGGGGTTTATTCTGTTACAGAGTCTCCCCTTTGAAGGGGGAGAGTTTATTCTGCTACACGATCTCCCCCATCCAGTGGAGAGTTTGTTCTGCTACAGAGTCTCCCCATCAAGGGGGAGTGTGTATTCTGCTACAGAATCTCCGCCATTAAGGGGAGAGTTTATTTTGATAAAGAGTCTCCCCTTCAAGGGGGAGAATTTATTCTGGTACAGAGCCTACCCTTTCAAGAGGGACAGTGTACTCTGCTACAGAGTCTCCCCCTCCAATGGGGAGAATGTATTCTGCTACAGAATCTCCCCCATCAAACGAAGAGTTTATTTGGATAAAGAACCTCCCCCATCAAGGGGGATAGTTTATTCTGATACAGAGTCTCCCCCATTAAGGGGGAGAGTTTATTCTGCTACGGAATCTCCCCCAACAATGGGATAGTTTATTCTGATAAAGAACCTCCCCCGTCAATGGGGATAGTTTATTCTGCTACAGTGTCCCCCCTTCAAAGGGGTAGGTTTATTCTGGAACAGAGCCTACCCTTTCAAGGGGGAGAGTTTATTCGGCCACAGAATCTTCCATACCAAGGGGAGAGTTATTCAGATACAGAGTCTCCCTTTTCAAGCGGGAGAGTGTATTCTGCTACAGAGTCTCCCCCTTCAATTGGGGTAGTTTATTCTGCAACAGAATCTCCCCCATCAATGAGAAAGTTTATTGTGATAAAGAACCTCCCCCATCAAGGGGGATAGTTACTTCCGATACAGAATCTCCCCTTCAAGCAGAGAGTTTATTCTGCTACAGAGTCTCCTCCTTCAATGGGGAGAGTTTATTCTGATACAGAGCCTACAGTTTCAAGGGGGAGAGTTGATTCTGCTACAAAGTCTCACCCATCAAGGGAGAGTTTATTCTGATAAAGAACCTCCCCCATCAAGGGGGGTCATTTATTCTGATGCAGAGTCTCCCCTTCAAGGGGGAGAGTTTATTCTGTTACAGAGTCTCCCCTTTCAAGGGGGAGAGTTTATTCTGCTACATGATCTCCCCCATCCAGTGGAGAGTGTATTCTACTAGAGAGTCTCCCCCATCAAGGGGGAGTGTGTATTCTGCTACAGAATCTCCACCATTAAGGGGAGAGTTTATTTTGATAAAGAACCTCCCGCGTGAAGGGGGAGAGTTTATTCTTATAAAGAGTCTCCCCTTCAAGGGGGAGAATTTATTCTGGTACAGAGCCTACCCTTTCAAGAGGGACAGTGTATTATGCTACAGAGTCTCCCCCTTCAATGGGAAGAATGTATTCTGCTACAGAATCTCCCCCATCAAACGAAGAGTTTATTCGGACAAAGAACCTCCCCCATCAAGGGGGATAGTTTAATCTGATACAGAGTCTCCTCCATTAAGGGGGAGAGTTTATTCTGCTACAGAATCTCCCCCAACAATGGGATAGTTTATTCTGATAAAGAACCTCCCCCGTCAATGGGGATAGTTTATTCTTCTACAGTGTCCCCCCTTCAAAGGGGTAGGTTTATTCTGGTACAGAGCCTACCCTTTCAAGGGGGAGCGTTTATTTGGCTACAGAATCTCCCATACCAAGGGGAGAGTTATTCAGATACAGAGTCTCCCTTTTCAAGGGGGAGAGTGTATTCTGCTATAGAGTCTCCCCCTTCAATGGGGGTAGTTTATTCTGCAACAGAATCTCCCCCATCAAAGAGAAAGTTGATTCTGATAAAGAACCTCCCCCTTCAATGGGGAGAGTTTATTCAGACACAGTGTCCCCCTTCAAGGGGCAGAGTTCATTTTGGTACCGGGTCTACCCTTTGAAGGGGGAGAGTTTATTCTGCTACAGAGTCTCCCCCTTCAAGGGGGAGTGTGTATTCTGCTAAAGAATCTCTGCCATTAAAGGGAGAGTTCATTCTGATACAGAACCTCCCATATCAAGGGGAAGAGTATATTCTGATACAGAGTCTCCCATTTCAAGGGGGAGAGTTTATTCTGCTACACAATCTCCACCATCCAGTGGAGAGTTTATTCTGCTACAGAGTCTCCCCCATCAAGGGGGAGTGTGTATTCTGCTACAGAATCTCTGCCATTAAGGGGAGAGTTTATTTTGATAAAGAACCTCCGCCTCAAGGGGGAGAGTTTATTCCGATACAGAGTCTCCCCTTCAAGGGGGAGAATTTATTCTGGTACATATCCTACCCTTTCAAGGGGGACATTGTATTCTGCTACAGAGTCTCCCCCTTCAATGGGGAGAATGTATTCTGCTACAGAATCTCCCCCATCAAACTAAGAGTTTATTCGGATAAGGAACCTCCCCCATCAAGGGGGATAGTTCATTCTGATACAGAGTCTCCCCCATCAAGGGGGAGAGTTTATTCTGCTACAGAATCTCCCCCAACAATGGGATAGTTTATTCTGATAAAGAACCTCCCCTGTCAATGGGTATAGTTTATTCTGCTACAGTGTCTCCCCTTCAAGGGGGAGAGTTTATTCTGGTACAGAGTCTACCCTTTCAAGGGGGAGAGTTTATTCTGCTACAGAAGAGTGTCCCCCTTCAATGGGGGAGTTTATTCTGCAACAGAATCTCCCCCATCAATGAGAATGTTTATTCTGCTAAAGAACCTCCCCCATCAAGGGGGATAGTTACTTGTGATACAGAATCTCCCCTTCAAGTGGGAGAGTTTATTCTGGTACAGAGTGTACCCTTTCAAGGGCGAGAGTTTCTTCTGCTACAGAGTCTCTCCCATTAAGGGGGAAAGTTTATTCTTCTGCAGAATCTCCCACATCAAGGGGAGAATTTATTCTGCTACAGAGTCTCCTCCTTCAATGGGGAGAGTTTTTTTTCTGATACAGAGCCTACCCTTTTCAAGGGGGAGAGTTTATTCTGCTACAGATTCTCCCCCATCAAGGGGGAGAGTTTATTCTTCTACAGAATCTTACACCTCAAAAGAAGAGTTTATTCTGCTACAAAGCCTCACCCATCAACGGAGAGAGCATATTCTGCTACAGAATCTCCCACATCAAGGGGAGAGTTGTTTACAGAGTCTCCTTTGTCAAGGGGGAGAGCTTATTCTGCTACAGAATCTCCCCCATCAAAGGGAGATTTTATTCAGATAAAGAACCTCCCCTGTCAAGGGGGATAGTTGTTTTCTGATACACAATCTCCCCTTCAAGGGGAGAGTTATTCTGATATAGAGTCTCCCCTTTCAAGGGGGAGAGTTTATTTTGCTACAGAGTCTCCCCCTTCAATAGGGAGAGTTTATTCAGACACAGTGTCTCCCCTTCAATGGGCAGAGTTTATTCTGGTACAGAGTCTTCCTTTTCAAGGGGGAGAGTTTATTATGCTACAGAGTCTCCCCCATCAAGGGGGAGTGTGTATTCTGCTACATAATCTATGCCATTAAGATGAGAGTTTATTCTGATACAGTACCTCCCCCATCAAAGGGTGAGAGCGCACTCTGATACAGAGTCTCCGCTATCAAGAGGGAGAGTTTATTCTGGTACAGAATCTCCCCTTTCAAGGGAGAGAGTTTATTCTGCTACAGAATCTCCCCATCAAGGGGAGAGTGTATCCTGATACAGAGTCTCCCATTTCAAGGGGGAGGGTCTATTCTGCTACAGAGTCTCCCCCATCAAGGGGGAGAGTTTATTCTGGTACATAGTCTCCCCTTTCAATGGGGGTAGTTTATTCTGCAACAGAATCTCCCCCATCAAAGAGAAAGTTGATTCTGATAAAGAACCTCCCCCTTCAATGGGGAGAGTTTATTCAGACACAGTGTCCCCCTTCAAGGGGCAGAGTTCATTTTGGTACCGGGTCTACCCTTTGAAGGGGGAGAGTTTATTCTGCTACAGAGTCTCCCCCTTCAAGGGGGAGTGTGTATTCTGCTAAAGAATCTCTGCCATTAAAGGGAGAGTTCATTCTGATACAGAACCTCCCATATCAAGGCGAAGAGTATATTCTGATACAGAGTCTCCCATTTCAAGGGGGAGAGTTTATTCTGCTACACAATCTCCACCATCCAGTGGAGAGTTTATTCTGCTACAGAGTCTCCCCCATCAAGGGGGAGTGTGTATTCTGCTACAGAATCTCTGCCATTAAGGGGAGAGTTTATTTTGATAAAGAACCTCCGCCTCAAGGGGGAGAGTTTATTCCGATACAGAGTCTCCCCTTCAAGGGGGAGAATTTATTCTGGTACATATCCTACCCTTTCAAGGGGGACATTGTATTCTGCTACAGAGTCTCCCCCTTCAATGGGGAGAATGTATTCTGCTACAGAATCTCCCCCATCAAACTAAGAGTTTATTCGGATAAGGAACCTCCCCCATCAAGGGGGATAGTTCATTCTGATACAGAGTCTCCCCCATCAAGGGGGAGAGTTTATTCTGCTACAGAATCTCCCCCAACAATGGGATAGTTTATTCTGATAAAGAACCTCCCCCGTCAATGGGTATAGTTTATTCTGCTACAGTGTCTCCCCTTCAAGGGGGAGAGTTTATTCTGGTACAGAGTCTACCCTTTCAAGGGGGAGAGTTTATTCTGCTACAGAAGAGTGTCCCCCTTCAATGGGGGAGTTTATTCTGCAACAGAATCTCCCCCATCAATGAGAATGTTTATTCTGCTAAAGAACCTCCCCCATCAAGGGGGATAGTTACTTGTGATACAGAATCTCCCCTTCAAGTGGGAGAGTTTATTCTGGTACAGAGTGTACCCTTTCAAGGGCGAGAGTTTCTTCTGCTACAGAGTCTCTCCCATTAAGGGGGAAAGTTTATTCTTCTGCAGAATCTCCCACATCAAGGGGAGAATTTATTCTGCTACAGAGTCTCCTCCTTCAATGGGGAGAGTTTTTTTT
Organism: Ambystoma mexicanum; assembly: GCF_040938575.1. Lineage (NCBI taxonomy): Eukaryota > Metazoa > Chordata > Amphibia > Caudata > Ambystomatidae > Ambystoma > Ambystoma mexicanum. The sequence continues at coordinate 10,156,678 of NC_090941.1, forward strand.
TCTGATACAGAGCCTACCCTTTTCAAGGGGGAGAGTTTATTCTGCTACAGATTCTCCCCCATCAAGGGGGAGAGTTTATTCTTCTACAGAATCTTACACCTCAAAAGAAGAGTTTATTCTGCTACAAAGCCTCACCCATCAACGGAGAGAGCATATTCTGCTACAGAATCTCCCACATCAAGGGGAGAGTTGTTTACAGAGTCTCCTTTGTCAAGGGGGAGAGCTTATTCTGCTACAGAATCTCCCCCATCAAAGGGAGATTTTATTCAGATAAAGAACCTCCCCTGTCAAGGGGGATAGTTGTTTTCTGATACACAATCTCCCCTTCAAGGGGAGAGTTATTCTGATATAGAGTCTCCCCTTTCAAGGGGGAGAGTTTATTTTGCTACAGAGTCTCCCCCTTCAATAGGGAGAGTTTATTCAGACACAGTGTCTCCCCTTCAATGGGCAGAGTTTATTCTGGTACAGAGTCTTCCTTTTCAAGGGGGAGAGTTTATTATGCTACAGAGTCTCCCCCATCAAGGGGGAGTGTGTATTCTGCTACATAATCTATGCCATTAAGATGAGAGTTTATTCTGATACAGTACCTCCCCCATCAAAGGGTGAGAGCGCACTCTGATACAGAGTCTCCGCTATCAAGAGGGAGAGTTTATTCTGGTACATAATCTCCCCTTTCAAGGGAGAGAGTTTATTCTGCTACAGAATCTCCCCATCAAGGGGAGAGTGTATCCTGATACAGAGTCTCCCATTTCAAGGGGGAGGGTCTATTCTGCTACAGAGTCTCCCCCATCAAGGGGGAGAGTTTATTCTGGTACATAGTCTCCCCTTTCAAGGGGGAGAGTGTATTCTGCTACAGAATCTCCCGCATCAAGGGGAGAGTTTGTTCTGATACAGATACTCCCCCGTCAAGGGAGAGATTTCATTCTGATACAGAGTCTCCCCTTCAAGGTGCAGATTTCATTCCAGTACAGATTCCCCCATTTCAAGGCAGAGAGTTTATCTTGTTACAGAATTTCCCTCATCAAGGGGATAGTTTATTCTGATACAAAGTCTCCTTTTTTAAGATCGCAGTGTATTCTGCTACAGAGTGTCTTTCTTTAAGGGGCAGAGTATGTTCTGGTACAGAGTTTGCCCTTTCAATTGGGAGATTTTATTCTGCTACAGAATCTCCCCACCAAGGCGGACAGTTAATTCTGTTACAGAATCTCCCCCATGAAGGGGAGAGTTTATTCTGATACAGAGTCGCCCCTTCAAGATGGAAAGTTTATTCTAGTACATAGTTTCCCCTTTCAATGGGGAGAGTGTATTCTGCTACAGAATCTCCGCCATCAAGGTGGAGAGTTTATTCTGCTACATAATATCCCTCGTGAAGGGGAGAGTTTATTGGGATACAGAGTCTCATTTTTAAGGGGGGGAGTTTATTCTGATACAGTGTCTCCCCTTCAAGGGACAGGGTTTATTCTGGTACAGAGTCTCCCTCATCAAGAGGAGCGCTTATTCTGATACAGAACCTCCCCCGTCAAGGAAGAGATTTTATTCTGATACAGAGTCTCCCCTTCAAGGGGAAGAGTTTATACCAGTACAGAGTCTCCCATTTCAAGGGGGAGAGTTTATTTCGCTACAGAATCTCCCCCATCAAGAGGAGAGTGTATTCTGATATGGAGTCTCCTTTTTTAAGGCGGAGAATGTATTCTGCTACAGAGTGTCCCCCTTCAATAGGGAGAGCTTATTCTAACAAGGGGAGCGCTTATTCTGATACAGAACCTCCCCCGTCAAGGGAAAGATTTTATTCTGATACAGAGTCTCCCCTTCAAGGGGAAGAGTTTATACCAGTACAGAGTCTCCCATTTCAAGGGGGAGAGTTCATTTTGCTACAGAATCTCCCCCCATCAAGGGGAGAGTGTATTCTGATATGGAGTCTCCTTTTTTAAGGGGGAGAATGTATTCTGCTACAGAGTGTCCCCCTTCAATAGGGAGAGCTATTCTAACACAGCGTCTCCCCTTCAAGGGGAGAGTTATTCTGATACAGAGTCTCCCCCTTCAATGGGGAGACTTTATTCTCCTACAGAATCTCCCCCATCAATGGGAGAGTTTATTCTGATAAAGAACCTCCCCCGTCAAGGGGGTTAGTTTATTCTGATACAGAGGGCCTCATTCTGAGTTTGGAGGTAGTCATGGTGCTGTTAGCGCCATGACTATCTCCAAAACCGGTACCGTGTCTGCCTCGTTCATTGGGGACTTACCGGTCTATTCCGTCCTTTGCGGGACCGGTAAGTCCCCATTGAAAATGTCAATCTCCATTCCCAGGGCTCAATGGGAATGGGGAAGGCACTAATAACGGTACCGTAAATTACGGTACCGTTATTAGCTCTGAAGTCCCATTGTGGGTCCCGTCCATAACGCATGGTCAGACCAGGCGTTAAGGATGGGACCCGCAAAGGGACCTCGGAATAGGGCGCAAAAGGATTACCGGCACCAGTCTCCTTACCGGTACCGGTAATCCCTTTGCGCCAACTTCGGAATGAGGCCCAGAGTCTCCCCTTCAAGGAGGAGAGTTTATTCTGGTACAGAGGCTACACTTTCAAGAGTGAGAGTTTGTTCTACTGCAGAGTCTCCCCCATCAAAGGGGGAGTGTGTATTCTGCTAAAGAATCTCTGCCATTAACTGGAGAGTTAATTCTGATACAGAACCTCCCCCATCAAGGGGGAGAGTGTATTCTGATACAGAGTCTCCCCCATCAAGGGGGGAGTTTATTCTGTTACAGAGTCTCCCCTTTCAAGGGGGAGAGTTTATTCTGCTACACGATCTCCCCCATCCAGGGGAGAGTTTATTCTGCTTCAGAGTCTCCCCCATCAAGGGGGAGTGTGTATTCTGCTACAGAATCTCTGCCATTAAGGAGAGAGTTTATTCTGATAAAGAACCTCCCCCGTCAAGGGGGAGAGTTTATTCGGATACAGAGTCTCCCCTTCAAGGGGGAGAATTTATTCTGGTACAGAGTTTACCCTTTCAAGGGGAAGAGTTTATTCTGCTACAGAGTCTCACCCATCAAGGGAGAGAGTTTATTCTGGTACAGAGTCTCCCCCATCAAGGGGAGCCCTAATTCTTATACAGAACCTCCCCCGTCAAGGGGCAGATTTTATTCTGATACAGAGTCTCCCCTTGAAGAGGAAGAGTTTATTTTGCTACAGAATCTCCCCCCATCAAAGGGAGAGTGTATTCTGATATGGAGTCTCCTTTTTTAAGGGGGAGAATGTATTCTGCTACAGAGTGTCTCCCTTCAGGAGGGAATGCTTATTCTGACAAAGCGTCTCCCCTTCAAAGGGTGAGTTATTCTGATACAGAGTCTCCCCCTTCAATAGGGAGACTTTTTTCTGCTACAGAATCTCCCCCATCAATGGGAGAGTTTATTCTGATAAAGAACCTCCCACGTCAAGGGGGGTAGTTTATTCTGATACACAGTTTCCCCTTCAGGGAGGAGAGTTTATTCTGCTACAGAGTGTCCCCCTTCAAGAGGGAGAGTTTATTCTGACACAGCATCTCCCCTTCAAAGGGCGAGTTATTCTGATACAGAGCCTCCGCCTTCAATGGGGAGACTTTATTCTGCTACAGAATCTCCCCATCAATTGAGAGAGTTTATTCTGATAAAGAACCTCCCCCTTCAATGGGGAGAGTTTATTCAGACACAGTGTCTCCCCTTCAAGGAGCAGAGTTTATTCTGGTACAGAGTCTTCCCTTTCAAGGGGGAGTGTGCATTCTGCTAAAGAATCTCTGCCATTAAGGGGAGAGTTTGTTCTGCAACAGTGTCTCCCATACAAGGGGCAGAGTTTATTCTGGTACCGGGTCTACCCTATCAAGGGTGAGAGTTTATTCTGTTACAGAGTCTCCCCTTTCAAGGGGGAGAGTTTATTCTGCTACACGATCCCCCCCATCCAGTGGAGAATTTATTCTGCTACAGAGTCTCCCACATCAAGGGGGAGTGTGTATTCTGCTACAGAATCTCTGCCATTAAAGGGAGAGTTTATTCTGATACAGAGTCTCCCCTTAAAAGGGGAGCATTTATTCTGGTACAGAGCCTACCCTTTCAAGGGGGACAGTGTATTCTGCTACAGAGTCTCCCCCTTCAATGGGGAGAATTTATTCTGCTACAGAATCTCCCCCATCAAACAAAGAGTTTGTTCGGATAAAGAACCTCCCCGTCAAGGGGGATAGTTTATTCTGATACAGAGTCTCCCCCATCAAGAGGGAGAGTTTATTCTGCTACAGAATCTCCCCAACAATGGGATAGTTTATTCTGATAAAGAACCTCCCCCGTCAATGGGGATAGTTTATTCTGCTACAGTGTCTCCCCCATCAAGGGGGGGAGTTTATTCTGTTACAGAGTCTCCCCTTTCAAGGGGGAGAGTTTATTTTGCTACATTATCTCCCCCATACAGGGGAGAGTTTATTGTGCTACAGAGTCTCCCCCATCAAGGGGGAGTGTGTATTCTGCTACAGAATCTGTGCCATTAAGGGCTGTGTTTATTGTGATAAAGAACCTCCCCCGTCAAGGGGGAGAGATTATTCTGGTACAGAGTCTCCCCCATCAAGGGGAGCCCTTATTCTGATACAGAACCTCCCCCGTCAAGGGGGAGATTTTATTCGGATACAGAGTCTCCCCTTCAAGAGGAAGAGTTTATACCAGTACAGAGTCTCCCATTTAAGGGTGAGAGTTTATTTTGATACAGAATCTCCCCCCATCAATGGGAGAGTTTATTCTGATAAAGAACCTCCCCCATGAAGGGGAGAGTTTATTCTGATACAGAGTCGCCCCTTCAAGATGGAAAGTTTATTCTAGTACATAGTTTCCCCTTTCAATGGGGAGAGTGTACTCTGCTACAGAATCTCCGCCATCAAGGTGGAGAGTTTATTCTGCTACATAATCTCCCTCGTGAAGGGGAGAGTTTATTCTGATACAGAGTCTCATTTTTAAGGGGGGGAGTTTATTCTGATACAGTGTCTCCCCTTCAAGGGACAGGGTTTATTCTGGTACAGAGTCTCCCTCATCAAGGGGAGCGCTTATTCTGATACAGAACCTCCCCCGTCAAGGGAGAGATTTTATTCTGATACAGAGTCTCCCCTTCGAGGGGAAGAGTTTATACCAGTACAGAGTCTCGCATTTCAAGGGGGAGAGTTCATTTTGCTACAGAATCTCCCCCCATCAAGGGGAGAGTGTATTCTGATATGGAGTCTCCTTTTTTAAGGGGGAGAATGTATTCTGCTACAGAGTGTCCCCCTTCAATAGGGAGAGCTATTCTAACACAGCGTCTCCCCTTCAAGGGGAGAGTTATTCTGATACAGAGTCTCCCCCTTCAATGGGGAGACTTTATTCTCCTACAGAATCTCCCCCATCAATGGGAGAGTTTATTCTGATAAAGAACCTCCCCCGTCAAGGGGGTTAGTTTATTCTGATACAGAGGGCCTCATTCCGAGTTTGGAGGTAGTCATGGTGCTGTTAGCGCCATGACTATCTCCAAAACCGGTACCGTGTCCGCCTCGTTCATTGGGGACTTACCGGTCTATTCCGTCCTTTGCGGGACCGGTAAGTCCCCATTGAAAATGTCAATCTCCATTCCCAGGGCTCAATGGGAATGGGGAAGGCACTAATAACGGTACCGTAAATTACGGTACCGTTATTAGCTCTGAAGTCCCATTGTGGGTCCCGTCCATAACACATGGTCAGACCAGGCGTTAAGGATGGGACCCGCAAAGGGACCTCGGAATAGGGCGCAAAGGGATTACCGGCACCAGTCTCCTTACCGGTACCGGTAATCCCTTTGCGCCAACCTCGGAATGAGGCCCAGAGTCTCCCCTTCTAGGAGGAGAGTTTATTCTGGTACAGAGGCTACACTTTCAAGAGTGAGAGTTTGTTCTACTGCAGAGTCTCCCCCATCAAGGGGGGAGTGTGTATTCTGCTAAAGAATCTCTGCCATTAACTGGAGAGTTAATTCTGATACAGAACCTCCACCATCAAGGGGGAGAGTGTATTCTGATACAGAGTCTCCCCCATCAAGGGGGGAGTTTATTCTGTTACAGAGTCTCCCCTTTCAAGGGGGAGAGTTTATTCTGCTACACGATCTCCCCCATCCAGGGGAGAGTTTATTCTGCTTCAGAGTCTCCCCCATCAAGGGGGAGTGTGTATTCTGCTACAGAATCTCTGCCATTAAGGAGAGAGTTTATTCTGATAAAGAACCTCCCCCGTCAAGTGGGAGAGTTTATTCGGATACAGAGTCTCCCCTTCAAGGGGGAGAATTTATTCTGGTACAGAGCTTACCCTTTCAAGGGGAAGAGTTTATTCTGCTACAGAGTCTCACCCATCAAGGGAGAGAGTTTATTCTGGTACAGAGTCTCCCCCATCAAGGGGAGCCCTAATTCTTATACAGAACCTCCCCCGTCAAGGGGCAGATTTTATTCTGATACAGAGTCTCCCCTTGAAGAGGAAGAGTTTATTTTGCTACAGAATCTCCCCCCATCAAAGGGAGAGTGTATTCTGATATGGAGTCTCCTTTTTTAAGCGGGAGAATGTATTCTGCTACAGAGTGTCTCCCTTCAGGAGGGAATGCTTATTCTGACAAAGCGTCTCCCCTTCAAAGGGTGAGTTATTCTGATACAGAGTCTCCCCCTTCAATAGGGAGACTTTATCCTGCTACAGAATCTCCCCCATCAATGGGAGAGTTTATTCTGATAAAGAACCTCCCACGTCAAGGGGGGTAGTTTATTCTGATACACAGTTTCCCCTTCAGGGAGGAGAGTTTATTCTGCTACAGAGTGTCCCCCTTCAAGAGGGAGAGTTTATTCTGACACAGCATCTCCCCTTCAAAGGGCGAGTTATTCTGATACAGAGCCTCCCCCTTCAATGGGGAGACTTTATTCTGCTACAGAATCTCCCCATCAATTGAGAGAGTTTATTCTGATAAAGAACCTCCCCCTTCAATAGGGAGAGTTTATTCAGACACAGTGTCTCCCCTTCGAGGAGCAGAGTTTATTCTGGTACAGAGTCTTCCCTTTCAAGGGCAGAGTTTATTCTGCTACAGAGTCTCCCCCATCAAGGGGGGCTGTGTATTCTGCTAAAGAATCTCTGCCATTAAGGGGAGAGTTTATTCTGCAATAGTGTCTCCCCTTCAAGGGTCAGAGTTTATTCTGGTTCCGGGTCTACCCTTTCAAGGGGGAGAGTTTATTCTGTTACAGAGTCTCCCCTTTTAAGGTTGAGAGTTTATTCTGCTACACGATCTCCCCCTTCCAGTGGAGAGTTTATTCTGCTACAGAGTCTCCCCCATCAAGGGGCAGTGTGTATTCTGCTACAGAATCTCTGCCATTAAGCGGAGAGTTTATTCTGATAAAGAACCTCCCCCGTCAAGGGGGAAAGTTTATTCCGACACAGAGTCTCCCCTTCAAAGGGGAGAATTTATTCTGGTACAGAGCCTACCCTTTCAAGGGGGACAGTGTTTTCTGCTACAGAGTCTCCCCCTTCAATGGGGAGAATTTATTCTGCTACAGAATCTCCCCCATCAAACAAAGAGTTTGTTCGGATAAAGAACCTCCCCGTCAAGGGGGATAGTTTATTCTGATACAGAGTCTCCCCCATCAAGGGGGAGAGTTTATTCTGATACAGAATCTCCCACATCAATGAGAAAGTTTATTCTGATAAAGAATCTCCCCCGTCAAGGGGGAAAGTTTATTCCGATACAGAGTCTCCCCTTCAAGGGGGAGAATTTATTCTGGTACAGAGCCTACCCTTTCAAGGGGGGCAGTGTATTCTGCTACAGAGTCTCAACCATCAAGGGGGATAGTTACTTCTGATACAGAATCTCCCCTTCAAGGGGGAGAGTTTGTTCTGGTACAGACTCTACCCTTTCAAGGGGGAGAGTTTCTTCTACTACAGAGTCTCTCCCATCAAGGGGCAGAATTTATTCTTCGGCAGAATCTCCCACATCAAGGGGAGCCCTTATTCTGATACAGAACCTCCCCCGTCAAGGGGGAGATTTTATTCGGATACAGAGTCTCCCCTTCAAGAGGAAGAGTTTATACCAGTACAGAGTCTCCCATTTAACGGTGAGAGTTTATTTTGATACAGAATCTCCCCCCATCAATGGGAGAGTTTATTCTGATAAAGAACCTCCCCCGTCAAGGGGGGGTCGTTTTTTCTGATACAGAGTCTCCCCTTCAAGGAGGAGAGTTTATTCTGCTACAGAGTGTCCCCCTTCAAGAGGGAGAACTTATTCTGACACAGCATCTCCCCTTCAAAGGGCGAGTTATTCTGATACAGAGTCTCCCCCTTCAATGGGGAGACTTTGTTCTGCTACAGAATCTCCCCATCAATTGAGAGAGTTTATTCTGATAAAGAACCTCCCCCTTCAATAGGGAGAGTTTATTCAGACACAGTGTCTCCCCTTCGAGGAGCAGAGTTTATTCTGGTACAGAGTCTTCCCTTTCAAGGGCAGGGTTTATTCTGCTACAGAGTCTCCCCCATAAAGGGGGGGTGTGTATTCTGCTAAAGAATCTCTGCCATTAAGGGGAGAGTTTATTCTGCAATAGTGTCTCCCCTTCAAGGGTCAGAGTTTATTCTGTTTCCGGGTCTACCCTTTCAAGGGGGAGAGTTTATTCTGTTACAGAGTCTCCCCTTTCAAGGGGGAGAGTTTATTCTGTTACACGATCTCCCCCTTCCAGTGGAGAGTTTATTCTGCTACAGAGTCTCCCTCATCAAGGGGCAGTGTGTATTCTGTTACAGAATCTCTGCCATTAAGCGGAGAGTTTATTCTGATAAAGAACCTCCCCCGTCAAGGGGGAAAGTTTATTCCGACACAGAGTCTCCCCTTCAAAGGGGAGAATTTATTCTGGTACAGAGCCTACCCTTTCTAGGGGAACAGTGTATTCTGCTACACCGTTCCCCTTCAATGGGGAGAATTTATTCTGCTACAGAATCTCCCCCAGCAAATGAAGAGTTTGTTCGGATAAAGAACCTCCACCGTCAAGGGGGATAGTTTATTCTGATACAGAGTCTCCCCCATCAAGGGGGAGAGTTTATTCTGATACAGAATCTCCCACATCAATGAGAAAGTTTATTCTGATAAAGAATCTCCCCCGTCAAGGGGGAAAGTTTATTCCGATACAGAGTCTCCCCTTCAAGGGGGAGAATTTATTCTGGTACAGAGCCTACCCTTTCAAGGGGGGCAGTGTATTCTGCTACAGAGTCTCAACCATCAAGGGGGATAGTTACTTCTGATACAGAATCTCCCCTTCAAGGGGGAGAGTTTGTTCTGGTACAGACTCTACCCTTTCAAGGGGGAGAGTTTCTTCTACTACAGAGTCTCTCCCATCAAGGGGCAGAATTTATTCTTCGGCAGAATCTCCCACATCAAGGGGAGAGTTTATTCTGCTACAGAGTTTCCTCCTCCAATGGGGAGAGTTTATTCTGATACAGAGCCTACCCTTTCAAAGGGGGGAGTTTATTCTGCTACAGAGTCTCAACCATCAAGAGAGAGTTTTTTCTGATAAAGAACCTCCCCCGTCAAGGGAGATCATTTATTCTGATACAGAGTCTCCCCTTCAAGGGGGAGAGATTATTCTGGTCCAGAGGCTACCCCTTCAAGGGGGAGAGATTATTCTGCTACAGAATCTCCCACATCAAGGGGAGAGTTATTCTGATAAAGACTCTCCTTTTTCAAGGGGGAGAGTGTATTCTGCTACAGAGTCTCCCCCTTCAATGGGAGGAGTTTATTCTGCTACAGAATCTCCCCCATCAATGGGAACATGTATTCTGATATAGAAGCTCCCTGTCAAGGGGGATAGTTTATTCTGATACAGAGTCTCCCCTTCAAGGGGGAGAGTTTATTCTGCTACAGATTCTCCCCCATCAAGGGGGAGAGTTTATTCTTATACAGAATCTCCCACCTCAAGAGGAGAGTTTATTCTGCTACAGAGTCTCACCCATCAAAGGAGAGAGTTTATTTTGCTACAGAATCTCCCACATCAAAGGGAGATTTTATTCGGATAAAGAACCTCCCCCGTCAAGGGGGATAGTTGCTTTCTGATACACAGTCTCCCCTTCAAGGGAGAGAGTTTATTCTGCTGCAGAGTCTCCCCCATCAAGAGGGGTAGGGGGTTTATTCTTCTACAGAATCTCCCACATCAAGGGGAGCGTTATTCTGATACAGAGGCTCCCCTTTCAAGGGGGAGAGTTTATTTTGCTACAGAGTCTCCCCCTTCAATGGGGAGAGTTTATTCAGAAACAGTGTCTCCCCTTCAATGGGCAGAGTTTATTCTGGTGCAGAGTCTTCCCTTTCAAGGGGAGAGTTTATTCTGCTACAGAGTCTCCCCCATCAAGGGGGAGTGCAAATGCTGCTACACAATCTATGCCATTAAGGGGAGGGTTTATTCTGATACAGTACCTCCCCCATCAAATGGGGAGAGTGTACTCTGATGTAGAGTCTCCTCTATCAAGGGAGAGAGTTTATTCTGGTACATAGTCTCCCCTTTCAAGGGGGATAGTTTATTCTGCTACACAATCTCCCCCATCAAGGGGAGAGTTTATTCTGATACAGAGTCTCCCATTTCAAGGGGGAGAGTTTATTCTGCTACAGAATCGCCAACATGAATGGGAGAGTTTAATCTGATACAGAACCTCCTCCATCATGAGGAGAATGTATTCTGATACAGAGTCTCCCCCATCAAAGGGGATAGTTTTTTATGATACAGAGTCTTCCCTTTCAAGGGGGGGAGTTTATTCTGCTACAGAATCTCCCCCATCAGGGGTAGAGTATATTCGGATACAGATTCTCATTTTTCAAGGGGCAGATTTACTCTGGTACAGAGTCTCCCCTTTCAATGGGGAGAGTTTATTCTGCTATAGAGTCTCCCCCATCAACGGGGAGAGTTTATTCTGCTACAGAATCATCCCCCATCAAGGGGGAGAGTTTATTCTGGTACAAAATTCCCCTATCAAAGGGGACAGTGTATTCTGATAAAGAGTCTCCCCTGTCAAGGGGGAGAGTTTATTCTGATACAGAGTCTCTGCTTAAATGGGGAGAGTTTATTCTGACACTGCTTCTCCCCTTCACGGGGAAACGTTTATTGTGGTACATAGTCTGCCTTTTCAATGGGGAGAGTGTAGTCTGCTGCAGAGTTCATTGTTCAAGGGGGAGAGTTTATTCTGGTACATAGTCTCCCCTTTCAAGGGGAAGAGTGTATTCTGCTACATAATCTCCCCCATCAAGGGAGAGATTTTATCCTGATACAGAGTCTCCCCTTCAAGGGGCAGAGTTCATTCCAGTACATATTCTCCCATTTCAAGGCAGAGAGTTTATCTTGCTACAGAATTTCCCTCATCAAGGGGAGAGTTTATTCTGATACACAGTCTCGTTTTTTAAGGGGGACAGTTTATTCTGCTACAGAGTGTCCCTCTTTAAGGGGTGGAGTATGTTCTAGTAGAGGGTTTGCCCTTTCAATTCAGAGATTTTATTCGGCTACAGAGTCTCCCACCAAGGGTGAGAGATTATTCTGTTACAGAATCTCCCCCATCAAGGGGATAGTTTATTCTGATACAGAGTTGCCCCTTCAAGGTGGAAAGTTTATTCTAGTACATAATTTCCCCCTTCAAGAGGGAGAGTGTATTCTGCTACACAATGTCTGCCATCAAGATGGAGAGTTTATTCTGCTACATAATCTCCCTCATGAAGGGGAGAGTTTATTCTGATACAGAGTCTCATTTTTAAGGGGGGAGTTTATACTGTTACAGAGTCTCCCCTTTCAAGGGGGAGAGTTTGTTCTGCTACAGAATCTCTCCCATCAAGACGAGAGTTTATTCTGATACAGAGTCTCCCCTTTCAGGGGGGATAGTTTATTCTTCTACAGAATCTCCCACATCAATGGGAGAGTTTATTCTGCTACAGTGTCTTCCCCTTCAATGGGGAAAGTGTATTCAGACACAGTGTCTCCCCTTCAAGGGGCAGAGTTTATTCTTGTACAGAGTCTTCCCTTTCAAGGTGGAGAGTTTATTCTGCTATTGAGTCTCCCCCATCAAGGGGGAGTATGTATTCTGCTAAGGAATCTCTGCCATTAAGGGCAGAGTTCATTCTGATACAGAACCTCCCCCATCAAGGGGGAGAGTGTACTCTGATACAGAGTCTCCCCCATCAAGGGGGAGAGTTTATTTTGATACAGAGTCTCCCCCTTCAAGGGTCAGAGTTTATTCCGGTACAGAGTCTGCCCCATCAAGGGGGATAGTGCATTCTGCTACAGAATCTCCCCCATCAGGGGGTAGTTTTTTGTGATACAGAACCTCTCCCATCAAGGGGAGAGTTTATTTTGTTACAGAGTCTCCCCCTTCAAGGGGCAGAGTGTATTCTGGTACAGAGTCTGCCACATCAAGGGGGAGAGTTTATTCTGCTACACAATCCTCTGCATCAAGGGGAGAGTTTATTCTGCTACAGAGTGTGCCCCATCAAGGGGGAGTGTGTATTCTGCTACAGAATCTCTGCCATTAAGGGCAGAGTTTATTCTGATACAGAACCTCCCACATCAAGGGGGAGAGTGTACTCTGATACAGAGTCTCCCCCCTTCAAGGGGGAGAGTTTATTCTGCTACAGAATCTCCCCCATCAGGGGTAGAGTTTATTCAGATACAGAGTCTCATTTTTCAAGGGTCAGAGTTCACTCTGGTACAGAGTCTGCCCTTTCAAGGGGGAGAGTTTATTCTGCTACAGCGTGTCTCCCATCAAGGGGGAGAGTTTATTCTGCTACAGAATCTCCCCTGTCTAGGGGGAGAGTGTATTCTGATGAAGTGTCTCCCCTTCACGGGGTAGAGTTTATTCTGGAACTGAGTTTCCCCATCAAGGCCAGAGTTTATTCTGATACAGAGTGTCCCCTTCAAGCGGGAATGTTTATTCTGGTACATAGTCTCCCTTTTCAAGGGGGAGAGTGTCATCTGCTACATAGTTTATTCTTCTACATAATCCCCCTATGAAGGGGAGAGTTTATTCTGATGCAGAGTCTCATTTTTCAAGGGGGAGAGTTTATTCTGCTACAGAGTCTCCCCCATCAAGGGGGAGAGTTTATTCTGGTAGATAGTCTCCCCTTTCAAGGTGGAGAGTTTATTCTGCAACAGAATCTCCCGCATCAAGGGGAGAGTTTATTTTGATACAGAGTCTCCCCCTTCAAGGGGCAGAGGTTATTCTGGTACAGAGTCTGCCCCATCAAGGGGGATAGTGTATTCTGCTTCAGAATCCCCCCATCAAGGGAGAGATGTCATTCTGATACAGAGTCTCCCATTCAAGGGGCAGAGTTTATTCCGGCACAGAGTCTCCCATTTCAACGCAGGGAGTTTATCTTGCTAAATGATCTCCCTCATCAAGGGGAGAGTTTATTCTGATAAAAAGTCTCCTTTTTTAAGGGGGAGAGTTTATTCTGCTACTGAGTGTCCCCTTCAAGGGGAAGACTATCTTCTGGTACAGAGTTTACCCTTTCAATGGGCAGAGTTTATTCTGCTACAGAGTCTCCCCACCAAGGGGGAAGTTTATTCTGCTACAGAATCTCCCCCATCAAGGGAAGAGTTTATTCTGATACAGAGTCTCCCCTTCAAGAGTGAAAGTGTATTCTGGTACATAGTATCCCCTTTCAAGTGTGAGAGTGTATTCTGCTACAGAGTCTCTGCCATCAAGGGGGAGAGTTTATTCTGCTTCATGATCTCGCCCATCAAGGGGAGAGTTTATTCTGATAGAGTCGCTCCTTTAAGGGGGAAAGTTTATTCTTGTACATAGTATCCCCTTTCAAGGGGGAGAGTGTATTCTGCTACAGAATATCCGCCATCAAGGGGGGAGTTTATTCTGCTACATAATCTCCCCAACGAAGGGGAGAGTTTATTCTGATACAGAGTCTCATTTTTCAAGGGGGAGAGTTTATACTGTTACAGAGTCTCCCCCTTCAAAGAGGAAAGTTTTTTCTGCTACAGATTCTCCCCTATCAAGCAAAGAGCTTATTCTGGGGGAACGTTTATTCTGGTACATGTCTCCCCTTTAAGGACGAGAGTTTATTCTGATGCAGAGTCTCCCCTTCGAAGGGGAGAGTTTATTATGCTATGTAGTCTCTCCTACTCAAGGTGACGGCTCAACAATATTTCAACAGAGACTCGTCTGACTGGATTTTTCCAAAACCCTCCTTAGAAGAGTAAAGACACAGTTTAAAATAAATACCAGATGTTGAAGGGTTTAAAATTAGAGGAAATTAATTTCTTGTCATGGGGGAGAATTTATTTCACAGGGGGAGATTCCATTTCAGAATAAATTCTCCCGGGGAGACTAACAGGCCGATTCATGGAATTAATGTGCGCCGAAAAAACGTGGGATGTGCGCTGAAAAAGTGCGCTGCGCACGCTGGCGCACGCTGGCGCACAGGTCATCGAACGCCGTGCGATAAGGCCACAGCGAATTCGCACATAGCGCGGCGCACATAACAAAAGTAGTCGTAACACGGGGCGTCACACGCAGAATGGGGAACAACTCGTGAAAATGTGGGCGTCACGGGGGAAGTACAGGAGGCAAGTGCGCAGAACGCCCACACGCTCGCCTACAACACGTGTTCATGGAATCGAATAGGGAAAAACAGCGCACGGCCAAAGACGCGCACAGGCCCATACATGTCCGCCACAGGAAAGCAGGCGGTAGCGTCCCTGCGCAGGAAAAAAATGTGCGCCAAAGTTCTACACGCGCGAGAAGGCCCACACGCGATCGGCCCTGAGGAAGCGTGTGCGTGTATCTCAGAGGTGCGCGGGAAGTTTCACACGCAATCGGGCCTGGCGGAGCGTGTGCGTGTATTTCAGAGGTGCGTGAGAAGTTTCACACGCGATCGGGCCTTTGGGAGCGTGTGCGTGTATTTCAGAGGTGCGCGAGAAGTTTCACACGCAATCGGGCCTGGGGGAGCGTGTGCGTGTATTCCAGAGGTGCGCGAGAAGTTTCTCACACCCGATTGGCCTGGGCGCGTGTATTTCAGGAGAGGAAACATAAATAGATTCAAAAATAAAGAAACAGAAATGGGAATGTACAAAAATGAAAAGAAGCATGTCCGTGAAAAAAAGCAAAACCAAAAATCATAATCCAAAGTAATGGTGTCCAAAGTCACTGTCCACAAAAGCAAATCCAATGGGAAATAATAATTGAAAGCCATTGCTCCATGGGTAAATTGTGAAAGAAAAATTAAATCCAACAGTGAACTATGTACAGACGAACAAGCCAGGGTCCATTATCCCAACAAAAGAAATGAAACCTATCTAACAACACTAACTAATAAAATAAACTATATACAAAAATGTGGCCAATGTCCAAAAGGTCTGAAATAAATCAAAAAACAAAGGAAACCTAACACTACCTACATAACTATGTACAAAGGCAGCGGGCTAGTCTGACGGCTCACTTTTGGATGTCCCGGCCCAGGGCATCATCGAACTCCTGCTCAATGTTCCAGAGGCGGTCCTCCTCCATGGCCCCGAAGGTCCGCAGGGCCGTCGACGTGTCCACTTCCAACCCCCTGCGGATTGCCTCGAGGCACTCGGCCCGCCTCAGGGTCCTCCGCATGGAGTTCTCCGCCCTGACCATTGTGAGCCGTACCTCTTCCGCCCGCTGCCTTTCCCCATCTATGGTGTGGCCCAACCGCTGCCACATGGAAGACACTCTCTGTCCTGGGTCCTCCTGCCCTCCGGCCGATGCCTGCCCCTCCGATGTTGAAGGCCCCAAGCCTTCATGGCTCCCACCACATTGCTGCTGTGCCTCTGCCCGTGCACTGCCTCCTGCTGCCTGCACATCCTCCGCCGGCTGGGGTGCAGTCGTTGATGTGGCCACCCCTGCTGGACGTCCGACTCCCGACTGTGGCAGGGATGCCTCCTCCAACAGCCTGGCCGCACCGTCAGAGGCAGCTCCACGGGGCACCCAGGTGACTGATGGGTGGGAAGATGGCACGGAGGACGACTGGCGCGTAGGGGGTTCAGTTGAGGAGGGGGTCGTAGCAAGCCCCATCAAACGGAGGAATCCGGCCTGGGTGACCTGTCCCAGCAGGCTGACGTGGTCAACGAGCCATTTGAGATGACATGCAGTCTCCTCATGAAAACACTGCAGGTCACCTTGCATGGCCCGTTGACGCAACGCCACACCAGTCAGGACAGGCTCAACCCGGATAGCCACGTCCGCAGGCAGAGGAAGGCCAGTTGTCGTTTGCTCATCCCCTGCCTGAAAACGGGTCTGGACGTAGGCATCCCTGCTGGTGCAAGAGATGCAGGGACAGGATCAGGGACAGGATTGCACACAGGCACCTCCGCGGCGGCCTGTGCTGCCTCCTGTCCCTGCACTGCACTGCACCACTAGCACCAATGGGATCCCCACCTCCAGACCCCGTCTCTGTTGCTTGCACGGCCTCCTCCTCCACCAAACCCCCCACCAACCTGGATGACTCCGTGCCATCTTCCCCCGTTGGGCCCTGTGGGGTCCCAGCTGCTCCTTCTGCTGCCGAGGAGTCCAACTCCAACCTCCGCCTCTTGGACCTCCCCCCGGCAGCTGCGGCCTGGGACGCGGCACCGGACTCCTCACTCCCTGACGAGATGGCAACATGGGAGGGGAGCCGGGCCTTGCGTCTCCGGCTGGCGGTGGGATCCCCGCCGCTGTGCTCCACAGCACCTTCTCCGCCCTCTTCATCAGTTGACGCTGCAGACAGAGAGAAATAAAACACAGGCATCAGGGCACTGTACAATGGACACATACACACATGACAGTTGTACATGAGTGGCATTGGCAAACCTCAGACATGCCATCACAATCCCCAACACACATGTGATTTCAACTGGCACACATGAGCCATACCACAGCCATATCGCAACTGCCAGCACCATCCATACCCATACAACAGCATGAGCAGGCAAAGCTGAGCCAGACATCACTTGCAACACAGGAAGTGCACCACACATGTACACACACCACCACACTTGCATGCATGTGTACACCTCTGCCAAGTGTCGCAGTGTTCAGATAGGCATCCATGTCACATCTGCCAATCAGGCTTCCACATCCCGCTGTCACATGCATCCATGTTGCATCACTGTTGCACCCTTGTCAAATACACACAAATGCACATGTACACAGTGCTGATACATGCAGCTGAAAACAACATACATGCGTGACATCACGGACACTTACATACACATTCATCCAAACATGTGTGCCCACACAACTGCATTTGGCATGCAAGCCTATACACACAAGCACCATCCATGTCTCACACATTACAGCCCTCGCATGTGTTAGCCCCACGGCCCTGTACACCCCCACCCATACTCGACCCCATACAAACAGATGTGCAACCTGCACACTACTGAAACATCACCACACGCACAGCTCACAATCAGGATGCATGTACACTTACCGCTCGACTCCAGACGGGTCTGCCTCTCAAGGACCTGGCCGTGGAGTGCTGGGGATATGCATTCCAGGACCCTCATCTGATCTTCTGACAAGTGGCCCCGGCGCCCCTTGGCCTCCGCTGCCTTCAAGAGGCGCCGGGCCTTGTTCAGGGTCCTGGACCTGAAGTCCTCCCAGCGCTACTTGACATGTTGGAAGTCACGGACTGCCACCCCCTCCGCGTTGATAGCAGTCACGATGTCAGTCCAGATCCGAGTCCGTCCTTCCTTGTCGGCGCAGGAACTTCCGAAGAGGGCATCATACTGCCCCAGGACTTGCTCCACCAGGACACCAACTTCGGTGGCACTGAAGATGATGCCCCTCTGCCTCTATGGCCGGGGGTTGTCAGTGGTGCCAGATGTTGCAGTGCCCGACATGACAACCCCAGAGGCAGGAGTGGGTGGGCAACTGGGTCCTGGGGCTGGGCTGTGGAGCGATGGAATCCCAGTCGGGAGTCTTCGGTTCCAGCAGGGGTGGTCACAGCAACAGCACCCCTGGCTGATGTGCAGCAGCAAATGGCAGGGCACGTGGGCAGCAGGCAGTCAGGCAGCAGCAGATGGCAGGTGGGAGCGTGCTCGGGGCTCTGGGGGGCAGTTGTTTCGGCCTTCTGGGCAGGAGCGTGGTCTTCCGTGTGCTTACGCGTTGCCAGCTTGATACGGAGTGATTTGGCACGTGAAAATTCTGCACGTCAGCCTGTAATTCGAGGAAAGGCCCTTAGCGCGTAAGCGCGTCAGCACGCATACGCGATTCCATTGGACCAAAGGCCCTTAGCGCATATGCGCGTCTGTGACGTATCGCACACGGGCGTTGCTTTTCGTGGGGTGCGGTGCGTGTGTTTTGCAGGCGTTGGGGTTCACACGCTATCACTTCACAGCGGCTGGGTGTTGGCTACGCGTTCTTCTACATGCAAGGCAGACGGGTGAGTGGTACCCTGCTCCCCCAGGCCCAATCGCGTGTGAAACCACCCGCAAGCCCCAGAAATACACGTACCCCGCTCCCCCAGGCCTGATTGCTTGTAAAAGCACCCGCGAGCCCCTGAAATACACGCGCCCAGGCCAATCGCGTGTGGAACTTCACGCACACCTCTGAAATACGCGCACATGCTCCCCCAGGCCCAATCGCGTGTGGAACTTCTCGCGCACCTCTGAAATACACGCGCCCAGGCCAATCGCGTGTGGAACTTCTCGCGGACCCCTGAGATACACGCGCCCAGGCCAATCGCGTGTGGAACTTCTCGCGCACCCCTGGAATACACGCGCCCAGGCCATTCACGTGTGGAACTTCTCGCGCACCCCTGAGATACACGCGTCCAGGCCAATCGCGTGTGGAGCTTCTTGCGAACCCCTGGAATACACGCGCCCAGGCCATTCGCGTGTGGAACTTCTCGCGCACCTCTGTAATACACGCACACGCTCCCCCAGGCCCAATCGCGTGTGGAACTTCTCGCACACCTCTGAAATACACGCGGCCAGGCCAATCGCGTGTGGAACTTCTCGCGCACCCCTGAAATACACGCGCCCAGGCCAATCGCGTGTGGAACTTCTCGCGCACCCCTGAGATACACGCGCCCAGGCCAATCGCGTGTGGAACTTCTCGCGTACCCCTGAAATACACGCGCCCAGGCCAATCGCGTGTGGAACTTCTCGCGCACCCCTGAAATACACGCGCCCAGGCCAATCGCGTGTGGAACTTCTCGCGCACCTCTGAAATACACGGGCCCAGGCCAATCGCGTGTGGAACTTCTCGCGCACCCCTGAAATACACGCGCCCAGGCCAATCGCGTGTGGAACTTCTCGCGCACCTCTGAAATACACGCGCCCAGGCCAATCGCGTGTGGAACTTCTCGCGCACCCCTGAAATACACGCGCCTGGGCCAATTGCGTGTGGAACTTCTCGCGCACCCCTGAAATACACGCACCCAGGCCATTCGCGTGTAGAACTTCTCGCGCACCCCTGAAATACATGCACCCAGGCCATTCGCGTGTGGAACTTCTCCAGCACCCCTGAGATACACGTGCCCAGGCCATTCGCGTGTGGAACTTCTCGCGCACCCCTGAAATACACGCACCCAGGCCATTCGCATGTAATACTTCTCGCGCACCCCTGAAATACACGCACACGCTCCCCCAGGCCAGATCGCGTGTGAAACTTCTCGAGCATGCGTGTTTACGACACCCGTAATACGCGTTCCCCGCTTTGTGTTTGCTGTTTGCCAGTCCGGTAAACTGGTACAGGGTTGGCGCAGCCCTTTGCAATGGTTTTGCGATCTTGATGGCTTTTCCTTGCGCGAGGGCGTTCTTGGGGGCGTAACTGGCGCTGCTGCAGGGTCGCTGCGCCACTCTGCGCCACGTCTGCTTTTGGAGGTGAGAATCCATGAATACGCTGTGCGCGGAAATTGATTTTATCGCACGGGGCTGGCGCAGACATTCGCACGGGCACGCTGTGCGCCAGCCGTGTGCAACACTTTTGAGAGGAATTACATGAATCGGCCTGTAAGTCTCTTTATCTGAATAAACTCTACCCCAATGGGGGAGATTCTGTAGCAGAATAAACTCTCCCCCTTGAAAGGGGAGACTCTGTATTAGAATACACTCTCCCCTTGATGGAGGAGGTTCTGTATCAGAATAAACTCTCCCCTTAATGGAGGAGATTCTTTAGCAGAATACACTCTCCCCCTTGATGGGGGAGGTTATGTATCAGAATGAACTCTCGCTTTAATGACGGAGATTCTTTAGTAGAATACACATTCCCCCTTGATGGGGGAGACTCTGTAGCAGAATGAACTCTCCCCTTGATGTGGAAGACTCTGTAGAAGAATAAAATTTCCCCCTTGATGGGGGAGACTCTGTTGCAGAATAAACACTCACCCTTGAAAGGATAGACTCTGTACCAGAATAAACTCTCCCCCTTGAAGGGGAGGTTCTGTATCAGAATGAACTCTCTCCTTAATGGCAGAGATTCTTTAGCAGAATACACATTCCCCCTTGAAGGGGGAGAATCTGTAGCAGAATAAACTCTCCCCCTTGAAACGGAAGACTCTGTACCAGAATAAACTTTGCCCCTTGAAGGGGAGACACTGTGTGTGAATAAACTCTCCCCATTGAAGGGGAAGACTCTGTAGCAGAATCAACTCTCTCCTTGATGTGGGAGTCTCTGTAGTAGAATAATCTCTCTCCCTTGAAAGGGTAGACTCTGTACCAGAATAAACTCTGCACCTTGAAGGGGAGACACTGTTTCAGAATAAACTCTCCCTTAAATGGTGGAGATTCTTTAGCAGAATACACCCCCCTTGATGGGGGAGACTCTGTAGCAGAATAAACTCTCCCCTTGAAAGGGAAGACTCTGTACCAGAATAAACTCTGCTCCTTGAATGTGTGACACTGTGTATGAATAAACTCTCCCATTGAAGGTGGAGACTCTGTAGCAGAATAAACTCTCCCCTTGATGTGGGAGATTCTGTAGAAGAATAAACTTTCCCCCTTGATGGGGCAGACTCTGTTGCAGAATAAACACTCACCCTTGAAAGGATAGACTCTGTACCAGAATAAACTCTCCCCCTTGAAGGGGAGGTTCTGTATCAGAATGAACTCTCTAATTAATGGCAGAGATTCTTTAGCAGAATACACATTCCCCCTTGAAGGGGGAGAATCTGTAGCAGAATAAACTCTCCCCCTTGAAAGGGACGACTCTGTACCAGAATAAACTTTGCCCCTTGAAGGGGAGACACTGTGTGTGAATAAACTCTCCCCATTGAAGGGGAATACTCTGTAGCAGAATCAACTCTCTCCTTGATGTGGGAGATTCTGTAGAAGAATAAACTCTCCCACTTGATGGGGGAGACTCTGTAGTAGAATAATCTCTCCTGATTGAAAGGGTAGACTCTGTACCAGAATAAACTCTGCCCCTTGAAGGGGAGACACTGTGTCAGAATAAACTCGCCCCTAAATGGCAGAGATTCTTTAGCAGAATACCGCTCCCCCTTGATGGGGGAGACTCTTTAGCAGAATAAACTCTCCCCTTGAAAGGGAGACTCTGTACCAGAATAAACTCTGCCCCTTGAAGGGGAGACACTGTGTCAGAATAAACTCGCCCCTAAATGGCAGAGATTCTTTAGCAGAATACACACTCACCCTTGATGGGGGAGATTCTGTAGCAGAATATTCTCTCCCCATTGAAGGGGGAGAATCTGTAGCATAATACACTCTCCCCTTGAAAAAGGAAACTCTGTATCAGACCAACTCTCCCCTTGATGTGTGAAATTCTGTAGCAGAATAAACGTTCTCCCTTGATGGGGGAGACTCTGTAGGAGAATAAACTCTCCCCTTGATGTGGGAGATAGTCTAGAAGAATAAACTCTCCCTCTTGATGGGGAGATTCTGTAGCAGAATAAACTCTCCCTCTTGAAAGGGTACCCTCTGTAGCAGAATAAACTCTCCAACTTGAAGTGGAGACTCTGTATCAGAATAAACTATCCCCCTTCCCGGGGAAGGTTCTTTATCATAATAAACTCTCCCTTGAATGGTGAGACTCTGTAGCAGAATAAGCTCTCCCCCTTGACAGGGTAGGCTCTGGACCCGAATAAAAGAATAAACTCTCCGGGCCTCATTACATGTTATGCGGTAAACCATGGTGCTATTAGCACCATGGTTGCCGCCGGTACCATACCGGTACCACCATGGAGAAAAGGGGAATTACCACCCCATTCCAAGGTTGGCAGGGTGGTAATTCCCCCTTTCTCCATGGCCCTTCCCCATTTCCATTTTTGCACCATAGGGCTCAATGGGAATGGGGAAGGAGCTAATTACGGTACCGCAAATTGCGGTACCGTAATTAGCAACAACGTCCCTTTGTGGGTCCCAACTTTAACGGCTGGTCTACACCAGCTGTTAAGGTCGGGTCCCGCAAGGGACCTCGTAGTAAGCCGGTAAGGGTTTACCAGTACTGGTGCCCTTACCAGTACCGGTAAACCCTTACGGCCTACCATGTAATGAGGCCCTCCCTCTTGAAGGGGAGACTTTGGCCCTCATTACGAGTCAGGCGGTGGACCATGGTGCTATTAACACCATGGTCCATGCCGGATTCCGCCATGGTGGATGGCGGAATTACCGCCCCATTCCAAGGTGAGTGGGGTGGTAATTCCTCATTCACCATTTGCCCTTCCCCATTCCCATTTTTGCCCCATAGGGCATAATGGGAATGGGGAAAGGCGCTAAGTGCGGCACCATACTTAGCACCAAGGTCACTTTGCGGCATGGGTTTTAATGCCTGCAAAAAGCAGGTGTTAAAACCCGGGACCTCTTAATCAGGCGTTAAGGGTTAACGGCGCGACGGCGCCGTTAAACCCTTAACGCCTGACTTGTAATGAGGGCCTTTGTATCAGAATACACATTCCCCATTGAAGGAGGAGACTCTGTAGCAGAATAAACTCTCACCTTGACTTGGGAGATTCTGTGGAAGAATAAACTCTCCCCTTTGATGGGAGAGACTATGTAGCAGAATAAACTTTCCACCTTGAAAGGGTACACTTTGCACCAGAATAAACTATCCCCCTTGAAGGGGATACTTTGTAATAGAATTAACTATTCCTCTTGAAGGGGGAGGTTCTTTGTCAGAATAAACTCTCCCAATTGAAGGGGGAAACTCTTTAGCAAAATAAACTCTCCCCCTTGAAAGGGGGGACTCTGTATCAGAATAAGCTATCCCCCTTGACGGGGGAGGTTCTTTATCAGAATAAACATTCCCATTGATGGGGGGGATTCTGTAGCAGAATAAATCCCCGATTGAAGGGGGAGACTCTGTAGCAGAATATACTCTCCCCCTTTAAAAATGAGACTCTGTATCAGAACAACTCTCTCCTTGATGTGTTAGGTTCTGTAGAAGAATAAACTCTCCCCCTTGATGGGGAGAATCTGTAACAGAATAAACTATGCCCGTTGAAGGGGAGACTCTGTATCAGAATAAACTATCCCCCTTGACAGGGGAGGTTCTTTATTAGTATAAACTCTCCCTTGATGGGTGAGACTCTGCAGCAGAATAAACTCTCCCCATTGAAGGAGGAGACTCTGTAGCAGAATAAACCCTTGCCTTTATGTGGGAGATTCTGTGGAAGAATAAACTCTCCCCCTTGATGTGAGAGACTCTGTAGCAGAATAAACTCTCCCCCTTGAAAGCGTAGACTCTGTACCAGAATAAACTCTCCCCCTTGAAGGGTAGACTCTGTATCAGAATTAACTATCCCCCTTGACGGGGGAGGTTCTTTATCAGAATAAACTTTCCCATTGATGGGGGAGATTCTGTAGCAAAATAAACTCCCCCATTGAAGGGGGAGACTCTGTAGCAGAATAAACTCTTCCCATTGAAGGGCGAGTCTCTGTAGCAAAATAAACTATCTCCCTTGAAAGGGGAGACTCTGCATAAGAATAATTCTCCCCTTGATGTGGGAAATTCTGTAGAAGAATAAACTCTCCCCCTTGACGGGGGAGACTCTGTATCAGAATAAACTATCCCCCTTGACGGGGGAGGTTCTTTATCAGAATAAACTTTCCCATTGATGGGGGAGATTCTGTAGCAGAATAAACTCTACCCATTGAAGGGGGAGACTCTGTAATAGAATAGATTCCCACCCTTGAAAAAGGATACTCTGTATCAGGATAACTATCGCCTTGATGTGGGAGATTAAGTAGCAGAATAAACTCTCTCCCTTGATGGGTGAGACTCTGTAGCAGAGTAAACTCTCCCCCTTGAAAGGGTAGGCTCTGTATCAGAATAAACTCTCCCCCTTGAAGTGGAGACTCTGTATCAGAATAAACTCTCCCCCTTGACGGTGGATGTTCTTTATCAGAATAAACTCTCCCCTTAATGGTGAAGATTCGGTAGCAGAATACACACCCCCCCTTGATGGGGGAGACTCTGTAGCAGAATAAACTCTCCCCTTGAAAAGGAAGACTCTGTACCAGAACAAACTCTGCCCCTTGAAGGGGAGACACTGTGTCTGAATAAACTCTCCCCATTGAAGGGGGAGACTCTGTATCAGAATAACTCACCCCTTGATGTGGGATATTTGTAGAAGAATAAACTCCCCCCCTAGATGGGGGAGACTGTGTAGCAGAATACCCCCCCCCTTGAAAGGGTAGACTCTACCAGAATAAACCCTCCTCCTTGAAGGGGAGACTCTGTATCAGAATAAACTATCCCCCTTGACAGAGAGGTTCTTTATCAGAATAAACGTTCCCATTGAAGGGCGAGATTCTGCAGCAGAGTAAACTCCTCCCATTGAAGGGGGAGACTCTATAGCAGAATACACTCTCCGCCTTGAAAAAGGAGACTCTGTATCAAAATAACTCTCCCCTTGATGTGTGAGATTCTGTAGCAGAATAAACTCTTCCCCTTGAAAGGGTAGCCTCTGTACCAGAATAAACTCTACCCCTTGAAGGGGAGACTCTGTATCAGAATAAACTGTCCACCTTGACGGGGGAGGTTCTTTATCAGAATAAACTCTCCCTTGATGGGTGAGACTCTGTAGCAGAATACACTCTTGCCTTGATGTGGGAGATTCTGTCGAAGAATAAACTCTCCCCCTTGATGGGAGAGACTCTGTAGCAGAATAAACTCTCTCCATTAAAGGAGGAGACTCTGTAGCAGAATACACTCTTGCCTTGATGTGGGAGAGACTCTGTAGCAGAATAAACTCTCCCCCTTGAAAGGGAGACTCTGTATCAGAATTAACTAGCCCCCTTGACGGGGGAGGTTCTTTATCAGAATAAACTCTCCCCATTGAAGGGGGAAACTCTGTAGCAAAATGAACTCTCCCCTTGAAAGGGGAGACTCTGTATAAGAATAATTCTCCCCTTGATGTGGGAGATTATGCAGAAGAATAAACTCTCCCCCTTGATGGGGGAGACTCTGTATCAGTATAAACTATCACCATTGACAAGGGAGGTTCTTCTTCCGAATAAACTCTTTGTTTGATGGGGGAGATTCTGTAGCAGAATAAACTCTCACCCATGAAAAATGATACTCTGAATTAGAATAACTCTCCCCTTGATGTGGGAGATTCAATAGCAGAATATACTCTCTCCCTTGATGGGTGAGACTCTGTAGCAGAATAAACTCTCCCCTTGAAAGGGAAGACTCTGTACCAGAATACACTCTGTTCCTTGAATGTGTGAGACTGTGTATGAATAAACTCTCCCATTGAAGGTGGAGACTCTGTAGCTGAATAAACTCTCCCCGTGATGTGGGAGATTCTGTAGAAGAATAAACTTTCCCCCTTGATGGGGGAGACTCTGTTGCAGAATAAACACTCACCCTTGAAAGGATAGACTCTGTACCAGAATAAACTCTCCCCCTTGAAGGGGAGGTTCTGTATCAGAATGAACTCTCTAATTAATGGCAGAGATTCTTTAGCAGAATACACATTCCCCCTTCAAGGGGGAGAATCTGTAGCAGAATAAACTCTCCCCCTTGAAGGGGAGATTCTGTATCAGAATGAACTCTCTAATTAATGGCAGAGATTCTTTAGCAGAATACACACTCCCCCTTGATGGGGGAGATTCTGTAGCAGAATATACTCTCCCCACTGAAGGGGGAGAATCTGTAGCAGAATACACTCTCCCCTTGAAAAAGGAAACTCTATATCAGACCAACTCTCCCCTTGATGTGTGAAATTCTGTAGCAGAATAAACTTTCTCCCTTGATGGGGGAGACTCTGTAGGAGAATAAACTCTCCCCTTGATGTGGGAGATAGTGTAGAAGAATAAACTCTCCCTCTTGATGGGGAGATTCTGTAGCAGAATAAACTCTCCCCCTTGAAAGGGTACCCTCTGTAGCAGAATAAACTCTCCAACTTGAAGTGGAGACATTACGACCCTGGCGGAAAGGGGTTTGCGGCAGCGTTAGCTGCGCCAACCCCTTTCCGCCAATTACAAGTTCCCTTTCCGCCATGGCGGTTTTTACACCTGCTTTTAGTGGGTGTAAAAAACCATGGCGGTAAGGGAACTTGGTGTTAATTACGCCACCGTAATTTACGGTGGCGTAATTAACGCCTTCCCCACTCCCATTATGCCCTATGGGGCAAAAATGGGAATGGGGAAGGGTAAATGGGGATTGGGGATTTACCGCCCCGCCAAGGTCGGAATGGGGCGGTAAATCCCCTTACCGCCATGGCGTTAACGTAGTTAGCGCCATGGCGGTAAAGTCACGGCCCTGGCGGTAACTTACCGCCAGGGTCGTAATGAGGCCCTGTATCAGAATAAACTATCCCCCTTCACGGGGAAGGTTCTTTATCAGAATAAACTCTCCCTTGAATGGTGAGACTCTGTAGCAGAATAAGCTCTCCCCCTTGACAGGGTAGGCTCTGGACCCGAATAAAAGAATAAACTCTCCGGGCCTCATTACATGTTATGCGGTAAACCATGGTGCTATTAGCACCATGGTTGCCACTGGTACCATACCGGTACCACCATGGAGAAAAGGGGAATTACCACCCCATTCCAAGGTTGGCGGGGTGGTAATTCCCCCTTTCTCCATGGCCCTTCCCCATTCCCATTTTTGCACCATAGGGCTCAATGGGAATGGGGAAGTAGCTAATTACGGTACCGCAAATTGCGGTACCGTAATTAGCAACAAGGTCCCTTTGCGGGTCCCAACGTTAACGGCTGGTCTACACCAGCCATTAAGGTCGGGTCCCGCAAAGGGACCTCGTAGTAGGGCGGTAAGGGTTTACCGGTACCGGTGCCCTTACCAGTACTGATAAACCCTTACCGCCTACCATGTAATGAGGCCCTCCCTCTTGAAGGGGAGACTTTGTATCAGAATACACGTTCCCCATTGAAGGAGGAGACTCTGTAGCAGAATAAACTCTCACCTTGACGTGGGAGATTCTGTGGAAGAATAAACTCTCCCCTTTGATTGGAGAGACTCTGTAGCAGAATAAACTCTCCACCTTGAAAGGGTACACTCTGCACCAGGATAAACTATCCCCCTGAAGGGTATACTCTGTATCAGAATTAACTATTCCTTTTGAAGGGGGAGGTTCTTTGTCAGAATAAACTCTCCCCATTGAAGGGGGAAACTCTGTAGCAAAATAAACTCTCCCCCTTGAAAGGGGGGACTCTGTATCAGAATAAGCTATCCCCCTTGACGGGGGAGGTTCTTTATCAGAATAAACATTCCCATTGATGGGGGAGATTCTGTAGCAGAATAAACTCCCCGATTGAAGGGGGAGACTCTGTAGCAGAATATACTCTCCCCCTTTAAAAATGAGACTCTGTATCAGAACAACTCTCTCCTTGATGTGTTAGGTTCTGTAGAAGAATAAACTCTCCCCCTTGATGGGGAGAATCTGTAGCAGAACAAACTCTTCCCCTTGAAAGGGTAAACTCTGTAACAGAATGAACTCTGCCCGTTGAAGGGGACACTCTGTATCAGAATAAACTATCCCCCTTGACAGGGGAGGTTCTTTATCAGTATAAACTCTCCCTTGATGGGTGAGACTCTGTAGCAGAATAAACTCTCCCCATTGAAGGAGGAGACTCTGTACCAGAATACAATCTCCCCCTTGAAGGGGAGACTCTGTATCAGAATAAACTCTCCCCATTGAAGGAGGTAACTCTGTAGCAGAATAAACCCTTGCCTTTATGTGGGAGATTCTGTGGAAGAATAAACTCTCCCCCTTGATGTGAGAGACTCTGTAGCAGAATAAACTCTCCCCCTTGAAAGCGTAGACTCTGTACCAGAATAAACTCTCCCCCTTGAAGGGTAGACTCTGTATCAGAATTAACTATCCCCCTTGACGGGGGAGGTTCTTTATCAGAATAAACTTTCCCATTGATGGGGGAGATTCTGTTGCAGAATAAACTCTACCCATTGAAGGGGGAGACTCTGTAATAGAATACATTCCCACCCTTGAAAAAGGATACTCTGTATCAGGATAACTATTGCCTTGATGTGGGAGATTAAGTAGCAGAATAAACTCTCTCCCTTAATGGGTGAGACTCTGTAGCAGAGTAAACTCTCCCCCTTGAAAGGGTAGGCTCTGTATCAGAATAAACTCTCCCCCTTGAAGTGGAGACTCTGTATCAGAATAAACTCTCCCCCTTGACGGTGGATGTTCTTTATCAGAATAAACTCTCCCCTTAATGGTGAAGATTCTGTAGCAGAATACACACCCCCCCTTGATGGGGGAGACTCTGTAGCAGAATAAACTCTCCCCTTGAAAAGGAAGACTCTGTACCAGAATAAACTCTGCTCCTTGAAGGGGAGACACTGTGTCTGAATAAACTCTCCCCATTGAAGGGGGAGACTCTGTATCAGAATAACTCACCCCTTGATGTGGGATATTTGTAGAAGAATAAACTCCCCCCCTAGATGGGGGAGACTGTGTAGCAGAATACCCCCCCCCTTGAAAGGGTAGACTCTACCAGAATAAACCCTCCTCCTTGAAGGGGAGACTGTGTATCAGAATAAACTATCCCCCTTGACAGAGAGGTTCTTTATCAGAATAAACGTTCCCATTGAAGGGCGAGATTCTGCAGCAGAGTAAACTCCTCCCATTGAAGGGGGAGACTCTATAGCAGAATACACTCTCCATCTTGAAAAAGGAGACTCTGTATCAAAATAACTCTCCCCTTGATGTGTGAGATTCTGTAGCAGAATAAACTCTCCCCCTTGAAAGGGTAGCCTCTATACCAGAATAAACTCTACCCCTTGAAGGGGAGACTCTGTATCAGAATAAACTATCCACCTTGACGGGGGAGGTTCTTTATCAGAATAAACTCTCCCTTGATGGGGGAGATTCTGTAGCAGAATAAACTCTACCCTTTGAACCTTGGTGCTAAGTGCACCAACTTTACCACCATGGTGTAAACTATGTTTACACCATGGTGGATGGCGGATTTACCGCCCCATTCCAAGGTGAGTGGGGCGGTAAATCCCCATTTCCCATTTTCCCTTTCCCATTCCCATTTTCGCCCCATAGGGAATAATGGGAGTGGGGAAGGCGCTAATTACGCCACCGTAAATTACGGCGGCGTAATTAGCACCATGGCGGGTTAGCGCCATGGACTTTAACGCCTGCCAAAAGCAGGCGTTAAAGTGGGAATCCGGCGTTAAGGGTTAACGCCGTCGTTAACCCTTAACGCCGGGGTTGTAATGACCTCCTCTGTAGCAGAATACACTCTTGCCTTGAAGTGGGAGATTCTGTCGAAGAATAAACTCTCCCCCTTGATGGGAGAGACTCTGTAGCAGAATAAACTCTCTCCATTGAAGGAGGAGACTCTGTAGCAGAATACACTCTTGCCTTGATGTGGGAGATTCTGTCGAAGAATAAACTCTCCCCCTTGATGGGAGAGACTCTGTAGCAGAATAAACTCTCCCCCTTGAAAGGGAGACTCTGTATCAGAATTAACTATCCCCCTTGACGGGGGAGGTTCTTTATCAGAATAAACTCTCCCCATTGAAGGGGGAAACTCTGTAGCAAAATAAACTCTCCCCTTGAAAGGGGAGACTCTGTATAAGAATAATTCTCCCCTTGATGTGGGAGATTCTCCAGAAGAATAAACTCTCCCCCTTGATCGGGAGACTCTGTATCAGTATAAACTATCACCATTGACGAGGGAGGTTCTTCTTCCGAATAAACTCTTCGTTTGATGGGGGAGATTCTGTAGCAGAATAAACTCTCACCCGTGAGAAATGATACTCTGAATTAGAATAACTCTCCCCTTGATGTGGGAGATTCAATAGCAGAATATACTCTCTCCCTTGATGTGTGAGACTCTGTAGCACAATACACTCTCCCCCTTGAAAGGGTAGACTCTTTACCAGAATAAACTCTCCCCCTTGAATGGGAGACTCTGTATCAGAATGAACTCTCCCCATTGACGGGGAGGCTTTTGATCAGAATAAAGTCTCCCCTTAATGGCAGAGATTCTTTAGCAGAATACACACTTCCCCTTGATGGGGGAGACTCTGTAGCAGAATAAACTCTCCACTGGATGGGGGAGATCATGTAGCAGAATAAACTCTCCCCCATGATGAAGGAAACTCTGTATCAGAATACACTCTCCCCCTTGATGGGGGAGGTTCGGTATCAGAATAACTCTCCCCTTGATGTGTGGGATTCTGTAGCAGAATAAACTCTCCCCCTTGAAAGTGTAGCCTCTGTATCAGAATAAACTCTCCTGTTTGGAGGGGAGACTCTGTATCTGAATAAACTACCCCCCTTTACAGGAGAGAGATTCTGTAGAAGAATAAAGTCTCCCCATTGAAGAGAGAGACTCTGTATCAGAATAATTAACCCTTTGAAGGGGAGACGCTTTGTCAGAATAAGCATTCCCTCTTGAAGGGGCACTCTGTAGCAGAATACATTCTCCCCCTTAAAAAAGGAGACTCCATATCAGAATACACTCTCCCCTTGATGGGGGGAGATTCTGTAGGAAAATAAACTCTCCCCCTTGAAATGGGAGACTCTGTATTGGTATAAACTCTTCCCCTTGAAGGGGAGACTCTGTATCAGAATAAAATCTTCCCCTTGACAGGGGAGGTTCTGTATCGGAATAAGCGCACCCCTTGATGGGGGAGACTCTGCACCAGAATAACCTCTGCCCCTTGAAGAGGAGACACTGTATCAGAATAAACTCTTCTTTTGATGGGGGAGATTATGTAGCAGAATACATTCTATCATTTGGTGGGGAGACTCTGTACATAAAAAAATCTGCCCCTTGAAGGGGAGACGCTGTGTCAGAATAAACTCTCCCTATTAAAGGGGCACACTCTGTAGCAGAATACATGTTCCCCGTTAAAAAACGAGATTCTGTAGCAGAATAACCCACCCTCCCTTGAATGAGACGACTCTGTATGAGAATAAACACGCCCCCTTCATGGGGGAGCTCTTTATCAGAAGAAACTCTCCCATTGATGGGGAAGATTCTGTAGCAGAATAAACTCTCCATGTTGAAGGGGGAGACTCTGTATCAGAATAAACTATCCCCCTTGACCGGGGACGTTCTGTATCAGAATAAACTCTTCCATTGATGGGGGAGATTCTGTAGCAGCATAAACTATCCCCTTTGAAAGGAGAGACTCTGTACCAGAGTAAACGCTGCCCCTTGAAAGGGAGACACTGTGTCAGAATAAACTCTACCCCTGATGGGGGAGATTCTTTAGCAGAATAAACTCTCCTACTTGAAAGGGGAAACTCTGTATCATAATAAACTATCCCCTTGATGGGGGAGATTCTGTAGCAGAATAAACTCTCCCCCTCAATGGGGGAGACTCTGTATCAGAATACACTCTCCCCCTTGATGGGGGAGGTTCTCTATCAGAATACGCTCTCCACTTTATGGCGGAGATTCTGTAACAGAATACACCCCCCCTTGCTAGGGGAGACTCTGTAGCAGAATAAGCTCCCCCCCCCTTGAAAGGGGAGACTCTGTACCAGAATAAACTCTGCCCCTTGAAGGGCAGACTCTGTGTCTGAATAGACTCTCCCCATTGAAAGGGTAGGCTCTGTACCAGAATAAATTATTGACGGGGGAGATTCTTTATCAGAATAAACTCTCCCTTGATGGGTGAGACTATGTAGTAGAATAAGCTCTCCCCTTGATGTGGGATATTTGTAGAAGAATAAACTCCCCCCCTAGATGGGGGACACTGTGTAGCAGAATACCCCCGCCCCCTTGAAAGGGTAGACTCTACCAGAATAAACCCTCCTCCTTGAAGGGGAGACTCTGTATCAGAATAAACTATCCCCCTTGACAGAGAGGTTCTTTATCAGAATAAACGTTCCCATTGAAGGGCGAGATTCTGCAGCAGAGTAAACTCCTCCCATTGAAGGGGGAGACTCTATAGCAGAATACACTCTCCACATTGAAAAAGGAGACTCTGTATCAAAATAACTCTCCCCTTGATGTGTGAGATTCTGTAGCAGAATAAACTCTCCCCCTTGAAAGGGTAGCCTTTGTACCAGAATAAACTCTACCCCTTGAAGGGGAGACTCTGTATCAGAATAAACTATCCACCTTGACGGGGGAGGTTCTTTATCAGAATAAACTCTCCGTTCATGGGTGAGACTGTAGCAGAATAAGCTTTCCCCCTTGAAGGGGAGACTCTGCATCAGAATAAACTCTCTCCATTGAAGGAAGAGACTCTGTAGCAGAATACACTCTTGCCTTGATTTGGGAGATTCTGTCGAAGAATAAACTCTCCCCCTTGATGGGAGAGACTCTGTAGCAGAGTGAACTCTCCCCCTTGAAAGGGAGACTATGTATCAGAATTAACTATCCCCCTTGACGGGTGAGGTTCTTTATCAGAATAAACTCTCCCCATTGAAGGGGGAAACTCTGTAGCAAAATAAACTATCACCATTGACGAGGGAGGCTCTTCTTCCGAATAAACTCTTCGTTTGATGGGGGAGATTCTGTAGC
The DNA here is from genome assembly GCF_040938575.1 of Ambystoma mexicanum. Taxonomy (NCBI): domain Eukaryota; kingdom Metazoa; phylum Chordata; class Amphibia; order Caudata; family Ambystomatidae; genus Ambystoma; species Ambystoma mexicanum. The sequence continues at coordinate 10,189,567 of NC_090941.1, forward strand.
AGAATAAACTCTCACCTGTGAAAAATGATACTCTGAATTAGAATAACTCTCCCCTTGATGTGGGAGATTCAATAGCAGAATATACTCTCTCCCTTGAAAGGGGAGACTCTGTATAGGAATAATTCTCCCCTTGATGTGGGAGATTATGCAGAAGAATAAACTCTCCCCCTTGATGGGGGAGACTCTGTAACAGTATAAACTATCACCATTGACGAGGGAGGCTCTTCTTCCGAATAAACTCTTCGTTTGATTGGGGAGATTCTGTAGCAGAATAAACTCTCACCTGTGAAAAATGATACTCTGAATTAGAATAACTCTCCCCTTGATGTGGGAGATTCAATTGCAGAATATGCTCTCTCCCTTGATGGGTGAGACTCTGTAGCACAATAAACTCTCCCCCTTGAAAGGGTAGACTCTTTACCAGAATAAACTCTCCCCCTTGAAGGGGAGACTCTGTATCAGAATAAACTCTCCCCATTGACGGGGAGGCTCTTGATCAGAATAAAGTCTCCCCTTAATGGCAGAGATTCTTTAGCAGAATACACACTTCCCCTTGATGGGGCAGACTCTGTAGCAGAATAAACTCTCCACTGGATGGGGGAGATCATGTAGCAGAATAAACTCTCCCCCATGATGGAAGAAACTCTGTATCAGAATACACTCTCCCCCTTGATGGGGGAGGTTCAGTATCAGAATAAACTCTCCCCTTAATGGTGGAGATTTTGTAGCAGAATACACGCTCCCCCTTGATGGGGGAGACTCTGTAGAAGAGTAAACTCTCCCCCTTGAAAGGGAGACTCTGTATCAGAATGAACTATCCCCCTTGATGGGTGAGGTTCTTTATAAGAATAAACTCTCCCCATTGAAGGGGCAAACTCTGTAGCAAAATAAACTCTCCCCTTGAAAGGGGAGATTCTGTATAAGAATAATTCTCCGCTTGATGTGGGAAATTCTGCACAAGAATAAACTCTCCCCCTTGATGGGGGAGACTCTGTATCAGTATAAACTATCACCCTTGACGAGGGAGGTTCTTCTTCCGAATAAACTCTTCGTTTGTTGGGGGAGATTCTGTAGCAGAATAAACTCTCACCTGTGAAAAATGATACTCTGAATTAGAATAACTATCCCCTTGATGTGGGAGATTCAATTGCAGAATATACTCTCTTCCTTGATGGGTGAGACTCTGTAGCACAATAAACTCTCTCCCTTGAAAGGGTAGACTCTTTACCAGAATAAACTCTCCCCCTTGAAGGGGAGACTCTGTATCAGAATAAACTCTCCCCCTTGACGGTGGATGTTCTTTATCAGAATAAACTCTCCCCTTAATGGTGAAGATTCTGTAGCAGAATACACACCCCCCCTTGATGGGGGAGACTCTGTAGCAGAATAAACTCTCCCCTTGAAAAGGAAGACTCTGTACCAGAATAAACTCTGCCCCTTGAAGGGGAGACACTGTGTCTGAATAAACTCTCCCCATTGAAGGGGGAGACTCTGTATCAGAATAACTCACCCCTTGATGTGGGATATTTGTAGAAGAATAAACTCCCCCCCTAGATGGGGGAGACTGTGTAGCAGAATACCCCCCCCCTTGAAAGGGTAGACTCTACCAGAATAAACCCTCCTCCTTGAAGGGGAGACTCTGTATCAGAATAAACTATCCCCCTTGACAGAGAGGTTCTTTATCAGAATAAACGTTCCCATTGAAGGGCGAGATTCTGCAGCAGAGTAAACTCCTCCCATTGAAGGGGGAGACTCTATAGCAGAATACACTCTCCACCTTGAAAAAGGAGACTCTGTATCAAAATAACTCTCCCCTTGATGTGTGAGATTCTGTAGCAGAATAAACTCTCCCCCTTGAAAGGGTAGCCTCTGTACCAGAATAAACTCTACCCATTGAAGGGGAGACTCTGTATCAGAATAAACTCTCTCCATTGAAGGAAGAGACTCTGTAGCAGAATACACTCTTGCCTTGATTTGGGAGATTCTGTCGAAGAATAAACTCTCCCCCTTGATGGGAGAGACTCTGTAGCAGAGTGAACTCTCCCCCTTGAAAGGGAGACTATGTATAAGAATAAACTCTCCCCCTTGATGGGGGAGACTCTGTAACAGTATAAACTATCACCATTGACGAGGGAGGCTCTTCTTCCGAATAAACTCTTCGTTTGATTGGGGAGATTCTGTAGCAGAATAAACTCTCACCTGTGAAAAATGATACTCTGAATTAGAATAACTCTCCCCTTGATGTGGGAGATTCAATAGCAGAATATGCTCTCTCCCTTGATGGGTGAGACTCTGTAGCACAATAAACTCTCCCCCTTGAAAGGGTAGACTCTTTACCAGAATAAACTCTCCCCCTTGAAGGGGAGACTCTGTATCAGAATAAACTCTCCCCATTGACGGGGAGGCTCTTGATCAGAATAAAGTCTCCCCTTAATGGCAGAGATTCTTTAGCAGAATACACACTTCCCCTTGATGGGGCAGACTCTGTAGCAGAATAAACTCTCCACTGGATGGGGGAGATCATGTAGCAGAATAAACTCTCCCCCATGATGGAAGAAACTCTGTATCAGAATACACTCTCCCCCTTGATGGGGGAGGTTCAGTATCAGAATAAACTCTCCCCTTAATGGTGGAGATTTTGTAGCAGAATACACACTCCCCCTTGATGGGGGAGACTCTGTAGAAGAGTAAACTATCCCCCTTGACGGGTGAGGTTCTTTATCAGAATAAACTCTCCCCATTGAAGGGGCAAACTCTGTAGCAAAATAAACTCTCCCCTTGAAAGGGGAGATTCTGTATAAGAATAATTCTCCCCTTGATGTGGGAAATTCTGCACAAGAATAAACTCTCCCCCTTGATGGGGGAGACTCTGTATCAGTATAAACTATCACCCTTGACGAGGGAGGTTCAATTGCAGAATATACTCTCTTCCTTGATGGGTGAGACTCTGTAGCACAATAAACTCTCCCCCTTGAAAGGGTAGACTCTTTACCAGAATAAACTCTCCCCCTTGAAGGGGAGACTCTGTATCAGAATAAACTCTCCCCCTTGACGGTGGATGTTCTTTATCAGAATAAACTCTCCCCTTAATGGTGAAGATTCTGTAGAAGAATACACCCCCCCCTTGATGGGGGAGACTCTGTAGCAGAATAAACTCTCCCCTTGAAAAGGAAGACTCTGTACCAGAATAAACTCTGCCCCTTGAAGGGGAGACACTGGCCCTCATTACAACTGATGTGCTAAGTGCACCAACTTTACCACCATGGTGTAAACTACGTTTACACCATGGTGGATGGCGGATTTACCGCCCCATTACAAGGTGAGTGGGGCGGTAAATCCCCATTTCCCATTTTCCCTTCCCCATTCCCATTTTTGCCCCATAGGGCATAATGGGAGTGGGGAAGGCGCTAATTACGGCACCGTAAATTACGGTGCCGTAATTAGCACCAAGGTGCCTTAGCACCATGGAACTTAACGCCTGCAAAAAGCAGGCGTTAAGGTGGGAATCAGGCGTTAAGGGTTAACGGTGGTGTTAACCCTTAACGCCTGAGTTGTAATGAGGGCCACTGTGTCTGAATAAACTCTCCCCATTGAAGGGGGAGACTCTGTATCAGAATAACTCACCCCTTGATGTGGGATATTTGTAGAAGAATAAACTCCCCCCCCTAGATGGGGGAGACTGTGTAGCAGAATACCCCCCCCCCCCTTGAAAGGGTAGACTCTACCAGAATAAACCCTCCTCCTTGAAGGGGAGACTCTGTATCAGAATAAACTATCCCCCTTGACAGAGAGGTTCTTTATCAGAATAAACGTTCCCATTGAAGGGCGAGATTCTGCAGCAGAGTAAACTCCTCCCATTGAAGGGGGAGACTCTATAGCAGAATACACTCTCCACCTTGAAAAAGGAGACTCTGTATCAAAATAACTCTCCCCTTGATGTGTGAGATTCTGTAGCAGAATACACTCTCCCCCTTGAAAGGGTAGCCTCTGTACCAGAATAAACTCTACCCCTTGAAGGGGAGACTCTGTATCAGAATAAACTATCCACCTTGACGGGGGAGGTTCTTTATCAGAATAAACTCTCCCTTGATGGGGGAGATTCTGTAGCAGAATAAACTCTACCCATTGAACCTTGGTGCTAAGTGCACCAACTTTACCACCATGGTGTAAACTACGTTTACACCATGGTGGATGGCGGATTTACCGCCCCATTCCAAGGTGAGTGGGGCGGTAAATCCCCATTTCCCATTTTCCCTTTCCCATTCCCATTTTTGCCCCATAGGGCATAATGGGAGTGGGGAAGGCGCCAATTACGCCACCGTAAATTACGGCGGCGTAATTAGCACCATGGCGGGTTAGCGCCATGGACTTTAACGCCTGCCAAAAGCAGGCGTTAAAGTGGGAATCCGGCGTTAAGGGTTAACGCCGTCGTTAACCCTTAACGCTGGGGTTGTAATGACCTCCTCTGTAGCAGAATACACTCTTGCCTTGATGTGGGAGATTCTGTCGAAGAATAAACTCTCCCCCTTGATGGGAGAGACTCTGTAGCAGAATAAACTCTCTCCATTGAAGGAGGAGACTCTGTAGCAGAATACACTCTTGCCTTGATGTGGGAGATTCTGTCGAAGAATAAACTCTCCCCCTTGATGGGAGAGACTCTGTAGCAGAATAAACTCTCCCACTTGAAAGGGAGACTCTGTATCAGAATTAACTATCCCCCTTGACGGGGGAGGTTCTTTATCAGAATAAACTCTCCCCATTGAAGGGGGAAACTCTGTAGCAAAATAAACTCTCCCCTTGAAAGGGGAGACTCTGTATAAGAATAATTCTCCCCTTGATGTGGGAGATTCTGCAGAAGAATAAACTCTCCCCCTTGATCGGGAGACTCTGTATCAGTATAAACTATCACCATTGACGAGGGAGGTTCTTCTTCCGAATAAACTCTTCGTTTGATGGGGGAGATTCTGTAGCAGAATAAACTCTCACCCGTGAGAAATGATACTTTGAATTAGAATAACTCTCCCCTTGATGTGGGAGATTCAATAGCAGAATATACTCTCTCCCTTGATGTGTGAGACTCTGTAGCACAATAAACTCTCCCCCTTGAAAGGGTAGACTCTTTACCAGAATAAACTCTCCCCCTTGAAGGGGAGACTCTGTATCAGAATTAACTCTCCCCATTGACGGGGAGGCTTTTGATCAGAATAAAGTCTCCCCTTAATGGCAGAGATTCTTTAGCAGAATACACACTTCCCCTTGATGGGGGAGACTCTGTAGCAGAATAAACTCTCCACTGGATGGGGGAGATCATGTAGCAGAATAAACTCTCCCCCATGATGGAGGAAACTCTGTATCAGAATACACTCTCCCCCTTGATGGGGGAGGTTCGGTATCAGAATAACTCTCCCCTTGATGTGTGGGATTCTGTAGCAGAATAAACTCTCCCCCTTGAAAGTGTAGCCTCTGTATCAGAATAAACTCTCCTGTTTGGAGGGGAGACTCTGTATCTGAATAAACTACCCCCCTTTACAGGAGAGAGATTCTGTAGAAGAATAAAGTCTCCCCATTGAAGGGAGAGACTCTGTATCAGAATAATTAACCCTTTGAAGGGGAGACGCTTTGTCAGAATAAGCATTCCCTCTTGAAGGGGGCACTCTGTAGCAGAATACATTCTCCCCCTTAAAAAAGGAGACTCCATATCAGAATACACTCTCCCCTTGATGGGGGGAGATTCTGTAGGAAAATAAACTCTCCCCCTTGAAATGGGAGACTCTGTATTGGTATAAACTCTTCCCCTTGAAGGGGAGACTCTGTATCAGAATAAAATCTTCCCCTTGACAGGGGAGGTTCTGTATCGGAATAAGCGCACCCCTTGATGGGGGAGACTCTGTACCAGAATAACCTCTGCCCCTTGAAGAGGAGACACTGTATCAGAATAAACTCTTCTTTTGATGGGGGAGATTATGTAGCAGAATACATTCTATCATTTGGTGGGGAGACTCTGTACATAAAAAGATCTGCCCCTTGAAGGGGAGACGCTGTGTCAGAATAAACTCTCCCTATTGAAGGGGCACACTCTGTAGCAGAATACATGTTCCCCGTTAAAAAACGAGATTCTGTAGCAGAATAACCCACCCTCCCTTGAATGAGACGACTCTGTATGAGAATAAACACGCCCCCTTCATGGGGGAGCTCTTTATCAGAAGAAACTCTCCCATTGATGGGGAAGATTCTGTAGCAGAATAAACTCTCCATGTTGAAGGGGGAGACTCTGCATCAGAATAAACTATCCCCCTTGACCGGGGACGTTCTGTATCAGAATAAACTCTTCCATTGATGGGGGAGATTCTGTAGCAGCATAAACTATCCCCTTTGAAAGGAGAGACTCTGTACCAGAGTAAACGCTGCCCCTTGAAAGGGAGACACTGTGTCAGAATAAACTCTACCCCTGATGGGGGAGATTCTTTAGCAGAATAAACTCTCCTACTTGAAAGGGGAAACTCTGTATCATAATAAACTATCCCCTTGATGGGGGAGATTCTGTAGCAGAATAAACTCTCCCCTAGAAAGGGGAGACTCTGTACCAGAATAATCTCTCCCCCTCAATGGGGGAGACTCTGTATCAGAATACACTCTCCCCCTTGATGGGGGAGGTTCTCTATCAGAATACGCTCTCCACTTTATGGCGGAGATTCTGTAACAGAATACACCCCCCCCTTGCTAGGGGAGACTCTGTAGCAGAATAAGCTCCCCCCCCTTGAAAGGGGAGACTCTGTACCAGAATAAACTCTGCCCCTTGAAGGGGAGACTCTGTGTCTGAATAGACTCTCCCCATTGAAAGGGTAGGCTCTGTACCAGAATAAATTATTGACGGGGGAGATTCTTTATCAGAATAAACTCTCCCTTGATGGGTGAGACTATGTAGTAGAATAAGCTCTCCCCTTGATGTGGGATATTTGTAGAAGAATAAACTCCCCCCCTAGATGGGGGAGACTGTGTAGCAGAATACCCCCGCCCCCTTGAAAGGGTAGACTCTACCAGAATAAACCCTCCTCCTTGAAGGGGAGACTCTGTATCAGAATAAACTATCCCCCTTGACAGAGAGGTTCTTTATCAGAATAAACGTTCCCATTGAAGGGCGAGATTCTGCAGCAGAGTAAACTCCTCCCATTGAAGGGGGAGACTCTATAGCAGAATACACTCTCCACATTGAAAAAGGAGACTCTGTATCAAAATAACTCTCCCCTTGATGTGTGAGATTCTGTAGCAGAATAAACTCTCCCCCTTGAAAGGGTAGCCTCTGTACCAGAATAAACTCTACCCCTTGAAGGGGAGACTCTGTATCAGAATAAACTATCCACCTTGACGGGGGAGGTTCTTTATCAGAATAAACTCTCCCTTCATGGGTGAGACTGTAGCAGAATAAGCTTTCCCCCTTGAAAGGGAGACTCTGCATCAGAATAAACTCTCTCCATTGAAGGAAGAGACTCTGTAGCAGAATACACTCTTGCCTTGATTTGGGAGATTCTGTCGAAGAATAAACTCTCCCCCTTGATGGGAGAGACTCTGTAGCAGAGTGAACTCTCCGCCTTGAAAGGGAGACTATGTATCAGAATTAACTATCCCCCTTGACGGGTGAGGTTCTTTATCAGAATAAACTCTCCCCATTGAAGGGGGAAACTCTGTAGCAAAATAAACTATCACCATTGACGAGGGAGGCTCTTCTTCCGAATAAACTCTTCGTTTGATGGGGGAGATTCTGTAGCAGAATAAACTCTCACCTGTGAAAAATGATACTCTGAATTATAATAACTCTCCCCTTGATGTGGGAGATTCAATAGCAGAATATACTCTCTCCCTTGAAAGGGGAGACTCTGTATAAGAATAATTCTCCCCTTGATGTGGGAGATTATGCAGAAGAATAAACTCTCCCCCTTGATGGGGGAGACTCTGTAACAGTATAAACTATCACCATTGACGAGGGAGGCTCTTCTTCCGAATAAACTCTTCGTTTGATTGGGGAGATTCTGTAGCAGAATAAACTCTCACCTGTGAAAAATGATACTCTGAATTAGAATAACTCTCCCCTTGATGTGGGAGATTCAATAGAAGAATATGCTCTCTCCCTTGATGGGTGAGACTCTGTAGCACAATAAACTCTCCCCCTTGAAAGGGTAGACTCTTTACCAGAATAAACTCTCCCCCTTGAAGGGGAGACTCTGTATCAGAATAAACTCTCCCCATTGACGGGGAGGCTCTTGATCAGAATAAAGTCTCCCCTTAATGGCAGAGATTCTTTAGCAGAATACACACTTCCCCTTGATGGGGCAGACTCTGTAGCAGAATAAACTCTCCACTGGATGGGGGAGATCATGTAGCAGAATAAACTCTCCCCCATGATGGAAGAAACTCTGTATCAGAATACACTCTCCCCCTTGATGGGGGAGGTTCAGTATCAGAATAAACTCTCCCCTTAATGGTGGAGATTTTGTAGCAGAATACACACTCCCCCTTGATGGGGGAGACTCTGTAGAAGAGTAAACTCTCCCCCTTGAAAGGGAGACTCTGTATCAGTATAAACTATCACCCTTGACGAGGGAGGTTCTTCTTCCGAATAAACTCTTCGTTTGATGGGGGAGATTCTGTAGCAGAATAAACTCTCACCTGTGAAAAATGATACTCTGAATTAGAATAACTATCCCCTTGATGTGGGAGATTCAATTGCAGAATATACTCTCTTCCTTGATGGGTGAGCCTCTGTAGCACAATAAACTCTCCCCCTTGAAAGGGTAGACTCTTTACCAGAATAAACTCTCCCCCTTGAAGGGGAGACTCTGTATCAGAATAAACTCTCCCCATTGACGGGGAGGCTCTTGATCAGAATAAAGTCTCCCCTTAATGGCAGAGATTCTTTAGCAGAATACACACTTCCCCTTGATGGGGCAGACTCTGTAGCAGAATAAACTCTCCACTGGATGGGGGAGATCATGTAGCAGAATAAACTCTCCCCCATGATGGAGGAAACTCTGTATCAGAATACACTCTCCCCCTTGATGAGGGAGGTTCTGTATCAGAATAACTCTCCCCTTGATGTGTGGGATTCTGTAGCAGAATAAAATCTCCCCCTTGAAAGTGTAGCCTCTGTACCAGAATAAACTCTCCTGTTTGGATCGGAGACTCTGTATCAGAATAAACTACCACCCTTTACGGGGGAGAGATTCTGTAGAAGAATAAAGTCTCCCCATTGAAGGGGGAGACTCTATATCAGAATAACTCACCCTTTGAAGGGGAGACGCTTTGTCAGAATAAGCATTCCCTCTTGAAGGGGGCACTCTGTAGCAGAATACATTCTCCCCCTTAAAAAAGGAGACTCCATATCAGAATACACTCTCCCCTTGATGGGGGGAGATTCTGTAGGAAAATAAACTCTCCCCCTTGAAATGGGAGACTCTGTATTGGTATAAACTCTTCCCCTTGAAGGGGAGACTCTGTATCAGAATAAAATCTCCCCCTTGACAGGGGAGGTTCTGTATCGGAATAAGCGCACCCCTTGATGGGGGAGACTCTGTACCAGAATAACCTCTGCCCCTTGAAGAGGAGACACTGTATCAGAATAAGCTCTCCCTATTGAAGGGGCACACTCTGTAGCAGAATACATTTTCCCCATTAAAAAATGAGATTTCGTAGCAGAATAACCCCCACTTCCTTGAATGAGACAACTCTGTATGAGAATAAACTCGCCCCCCTTCATGGGGAGCTCTTTATCAGAAGAAACTCTCCCATTGATGGGGGAGATTCTGTAGCAGAATAAACTCTCCATGTTGAAGGGGGAGACTCTGTATCAGAATAAACTATCCCCCTTGACCGGGGACGTTCTGTATCAGAATAAACTCTTCCATTGATGGGGGAGATTCTGTAGCAGCATAAACTATCCCCTTTGAAAGGATAGACTCTGTACCAGAGTAAACTTTACCCCTTGAAGTGCAGACACTGAGTCAGAATAAACTCTACCCCTGATGTAGCAGAATAAACTCTCCTACTTGAAAGGGGAAACTCTGTATCATAATAAACTCTCCCCTTGATGGGGGAGATTCTGTAGCAGAATAAACTCTCCCCTTGAAAGGGGAGACTCTGTACCAGAATAATCTCTCCCCCTCAATGGGGGAGACTCTGTATCAGAATACACTCTCCACCTTGATGGGGGAGGTTCTCTATCAGAATACGCTCTCCACTTTGATGTGGAAGGTTCTGTATCAGAATGAACTCTCCCCTTAATGGCGTAGATTCTGTAACAGAATACACCCCACCCTTGCTAGGGGAGACTCTGTAGCAGAATAAGCCCCCCCCCTTGAAAGGGGAGATTCTGTAGCAGAATAAACTCTGCCCCTTGAAGGGGAGACTCTGTGTCTGAGTAGACTTTCCCCATTGAAAGGGTAGGCTCTGTACCAGAATACATTATTGACGGGGGAGGTTCTTTATCAGAATAAACTCTCCCTTGATGGGTGAGACTATGTAGCAGAATAAGCTCTCCCCCTTGAAAGGGTAGGCTCTGGACCACAATAAATCCTCCCTATTGAGGCGAGACTCTGTATCAGAATAAACTCTCCCCATTGAAGGAGGAGACTCTGTATCAGAATAACTCTCCCCTTGATGTGGGAGATTCAGTAGGAGAAAAAACTCTCCCCCCTGATGGGAGAGACTCTGTAGCAGAATAAACTTTCCCCCTTGAAAGGGTAGGCTGTGTTCCAGAGTAAACTCTCCCGCTTGAAGGGGATACTCTGTATCATAATAAACTCTCCCCTTGATGGGGGAGATTCTGTAGCAGAATAAACTCTCCCCTTGAAAGGGGAGACTCTGTACCAGAATAATCTCTCCCCCTCAATGGGGGAGACTCTGTATCAGAATACACTCTCCACCTTGATGGGGGAGGTTCTCTATCAGAATACGCTCTCCACTTTGATGTGGAAGGTTCTGTATCAGAATGAACTCTCCCCTTAATGGCAGAGATTTTGTAGCAGAATACACACTCCCCCTTGATGGGGGAGACTCTGTAGCAGAATAAACTCTCCCCTTTATGGGGGAGATCATGTAGCAGAATAAACTCTCCCCCTTGATGGGGGAGACTTTGTATCAGAATACACTCTCCCCCTTGATGGGGAAGGTTCTGTATCAGAATGAAATCTCCCCTTAATGGCGGAATTTCTTTAGCAGAAAACCCACTCCCCCTTGATAGGAGGATTCTGTAGCAGAATAAACTCTCCCCCTTGAAAGGGAAGACTCTGTACTAGAATAAAGACTGCCCCTTGAATGGGAGACACTGTGTCTGAATAAACTCTCCCCATTGAAGGGGAAGACTCTGTAGCAGAATAAACTCTCTCTTTGATGTGGCAGATTCTGTAGAAAAATAAACTCTCCCCCTTGATGGGGGAGACTTTGTATCAGAATAAACTCTCCCCTTGAAGGGTGAGATTCTGTAGCAGAATAAACTCTCCCCTTGATTCGGGAGATTATGCAGCAGAATACACTCTCCCCCCTGGTGAGGGGAGACTCTGTACCAGAAAAAAGCTCTCCCCCTTAAAAAGGAGACTCTGTATCAGAATACACTCTCCCTTTGATGAGGGGAGATTCTGTAGCAAAATAAACTTTCCCCCTTAAAATGGGAGACTATGTACTGGAATAAACTCTTCACCTTCAAGGGGAGACTCTGTATCAGAATAAAATCTCCCCCTTGACGGGGGAGGTTCTTTACCAGAATAAACGCTCTCCTTTAAGGGGGAGACTCTGTACCAGAATAAACTCTGCCCATTGAAGGGGGAAGTTATTTATCAGAATAAACTCTTCAATTGATGGGGGGATTCTGTAGTAGAATAAACTTTCCCCATTGAAATGAGAGAATCTGTACCAGAGTAAATGAGAGAATCTGTACCAGAGTAAACTTTGCCCCTTGAAGGGAAGACACTGAGTCAGAATAAACTCTCTGCACTGAATAAACTCCATGCACTGAACATGGAGACTCTGTAACAGTATAAACTCTCCCCTTTGAAAAAGGAGACCCTGTATCAGAATAACTCTCTCCTTGATGTGGGAGATTCTCTAGAAGAATAAACTCTCCCCCTTGATGGGGGAGACTCTGTAGCAGAATAACCTCTCCCCCTTGAAATGGGAGACTCTGTACTGGAATAAACTCTTCCCCTTAAAGGGGAGACTCTGTATCAGTATAAAATCTCTCCCTTGACGGGTGAGGTTCTTTATCAGAATAAGCTCTGTACCAGAATAAACTCTGCCCCTTGAAGGGGAGCCACTGGGTCAGAATAAACTCTCCTATTGAAGGGGGGGACTATTTAGCAGTATACACTCCCCCCTTGAAAAATGAAACTCTATCAGATGAAACAGTCCCCTTGATGGGGGAGATTTTATAGCAGAATACACTCTCCTCCTTGAAAGGGGAGACTCTGTATCAGAATATGCTCTCCCCCTTCATGGGGGAGGTTCTTTATCAGAATAAACTCTCCCATTATGGGGGAGATTCTGTAGAAGAATAAATTCTCCCCCCTTGAAGGGGAGACTCTGTATCAGAATAAACTCTCCCCCTTGACAGGGGAAGTTATTTATCTGAATAAACTCTTCAATTGATGGGGGCATTCTGTAGCAGAATAAACTCTCCACATTGAAAGGAGAGACTCTGTACAAGAGTAAACTCTGCCCCTTGAAGGGGAGACACTGTGTCAGAATAAACTCTCTGCATTGAACATGGAGACTCTGTAACAGTATAAGCTCTCCCCCTTGAAATAGGAGACTCTGTTCTGGAATAAACTCTTATCCTTGAAGGGGAGACTCTGTATCAGAATAAAATCTCCCCCTTGATGGGGGAGGTTCTATATCAGAAAAAGCGCTCTCCTTTATGGGGGAGACTCTGTACCAAAATAAACTCTGCCCCTTGAAGGCGAGACACTGTTTCAGAATAAACTCTCTGCATTGAACATGGAGACTCGGTAACAGTATAAGCTCTCCTCCTTGAAAAAGGAGACTCTGTATCAGATTAAACTCTCCCCCTTGACAGGGGAGGTTCTTTATTAGAATAAACTCTCCCGTTAATGGCAGAGATTCTGTAGCAGAATACACACTCCCCCTTGATGGGGGAGACTCTGTAGCAGAATAAACTCTACCCTGTGTGGGGGAGATCATGTAGCAGAACAAACTCTCCCCCTTGAAGGGGGGATTTTGTATCAGAATAAACTATCCCCCTTGACAGGGGAAGTTATTTATCTGAATAAACTCTTCAATTGATGGGGGCATTCTGAAGTAGAATAAACTCTCCCCATTGAAAGCAGAGACTCTGTACAAGAGTAAACTCTGCCCCTTGAAGGGGAGACACTGTGTCAGAATAAACTCTCTGCATTGAACATGGAGACTCTGTAACAGTATAAGCTCTCCCCCTTGAAAAAGGAGACTCTGTATCAGAATAAACCCTCGCCTTGATGTGGGAGGTTCTGTGGAAGAATGAACTCTCCCCCTTGATTGGGGAGACTCTGTAGCAGAATAAACTCTCCCCTTGAAATGGGAGACTCTGTAATGGAATAAACTCTTATCCTTGAAGGGGAGACTCTATATCAGAATAAAATCTCCCCCCTGGTTGGGGGAGGTTCTATATCAAAATAAGCGCTCTCCTTTATGGAGGAGACTCTGTACCAAAATAAATTCTGCCCCTTGAAGGCAAGACACTGTTTCAGAATGAACTATCTCATTGAAGGGGGGACTCTGTAGCAGTATAAACTCCCCCGCTTGAAAAATGAAACTCTATCAGTAGAAATGGTCCCCTTGATGGGGGAGATTCTGTAGCAGAATACACTCTCCTCCTTGAAAGGGGAGACTCTGTATCAGAATATGCTCTCCCCCTTCATGGGGGAGGTTCTTTATCAGAATAAACTCTCCCATTATGGGGGAGATTCTGTAGCAGAATAAACTCTCACCCCTTGAAGGGGAGACTCTGTATCAGAATAAACTCTCCCCCTTCACGGGGGAGGTTATTTTCAGAATAAACTCTCCCATTATGGGGGAGATTCTGTAGCAGAATAAACTCTCCCCCTTGAAGGGGGGATTTTGTATCAGAATAAACTATCCCCCTTGACGGGGGAAGTTATTTATCTGAAAAAACTCTTCAATAGATGGGGGCATTCTGTAGCAGAATAAACTCTCCCCATTGAAAGGAAAGACTCTGTAGAAGAGTAAACTCTGCCCCTTGAAGGGGAGACACTGTGTCAGAATAAACTCTCTGCATTGAACATGGAGACTCTGTAACAGTATAAGCTCTCCCCCTTGAAAAATGAGACTCTGTATCAGAAAAAACCCTCACCTTGATGTGGGAGATTCTGTGGAAGAATAAACTCTCCCCCTTGATTGGGGAGACTCTGTAGCAGAATAAATTCTCCCCTTGAAATGGGAGACTCTGTACTGAAATAAACTCTTATCCTTGAAGGGGAGACTCTGTATCAGAATAAAATCTCCCCGTTGATGGGGGAGTTTCTATATCAGAATAAGCGCTCTCCTTTATGGGGGAGGCTCTGTACCAAAATAAACTCTGCCCCTTGAAGGTGAGACACTGTGTCAGAATGAACTCTCTCATTGAAGGGGGGACTCTGTAGCAGTATAAACTCCCCCGCTTGAAAAATAAAACTCTATCAGAAGAAACGGACCCCTTAATGGGTGAGACACTGTGTCAGAATAAACTCTACCCCTGATGGGGGAGATTCTTTAGCAGATTAATCTCTCCTACTTGAAAGGGGAAACTCTGTATCATAATAAACTCTCTCCTTGATGGGGGATATTCTGTAGCAGAATAAACTCTCCCCTTGAAAGGGGAGACTCTGTACCAGAATAATCTCTCCCCCTCAATGGGGGGGACTCTGTATCAGAATACACTCTCCCCCTTGATGGGGGAGGTTCTCTATCAGAATACGCTCTCCACTTTGATGTGGAAGGTTCTGTATCAGAATCAACTCTCCCCTTAATGGCAGAGATTCTGTAACAGAATACACCCCCCCCCCTTGCTAGGGGAGACTCTGTAGCAGAATAAACTCCCCTCCTTGAAAGGGGAGACTCTGTACCAGAATAAACTCTGCCCCTTGAAGGGGAGACTCTGTGTCTGAATAGACTCTCCCCATTGAAAGGGTAGGCTCTGTACCAGAATAAATTCTTGATGGGGGAGGTTCTTTATCAGAATAAACTCTCCCTTGATGGGTGAGACTATGTAGCAGAATAAGCTCTCCCCCTTGAAAGGGTAGGCTCTGGACCAGAATAAACTCTCCCTCTTGAGGCGAGACTCTGTATAAGAATAAACTCTCTCCATTGAAGGAGGAGAGTCTGTATCAGAATAACTCTCCCATTGATGTGGGAGATTCAGTAGCAGAATAAACTCTCTCCCCTGATGGGAGAGACTCTGTAGCAGAATAAACTCTCCCCCTTGAAAGGGTAGGTTGTGTTCCAGAATAAACTCTCCCCCTTGAAGGGGAGACTCTGTATCAGATTAAACTCTCCCCCTTGACGAGGAGGTTCTTTATTAGAATAAACTCTCCCCTTAATGGCAGAGATTCTGTAGCAGAATACACACTCCCCCTTGATGGGGGAGACCCTGTATCAGAATAAAATCTCCCCCTTGACGGGGGAGGTTCTTTACCAGAATAAACGCTCTCCTTTATGGGGGAGACTCTGTACCAGAATAAACTCTGCCCATTGAAGGGGGAAGTTATTTATCAGAATAAACTCTTCAATTGATGGGGGGGATTCTGTAGTAGAATAAACTTTCCCCATTGAAAGGAGAGAATCTGTACCAGAGTAAACTTTACCCCTTGAAGGGGAGACACTAAGTCAGAATAAACTCTCTGCACTGAAAACACTCCATGCACTGAACATGGAGACTCTGTAACAGTATAAACTCTCCCCTTGAAATGGGAGACTCTGTACTGGAATAAACTCTTATCCTTGAAGGGGAGACTCTGTATCAGAATAAAATCTCCCCCTTGATGGGGGAGGTTCTATATAAAAATAAGTGCTCTCCTTTATGGAGGAGACTCTGTACCAAAATAAATTCTGCCCCTTGAAGGCGAGACACTGTTTCAGAATGAACTATCTCATTGAAGGGGGGACTCTGTAGCAGTATAAACTCCCCCGCTTGAAAAATGAAACTCTATCAGAAGAAATGGTCCCCTTGATGGAGGAGATTCTGTAGCAGAATACACTCTCCTCCTTGAAAGGGGAGACTCTGTATCAGAATATGCTCTCCCCCTTCATGGGGGAGGTTCTTTATCAGAATAAACTCTCCCATTATGGGGGAGATTCTGTAGCAGAATAAACTCTCCCCCCTTGAAGGGGAGACTCTGTATCAGAATAAACTCTCCCCCTTCACGGGGGAGGTTCTTTATCAGAATAAACTCTCCCATTATGGGGGAGATTCTGTAGCAGAATAAACTCTCCCACTTGAAGGGGGGATTTTGTATCAGAATAAACTATCCCCCTTGACGGGGGAAGTTATTTATCTGAATAAACTCTTCAATTGATGGGGGCATTCTGTAGCAGAATAAACTCTCCCCATTGAAAGGAGAGACTCTGTACAAGAGTAAACTCTGCCCCTTGAAGGGGAGACACTGTGTCAGAATAAACTCTCTGCATTGAACATGGAGACTCTATAACAGTATAAGCTCTCCCCCTTGAAAAAGGAGACTCTGTATCAGAATAAACCCTCGCCTTGATGTGGGAGATTCTGTGGAAGAATAAACTCTTCCCCTTGATTGGGGAGACTCTGTAGCAGAATAAACTCTCCCCTTGAAATGGGAGACTCTGTACTGGAATACACTCTTATCCTTGAAGGGGAGACTCTGTATCAGAATAAAATCTCCCCGTTGTTGGGGGAGGATCTATATCAGAATAAGCGCTCTCCTTTATGGGGGAGACTCTGTACCAAAATAAACTCTGCCCCTTGAAGGTGAGACACTGTGTCAGAATGAACTCTCTCATTGAAGGGCGGACTCTGTAGCAGTATAAACTCCCCCGCTTGAAAAATGAAACTCTATCAGAAGAAATGGTCCCCTTGATGGGGGAGATTCTGTAGCAGAATACACTCTCCTCCTTGAAAGGGGAGACTCTGTATCAGAATATGCTCTCCCCCTTCATGGGGGAGGTTCTTTATCAGAATAAACTCTCCCATTATGGGGGAGATTCTGTAGCAGAATAAACTCTCACCCCTTGAAGGGTGGATTTTGTATCAGAAAAAACTATCCCCCTTGACGGGGGAAGTTATTTATCTGAATAAATTCTTCAATTGATGGGGGCATTCTGTAGCAGAATAAACTCTCCCCATTGACAGGAGAGACTCTTTACAAGAGTAAACTCTGCCCCCTGAAGGGAAGACACTGTGTCAGAATAAACTCTGCATTGAACACGGAGACTCTGTAACAGAATAAGCTCTCCCCCTTGAAAAAGGAGACACTGTATCAGAATAAACCTTCGCCTTGATGTGGTAGACTCTGTCCCAGAATAAACTCTCCCCTTAATTTGGGAGATTCTGTAGCAGAATACACTCTCCCTCTTGATGGGAGAGTCTCTGTACCAGGATAAACTCTCCCCCTTGAAGGGGAGACTCTGTATTAGAATAAACATTCTGATTGATGGGAGAGATTCTGTAGCAGAATACACTTTGACCCTTGAAAAAGGAGACTCTGTATCAGAATAACTCTCCCCTTGATGTGGGGGATTCTGTAGCAGAATAAACTCTCCCCATTGAAGGGGGCGACTATGTTGCAGTATACACTCCACCCCATGAAAAATAAAAACTCTCTGTCAGATGGATCTCTCCCTTTGATGGGGGAGCTTCTGTAGCAGAATAAAATCTCCCTTTTGAAAGGGGAGACTCTCTAGCAGAATCGCCCCCGACCCCCAAATGAAGGCGAGGACTCTGTATCAGAATAAACTCGCACCCTTCATGGGGGAGTTTCTTTATCAGAATAAACTTTCCCATTGATGGGGGAGAATTTGTAGCAGAATAAACTCTCCCCCTTGAAGGTGGGATTCTGTATCAGAATAAACTATCCCCCTTGACAGGGGAAGGTATTTATCAGAATAAACGCTTCAATTGATGGGGGGGATTCTGTAGCAGAATACACTCTCCCCATTGAAAGGAGAGACTCTGTACCAGAGTAAACTCTACCCCTTGAAGGGAAGACTGTTTCAGAATAAACTCTCTGCATTGAACATGGAGACTCGGTAACAGTACAAGCTCTCCCCCTTGAAAAAGGAGACTCTGTATCAGAATAACTCTCTCCTTGATGTGGGAGATTCTGTAGCAGAATGAACTCTCCCCCTTGATGGAGGAGACTCTGTAACAGAATAAACTCTCCTCCTTGATGGGGGAGGTTCTGTAGCAGAATAAACTCTCTCCCTTGAAGGGGAGACGCTGTGTCAGACACTCTGTACCAAAATAAACTGTCCCCCTTGAAATGGAGACTCTTTATGAGAATAAACTCTCCCCTTGAAGGGGAAAATTCTGTAGCAGAATAAACTCCTTCCTTGATGGGGGGGATTATGTAGCAGAATACACTTTCTTTCCCCTTTGGTGGGGGAAACTCTGTACCAGAAGAAACTCTGCCCCTTGAACGGGAGATGCTGTGTCAGAATAAGCTCTCCCTATTGAAGAGGGACACTCTGTAGCAGAATAAAGTCTCCCCCTTAAAAAATGAAACTCTATCAGAATATACCCTCCTCTTGATGTGGGGAGATTCTGTAGCAAAATAAACTCTCCCCTTGAAATGGGAGACTCTGTACTGGAATAAACTCTTCCCCTTGAAGGGGAGATTCTGTATCAGAATAATCGCTTCCCTTGATGGGGGAGACTCTGTACCAGAATAAACTCTGCCTCTTGAAGGGGAGACTATGTGTCCGGATAAACTCTCTGCATTGAACAGGGAGACTCTGTAGCAGTATACACTCTCCACCTTGAAAAATGAAACTCTCTATCAGATGAATGGTTTAAATAAAAGGAAAATCCCAAGTTGAGACTGCGCCCAGTTTGTTCAACAAATGTTTTATTGTATGGATGCCCTTTACGATGACACGTGTTTCGGTCCCTCTTGGACCTTTTTCAAATCAGGGCTAGTTTTAAATATCAATCAAACAAAAATGAGTGGTCACAAAATTATGAAAATTAGTTCCAAAATAATATGAAAGCATGGAAAAATAAAGGTCACAAAAATGTTCATTCACATGTTAGACCATATTGCAACAAAAAAGTAGATGAATCAGAACAAGCCATAAAAAGTAGCAACAGTTAATAAATCCAAGTAAACAAAAATACCGGACAAAAAATGGAATGGGGAAAAGGGAGGATTGGTGGGGGTCAAGAGATGGGCAAAACCACACTTTCGTTAGTCAATGTTACATGTAGTATCACATCATTAATCAAGAAAAATTAAGTGTAGGTTGTCTCTTTTTACCTTGTTTTCATATATACTACCCCTTAGGGTTAAAGCCAATAGTAGTCTCTCTTCAAGTCTCGGGTTAGATCCCTTCATAAAAAATACAAATCCAGCAAATATATTACCTCCAATTGTATGTGTCAAATCACCATAGATATCACCTCATACTACGAGATAGTGTAAATTGATGAACGAGATAGTATAAATGAATGAACTCAAATAGCTGTTACTTAGACTGCCTTATTAGTAAAACTGTGCGTATCCATCTATTTTATGCATAGGTTTATGAGAAAGTAATGCCCTTTCATTATCAGTCCGTTCCTTGGCTGACTCAGTTTGTGGCTTCAAAAGTGTTCTGACAAACTAAACCTTTGCGCGCGTGATTCGCTGCACACGGCAAACAATAGCAAAGTTGCAGAGCGTCTGAAACTCAGTCCCGAGGACAGGGCAAGTGAATATATCCAGCGCAGCGTGTGCTACACTTGGGATGGTCTCTTACCTGTTAGCCTGGTTCTCGCGTCTAATCGCGTGTGGTGGATTCTCCTGAGGGGAAAGCGGTCTGCGCTTAGCCCCTCATTAGTGTATTCTAGTTGTCATGGAAACGGATCCTTTTTCTGATCCGTTTTCTTTTTTGTGTAACAGCATTTTTCCTGTGTTCACATGGTGGCCATTTTAAGCTAGTGTTTGTATCATTACTCTGATTTATTACGTACATGTTTCTTGTTGTATTTACAATCTCTCTTGATGTAGAGATCATCAACTGGGAAAATGATTATCAACTTGCAACTTTGGATGTATGCGCACTTTATACATCGATCCAGCACACATGGGCCCTGAAAGCGATTGATCGGGTAACTGCAATGAGACAAGTATAGATTTTCTCGATCTCACAATATATATTGACAACAATCAGATCAGAACTCGTACATATCGGAAACCAACGGAAGTGAATTCAACCCTACATGCAGGGAGCTGCCACTACAGACCAACAATCCTGAACATACCTACAGGTGAATTTATAAGAGCAATAAGAAATTGCCAAACAAATGAACATTTTGAGGAGTGTAATTTACTAACATCTAGGTTTCCTGAAAGAGGCTATACAGTACAATGTGTCAAAAGAGCACTAGAGAAAAGCATAACACTAACCCAAGAACAAACACTAACACCTAAGACTAAAGGGATGGAGCAACCAACAATAGGTTTCATCACTAAATATACTAGTGACCACAGAAATCTATACAAAATACTAGCAAGACACTGGTACCTTCTCAAACTAGATGAGAATATTGCGAATAATGTGGATGATAAACCAAAGATCATAGACAAAAGGCCACCAACCATAAAGAACAAATTGAGTCCATCAAACCTACCAGACCTTACTGGCGAAGAACCAACGATCTGGCTTAAATCCTCTACAAATGGTTTTAGGAAATGTGGTACGTGCACAATGTGCAAATTTGCCCACAACAAAACGGACACATTTACTGGCACTAACAATACAACACTGAAGATTTTACAACCAATTAACTGCAGATCAAATTATGTTGTTTACGGAATTATCTGTATATGTAATTTGGTTAATATTGGCAGCACAATCAGGGAACTCAGGATACGAATTAGAGAACATCTAGCCAAAGTTGGAAGTCAACACCCAAGACTACCATTGGCCTGTCATTGGCAGGAAAAACATCAGATGGCTAACAAAGCTGAAATAAGATTTATTGGCCTCGAAAAGATTTCACTTGGTAGAAGAGGTGGAAACAAGGAAAAGAAATTAAGACAAGCAGAAGCGAGAATAATTTGCAAACTGAACTCCACAGTACTTGGACTAAACACAGATAATGAGATGGTGCCCTTTCTTTAGAGGACCCTATACTTCTGTATAATCCTTTTCTGTTAAAATGAATTAGCATGATTTTGATACAATAAGTTACGTATATCTTTGTTTCTGGACAGGTTTCAGTACGACACCGTAGCAGTTTATCTCATTATGAGAATTGTAATGCTCGTATTGCTACTCGTAGTGAGTGATATCACTTACATCAATGTTAGTAGACAGCGAACCCTAAGATGTTACTTGCTTTAATTACATTTATTAAATGAGACCGGAACCCATCTCAAACATGCACACAACCACTATGTAATTGTAAGTAACAAGGGTTGCCCAGTAAGGTTCCGTGTAGAAATATTATGTTGACTTCAATTTAGAACTACTACACTACCAACACTCATTGAGAGATTGTAAATACAACAAGAAACATGTACGTAATAAATCAGAGTAATGATACAAACACTAGCTTAAAATGGCCGCCATCTGAACACAGGAAAAATGCTGTTACACAAAAAAGAAAATGGACCAGAACAAGGATCCGTTTCCATGACAACTAGAATACACTAATGAGGGGCTAAGCGCAGACCGCTTTCCCCTCAGGAGAATCCACCACACGCGATTAGACGCGAGAACCAGGCTGACAGGTAAGAGACCATCCCAAGTGTAGCACACGCGCTGGATAGATTGACTTGCCGTGTCCTCGGGACTGAGTTTCAGACGCTCTGCAACTTTGCTATTGTTTGCCGTGCGCAGCGAATCACGCGTGCACAGGTTTAGTTTGTCAGAACACTTTTGAAGCCACAAACTGAGTCAGCCAAAGAACGGAATGATAATGAAAGGGCATTACTTTCTCATAAACCTATGCATAAAATAGATGGATACGCACAGTATTATTAATAAGGCAGTCTAAGTAACAGATATTTGAGTTCATTCATTGATACTATCTCGTTCATCAATTTACACTATCTTGTAGTATGAGGTGATATCTATGGTGATTTGACACATACAATTGGAGGTGATATATTTGTTTGATTTGTATTTTTTATGAAGGGAACTAACCCCAGACTTGAAGAGTGACTACTATTGGCTTTAACCCTAAGGGGTAGTATATATGAAAACAAGGTAAAAAGAGACAACCTACACTTATTTTTTCTTGATTGATGATGTGATACTACATGTAACATTGACTAACGAAAATGTGGTTTTGCCCATCTCTTGACCCCCACCAATCCTCCCTTTTCCCCATTCCATTTTTTGTCTGATATTTTTGTTTACTTGGATTTATTAACTGTTGCTACTTTTTATGGCTTGTTCTGATTCATCTACTTGTTTGTTGCAATATGGTCTAACATGTGAATGAACATTTTTGGGACCTTTATTTTTCCATGCTTTCATATTATTTTGGAACTAATTTTCATAATTTTGTGACCACTCATTTTTGTTTGATTGATATTTAAAACTAGCCCTGATTTGAAAAAGGTCCAAGAGGGACCGGAACATGTGTCATCGTAAAGGGCATCCATACAATAAAACATTTGTTGAACAAACTGGGCGAAGTCTCAACTTGGGATTTTCCTTTTATTTAAACCATTCAGATGTGGTTCTCACTTGGCTAAACCACTCCCCAAGGGGACGCGACCGCATTGAATTTGTTGTAGAGAAAAGAACATCTCTGACTTATTTCTGAAAAACATGTCGCCATGTTAGACCTGACCAGCATAGCCAAGCTCTTTTAAGAAACTCTATCAGATGAAACTCTACCCTTGATGGGGGAGATTCCGGAGCAGAATAAACTCTCCTCCTTGAAAGGGGAGACTCCTTCCCAGAATAACCCCCCCCCCTTGTAAGGGGGGCTCTGTATCAAAATAAACGATCCGATTGATGGGGGAGATTCTGTAGCAGAATAAACTCTCCCCATTGAAAGGAGAGACTCTGTAAACTCTGCCCCTTGAAGGGGAGACACTGTGTCAGAATAAACTCTCTGCATTGAACATGGAGACTCTCTAACAGTATAAACTCTCCTCCTTGAAAAATTATACTCTACATTAGAATTATCTCTACCGCTGATGGGTGAGATTCTGTAGCATAATACACTCTCCTCCTTGTAATGGGAGACTCTGTATCTGAATAAACTCTACCCTTGATGGGGGAGATTCTGTGGCTGAGTATACTCTCCCTCTTGAAAGGGGAGACTCTGTTCCAGAATAAACTCCCCCCTTAATGTTGGGAGATTCTGTAGCAGAAAACACTCTCCCCCTTGATGGGGGAGAGTCTGTAGCAGAATAAACTCTCACCCTTGAAAGGGAAGACTCTGTACCAGAATAAACTCTGCCCCTTGAATGGGAGACACTGTATCAGAATAAACTCACCCCTTGATGGGGGAGATTCTGTAGTAGAATACACACTCCCTGTTGAAGGGGGAGATGCTACAACAGTATAACCCTTCCCCCTTGAAAAATGAGACTCTGTATCAGAATGAACTCTCCCCTTAATTGGGTGGATTATATAGAACAATACACTCTCCCTCTGGATGGGGAGACTATGTAGCAGAATACACTCTCCCCCTTGAAGGGGAGACTCTGTATCACCACAAACTCTGCCTCTGTCATGACCACTGCTTCCAAGGAGTCAGGACCAACCCAACACCCTTGGAAGCAGGCTCATAACATATACCATCGGCGCCAGCCAGTCCCAATGGGGACCTTTTGGTGCCAGGCTCATAAAATGGACCAGTCCCGGCACAGGAAGCGCCGGGCTCATAACAAGTGTGAAAGTACTTGGGTGGACCTACCTGCAGCAGACCATGCTGCTTACTTACCAGCAGAATGATGTTTCATTCTCTTCTGGCAGGGACTACTTTTTCTTCTGGGTGGGGCAGGCACCATTCCCTGGATCATTGATGCTGGAACCCTTCTGGAAGCAGGAACTCTTTTTTCCTGGGCGAGGCTGTGGAAGGAGACATCTAAGCACTCCTGTGGGCTATTTAAACCACACCCGATTGGTGCAACGTGCTTCACGTTATTCTGCATCTGCAGCAGGACGCTCACCGTGTCAGCTCCAGGGAATCTTCAGCTCCGGATCCTGTGAATAAGAAAATTACCTGCTGGAACCAGTCTTCAGCAACTCCTGCAAAAACAAAAGGCACAGGTTAGGCAAAAGCAAGGTTGGCGCTTCAACTTACCCGATCCATCGGCAGCATCCTAGGCGTTTTTTCTGCATTTCTCGTCCGGCATCGGGCCTGCAAAGACAAAGAACATTGGTTACTAACGCTTGGTTGCAAAACGACTTACCTGCGTTACGCTCGCCCCAACGCTGCTCGCGCCGCATTCCATCACCTGTAAAGACAAAAAGAGACATTAAGGTGCATTCTACAGCCCTAGAGCAGCCTTTCTTCTTACGTGCCATCCTATTCTCCATCTTCTTGCTTCGTTCATTGCCACGAACCGGGAGTGCATCTTCTTTGGCACCGGCAGCAACTGAAAAGGAAAAAGACATAGACATTAAAAGAGAGCAATCTAAAAAGAACTTTAATACTTACAAGTCACGCTCGTGCAGCAAATGGCGGCATCGCTCTCAAATCACCCTCTGCAATCAAGAGGCTGAACTCGAATCCAGTGAAGTAACTGGACCCAGCGCCCCTGCACCAGACGCAGGATGGAGAGCCCGGCATTCACCTATTTAAGGTGAGCGCGACTACAACCCAGTACCACGGGGAGAGAGGGAGAGAGGGGCTTGGAACTTCTCCCAACCTTCCAGCCACTAATACCTAGATTTTCTACTTGCAGACACCTCACCCTTCGGGTCAAATTTTCAGTGAAGAAGGGGCCTAATCCGGGAACCAAACGAATCCTACGCCTAACGCTGAAGACGGTTTCACCGCCCAGTCAAGACCCGCGCCTCCGAGGGAATCAGGTGAGCGTTACAGAACGCGAAGCCGTACCACATATTTTCCCGCCCAGGCGCAATGGAAACTTCAGACACAGACCAATTGGCCCAGTTACTTGGGGAGTTGAGGGCAGAAGTACACGCAGCACGCCAGGAAACGAATGCCTTAAGGAGGGAGTTAGTGGTCTCTAAGGAACGAACAGACGACTTGGCTAGACAATTGCTGCAAGCCCAAGCGGGACACACTCCTCTGCCTACTCCTAGTGGGAGTCATGCTCCAACGACTTCTACCGATCCGGTGCACATTAACCTACCAGGAAATGTACCTTTGGCTCCGCCCGAGCGCTTTTCAGGTGATCCGAAAAGATTTGCTGTGTTCATCAATCAGTGTCGCTTGCATTTTTTATGCAGACCCGCCGCTTTCCCAACGGACCAGGCTAAGGTGGCCTTCGTGCTCTCATATCTTAGTGGCAGCGCCGCAGATTGGTCTATTCCTTTAGTGACTCGAGATGACCCTGTTCTTCATAACTTCCAGGATTTCCAAGCTAGTATGGAAAAATTGTTTGCAAGACACTCGCAGGGACAGGCCCTGGACAATGAACTTCTTTCACTACCACAGGGCAATCAAGATCTTCTGGCCTACATTGCATCGTTCAACAGATTAGTGGTTGAAACCGGATGGCCTGAGGACAAGAGAATCACCCTGTTCTACAGAGGACTGCGTGGAGAACTTAAAGACGTTCTGGCTCAGGTGGTGAACCCTCCACAAGACTGTTCCGAATACATCGACCTGGTGGTTCAATTGGATCATAGAATACAGAATCGGAAGGCCGATGGTTCCAGATTTGAAACTCGAGTTTTTTCTAGACCACAGAGTTCAGCAAAAGGAAATGATACCGTGGAACCCATGCAGATTGGGGTTGTGAAAGGACCTCTAACCCAAAAGGAAAGGGAAAGAAGAAGACAATTGCAATTGTGCCTTTATTGCGGAAACTCGGGACACTTCCTTCGAGATTGCCCAGTGAAACCAAGGAAGAAGATAGTAGGAGCTTCTGATAAAGGTGCCGAAGGTTCTGAGTCGGAAAACGACCTCGCCCGACAAGTGTAGAGGTCCGCTTGCCGAGCGTTAAAACCAGTTCTTTGACCTCGCATTTCATCATGCCCATGGTCCTCGTGAGTCCAGAACAACCTAATCGTATGCATGCCCTTAAAGCATACATTGATAGTGGCGCAATCGGCAATTACGTGGACTGTGAATTGGCCGCCAGGATGAATCTATCTCTTTGTCCTAAGACGGTGAAAGACGTCATCACCACCGTGGATGGTACGGAAATAGCTTCTGGACCAGTAACTCACACCACCATGGAAGTGACATTGATAAGCCAAGATGGACATCAAGAGAAGATCGTGTTTGACGTAATCAAGGCTCCGCAGTTTCAAGTTATCCTGGGAATCCCTTGGTTGGAGAAGCACAATCCTCAAATTGATTGGCGAGCAAAGACAATCCGGTTTCCAGAATGCGCTCCTACCTGTTATCCTCAACCCCTTACTAAGCTGGCAGCAACTACTTTTGAGAACTCTCAACTGCCTCCAGAATACCGGGAATTTCAAGATGTTTTTCAGAAAGATCAAGCTAATTCTCTGCCTCCTCACAGATCCTACGACTGCCAGATAGACTTGATTCCGGGATCCACTCCTCCGTGCAGTCGAATTTATGCCCTCACAGAACCTGAAAATCTTCACCTGAGGCAGTATTTGGACCAGTACCTGGCTAATGGATTTATCCGTCCTTCGAAGTCCCCAGCCTCCTCAGCTCTGTTCTTCGTTCCAAAAAAAGAGGGAGACCTAAGAACATGTATAGATTATCGTGCCCTAAACCAGATTACGATTAAGAACAGGTATCCGTTACCATTGATCCCTGAACTTCTTGACCAAGTTAAAAGTGCCTGTATCTACACAAAGCTGGACCTCAGAGGAGCTTACCATTTGGTGCGAATAAAAGAGGGCGATGAATGGAAGACGGCCTTTCGTACTAAATATGGACTGTTCGAGTATCAAGTAATGCCCTTTGGATTATGCAACGCACCGGCTGCCTTTCAGTATTTTATGAATGACGTCCTCAGAGAGCTCATTGACGTGTGTGTAGTTGTCTATATAGATGACATTCTGGTCTACTCGTCCTCTGAGGCGGAACATCGAAAACATGTCACAGCAGTACTGGAGAGGCTCCGTAAACACAGACTTTTTGCAAAGCTGGAGAAATGCGTTTTTCATGTCACTGAGGTCGAATTTTTAGGATTTATTTTGTCACCTAATGGTGTCCACATGGACTCAAGGAAAGTGGACGCTATCATTAAGTGGCCCTCACCAACGTCTGTGAAAGGTGTTCAAAGCATGTTGGGCTTCGCCAACTTTTATCGTAGGTTCATTCCAGATTTCTCTCGAGTAGTCCAACCCATTACAGCCCTCCTTAGAAAAAATAAACGTTTCGAGTGGTCGACAGAGGCTGAACAAGCTTTTCAAGAACTAAAAACAAAATTCACCTCGGCTCCGGTTTTAAAACATCCTCGTCCGGAACTCCCCTATATCGTTGAGACCGATGCTTCCAGTCTCGCAATGGGAGCAGTGCTTTCGCAAAGGGACCCAGAGACAAACCAGTTACACCCAGTGGCATTTTGGTCCCGCAAATTTTCGGCTCCCGAAATCAACTATACCATTACAGATAAGGAACTTTTGGCTATTAAGTCCGCCTTTAAAGCCTGGCGGCATTATCTCCTGGGAGCCCGACACACAGTCACCGTCATTACAGATCATCGTAATTTACAGTACCTTAAATCAGCCAAAGCTCAATCCTCTAGACAACTTCGCTGGGCACTATTTTTCGCCGAATTCGACTTTGTGATAACCTACCGACCTGGCAACAAGAATGGTAAAGCTGATGCCCTCTCCCGAATTGGAGTAGATGAACTCACGACCAATCCTGAACCCGTGCCCATAATTCCGGAACAGAGAATCCTGGGTTTGGTTAATGCACAATCCATTGAAGACATTGAAGTTACAGTTAAAAAACTTCTGACTCCAGCAGAGGTGCAAGACTGGCAACTCAAGGGAAAAGACTTCACTACGGATAAGAACTTACTATACTTTCGAGGAAGGTTATATCTACCTTGTACTGATTTACAAAAACAGGTGATCTCATGTTACCATGACTCCTTAATGGAAGGACATCCAGGTATTGCCAAAACGTCAGAAAAGATAAAAAGGCATTTTTGGTGGCCGTCTTGGAGAAAGGACATTAAGAATTTCATAAATTCCTGTGGTGTGTGCGCCCAAAGCAAAAGCCAGAAGGAGAAACCAGCAGGCCTCTTACAACCCCTAGACATTCCTCCACACCCGTGGCATAGTCTCTCCATGGACTTCATCACGGATTTACCACCATGCTCCGGATTTAATACAATTTTAGTAATTGTGGACCTATTCTCGAAAATGGCTCATTTTATCCCATTGAAAGGGTTACCCACAGCTTCAATTCTGGCCCGAGAGTTCCTCGAAAACATCGTTCGGTTGCACGGCTTTCCTTCAGTTTTAATCTCAGACAGAGGAAGTCAATTCATTTCCCACTTCTGGCGGAGTTGTTGTCGCCTAGCCCAAATTGATGTAAGGCTTTCAACGAGCCATCATCCCCAGACCGACGGGCAGACCGAGAGGACCAACCAAACCCTGGAACAATATTTGCGCTGCATGTTACAACAATCGGAGAGTACTTGGAAAGACATTCTCTGGATTGCGGAGTACGCTTATAATAATTCAGTCCATGCTGGAACCGGAAAGACTCCTTTTTTTCTTTTATATGGAAGCCACCCCCGCACCTCAAATCTTGATCCACCTCAAACTCTTGGGACCCCAGCTGTAGATCATCTGCATTCTACAATCATTCAAGCCTTTAAAGAGGCCACGTCTCACCTTAAGCGAGCCAAGGAACAATACAAGAAGTGTGCAGACCTACGTCGAAAGGAGGCCCCTCAATATCTTGTGGGAGATCAAGTCTGGCTATCAACCAAACATTTACCTCTCAAAGGACCACGTACTTTCAATCCACGATACCTGGGACCTTACCCAATCACTGCCATAATAAATCCAGTGGCAGTTAAATTGGGTCTACCTGCCCATATGAAAATACATCCAGTTTTCCACGTTTCTCTACTGAAGCCCATGCAACCTGGAACCCGTTTGACGAAATCTCCAGACCCTATTCTTGTGGACGGAGAACTGGAATTCGAAATACAAGACATCCTAGACTCCAAGATTTCCAAATCAAAACTATACTATCTGATTTACTGGAAAGGTTATGGCCCTCAGGAAAGATCTTGGGAACCGTCGGAACATGTTCATGCACCCCGTCTGGTTAAGAAGTTTCATCGAACTTTTCCTGATAAACCGAAACCCCCGGGGAAGACGAATTTGGGAGGGGCCTTGAGGGGGGGTGCTGTCATGACCACTGCTTCCAAGGAGTCAGGACCAACCCAACACCCTTGGAAGCAGGCTCATAACATATACCATCGGCGCCAGCCAGTCCCAATGGGGACCTTTTGGACCCAGTCCTGGCACCGGTGGTGCCAGGCTCATAAAATGGACCAGTCCCGGCACAGGAAGCGCCGGGCTCATAACAAGTGTGAAAGTGCTTGGGTGGACCTACCTGCAGCAGACCATGCTGCTTACTTACCAGCAGAATGATGTTTCATTCTCTTCTGGCAGGGACTACTTTTTCTTCTGGGTGGGGCAGGCACCATTCCCTGGATCATTGATGCTGGAACCCTTCTGGAAGCAGGAACTCTTTTTTCCTGGGCGAGGCTGTGGAAGGAGACACCTAAGCACTCCTGTGGGCTATTTAAACCACACCCGATTGGTGCAACGTGCTTCGCGTTATTCTGCATCTGCAGCAGGACGCTCACCGTGTCAGCTCCAGGGAATCTTCAGCTCCGGATCCTGTGAATAAGAAAATTACCTGCTGGAACCAATCTGCAGTCTTCAGCAACTCCTGCAAAAACAAAAGGCACAGGTTAGGCAAAAGCAAGGTTGGCGCTTCAACTTACCCGATCCATCGGCAGCATCCTGGGCGTTTTTTCTGCATTTCTCGTCCGGCATCGGGCCTGCAAAGACAAAGAACATTGGTTACTAACGCTTGGTTGCAAAACGACTTACCTGCGTTACGCTCGCCCCAACGCTGCTCGCGCCGCATTCCATCACCTGTAAAGACAAAAAGAGACATTAAGGTGCATTCTACAGCCCTAGAGCAGCCTTTCTTCTTACGTGCCATCCTATTCTCGATCTTCTTGCTTCGTTCATTGCCACGAACCGGGAGGGCATCTTCTTTGGCACCGGCAGCAACTGAAAAGGAAAAAGACATAGACATTAAAAGAGAGCAATCTAAAAAGAACTTTAATACTTACAAGTCACGCTCGTGCAGCAAACGGCGGCATCGCTCTCAAATCACCCTCTGCAATCAAGAGGCTGAACTCGAATCCAGTGAAGTAACTGGACCCACGCCCCTGCACCAGACGCAGGATGGAGAGCCCGGCATTCACCTATTTAAGGTGAGCGCGACTACAACCCAGTACCACGGGGAGAGAGGGAGAGAGGGGCTTGGAACTTCTCCCAACCTTCCAGCCACTAATACCTAGATTTTCTACTTGCAGACACCTCACCCTTCGGGTCAAATTTTCAGTGAAGAAGGGGCCTAATCCGGGAACCAAAGGAATCCTACGCCTAACGCTGAAGACGGTTTCACCGCCCAGTCAAGACCCGCGCCTCCGAGGGAATCAGGTGAGCGTTACAGCCCCTTAAAGGGGAGACGCTGTGTCAGAATTAACTCTTGCCATTGAAGGGGAGACTCTGTTTCAGAATAAACTCTCCCCCTTGATGGGGGAGATTCTGTAGCACAATAAACTATCCCCCATGATGGAAGTCTCTGTACCAGAGTAAACTCTCCCCCTTGAAATTTGAGACACTGTGTCAGAATGAACTGTCCCCATTGAACGGGGAGACTCTGTAGCAGAATAAACTCTCCCCATTGAAACAGGAGACTCTGTATCAGAATAACTCTTTCCTTGATGTGGGAGATTCTGTAGCAGAATAAACTCTCCCCCTTGATGGGGGAGACTCTGTAGCAGAATAAACTCTCTTCCTTCAAAGAGTAGACTCTGTACCAGAATAAACTTTTGCCCTTGAAGGGGAGACTCTGTATCAGAAAAAACTTCCCCCCTTGATGGGGGAGGTTCTTTATCAGAATAAATTCTCCCGTTGATGGGGGAGATTCTGTACCATAATAAACTGTCCCCCTTGAAATGGAGACTCTGAATCAGAATACACTCTCCCCCTTGAAGGGGATAAACTGTGTTAGAATACACTCTCCCTATTGAAGGGGGAGACTCTGAAGCAGTATAAACTGTCCCCCTAGATGGGGGACATTCTGTAGTAGAATACACTCTCCCCCTTGAAAGGGCAGACGCTGAACCAGAATAAACTCTCCACCTTGATGGGGGAGACTCTGTATCAGAATACAGTCTCCCCCTTGATGGGGGAGGTTCCGTATCATAATAAACTCTCTCCTTAATGGTGGAGATTTTGTAGCAGAATACACACTCCCCCTTGATGGGAGAGACTCTGTAGCAGAATAAACTCTCCCTCTTGAAAGGGAAGACTCTGTACCAGAATAAACTTTCCCCCTTGACAGCGGAGGTTCTTTATCAGAATAAACTATCTGATTGATGGGAGAGATTGTGTAGCAGAATACACTCTCCCCTTGATGTGGTAGACACTGTCCCAAAATAAACTCTCCCCTTAATTTTGGGAGATTCTGTATCAGAATACACTCTCCCCCTTGATGGGAGAGACTCTGTACCAGAATACAATCTCCACTTTGATGGGGGGGATTCTGTATCAGAATAAACTCTCCCCTTAATGGTGGAGATTGGGTAGCAGAATACACACTCCCCCTTGATGGGGGAGACTCTGGAGTAGAATAAACTCTCCCCCTTGAAAGGGAAGACTCTGTACCAGAATAAACGTTCCCCCTTAAAGGGAAGACTCTGTACCAGAATAAACTTTTCCCCTTGATGTGGTAGACTCTGTCCCAGAATAAACTCTCCCCTTAATTTGGGAGATTCTGTAGCAGAATACACGCTCCCTCTTGATGGGAGAGACTCTGTACCAGAATAAACTCTCCCGCTTGAAGGGGAGACTCTGTATCAGAATAAACTTTCTGATTGATGGGAGAGATTCTGTAGCAGAATACACTTTGACCCTTTAAAAAGGAGACTATGTATCAGAATAACTCTCCCTTTTGAAAGGGGAGACTCTCTAGCAGAATAACCCCCAACCCTCGAATGAAGGTGAGGACTCCGTATCAGAATAAACTCTCCCCCTTCATGGGGGAGGTTCTTTATCAGAATAAACTTTCCCATTGATGGGGGAGATTATGTAGCAGAATAAACTCTCACTGTTGAAGGGGGAGACTCTGTATCAGAATAAACTCTCCCCCTTGACAGGGGAGGTTCTTTATCAGAATAAACTCTACAATTGATGGGGGAGATTCTGTAGCAGAATACACTCTCTCCATGGAAAGGGAAGGCTCTGTATCAGAACAAACTCTCCCCTTGAAGGGGAGATTCTGTAGCAGAATAAACTCTCCCCTTGATGGGGGCGATTATGTAGCAGAATACACTCGCCCCCTTGGTGGGGGAGACCCTGTACCAGAGAAAACTCTGCCCCTTGAAGGGGAGACGCTGTGTCAGAATAAGCTCTCCCTATTGAATAGGACACTCTGTAGCAGAATAAACTCTCCCCCTTAAAGAAGGAGACTCTGTATCAGAATATACTCTCCCCTTGATTGGGGAGACTCTGTACCAGAATAAACTCTCCCCATTGAAGGGGGACACTCTGTACCAAATAAACTGTCCCCCTTGAAATGGAGACTGTTAATTAGAATAAACTCTCCCCTTGAAGGGGAAAATTCTGTAGCAGAATAAACTCCTCCTTTGATGGGGGGGATTATGTAGCAGAATAAACTTCCTTTCCCCTTTAGTGGGGTAGACTCTGTACCAGAATAAGCTCTCCACTTGAAGGGGAGACTCTGTATCAAAACAAACTTTGCCCCTTAAAGGGGAGACGCTGTGTCAGAATGAACTGTCCTCATTGAAGGGGGAGACTCTGTAGCAGAATAAACTCTCCCCATTGAAACAGGAGACTCTGTATCAGAATAACTCTCTCCTTGATGTGGGAGATTCTGTAGCAGAATAAACTCTCCCCCTTGATTGGGGAGACTCTGCAGCAGAATAAACTCTCCTCCTTCAAAGAGTAGACTCTGTACCAGAATAAACTTTTGCCCTTGAAGGGGAGACTCTATATCAGAAAAAACTTTCCCCCTTGATGGGGGAGGTTCTTTATCAGAATAAATTCTCCCGTCGATGGGGGAGATTCTGTACCATAATAACATGTCCCCCTTGAAATGGAGACTCTGAATCAGAATAAACTCTGCCCTTTGAAGAGGATAAACTGTGTTAGAATACACTCTCCCTATTGAAGGTGGAGACTCTGCAGCAGTATAAACTGTCCCCCTAGATGGGGGACATTCTGTAGTAGAATACAC
The DNA here is from genome assembly GCF_040938575.1 of Ambystoma mexicanum. Classification (NCBI taxonomy): domain Eukaryota; kingdom Metazoa; phylum Chordata; class Amphibia; order Caudata; family Ambystomatidae; genus Ambystoma; species Ambystoma mexicanum. The sequence continues at coordinate 10,223,396 of NC_090941.1, forward strand.
TGTCCCCATTGAAAGGGGAGACGCTGTACCAGAATAAACTCTGCACCTTGATGGGGAGACTCTGTATCAGAATACAATCTCCCCTTTGATGGGGGAGGTTCTGTATCAGAATAAACTCTCCCCTTAATGGTGGAGATTTTGTAGCAGAATACACACTCCCCCTTGATGGGGGAGACTCTGGAGCAGAGTAAACTCTCCCCCTTGAAAGGGAAGACTCTGTACCAGAATACACTTTCCCCCTTGAAGTGGAGACTCTGTAACAGAATAAACTATCCCCCTTGACAGGGGAGGTTCTTTTTCAGAATAAACTATCTGATTGATGGGAGAGATTGTGTAGCTGAATAAACCCTCCCCTTGATGTGGTAGACTCTGTCCCAGAATAAACTCTCCCCTTAATTTGGGAGATAGATTCTGTAGCAGAATACACTCTTCCTCTTGATGGGAGAGACTCTGTAGCAGAATTAACTCTCCCCCTCGAAGGGGGAGACTGTGGAACAGTATAAACTCCCCCCCTGAAAAATTAGACTCTGTATCAGAATAAACTCTCCCCTTCATTGGGGGGGATTATGTAGAACAATACACTCTCCCTCTTGGTGGGGGAGACTATGTAGCAGAATACACTCTCCCCCTTGAAAGGGGAGGCTATATACCAGAATAAACTTACCCCCTTGAAGGGGAGACTCTGTATCGCAATAAACTCTTCCCCTTAAAGGGGAGACGCTGTGTCAGAATAAACTCTCCCCATTGATGGGGGAGATTCTGTAGCACAATTAACTATCCCCCATGATGGAAGTCTCTGTACCAGAGTAAACTTTTCCCTTGAAAGGGGAGACACTGTGTCAGAATGAACTGTCCCGATTGAAGGGGGAGACTCTGTAGCAGAATAAACTCTCCCCCTTGAAAAAGGAGATTCTGTATCAGAATAACTCTCTCCTTGATGTGGGTGATTCTGTAGTAGAATAAACTCTCCCCCTTGATGGGGGAGACTCTGTAGCAGAATAAACTCTCCTCCTTCGAAGAGCAGACTCTGCACAAGAATAAACTTTCGCCCTTGAACGGGAGACTCTGTATCAGAAAAAACTCTCCCCCTTGATGGGGGAGATTCTTTATCAGAATAAACTCTCCCGTTGATGGGGGAGATTCCATAGCAGAATAAACTCTCCCCCTTGAAGGGGAGACGCTGTGTCAGAATAAACTCTCTCCATTAGAGGGGGACACTCTGTACCATAATAAACTGTCCCCCTTGAAATGGAGACTCTGAATCCAAATAAACTCTGCCCCTTGAAGGGGATACACTGTGTCAGAATACACTATCCCCATTGAAGGGGGGGGACTCTGCAGAAGTACACACTCTCCCCCTAGATGTGTGATATTCTGTAGCATAAGAGACTCTCCCCCTTGATGGGGGAGTCTCTGTAGCAGAATATACTCTCCCCGTTGAAAGGGAAGACTCTGTACCAGAATAAACTCTCCCCCTTGAATGGGAGTCCCTGTGTCAGAATAAACTATCCCCCTTGACAGGGGAGGTTCTTTATCAGAATAAACTTTCTGATTGATGGGAGAGATTCTGTAGCAGAATATACTCTCTGCTTGATGTGAGAGATTCTGTAGAAGAATAAACTCTCCCCTTTAGTGAGGGAGACTCTATTGCAGAATAAACTCTCACCCTTGAATGGGTAGACTCTGTACCAGAATAAACTCTCCCCCTTGAAGGGGAGACTCTGTATCAGAATAAACTATCCCCCTTGTTGGGGGTGGTTCTTTATCAGAATACACTTTCTGATTGATGGGAGAGATTGTGTAGCAGAATACACTCTCCCCCTTGAAAAAGGAGACTCTGAATCAGAATAACTCTCCCCTTGATGTGGGGTTTCTGTAGCAGCATAAACTTGCCCCCTTGAAAGGGTAGCCTCTGTACCAGAATAAACTCTCCTCCTTGAAGGGGAGACTGTGTATCAGAATAAACTACCCCCCTTGACGGGGGAGGTTCTTTATCAGAATAAACTCTCCTCCTTCAAAGAGTAGACTCTGTATGAGAATAAACTTTCGCCCTTGAAGGGCAGACTCTGTATCAGAAAAAAACTCTCCCCCTTGATGGGGGAGGTCTTTATCAGAATAAACTCTTCCGTTGATGGGGGAGATTCTGTAGCAGAATAAACTGTCCCCCTTGAAGGGGAGACACTGTGTCAGAATAAACTCTCCCCATTGAAGGGGGATACTCTGTACCATAATAAACTGTCCCCCTTGAAATGGAGACTATGAATTAGAATAAACTCTGCCTCTTGAAGGGGATACACTGTGTCAGAATACACTCTCCCCATTGAAGGGGGAGACTCTGCAGAAGTACAAACTGTCCCCCTAGACAGGGGATATTCTGTAGCAGAATAACTCTCCCCTTGATGTGGGAGATTCTGGAGCGGAATACACTCTCCCCCATAAAGTAGGAGATTCTGTGGCAGAATAAACTCTCTCACTTGAAGAGGGAAACTCTGTAGCAGAATAAACTCGCCTCCTTCAAAGGGTAGACTCTGCACCAAAACAAAACTTTCCCCCTTGAAGGGGAGACTCTGTATTGAAAAAACTCTCCCCCTTGATGGGGAGGTTCTTTATCAGAATAAACTCTCCAGTTGATAGGGGAGATTCTGCAACAGAATAAACTCTCCCCCTTGAAGGGGAGATGCTGTGTCAGAATAAACTCTCCCCCTTGTAGGGGGCACTCTGTACCATAATAAACTGTCCCCCTTGAAATGGAAACTCTGAATCAGAATAAACTCTGCCCCTTGAAGGGGATACACTCTGTCAGAATACACTCTCCCTATTAAGGGGGAGACTCTGCAGCAGTACAAACTGTCCCCCTAGATGGGGGAGATTCTGTAGCAGAATACACTCTCCCTCTTGAAAAGGGAAACTATGAACCAGAATAAACTCTCCTCTTTCATGCGGGAGGTTCTTTATCAGAATAAACGCACAAATTGATGGGGAAGATTCTGTAGCAGAATAAACTCTCCCTGTTGAAGGGGGAGACTCTGTATGCGAATAAACTATCCCCCTTGATGGGGGAGCTTCTTTATCAGTACAAACGCTTCCATTGATGGGGGAGATTCTGTAGCAGAATAAACTCTCCCAATTGAAAGGGGAGACTCCGTACCAGAGTAAACTCTGCCCCTTGAAGGGGAGATACTGTGTCAGGATAAACTCTCTGCACTGCATTGAACAGGGAGACTCTGTAACAGTATAAACACCCCCTTGAAAAATAAGACTCTGTATCAGAATAAACTCTACACCTGATGGGGGAGCCTCTGTAGCAGAATACACTCTTCCCATTGAAACCGGAGACTGTGTATCAGAATAAACTTTCCCCCTTAAAGGGGAGACTCTGTATCAATATAAACTCTACCCCTGATGGGGGAGATTCTGTAGTAGAATAAACTCTCCCCCTTGAAACGGGAGACTCTGTATCAGGATAAACTCTCCCCTTGATGGGGGAGATTCTGTAGCAGAATAAACTCTCCCCCTTGACGGGGGAGGTTCTGTATCAGAATAAACTCTCGCCTTAATGGGGGAGATTCTCTTGCAGAATACACTTTCCCCCTTGATGGGAAAGACTCTGTAGCAGAATAATCTCTCCCCCTTGAAGGGGAGACTCTGTATCAGAATAATCTCTCCCCCATGATGGGAGAGACTCTGTAGCAGAATAATCTCTCCCCCTTGAAGGGGAGACTCTGTATCAGAATAATCTCTCCCCCTTGAAGCGGAGACTCTGTAGCAGAATAAACTCTCCCCTTGATGGGGGAATTCTGTAGCAGAATAAACTCTCCCCCTTGATTCGGGATACTCTTTAGCAGAATAACTCTCCCCTTGATGTGGGAGATTCTTTAGCAGAATAAAATGTGCCTCGTGAAAGGGTAGACTCTGTACCAGAATAAACTCTCCCCCTTGAAGGGGAGACTCTGTGTCAGAATGAACTATCCCTTGATGGGGGAGGTTCTTTATCAGAATAAACTCTCCCATTGATGGGGAGCTTCTGTAGCAGAATAAACTCTCCCCATTGAAGGGGGAGACTCTGTAGCAGAATAAACTCTCCCCCTTAAAAAAGGGGACTCTGTACCAGAATAACTCTCCCCTTGATGGGGGAGATTCTGTAGCAGAATAAACTCTCCCCCTTGAAAGGGTAGTCTCTGTACCAGTATAAACTCTACCTTTGATGGGGGAGACTCTGTATCAGAATAAACTCTCCCCCTTGAAGGGGAGACTGTTATCAGAATAAACTCTCCCCCTTAAAAAGGAGTCTCTGTGTCAGAATAAAAAATACCCCTTGACGGGGGAGGTTTTGCATCAGAATAAACTCTGTCCTTGATGGGGAAGATTCCGTAGCAGTATAAACTCTCCACCTTGATGGGGGAGAGTCTGGAGATGAATACTCTATTCCCCTTGAAAGGGGAGACTCTGTACCAGAATAAACTCACCCCTTGAAGGGGGAGACTATGTATCAGAATATACTCTCCTCTTGATGGGGGAGACTCTGTAGCAGAATACACTCTTCCCCTTGAAATGGGAGACTATCGGACTCATTACGAGGTTGGAGGTAGCCATGGAGCTATTAGCTCCATGGCTGCCTCCAAAACCCTTCCGACTCCTCCCTGGTGAAAGGAGCAATTACCGGTCCTATCTGAGGTCGGAGGGACCGGTAATTTCCCATTCACCAGGGCCATTCCCATTCTCATTTGATCCCCCATAGGGCTCAATGGGAATGGGGAAGGTCCTAATAATGGTACCACAATTTGCGGTACCATTATTAGCTCTAGAGTCCCTATGCGGGTCCCGTCCTTAACGCCTACAAAAAACAGACGTTAAGAAAGGACCCGCAAAGGGAACTCGTAGTAGGGAGGTTAGGGATCACCAGCACCGGTGCCCTTACCGGTGCCGGTAATCCCTTACCTCCCACCTCGTAATAAGGCCCTATGTATCAGAATCAACTTTCCCCCTTGAAGGGAGACTCTGAATCAGAATACATTCTCTCCTTGATGGGGGAGATTCTGTAGCAGAATAAACTCCCCCCCCTTGGTGGGGGAGACTCTGTAGCAAAATAAAATCTCCCCCTTGAACAGGGAAACTCTGTACCAGAAAAAACTCTGCCCCTTGAGGGGGAGACACTGGGCCTCATTACACGGAAGGCGATAGCCATGGCGCTATTAGCACCACGGCTACCCACTTACTGCCGTCGGAGGCCGGCTTCCCGGAATAGGGACTTATCGGCCTACTCCGACCTCTGCGGGACCGGTAGGCCCCCATTCCGGGAACCATTCCCTTTCCCATTTGAGCCCCCATAGGGCTCAATGGGAATGGGGAAGGAGCAAATAACGGTACCGCAATTTGCGGTACCGTTATTTGCACTGAAGTCCCTCAGCGGGTCCTGTCCTTAACGTGTGGTCTGACCACACGTTAAGGACGGCACCCGCTGAGGGACCTCGTAGTAGGGCGGTGGGGATTACCGGCACCAGTGCCCTTACCAGTGCCAGTAATCCCCTACCGCCTTCCGTGTAATTAGGCCCCCTTTATCAGAATATACTCTCCCCATTGAAGGGGAGACTGTGTATCAGAATAATTCTCCCCTTGATGGGGGAGGTAATTTATCAGAATAAACTCTCTCATTGATGGGGGAGATTCTGTAGCAGAATAAACTCTCCCCCTTGAAGGGGAGACGCTGTGTCAGAATAAACTCTCCCTCTAGAAAGTGGAAACTATGTACCAGAATATACTTTACACCTTGAAAGGGAGACTCTGTAGCAGAATAAACTCTAGTCCTTAAAAAAGGAGACTCTGTATCACAATGAACTCTTCCCTTGATGGGGAGAGTCTGTAGCACAATAAACTTTCCCCCTTGAAAGGGGAGACTCAGTACCATAATAAATTCTCCCCCTTGAAGGGGAGACTCTGTATCAGGATAAACTGTGCCCCTTGAAGTGGAGACAGTGTGTCAGAATACACTCTCCCTATTGAAGGTGGGGACTCTGTAGCAGTATACACTCCCCCCTTGAAAAAGGAAATTCTCTATCAGATGAAACTCTCCCCTTTATGGGTGAGATCCTTTAGAAGAATACACTCTCCCCATTGAAGGGGGAGACTCTGTATGCGAACAACCTATCCCCCTTGACGGGGGAGGTACTTTATCAGAATAAACCCTTCCATTGATGGGGGAGATTCTGTAGAAGAATAAACTCTCCCCATTGAAAGGGGAGACTCTGTACCAGAGTAAACTCTGCCCATTGAAGGGGAGACAATGTGTCAGGATAAACTCTACGCATTGAACAGGTAGACTCTGTAACAGTATAAACTCCCCCCCCTTGAAAAAGAAGACTCTGTATCAGAATAACTCTCCCCTTGATGTGGGAGATTCTGGAAAGGAATACACTCTCCCCCATGAAGTGGGAGATTCTGTAGCAGAATAAACTCTCTCCCTTGGAGGGAGAAACTCTGTAACAGAATAAACTCTCCCCCTTGAAGGGGAGATGCTGTGTCAGAATAAACTCTCCCCATTGAAGGGGGCACTCTGCACCATAATAAACTGTCCCCCTTGAAATGGAGACTCTGAATCAAAATAAACTCTGCCCCTTGAAGGGGATACACTGTGTCAGAATACATTCTCGCCTTTTAAGGCGGAGACTCTGCAGCAGTACAAACTGTCCCCCTTGAAAGGGAGACTCTGTGTCAGAATAAACTCTCCCGTTGATGGTGGAGATTCTGTAGCAGAAAAAACTCTCCCCTTTGAAGGGGAGACACTGTGTCAGAATAAACTCTCCACATTGAAGGGGGACATTCTGTAGCAGAATACACTCTCGTCTTTAAAAAAGGAGACTCTGTATCAGAATAAACTCATCCCTTGATGGGGCAGATTCTGTAGCAAAATAAACTCCCTCCCTTGAAAGGGTAGACTCTACACCAGAATAAACTCTCCCCCTTGAAGGGGAGACTCTGTATCAGAATAAACTCTGCCCCTTGAAGGGGAAACAGTTGTGTCAGAATAAACTCTACCCATTGAAGGGGGGACTCTGTAGCAGTATACACTCCCCGACTTGAAAAATGAAACTCTCTATCAGATGAAACTCTTCCCTTGATGGGTGAGATTATGTAGCAGAATAAACTCTCCCCTGTTAAAGGGGAGACTCTGTTCCAGAATGACCCCCCCCCCTTGAAGGGGGGACTCTGCATCAGAATAAACTCTTCATGCGGGAGGTTCTTTAACAGAATAAACACACAAATTGATTGGCAGGATTCTGTAGCAGAATAAACTCACCCCGTTGAAGGGGGAGACTCTGTATGCGAATAAACTATCCCCCTTAATGGGGGAGGTTCTTTATCAGTATAAACTCTTCTATTGATGTTGGATTTTCTGTAGCAGAATAAACTCTCCCAATTGAAAGGGGAGACTCTGTACCAGAGTAAACTCTGCCCCTTGAAGGGGAGATACTATGTCAGGATAAACTCTCTGCACTGCATTGCATAGGGGGATTCTGTAACAGTATAAACCCCCCTTGAAAAATAAGACTGTGTATCAGAATAAACTCTACACCTGATGGGGGAGACTCTGTAGCAGAATACACTCTTCCCATTGAAAGGTGAGACTGTGTATCAGAATAAAGTTTCCCCCTTAAAGGGGAGACTCTGTATCACTATAAACTCTACCCCTTATGGGGGATATTCTGTAGTAGAATAAACTCTCCCCCTTGAAATGGGAGACTCTGTATCAGGATAAACTGCTTCCTTGATGGGGGAGATTCTGTAGCAGAATAAACTCTCCTACTTGACGGGGGAGGTTCTGTATCAGAATAAACTCTCGCCTTAATGGTGGAGATTCTCTAGCAGAATACACTCTCCCCTTGATGGGAGAGACTCTGTAGCAGAATAAACTCCCCCCCTTAAACGGGGAAATTCTGTAGCAGAATAAACTCTCCCCCTTGATTTGGATACTCTTTAGCAGAATAAACTGTGCCTCGTGAAAGGGTAGACTCTGTACCAGAAGAAACTCTCCTCCTTGAAGGGGAGACTTTGTGTCAGAATAAACTATCACCTTTATGGGGGAGGTTCTTTATCAGAATAAACTCTTCCATTGAAGGGGGATTCTCTGTAGCAGAATAAACTCTCCCCCTTAAAAAAGGGGACTCTGTACCATAATAACTCTCCCCTTGATGGGGGAGATTCCATAGCAGTATAAACTCTCCCCCTTGATGGGGGAGAGTCTGGAGATGCAATACTCTATTCCCCTTGAAAGGTGAGACTCTGTACCAGAATAAACTCACCCTTTGAAGGGGGAAACTATGTATCAGAATATACTCTCCTCTTGATGAGGGAGATTACGTAGCAGAATAAATTCTCCCCCTTGATGGGGGAGACTCTGTAGTTGAATACACTCTTCCCCTTGAAATGGGAGACTATGGGCCTCATTACACGGTAGGCGGTAACCATGGCGCTATTAGCACCATGGTTGCCGCCGGTATTTTACCGTGTCCGCCTTGGTGGATGGCGGAATTACCGCCCTACTCCAAGGTGAGCAGGGGCGGTAATTTCCCATTCACCAAGGCTCTTCCCCATTCCCATTTTTGCCCCCATAGGGCATAATGGGAATGGGAAGGTGCTAATTACGGTACCGCAAATTGCGGTAACGTAATTAGCTCCGAGGTCCCTTTGCGGCACCAAACTTTAACGGCTGGTAAAACCAGCCGTTAAAGTCGGGTCCCGCAAAGGGAACTCGTAGTAAGGCGGTAGGGGTTTACCGGTACCGGTGCCCTTACCGGTACCGGTAAACCCCTACCGCCTACCGTGTAATGAGGCCCTATGTATCAGAATCAACTTTACCCCTTGAAGGGGAGACTCTGTATCAGAATACATTCTCTCCTTGATGGGGGAGATTCTGTAGCAGAATAAACTCTCCCCATTGAAGGGGTAGACTCTGTAGCAGAATAAACTCTCCCCCTTGAAAAAGGGGACGACTCTGTACTAGAATAACTCTCCCCTTGATGGGGGAGATTCTGTAGCAGAATAAACTCTCCCCCTTGAAAGGGTAGGCTCTGTACCAGTATAAACTCTCCCCTTGATGGGGGGAGACTATGTATCAGAATAAACTCTCCCCCTTGAAGTGGAGACTGTTATCAGAATAAACTCTCCCCCTTAAAAAAGGAGTCTCTGTATCATAATAAAACATACCCCTTGACGGGGGAGGTTTTGCATCAGAATAAACTCTGTCCTTGATGGGGAAGATTCCGTAGTAGTATAAACTCTCCCCCTTGATGGAGGAGAGTCTGGAGATGAATACTCTATTCCCCTTGAAAGGGGAGACTCTGTACCAAAATAAACTCACCCCTTGAAGGGGGAGACTATGTATCAGAATACATTCTTCCCCTTGAAATGTGAGACTATGGGCTTCATTACGAGGTTGAAGGTAGCCATGGAGCTGCTAGCTCCATGGATGCCCCCAAAACCCTTCCGATACCTCCCTGGTGAATGGAGAAATTACCAGTCCATTCCGAGGTCGGAGCGACCGGTAATTCCTCATTCACCCGGGCCATTCCCCATTCCCATTTGAGCCCCCATAGGGCTCAATGGGAATGGGGAAGGTGCTAATAACGGTACCGCAAATTGCTGTACCGTTATTAGCTCTAGAGTCCCTTTGCGGGTCCCGTCCTTAACGCCTGCAAAAACCAGGCATTAAGGAAGGACCCGCAAAGGGAACTCGTATTAGGGAGGTAAGGGATTACTGGCACCGGTGCCCTTACCGGTGCCAGTAATCCCTTAGCTCCAACCTCGTAATGAGGCCCTATGTATCAGAATCAACTTTCCCCCTGGAAGGGAGACTCTGTATCAAAATACATTCTCTCCTTGATGATAAAATCTCCCCCTTGAACAAGGAAACTCTGTACCAGAAAAAACTCTGCCTCTTGAGGGGGAGACACTGTGTCAGAATAAACTCTCCCCATTGAAGGGGAGACTATGTATCAGAATAAACTCTCCCATTGATGGGGGAGATTCTGTAGCAGAATAAACTCTCTGTATTGAAGGGGGAGACTCTGTAACAGAATAAACTCTCCCCCTTGAAGGGGAGACTCTGTATCAGAATAAACTATCTCCCTTGACGGGGGAGGTTCTTTATCAGAATAAACTCTCCCATTGATGGGGGAGATTATGTAGTAGAATAAACTCTCACCATTAAAGGGGGAGACTTTGTAGCTGTATAAACTCTCCCCCTTTATGAGGGAGGCTCTGTAGCTGAATTCACCCCCCCTTAAAAGGGGAACTATGTACCAGAATAAACTTTCCCCCTTTAAGGGCAGACTCTGTATCAGAATAAACTCTCCCCTTCATGGGGGATATTCTGTAGCAGAATACATTCTTCCCCTTGGTGGGGCAGACTCGGTAGCAAAATAAACTCTGCCCCTTGAAGGGGAGATGCTGTGTCAGAATACACCCTACCCATTGAAGGCGAAAACTCTGTAGCAGAAAGAATAAACTCTCCCCCTTAAAAAAGGAGACTCTGTATCAGAATAAACTCTCCCCTTGATGGGGCAGATTCCGTAGCAAAATAAACTCTCTGCCTTGTAACAGGAGACTCTGTACTGGAATAAACTCTTCCCCTTAAAGGGGAGACTCTGTATCAGAAAAAAATATCCCCCTTGACGGGGGAGGTTTTGTACAGAAAAAAACTCTGTCCTTGATGGGGAGATTCTGTAGCAGTATAAACTCTTCCCTTGAAGCCGGAGACCATGTATCAGAATATACTCTCCGCTTGATGGGGGAGATTACGTAGCAGAATAAACTCTCCCCCTTGATGGGGGAGACTCTGTAGCAGAATACACTCTTCCCATTGAAAGGGGAGACTATGTATCAGAATAAACTTTCCCCTTTGAAGGGGAGACTCTGTAGCAAAATAAAATCTCCCGTTTGAAAGGGGAAACACTGTACCAGGAAAAACTCTGCCCCTTGAAGGGGAGGCACTGGTTCAGAATAAACTCTCCCCATTGAAGAGGGACACTGTAGCAGAAAAACCTCTCCCCCTTAAAAAAACAGACTCTATATCAGAATAAACTCTCCCCTTGATGAGGGAGACTCTGGAGCTGAATACTCTCTCTCCCTTGAAAGGGGTGAATTTGTACCAACATAAACTCTCCCCTTGAAGGGGGAGACTATGGGCCTCATTTCGAGTTTGGAGGTAGCCATGGTGCTATTAGAACCATGGCTGCCTCCAAACCGGGCTCCAATACTGGGTTCTTGTAATGGGGACTTACCGGGTCATTCCGACATAGGAGGACCCAGTAATTCCTCCTTGCAGGAACCATTCCCCATTCCCGTTTGAGCCCCCATAGGGCTCAATGGGAATGGGGAGGGAGGTAATAACGGGCACATTACAAGTGGCCCGTTCTTACATCCCTCTTCCCCTCACGGGACCCGGAAAAGACATCTGGTTTTACCAGACGTCTGATCCGGGTCCCGCAAAGGGAACCTCGTAATCGGCGCTCCCGTAATTAAGGGGGCCGGTCCGCTAAGGGCGCCTGGTAAAACCCCTTACCTCCTACCTCATAATGAGGCTCAAAGTAATGATCAGCCCCAGTCAGACGTAAGTTGTCCGTTTCCAACGAGTCAGAGGCAAAGGAACCAGTAGAAGGATAGAGGCTATTATTTAAGACATTTGAAGGGGGAGGGAGTGAAAGGTAGTGTTGCTTATCAAAGAATATCAGCCACTGACAAATGAACAAACAATTGTCAGAAACCTGAAGCATTATACAAGCAGCATGCAGGCACAAGTACAACATTGAATCCTCCTACCTCAGTAAGACTAGGCCACTGACCATCCTCACTGCATGACACCACCAACACATCCCTCAAACATGCCAAAGAACACTGAGGTAAGAAACAGATTTATGGTGGTGGCTGGCTGAGATAAGTAGTATCATATTGCTGAATAGAGCACATAGTGTTGGCAGATATTATAAATGTTGATGGCAAATACTGTATGCTGCGGAGATGCATATTGAAAATTGGAACATCATTAACACCGAAGATTTTGCAATCAGCAAACCACGTTTTGCGTTTCGACGCATGCCAAATTTGAGAGACAAACTCGTACATACATACAGAGCACCGACCAAGGATAGATCTAACAGTCAATTGACATTGTGGAACTTACCCCCGGTAGTCAGCCACTTTCCATGCGGGAAATGTTCGGTCTGCAAATTAACATCTAACATGAAACATGTAGACCTTAAAGGGAGAAAATGCGAATTAAAGCATTTTACGAATTGCAACTCAAAATGGGTAGTTTATGGGATTAAATGCCCATGTGGTTTGTTATATATTGGCAAAACTAAGAGACCAATCCGCCAGAGAATCTGTGAACACAGATCCTGTGTTAAGAATCAGGTACCTGATAAACCTCTAGTGGCACATTTTAAAAATGCCCATCATGGAGTGCAAGATATCTATTGGTTAGTCATAGAAGTAATACTGGCTCAACCCAGAGGCGGTAACAGGGATCTGAAGCTAAGACAAGCCGAACAGAAATGGATATATTCCCTAGACACTGTAAAGAATGGACTAAATATCTCCATTGAATGGTCTCTCTTCATTCATCATAAAAAGTAAATAAGACCCAGGGGCTGTTAGTTTGGCCATAATATAAGCCCTCTGTTAAATATGGCAAAAGTCTCCAATAGGGATTTATTTGGGAAATGAGTGAATAACAGACTTGGTACTCAGTTTCCCATAATACTGCTACACCACATCTTTGGACAACATGCCCACAGTAAGATGGCCGCGGATTACGTGTGATTGTAGCACATGACACATTATTTGGGAAATATCATTGCAGGCAGATATGCTATAATCAGTAAATCAGCGTTTGGGGTTCCCACATCTTTAAATGATATGCCCACAGTAAGATGGCAGCGGGTCACGTGCTATTAGGGCACGAGAGCATGGGTTGCATCATTAAATAACATTACGAATACATGATAAATAAACATGAACGAAACGAGATGCTCATGTATACGGCGATACGGTATTAATTACTCTGTAGAAAGGACATCTTCAGAACAACACGGTCGTGAGTCACGTGATACGATGGCACATGAATGCGTGCGCGGATCACGTGATATTGTGATATTTGCTATGAAAGACGGACTAATCAGTTAGTAGGCTCGCCACAGTGCTGAGAAGCAGTTGTCAACTGCGAGCGGGACGGAAGGTTGCAGTTTAACCTTTGAGGTAAGACACAGGCATTATGCACATGTTTAGTCATGAGGTAGTTAGAAGGGAGAATTAATTTTGCTTCACTTTTTCGTTCACTGTCACGATTTAGATCACGCCCAGCCCAGCCACGCTAAGGGCGAGGAAAGACTAAGTTCTCCTCGTATAAATTGAAGTAATTTGAAGATAGTGGAGAGAACCTCATGGGTAAGCCTTATTCTAATATTATAGAATTCCAAGGCGTATACTGTCTCTTTAGCTGTAATCTTTGAGGCGATCATTGGTAAATCAGTAAAACAACATAGACCCTTGCTTTTATTACAGACTAAGACCGTGTACTAAATAGCAGACGATTCTTTTTTGGCCTGTGAAAAAGAACACAATTAGGAGGCAACCGCGCCTTTATGGCAGATACACGAGTAACTTGGATAAGTGCATAACAGTTGAAGATTCAACAAGAGGTGAGCATTCAGAATGTGTGACTCACAAATGATTGAGAAACAAGTATAGAGGGGCACCTGATTAATGTATGTTTAAAACAACATCATAAGTGTCCCCCCATTGATAGATTAGAGTGATAAGTGTTTCTTGTTCAAAGAACGTTAGACTAATGAAATGAAGACCCTATAGGGAGAATGTGTAATTATAGACATAAGATATAAAGAGAGTGAATCATGTCTAATGTTATAGAAAAGTGTGAAAGTGGTCAATAATGATACCACTTAAGAATGAATATATCCCTGCTGCCTATACAAATAACAGAGATGAAGTTGTTATAGATGTTTTACAGCATTTCTTTTGCACACAAAGTTGAAAACCATGTTTTTAAGTTTAGTTGTTTGTTTGTTTTTTAGAGAGATTGCAAATTGTGGTACACCATTCAGTGTGTGAAAACCAGAACATGAACTATACCTGAGTGCCCTGAGGACAGCACCAACAGGATACGCAATAGGGAATATTTGCCTTGCCTATTTTTCAAGAGATATATTTCTATGTTGGTTCTAGAAACACATTGTTATATCAAGTGTTGGCACATTCCTTTTTTGCCTATATAAATTGGGAAGGGCATAAACAAGAACGGTGACTCCTTGTGGAGAATAGACCATAGAAAGGCATAAGTAAGGTTTTTGATGTGTTTATTGTTATACCTCTAGTGGAAATGCACATACAATAATATGTGGTCAAGTATGTGTTTTGAACAAATGTATGTGTTGTTTTAATATTGTGTATTTGAATTGATGATATGTTGTGATAAATATTAAAATATGTATATTTTTTCAACAACTACATGGTTAAGAGCCCTTGTTTTCGGGTAAAAGATGCAAAGGATTAAACGTGTATACATCTAGGGTAGCTCACTCGGAGCGGTAAGGGAAGGAAGCTGATTTGTGGGATTCTTTTTTACTTTAAATACTGTATGCAGCCTGACAAAGCACCATTGGAGCAGGGCCAGGCAGAGCCATGAAGAGATTCAGTGAGACATTCTGAGGTAGATTGTCAATCGTAAAGTGCACACTACTGGAAGTTGACAGGGTTGCACAGCAGAATTGTCAGTCAGCAAGGTGACAGTACAAACCCAACTCATTGACACTGTGGCAATGTGACCAAAGATGGAGCCTCTGCACAGAGATGGCCATTTAGGTGCGGCCAAGAAACGCGCAGGCAAACTAGTCTACATACACAATGAAGGATTACTGCTTATCACAGGTATATCACCTATGTAATGTCTGTCAAATCAGAAAAAAACAGCACAACGCACAGTGAATGAAATTGCCAATGACATGCAGCATATTTCTTCAGCATTAGTAGGAGCATAAGCAGCAGTGCATGGACTCAATTAAGCTCATAACATCGTGTTAGGGCCTCATTATGAGTTTGAAAGTAATTCTGCTGGTATTGCAGCACAATTCACCTTAATCTTCAATCCGTCCAGCAGAATTACCTATGAATTATGAGTGTGGTGTGAAAACAAGGAAATAATATGGGGCAGGGTAACCAAAAAGGAAACACACCAAACACAGGTTACAAAGGAACATACAAAGTACTTTATTTTATACTGAATCCAGTTACAAAAGAACAGAACAAAATTCAGATAGCTATCGACCCTCAGTACAACACAGCAAACTCCGGCGTGGTTCGGTGTGCTCAGTGAGTGCAAATATTCATTGAAACAGTCAGGCTTTTATACATTTCTCCAGCCTGTTGTCCAGCCTTTCTGCAGGTTAACCATTCCATAAATAAGTTACTGCTCTAGGGTCCCTTGCCAGGTCAAATCTAGTTCATCTTAGGTTTATACATTAACAAGAAGAAATGGTAATAATGTATGCTCTAGGCCTAACATTACAATGCAGGACTTAATTTATACAATGTAGTTAAGCAGGTGTTCTCATTCAATTATAGATCAGTTTCGGTGATACAGGTAATCCATTGCACACAGGTCAGCAGAAGGACAAGGTCTCAGCTCATGACCCTAACAAGTGGCCTGCAGGCAAGTTATACATTAGCTGTACAGAGGTCATGACAATCGAGTTCTGTTCTGAATAACATAGGCTACCATTTTAGCTCACATGGTGACTTTATAGAGCAAGAAAACCTAAAATGGCGGCTTGACCCAAAATGACAGTTTACATGGTTTCTAAGGTCAGGACCTTGCAATGCGAGTTTATTCACATGTAGTTTATAAGCAGCTTGTTAGCAGCTTGGCGTAGGCCAATATACATATATATTCATAGCAATAGGAGGCACGATATAATTTCTAGTTTGACAAACCCTCCTTTTGGCCTATGCCAAGTGCTAAACTACTTCTGATCTCCCTGCAAATAACTCCATGTGTCATCGTCCATACACCCTGAATAGCTGTCAGAAATATCTATCGCCATTAGATCTTTTACTAAGATCTCTTTCAGTACATACTCCTTAGAGGTTTTATCCGGGGCATACACTTTATGTCCTATTGTACCTATCACCTGAGCGCAACATCCCCCTAGCATTGAACATATACTTGGTAGACATTGGATACAACAACAAAGAAATAGCAGAATTCCCAAAATAATCAGCAAGACTGAAAGCACTTTCCAACCCCAAGACCGCAAGAAGTCCCAGAACCAAGCGCTAAGATCCCAATTTCCCTCGGGAACATGCACTTCTGAACTAAGAATGTGCAGATTCTGTATTGCCTTAAAAATAGTTGGGGAGGAATCCGGTACGAAAACACAGCAAGCGGACCCCACTAGTTTGCATACTCCACCACGTTCAGCCAGAATGACATCTAATGCCATCCGGTTCTGAAGCGCTACCAATCTGATCGCTTTCTGCTCTAAAGTCATATTATAGAGTATATCTGTGGTCCGGTTGATGGTTCTCTCCAGTACTCTCGTTAGTTTCCTGATATCCTCGGAATTCGCTATCTGCCCAAAGAATGGAAGAAATGATTTCGCTACATCTCCTAAAACCTGTGCTGAAGTGTCGCCATTCTCGTCCCGCCGTGGCCGAGCCTTCGAAACCTCTACAGTACTTGCTATAAACACCCCAGGTAACAGGACTCCTAGATAACAAGTTCCCTGCCAATCCCTGGGCAACCATGGAAATGCTACATTACCGCAAACAAAATAGATAGGTTCGCCTACATACAAAGGTCTGTCTTCCCCAGTCAAATTTGCAACGTTGGCACAACCTTTAAAATCTCCCATTGACCGGGTGTCATTCCTCTGGATGCAGAAAGAAACTGAATCGGGGCTATGGTTAACAGTATGAGAAGGAGGCACGGCATCCTTATTGCTAGCGGAGCCATTTTAAAGGAAATCAAAGATTGGAAAGGACGAGACAGTCTATCAGAAGGCCTAATAGAAGCAATATTCAAATTAGTGCCATCAAAGTTCCCCGAGATGCAATCATTCCATCGGCCAAAGAACAGTGCTCTAATTGAAGCATAACAAGCAGTTGTCAAAGGTAAAGGGTGAATATACCAACCTAGCCCCTTATCCCCATGTTGCGGTAAATGCGAGCAGATCCAACAGTTGGTTCTGTTAAAGATTGCATGGGTAGCATTCATAATTAGAAGTAGAGTGTTATTTTGATAATTCCGTCTATGCAAAAGATCTCTAGGTGACAAGGTATGTAGTTGCACAGAAGGAGTGGGAACAACAGTTATATTTTCAACAGGTAGGAAATCATTCAAAGGGTACATTCTCTCCAAATACCAAAACCCACAACCAACCGTTACTAAAAGTCCCGTGATTATCACCAGTAGACAACAAAACGTTTTCGGGGCCCCCATACATATCTGCTCATTGTCTCTCCTAGTCACATTTTTGTCCAAAAGTTCAGTATGAACGGTAGCGGATGCGGGCATTGTCGTCTTCAATCGAGAAACACCAATTGTTCGTTTGCTGGCGACTCCGGTCGCGTATCTTCTTAATGTCTTTTCCCACAACCCTTAGCCAGCAGAACCCTTTATGCAATTGGGCCAAAAAAAGGCAAGCCCTCAAATTCTTTCAGTTGTACAGCAAGAACCGTATTGCAAACCTATCTCCTTGGGCGGAGATTATACTTCACAGTTTCCGGTGCATAAGAATCAGCAGACAGGATGTCGTCACTTCCCACAGGAGGTGGCGAGTGAACGGAAGTTGGATCAGAAGATGGATGATCCACAAATGATGCAGTGGGAGAGCAAGGAGGCAAGATGGCCGTTTTGTCGGGCCTTACAACTTCCGGAACGGCCTCCGATACTCTCTCTCCACCGTCTGCCGTTTCGGGTACGTTGGTTTCAATGTCGGAAAGGGGTTCTGCGTCTTCTGTATCGTATGGCACTGGGTGTGGGATCCGTTTGGTGTGGCTGCCGTGGATCCAGTGGCGACGTCCTCCTACCCGCACCGCAGTCTGAGTGACCAGGAGCACCTGGTAGGGGCCCCTCCAACATGGTGCGAGGCAAGACGCTCTATCGAAGGATTTAACGAGGATCCAATCCCCTGGTCGTAGACTGTGACCGGGGCCCTCGTACCTCACCGGCAATGCCTCTCGCACCTGGTGATAAATTGAAAACAGGTTTTTAGTCAATTGGTTACAATAGTCGGAGAGAAGTACATTTTCTACATCGCGCAATGCGCAGCTTTTAGGCAAACCCCAAATATTAGCAGGTCTCCCCATTACCACCTCAAAGGGAGAGAGCCCAGTCTTAGTTTAAGGGGTTGTCCGCATTGAAAGTAACACGATCGGTAAGGCGTCCGGCCATTTTAGTTTGGTGCTGACACACGTCTTAGCGAGCTTGTTTTTTATGATACCATTGTGTCTTTCCACTAATCCGGCGCTCTGAGCATGTCTGGCCGAATGGAATCATTTGTCAATTTGCAATGCCGTACATATCTGTAGAATTACAGCAGCGATAAAATGCGGACCATTATCCGACCAGATAACTCTCGGCAAACCGAACCGTGGGAAGAATTCCTTTAACATGGTTTTTGCAGTGGTCATGGCTGTAGCGTCTTTAACAGGGAAAGCCTCGACCCACTTACTAAAGGCGCAAATGACCACAAGGACATATTTTAGATTGTTACATCGCTCCATTTCAATAAAGTCAAAGTGAATCACTTCAAACGGGACAGAAGGAGGCCTAAAGCTACCTCTTGGAGTTGCTGTCCCCTTTACCACATTGTGTTGTAGGCAAATCATGCAATTTTGGACATAATGCTGGGCAATTTTTGAAATCTTATCATTTACCCAGACTTTCTCTAACATTCTCGTGATCTGTTGAGCGCACACTGTTAGGAAAGATTTCGTAATTGTGGGTAATTTTCCTTCCATGTGGCAACCCCTAAACTTTTTGCTGTTGTTTTTCACCTTGTTCTCGACTTTGCCAGAGAAGTGCAGCCTTCTGCCGCACTCCTCTGGGCTTTCGCTCCATTCTTACGGGGAAACTGACATGCCCTTAAGACAGTCAGTACCGGGAAACGCTGTTTTCCGTAGTTTCTTTTATCATGTTGCGGCTTTCGTGCAACATGACACAAGAGGGCACTGTAAGCTAAGTTACTGCTCTCTTGGGTCTCTAGCCTTCTACAGGCCCTAGATACTCTTTTTGGATTGTAACTGATCGGTGCAAGTGATTCACGGACGGGAATGGTGGCAGCGATCGTTTCTTGTGTTTTGCGCTCCTTTTGGCGTTTTAAGCGCGTTTCTCGTGCTTAGCCCAAAATGGTGGCCTGGCTCCCAAAATGGCCAGACCACGAGGCTCCTTTGTCCTGTCCGCTGACCGTCTTGCTCCCTTCACCTTCCCCAGGTCGAGCCGACCCGGGGCCTTCCTTATTTGGGCATGTACTTTCCAGCGAAACACGGATGCTTTCGCGGGCTTCTACAGGCCTTGGGTGGGCCTCCAGGATGTGGGCTGGGATGTCTGGTCCCAATACACATCCTGGGTGCCAGAGAGTTTAGGGTGGTGTGAATGCCTGGGACCACCGTGGTCCGTGATAGGTTCACGTATGGTGTGATTGTTGATGAGCGGATCTCCCATTGGGTCCCCTCCGTTTTGGCGCGAAGGGAACCGTGGATAAGAGGGGGCTGGAAACACCATTACCATGTCGATCTCCTGAGTTCTCACGAACGAAGGAATACAGGAGCCAAGTATCCTGCAACCACGAGGCTGAACCGAGGAATCGCTGGTGACCTGCTGAAGGACTGCTCCTCTGCACTGCTGTCGCCTTGTGAAACCCTTTTTACCTCGGATCGAACCAGAAGGCCTGTACTGGTACTTAGACCCTTGGAATAGCGGGAACAGCTATTCTCGGCATCTTCACCATCTCCTGCTCGTAAGCCTTCGGAAGCGTCTCTGGGCCATCCAGCAGAGTGACCAGCCTACACAGGAGTCTTGCTCTGTAACCGCCGCCAGGTTGTGTAGTATTTCTAGTCCTTGTCACTCTCACACGATTCGTACACTTGCCGTTCCCAGGTCTGAAGTGAGTAGTGTACATTTGGCTGAGATACACACGGCCGCTCCGTTGCCCTGCTGTGGTAACAAACTGTGCGGGTTCACTTCGTTTGGGGCATCTTTAACTCAACTCTGCTGCTGCAGAATCAACACGACGACGAGACGTCCCCTGCTCTCCTGAACCTGCCAGTGACTGAAACTGATGCGGAGAAGCCTGGGTCTGCTTGCATCGGGGACCGGTGAGTAGCATAGCTAGGAACTGGTCGCCCTCCTGCAGGAGCCCATAGCTTTTCCCCGCTGTGTCAAAACAGCACGCCTTTCCGTACTCGCGCTCTGCTTCTGCCCACAGTGGAGGCTACGCTTGAGTCGCAGAACTCTGTTCTTCTTCATTTGTGCACTAAACTCAACTGCCTGATTCCCTCGAAGAGACTCCCCCTTTTGCCCGTTGTGCAGGTACTTTTGAGCACAAGGCTCCACTATTCGTAGGGCTCGGACTTCCTTTTAGTTAGGTGCCTCTGAAGGCGGACTGGGTCTAAGCATTATTTCGCACTGCCTGTTTTCCTTCCCTTTTAGGTGGACTACACATTTCGTGCATCTAATGCTATAGACTTGTTTGTATTTGTATATATATTGTATTGGTATGGTATGTGTTGGTTTACTAGAGTTGTATTGTGATTTCTCGCTACGGTCATTGTTTTAAAGGCTTTGGAATAAATGTGTATATATTTTTAATATAACACCTGTTTGGAGTAGTTTGTAAGTGTCCTTGCTTTGTGTGCTCATTGCGGGCTTTCAGTCACCCTCACCCCTCTTGAGACCTAGTCTTGACCGCCGCGATCGCTACCCTGATTGGTCTGGCTTGTCCAGAGGTTACCCTGTTCCAAGTAATTAGGTTGGCCTTCTGAACTTCTGCGCCACCAGGACAGAGTTCAGAAATCCGTCTTAACACACACATGTGTGGGACCGTGTGCCATGGTAACCATCATTACTATATAGGCATTAGGAAGCAACCATTTCCCTTCAACCATGTCCACCCAACACCCATCATCATCGAGTTTCCCCAAGCCCTCAGCCCACCTCTTGGATTCTTCTAATGTGGCATCGGCTTGGATATCCCGTACAGACCCAACACCCTCATCTATTGCATAGGCATCTACAGTCTCCCTTGAAACATACATCTCCGTGAAGAGATCAGAGGCAGTTTGTCTAGCTATTTGATCAGCGAAAGCATTCCCTTTCCCTACATCATCTATAATCTTGCGATGTGCTGCGCACTTAATGATTGCTAACTGACTAGGGAGCGCAAGCGCTGAAAGCAATTTTACTATCAGGGAGCCATGTTGGATCTTGGTGCCATGCGAAGTTAAAAACCCTCTCTCTGACCAAAGTCTCCCAAAGTTGTGAGCCACCCCAAAGGCATATTGGCTATCAGTATATATGTTTACTGTTAGCCCTTCGGAAAGCTCACAAGCTCGAGTCAATGCTATAATCTCTGCGGCCTGCGCAGAGTTATGCGTAATTCTCTTGGTCTCCACAACCATACTCAATGTAGTGACTGCATAAGCAGCTGTGGATGTACCATCCAGTAGTTTGAAGCAGGAGCCATCACAAAACAGCTCCCCTTGTGGGTTATCCAAAGGAGTGTCCCTCAAATCAACTCTGCCTTTTGTATCTTGTTCAGTAGTATACAGGCAGTCATGTGACTCTTCGTCACCGCAAACAGTATTTTGCGGGAAAGGTAGGAGTTCAGCCGGATTAAGAACGCAGCACCTCCTAATTTGAATGTGGGGAGCAAACAAGATTAATTCATATCTTGTCAGTCGTGCGGAAGTGAGGTGTTGCGTTTGGGTTTTGTTCAATAGAGTATCTACAGAGTGAGGCACCATCAGGGTTAAATCATGGCCTAGGACTATTCCCTCACTCTGTTTTACAGACGCAGCAGCAGCAGCGACAGCGCGCAAACATCTTGGCAAAGCGCATGCAACAGGATCAAGGGCGGAAGAGTAGTAACCGCATGGCCTATTCTTTCCTCCATGTTCCTGCGTTAATACAGCCAAAGCACATCCATCACATTCATGCACAAACAACACAAAGGCCTTCTCATAGTTCGGTGTGCCCAAAACTGGCGCGGAACATAATGCAGTCTTGAGCAACTCGAATGAATGTTGATGCTCTGTATTCCATGGCAATGGCGAAGAAATACCCTTCTTCGTCAAGGCCAACATCGGTTTTATCACTAGTGAGAAGTTTGGGATCCATAACCTACAGTAAGAAGCCATACCTATCAAGGCTCTAACTTCCTTTTGTGTATTTGGGACAGACATGCCAGAAATGTGTTTTATTCTTTCAGGTGTCAATCTTCTTCCCTCCTTTGACAGGAGATAGCCTAAATAGGCGACCTCCTGGCAACAATATTGAAATTTTTTAAGCGAAGCTTTGTGACCATGCTTAGCTAGATGGATGAGCAACAACACAGTGCCCTCTTTACAAGAGCTCTCAGAGTCAGCGTCTAAAAGCAAATCATCAACATATTGAAGCAACATACAAGTAGGGGGCAATCCAAGGGTATCAAGCTGCTCTTTCAAAGCCCTACTATAAATACTAGGACTCTCAGTATAACCTTGAGGTGCACGAGTAAATGTGAATGAGCGTCCCCCTAAGGTGAACGCGAACAAGTATCTACTATCCTCATGTATAGGAATACTGAAGAAAGCATTCTTTAGGTCCACAGCACTGAAGTGAGTAGCCGTAGCTGGAATCATGGTTAATATTTTCGTCACATCAGGCACAATTGGAAATTGCGGAGCGACAACTTTATTAATGGCACGTAAATCAATTATAAAACGAAATGGAATTGCATTATCACCTTTTTTGTACACGGGTAAAATCGGACTATTGCACAAACTTCCTGCAATCTCCTCAATCACCCCACGATGCACAAAATCGGAAACAATGCTCTTCAAAGCTCGCTCGCCTTCAACTGAGATCTTATACTGTGGAATACGGGGCAGCTTAATTCCATGTTTCAAAACTATTTTAACAGGCTCAATCTGCAAAACCCCGACATCATTGTCATCAACTGCCCACAAACACTCTGGTACATTACTGAATTCTGGCGGCAAAGGTCTAGTCAAGAATTGCGAAACAGAACATTGCTGTGGTGAAATAGTCAAACGCACTCCATCAGAAGTACAATGAATTACTGCATTTAATTCCTTCAACAGATTCAACCCCAGCAAATTCTCTCCACAATTCGAAGTCAAGAGAAATGGACAGTGGTCCGTAAAGGGACCCAAAGAAATAGGTACCGGTGAAGAAACAGGACAAACAACTGGTGTGCCAGAAAACCCTACAGAAACATTGGTTTGCCCTGACAGTGGAATGTTTGGAACCCGAGAATGATCAATGGAGCACTTCTGTGCTCCAGTGGCTATCAAAAATTGATGTTTCCTATTTCCCACTACCATTTCAACGTAGGGACCTTTCTGATTAACGGGAATAGATGTAGGTTCCAAACCCTGCTTCGGGCAATCCTAACAAAACAAAATATCATCAAAAGGAAGCTCTTCAGATAGATATGCAGCAGAAGGATGATCAAATATGTTTCTAGTATCCACACTCGAAGTCTGATTATCCTGTGAAAAAGGTTGTTGGGGATCCTGCGAAAACTGGCCTCTACCAGGGCCCCCCTACACCCGGGCGACCTCTGGATCGTCTACCCATATTTCCAAATGTTTTATTCGACCTCTGTCTAAGGATGGGGCATTGTGCACCCCAATGACCCTCTGGCGACAATAGGCACACTGGTTAATATTCACAGGACCCAAGGGCACATTCCCTTGTGGAACATACTGACCTCTAATCTGCGAACTACGCCCTCTGAGGCCTCTAACAATTTGCTGTAACAATACTTTAGTCTTCAAATCACCTTTTCTCTTCTCCACTCTATCTTTTTCATTATTGACACGGTTCTCGTAGTACTGAGCCATGTGCAGTACTTCTGATTGGGATTTCGCCTGCCAAGCGCTCTCAGAAGACATAATTTGTGACTGGATGTCAGGCAGCAATCCACGTACAAATTTGTCCACAAATAATCTTTTCCCAGACTCTGTGCCTAAGTCTTGTCCACTGAAATCCGAGAATACCTGTTCGAACCGATTAAAGAACTCGGTAGCACCCTCAGACTTTCCTTGGACACAGGCCGTAAGCTTGTCCCAAATAATTTTCTTTTCGGGGATTATAGTTTTCAGTTTTGCAATGATTCTGTCAGGCAAAGTTAGTATCACCTGAGGTGGTCTCTCACCAGCTGGCCTTTCCCCATCAAGCCTAACTATGTTAGCCCATGTATCTCCCAACCCTGGTACATCGTCTATAGTTCTAACTTGTTTCCACAAATCTACAGGCAGGAGTACAGGGAATAGCAAATCAATGTCGCCTAGGGTAAACACTGAGGACTGCAAAACGGACTCTATCTCTTTATAGAACCCTGTCGGTCTTTTCCTAATGTCAGGAATAGTTTGTCTAATAGTATTCACTTCCTGTCGTGAAAACGGGACGTGAACAAACTGCGAAACATAATGTGCAGGAATGTCCACAGCAGGTGTACCTGCTGCAGCATTAGCAGGAATCTTAACCTTTGGGACAAATGTCGGAGGAACCTCTCTCATAGGCAACTGAGATGTAGGCAACTCCGAACACTTACTAAGCAACAGAGCTAAGTCGAGCGCTAAAGCAGTTGAAGAAGTGTCAAGTGAAAAAGCTCTCTTATAAATGCTCAATAACTCTGTGGGACAACTAACCTTTCTCTTTAAACATTCATCCTGCAGGTACTCTACCATTACCTGTATCACTTTCCTCTGCATTTCTAGCGTATGTTGACTGTATGTGTCATATACCTCAACTGGAGTTATCGATATGTCTGAAATCCATCTAATCGCATCTTTTGTACAAATTCGCGCCTCCTCAGATGTCGATTTACGACACGGAAGAAATCGTTTCTGTACATACATACTTTCTTCTTCGTCATCCTCATTCCGTTACCTTTCCAACTCCTTTCTATACTCAAATATCCTCTCAACATGCTCATGTACCTTCTCCACAGTGTCTCTTGAAAACGCTAAAGTATTCAGGTCCCTCAACCCTTGTGGGAGGTCTGCATTATTTAATTTACCCCACATTACACATAAATGAATCCCTAAACCTTCAATGAAAACATTTTTCTCAGGAAAATTATCCATATTAGAAAGTGTGGCAAGAACATTGGCTCGATCATCTCTCTCGATACAATGCTTAGCCCATGCAAACAAATCCTGTTTCTTTTCTGTAGGAACAGTATTACGAGTAGCAATCCTCGACCCCGCACCCTGATCAACTACAAGCGGTACAGAACTACTTGGGAGTGAGGGTGCAGGCAAATTCAATGGAGGTACTATTACTGGTGCAATGGGAAGAGGCAGAGGAGCAGGTGGAGGAACAACAACCGGAGGAATAGGAACAACAGGTTGAGCAGGAAGAGCAGGAATAACAGCAGGAAGAGGTACAGCAGGAGGAAGAGGAACATACGGAGGTGGTGCAGACGCACCAGGCCTTCGTTCATTTAACAATTTGTCGATAAACTCATCAGAAACATGAAGATCTTTAGAAGGATAGATTTTCTGAATACCGAGTGAGAAAGCCCTGTCCATATTCCTAACCGACTCACACTGTTTGTCCTGATCATATAACAACACCTTTTCAGCATTTGTTTTATGACGGTGCACATGTTTTTCCCTACTTTTAAGCTGCTGCAACGCTTCTCTTTTCCAATTTTGCAAAACATCAAATGCTGCAGGTCTGGCCTTCTTTTTTAACAAGACTGACTCTAAATATTCAATACGAGGGATCTCAAAACTACCATTGACTGGCCACTGAAGTTCGGTGGCATGTCTGGTTTGTCTGTGCGAAATTTTATTAAATACTACACTTCCAATGCCATGCTTACAGTACATAGTACATGCCGGTGACCCCTCCTGTGGTGCCGGACGGCTAAATTCCAAAGATTGTCTATCGCTGCGGAATAATACCCTAAAGCAGCTAGACAATTTCCCAGGCATTTCTCAAATACTCGGTGTTACCTGGTCAACAATTGTGTCTGCAGATACAATGCGCCAAATTCAAATTGTCAGGGTTGGATTAAGAGTCGGGTAACGACTCACCTGACCAAACCTAAGGAGGACCGATCGGTTTACAAAGGACTTACCTAACGAATTTTACCTTGTGTATGGTGATTTCGGAAAATCTGCCCGCCTCAAAAAATTGACCCTCGTCAAGATGCCGTCTCAGACCACACGGCTATCGTCCAGGGAACGGATCGTGCAGCGCTGTTGAGGTGTCGCGTCTCGTTCAGTCTGGCCCGTTATGTCACACCGTCCGATCCCGGTCCGATAGCGTGCGTCAACCTTCAATAATCCGGCATCAGTCTTGAGGGTCCCTATTCCGGGCGCCAACTGTGAAAACAAGGAAATAATATGAGGCAGGGTAACCAAAAAGGAAACACACCAAACACAGGTTACAAAGGAACATACAAAGTACTTTATTTTATACTGAATCCAGTTACAAAAGAACAGAACAAAATTCAGATAGCTATCGACCATCAGTACAACACAGCGAACTGCGGCGTGGTTCGGTTTGCTCAGTGAGTGCAAATATTCATTGAAACAGTCAGGCTTTTATACATTTCTCCAGCCTGTCGTCCAGCCTTTCTGCAGGTTAACCATTCCATTAATAAGTTACTGCTCTAGGGTCCCTTGCCAGGTCAAATCTAGTTCATCTTAGGTTTATACATTAACAAGAAGAAATGGCAATAATGTATGCTCTAGGCCTAACATTACAATGCAGGACTTAATTTATACAATATAGTTAAGCAGGTGTTCTCATTCAATTATAGATCAGTTTCGGTGATACAGGTAATCCATTGCACACTGGTCAGCAGAAGGACAAGGTCTCAGCTCATGACCCTAACAAGTGGCCTGCAGGCAAGTTATACATTAGCTGTACAGAGGTCATGACAATCGAGTTCTGTTCTGAATAACATAGGCTACCATTTTAGCTCACATGGTGACTTTATAGAGCAAGAAAACCTAAAATGGCGGCTTGACCCAAAATGACAGTTTACATGGTTTCTAAGGTCAGGACCTTGCAATGCGAATTTATTCACATGTAGTTTATAAGCAGCTTGTTAGCAGCTTGGCGTAGGCCAATATGCATATATTCATAGCAATAGGAGGCACGATATAATTTCTGGTTTGACAGTGGTAGAGGCAGCAATAATCCCTATTTTTAGTGCCCGTAGGACTGCATGGGAATTTTTAGAGGATCTACTGCATCGTCAATTCTGCTGCTGGTAATTCCTCTGGATTTTGCCAATGAATTGGAGGAGATAACTCTTACAATAAGATGGATGTATCTCCTCCACTTTTCATTGCAACTCGGATATTCGGCAGTGCGGAAAAGTGGCGGTGACAGAATTACTGACAATTTACCACTATTTTTTCAGAACCACCAAACTCATTATGAGATCATAAAGTCTCTCTGTCAATGTCCATTGCATTTTTTTCGGCAGCGGAAAATGTATTTTACTGTGATATTTTTGTTACATTTCATGTCAAAGCATGTAAAAAGGTATATTAAATAAAAATAACTAGGTACTGAATGTTTGACCAGCTTATGTTGGTGGTACGAAAAAAAACCTGCCCTGTATAAACTCTCCACCGGAAAATTTATCTCAAAATGAACTCTGTCCTAGAGACTTTATTCTGAAATAGAATCAGTTTTGTTAGAGGTAGGCATTTTATTTAATTTTTTTCCAATAGGACATGCTTGGACGGAATGGAAGAGGAGGGTAGGAAAGCTGAATGGGAAGACAGAAAAGCATACATCTCTGAAAAGTAGAAAACATTTCAAGTTTAGGAAGGGGTCATTTGCGCAGGTCAGGTGGCCCGACTCATGTAATCGGGCGCAGAAGTGGCACAAGGGCTGCGCACACCGAGAAGGAACCTGCGCGAGCCATGGCGTCGAAAAAAAAAACACTCCCTGCATATTCATGGGTTCAAAGGTGCATTACTAGCCGTTGAACAAGGAAAAACAAGCTGCAGGAGGAACGCCCACAACACGCCCCACGCACACCAAAAGCAAGCTAAAGCCCCAAACAGGCGCAAGCCTACGCATCCACCCCATTCACTACCCCTGTGAGAATGCGCGCCCTCCACCACAAGCCCAGGCTGCACCTAGCTAAATCATGCACCTCACCTCGCAAGCACAGGCTGCACCCCAGCGAAAATGCATGCCCTCGCATACAAGGACAGGCTGCACCCCTGCAAAAACATGCACCTCACCTCGCAAGCCCTGCCTGCACCCCTGCGAAAACACGTGCCCTCCCTCGCAAGGCCAGGTTCCACTCCTGCAAAAACGTGCGCCCTCCCTCACAAGGCCAGACCGCACCCCAGCAAAATCACGTGCCTCACCTCGCAAGCCTAGGCTGCACCCCTGCGAAAACACAGGCCCTCCCTCACAAGGCCAGACTGCACCCCAGTGAAATCGAGTGCCTCACCTCGCAAGAGCAGGCTGCACCCCTACGAAAACCTGGGCCCTCCTTTGCAAGGCGAGACTGCACCCCAGAAATTGCATGCCTTACCTCGCAAGACCAGGCTGCACCCCTACGAAAACACAGGCCCTCCCTCGCAAGGCCAGACTGCACCCCAGCGAAATTGCGTGCCTCCCCTTGCAAGCCCACACTGCACCCCTGCAAAAAGGTGGGCCCTCCCTTGCAACGCCAGACTGCACCCCAGCGGAATTGCTCGCCTTGCCTCTCAAGCCCAGTTTGCACCCCTACAAAAATGCATGCCCTCCCTGGCAAGGCCAGACTGCATCCCAGCAAAATCACGTGCCTCACCTCGCGAGCCCAGGCTGCACCCCTGCAAAAACATGGGCCCTCCTTGCAAGTCCAGACTGCACCCCAGTGAAATTGAGTGCCTCACCTAGCAAGACCAGGCTGCACCCCTATGAAAACGTGGGCCCTCACTTGCAAGGCCAGACTGCACCCCAGAAATTGCATACCTCACCTCGCAAGACCATGCTGCACCCCTACGAAAATGCAGGCCATCCCTTGCAAGGCCAGACTGCACCCCAGCAAAATTGAGTGCCTCCCCTTGCAAGCCCATACCGCACCCCTACAAAAACGCGGGCCCTCTCTGGCAAGGCCAGACTGCACCCCAGCGGAATCGCGCACCTCGCCTCTCAAGCCCAGTTTGCACCCCTACAGAAATGCATGCTCTCCCTCGCAAGGCCAGACTGCACCCCAGCAAAATCACACGCCTCACCTCGCAAGCCGAGGCTGCACCCCTGCGAAAGCGTGGGCCCTCCCACGCAAGCCCAGACAGCACCCCAGTGAAATCGAGTGCCTGACCTTGCAAGACCAGTCTGCAACCATACGAAAAACATGGGCCCTCCCTTGCAATGCGAGACTGTACCCCAGAAATTGCGTGCTTCACCTCACAAGCCCAGTCTGCACGCCTGCAAAAACACAGGCTCTCCCTCGCAAGGCCAGACTGCACTCCAGCGAAATTGCACGCCTCCCCTTGCAAGCCCAAACTGCAGCCCTACAAAAACGCGGTCCCTGCCTCACAAGGCCAGACTGCCCTCCAGCAAAATCGCGCACCTCATCTCGCAAGTGCAGGCTGCACCCCTGCGAAAGTGCAGGCCCTCCCTCGCAAGGCCAGACTGCACCCCATTGAAATCGCACACCTCATCTCGCAAGCCCAGGCTGCACCCCTGCGAAAACAGGGCCCTCCCTCGCAAGCCCAGACTGCACCCCAGCGAAATCGTGCACCTCACCTATCATGCCCAGGCTGCACTCCTGCAAAAACATGGTCCCTCCGTCGCAAGCCCAGGCTGCACCCCTGAGAAAACATGAGTCCACCACCCTACACCCTCGCCACCCATTCTGGCTGCATACCCCCTACTGCACATCAACCACTCTAGCCCAGGCACCACCCACCAGCCCCCTCAAGAATGGACACCACCCACTAGCCCCCCTCACCTGTGACCCCTCCAGGCACCCACTCCAGTCTGGACACCACCCACCAGCCCCCCTCACCTGTGACACCTCCCCAGGCAGTCCCCTCCAGTCTTGGCACCACCCACCCTCACCTGTGATACGCACCCATGCATCCCTCTCACTCTGGACACCACCCACCAGGCTCCCTCACCTGTGACACCTCCAGGCAGCCCCCTCCAGTCTGGACACCACCCACCAGCCCCCCTCACCTTTGATACCTCCCATAGGCAGCCCCCTCCAGTTTGGGCACCACTCACCAGCCCGGTCCAGTCTGGGCACCACCCACCAGCCCCCCTCACCTTTAACCCCCAGGCAGCCCCTCCAGTCTGGACACCACCCACCAGCCCCCTCCAGTCTGGACACCACCCATCAGCCCTCCTCACCTGTAAACCCCCAGGAATCCACCTCCTGTCTGGACACCACCCACAAGTGCCCCTCATCTGTGAACCCCCAGACAGCCCCCTCCAGTCTGGACACTACCCACTAGCCTCCTCACCTGTGAGACCCCCCCAGGCAGCCCCCTCCAGTCTGGATACCCCCTGACAGTCTCCCACAATACCAGTACAATGCACGTCTGCAGATCACCTGGACCTCTGGGGTCTGCCAGCACCCTGAAATGGAACACCAACATGTCCACCGCAAACACGAACAACAGGAAGCACCAGAAATCTATCCAGGACTGGAGCGTCTGCTGACACACCCTTCCAGACCTTTATCAGCCCACCCCGTACACATGTGACAAGGGAATGCAATGCCAGGTGGCATGTGCACGTTGGCCATGGCAAATTTCCAAGGCATCAAAGCACACTAACTGAATGTGTGTCCATGACAGAAGTAAACATACTAAAGATTTGCAATATCCACAAACAATGGCCAAGCACATCACAGCCTGAGCATCAGTGACCTGGGTGGAAGGGGTGGCAAAATACCTATCAGGGAACAATAACATGACAGGGACATGCATGGGTGATGAAAAGGCAGTCAGAGAGTGAATGAGTCACAGAGACCGGAGAATTGTGCTGCCACTCCGAAAGAGCAAACATGGCTCACTACTGCATTCCAGTGTTCGAGGTGGAGCACCACATGAGAGAAGGCAGTGTGTGACTGCACATGCTGGTGGGCGTGTCTGCATGACATGGAATTAACACAGCAATGACAAACAAATTTGCCATTAATGTGACCATGGAGCACTTCCACAGTGAGCACACCTCCCTCCACCCCAACCACACTGATGCCAAACACACAGTGATGCTGCACAAGTAAATGCAAATGAAAACAAACTGTGTAGACCCAGTCAACTGATGGGACCACCCCCACATGTCAGGGTCATGTCCATCCTTCAAGCTGCAACCATCAAAGCAACAACAACTCACATGCATAAACACCACAAGACACATGACTTGCAATGGAGAGATGAACTGGCTGTAAACTTGCCGACACACAAATTAACTGCATGAAGCGTGGAATGCAACCAAATGAAAGATATATTGAATAAAAATAAGTACAATTAAAATGGGAAATGAAGGTCAAAGCAGTCCAGGGGAAAATACGACATTAAATAAAAACCCTGCACCTAAATAACTATAAACATGGAAAACTGGGAAGGCAAGTCTGCAAAGTCCAGGGAAAATAATAAACAAAAAAAGGAAACCTACATCTAAATAACTATGTACAAAGGCAGCAGGCTAGTCCTCCTCTCCGATCTCACTCAGCCTTTCCACCAGGGCTGTGTCCAATGCCATGTCCCCCCACCCTCAGGCGGTGCTTCGTTGTTGCCTGGAGGGCTTGCAGGTCATCCAGCATATTTGTGCCTCATTACGGGTCCGGCGGTAACCCTGCATGTGCTAACGATGGGTTGCCGCCGGACCCGTAAAAATGTACGGCGCCTGACTTCCAAGTGCCACCAGGCTATTCCGAGTCCGGTGACCGTAAAGTCAGGTTCTGGTAATTCTGTTAGTCCTCATAACCATGGAATTTGATAGGACTCCCTGGGAATGGGGACAGAGGAGCACTGGCACTGTTAAGAACGGTGCCAGCAAACCTGTGAGAACTCTGCGAGCGGATGCCGTTCCACCCAGCAGGTCTGACCCTGGCAGGTGGGATGGCACCCGCCCGCAAAATTGTAGTGTGCTGATTCGGAAACAACAGTGCTGGTAGCTTACCGGCACCGTTGTTTCCGGAACAGCACTGTTATAATGAGGACCTGTGTCTCTATCACTTGCGCTTCCCTACAAGTGGCCTCCAGGATGGCAGCCTGTCTTCTTGCCTGACGCAGCACAATCCCAGCCGTGGCCATCAGCACTCTTGCTTCCTGTTCCTGCTGCCTCTCTGCCACAATCTGCCCTGCATACTGCTGGAACACGGAAGACATTCTATGCCTCATGTCCACGTTTACCTCCTGCCACACACTTCCCACCTGCATCCTTTGGGTGGTCTGCCCTGCAACAAATTGCCTCCTCCTTGTTGCCACCTTCTGCCTCAGTGCCCAGTGCCTGCAACATTGGTCCGCCCTGTGAGCTGATGACAATCTTCGGGGGCATACAGCATCTGCACTGCTCATAGGTGCCCGCTGTGCCTCCATTGCCTGTGACACTGTTGGTGCCTCTGTAGGCACGGTGACCACCTCAGCTGCTGTGCCTGGGACTCCCACATCGGGCAGGGATGAGAGCTCCACCAGATGGGGCATTGTGGGTGGGACAGGTGCACAGGGGGCCCAGTTGGTATTTTGGCTGGAAGGCACCCTGCAGGACGACTGATGCACAGAGGAGGAAGACAAGGTTGCAGCAGTGAACAGACCATGGAGTGCACGACAGGATGGGCATGCTGCAATCCAGGACACAAGGCGGTATAGCTCACTGTGATGATGGGCAAGCAGACTACAAAAAGCCCACCCATCATCACAAATGACACCGGTCCACCTTGTCAGCTGGGCCAGCATGGGCAGCACATAATCCCGGATGGGCATACCAGATCACAAGGGGTTGTCAGTCTTGGTGGACACATCAACTGACAAGTGGGGGGGGGGGCTGGGTGGAGGCATCCTGGCAGGTGCACAATGCTGCATTTGATGCCTGAGGGACTGGATTTTGCACAGCCACCTCCACAGTGGCCTGCAAAGACTCATGCTCCTAGAACAGGACTGCAGTAGGCACATCCACCTCAACACCACCACGTGACCCCATTGGCTGGGCTGCAACGGCCACCTCCTCTACCTCCCCCTCCATCAACCTGGATGACTCCAGGGCATCTTCAGCCATGACCAATTACATCAGAGTCCCAGGAACTACAATGCCTCAATTTGACTAAGCCAGACATCCAAATTAATGTGTTACATCCAGGCATGAGTGATGCCAAGTCACATATTCCCATTTTGGGCAAATACACATGAGCATTATGCATGTACATGATGTGGGCAACACTATCTCAACTGGCACACTTGCCATCCTGGCACGTCTCAGACACACGTAACATTGCATGTGCACAGTCTGTAAGCCAGCACTACAACACACAATGCGAGTAAGAGCACATTTAAAATACAAAGATGTCTGAATGCACACATGGAGAGCAATGTCTGAGGCATGCATGCAGACTTCCGTCTCAGAAACATACTTGCTGCAAGCCTAAGGGGGTCACTGTCAACATGCTTGTACATGCACAACACACATGCAACGTGGAGCACTGCACCACATGGCTACTCATCATTCTACTCCAGACGTTGGCGTAACTCGCAGACCTGGGAATGGAGCGCTGGGTAGAACCTCTCCAGGACCCGCATGTTGTTACCTGACAGCCTGCACCTGTGTTCACTGTGTCCCTCCACGGTAGCACTGGCCTGGATGTATCACAGGGCCTTGCCGTGGGTCCTGGATTTGAGATCCTCCCAGCTCTTATGGATGGTCTTGAAGGTGCAGACTGCCACCCCCTCCGCGTTGATGGCATCCATGATCCCGTCCCAGATCTGATGTCCTTCCTTGGCGTGTTGCATCACAGAGTTGAAGAGGGCATCATAATGCTCCAGGACCTTCTCCACCAGTATGTCAACTTCCCTCGCGCTG
The DNA here is from genome assembly GCF_040938575.1 of Ambystoma mexicanum. Taxonomy (NCBI): domain Eukaryota; kingdom Metazoa; phylum Chordata; class Amphibia; order Caudata; family Ambystomatidae; genus Ambystoma; species Ambystoma mexicanum. The sequence continues at coordinate 10,257,693 of NC_090941.1, forward strand.
AAGTTGACAGCCCTCTGCCTCGCTGCCATGGGGTTGCCACTCTAGTCAGAGGATGATGGTGCTGACATGGCAACCCCCAAAGCAGGTGTGGGTGGTGGTGTGGCATGGTGGGAGTCCAACAAAGCAGCTGAGGTGGTCACAGGGCTGGAGACAGGAGCATATGCAATGGCTGGAGAGCAAGCAAACCAAACACAGTGCAGGTGGGCAGCAGGCACACACACTGTACAGGCAACAGCAGATGGCAATGTTGGAAGCAGCACAGGGCAAGAGGAGGCAGGTAAAATGGAATGGAGGAAGGAGCATGTGTCTTCCGTGTCTCACAATGAAGGCAGCTGGAAACAGAGTGAAGGGACTTTGTGCGTAAAAACAGAGAAAAGCGTGGACATGTGAAAACAGAGGAAAGGCCCAGTGTGTAACTTACATGACACGTGCTGCACACAGATATTGAACATGCCATATTTGAAATATGTAAGTGCATGTAAAAGCAACTCCGGACATGCGTGCGAAGGGGAGGAGATAGACAAGCGGAGTACAGGCATTTTTTGGAGTGCCACACATTCCGTTCTCTTCAGAGACCATAACTTCTTATTTTGGTAGCGGCTTTGCCTCAGCTCATACACGCATTTACTTTTGATTTTTGCGAGGCTAACAGTGAGTTGTGTATGTCTTTGTTTGAACTCTGGGTGCACCTGTGTATCATAGTTTAAGTGGCACCGAAGCAACACCAGCTTCACAGAAAATTACTACTGCAAATATCCAGCGACTTAGACTACGAGATCGCTGGATTTATCTGAACATCGCGCTATCACAGGGAGCTACTGCGAGCTACAGATTGATGGAGAATAGCATACACATCACTTACCATTAGTCCATGAGAGGGGCGCCATAGATGGTATTCTTCACAAGTCCGTGTCCATTCCGAACCCCCAGCCATCGAGGACAAATGAAAGAACCGCCACCATCTTCTGGAATTAGAGCCCAGAAAGAACACACGAGACTCTGCCAACAGACTGCCAGAAGTAAGACTACTAAAGAGTCTTCCCAACAATAACATCCAGTATTGTTCGTCCCCACAGAACCAGTTCAGATGAAGAGTGAACAAAATACTTACCAAAGCCCAGTGCTAGCTATATCACAGTGACAGAAAGTGAAAATATTGTGAAATGCCCTGGTGATGCAGGATGTTTTGCATGTTCAGCATGCGTGATTGTTCCCTGTGTTTGCTGCATGTGGAAGTTTCATTATTAAGTGCTTTGCATGCTACCATGCCAGGATGTTTTTTCAAGTGGTACTCCTGTCACTGTCTTCCTCAAATGGTCAACTCAGCTATGCCTGCACCTACTGTGGTGTAGTGCATGTCCTTGGCCATCTCTAATCCAGACAGTGTACTCCTTGAGGTGTGTTTCACTTGGCCTTCCCTCTCATTTTCTCTCTCTCTCTCTCTTTCTCTCTCTCTCTCTCTCTCTCTCTCTCTCTCTCTCTCTCTCTCTCTCTCTCTCTCTTTCTCTCTCTCTCTCTCTCTGTTGTGCTATGCTGCACTCATGGGCACATCAAAATCTATGTCCTGTCACCCTTTTGCACCCTGTGGGACTTCTGCAGTGGGTGGTCTCAGCATTTTTTCAAGGGGGATTCTCCCCTTCAAAGGGGAAGGTTTATTTTGGTACATAGTTTCCCCTTTCAAGGGCAGAGTTTATTTTGCTACAGAATCTTCCCCTATCAAGGGGATAGTTTATTCTGATACAGAGTCTCCTTTTTTAAGGGGTAGGGTTTATTCTGCTACAGAGTGTCCCACTTCATACGGAGAGTGTATTCTGCTACATAATCTCCCCTATCAATGGAAAAGTATATTCTGATAAAGAACCTGCCCTGTCAAGGGGGATAGTTTATTCTGATACAGAGCCTCCCCTTTCAACGGGGAGAGTTTATTCTGCTACAATATCTCCCCACCAATGGAAGAGTTTATTCTGATAAAGATCCTCCCTCATGAAGGGGGAGAGTTTATTCTGATACAGGCCCCCCCTTCCATTCCAGTACAGAGTCTCCGATTTCAAGGGGGAGAGTTTATTTTGCTACATAATCTCTCCCCATCAAGGGGAGAGTTTATTCTGATATAGAGCCTCGCTTTCAAAGGGGAAAGTAGATTCTGGTACATAGTTTCCCCGTTCAAGAGGGAGAGTGTATTCTGCTACAGAATCTCCCCCATCTATGGTAGAGTTTATTCGGACACAGTGTATGCCCTTCAAGGGGTAGAGGTTATTCTGATGCACAGTCTCCATTTCAAGGGGGAGAGTTTATTGTGGTACAGAGTGCCCCCCCTTCAATGGGGAGAGTTTATTCTGACACAGCGTCTCCCATTGAAGGGGGAGAGTTTATTCTGCTGCAGAATCTCCGCCATCAGTGGGAGAGTTTATTCTTATAAAGAACCTCCCTCATCAAGGGGCAGATTGTATTCTGATACAGAGTCTCCCCTTCAAGGGGAAGAGTTTCTTCCAGTACAGAGTCTCTGATTGCAAGGGGGAGAGTTTATTGTGCTACATAATCTCTCCCCATCAAGGGGAGAGTTTATTCTGATACAGAGTCTTGCTTTCAATGGGGAAAGTATATTCTGGTACATAGTTTCCCCGTTCAAGAGGGAGAGTGTATTCTGCTACAGAATCTCCCCCTCAAGGGGCAGAGTTTATTCTGATACAGAGTCTCATTTTCAAGGGGGAGAGTTTATTCTGCTACAGAGTCTCCCCCTTCAATGGGGACAGTTCATTCTGACACAGTGTCTCCCCTTTCAAACAGGAGATTTTATTTTGCTACATAATCTCTCCCCATCAAGGGGAGAGTTTATTCTGATACAGAGTCTTGCTTTCAATGGGGAAAGTATATTCTGGTACATAGTTTCCCCGTTCAAGAGGGAGAGTGTATTCTGCTACAGAATCTCCCCCTCAAGGGGCAGAGTTTATTCTGATACAGAGTCTCCCCCTCAAGGGGGAGAGTTTATTCTGCTACAGAATCTCCCCCATCAAGGGGCAGAGTTTATTCTGATACAGAGTCTCATTTTCAAGGGGGAGAGTTTATTCTGCTACAGAGTCTCCCCCTTCAATGGGGACAGTTCATTCTGACACAGTGTCTCCCCTTTCAAACAGGAGATTTTATTTTGCTACAGAATCCTTCCCACCAAGGGGGAGAGTTTATTCTGCTACAGAATCTCCCCCATCAAGGGGCAGAGTTTATTCTGATACAGAGTCTCATTTTCAAGGGGGAGAGTTTATTCTGCTACAGAGTCTCCCCCACCAAGGGGGAGAGTTCATACTGCTACAGAATCTCCCCATCAAGGACAAAGTTTTTTTCTGATACAAAACCTCCCCCGTCAAGAGTGATATTTTGTTCTGATCCAGAGTCTCCCGTTACAAGGCAGAGAGTTTATTTTGCTATGGAATCTGCCCCATCAAGGGGAGAGTTTATTCTGATACATAGAGTCTCCTTTTTTAAGAGGGAGAGTTTATTCTGCTACAGAGTGTTCCCCTTCAATGTGTAGAGTTTATTCTGATACAACGTCTCCCCTTCAAGGGGCAGAATGTATTCTGCTACAGAATATTCCCCATGAAGGGTAGAGTTTATTCTGATACAGAGTCTGCCCTTCAAGGGGGAAAGTTTATTCTGGTACATAGTTTCCCCTTTCAAGGGGGGAGTGGATTCAGCTACAGAGCCTCCCCCATCAAGGGGGAGAGTTATACTGCTACAAAGTCTCCCCCTTCAATGGTGACAGTTTATTCTACTACATAATCTCACCCATCAATGGGAGAGTTTATTCTGATAAAGAACCTCCCCCGTCAAGGGATATAGTTTATTCTGATACATAGTCTCTCCTTTCAAGGGGAAGAGTGTATTCTGTTACAGAGTCACTCCCATCAAGGGGAGAGTTTATTTTGCTACATAATCTCCCCCATCAAGCAGAGAGTATATTCTGATACGTAGGGCCTCATTACAAGGGTGGTGCTCCCGTAATGAAGGGGGCCGGTACGGGACCGGCCCCCTTCATTACGGGAGCACTGGCTACGAGGTTCCCTTTGCGGGACCTGGATCAGACGTCTGGTAAATTCAGACATCTTTTCCGGGTCCCGCGAGGGTAAGAGGGAGGTAATAACGGGCCACTTGTAGTGTGCCCGTTATTACCTCCCTCCCCATTCCCATTCCCATTGAGCCCCATGGGGGCACAAATGGGAATGGGGAATGGTTCCGGCAAGGAGGAATTACCGGGTCTTCCTATGTCGGAATGACGCAGTAAGTCCCCATTGCAGGAACCCGGTAATGGAGCCCGGTTTGGAGGCATGGAGCATCTTGGCTGCCTCCAAACTTGTATGAGGCCCATAGTCTCCCCCTTCAAGGGGAGAGTTTATGCTGATACAAATTCACCCCTTTCAAGGGGGAGAGAGTATTCAGCTCCAGAGTCTCCCGCATCAAGGGGAGAGTTTATTCTGGTATAGAGTCTGCTTTTTTAAGCGGGAGAGTTTTTTTCTGCTACAGAGTGTCCCTCTTCAATAGGGAGAGTTTATTCTGAACCAGTGTCTCCCCTTCAAGGGGCAGAGTTTTTCCTGGTACAGTGTTTACCCTTTCAAATGGGAGATTTTATTTTGCTACAGAGTCTCCCCACCAAGGGGGAGAGTTTATTCTGCTACTGAATCTCCCCCATGAAGGGGAGAGTTTATTCTGCTACTGAATCTCCCCCATGAAGGGGAGAGTTTATTCTGCTACGTAATCTCCCCCATCAAGTGGAGAGTATATTCTGATACATGGTCTCCCACTTCAAGGGAAGAGTTTATACTGCTACAGAATCTCCCCATCGAGGACAGAGTTTTTTCTGATACAAAACCTCCCCCGTCAAGGGGGATATTTTATTCTGATACAGAGTCTCCCCTTCAAGGGGAAGAGTTTATTCCAGTACAGAGTCTCCCGTTACATGGCTGAGAGTTCATTTTGCTACGGAATCTGCCCCATCAAGGGGAGAGTTTTTTCTGATACAGAGTCTCCTTTTTTAAGGGGGAGAGTTTATTCTGCTACAGAGTGTTCCCCTTCAATGGGTAGAATGTATTCTGACACAGCGTCTCCCCTTCAAGGGGCAGAGTTTATTTTGCTACCGAGTCTGCCCACCAAGGGGGAGAATGTATTCTGCTACAGAATATCCCCCATGAAGGGGAGTGTTTATTCTGATACAGAGTCTGCCCTTCAAGGGGGAATGTTTATTCTGGTACACAGTTTCCCCTTTCAAGGGGTAGAGTGTGTTCTGCTACATAGTCTCCCCATCCAGAGGGAGAGTGTATTGTTCTATATAATCCACCCAAAATGAGGGGAGAGTTTATTCTGGAACAGAGTCTCCCCTTTCAAGGGGGAGAGTTTATTCAGCCACAGAATCTCCACCATCAAGGGTAGAGTTTATTCTGATACAGAGTCTCCCATTTCAAGGGGAAGAGTGTATTATGCTACAGAATCTCACCCATCAGCGGTAGAGATTATTCTGATACAGAGTCTCATTTTTCAAGGGGGAGAGTTTATACTGTTACAGAGTCTCCATGTTCAATGCAGAGAGTCTATTCTGACACAGTGTCTCCCCTTCAAGGGGCAGAGTTTACTCTGGTACAGAGTCTCTCCTTTCAATGGGGAGAGTGTATTCTGCCACAGAATCTCCCCCCATCAATGGGATAGTTTATTCTGATAAAGAACCTCCCCCATGAAGGGGGAGAGTTTATTCTGATACACAGCCCCCCTTCAAGGGGGGGGGTTATTCTGGGACAGATTCTCCGCTTTCAAGGAGGAGAGCTTATTCTGCTCCGGAATCTCCCCCATCAAAGGCAGAGTTCCATCTGATAGAGAGTTTCATTTTTCAAGGGGGGAGTGTATACTGCTACAGAGTCTCCCTATTCAATGCAGAGAGTTTATCCGGACACATAGTCTCCCCTTCAAGAGGCAGAGTTTATTCTGGTACAGAGTCTCCCGCATCAAGGGGAGCGCTTATTCTGATACAGAACCTCCTCCGTCAAGGGGTAGATTTTATTCAGATACAGAATCTCCCCGTCAAGGGGAAGTTTATTCCAGTACAGCGTCTCAGATTTCAAGGGGGAGAGTTTATTTTGCTACATAATCTCTGCCCATCAGGGGAGAGTTTATTCTGATACAGAGTCTCGCTTTCAAGGGGGAAATTATATTCTGGTACATAGTTTCCCCGTTCAAGAGGGAGAGTGTATTCTGCTACAGAATCTCCCCCATCTAGGGTAGAGTTTATTCTGACACAGTGTATCCCCTTTAAGGGGGAGAGTTTATTCTGGTACAGAGTGCCCCCCCCCCTTCAATGGGGAGAGTTTATTCTGACACAGCATCTCCCATTGAAGGGGGAGAGTTTATTCTGCTACAGAATCTCCCCCATCAGCGGGAGAGTTTATTCTGGTAAATAACCTGAATCCCATCAAGGGGAGAGTTTATTCTGATACAGAGTCTCCCCTTCAAGGGGGAGAGTTTATTCTGGTACAGTGTCTACCCTTTCAAGGAGGAGAGTTTATTCTGGTACAGAGTCTCCCCCATCAAGGGGGAGAGTTTATTCTGCGACAGAATCTCCCATATCAAGGGTAGAGTTATTCTGATACACAGTCTCCTTTTTCAAGGGAGAGAGTTTATTCTGCTACAGAGTCTCCCCTTTCAATGGGGACAGTTCATTCTGACACCATGTCTCCCCTTTCAAACAGGAGATTTTATTTTGCTACAGAGTCTCCACCACCAAGGGGGAGAGTTTATTCTGCTACTGAATCTCCCACATGAAGTAGAGAGTTTATTCTGATACGGAGTCTCCCCTTCAAGGGGGAAAGTTTATTCTGATGCATACTCTCCCCTTTCAATGGGAAGAGTGTATTCTGCTACAGAGTCTCCCCCATCAAGGGGGAGAGTTTATTCTGCTATGTAATCTCCCCCACAAGCGGAGAGTATATTCTGATACATGGTCTCCCCCTTCAAGGGGAGAGTTTATACTGCTACGCAATCTCCAATCAAGGACAGAGTTCTTTTTCTGATACAAAACATCCCCCATCAAGAGGGATATTCTGTTCTGATGCAGAGTCTCCCGTTACAAGGCAGAGAGTTTATTTTGCTATGGAATCTGCCCCATCAAGGGGAGAGTTTATTCTGATACAGAGTCTCCTTTTTTAAAGGGGAGAGTTTATTCTGCTACAGAGTGTTCCCCTTCAATGGGTAGAGTTTATTCTGACACAGCGTCTCCCCTTCAAGGGGCAGAGTTTATTTTACTACAGAGTCTCCCCCACCAAGTGGGAGAATGTATTCTGCTACAGAATATCCCCCATGAAGGGAAGAGTTTATTCTGATACAGAGTCTGCCCTTCAAGGGGGAACGTTTATTCTGGTACATAGTTTCCCCTTTCAAGTAGGGGAGTGTATTCAGCTACAGAGCCTCCCCCATCAAAGTGGAGAGTTATACTGCTACAAAGTCTCCCCCTTCAATGGTGAGAGTTTATTCTACTACATAATCCCGCCCATCAATGGGAGAATTTATTCTGATAAAGAACCTCCCCCGTCAAGGGGGATAGTTTACTCTGATACATAGTCTCTCCTTTCAAGGAGAAGAGTGTATTCTGCTACAGAGTCACCCCCATCAAGGGGGAGAGTTTATTCTGCTACATAATCTCTCCCATCAAGCAGAGAGTATATTCTGATACATAGGGTCTCATTACAAGGATGGCGCTCCCGTAATGAAGGGGGTCAGTACGGGACCAGCCCCCTTCATTACGGGAGCACCGATTACGAGGTTCCCTTTGCGGGACCCGGATCAGACCTTTGGTAAAACCAGACATCTTTTCCGGGTCCCGGGACGGGAAGAGGGGGGTAATAACAGGCCACTTGTAATGTGCCTGTTATTACCTCCCTCCCCATTCCCATTGAGCCCCATGGGGGCTCAAATGAGAATGGGGAATGGTTCCTGCAAGGAGGAATTACTGGGTCCTCCTATGTCTGAATGACCCGGTAAGTCCCCATTGCAGGAACCCGGTAATGGAGCCCGGTTTGGAGGCAGCCATGGTGCTAATAGCACCATGGCTGCCTCCAAACTCGTATGAGGCCCATAGTCTCCCCCTTCAAGAGGAGAGTTTATGCTGGTACAAATTCACCCCTTTCAAGGGGGAGAGAGTATTCTGCGACAGAGTCTCCCCCATCAAGGGGAAAGTTTATTCTGATATAGATTATGCTTTTTTAAGGGGGAGATTTTTTCTGCTACAGAATGTCCCTCTTCAATGGGGAGAGTTTATTCTGTACCAGTGTCTCCCCTTCAAGGTGCAGAGTTTTTCCTGTTACAGTGTTTCCCCTTTCAAACGGGAGATTTTATTTTGCTACAGAGTCTCCCCACCAAGGGGGAGAGTTTATTCTGCTACTAAATCTCCCCCAGGAAGGGGAGAGTTTATTCTGATGCAGAGTCTCCCCTTTCAATGGGAAGAGTGTATTCTGCTACAGAATCTCCCCCCATCAAGGGATAGTTTATTCTGATAAAGAACCTCCCCCGTGAAGGGGGAAAGTTTATTCAGATACAGAGCCCCCCTTAAAGGGGGGGAGTTTCTTCTGGGACAGAGTCACCCCTTTCAAGGACGAGAGTTTATTCTGCTCCGGAATCTCCCCCATCAAGGGGAGAGTTTCATCTGATAGAGAGTTTCATTTTTCAAGGGGGGGAGTGTATACTGTTACAGAGTCTCCCTGTTCAATGCAGAGAGTTTATCTGGACACATAGTCTCCCCTTCAAGAGGCAGAGTTTATTCTGGTACAGAGTCTCCCCCATTAAGGGCAGCGCTTATTCTGACACAGAACCTCCCCCGTCAAGGGGGAGATTTTATTCTGATACAGAATCTCCCCTTCAAGGGCAAGAGTTTATTCCAGTACAGAGTCACCCATTTCAAGGGGGAGGGTTTATTTTGCTACAGAATCTCCCCCCATCAAGAGGAGAGTGTATTCTGATAAAGAGTTTCCTTTTTTAAGGGGGAGAGTTTATTCTGCTACAGAGTGTCCCCCTTCAATAGGGAGAGCTTATTCTGACACAGCGTCTCCCGTTCAAGGGGCAGAGTTTTTTTCTGGGACAGAGTCTCCCACACCAAGGGGGAAAGAGTATTCTGCTACATAATCTCCCCCATCAAGGGAGGAGTTTATTCTGCTACACAATTTTCCCCTTCAAGGGGAGAGTTTATTCGGATACAGAGTCTCCCCTTTCAATGGGGAGAGTTTATTCTGTACCGGTGTCTCCCCTTCAAGGGGCAGAGTTTTTCCTGGTACAGTGTTTCCCCTTTCAAACGGGAGATTTTATTTTGCTACAGAGTCTCCCCTTCAAGGGGGAAAGTTTATTCTGATACATAACTCCCCTTTCAATGGGAAGAGTGCATTCTGCTACAGAGTCTCCCCCATCAAGGGGGAGAGTTTATTATGCTACATAATCTCCCCCATCAAGCAGAGAGTATATTCTGATACATGGTCTCCCGCTTCAAGGGAAGAGTTTATACTGCTACAGAATCTCCCCATCAAGGACAGAGTTTTTTCTGATACAAAACCTTCCCCGTCAAGGGGATATTTTATTCTGATACAGAGTCTCCCCTTCAAGGGGAAGAGTTTATTCCAGTACAGAGTCTCCCGTTACATGGCTGAGAGTTCATTTTGCTACGGAATCTGCCCCGTCAAGGGGAGAGTTTTTTCTGATACAGAGTCTCCTTTTTTAAGGGGGAGAGTTTATTCTGCTACAGAGTGTTCCCCTTCAATGGGTAGAATGTATTCTGACACAGCGTCTCCCCTTCAAGGGGCAGAGTTTATTTTGCTACCGAGTCTGCCCACCAAGGGGGAGAATGTATTCTGCTACAGAATATCCCCCATGAAGGGGAGTGTTTATTCTGATACAGAGTCTGCCCTTCAAGGGGGAATGTTTATTCTGGTACACAGTTTCCCCTTTCAAGGGGTAGAGTGTGTTCTGCTACATAGTCTCCCCATCCAGAGGGAGAGTGTATTGTTCTATATAATCCACCCAAAATGAGGGGAGAGTTTATTCTGGAACAGAGTCTCCCCTTTCAAGGGGGAGAGTTTATTCAGCCACAGAATCTCCACCATCAAGGGTAGAGTTTATTCTGATACAGAGTCTCCCATTTCAAGGGGAAGAGTGTATTATGCTACAGAATCTCACCCATCAGCGGTAGAGATTATTCTGATACAGAGTCTCATTTTTCAAGGGGGAGAGTTTATACTGTTACAGAGTCTCCATGTTCAATGCAGAGAGTCTATTCTGACACAGTGTCTCCCCTTCAAGGGGCAGAGTTTACTCTGGTACAGAGTCTCTCCTTTCAATGGGGAGAGTGTATTCTGCCACAGAATCTCCCCCCATCAATGGGATAGTTTATTCTGATAAAGAACCTCCCCCATGAAGGGGGAGAGTTTATTCTGATACACAGCCCCCCTTCAAGGGGGGGGGTTATTCTGGGACAGATTCTCCGCTTTCAAGGAGGAGAGCTTATTCTGCTCCGGAATCTCCCCCATCAAAGGCAGAGTTCCATCTGATAGAGAGTTTCATTTTTCAAGGGGGGAGTGTATACTGCTACAGAGTCTCCCTATTCAATGCAGAGAGTTTATCCGGACACATAGTCTCCCCTTCAAGAGGCAGAGTTTATTCTGGTACAGAGTCTCCCGCATCAAGGGGAGCGCTTATTCTGATACAGAACCTCCTCCGTCAAGGGGTAGATTTTATTCAGATACAGAATCTCCCCGTCAAGGGGAAGTTTATTCCAGTACAGCGTCTCAGATTTCAAGGGGGAGAGTTTATTTTGCTACATAATCTCTGCCCATCAGGGGAGAGTTTATTCTGATACAGAGTCTCGCTTTCAAGGGGGAAATTATATTCTGGTACATAGTTTCCCCGTTCAAGAGGGAGAGTGTATTCTGCTACAGAATCTCCCCCATCTAGGGTAGAGTTTATTCTGACACAGTGTATCCCCTTTAAGGGGGAGAGTTTATTCTGGTACAGAGTGCCCCCCCCCCCTTCAATGGGGAGAGTTTATTCTGACACAGCATCTCCCATTGAAGGGGGAGAGTTTATTCTGCTACAGAATCTCCCCCATCAGCGGGAGAGTTTATTCTGGTAAATAACCTGAATCCCATCAAGGGGAGAGTTTATTCTGATACAGAGTCTCCCCTTCAAGGGGGAGAGTTTATTCTGGTACAGTGTCTACCCTTTCAAGGAGGAGAGTTTATTCTGGTACAGAGTCTCCCCCATCAAGGGGGAGAGTTTATTCTGCGACAGAATCTCCCATATCAAGGGTAGAGTTATTCTGATACACAGTCTCCTTTTTCAAGGGAGAGAGTTTATTCTGCTACAGAGTCTCCCCTTTCAATGGGGACAGTTCATTCTGACACCATGTCTCCCCTTTCAAACAGGAGATTTTATTTTGCTACAGAGTCTCCACCACCAAGGGGGAGAGTTTATTCTGCTACTGAATCTCCCACATGAAGTAGAGAGTTTATTCTGATACGGAGTCTCCCCTTCAAGGGGGAAAGTTTATTCTGATGCATACTCTCCCCTTTCAATGGGAAGAGTGTATTCTGCTACAGAGTCTCCCCCATCAAGGGGGAGAGTTTATTCTGCTATGTAATCTCCCCCACAAGCGGAGAGTATATTCTGATACATGGTCTCCCCCTTCAAGGGGAGAGTTTATACTGCTACGCAATCTCCAATCAAGGACAGAGTTCTTTTTCTGATACAAAACATCCCCCATCAAGAGGGATATTCTGTTCTGATGCAGAGTCTCCCGTTACAAGGCAGAGAGTTTATTTTGCTATGGAATCTGCCCCATCAAGGGGAGAGTTTATTCTGATACAGAGTCTCCTTTTTTAAAGGGGAGAGTTTATTCTGCTACAGAGTGTTCCCCTTCAATGGGTAGAGTTTATTCTGACACAGCGTCTCCCCTTCAAGGGGCAGAGTTTATTTTACTACAGAGTCTCCCCCACCAAGTGGGAGAATGTATTCTGCTACAGAATATCCCCCATGAAGGGAAGAGTTTATTCTGATACAGAGTCTGCCCTTCAAGGGGGAACGTTTATTCTGGTACATAGTTTCCCCTTTCAAGTAGGGGAGTGTATTCAGCTACAGAGCCTCCCCCATCAAAGTGGAGAGTTATACTGCTACAAAGTCTCCCCCTTCAATGGTGAGAGTTTATTCTACTACATAATCCCGCCCATCAATGGGAGAATTTATTCTGATAAAGAACCTCCCCCGTCAAGGGGGATAGTTTACTCTGATACATAGTCTCTCCTTTCAAGGAGAAGAGTGTATTCTGCTACAGAGTCACCCCCATCAAGGGGGAGAGTTTATTCTGCTACATAATCTCTCCCATCAAGCAGAGAGTATATTCTGATACATAGGGTCTCATTACAAGGATGGCGCTCCCGTAATGAAGGGGGTCAGTACGGGACCAGCCCCCTTCATTACGGGAGCACCGATTACGAGGTTCCCTTTGCGGGACCCGGATCAGACCTTTGGTAAAACCAGACATCTTTTCCGGGTCCCGGGACGGGAAGAGGGGGGTAATAACAGGCCACTTGTAATGTGCCTGTTATTACCTCCCTCCCCATTCCCATTGAGCCCCATGGGGGCTCAAATGAGAATGGGGAATGGTTCCTGCAAGGAGGAATTACTGGGTCCTCCTATGTCTGAATGACCCGGTAAGTCCCCATTGCAGGAACCCGGTAATGGAGCCCGGTTTGGAGGCAGCCATGGTGCTAATAGCACCATGGCTGCCTCCAAACTCGTATGAGGCCCATAGTCTCCCCCTTCAAGAGGAGAGTTTATGCTGGTACAAATTCACCCCTTTCAAGGGGGAGAGAGTATTCTGCGACAGAGTCTCCCCCATCAAGGGGAAAGTTTATTCTGATATAGATTATGCTTTTTTAAGGGGGAGATTTTTTCTGCTACAGAATGTCCCTCTTCAATGGGGAGAGTTTATTCTGTACCAGTGTCTCCCCTTCAAGGTGCAGAGTTTTTCCTGTTACAGTGTTTCCCCTTTCAAACGGGAGATTTTATTTTGCTACAGAGTCTCCCCACCAAGGGGGAGAGTTTATTCTGCTACTAAATCTCCCCCAGGAAGGGGAGAGTTTATTCTGATGCAGAGTCTCCCCTTTCAATGGGAAGAGTGTATTCTGCTACAGAATCTCCCCCCATCAAGGGATAGTTTATTCTGATAAAGAACCTCCCCCGTGAAGGGGGAAAGTTTATTCAGATACAGAGCCCCCCTTAAAGGGGGGGAGTTTCTTCTGGGACAGAGTCACCCCTTTCAAGGACGAGAGTTTATTCTGCTCCGGAATCTCCCCCATCAAGGGGAGAGTTTCATCTGATAGAGAGTTTCATTTTTCAAGGGGGGGAGTGTATACTGTTACAGAGTCTCCCTGTTCAATGCAGAGAGTTTATCTGGACACATAGTCTCCCCTTCAAGAGGCAGAGTTTATTCTGGTACAGAGTCTCCCCCATTAAGGGCAGCGCTTATTCTGACACAGAACCTCCCCCGTCAAGGGGGAGATTTTATTCTGATACAGAATCTCCCCTTCAAGGGCAAGAGTTTATTCCAGTACAGAGTCACCCATTTCAAGGGGGAGGGTTTATTTTGCTACAGAATCTCCCCCCATCAAGAGGAGAGTGTATTCTGATAAAGAGTTTCCTTTTTTAAGGGGGAGAGTTTATTCTGCTACAGAGTGTCCCCCTTCAATAGGGAGAGCTTATTCTGACACAGCGTCTCCCGTTCAAGGGGCAGAGTTTTTTTCTGGGACAGAGTCTCCCACACCAAGGGGGAAAGAGTATTCTGCTACATAATCTCCCCCATCAAGGGAGGAGTTTATTCTGCTACACAATTTTCCCCTTCAAGGGGAGAGTTTATTCGGATACAGAGTCTCCCCTTTCAATGGGGAGAGTTTATTCTGTACCGGTGTCTCCCCTTCAAGGGGCAGAGTTTTTCCTGGTACAGTGTTTCCCCTTTCAAACGGGAGATTTTATTTTGCTACAGAGTCTCCCCTTCAAGGGGGAAAGTTTATTCTGATACATAACTCCCCTTTCAATGGGAAGAGTGCATTCTGCTACAGAGTCTCCCCCATCAAGGGGGAGAGTTTATTATGCTACATAATCTCCCCCATCAAGCAGAGAGTATATTCTGATACATGGTCTCCCGCTTCAAGGGAAGAGTTTATACTGCTACAGAATCTCCCCATCAAGGACAGAGTTTTTTCTGATACAAAACCTTCCCCGTCAAGGGGATATTTTATTCTGATACAGAGTCTCCCCTTCAAGGGGAAGAGTTTATTCCAGTACAGAGTCTCCCGTTACAAGGCAGAGAGTTTATTTTGCTACGGAATCTGCCCCGTCAAGGGGAGAGTTTATTCTGATACAGAGTCTCCTTTTTTAAGGGGGAGAGTTTATTCTGCTACAGAGTGTTCCCTTTCAATGGGTAGAGTGTATTCTGACACAGCGTCTCCCCTTCAAGGGGCAGAGTTTATTTTGCAACAGAGTCTGCTCCACCAAGGGGGAAAATGTATTCTGCTGCAGAATATCCCCCATTTAGGGGAGAGTTTATTCTGATACAGAGTCTCCCCTTCAAGGGGGAAAGTTTATTCTGGTACATAGTTTCCCCTTTCAAGGGGGAGAGTGTATTCTGCTACATAGTCTCCCCATCCAGAGGGAGAGTGTATTGTTCTATATAATCCACCCAATTAAGGGGAGAGTTCATTCTGATACAGAGTGTAATTTTTCAAGGGGGAGAGTTTATTCTGCCACAGAGTCTCCCCCATCAAGGGGGAGAGTGTTTTCTTCTACATAATCTCCCAAAATTAAGGGGAGATCTTATTCTGGAACAGAGTCTCCCCTTTCAAGGGGGAGAGTTTATTCAGCCACAGAATCTCCACCATCAAGGGTAGAGTTTATTCTGATACAGAGTCTCCCATTTCAAGGGGGAGAGTGTTTTATGCTACAGAATCTCACCCATCAGGGGTAGAGATTATTCTGATACAGAGGCTCACTTTTCAAGGGGGAGAGTCTATACTGTTACAGAGTCTCCATCTTCAGTGCAGAGAGTTTATTCTGACACAGTGTCTCCCCTTCAAAGGGCAGAGTTTACTCTGGTACAGAGTCTCTCCTTTCAATGGGGAGAGTGTATTCTACTACAGAATCTCCCCCCATCAATGGGATATTTTATTCTGATAAAGAACCTCCCCCATGAAGGGGGAGAGTTTATTCTGATACAGAGCCCCCCTTCAAGGGGGGGGAGTTTATTTTGCTACAGAATTTCCCCCCATCAAGAGGAGAGTGTATTCTGATACAGAGTTTCCTTTTTTAAGGGGGAGACTTTATTCTGCTACAGAGTGTCCCCCTTCAATAGGGAGAACTTATTCTGACACATTGTCTCCCGTTCAAATGGCAGAGTTTTTTCTGCTACAGAGTCTCCCCCACCAACGGGGAAAGTGTATTCTGCTACATAATCTCCCCCATCAAGGGAGGAGTTTATTCTGCTACAGAATTTTCCCCTTCAAGGGGATAGTTTATTCGGATACAGAGTCTCCCCTTTCAACGGGGAGAGTTTATTCTGATACAGAGTCCCATTTTTCAAGGGGGAGAGTTTTGACTGTTACAGAGTCTCCCTGTTCAATGCGGAGAGTTTATTCGGACACAGTGGGCCTCATTACGAGTATGGCTGACTCCATACCGGCTCCATTACCTGGTTCTGTGAATGAGGAATTAATGGGTCATTCCGACCTTCAAGGACCCGGTAATTCCTCATGCACAAAACCATTCCCCATTACCATTTGAGCCGCCATAGGGCTCAATGGGAATGGGGTTGGAGCTAATAATGGGCCCGTTATTAGCTCCTGGCTCCCCTCGTGGGACCCAGAAAGGACGTCTGGTTTTACCAGATGTCTGTTCCGGGTCCCGCTAGGGGACCTCGTAATCAGGCATCCCATAATGAAAGGTGCCTTTCCTGTACCGGCACCGTTCATTACGGGACTGCCAGGGTCATAATGAGGCCCTTTGCTTGTTGGCCTTCATATTTTGTCCCCCGAAGTTTTTGGTAGAACCTTTTTATACACTCCAATCAGCGTTGTGGCTGGACCTCACTATGAACATCAAAACAGTGTGCCTGGATTTCACTTGCACGCCTACTCCCAATCTGACTGGAACTCACTGTGCAGTTTAAATCCTGTTCTGGCTCCCCCTTATTGTGCACTCCGAAATTGAGTGTGGCTACATTAAAACCCTGGGTCTAGCTAAACCTCCCTCTGAAATCCCAAGCCCTTTTTTACTGTGAGCCGTGGGCAGTAAACAAATACTAAATGTCAAAAAAAAATGTCCAGAGTTCAATCTTTTCAAGATCAATATGAGGGTATTTCCAATGTTAATATGCAAATGAATAGCAGAGAGTGTTCAAGTCTCCTATATATTAGCTTCTTTATGCTACTGCTGGGATTTATCAAGTGCATCTCATCCTTACTCAACATGGACGCCGGAAGTGGAAGAGCAGGAGACATAGATGATATTCCATAGGTTGTCTAGATAAACTGTCCTATGGCGTGGCCTGTACAATCATTCTTTTTTGGAGATGAGACATGATATTTACAGTGCATATGTCATGTGCATGATATCCTCGCCATAATTATGCAGTATTTTCACAGCTCTGTGCAGAGCTCCTCAAGGTGCTAGCGAACTCTCAAAGTCTTTGGCCTTCGACACTACCTTCATACCTATCCAAAACTCCCTGATAACTTCAAACTTCTGCTCCATTCTAACCAAATATTCTGTCACGGTCCTACCACTTAGTTTTAGTAAAAGTCATCATATAAGTATATGATTAAGAATATGTGAGAGAGGATATGCGGGACATACACCTTTATGCATTGTTTCAGATTAAAATGGTAAACTACGGGATTAATGACGATTGTTTCTGTTTAACATGCTATACCAAGAAATGATTGAAACGTAATGTTATTTCCTGAAAACCGTTAGAGACCTCCTCTCAGCAAATCAGAATGTTTGAAGTGTAGCCAATAACTACTGGTCTTGACTGCATTTTGAACATTCTGTCTTCAAAAGCAGACAGGGAAACAAAAATGTTATCTCAGGGAACGATTCATGTCAATAGACACTTCCTCTCTGGGAGAACTTATTTTTGCTGCAACCCCCAATTTAACACACGAAAGAGAAAGCTAACTTCAGGAAAAAAGCTTTCACTTTCTTATACAGAAACAGTTTAGTTTTACATGACACTAAATGCATGTACATGTTAAGCCTGTTTCTTTTGCACCTAGTTTGGAATTAAAATGCTTAATGTATGAGATGAGGAAAGCCATGTTATTTCAATACTACAAAATGAAACCACATTTGATATACTAATTAATTTGCCTATTCATCATCATCATAAAAGTGTATTTGGAAGTAAATCCATAAACCATATTACAGACATTGCAGAAAAAACATAACAACACTCCATTATGCTAAAAAGACAATTCCTCATACATCTAAATTCATACAATACAATAAAAGAACATTAAAAACAGACAAGATAAAAAAATGCATGTGTTCAAATCAAATTGAAATCAGTTTGTTCCGCAAGGGCCCGGCTTTTCTTAGAAACTCTACACTGCCCAAAGCCTCAGGAGTGGTCTCAGCTGGGAGCAAGTATGTCAGGGCAGGTCTTACCTGAATGAAGCCTGCGGTTCTGAGCATAGATGCAATAGTTCCTTTTCTAAACCGGACAAAACATTACAAAATGCAAAAGGTCCTAATCGGGCCAGAGACAAAGTGGCCAGGCTGGGCACTGATTCGTACTTAACGAGCTCTGCATGCGAGACCTCAGCCATAAAGAATTAAAGCGTGTCCGCAACAATGCCCAGTGGTCAGAGGGTCTATAACTGTGCAACAGATATGACTGAACACCTTCTGCAGCTGAGATAAGCATGTGCTTTCTATTTGCCTCGACACTGAGCGCCATGGTTTCTCTATTCGACATAAGGATACCATTAAACAATTGCTTATACTTTTTCACTGTGGTTGGTGACAACAAGGTAAGAGGAAATAGCAAATGTTGGGCATTCAACAAAGAAATACATCTGGATATGTACAATAACCATAGCATTTCGAATTTAAAGGGACTGGACATCATAGCTTTTATGATTGTGTGCCTTAAGGCTGCTTTTGGTTTCTACCACACTGCCAACCAATGAGACAAGGGGGCCATCTGTCACTCATCACCAATGTGTTGGCTGCCAAGTTCCATGTGTGTGGCAAAATTTGGTGCATAACTTGGTAAGCATAATAATTTTATAAGTAAGGTGTTTTTAACAGATTCAATCTGGGGTGACCTTCTTTATGCCCCACAGGGCAGCCCCGTAGTTGGTGGATGCCTTTGTTTGGGCTCTGTACACTTCCAAGACCATCTTAATTGGTTGTCCCGAACACATATTCTGGAATCGGGACAGGCCCGAGAGGTTGTCTCATTCACAGGCACTGTTTCTCTATGTGACTGGACCCCCGCCAATTTTCGCTAAAAGTCACTCCAAGATAATCAAAGCTGGCAACCCTGGGTATTGGTTCGCCATCACTCCAAATTGTACGCATCTTTAGAAATCTACCACCTCTACCCGAGCAAACCATTACTGCAGATTTCTTGGAGTTCACTGATAGCTTAAGACTTGACATGAACGGAGTAAAAGTGTCAACCAATTGTTGAAAGGCTATAGGGGTCTTGGCAATTAAAACCATATCATCTGTGTAACCCAATACTGGGTGCGGTAGCCCACCCACCTTGATGTAGTCAGCATGACTTTCCACCAGCGTCCGATAGACTCCATTGATATAAAGAGAAAATAACAGTGGTGCAACCACACACCCTTGTCGGACACCCAAAAAAGTCTGTGCACTGACCTTGTTCCCCAAATCTAATACAGGCTGAGGTGTTTTCATGGATAATCTACAACACCTTTACCAACTACTCCGGGCATCCCATGGACCTGAGCACACCCCACAGCAGCACACTGTCCACCTTATCGAATTCTGTGCTCAGGTCCATGAATGCCAAATAGAGTGATTTGCCCCTAACAAAAATGGATGTTTCACCCACCAAATACAGATTTAGGGCCTGGTCTCGAATCTCAGTCCTAGGCGGACACCATACTGTATATCTGCAAGCACCTTACTATCTGAGATCCACTGTTCTAGGTGCTCAAGAAGCACCCGGCCAAACATTTTAAATGAGGTGTCTAACAATGAGATTGGCCTGTATGAAAGTGGGCTTCCCCACTCCTTTTTAAAAAATGGGGTAAATTATTGCCTGATGGCAAGAAGGTGGAAATTCACCAAGTTCAACAAAGGCGTTGAGACATCTGGTTAGCAAAGGGGCCCAAATGTCTGGTTCACCCCTGAAGAGGTCTGCTGGAATTGCATCTGGACCCGGTGCACAATTATGTTGATGTTTATTCACAGCCACCTGGACCTCCTTCACGGTTAGATGTAAGGATCTGAAACTCCACAATGTGTGGCCAGTTCTTTTCTTAGCTACAAAAGGATTCTGTTATAGAGGTCACCTGGGTGCCATGATATGTGGGTTTCCTTGGACAGTCCAAGCCAACACAGCCATTTAAGGAATGAATGCCCCAATCCAAGAACCAAGTGCTGAACTGAATGCCCCTAGTACAGGTTCTTTCGTCTGTCAGTTGGGTCGATGCTATCCCATAGACCAAATATTCGCCCAGGTCCACCATCTCATTGTCATTCCCTCTGCCCTGTTTTGCATTAAAATCTCTGCCTAGTATTAATAGTGGATTTTGACTCCCCGTAGGTGTGCACTCTGAGTCAATGAGATTCTTTAATGCACACGGGCAACCTTTGTTAATAATATGTGAACTATTATAAAAGTTCACCAGAATTAATTCTCGCCATATTCGGTGCACGCTCTAATGCACTGTAGGGTAACATTATTAGTTTCCCTGATAGTTAGTACCAGGTTAAGTGAGGACTTAAGCAAAATTGCCATGCCACCGTAGCAACAACCTTTCCCACCCTTCTTTGCAGCAATGCATTTCGAAACATAACCATCCAAGGAGAATGGCGAAAGAGCCCATGTCTCCTGGAGGAGTATTATATCATAATGCCTAAGAACTGAGACAACCACAGGTTTTGACAGTTTATTGAGGGCACCCGCTATGTTCCAAGACATAAATGACATTGACGTACTCAGGTTGAGAGCTGGATATTCGCTGGTTATGTTCTGTTCCACAGAGCCCGGATGGGACTCCGCCACCACTTGGGTGACCTCATTTGTGACACTCCGTATCTTCACTGTCCCCAAGGGCCTCAAAGCAGTTTGCCAAAGGTATATGACCCCTGCTAATCAGCGTTTCATCCTCTCCCCTGCCGACTGGAGCCAAATACCCTCCCCATACATTGGGATACATGGGTTTCTGGGGTGGCAAACGAGACACAAATTGGGGTGAGTAGAAGGCAGTCAGGGGAAAAAATGCACTAGTGGAACCAGCAGTTTTGCAACTTCATCACTCTGGGTTCAGGGAGGTAACCAGATAGTCCAACATGGGCAGAGCAGTCATAGAGACTACCACACAGTCCACCTCCATCCAGTTAGGTTCCTTCCTCACCCAAGGTACCCTACGTGCCATCAGGATACCTCTCGGGTTAATCTTCATCCCTGGGAGTCGTGTGTTTATCCATTGGGATATTTTATTTATGAGGTCGATTGTGCCCTGGTCCAAACGCGGCAGTCCTTTGATCACTCCCACCAGTGATGCAGCCTCCAGCGGAAGATTAAAAGCCGATTGTTGTGCCGACTGCTCTGTGCCCTTGGAGATTATGTGAGGTTTTGAGGGTTTGGTGTGCATTACCAAATAAACAAACAAACAAATAAACTGACTGCAGAGGTCACTCCTGGGGCCCCAGTTCCCAACTGAGTGTGTCCCTCAACGGGGGGCGTGTTCTGTTGTTTGTGACCAGGAACTAACATGGCCAACACCTGTGGTTTTGATACCACTTGCCCTCTCACAGGGAGAGTATTGACGGAACTTGGCAGTGGAAGGGCAGGACTTATTCCCAGAGACTTAGATTCCAAAGGACCAATTCTTCTATTCACCAGACCTTTGAGTTCTAGAATGTCATTTTTCAGCCCTCTGACTAAGGGCCTCATTCCGAGTTTGGAGGTAACCATGGAGTAATTTACTCCATGGCTGCCTCCAATACCGCTCCGACTCCTCCATGGTGAATGGAGTAATTACCGGTCCATTCCGAGGTTGGAGGGACCAGTAATTCCCCATTCACCTTTTGCCCTTCCCCATTCCCATTTCAGCCCCATAGGGCTCAATGGGAATGGGGAAGGAGGTAATTACGGCACCGTAAATTACGGTGCCGTAATTACCTCCAAGGTCCCTTTGTGGGTCCCGTACTTTACTCCTGCTAAAAGCAGGAGGTAAAGAAGGACCCGCAAAGGGACCTCGGAATACGGAGGTAAGGAATTACCTGCATAGGCACCCTTACCGGTGCCGGTAATCCCTTACCTCCAGACTCGGAATGAGGCCCTAAATCATCTATGAATTAGAGTGACATACTTAGTGTGTTTTTGAGGGATGCAATGGTGGAAAAGACGGGATCCAGTTTGTTATCCAAGACATCCAGTATTTTAAAATCACTGGAAACTGAGTTCAAAGAATCATTCACAGAAATTGGAGCTGGTTTGTTTTGCACTAGCATTAGGGCTACCGCTAAGGCACTGAGATAGGTTTGAGAGTGAAGTATTTGGGGAAGGGAGGGGTGGCATTATGTTTTCCCGATCACTGGAATGAAGAATGGCAACCTCAATTGCGCTTTCAGTATGCTGAATCTGCCCTTTTATTTTCCCTGCCATTTGTTCCAGATATTCATTTAAGGTGGGCTGGTCCAAAGGCAGTTGGTCATTTTTGACTTTCTTTAATTTTGATTTGATGGTGCTGGTGGCACCTGTGGGGCTGCTAAAACCAGCTTCTAGGCTAAACGTGCTTTCTTTTGTTTTGTTAGCCACCAAAGGCGAGGCTTTAGCTTTACGCTTAGACCTGGGTAGTCGTAACCGTCAACCAGACTACACAAAACGGTGCACGTATGCTGCAGTGCAAAATAATGCCCGTAAAGTGCAAATGCAAGCGCAAGGACAAAAAGGTACCAACTTAATAGTACACACAGTGGGCTTTCACTCAGTTGGCTCAAAGACCTTCACAAGAACAGTTCAAGGGCATTCACATGGCATGGGAATAAAAGAACACATGCGCATTAAAAAGAATAGGCAGAATTAAAACGCAGCTGTAACAGGAACGTAATAATTAAGCCGGGAGAAACCAGGTGATGGGGCGAGAGGGAAATAAACAACCTTGCAACCCCGCAATCTGGTTTACGGTGCACTCCTGCAAAAGGCTCCCAGAAGCGGCTGTCAAGATGACAATTAAAAGACAAGGGGCCTCATTCCGAGTATGACCGTTAACGAGACCGGTGCCGGTAATCCCTTACCGCCACATTCCGAGTTCCCTTTGCGCCCTCGTCCTTAACGCCTGCTTTTAGCAGGCGTTAGGGACGAGGGCGCAAAGGGGCTTTTTAGCCAATAACAGTGACCGTAAAGTACAGTCACCGTTATTTGCAATTTCCCCATTCCCATTGAGTCCTATGGGGGCTCATTTGGGAATGGGGAAGAGCCCTGGGGAATGGGAAATTACCGCCCTGGTCAACTCGGAATAGGGCGGTAATTTCCCATTCCACCAGGGCGGTGCCGGTACGGGTCCGGTGCCGACCAAGGCGCTACTACCGCCATTGGTTAGCACCGGACTCGGAATGAGGCCCAAGATATTGTACAGATTCTAACCAGTGGCATTAAAAGTTGAGCATTTCCAAACCAATCAAAATGAGAGAACAGATGTCAGAATAAGAAGAGCCCTCAAGGACAGGGAACGTCCGACGGCTTGAGGTGCTACCAGAGTCGATCCCCCCATCCCCTGTCCCTCGGATTTTCAAAGGATTTTAGTATTGGAGGGCACAATAGCACTCAGCAATAAACAGCCCGGACAAACAACAATCAATGATGTTCAAACAAACTGTATTAGGCTGTGTTTTAGGGAAGAAAGGGGGCACAGAATGAGGCAAGAAGTAAGCAATGGAGAGTTCCAATAGGTGCAAATGTGTCAGCTGAAACTTAATGCGGTGAGTCCCCTGTAACAGCAAAGGAGGGGAGAGAAACCTTGCAGACACCCTCCTCGCAGACTGCAGGGACTCAGCCAGGACACGTTACCCTACAATGTGTCTGGCATACACTGTGAGGTGGAGGAATGCGCAATAGGCTAAGGGGGCATCCATAGTCTGTCTCCCCATCATCCCCATTTGAAGTAATAAGCAAGTTTAACTGAAAGTACCAATGTGAACCAACAGAAGCCAATCCAGCCCAGGCGGGAAGTGTCCCGGGAAAGTCTACACTGACCGGCTGCGCACAGTGAAAACCACAACCCGCCTGTGCCAGAAAGTGAGCATGCCTGGCTCAAAGCTGCGTGAACAAGAAGTTCAGCCTGTGTAGGCGAACCGTAGCGTGGAGAGCCGTGCAAATTGGGAGGCACGCAGGTGGAAGAATTAGTCAATTCAAAAGGGAAGAGCCAAGTAATGCACTCCACCTACTTGGTTTGTCTTCAGCAACAACACTGCCTCAATGCTATGCAGGGTGTCTCCCCAAAAGGTGGTTTCTCAATTATTCACCAATCCAGTCCAAATTTATTTGCAGCTTGTGTTTCCAGAAAACTTGAAGAGAGGGGTGCAGCCCACCATCAGAGGTAAAACCAGTCACGTAGATCCAGCAGAGAGTTAAATGTGAGGGGTGACTCAGAGGGCAGTAACCGTGGGTTTTATTTTTTGTTTCACAGTAACCGTGGGTTCAAACACAAGGAGGTGGACTGTTTTGGTTCCCGCGCAGACTGCGCTGACTTCAGAAGACTCTGCCCCACCAAGGTATTTCCAATGCTTCCACAACACCCACAGACAGCCACAGACAACCTGCGCCCTTCACCTGCGGGCTTCCTATTTGCCTATTGACTTTACCCAGTTGTAATGCAACATGCTTTACTTCAATAGCCTTGTAGACATCAGGAGGGTTCATTATCACTTGGGATAATGAACCTTCCCCAACTTATGGTCCTCTGCGTTACCTCGGGCCATAACTTGGTGGCAGGTCATTATCCTGTGATAATGACCCCCCCTCAGTCTATAAGATTGATATGAGTGCAATTAATTTAATTTGTTTAGGATGGTGGCATTATATAGAGCATTATTGCACACAACCAGGGAATCGTTTTAGGATTATTTCTCCTCTTCAGACCACAGACAGTGTGAACTTTACTAAAGAGTTTTAATTACAGTAATATTAAAATGTACTGTATACAGGCAAAGGGCTAGCTGTTAGTTGACCTTTAGCTGTACACAATGTAATGGTTGTGGTTGTGAGAGTGTGGTGTATGAATGTGTACATTCTAAATGCACAACTCTCTCAGCATGAGGTATGAGGGATCATTTGTGTTCACTGAAACTTCCAAATAATACTCACATTGAAAATGGAGATGCAATTAGTGGTAGCCACACGCATGAACGTGTACATGGAATACACTCTTACAGCAGTGGTATAGCAGATAGTCACTCTTTGACACCACTATGACTGCCATCAATTCCTGTAGTCATTTATTTTTTTTAAATAGTGCTTCTAGCATGGAAGACCTCTCATGATGTAGCCAAAGGCATGAGCCGAATAAATACATGTACGAATAACACATGTAATTCTAAGTTTGGTAATACATTAGAGGAGATGTGTTAATTTGTTTACTAATGGTTTATTATTTTTTAAATTTAGTATATTTTTCATAATAATACGACCTTTCCTAGAAATACATCAATACATTAATACAAATTAATACAACAAATTCACATTAATAAACATTCCTCCATCCAGCACCCACAACACCATCTCCTGTGCCCGTGTGTGGAGCAACTCCAGAAGAGAATGCAGAAAGGAAGAACCAAGCTGCACATGCCGCCGAGCTGCCGCATCCTGAAACAACTGATTTACCAACAAGCACCTACAACGAGATTCAAGATTCAGATTCACAGAGTAAGGAAGTGGGGAGGATGGCTGCCACCGCGGCACACATACCCATGCTTCCCATGCTGCCTGCCTACATCATTTGTGATTGGCCCCTGCAACCTGCAAGTTGGCCAATGGAGGTGCACAGGCCGGTGAAGCCGGCCCCCTCCAAAGGCCCACTCACAAGGCTGCTACCTGCCTGGCCCTGTCGGACATTCCTCCATCCAGCAGCCAAAACACCATCTCCTGTGGTCGTGTTGGAACAACTCCAGAAGGGGATGCAGAAAGGAAGACCCGAGCTGCACGTGCTTTGAACACTGCTGCGCTGTGCCGCCTGTATCCTGCAACACCTGATTTACTAACAAGCACCTACAACGTGCGAGATTCAGATTCACACAGTAAGGAAGTGGGGAGGGAAAAATGGCTGCCGCCGCAGCACACATACCCATTCTTCCCAGGCTGCCTGCCTACATCATTTGTGATTGGCCCCTGCAACCTGCAAGTGGACCAATGGAGGTACGCCAGCCGGCAAAGCCGGCCCGCTACAAAGGTCCACTCACAAGGCTGCTTCCTGTCTGAACTTGTCAGGCCATGGGAGGCCTGGGGCACTCTCCTCCACTATCCGGCCAACAATATGCTATACACACACGCTTGCCAGCACATGTAGCTCATCACACGAGGTAAACAGCCGCCACCTCCAACTACTCGCAGCACATCCTATGTGTTCCCAGCATTCGATGAGACAATAAAACTATCGCCTGCACTAAGAACAGTAACTGCCTCTCCCCCCAAATCTTACCCACATATCGCCCGCTCATTCCGTATCTCGGGGCACTGCAACCTCAACATTGTCTCTTTCAACATGGCCATTCCAAAGCCCCTCAATCTTGGTGATAGGACGCACGCATGGCACCTTACAACCTTGCTTAACTCCACTGTCACGCTGATCGAGCAATACCCACCTTCCTCTCTCGAGCATGCTGCCAACAACGTACCTGCGGCATGTGAGCGCTCTCAATACCTGCGCCACTGCAATGCTCATGTGAACCCGCTGCATAATAAAAACAACATGATTGTGCCTAAAAGGGGCACCACGAACAAGCCTCAAGCTATCCGTGAACAAAGTGCCTACAACTGTCACTGCACCGAACGACGAGCTGCCGTTAATGCCTCTACCAACACTCTGCCACCGATGATAGTCATATGGCTCCGCACAAGCCCTCTGACCATACGACATACCTTCATCCGAGCAGCCGGGTTATTCAAAAACAGGTATACAATTATATTAACAATGTTTACCATGTATAAACCAATTTTAACATTGAAGAAACTTAAGTTGCTGACGCGTTTCGGATTTAACATCCATCATCAGGGCGTGTGTTCTTATTTCAGTTAAATGAGGTAACATGACATTTTCATTTGTGTACCTATAACACATGCGAGAACCAGTATGGAACACAACAAGGGGTGCCGCAAAGTTGCAGCTTTCATCAAAAACGGGGACAGAAGGATAGAATGAAGTTCTAGCTGCACCTCCCCACATACCCTCTAATGCTAGATTGCGCTTTTGTCTGTTTATCTAAAAGCAGACAGAATAAGCAACGGAAAATGACCACAATCCTAATATGCAGCTGACAGCAAAAAAGTTGTTGTGAAGCTGAGGCACCCACCTGCTGAAAAAGGGCATCAATCACACTGTGTTTGAAGCACAATGTGTGACGTCACATGCAGTATATAAATCACACATTATGTCAGTCTACTCACGGCAACAATTCAATTCTTTAATGACCTGTAAACCCAAACTAATTTGTACTATTGTGTTTAAAAGATAATCATAAGTTTATCAATTCAGTCAAAGAGGTTTTAAAGACCAAAGATTTTTTCTGAACACTCGACTAATTCATGCTGACATTACTGTCATACAGATGTTAAAGAAGACAAATAAGAGACACCTCACACTCAAGGCAACCCTTTAAAAAAGAAGTGCTCAGATGATGTTGAAGCAAGAACCTGTGATTACTGTCGATTCTTAGTCTAAGATTGATGCTCTTTTTCAGCAGGAGGGTGCATCAGCTTTACAACAACCTAAGGGCCATTTTGGAATAACATGATAATTGATGCTATTGCTAATGTCATTTCAGGGTATTGTCCCTTAATTGTGTTATAATACCATTGCCGTTGAATCCCACACTGCATTCCGCAAAGCCATCAAAACTAACCTCTTTGTCTGAACTCTCAAAACCTACCTGCAACGCACTGTAACCTGTAACTACCCAAATGTTTTCAAGTATTTTTTTCTAGGGCGGCTTCAATGTAACCCTCAAGTAAGCACGCTTAACCACTGTTCCAGCGCCTCGATGTCTGCGGGCTGTTTGTGCGCTTTACAAATTCAAATAAATAAATAAATAAATAAATTGCTGGGATAAACCCTGCATTCAACTCATAGGCACCCTACTTAGTGTTTGTTAACTACAATACATGACAAGTTCAGACTTAGTGCTCTTGTAATTAGTTAGTTGGAGGAGGGAGCACACTCATTAAAATGTCAAAATACCCCCAGTTGAACATGTCATTCGTGAAGATTGACTCCACTACAACCGATAAAGTGGAATAACTTGGATTCAGCGAAGAAGAGGCCCGGAGGATCCTCGGATTAATTAAAACTACAGGCGACAAATTAGTCTTCTCAGATAAACCAGAAGCACTGATTAAGCAATTTAAGTCGACAATTTGTTGGGAGATCAACTTAAAGCTACACGCTACTACCATAGCACAGTATCACAGAGTGCAGAGGATACCACATAGACTACGAGTTGCATTAGAACCTACGTTGTGCAAGGAAAATCCCAATTTTGTCAAACGTTGGTGAACATTTATAAACAAATGCTCTCTTGACTTAATTCTATTAAGAATAGAGGAGTTAGCACATAATCTGAACACCCTTGAGGAAGAGATAACTAACATCAAGACAAGTCTAAGTAACAGCCTGTAGACCGAACAGATTCAGCAAATATTGGAGGACACAAATCAGAAACTGGTGAAATACAATCAAGAACTAGAGGTGAAGAAAATAAGAAAATTTAGGAGAGATATACAACTTTATAAAATAGATATTTTGTACAGCCGGCAAGAATATTATGGCCAGAGGGTAGCAAAACCATATCATCTGCATCCTCCTAAAACAACGCATTGAGTGCTGTGCTGATAAAATACGCCCGAATTGGAAGTAGAGGGAGAAGCCTTGATATCGGATACCAACACCGGAGGAGTGGTTCATTTTTTAGAAAAAGGACAACCAGAAAGGGACAGAAGAAGAAATCCCCAGTGAAAGAAGGTAATCACGAAAAAGATTTAGCTGTTAACATTTCATCATATGAGCTTTCGAAAGTCCAGAGTCTCACAGGTCCCAGGCACCCCTGCCAGTCCTCTCTCACACTTGCCCTACGGCCCTGCACCCCACCCACCCTCACTGCACTGAGAAATAAACCAATAGAGTGGCTCTCTCTGCACTTAACCCAGTCTCCCCCGAGTGGGTGCACTTGGACTTCCCCCTCCCTTGACCGTCTGTGCACTTGCACAATCTGAATGCACCATGCCTGAAGACCATCTGTCTGTTCTCCCTTGTCTTCACCCCTTAATTGCACTGGGTAAAACTGCAGAATCATTGTTAGGCCTATTTGCTGTGTCTCAATTGTTAAATGTATTATATGCACTTACTCTGCCTGTGCAGACTATTATCGTCTCAGAATTCAAGGGCTCTGAGCGACTGTTGTTTTTCCCCATGTCCCCTCTCTCCTTGAGCACTTTGAAACACTTGCCCGTGTCTAGGCGCTTTATAAATAAACATTACCATACCATACCATACCAATTCGAACTTATGGTATTACACAAAGGGTTGTCCTTTGTACCACAATTCGGCAGTACCCTTCTAAGAGAAAAAAATGATTTCTTCTGATTGATGTGAAAATTGAAGCTCAAAATATTTAATGATTCGTGGAAGGAAAATCTGAAGGAGCTGAGCCTGTGAAAAGAGGAAAATAATATGAGGCCGGGAAACCCAAAAGAAACACACCAAACACTGGTTACAAAGGAACATACAAAGTACTTTATTTTAAGGTCAAACAATGACAAAGTCAAATGACAGGTCAGATAGCTATCGGCCCTCAATGCAACACAACGAACTTCAACGGGGTTCGATGTATTCCGTGAGAGACTGTACATTGGGACATTCAGGCTTTTATACATTTCTCCAGCCTGTTGTCCAACCCCTTCGTGGGTTAACCATCCCATGAATGTATAACTGGTCTAGGGTCTCTGCCAGGTCAACTCTAATTTATTAATTAGTATGTGCATAGATCAGTTCCGTTGATACAGGTAATCCATTTACATGCAGGTCAACAGAAGGACAAGGTCTCAGTTCACGACCCTAACAAGTGGCCTGCAGGCAAGTTATACATTAGCTGTACGGAGGTCATGCCGACCAGGTTCTGTTCGGAATGGCATCGTCCACCATTTTGATGTTCAGGGTGACTTTTACACAGCAAGAGAAACTAGAATGGCGGTTTGATTGAAGATGGCGGCTTACATCAATTTCTAAGGTCAAGACTTTGCCGTAGAGAGTTATTCGCGTACAGT
This sequence comes from Ambystoma mexicanum, assembly GCF_040938575.1. Taxonomy (NCBI): domain Eukaryota; kingdom Metazoa; phylum Chordata; class Amphibia; order Caudata; family Ambystomatidae; genus Ambystoma; species Ambystoma mexicanum. Next base: position 10,287,493 of record NC_090941.1, read on the forward strand.
TTTATGCGACTTGGCGTAGGCCAATATACATACAATCGTTTAAAATACGAGGCATAATTTAATATCCAGTTTGACAAACCCTCCTTTTGGCCTATGCCAAGTGCCAAGACTACTTCTGATCTCCTTGCAAGTAACTACATACGTCATCGTCCATACACCCTGAATCGCTGTCAGAGATATCTATGGCCATCAGGTCGTTCACTAAGATCTCTTTTAACACATACTCCTTGGAAGTTTTATCCAGGGCATATACTTTGTGTCCTATCGTACCTATCGCCTCAGCACCCCCTAGCATCAAACATATACTTGGCAGACATTGGATACAACAACAAAGGAATAGCAGAACTCCCAGAATGATCAACAAAACTGAAAGTACCTTCCAACCCCAAGATCGCAAGAAATCCCAAAACCAAGCACTAAGATTCCAGTTCCCCTCGGGAACATGCACTTCTGAGCTAAGGACGTGCAGATTCTGAATTGCTTTGAAAATGGTTGGGGAGGAGTCTGGTACAAAAACACAGCAAGCGGACCACACTAATTAACATACTCCACCACGTTCAGCCAGAATGAGATCTAATGCCATCCGGTTCTGGAGTGCTACTAATCTTATCGCTTTCTGCTATAATGTCATGTAATAGAGTATATCTGTGGTCCGGTTGATGGTTCTCTCCAGTACTCTCGCTAGTCTCCTGATGTCTTTGGAATTTGCTATCTGCCCCCAAAATGGCACAACTGATTTCGCTATATCTCCCATCACTTGTGCGGGGGTATCACCATTCTCGTCCCGTCGTGGACGCGCTTGCTATGAATACCCCAGGTAACAGGATCCCTAAATAACAGGTTCCCTGCCAATCCCTGGGCAACCATGGAAACGCTACATTACCGCAAACAAAATAGACAGGTTCGCCCACATACAAAGGTCTGTTTTCCCCAGTCAAATTTGCAACGTTGACACAGCCTTTAAAATCTCCCATTGACCGGGTACCATTCCTCTGTATGCAGAAAGCAACTGAATCGGGGCTATGGTTAACAGAGTAAGAAGGAGGCACGGCATCCTTATTGCCTATCGGAGCCATCTTAAAGGAAACTAAAGATTGGAAAGGACGGGATAGTCTATCAGAAGGCCTAATAGAAGCAACGTTGAGTTTGCTCCTATTTGCGAAAAGCGAGCATCCCAGTGGAGTCAGAACACGTTTCTCAAAATCATTTAAATTAGTTCCATCAGCCAAAGAACAGTGCTCTGAGAGAGGCATAACAAGCAGTCATCAAAGGTAAGGGATGAATATACCAACCTAGCCCCTTATCCCCATGCTGTGGTAAATGTGAACAGACCCAACAATTGGTTTTGTTAAAAATCGCATGTGTTGAATTCATAATCAGTATCATAGTATTATTGTGATACTTCTGTCTATGCTGAGAGTCCCTAGGTGACAGAGTAGGCAGGTGTACAAAAGGAGTGAAAACAGTAGGTACAATTTCAGTTGGCAAAAGAGGCTCTAGAGGATAAATCTCCTCAACGTACCAGAATCCTAAAGCAGTTACTATAAAAACCCCAATTATTATCATCAAAACACAGCAATGCGTTTTCGGGGCCCAGGCACATTGTTCATCGTCCAAGTTGGTCACCTCCTTATTTACAAGTCCAATACGGGCAGTAGCGGTGGCAGGCATTGTAGTCTTCCGATGGAAACCCCAATGTTCGTTGTTGGCGACCCCCTGGTCGCACGGCTTCTTAGTCCTTCCCCAACCCTAGCCGTCAAAACCCCCTTTTCTCAAATTTGGGCAAAAAGCAAGCCCTTGATGATTCTTTCCTTCTTTTGAATGCACAGTCGAACCATGCTGTAGGTCTATTTTCTCAGTCAAAGATTATATCTGGTGGTTCCCGGTACTGTTTGATCTGGAAATAAGGTAACGTCACTCCCTGAGGGAAGCAATGTATCAGAGGCAATGGAAGTTGCAGAATTCAAAGCAATGGTTTCCGGAAATGACTTTTCCAAAGAGTGTGGAGACAAAATGGACGGTTCCCCAAGCCCCGCGGGCTCAGAGGGATTCTCCGATTCACTCACAGTGCTATTTGCTGCTTCAGGATCGTCGATTGCAGCATTAGCGAGGGGCTCTGTTTCTTCTGTAACGTGCGGCGTCGGGTGAGGAAGTTTCTTGACATGCGTCGCATGTATCCAGTTCTTCTTCCCAGCCACCCGCACTGCCGTTTGGGTGACCAACAAGACCTGAAATGGTCCCCGCCAGCGAGGCGCGAGGCAAGAGGACCGTTCGTATGCTCTCACCAGGACCCAGCTTCCAGGCCGAATGTTGTGTCCTGGGCCTTCATAACGTACAGGTAAAGCTGATCGTACCGGATGATAAATGAAATACAGATTTTTAGTCAACTGGTTACAGTAGCCTGAAAGCAATACATTCTCAACATTTCTCAGTGCTTTAGGTTTCGGACAATACCAAATATTGGCAGGCCTCCCCATCACCACCTCAAATGGAGAGAGCCCAGTCTTAGTTTGAGGGGTAGTGCGCATGGCTAATAACACGATCGGTAAGGCGTCCGGCCATTTTAGTTTGGTACCGGCACACGTCTTAGCGAGTTTGTTCTTTAGGATACCATTATGTCTCTCCACCAACCCGGCACTTTGAGGATGTCTAGCCAAATGAAATCGCCTATCAATATGTAGTGCCGTACATATCTGTAAAATTACAGCAGCAACAAAATGTGGACCATTGTCCGACCAGATGACTCTTGGCAACCCAAACCGCGGGAAGTACTCCTTTATCATAATTTTTGCAGTGGTCATAGCTGTAGCATCTTTGACAGGGAAAGCCTCAACCCATTTACTGAAGGCGCAAATGACCACAAGGACACATTTTAAACTATTGCACCGCTCCATCTCAATAAAATCAAAATGTATCACTTCAAACGGGACAGAAGGAGGCCCGAAGCTAGCCCTTGGAGTTACCGTCCCTTTCCCCACATTGTGCTGTAGGCAAATCATGCAATTTTGGACATAATGCTGAGCAATTTTCGAAATCTTATCATTTACCCAGACTTTTTCTAACATTTTCATAATCTGTTGAGCACACACATGTGTGGGACCGTGTGCCATAGTAACCATCATGACTATGTAGGCATTAGGAAGTAACCATTTCCCTTCAACTGTGTCCACCCAACACCCATCGCCATCTAATTTCCCCAAGCCTTCAGCCCATTTCTTAGATTCTTCCATTGTGGCATCAGCTTGGATATCCCGCACAGACCCAATATCCTCGTCCATTACATAGACATCCCTAGTTTCTCTTAGAGCATACATTTCTGTGCGAAGATCTGTGGCAGTTTGTCTGGCTATCTGATCAGCGAAAGCATTCCCTTTTCCTACATCGTCTGTGATCTTGCGATGCACTGCGCATTTCATGATCGCTAACTGACTAGGGAGCGCGAGCGCCGAGAGCAATTGTACTATCAGGGGGCCATGTTGAATCTTGATCCCATGTGAAGTTAGAAACCCTCTCTCTGACCAAAGTCTCCCAAAGTTGTGAGCCACCCTAAAAGCATACTGACAGTGAGTATATATATTCACTGTTAGCCCTTCGGAAAGCTCACAAGCTCGGGTTAATGCTATAATCTCTGCGGCCTGCGCGGAGTTATGTGTAATTCGCTTGGTCTCTACAACCGTGCTCAATGTAGTGACTGCATAAGCAGCTGTTGATGTACCATCCGGTAGTTTGAAACAGGAGCCATCACAAAATAGCTCCCCTTGCGCATTATCCAAAGGAGTGTCCCTAAGATCAATTCTGCCCTTCGTTTCTTGTTCAGTAGTATACAGGCAGTCATGTGACTCATCATTACCGCAAACAGTATTTTGCGGGAAAGTTAGGAGTTCAGCCGGATTAAGAACACAACACCTCCTAATTTGTATGTGGGGAGGAAACAAAATTAACTCATATCTCGTCAATCGTGCGGAAGTGAGGTGTTGCGTTTGGGTTTTGTTCAATAGAACATCTACAGAGTGAGGCACCATCAGGGTTAGATCATGGCCTAGGACCATTCCCTCACTCTGTTTTACAGACGCGGCAGCAGCAGCGACAGCTCGCAAACATCTTGGCAAAGCGCATGCAACAGGATCAAGGGCGGAAGAGTAGTAACCGCACGGCCTATTCTTCCCTCCATGTTCCTGCGTTAATACAGCCAAAGCACATCCATCACATTCATGCACAAACAACACAAAGGCCTTGTTGTAATTTGGTGTACCCAAAACCGGTGCAGAGCATAATGCAGTCTTGAGAAGCTCAAATGATTGTTGATGTTCCGATTTCCATGGCAATGGAGAAGAAATGCCCTTTTTGTCAAACCCAACATTGGTTTTTATCACTAGTGAAAAGTTCGGGATCCATAACCTACAGTAAGAAGCCATACCTATTAAGGCTCTGACTTCCTTCTGTGTACTTGGGACAGACATGCCAGAAATGTGTTTTATTCTTTCAGTTGTCAATCTTCTTCCCTCCTTTGACAGGAGGTAGCCTAAATAGGCGACCTCCTGACAACAATATTGAAACTTTTTAAGCGAAGCTTTGTGACCATGCTTAGCTAGATGGATGAGCAACAATACAGTGCCCTCTTTACAAGAGCTCTCAGAATCTGCTGCTAAAAGCAAGTCGTCAACGTACTGAAGCAGCGTACAAGTAGGGGGTAATTCAAGAGTATCAAGCTGTTCTTTCAAGGCCCTACTGTAAATGCTAGGACTCTCAGTGTAACCTTGAGGTGCACGAGTAAATGTGAACGAGCGTCCCCCTAAGGTGAACGCAAACAAATATCTACTGTCCTTGTGTATAGGAATATTGAAGAAAGCATTCTCCAGGTCCACAACACTAAAGTAAGTAGCCGTAGCTGGGATCATAGTTAATATCGTTGTCACATCAGGCACAATTGGAAATTGTGGAGCGACAACTCTATTAATGGCACTCAAATCAATTATAAAATGAAACGGAATAGCATTATCACCGTTTTTGTACACGGGTAGGATCGGACTATTGCACAAACTTCCTGTAATCTCCTCAATCACCCCACGATGCACAAAATCGGAAACAATGCTCTTCAAAGCTTGCTCACCTTTGACCGAGCTCTTATACCGCGGAATATGCGGCAGCTTAATACCATGTTTCAAGACTATTCTAACAGGCTCAATCTGTAGAACACCGACATCATTGTCGCCAGCCGCCCACAAACACTCTGGGACATTACTGAATTCTGGTGGCAAAGGTCTAGTCAAAAATTGTGAAACAGAAAACTGCTGTGGTGAAATAGTCAAACGTACTCCATCAGATGAACAATGAATTACCGCATTTAATACCTTCAACAGATTCAACCCCAACAAATTCTCTCCACAATTCGAAGTCAAAAGAAAGGGACAATGGTCCGTAAAGGAACCCAAAGAAATAGGTACCGGCGAAGAAACCGGACAAATGACTAGTGTGCCAGAAAACCCTACGGAGACATTGGTTTGCCCTGACAGTGGAATGTTTGGAACCCGAAAATTATCAATGGAGCACTTCTGTGCTCCAGTGTCTATCAAGAACTGATGTTTCCTATTTCCCACTACCATTTCAACGTAGGGACCTTTCTGACTAACGGGAATAGGTGTAGGTTCCAAACCCTGCTTCGGGCAATCCTAACGAAACAGAATATCATCAGAAGAAAGCTCCTCAGAGAGGTAAGCAGCAGAAGGGTGATCGAATATGTTTCTAGTATCCACACTCGAGTCTGATTGTCCTGTGAAAAAGGTTGCTGAGGATCCTGTGAAAACTGACCTCTACCAGAGCCCCCCACCCCAGGGCGACCTCTCGGTTGTCTACCCATACTCCCAAATGTGTTATTCGACCTCTGTCGAAGGACGGGGCATTGTGCATGCCAATGACCCTCCTGGCGACAATAGGCACACTGGTTAATGTTCACAGGACCCAAGGGCACATTCCCTTGTGGAACATACTGACCTCTAATCTGCGAACTACCCCCTCTGGGGCCCTTAACAATTTTTTGTAACAATACTTTAGTCTTTAAGTCTCCTTTTCTCTTTTCTACTCTATCTTTTTCATTATTGACACGGTTTCACGTAGTACTGAGCCATGTGTAGTACTTCTGATTGAGATTTCGCCTGCCAAGCGCTCTCAGAAGACATAATCAGTGACTGGATGTCAGGCAGCAGTCCATGCACAAATTTGTCCACAAATAACCTTTTCCCAGATTCTGTGCCTAAATCCTGTCCACTGAAGTCCGAGAATACTTGTTCAAACCGATTAAAGAACTCGGTGGCACCCTCAGATTTTCCTTGGACACAGGCCGTAAGCTTGTCCCAAATAATTATTTTCTCTGGAATTATAGTTTTTAATTTGCAATGATTCTGTCAGGCAAAGTGAGTATCACCTGAGGCGGTCTCTCACCAGCTGGCCTTTCCCAGTCAGGCCTAGTTATATTAGCCCACGTATCTCCCAACCTAGGTGACTCATCTATTGTTCTAACCTGCTTCCACAAATCTACGGGCAGGACTACAGGCAATAACAAGTCAATATCGCCTAGGGTGAACACTGAGGACTGCAAGACGGACTCTATCTCTTTATAGAATCCTGTTCGATTTTTCCTAATGTCGGGAATAGATTGCCTAATAGTGTTCACTTCCTGTCGCGAAAACGGGACGTAAACAAACTGTGATACATAATGTGCAGGAATGTCCACAGCAACTATACCTGCTGCAGCACTAGCGGCAATCTCGACTTTTGGGACAAATGTCGGAGGTACCTCTCTCATAGGCAACTGAGATATAGGCAATTCCGAACGCTTACTAAGTAGCAGAGCTAAGTCGAGCGCTAAAGCAGTCGAAGAAGTGTCAAGTGAAAAAGCTCTCTTATAAATACCCAGTAACTCTGTGGGACAACTAACCTTCTCCCTCACACATTCACCTGCAGGTACTCTACCATTACCTGAATCACCTTCCTCTGCATTTCTAGAGTATATTGACTATATGTGTCATATACCTCAACCGGAGTTATCGATAAATCTGAAATCCATTTAATCGCATCTCTTGTACAAATTTGTGCTTCCTCAGATGCCCATTTACGACACGGAAGAAATTGTTTCTGTACATACATACTCTCTTCTTCATCATCCTCATTCCGTAACTTCTCCGAATCTCTCCTATACTCAAACAACCTCTCGACATGCTCATGTACTTTCTCCACAGTATCTCTTGATAGTGCTAAAGTATTCAGATCCCTCAACCCCTGTGGGAGATCCACATTATTTAATTTACCCCACATTATGCATAAATGAATCCCTAAACCTTCAATAAAAACATTTTTCTCAGGAAAATTATCCATATTAGACAGTGTGGCAAAAACATTAGCTCGATCATCTCTCGCCATACAATGCTTAGCCCATGCAAAGAAATCCCGCTTTTTATCTGTAGGGACAGTATTACGAGTAACAACCTTCGACCCCGCACCCCGATCAACTATAGTCGGTACAGAGCCACTCGGGAGTGGAAGTGCAGGCAAATTCAATGGAGGTGTTATTACTGGTGCAATGGGAAGAGGTAGTAGAGCAGGTGGAGGAACAACAGCCGGAATAATAGGAGCAACAGGTTGAGCAGGGAGAGCAGGAATAACAGCAGGAAGAGGCAAATCAACAGGAAGAGGATCATATGGAGGTGGTGCAGAGGCACCAGGACTTCGCTCATTTAACAATTTGTCGAGAAACTCATCAGAAACATGAAGGTCTTTAGAAGGATAGATTTTCTGAATACCGAGTGAGAAAGCCCCATCCATATTCTTAACTGACTCAGACTGTTTGTCCTGATCATATAACAACGCCTTTTCAGCGTTCGTTTTATGACGGCGCGCATTTTTTTCCCTACTCTTAAGCTGCTGCAAGGCTTCTTTTTTCCAATTCTGTAGAACATCAAATGCTGCAGGTCTGGCCTTTTTCTTTAACAAGAACGACTCTAAGTATTCAATACGAGGGATCTCAAAACTACCATTGATTGGCCACTGAAGTTCGGAGGCATGTCTGGTTTGTCTGTGCCAAATATCATTAAATACTACACTTCCAATGCCATGTTTACAATAGATAGTAAACGCCGGCGACCCCTCCTGTGGTGCCGAGCGGCTAAATTCCACAGATTGTCGACCGCTGCAGAATAATGCCCTAAAGCAGCTAGACAATTTCCCAGGCATTTCTCAAAAACTTGGTGTTACCTGATCAATAATTGTGTCTGCAGATACAATACGCCAAATTCAAATTGTCAGGGTTAAATTAAGAGTCGGGTCACGACTCACCTGACCAAACCTAAGGAGGACCGTACGGTTTATCAAAGAACTTACCTAACGAATTTTATCTTGTGTTTGGTGATTTCGGCAAATCTGCCCGCCTCAAAAGTGGACCCTCGTCAAGATGCCGTCTCAGACCGCACGGCTATCGTCCAAGGATCGGATCGTGCAGCGGTGTAGAGGTGTCGCGTCTCGTTCAGTCGGGCCCGTAGTATCACACCGTCCGATCCCGGTCCGATAGCATGCGTCAACCTTCAATGGTCCAGCATCAATCTTGAGGGTCCCTATTCGGGCGCCAACTGTGAAAAGAGGAAAATAACATGAGGCCAGGAAACCCAAAGGAAACACACCAAACACCGGTTACAAAGGAACATACAAATTACTTTATTTTAAGGTCAAACAATGACAAAGTCAAATGACAGGTCAGATAGCTATCGGCCCTCAATGCAACACAACAAACTTCAACGGGGTTCGATGTATTCAGTGAGAGACTGTACATTGGGACATTCAGGCTTTTATACATTTCTCCAGCCTGTTGTCCAACCCTTTCGTGGGTTAACCATCCCATGAATGTATAACTGGTCTAGGGTCTCTGCCAGGTCAACTCTAATGTATTCATTAGTATGTGCATAGATCAGTTCCGTTGATACAGGTAATCCATTTACATGCAGGTCAGCAGAAGGACAAGGTCTCAGTTCACGACCCTAACAAGTGGCCTACAGGCAAGTTATACATTAGCTGTACGGAGGTCATGCCGACCAGGTTCTGTTCGCAATGGCATCATCCACCATTTTGATGTTCAGGGTGACTTTTACACAGCAAGAGAAACTAAAATGGCGGTTTGATTCAAGATGGCGGCTTAGATCAATTTCTAAGGTCAAAACCTTGCCGTAGAGAGTTATTCGCGTACAGTTTTATGCGACTTGGCGTAGGCCAATATACATACAATCATTTAAAATAGGAGGCATAATTTAATATCCACTTTGACAAGCCCTCTAGATTCCTGTAAATGTCACCCAAAAGCACCTTTTGTCTGCTGGTACAGAACCATGTGCTGACAGTTTTCGAGAAGAAAGTCCTTGAAGAATTCAAGAAGATTACTTCCATCAAATAAAACATGTCAACTTTATGAAGAGAGAGCGTCAAAGTTTAAAAGGGCATCATGACAATCAGCCATTATCTTCAAACCGGCTGACAAAGGAGCTGCTCTCGTACTCCTGAACAAATGTGACTACCTGGAAGAGGTTGAGAGACAACTGATGGATCAGGAAATGTATCGTGAAAACCAGATTGATCCTACCAAAAAAGTACTGGCCTTGATTAAAGAGGTTCTTTATGATGCTGAAAGCAGAGAAATTATTCTGGGACATACCAGACAATTCTTAGAAACCACACATCCAGTGATGCCAGACTTTTATATCTGACCAAAGATTCACAAAAGACTTTTCAAGCCTTCTGGAAGACCCATCATCACGGTCATGGAAAGTGTGTTACAACCCCTGGCCAGGTATCTGGACAAGGTGATACAGCAACTTATCCAAAACTGTCCTACATGCATCAAAGATACAATGCACTTTCTATCAAAGCTTGGTGAGACAGAGTTTGTGAGTGGACGGGATATTCACAATGGATGTCACATCGCTATACACTAACATTGTACATGAAGCAGGATTTGAGATCATTGAAATCTTGCATTAGTGATAGAGTGTTTGTTTTGACACTGCTTAAGATAGTGTTGATGAACAACTTCTTCAAATTTGACGATAGATTCTTTTTAAAAACTGTCTGGCACTACCATGTGTGCCGCTATGGCACCTAGCTACGCCGACACCTATATGTAATACCTTGAAACACAACACATTCTCAGCTCTAACAGATGGATGCAACACCTCTCTGTCTTTGTCCGATACATCGACAATGTTTTTGGGACATGGACGGGATCAGTGGATGAACTACAAGAATTTTTTGAGAAGATGAATGAGATGCGCCCTTGGTTAAAGTTCACAACTGACCATAGTGATACGATGATCCATTTTTTAGATGTGAAAATCTACTGCACAGAAAATTATTTAAATATGAGAATGTTCACGAAACCAACTAACAGGAATAGCCTACTATTAGAAACAAGCTTTCATCCAAAATGCACCATCGACAGTGTACCACTAAGTCCGTTTTTGAGATATAGGAGGAACATCTCGAATGAAGAGGAGTACAAGAAATAAGCGAGATCACTGCAGAACAAGCTCCTAGAGAGTGGTTATAAAACCAACCTCATACAGGAGATAGCAGAGCAAGTGAAGAAAATACAGCAAGAGTCCCTATTAGCTCCGAAACCCCGAAAACAGACACGTCTTTAGTTTATGTAACTATGCACTCTAGAGAGAAATAGGATAAAAAAGATCATCAGGCGCAACTGGTCCATGTTACAAATGGACACTCTACTTAATAAGCTGTTTCCAGACCAACCTACCTTTGCATATAGGAACAATCATGCCATCCGCAATACACTCCCCAAGACGACACAGAAAACAATACATAAAGGAACTGTACCATGCCTTAATTGCCAACATTGTAGCAACATAATGTATGTATGTATGTATGTCCCCTTGTATAGCGCCGGGCATCAGGGCACTTTGACAAACACAAAACAGTTATACAGACAGCAGTAACAGTAAGGCAGATGCCTTAACTCTACTGGTTCTGAGTTCCATATTAGGGAAAGACAGCCGGAGGAGTCATATCTCACCTAAACAGATGGGTTTTTACGTTTTTCCTAAATTTTAGTGATTTTTCCAATCTAAGATCTTGAGGGAGTTCCACAGCTGTGGCGCCAGCACTACAAATGATCTACCCAGGCCTCTCTTCAATTTGTATCTAGACACTATGAGTAATCCTTTGCCCTCAGATCTTAGCTGTCTCTGTGGAGTATACCGTTCCAATCGGTTTTTTAGGTAACTGAAAGCTTTGCCAAAAAGACACTTATGAACAAGTGTCAAAGCTTTAAACTTAATTCTCTCTTCAACCCTAAGGCAGTGTAATGATCGTGTGGCTGAGGTGATGTGTTCACTTCTTCTCAGTTTCTTCACTAGCCTCACAGCATCATTTTCTATAACTTGGCACCCCCCTAAATCTTTTGCCTTTGCACCAATCAGAAGGGCATTACCATAATCCAATCTAGATAGAACAATAGCCCTGCCTATTGTAGCTATGTTATCTTCCTTCAAGTATGGGCTAATGGCCTTCATTTGCAGCTGGTAGTAGGCTGAAATTTTATACAGGTAATTAACCTGTGCTTCAGCATTAATTGAGGAGTTAGCCATCATTGCTAGGGTTTTAAGTTGGTTAGATACCTGGATTTTAGCTTCATTGATCTTAAAAGTCTCATACTCATTCCCCAAATTGCTAAGTGTACGACTAGGGCCAAACAGCATAAGTTCTGTTTTAGTGTCATTGAGACACATCCAGTTCCTCTGCATCCATTCATTGATTTTACTATAAACTGTTGCAATCATCTCACTATCTTCAGAGTATGAACCCCTCAATTCGATGACCAGCTGAGTATCATCCGCATAGTTTGTGAAGAATACTCCAGCTTTCACCAGGATATCACAGAGACTACGCATATAGAAGTTAAATAACATGGGTGAGAGACTCGCACCTTGAGGGACTACAAATAATATTGCGATGGGGTCAGAGAAATGATTCCTCCAATGCACTTTTGCTTGGCGGTCTGTAAGAAATCAAAAGGCAATACTATCAGACATCCTTATTCAGCGAAGTTGATAGAACTGAGACACTCATGTATGTGTGACTCCACGAATGTGGTATATGCCCTGAAGTGTCCATCTGGTCTATGCTATGTGGTTATGACCACGCGGAAAGCCAAAATGAGATGGTTTGAGCAAAAGTCCAAAATACGGATGAAAAACCTGGTAGCCACGCATTTTGTAGAGGCTAGGCATGATATAGCTCAGTTAAAATGTGTAATTCTGGAACAGGTGATCGCTGGCAGCGGGGGTCGGGGGGTGATCTGCACAAGAAGCTACTTGAAAAAGAGATCTCTTGGATGGAGAGACTGGACCCGATCAGCCCCCAAGGGATGAACTGTGAACATGATCTGATGTACTTTGTACAAGGATCAGGACAATGATTGATGTTACAGTGGACTTTGGTATGTGAATGATTTGCTGAAAAATCACAATAGGGCCGCAATGTGTTTTGCTGGTAAATTTGTCCCTGTATCTATGCTACCCTGATTAGTTTGTGATTGAGTGGGTCATACCAGCAAGAGAAAGTGGTTTACCTGCTAAGAGATGGTGTTAATGGGAGCTGACCTTCCTATGCAGAGTCATATATTGAGTACCAGTTGAATGTCTAATTAATTGATCATGTGAAGTCCATGGAGCAGGTAGGCTAGATATGTGTGCCAACCACCAGTATTGGCTTGTAGCACCCATAACATTGCTGTTATGGGTGCTGCTCCGCTTCTGCGCACCACAGTGCTTTGGGACATGCAGCGTGCATTCAAGGAAACCTGCACGGGTGGCCGGGCACCAGGTAGTTCATTACTGCTGTGATGCCCCGTTTCCGATGCATTTTAGATCACCCGATGAGATGAACCCTGTTTTGGGCCAATAACCATGACAAGCCATTAGTTCTACCAAGATGGCCGGGGCAACAGACCGCATACCTCTGCGCATGCGCGATGTTGCCTAGGCAAAGTTTTGTTATATACAGGAAAACGGTGAATGGCCATCCATTACGGTCGCCCACCTTGCGTCAATGACATTTGATGAAGAATTTCTGGTTATTTCACATCCAATCCAGCTATCTACAACACTCACAGGTCGGAGAACATGCCGTTTGAGTATGTCGTTTATGAAATTTTGATTTTTCTCATTTTCATATTATAGATTTATAGACCTGCAGTGAGGGCCCTACTGGGCGTTATGGGCACTGAAGACCGAGTTAATGGCCCGAGCGAAGCCAGGGCCTTTAACAAGGTATGAGGGACCATAATGTCTAGTACGACCCGAGCTGCAGGTCTATAAAGCTATTAGAACACCCTCAATTTTTTATTACAGTAGAATAGTTAGTTAGTGCAGAGGATGCAATGGCGCCGTCCATCCCTGTGTTGTTTGGAAAACCTCCGGGTGCTTGCATTTCACCATGTATATATAATATCTTCATGGTTCCTTTCTTTGCGCACCTAGAGCGGGAAGGGATCATTTTTTCTAACTACATGGATGACACCCAATGTGTCATCCCGCTTTCAGGATCTCACTGCCAGGATGAAATAGAACTTAAAAGAATATCTGCCATTATTGAGCGCTGGATGATGCAGAACAATCTGGCTCTCAATCGTGGCAAGACGGAACTCATGGTTGTTGGTTCGGTAAGCACCCTGTCCAAATTGACCCTGATTATAAACATTTTTTGTTGGGGGAAGTAGAAATCATCACCCTCCCCAAGGTCAAAATCCTAGGAGTTGTCCTAGATCAGGTGTAGATATGAAAACTTATGTAGGTTGTACTGTTGCTTCAGCAACTTATTATATTAAATTGATAGCCCACCTGAGACCTTACATCTCTCAGGACAATGCGGAAGCAATTGCGCGAGCCATAATAGGTGCAAAGATTGATTATTGTTGCAGTCTTTTGGCAGGAGCTAGCAAAGCCCTTAACAATCAGCTTCAAGTTGTTCAAAATGGGGCTGTGAGATGGGTGTCGAACCTCTTAGCACGTGCCCACGTAACGGGGTCACGCCGTGCCTTGCATTGGTTGCCTGTGGAGGCTTGTATAACGTTCAGGTTACTAGTAATTACGTTCAAGTGCTGAATGGGCACAATGCCGACCTATTTACAAGACCATGTTAAGGAAAAACCTAACCATAGAAACTTGAGATCTAGCAACCAAAATCTCTTATTTCTGCCTAGATGCAAGACTAAGAAGGTGCAGGGAGGAGCATTTTTCAGTACAGCCCCCTCCTTATGGAATGCATTACCTGCCACTCTGAGTAACCATCAATCCCTGGGTCTGTTTAAAAAAGAGTTGAAAACTTGGTTGTTTCCTTAAATAATCAGACTCTGGTGTCGGCCTGTTCGGTCCTCTGTTGGATAAACTTTGACTTTCCATCTTGCCTGGACCTATCTGTGATTTGTGTCATGAGTATTGGCTTGTCCGCGCACTCACATCTAAGGGTTTATGGTTGCGCATAAATTAATTATAGTAAAGTAAATAAATGAGACATGTTTAATTGAAGTAGAACAAATTGCCAAATGATACATAAATATTGCAGCCACATTGACTTGATTGTGTTTTTTTAATAGGGTGGTGGAAGCTGATTGGGTGGGAGGAGTATGCAATTGAGGAGCAATCAGGTGTGTCTATGCCTGCCAGGTGTCCTAATTAAACACATTTCAGGTGCTTTTTTTTACACTACATAAAACGTGCACATTCAAGCATTACACATTTCCAAAGTGCATCTGCACACACATAAACTTAGCATGCAATTTATCAACTTGCATTTTCATGTTGTTCTTTTCCATTATTCATTCCCATACAACGGTGCACATAAAATGATTGTGGCAAAAAATGGAAGTGCACACGGTCTACATTATGAAAACATTCTGCTTTTACTTGTCGCTATTTCAGACGCTTTCCTTGCAAAAGCGTTTCTTCCTGCTTAACTTGAGTGGGTGGGGCTGTCTCGCTCACGTTGGTTTCTTATATGTAACACGAACGGAACATTAACTCTTTCCATTCCGCAATTACATAGAAACCAACTTTTCAGCTTTCAATCGCCCGCGGCTGTGGCGCGGCCACAGGTAAGCTACTCTACTCACCATTTCAGGCTGTAATCAATCGGCAGGCTATACCGGTTTGTATAGCCCACAGATTGACCAATCACAACCATGGAAACACCACTATGGTGTTCTAATACACCTTATGAATCACCCACAAGGAGGATAGGTGGGCTAATGGAGTGTTTATTTACTTTGCTATCACAGGTTGGAGTGAAGTTGAGGCTACTGTAAACACGGGAGGTCAGTGTCAAATAAGTTTGTGTTACACATAAATCAAGTGTTTAGAAAGGAACTTCAACTAATTACAAGAGCACTAAGTCCGAACTTATAGTACGTATTATAGGTGCACAGATGAAAATGTTATGTTACCTCATTTAACTGAAATACAAACACACGCCCTGATGATGGATGTTTAACACGAAACGCGTCAGCAACTTTTTAAGTTTCTTCAATGTTAAAATTGGTTTATACATGGTTAACATTGTTAATTTAATTGGATACCGGTTTTTGAATCACCCGATCGATCGGCAAATGGCTGTATACCTATTCTGGTTTGATGTTAAATCTCAGGACTTATACTTTGTTTGAATGTTCACAACGTTTTTGTTTAGTTGGAAGTTGTTAGGGTGAAAATCCACCTAAATATTAATAAACGTTCACTTCTCTGGAGCCATGTATAGTAAAAAGTCTACTTCACTTGTTGGAGTTTGGTTTGGGTAATGAACGCATATGTTTGTGTAACACTAAATGTAATGTTGCATAACAATACACGAAAGAATTAAACTTGTATATGAGGTTGTTTGTCCTGAAAGAGTGGAAAGGGGCCGGCTGTTGGTGGCAACAGGGATGTGGTAGTATCATAGACAGAAAACATCCCCATGCAGTCCCTCCAGTTTTGCCCTATTTCTAAACCATAAACTCATGGGCAATGATTAAATAGTGCAACCTTTTAAAAACAGAGATCATACTCGTCAGGGATGACCAGACAGCTGGATTGAAAGACTGATGTCATACGTCTCGGTAGGATAGCTCAGGGGCAACACGCTCACCTTAGAAGCAAGACGCCGCTGAGCAACACAGGTTCAATCCCCGGGTGTGCGTTTAGAAACCTCGGGTATTAAAGAGTGTTATAAATAACCCATTACACTTATACTTACATTACACTATACACCATAGCAACTTCGTTAAAGACTTTTCACTGACCTCATGTTCTCCCTAAAGTATCAAGTGAGTGAAGTGAATGGTGTCACCAGCGCCTGTTTCTCCCAACTTTAACTTCTTCATTGAATATTTAATCTTCTTTGACACACACTCTACTTTCCTGTCGCTTTCATTATTGTGACAATCTCTTACTAGGCTCCCTGCCTAGGGAAACCCAATGCTTATAATTGGGCCTCATTACGAGTTGGGCAGTAAATCTGCTGGAACACTGCCCAATGCAATTACCGTTACCACCACTTGGTCCCGTATTACCGCTGAATCACAAGTGGTGGTGGCAGTGTAAGGTAAGTCTTCATTTATTTTTAGTCCATTGGACTCAATAGCGCATTTTTGCCGTGATTACTGCAGTGGTAATTACGCCACAGTAATAGCACTGAAAATGGGGGAAAGTCGGAGGTGAATCCTCTAACTTTCCTCCCAGCTCATGAATAGGCCAGTGCAGTAATACGGCAGTAATGCTATTGCCGCCACATTTTTATCACACCGCCCAATGTGTCCAGAATGCAGCAACAATTTAATTATTAAACCTCATCTTCAGAGAACATATATCCCTAGGCCTGACTACCCTGCACTGTATGCCTTGTGTCAAAAGATCGACTTCATAGCACATTGCCATGTGCAAAATGCCTTACATAGACTTGATACTGAATTTCTGATTTAAAAGTTTAAACTACATGCCCCATTTTGGAATCTATATTTAACCAAACCTAATCTCCTCTGCGTCCCATACATCAAAAAGAAGAATGGAGGAAACACCTTTTCATGAGAAGTTCAGTGCAGCAGCTTTTTAACCGCTCTCTGTTATGAACTAATTCCAATGGACGCATGCAACGACGCACAGACCTCACAGTACTGCGCTACTGACAAAAGATGCCAGCCCAAATGCTGGTTACCCTCTATCTGTTCAGCTCTCCACAGCTCTCGCGCTAGGTCCGCGCTTTAAACAATACAAGCAAAAAAGAAATTAAATTAATTAACCATCCCATCTCAAATTTAGGAAGGAGTCGACAACCTAGCTTTACCCGGATAAGCTCTATCTCATTCTAACCTGTTTATTTTTCAGAAACCATGCCTCTTGCTATAATGGTTTTGGTGGCATGCATGTAGCACTTTACGAATGTGAAATAAATAAATGCAGTTGGGTTCTGGCTCTTTCGCTGTTTTTCACATGAAATGGAAGCTATGTTACAGAGCCTTGAGTCACCTATTGTGTCATCCACTTAAATGTTCTATCAAGGAGAAGCCTGAAAATGCAATATCCAATAGCTGATTCCGGCTTTGGGCAGCATGCACACACTGGGTGCTTCAAATTAAAACGGAGTTCTGTGGCCAGTTTGGCTCCACACGAGGGTACATTTTCACCACAACACATTGCAGTTCTATGTCTGAGTTTACATATACACATAGGAAACAAAAACATTGAATTATACATTCCAGGTGCCCAGTATCAGATGCATTACGGCATCCCATTCACTTGCAGAACATTCCCAAGAGGCATTGGAATATGCTCATCACAGATGTCCACATTCAAATGGCATTTTCACCCGCTTTGCTTAATTGCTCAAATCGGGGAGCATTTGTGTACGTTTCATAATGCATTCTCCATTCACAAAATAGATGCAGTTTTAAATGCCCAGAAAAAGAAGCATTCCGCTGCCTGTTTGGACATGTGCAAGGGATTACACAATGCACAAGGGCGCCATTTCATAACCTTGCATGTATTCATTTTCTAAGTGGGACAGAAACTGCTATCTCAGAAGCATTTCGATCTACCAAGCAGGGATAAGAATGTATTAAACCATATTTTTTTTTTTTTGCATTTCACAATCATAGGCCTTTAACGCGCCCATCACTGTGAAATGCACTCTAAGCACTGACTGGGATGTTGAGGGTCTGTCATACATTAGTCGAGAGCATGCTTCTGACAATTATGAGTGCAAAGGGGCTGCTAAGTGCATTATTTGCACTTGTGCACAGCCCCCAGGAAATGCACAGATCACCTTTCTGACTTTTTTCAAAAAGGTGACCTGCTTTTTTCCAAAAATCTGCAATAAAAATAGTGCATCCTCTTAGCTATATATTTAGATGCCCTTATTTTCTGAGAATCTGGCTCAATGTGCCCATTGTCAGATTATGATTCCATGTTGACATTTAAATGTAGGCCATTGTTTCCAGTCGATAGCAATTCACAGTGGGCCTCATTACGACCCAGGCGGTAATCTTCCGTCATTACCGCCATGGCGTAATGAGCGTTTATGCCGTGGGCCGATGGCGTAAAGAGCGCCACATTACGACCCATCGCGCACGAGCATTACGCCATGGCGGTAATGCAATTAACGCCATGGCGGAAAAGGCCCCTACCGGCATCGTAAAGCGAGCAAGGTGCACTTCCGCCACCGTAAGTAGCGGCCACCGTAATTAGCGGCCACCGTAAGTATCGCCCACCGTAATTTGAGGCGGCCGTAAAAAGAAAAACCGGAAATAGCGTCATTGCGCCGGAACGGGAAACAGCACGTCGGCCATCTTTAAAAACACAATCCATTGCCATCCTAGCGAACAACACCAGATCCAACCATGACACCTGTCCCAACCAATCACCCACCCATCCAAGTACCCGAAAATGCCTAAAGTTGTAAAGAAGGCATGTGACCGCCAGCGCCAGGAGAGATTCAGCCGGGAGGAACTCTGCATGCTTGCGGAGACCCTGCAAGACAACGCAGGTGTCGTTTTCTCCCCGGAAATGACCAGGACAGCGATAGCGAAGAAGAAGGCCATCTGGGCCCTGGTGGCGGAGCGCATTAGCGCGGTGGGGACCGTACCCCGCACCCCACAGCAGTGCAGGAAGCGCTGGGATGACCTACGCATACGGGTCAGAGCCGTCATCTCTGCAAACCGCAACCTTGCCCTGGGTACCGGTGGAGGGTCGGAATCCCCACTAAAACTCCAACCGTGGGAGGAGATCTGTGCAACCACGATTGGCATGGAATCCATTGAAGGCGTCGGAGGGATGGAAAGGGGAGCTCCGACATCAGGCGATGAAGGTAGGTGCCTCAAACAAGACATGCCATAGTCACTGCAGTCCATTCATGTGTAGCACAAGGTTGCCCTACAGTGTAAATGCAACACATTTCAACACTGCCCATAGCCACATGCGAGCACCACCCTGTATACACTGCTGGCACCCGCATACCTGCATCCACATTCCACACTAAAAGGAGACAACCTGCATGGCCCTGCCTGAAATCTGCCTCATCTACTGACCAGAATAATGTCACTCATTGTCATTCCAAAGTCCGCAGACCCATCAATAACGCCCTCCCTCCTTTGCTCCACCACAGGCACAGATTCACACCCCAAGGACCAGGACACCCCTGCGACGAAGAGAGCCAAGAAGGCCATCAATACCGTCCCCGCACCCTCAACCTCAGCTTCAGTGAGGCAGACCCCACAACAAGCAGGACCCACTGCGAGCATACCGGACGTCCCACCAGCAAGCACCCCTGTAGGCAGCAGGCCAGCAGCAGCTGCTCCACCTCTACCGACATTGCCTGCCACAGAAGGCACCGGGTCAGCGGCCAGCAGCAACATCGGTGAGACAGCTGCAATAGCTGCATGTTCAGACTCAGACATGGAGCACGAGGTCAGAAGCCCCACTGACCTACTACATTCCCCCTGTTTCTCAGACGCCAGCCCCCATGAGGATCACACACAGGGGCACACAGAGGTAGAGGAGTGGCCTTCCACCCCATGCCCAGTCCTCACTCCACAGGAGGGGAGCAGCCCCTCCATCACACCACCAGCACTGGCCATGGGCCAGCAGGGCCAGCAGTTCCTCGAGGACATCAAAGAACGGCAGCAACAACTGTCCACGATGCTGACTGAGCATGCTGCGGAATGTGTGGGGGCTAGGGCAACCATTGAACAGGCCACGGAGACCCTAAGGGCCGAAGTAGCGCAGAGCACTGCCACCCTGAGGGATGCCATGCAGGCCATGTCCAGGGACATCTGTGCTGAACTTGCCGGCTTGCGTCGTGCGCTCACTGAGCTCACCCACACCCTACAGCACGTGCATGCACGGGGGCAGGCAGGGACATCCTCCACTGCCAGTTCTGCACAGAGCAGCCCCGTGCGACGTTCCGGACGTAACCTGCGCTCCACAGCCAGGGGTGCCCCGGGGGCCGGGAGAGGGGGCTTGTAACAGCCTGTGGCCACTGTCACAGGCATCTGTTGACACCTACATGGGGTGTGTTGGGGTGTGCAGGGGGGAGGTGGGGGGGTGTGTTGGGGTGTGCAGGGGGGAGGTGGGGGGGTGTGTTGGGGTGTGCAGGTGGGAGGTGGGAGGGTTGTGTTGGGGTGTGCAGGGGGGAGGTGGGAGGGGGTGTGTCATGACGTTTCATAGTTTGAATACACTTTTTTCTTTCCGAAAAAGAAATGTGTGGACATTTTCATTGCGTATGTGTGCTTTATTGGTGTACAGTCCACAGTGTGCATGTCCCAGAGCCACACAGTGCCCCAAGTGCAGTCACCATGTGATACACACCAGCCGTGTGTGCTAGAAGCAGTGGTCGATGATACTTTGG
The DNA here is from genome assembly GCF_040938575.1 of Ambystoma mexicanum. Lineage (NCBI taxonomy): Eukaryota > Metazoa > Chordata > Amphibia > Caudata > Ambystomatidae > Ambystoma > Ambystoma mexicanum. Next base: position 10,308,418 of record NC_090941.1, read on the forward strand.
CGCATTGCACGCCCCTCCTGTGCATCGCCTCGTCCATGGGGTGCCGCCCCATCTGCACCCTCCTCATCCTCATCGTCAGGTGGTTGCAGTTCTGCGTCAGGGGGCAGGGGCACATTCCGTCTGATGCACATATTGTGTAGCATGACACATGCCATGACGATCTTTGCCACCTTCTCATGGCCATACAGGAGTGCCCCACCAGACCTGCTGAGGCTTCGGAACCGTGCCTTCAATAGGCCGAATGTCTGCTCTATGACCACACGAGTACGTGTATGTGCACGGTTGAAGGCCTCCTCATGCTGGTTCTGCGGGTTCCGGACTGGTGTAAGGAGCCACCTCTTCAGGGGATAGCCTGCATCACCTGTATGTAGGCGAGAATGTATGTGTCAGTCATGTCGTCTGATCAAGAACATGATGTTCCACCATGGCTTGCATCCAATTGTTACTTTGGCTCACTTCTACATGCACTAATTGATTCACACAATGCAACCAGTATATGCTCATGGCTCCCATGGCCTGTTTTGCATGCCATCACCCAATGTATGCAGAGGGGTTGTGTGCATTGTGAGTGCCCATCCTCTGTCTCCGTTCTCTGTGTTACTCACAGCCAGGTGGCGTATGCACCCCCCCCCTTTCAGCCAGGTGGAGTATGCATCATCCCCCCCCCTTTCAGCCAGGTGGAGTATGCATCGGTACGTCATTCACCTGCCCACTTCCATGACATTGGACTCACCGAGTAGCCAGGATCTTGGCCCTGCATGTCGCTCCATGTAGCGTGGTATTGTGGAGTTCCTCAGGACCATAGAATCATGGGTTGATCCAGGGAATCAGGCACAACAATGTGTGATGATCTTGTTGGAGTCACAGACCATTTGCACGTTGATTGAGTGGAACTGTTTCCGGTTGCGGTACGGTACCTCCATGGCACGTGGAACCACCAATTCCACATGGGTGCAGTCGATGGCACCAATGCAACCGGGTATGCCGGCTAGTGCATGGAAACCCACTTTGGTGTTTGCAATCTCCTGGCCAGTCCGTGGTAATGAGATGTGGTCGTCTGTGTGCTTGAGGAGGGCATCGAGCACTTGGATGAGTGTTCGTGAGAATAATGGTTGTGAAATGCCATGCAGGTGCCCCACTGTGTGCTGGTAGGTGCCTGTGGCCAGGAAGTGGAGTACAGACACTACCTTCAGTAGGGGGGGGATGGCGGTTGGAGTTTCTATCATGCTGACGATGTCGTTGTGTGTCATGTCTACGATGGCGGTGATGGTGTCCCGGTCCAAACGGTACAGGGTGTGGATCTGCTCAGCAGTGAGGTTGAATGGATTGGCTCTGATGCGTGGGATTGGCGGCTGCCTGCGTGGTGGCACTGGCTGTGCTGGTGGGGCTTGCTGGGCCTGCCTTGCCCTCCTTCTCCTCCTGCGTCTCCTCTGTGCTGCCTGTTGTTGTTGTTGCTGTTGTAGCACATGCATTGCTATCAGGTCCTCCAGCCCCAACATTGCTAGTCGTATTGGTATCATTGTGGAGTGTGACTGGGTGTGGGAAGGGGTGGGGTGTGCTCTTTTTGTACTTCCCGAGTCTGTATTGCCTTCACCTGTGCTGTTTCTGTGCACCTGTGGCAGCTGCATTCACTTAACATGGCCCTTTACGGTTGGTTCGCGATGGCGTTATTAGCACCATGGCGGTAAGGTACTTAACGGGCTGGGTGATGGCGTTAGGTGCATGTCCGCTTGGGTCGGCATTTGCGTACCTTTCCGCCATGGCGCTAAGTACAGTGTGGGCGGTCGCGTGCGTGCACCCTTAGCGCAGTTAGCGGCAGCGTTAACTACGATGCCGCTAATGGCATCGTAGTTAACGGTCACGGGTCATGATCGGACCTGGCGGAAAACGATGGCGGTAACCATTTACCGCCATCGTTTTTCACTTAGCGCCAGGGTCGTAATGAGGCCCAGTGTGTTGCTTAATCATTGTGTCAAATTATTATATTTAAGTACAGACTGTGAAATTGCCTTTTTGATTTGTGGATCACTTCTTACGGTATGTGCTGCTGATTGGAATTCTATGATCCCTTGAATTAGACATCCTTTGCTTTGTGCCTTTATTGGCCAGCTGTCTCATGCAGCTTAGTCAGTGCCCTTTAATCCTCATGGCTTCAAAATTGGTTCATTAGTTCCTAAAGGTAGTTCTACTTAAACATTCAAGAAGGGTTTTGTTCAGTCAAAATGCATTAATTAGAGAACTAGCTTTCCGTTCAGTGTCTCAGATTGGAGGAGCTTTGGGGTCAAACAGATGTTTCAATCCATCTGTTCTGTTGATTCATTGATACTCCTGTTTACACCACATTAAATCCACTAAGGATGCATACAATCATTCTGTTAAGTATTCCGTTACCTACTATATTACCTAGGCATGTGTTGCATTTTCAACAGCAATGTGAATAACTCAAAATGGTAGGGCCTGATTCACAGAACGTTTTCCTATGGCATTGCACCATTATAAAACACATCCGTGAATCAGGCCCTTAATCAGTACAGAAATACATTTTGCAAAGTTTGAACGAGGTCATCTGAGAAAATGGTTTGCTTTTTGTGGGTTGCTTCATACGTTTCACGTTTGTCTATAAAAACTGTAAATTGTATGTTAAAATCAACAACATTTAAAGGAGTATAATTATAATTTTCTGGAAAAAACAAAGTGAGATGGCTACTGCTCAGTGACGGCATTGTTTAATAAACAAAATATGTTAACAGTAGTCTGCTGTTTGTTTAGTAGTGACGACTGCTTGTTGAACATTGTTCTCACTGCAAACTGAAAGTGATACAATATACTGCTGTGGCCAACAACTGGTTACTTCTAGTACATCCATTTTGTTATGGATGTACCAAAGACAGATTAGACTATACAAAGCTGAAATGCTCAAAGCCAAACACAAAAAAGACATACTACAATGAACGGATCACAAAATCAGGCAACAGCCAGAAAGAAATGTTCAAGATCATAAACAAGCTGAGAAACGCATCTATGTGCAACAACACACCGACCCCATACAAAAGAACTATGTGACGACCTTGCTGACCACTTTCAGAACAAAATCGTTAACATTAAGCTAATTATACAAAGCAAGCCAAAAAGTACCCACAGACCACCTCAACCAGCCAACACTGGAGCCAACAACCAGACAAAACATCTTCTTGCCAATCTCAACTGATAAATTGAGTAACCTGCAAGACTACACCTCAAACTCACAAGAAGAGAACACATCAAACCAGCACTGAGACCGCTGCATTGGCTGCCAGTCAAAAAACAAATCTTCATCAAAGCGCTCTACATAACACAAAGAGTGATCCACAGCCATTGAGCAGAATGCATGCTGATTAGTCACCAATGGTAATCCAGACGTGGACCCCTTGCTCACTGTGCTTAGAGAGGCACAGCTACACCTCACTGATGAGGCCTGATTAGGCCGAAACACGTGTCTGGGGTTGCTGTTAGTAATCTTTTTCAGAGGAGATTTGACTAGCATTTTAATGCTGGACTGCCCAAGTGGGTGGGACCAAACTGATATGAAAATTGATATTTCTTCTCTGTGAAAGGTACAGTGAGCTAAAATGTGGTTGTAGACCCTCCTGAGTGGGAACCGACCCAGAGAACAGTTTATTTGGCCGTGTTCCTTCTCGGTAGAGGGGTTCCCAGACCTTTTGTAAATATGGTTAGGGACTTGGGGTTTCACCCTAAATTACCCAGGGTAATCTAGACGTGGATCCCTTGGTCACTGTGCTTAGAGAGACACTGCTTCACCTCACTGATGAGGCCCGATTAGGCAGAGACACGTGTTTGGATTTGCTGTTGGTACTCTTCTTCAGAGGAGATTTGACTAGCATTTCTGTGCTGGACTGCCCAAGTGGGTGGGACCAGATGGATATTGCAAATGGATATTTCTCCTCTCAGAAAGGTACAGTGAGCGAAAACGAGGTTGTAGACCCTCATGAGTGGGAACCTACCGAGAGAAAAAGTTATTTGGCCGTCTTCATTCTTGGTAGAAGGGCTCCCAGACCTTTTGTATATATATATCATCCTTGATAATTTGCTAATTTGGGAATAGAAATTGGGCTTTTGCATATATATCATCCTTGATACTTTGCTAATTTGAGAATACAAACATGGCTGTGTGAAGTTGCAGGACCTCGTCTCCATACACTTTATGAAGATTACCACAAAAATTGACAAGCTTTCCAAACTAGCATCTTTTTTTGGAGGCACCCTTATCTTCTAATATATATTTATATCGTTGAAAGTGTGTCTGTCTGTGTTTGTCCAGGGGGAACTATCTAGAGGGCTCCAAAGGGGTCTAACAGCGGCAACGTTTTTAGTATGACTCTAATGGTGGGGTTGAAGGTTACTAAAGTGGTGGATAAAATTACAGTTAATGCGTATTTTGCTGGGTTAAAGTTGCATGGTGGAAAAACATAGAAGTGATGCTCATTTTTCTTAACAACAATAACTATTTTGTTCAATAATCAACCATATCATAGGCTAGAAATGTGCTTTACAATCGACCATAAAACAAGCTGAAAATATGCCAAAGATCAATACAAGAAATAATGGGAAAATTAACGTACAACCACAATAAAAGCTAGAAATGAACCAAAGATTTGTAAAGAAATGTGGGGATATTAAGAAAAGAACATCCAGGCAATTAGTCTTAATGACACTCAGGAAGTACACGTCCCCAGTGACAATAAATTTGCAATTCAATCATCATGCCACTTAAGAGACAGTTTAGATCTGGAGACACCAGAACAGAGACAAGCCAGACAACAGGTTGATGCAGCCAGAGAGACTGTACAAATTCAGCAGGCAACCACACAACAAAGCCAAATCAGACAATAGCTTGATTCAGCTAGGCATGCTTACAAAATGACAGCAAGAGAAACCAGACCAGCATCAAACAAGGCTGCAAAGTAACAGGTCCAGGCAAGCTGAGGTAATCTTTTAATTTATGTTCTGCTGGAAAGACATGCAGCATTGTGTATATTGAGGTTTTCAGTGGCAATGTTAGTCATTCAGAAATATGTGCATGAATGACTAGGTATTGATAAAGTTTATCTCACCCATTTTTACAGTTTAATACCTATCCTTGAATTGTGATCACTTGTGTCTGTCTTACTTGGATGCCATGCCTTTCTTACAGTGACGATGTAATGGATTTGGAACCTCTGATACTATCGAAAGCTCTATTTTCATTATGTAACCTCTAACTGGAATTTTCGACTCTTGGCTCCTCATGTTTATTGTCTGCTCTTCGGCTGAGGGCAGTCTGGTAACCTAGAGGGGCGGGGACTCCCCCATAAAGAGAAGAGGTTTCCTTTTAGGAAATACAGATAGAACTGGTCCCCCGGGTGATGCAGTCTCGCTGAGAGGGAGGATGCTCTGTTCCAGACCCCGTGGGTATGAGTGATCTCTTTGCCTACCTGCTCTAGGACTAAGCAGTGTTGTGGTGGCCGAGGTGAAGGTGTCTTCTGCAACCATTCTAATGGTCATGCTCGTTTTCTATGTTTTTGTATAATTGACTAAATGTTATGTGTGTGTGTATAAACATGTAAATAAAGGGCCGATAACAAGCCATTTTGTTTTCATATAATTAGTGGTTTATGTGTAATTTGTTGCCTATCGGACAGAGTCCAATAACTTGCTTTGTTAGGTGCTAGGGGAACGTAATTCTGATGCCCCTATACATGGCCTAGAAAAAGCTAGACATTTTGTGCTGTGAGCTGGGTCTTTGTCATGATATTGATTCCAAAGAGTCCTGTTAATTTTAGAATGTAATAGTTTTGGGACTCAGAGAGGCAATAATTTGAGTGGTGACAAGTGTGTGTTGTGAAGTATTGACGATAGGGACGTGACATATTCATTTGATATCATGATCTCCCTATTTAGGAAAAAAGGAAGCTCTGCAGGAGGAGACTGTTCTGAGGTGACCATTCCAGGGTGGACCAAGGGTCTGTATGACAAAGTCGCACAGACCTGGGCATGTGGTGCAGGTTTAAGCGAGGCCTGGGACACCAGTATAGGAGAGGCGAGTCCGGCTGAAGTGGTGGGCTGCCTGCAACAGGTGCCTGTGGAAAAAGGGAAAGAGTGTTTGGCTCTATGTAGAAGGGGCTGAATTCTGTTGCATGCCCTTTGAAAGGTGCACCAACATAATGTGAAATTACAGGCAAGTGTCCTCAAATTGGAAAAGGAGCTGGCTGTTGAAAAATAGATTGCATTAATGCAGCAGCTCCAAATTAAGCTGTATCATGAAAAGACAGACAAATATCAAGCATGCAGCCGAGCAAACTGCTGTGAGGGTTGCCGGTATAAATACCGAAAGAGGAGACAGAGGGAATTCTTGTAGGGTGGCAACTGTAATTGCATCCGGAGGGGTTGACTAGGACCCTGACCAGTGGGATGTTGATCAATCTGACAGCACTACTACAGAGAATGGGTCAGAGCCTCTGGTCGGAAGGAGGTAGCAGCTGAACCCGGGATGCGCAGACGAGTGGGTCCTAATCCAAATAATCCTAGAGGGGGAATAGTGGACTTGACTACGCTCGTGGATTATTCTTAGCAAGAGGTTGGGGAAATCATCAGCCGATTCAAACAAAGGGCTGGTAAATCCTTGTTAACCTGGATGGTCCAGTTATTTGATGGAGGGGCAGCGGGTCTCTGTGTAGTTGGCACCGATGCCACCAATTTTCTGCCATTAACGTGGGAAACACATGTGCAAGAAATGCTACGTGTAGGTCCCCCTCGTAATGAAGATGCGAGAGAGGTTCAAATGCCTTTGTTACAATTAATGGCCCAAGGGTGTAACCGTAATTATCCTATTGCCTCAGATTGGCCGATCGAGCATAAGAAGTGGTACACCTTGAGAATGGCCATTCAACGAGTAAGGGAACATGCCCTGAAAAAGGCCATCCACTTAGATACTCCACAACATATGGCAATCATAGCATTGTCTCTTTCAGCTATGAATACTACCATTCTAACTGCCCCGCCGGCGTATAAGAATGTCATGATTACCCTTTTGGTGGGAATGACTGGTGAAATGACCGATGAAGTGGTGGATGCTATTAGACAATTGACAGACCTAGGAGAATGGGAAAAAGTGGAGGCACAACCCCACAAGTGAGAAAGGGAGGGACGAAGTGAAATACACACTCCTGGGAAGAGGTTTGACAGCTGAGATGCTCGCGTATCCAGAAAGGATATGTTTTTGGCACTGATAAAGGATGGAGTGCCGCGGGAAGACATTGTTGAGATTGAGACACGTGAAATGTATCAATTGTATAAAAAGGGAGGACTAGATGGGAAAGAGTATTATAAGCAAGTGATGCGACAGTAGGTACAGAAGCAAAAGAGGGATGAGTTTCCTACTGCACCCCCTCCAGAGGAGGGGGACGATGAGTTCTCGGGGTGTCCCCCCATCCCCACCCGACTTATGCGGATTTGAGGAAAATGGTGAGTGCAATGGTGGAGATGGAGTCTAAACACATGCACTCAGAGTACGAATAGGATAGGGGTCAAACTCCGGTAACAACTGCCCAAATTAAGGTAGACAGACGGACTCATGTAAAGGTGAAATTGTTTTGGCAGTCAGGAAACATACAGGAGGTGCGCACCTTAATTGATACCGGGGAGAGGTCTCATTGCTACATGGGAATCCTTCAAGGTTCAAGGGAAGACATTTTATGATCACAGGCTTAGGGTGAAAAGAAACCCCTGCCATTCAAATTAAGATTGATATGAAAATTGGAAGCTTGAAAAGGGACACCTATCAGGTGTGAGTGTTTCCTTTCCCTGAATATATTATTGGATTTAACATTTTGGAAGGGTTAACCATCAGATTGGAAGGTAAACTTTATCAATTTGGGCTGAGTGCTTTAACTTGTTCTCCTGTGATGGTAGGAACATTGAAAATGCCCTGGTGCAGGTTCCAGTAGCCACTAAAAAAGTATCCAAAAAACAAAATCAAATTCCTGGGGGGCAAAAGGAAATTTCAGACACCATTAAAGGGTATGTAGAAGCCGGTGTATTGTGTCCTGTAACTACGGAATGGAACAATCCGATCTGGCCCATTAAAAAACAGACAGAAGTTACTGTGTGATTGTTGATTATCGTGAGTTAAATAAATATACTCATCCATTAATATCTGCAGTCCCTGATGCAGTGACTGTGTTTGAAAAAAAATTCTGGGAATTCAATGGCATAATGGGCATCGCAAAAGGGTGCCAAAAGCTAAGCAAAAGATCCTTGAATTTTCCACTCCGAGAATTAAGAAACAAGCTCAGCAGTTCATCGGGTTGTTTGGGTTGTTCACATTTCTGTTTGGCGGATGTACACGATTCAGCAAATTTGATTTCTACCTGCTTTGTGGCCATAGCAACCCCTACCCCGGTATTACGACACCTATTCGGGGTATTGCATGAGAATTCTCTAGTAGAGGATTCTGACGTATGGAGTTCTTTTTCCGTGTATGAGTATTTTAAGTTCTGTGCGGACATGGACCACAAATGGAAGAACATGACTTGCATTCTCACCCACAATGTTGCTCCTGCTGATGTTTGTTATCATATGACTTGTGATCCGAGCTATATCTGTAAATGTCAACAGTTGGATTTGAACAAAAATGAGAGACAAACTGGTTCTGAGCAGGGCCTATGTGCGCGACCTATAAGTGTTTGTGTTTATGTATCAAATAACATGTTGTGTAATCATACTGTTCTAACTGCTAGTTAGCTGAATCATGTGAAACCTCCTACGGGTTGGTTGTTTTCCTGTGGGAACTATACATATTTATATATCCCTGCTAATATTTCAGGTGGCCTCTGTGCTTTAACACGTCTTGGTTTAATGATGTTTCCTTTACAGAGTGATGTTCGGCGGTCTACGCGAGCCATTCATTATACCACTCTCTCACCTGATTGTAATTCTGCATTTATTGTCTGAAACTGAAGTGTTGACATTAACCATTTCACCAGTTGGGATTTGGGGTCTGGCAGCTGGGGGATATAAAATCATGATTAAGCTTGCTTGCTTAGTAGTGAAAGGACTTAATGAGACTTTGCAGGCTTTGACAGAGTTGTTGTTAGACAATAGAAATTTTAGAAAAGCCATCTTGCAAAATAGGGCTGCTATTGATTTTTTGTTTTTCAAGCATAATTTAGGCACTAATGCTGTGGAAAGTGTGTGTTGTTTTAATTTAGAGGATCATTCCCGTTCCATTGAAAAACATATTGGTGGGTTGAAAGATCTTATTGCTCAGGTCACTCAAGATAGGGACAGGAACTGGTGAGGTCAGTTATTTGCATTGATTCCCAAGGCATTGCGTTCTGTTTTTATTTGGGTTTTTGAGGTTTTAGTTATTTTGGTTTGTTGTTGTTGTATTTCATGTATTCCGAATTTGTGGAGGATGTTACGTAAGATTTGGAAACCGTCTTTTCTCCCATTGTGTTATGGTGGTTGATTGTCCAAGGGGTGGAGTGTAGTGCATGTGCGAAAAATGAGCTAAAACAACATGGGTTTGATGCACAGCCATTTTGGACATTCACTTCCATTACCGCAATGAAAGTCTACGTTTTTGTGGGCTCAGTAAGTAGATGTGCATTTCTGCAGTGGAGGCAAGGTCACATAATGATGTCAGTTGAACTAATGTGGAGAATAGTTGTTGTATTGTCTGCTGAAGAACAAGCCAGAAAGGGAGTCTGAGCATTCTGCAGGTGCAGTGATAAGGGGTACTAGGAAAGAAGAGAAGTAAGAAAAGCTGGATTTTTCTACTTCTAACTAGAATTTTCCACTCTTGGCTCCTCAAGCTTATTGTCTGCTCTTTGGCAGAGGGCAGTCTGGTAACCTAGAGGGGCGGGGACTCCCCCAATTAAGATGAGAGGTATTGCTCTTAGGAAAGGCAGATAGAACTGGACCCCCGGGAGATGCAGTCTCGCTGAGAGGGAGGACACTCCGCTCCAGAACCCGTTAGTACAAGTGATCTCTTTGCCTACCTGCTCTGGGACTAAGCAGTGTTGTGTTGCTGAGATGAAGGTGTCTTTTTCAACCATTATAACGGTGATGCTCTTTATCTACGGTTTTGTATAATTAACTATATGTTATGTGTGTGGGTATAAACAACTGAATAAAGGGCCTATAACGGACCATTTTGTTTTCATATAATCAGTTGTTTTTTGTGTAATGTGTTGCCTATCTGAGTCCAATAACTTGCTTTTTTTATGGTCTAGGGGGAAGTAATTCTGTGGTCCCTGTACGTGGCCAAGAAAAAGCAAGAAAACATGACAAAGTAGCAGCGCAGGAAACTATTATAACAATACCAGACACTATCACTCCTGATGGTCAAAATTAATCTATAATTGATGATAACTGTGATGATAGGAACTGCCAGCGAGTCTTCAATAAAATGTTAGTACGATATAAGCAGACAAATAGAAATATTCTTACTAAAGGAAAACAGAAGCTTGTTAATAGGAAAACAACAGAATAACAATGATATATCTGTGGTACCATCTCAATCCTTAGCAGGTAATTCCACTGAATTGGAATGTAGAGAAACTTTGGGCTGTTATGAAATGGCTCCCAGGGCTCAAGTAAATCTGGAGACAAAACATGGGACAGATGATAAATAGAGCTTCTTGGATGCCTGGTTATCAAATACAAATAAGCAGACGACTGCTTGCACTGTTGATAATAGCGCTATGGACCAATTGTGTCCAAGCTCATCTCAAGAGCACTATAAAGATGTTAAAGGAAATACAGAGTTAGCAGAGGACAGAAATAATAGTAATATCCAGCAAATACCTAGACATCCATCCTATTCCGTGTCAGAAACATATGAGAGTTATAAATACTCTACAAAAAAAGATTAAAATCATTGATGCCTATGCCACTTTAGGTAGTCCATTCCTGAATCAAGGGAACATTTTGCAGCTTTTACACCGTCATGTACAACTACAGATGATCTCCACTAGTGATATATCTTTAGTGGAAATCCCAAATCAACTGAAATGAACTGGGCCCTTGTACGGATCTCATCCCCTATCATAATTGAACATATTCACCAGATTGTTTGACTATGGGATGCAAACTGGCAGGAAGTGTGGACAGTGTAGTTCTACAGCGCAGTGAAAATTAAATAAGACCAGGGAGCATTCACTATAAACTGCCAAGAGCTTACTGAGGCTAGTGGCTTCAAATAGGTAGTGTGACCTCTGCCTAACCTCTGTAATTCCTTAAAATGTAGTTCTTGGAATTCCAGAGGGTTTAACTCTTTTACTCACAATATATTAGGACAGTCTTTTTTATTAGATGCTGATCTCTTTTTATTACAGGAAACATGGCTGACTAGTTTATATTCTCTTGATGGCTATTGGGTAATACAGATGCTGGCCAGAGATAATTTGCTTGGGAGACCATATGGTTGTCTTATTATAACTGTAAAGAATTATTTTAATTAAGTTGCATTCTTACCATTATGACAAGATGAACACTTTTCATCTTTTATTTTAACAGCAGATTTTGTATGTGTGCAAGAATCCATATTGATAATTAATGTATTCAATCCCCCTGGTAATACTGTAACGGAATGCATTATACTCTGTAGAATTTATTTTGAAAGAATGGTTAGTGATTTACCCTAAGGGTCTTTTTATTATAGCTGGACACTTACATTTTCAAAGTGTCATTTTTAATATTAGTGAAAAGTAGCTATCATCCTATAATGATACTATTAAAAATGTGCATGGACTTGAAGTCATTGAGGTGAATGACGATGAGCCGATGGAAAAGGATGATGCCTGGCCCAGCTTTATTGTAAATCATAATTTAACACAATTATTCAAAACTGCTGAATCTCACATGACACCATTTTATACTTAGTTAAATGTGAGAAGATTCTCTGGAATAGATTATGTGCTGATACCTGATGACTTCCACTTGTTTGAGTAAACCTGTGGTGCTACACTTTTCATTAGATTATGAGAATAGGAGGAATAATGTGACTCTCAATGGATCTTATATCATCAACTTTGCAAGGAATAGAATCAAATGAACAGAACACAATGTTATCGTTTTCATTTTTGTAGTATGTATATGCTTTTATAAGAGGGCATACCTAATTTATATTATGTGGATGAGTTTAATGAAATAATGGTGCTAGCTATGAAAACTAAAGGAACAATGCAACAGAAGTATAATTACAAATCAGATTTAAAGGAAATTATTTATTATGTCATTATTACACAAAAAAAAGACATTTTCGTAATGTCAGAGATGCAATGAAATTAGTACTTCCTCCGACTGATAAACAAAGTGTTATATCTAAATTGAATGGCAAGTATAAAAACTGGGTTAGAGCCAATAACAAATCTGCTGCTACTGCTCAGTGCCAGAGTATGTTTAACCTTGAGATGTACTGACTCAAGCACATTTTGGGATATATATATAAGAGACATTTAGGAAGTTCCACTGATAAGGTGGAAATAAATCCTATTGCTAAACACATCTGTTAGGAATATATACCCCAGCTGTACTTTAGATAGACTTTGAATATTATGTTAAAGAGATATGCAAAAACAGTCCATGATCATGAGGAGGGTCTTTTGTCGTATAGTATTGGGGATATCTAAAATGATATTGGTAAACTCAAACTGTCTCAGGCAATTGGCTCAGGTGGGGTACCTAATTTACTGTAAAATAAGGACCCCAAGAGTTGGGCTATTATTGTTTGCAAATTAGAGCCACTGGTCTGATCACCGATAGTTAGAGGAAATACATTTTGATTCTGGTCTATAAAAAAGATAAAAGGGACATACCTTCCAATTATTGTCGTCTAGCTGTGATAGACTCTATTGCTAAAATATTTATCCTTCCTCTCCTAGAAAATATGAACAACTGGATCGATTAATATAAAAACTTGAAAAAACAATCTGGATTTAAGAAGGGTGTTGCCACATTACCCAATTCATGGACACTGATTTATGTTATTCGTGCCACCCTATAAACTAAGGGAAGTACATTATATTTGTGCTTCATAGACTACGCAGGTATGTTCGACACCGTCAACTGCTGCATTATCTGGAGCAAACTGGAGCGATGTCTTCACCAACTAAAACTGTATTATATAAAATCATTATATTCAGGAACTTCTGTACAACCTAGGCTTAATCAGGAAGGTGTCCTGAGTAGCCCCCTTGAGACCAATTTTGGATTAAAACTTGCAAGTTGGCCCTAGTGTTGTATAACTTATATGTCCTCGATCTTGTTGAAGAACTACAGAAGTGTAATCATTTCCCACCATGTGTAGGGCAGGAACTTATCGCATGGTTATCCTATGCTGATTATACTGTTATTTTGAATCAGAAACCTATTCGACTACAGCTAGGTTTAATGGCATTTCAAACATTTTCTGGGGATTATAACCATTTGTATCAACCACAACAAATTGATTATTTTTAAGGCTGGTAAGAAATGCGATCATGGTTTTGATTGGAAAATCCATAATGAAACGATTCAGGTGGTTAGTAGATATAAATATTTAGGTGTTACCATCTTTGACTCACTTAGCACCCAAGGCTGGCCAACGAAGTGGCATGTAAGGTTCAAAGGAAATGTAATGCCATTAAATGTTTTGTATCTCATAAAGGCAGACGCTCTGCTGAGGGTCTGATTAAAATGTACAAAACTAGTATTGTGCCTTGTCCCCTTTATTGCCTTGAAGTGTTTCTTAATAAGCAAACCTCCTGGCTTCACAAACTTGAGGCTAAACTATGGCATATGGCCTTCGAGCTCTCCAATTCCGACCCCTTAGAAGCTATCTGCTGAAAATTGGGGATCATCTCTTTACAAACACAAAATAAGATAGCTAGTGGATCTTTTTTCTGAAAATGCTTGCAGAGAAAGAAAATGAAGCTTCTCTGTATTCGAATTTCAGCAGTATACTGAATATAAATAATCCAACATGCATGTTAAAATCATGGATTGCTGAAATTAAGAACTTTTTTGATGACATTGGATACATAATTGAGTTCCTCGATTAATCTTGGTTGTGCATTAAAGGGAATCAAAGAGAAAGCTTATTCATGGGGCAAAAATAATAGCATGTCCGTGTTGGCTATGCAAATTTGTTCTATTTTATATATTAAACAAATCTTTCTGATTAATGTCCCTTTTAACTATATTGTAAAGACAAGTTGTTCTAAGGTGAGAAGATTCATAATGCAACTACGGTTTGAACAGTTACTAAAATTCTTGCGCATAGGTGCATGTCAAAAGATTCCCTATATTGAGTGACTATGTTGTGTTTGTAAAACCGAAGTAGAGACCCCTCGCCATCTTTTAACTGGTTGGTGCGACTCGATTAGACGGTTTAAGAAAGGATATGAATAATTTTTCCATGGCATTAATAATTTTTTTTCTGAACAATGCTTGGGCAGCTATATACTCAGGGAATAATATGAAATTGATATTTGCAACATTTTATATTTGGCAGAAAGTGACTAAATTAATTGAATCAACTTTTTTATCAGAATAATTTATTTTGATCATCTACTGTATGGTGGATTTTCATTATTATATTATATCATTGTATTGTCTGTAAATTTGTATGAATTAATTGTACTGTTTGTATGTTTATGGTGTGTAGTGTTATTTACCCAAAACACTTTAATAACTTTTTTAAAGAAACGTCATGTGCATCACTCACTGTGACCTCCACAAGACAGTTCCAGAATACCTTCAACAGAAAATCACCCATTACCAACCCAACAGAAACCTATGTTCAGGCACTGCCCTCCTCCTTGTCATCCCCACCTTCAAATCAAATAGAAAAGGAGGAACCTCCTTCTCAATCCATTCCCCCCTATCTGAAATTCAATGCTGCTTAACATCTGATGCATAGAAGACCAACTTGCCTTCTGGATGGCCTTAAAGACTTAGCTATTCCCTCAACCACCCTGACAAACCCTGCCCTCTTGCGCTAGTCAACCACTTCAGGTGGGTAAGGGCAGCAAAGAATTTCCTTCCATGAAATCACTGATTGATGGTAAGAATAATCTAACAATCTCCAGCAGAACACAGGAGAGAGTCCATGCCACACCTATGAAAACAAGAAGCCAGCCTGAGGACACAGGTATGTATCACACTCCATGCTTCTGGAAGATAGCTGAAGGCAAGGCCACCCACCTGCACACATCTGCAACCATACACCAATCCCAATTACACATCGCACAACACCTCTGCTATAAGAATGCAGCTATCCCCCACAACAAACATTCGGTCTAGCTGGACACATAATGAGTCCTAATACTATTGCAAACTCTCATGCCAACTTCAAAGCACCCATCCACTTGCCATCTCGATATGGGTAGCATATAGGGGCCTGACCACCCCTACCCAGCTTTGTTTGGCCAAGAGGCACGCATGCATTCTAAACTGCTCTGATCTATTTTGTTAAACCTTGGTCTACGGTCATCCCAGGGTGTTCACCTACAGTGCTTTGAGGCCATATGAATGGGATAAAGGCGCTATACAAATGAAACATTACATTAAACTACATTACATTACTTGAGAGGTGCTCAAGCTGGCCCCAGTGATATGGAGGCTTTCACCAGTTTAGTTTGTAAGAAAGGGAGAGACCTGTGTGAGCCAAGCCGCCTGACATTAGTGTCAGTGCCAAAAGTTGTATGTGTATAGATGAACGCATGGGAAAAACAATAGGGAGGGGGGTAGATGGTGAACTTGAGACCAATAATAATAATACGTGTTTATTGAGTATAGGTCACCACATGTTTAATGTGGCTGACCTCTATAGAGGATTGTACTGTCTTATAATGAGGGATTGCATTAAAGTATCACAGTTTACTTGGTCCCTGAGTGTCATACAGTCCTAACAATGAAAGTCTAGATGCTTTCCAGGGTCTCTTCCCATGTCAGGCAAGTCTAATCCTGAATACATGTGGAGGTATTTACAAATCTTCACCACAGCTAATAGCATGATATTGATATTTCATATGCCATACATGTTAAGATATTCAGTATTTAAGCTGTGCCAGTCAACACTACAGTGGTTCTATGGTGCCCGACCACGTCAGAGTTGCAACACAGTGTGATTCCACCAGGGAGCCACCAGAGCATGGTCTATGGACAGAAAGAGGATTAGGGTGAGGTGAAAGGCAATAAGGGAGCAGACAATGGATGTGAAAACTAGGAAGGAGAAAAATAAAATTGGATGAGTGAAAATGAAAGTGGCTATAGCTACATGGATGCAGGCCTTCAAACATTACTTGTCATCAATCAGTGTGAGAAACTTTCTGCAATGCACACCAAGGTGAAAGCTGGGATCAAATGTGAAGGCAACATCCCGAGTAGCCAGTTACAGGCACTTGAGGCAGCCACTGCGTGACTGTGCAATGGACAAATATATGCCCAAGCAGGCCCTAGTGGTGTGGAGGCCCTCCCAGATGGTACCCACTCAATATATCTAAAACATTACAGAGTGGACCATAATACCGAAAAACACAGAAAACATTAAATAAATATATAAAGGGTAGTGGGGTAAAGGAGTTAAAATTGAGTCGGATGCGGTTGGGGTGGCATTATAAGGGTACAAAAATGGGGCATACAAAATACAAAAAATGCGTGTTTTTCAGTATTTTTTCTACAATGAAATGTACCACTCTAATGTACGTTGGTAAAATCACATATAACCCTCCCAAACTAGTCTATAATAACCAAACCCTGTATCAGGTCAAAGGACTAAGCCCATCAAGTCAGCTGACAGAAGTGTTATCACCAAGACAGAGCGTGTATAGATGCATGCATAGGGGCAGAATTGGAGACTTGACTTCCAGGGTAAGATGACACTCCCAAAATGGTGATTTTGAGTTTTTAAAGACAGGCACTGCTGGACTTCCAATTTATGGCAGTAACAGTAATTCCACTGAAAATTGCCAGAAGTTCTGCTGACCTTCATTTTTTGGTGGAAATTTTGCCGGACAGAATTACTGTTACCATCAATACTTGGTAGGCACACCAATCAACTCCTGGTTTGACAGTAATTCTGCCAGACACCAAGGTGGTAACGGTAATATTGACCAGTGGAATTACTACTGATCTTACCATCACACTTTGAATGAGCACCTATTTGTAAAGTATATGTGAGATTTTAAAATAAGGAATACATTTCTGTTTAAGTCTGCATGGCGAGATGTGATATTTTGATATAGCTTCGGCAATACTGGTTTCCTCCAATGAACCTGGGACAAAGTAACTCCTGTCCAGCTCTCCCTATTGTTGATGGTAGTAAGGTTAAAATTCCAGATTAGTGGCCATTTGGAGACAATCAAAGCTTATTTATCTCAAATCAGTGAAATCCATGACATTGGTATAACAAAGAATATCTGTTCAGAGCCTTTCAGTAAAACATCTCACATTTCAAGGGAATCATTTGTATTCCAGCAAGGCTAATTTCACAGTCTTCTGCAAAGATACAACATATGATAAACACATTGCTCATGGCTCTGTTTTCCAAACTCCACAGCTTTAAAGGGCCAGAATTCACGTACACTGTAAACTCTGAACAAGACTTTCCAATATAATACTCCAGATAGAGCCATGAAAGGCCGTGCAAAGGAAAGAAGCACCTGCCAGCTGACACAGGTCAATCATTAGTTAAAGGCAAACTCAGAAATATATTCTCATCTCCAATATGAAAACAATGATGCTCACTAAGTATTTTAAAACTACATTTAAAATCCAAAACAATATTTTCAACATAACTTCACAACCATATGACCTATCATTAAAATAAATGGTATCTTGCAACCATGAGGTTATCCTCTATCAAATGGTTTCTGACAGAATATTTGTAGGACTATTACAAATGAATCAAATTACAAATATTAATAAATAAGTCACATTTTATCACATAGGATCATGATTATCCCTAAATTCATGGTGACCCTGGCTATCCAATCCATATTCCATCAATGATATTTTTTGCTACAATGGGATAAGGAAGAAGAATGATGTTGTGCTCCAAATTGTTCAGAGTATACAACCCCCAATGTCTAATTTCTTTAGCACTATGATCACCCTATGAATATGAATAAGTGTATTCTCAGAGAATGTATGCTTATTCATTGAGCCAATGGAAATACCTTACCATTCAAAAGATTTGTGGACATGATGGCATAGTGATGGACTCATTACAATTGTAAAAGTGGAAACACATGGGGAGTAAGGAGAGCTCTGGAACTGAAGGCTGCAGAGAAGGAGAACACATGTTACAAACGGATGAGCTTAGCTATTATTTGGCATTGTATGGGCCTTCTCCTTGATGCAACGTGTAACTCTGGTAGACATGGTTTCCTAGGAGAGGGACAAAGAGACCAAAAGGGAGCAGCTGAATGTGAACTCCCTGGGGGCACTTGAGGTCACTACTGGTTTGGTGCTTTAAATAATTATTCAAAAGTGAGTATGTTAAACCCCCAATGTAATTGGACATATGTCCTCTAGCATAATTATACTAATAGGTCTCAGGAGTACATGGACTAAGAGGTAACTTCAACTAGGGGTAGTTAATTCCAAATAGAATGCTAGAGAACACAAAGTATGAATTGCACTTTGTTTTCTCACTGTATTCATAACCAAGTTAGATTTGGTTTGCATGGAAAAAGTAGCATTTATACACAGATAAAGCACATATCTCTGTAAATCCATAGCTAACTAAATGAAATGCTGCAGATTTCCATAGGTGTAGTCTGACATCGGATTTGTGGAACAGTGGTCATTTCTGCATCTCGAGGATTGATTGACAATTTATGACCTGTTAAAACTAATGATATTTAAATAGACAGATTCGGGATCTATTGTGTATTTTATTGAGATGTGTGCATTGCTTTCGCCAAAGCGCTGAACTGAAATTGGGCAATGGTGGAGGCGAGGGACGAGGAGCTTTCAACCGAGAGCGAAAGATGTGTAGAGAAGAGGAATAGCATATGTCAATGTGAGGGAGATCCACAGTTTGGGGGCAAGGAGAGAAAATGAACAGAAAGGAGAAGGGACACAAGGAGGCATAGGGGATGAAAGGGAGCTTAGCTATATCACTTCAATCCAAAGAAAATTATGCCAACATAAATTAAATTTGCTCCTCACTCATACTACTGCCAAGTAGGGAGAGGGTCCTGCACCAGTGGGACCTGATTTGTGAAGTAAAGTGGGAGGGGTATTTATTCCTTTATTAAAAATACAATATAACTATATTCCAGTTTTAAGTGGATGAACCACTACACTGTGTGTTCTAAATTGATAGCACAGTGTCCCTAAATACACATCTGACAAGGGAAGTAAATCGCCACTGCATGCATTCAACTTCCATCCATATGATGGAACCCCAAAGCCCCTAATTTACATATAGAAGGAGTTCATTTTAATGTGTTTTAGATTATTGTTGTTTTTCTATGCTACCATTCTCAGCTACATGTAATTGTCATTTAGTTGAATCCATCGGGTGATAAGTATGGACTTAGTATGTTTAGAAAATACTATGTCCTATTAGAATTAGATTTAGAAATATAATTAATTAATCTACTTTGTGACTGCATGTGTGTACGTTGTATAGTGAGAATTGAACAGTCAGGCCAATTCTTATTTCTGTAAACCAGTTATAAATGTACAGAATTTTTATTGTGGTGACTCCCTCAGCATAAGTTTAAGGGACCAACTTGAAGAGATTTTCTTTTTGATAAAGCACAATTTTGATTCTGTCTCACACATTCTGGTGTGGGACTGTATCTAATGGGGTGTTAAATTAGTGATTCCCACTTAGTGATGAACAGTTATCACATAAACAGAATATTGGGACATACCAATCATAGACGATCTTGACAAACAACAAGGTACATTGGTCTAGTAATGTGGTCAATTGTCTTGCACCCCGCTGAAGCAACAACTAAATTACAGTTGCCACCAGCCTAATCACTAAAACAAATGTATTGTGATAAAATCATTGTAGTTGCAAAATGTGGCCTTAGAAATCACCCCTGTACTAGCAACCACATGGGCTACCATAGGACCATACACTCAAAAATGGTTGCAGTATATTGCATGATAGATCCTCTAACCACAAAAGAAGGAATCCCCAAAAATGAAAGGGGTAAAAAACTAAATGTTTAGGGGTCTCATGCAATGGCACAGCAGAGCATGACACAATTCAATTATGATCTAACATTCAATAGTCAAGTCCTCAGGGTACCAGAGTAGACATTCAAGTTTGAGTTGAGTTGTAGGTGAGCAGAGGACATATTTTGCTGATGTTAAGAAGGTTGGTCCCGGCATCACTGGTTAAAGTTTTGATTGCTATTGAAAAAAAGACTACAAGGTTTCAGTAAAGTGCAATCCAATAATGGATGGCTTAGAGGCAGTAAGAGATATTGGCAGACATGGCAGGGGTGAAAGAAGGGGATGAGAAAATATGTGCGTGTCATCAAAAAAGAGGTGACAGGAGAACCCAAAGAATTAGATGAGTCTTTCAAGTGGGCTGGAAGTACCATAAATATATAGAAGAAATGTATCTAGGAAAAAGTCTTGTAGGACTCTCACTGGGAGAGGGTTGGCATAGATGTATTATTTCCCCATTCGTTTGTGAAGGAATGATTATAGAGCTAGGAGGTAAACCAGGCAAGAAGGGTACCCATAATATGAAGGTTGGTGAGGGTGACCAGCAGGGAGGGTTTTCAATGGCCTCATTGGCAGCAGGAAATGTAAGTGGTTAAGGGTGAAGGAAAGCTTACAGTGGTGGACAGTAATCAGGAAGTCAGAGATGGGGGTAAGGGCAATGATATCATGGAATACTGAATTGATGAGTCAATCCATTTATTGGATTAAATGTAATTAGTGCTCTCTATTAAATTCTACACATTGTAGAATCTTTCAGTAGTGGGGGTAAAGGGATACAGGCATGTAGTTGGACTGCAAAATTTATATCAGAGGAGAGCTTCCTGAGGAATAGTAGGGTAATAGCTACCATGAAGTGGTCAGGGGTTATCCTTTGAGATAGAGAGATTGAGATAGAGTGAGAAAGTGATTGAGAGAGAGAAGGGGAGAGAGAGAGAGAGAGAGAGAAAGAGAGAGAGAGAGAGAGAGAGAGAGAGAAAGAGAGAGAGAGGGAAATGGAACAAGAAAGAGGTTAAAGACAGTGAAGCGATGTGAGCAATTTAGTGGGAGACTTTGATATAAAAGTGCAAGGAGAACATTGTGCGAAAGTAGGAGTTGGTAACAAGAATGAGGCAGGAGGAGAGGGAGGCAGGAAGATGGAGAGGTTGTCAAACATATTTGGACTGTTAAAAGAAATGGAGATGGAGATGTTAAAGTCATTGCAAAAGAGAGCAATAGTTTGGGTTTATGAACGTGGAACACAGGGGTGAGGCAGAGATGTTGAAGTGAATGATGAGTGGTCAGATGGGGAAGGGTCAAATGTGTGGTTTTTGGAGTTGTTTAGATAATGGGTATTGTCAAGAGGCCTACATGGGATGCACAAAATACTGGACTCAGGAATTCTGGTTCACAGAATTTTTATACAGCTAAACTAAAATAAATATCAATAAAATAAATTGATATTTTATATTTTTAGTGGTTTTTGTAGGTTTTCCATGGGTTTCCAAACCCTTTTGACAGTCCTGTTCTTCCAATTCTCCTTGGATAAGGCTTGTGATCTCTTCTATCAGTCGACAGGGTAGATGTAGTGTTTATGTAAGTTTGTGGTGGAGCCAGGATTTGTACCCTTCCCTTCCTAATAATATGGGTACCTGTAGAGCAGATCTTTCTCCTTCCAAAGAACGTGTGGCTTTCTAACTTTGATCTCCCTGACTACTCCTCTTCTAGCCTATTTGCCTGGTCTCTGTTCCACAATCCACCTCTTCAGCTTGCTTAAGGCCATTGCAAACTCATTGGGCCTTCCTGTTCAGTTTGACTAAAGGGTTGCCCCCCTCCTTATCCTCCACTGTTATCTATTCTACTGTTACCATCTCCTACTCTCCTCTTACCACCTTCTTCTCTGCTGTTACACCTCCCCTTCTACTATTAGGACCTCCTTCTCTGCTGTCACAACTTCTACATCTGATGTTGACACCTCCACCTCTGCTGTGACCACTCGCCCCCCTGTTTTCGCCTACTCTGCCTTCTCTGCCTTCTCTCCCACTTGTCTCGTCTCCAGAACCTCTTTAATGTTCCTCCTATCACTCTCCAACCACATGCCAGAACCTTATCCAACAACCCATACTGGCTGACGGAGATCCCTGGGTTTAAAAGGGCTCACCTTGGACTGGGCTTTTGATGAGTGGGTGCATCTGTGTTTTGTAACTGGAGCAGGGATGGGGGTTTGCTGCTGGTTCTGGGTGAACCTGACCTCACTCCAGGTGTAGGACGCTATGCAAAACTTAATTTGGCCTTGCAGCCATCTTGGATACATGTCCTCCATCTCTGTCCCTCCCGGCCTCCATGGAGCTGCCTTTAGACGTCTCTTACTCCCACCAAATGTGATTTGCAAGTTGCAAGCCCTCTGGGTAAGCTAACACCTCCTGAATGTTCAATAATTGCTAATTTGCAGCTTCTTTTAAACATTATATACCTGGTAACAGAACACTCTGCAGTTAACAAAGACACAGGAAAACCCACAGTCAAGGTAGTTAAGTTGCAGGTTTGTTTGCAGCACAGCACTCCAGAGTTCATGGAAGACCCTGTGGTCTTGAAACACTGTATCAAGTTTGAAGAGTCTTGTCAGGGCTCTGAAATGACATTTCTTATACCGTTAGGAGATATTAAATAGTATCAGAACAAATATTATTAATGACAAGTGCACAAAACCTGCTCTGAACAAAGTTAACTGTTCGTTTGGGTATGCCTCGAGAGAGCTTCTCTCTCAATTGGGGAAGAGGTCCATCCCAGGCTGTTCTTTGTCCGCTGATATGTTCCTGGGAACAAGGGAAAGTGACCAGGGGATCCTCCCCATACCTCCCAGGGCCCATCAGCCACAGGTTTGTGGAGGCACCCATCACCAGAATCACCACTTTAGTACTCCCTAAAGCCAAGCAGAAGGCCTTGTCACAGTACATAGGTTATACATGGAAGTCACAGTGTCATTTGAAAGGAGAGGAAACAGCAATGAGAGAGAAAGGGGCTTTGTTTGCAAGGAAGTAAAAAAGGAGTGGGCTTCAGGAAAGACAGAGCTGAGAGGGTTATGGTGCCTAGAGAACACCAGAATAGTTAGAGGCATGGTAGCAAGGAGCTGGGTAGATGTGTATCCAATGGAGAGTGAGTAAAACTTAGGTAGCGGAAGGGGACATGTTCCTTGTGACTCAGCTCAAGCCTTGATGCGAGGATGAGGATATTACCCCTCTACTCTTGGGAGACTTTGATCATCTTCCTGAACTCCTCCAAGTATAACCCACAGATACCCCATAGATGGCTCTTTCCACAACTGGCATCCAGGCAACAGTAGGATGGTCAGGCTATGGTCAAGTAGTGTGCCTCCCAATGCTTCAACATGGTGCATGCATGAAATCCACCTTAGAGACATCATGTCTGTGAAAACTAAAATACACAGAATTTTGTATAATTTCAGAGTTTACATTATGTAATGCAGATATTAGATGTAGGGATGATTGTACTCTCACAGTGTCCATGGTAAAGTCCTAACATTGTGTTACACAAACCACAACCTTTATCACAAGCTGGGACACTCGTGGCTCTGTTTCTGACCATCTTTGACTTGTCTGTAACTTACCGGAAGATTGCTTTAAATGAGTGTGTCAAGAAGAAAAGTGCCTTTTCCACTCCATCCAAGGCACTTATATATGTTCCGGGTATTGCCACTGGGATTCAAGAATGCACTTGCCACTTTCTAGTGGTTGTAAATGATGCCAGTGTTGTTGTGCTTCTGTGTTGCATATTTAGACAAATATTTGGTTTTCAACTCTAGTTCTGAAGAGTATTTGGTCCACCTCCAAAGAGAATTGCAGACTCCTCCAAAAGAAAAGCTCACCATTCAGGTTTCAAAGTGCCAGGTGTGGCAGAACTTGGGCAGTTTACCAGGCTTAGAAGATTGGTCTGGCAAAGTACACCAACTCCTGAGCAAGATGAAGACAGTGCATGACTGTGAACAGCTTGTCAACCAGACCCTCTGTTAGGCAAAGTTTGCATCCAGTACCCTCTCGGACCACTACACACAAATATGACTACAGGTGTATGCAAAACCAACCTTTGGTATAAGTCTGTACCACACAGTTTTTGGTAGCGAGCTGATCAGTCAGGCTTAGCTCAAGAGGGAATGTGAGCTGTAATGATGGTACACAGAGGTCTACAATCACAAGTATTCAAATAGACTCTTATACTCAAGGTTTCTTTGCAAAACACTTATTAATTTACTACACAGTCAGTTAGAAAACATTCACTAAAAGGAGGCAATCAATAGCACACAAAAATATACTACAGTACTTCACACTATCCGGTTCTGTGACATTTAAACTACTTTGAAGGAGGAGCAAAATGGCATACAGTGCATTTGAAGTAGGAGCAAAAAGGCATAAGTTAATAAAACGAATATTACAGTTACTCTTAAACAGTGCAAATAGTTTGAGTTCACTAGAGGAGTTGATTCAATGCAATAGGTAGTCCAAAGTCAATGAGTCTTGTATAGGTAGAAATGGTTCTGGTAGTTAAATGGAAAAGTCTTTGCCACGGTTCTCAGAAGTAGTTCAGAGAAGAAAGATTCATATGTCGGGTCACACGCTGACTAGGCCTGCAAGTTGCCAAAGTTTCACGCACTTTCGCAGTGAGAGGTGAATTCTCTCGATCGGGTTTTCACAGTACCTTATTTTGAAGAAAAAAATGCAGGTGAAGACTTCTGTTCCTGGCAGTTCCTGCAGATCTCGGTGTTCCTGTGCCTCAGACATGGGGATCAGAGGGAGGAGGTCAGGGGACTCCAGCACTGGTCACAAAGCTGGCAAAGTGGTGAATATTCAATTCCGGTAGCTGTCATGAAGCACACAAACTGGTGTCCTTCTCCCTGGCTTTTCGGTTTCCTGCAGCACTCTGAGGAAAATACAACCAGCTCCTAAAATGGTATCCAGGTGGCTTAGGAGTTGATTGATCCCACCAAATCAAAGGGCGAAGTCGTCCTTCAAGGGCTTCTTTGTCGAGATGAACTTGGCGATTTGGAACTGCAGCAGGGCTTCACCAGGCAAACCAACAGTCCAGGAGTTGCAGCAGCCATCCTCTTCCAGCTCGTCTTTGGTTCTTTCATTCCAGTGGTCGACTTTGCCTTCCAAGCCAAGAGACTTGCCTTTTAAACAGTTTTCTCCCATTCATTCCAGCCTAGCTACCACTCACCCATCAGGGTGGCTGTCCTTGCCGGACAGTCAGCCAACCAATCATGCCAGAGTGCATTCGGGTCTCCTAGGAGACTAGGCACAGGGAGTTTCGGAGACCTCCCTCACTTCCGGCCCACCCCAGACACTCGGGCACCAGAGGCCCAAAGCCCGCCAAAGGCATAGGAACAAAGGGACCAGACCTGGTTTGGCGCGCAGAGGCAAACTCTAGAAGGACCTTTCCAAAAAGAAATGGCGAAAAAAGAAGACCGGGACCCGTTTAAACAAAGGAGGCTCAGACGCCATCTTGAAAAACATGGCTCCCGCGATTTAACGCTACCGGTGTTCGCGGTCGGGAAAAATCATGGTAGTTCGTTGTAAAACCACTGACACCAGCCATTTCGAGAGGAAAAGTCCCAGGAGGATAGCTCAGCGGCAGCGTGCTCGACTTGGAAACAAGACGACACAGAGCAACACAGGTTCGATCCCTGGGTCCGCGCTTAGAAACTTCTGGGTATTAAGCGTGTTATAAATAACCTATCATATCATATCATATCTTTTGACTGCTACATGATTTTCTAGACATAGGGGATACTAGGTAATCCCTCCAGCACTCTTTTGGAAGATAGGGTGTGCTGGGTCTATGAATGTAAAAAGACTAGTAAAGTCAATTTAACTTTACTTTCTCTGGGAAACAGTTGTTTTTCCCAGAGAAGGTATTTAAACCTTGGGGCAGCCTGAAAGGCTTCCCTGTGTTACTGCACTGAGGGTGCTGTTTGACACACATTAAAAGATGATGCCTCTGGAATTACCTAAAACTCCACAATCAAAGAACACAAGAGTAAAACACACATTAAAATACATGAGAGAGTGGGAAAAAAGGCTCAAATGCTCTACAGGTAAACAAAAATCAAGTCCTCAAAATCCAGCAAAGTTGCTGGGGGTCTCTGAGGTGAAGGGAATTAGCACATTTATGAGAATTCTCCCTAACACCCTGGTAAGATATTTTCTTGGCATCATTGACTTTTAAAGGGAATGTACTGAGCACACAAGGAACTAGCAGCTCTTCTTACTGTCCTCAACTCTTACATTATTATAATTGTTCTTTTATAACACACGTACTACCAGGGATTAGTTTCTAAGCGTGGGATTGGGATTCAAACCTGTGTTGCCCCTGAGCTATCCCTCCTCACATGAAGAAAGTTATTTGGATCAAGGAATATCTGAAGGATATAGAAAGCCCTCTGTTTATGATCCAGGGGGCTCCACGAGCTTGAACGTCCTAAACTATATCTTTTTCCGAGAGTCCCCTGCACTTTTTCCATTTTGTACTGAATGACTAACCTGACCTTTCCCTGATGAGTATTCACAAGAAATGTCATCAGGGATATGAATACTGGTAGTACCCCTACGAGGCCGTTAGCCTAGCCTCTCAGGTTGAGGGTACCCAAAATGTGCACTATTGCCTGTTTAGGTCTGGTTACACAGTGGGTTTGTACTTTCAGGTATAAACACATTGTCCCACTTTCTGCTGCAACCCAGTGGTGTCACTACTTGGAATCCCAGTGCAACATCCAGCCCTGAATCCAGCATCCTAATGTTGTGCCCTGTTAATGGGATTCATTTGTTGGCATATATGATATGGGCTTCTGTCATCTTTGGAAGAGCAAGGCTTTGAAAGTCAGGACCAGATTTGACAGGATTCCTGAATGGTGTCTGGATTTGTTGGTGGAATCCACATCTGAGTGGAAGACAAGGGAAATGTAAAAGAACATGTGAAGGTGCAAACCACCAGTTATTGAGTGGCTGCCAAAGGTTTGAATGAGTGCAACCCTGTGGTTATGATATCATTTGACACTCAGCTCCCAAACTTCCTTTTTATGCAGTGGGTCAACACCATAACTTGTCTACTGTTTGAATTCCACTTGGACTTGGAGAAAGGTCCAGTAACATGATAAGAAGCAGCCAACCCGAGAATAATCAGGAAAAATATCTACAGAACTGGATCCTTCCAGGCCTCTTTCTGTGGATTATCAATGCCAATGTGTGGCTAATGTCACACACCATGGGGGTCATTACGACCCTGAGGCTAAGGGGTTAACGGCTCCGTAAAAGGCTGCGGCGCCGTTAACCCCTTAGCGCCTAATTACGAGGTCCCTTTGCGGGACCCGACCTGAACGGCTGGTCTGGACCAGCCGTTAAAGTAGGGACCCGCAAAGGGACCTTCGAGGTAATTACGGTACCGCAATTTGCGGCACCGTAATTACCGCCTTCCTCAGTCCCATTGAGCCCTATGGGGCAAAAATGGCAATGGGGAAGGGCCAATGTTCAATGGGGAATTACCGCCCCGCCAACCTTGGAATGGGGTGGTAATTCCCCATTGAATATTGGCAGACTCGTTACAACACCGGCAGCAACCATGGTGCTAATAGCACCATGGGTTACCGCCAGTGTTGTAATGAGGGCCCATGACTTGGACCCAGAAGTACACCGAGACCAAAAGTGTAATTTCATTGATTTATTCAACTTTAAGTGAACAGGTTATCTGAACATAACATTACATACGCGTTATAAGAAAAATAATGTATCAAGATATCTAATCTTACATCCGAATAGGGGATTCTTTAAGCGCTTCAGCATCAAACGGCAACTGAAGATTCTGGGAACTCTTACAAAAGCGAAACAAAATGCTGAAAATCAGTTCCACTGTGTTTGCATCGAAACCATGCTTCCACAGTGAGAAGATCTTAGGAAAGCCTGATAGGGAGGTTCTGAATTAGAGCAATCGGCTTAAACAACCCACCTTTTGAACTGTAGCCGGAGCACCACACTGTTAGGTTGTGAACTCTGATGAAAGGCACTCTCTAAAACCACAAAGGAGTCTGAAACATGAGCTATTCATTGGGCTATTCACTGAAAAGACCATCGACTGATTTGTAGCATGAAAGAAAGGT
Organism: Ambystoma mexicanum; assembly: GCF_040938575.1. Classification (NCBI taxonomy): domain Eukaryota; kingdom Metazoa; phylum Chordata; class Amphibia; order Caudata; family Ambystomatidae; genus Ambystoma; species Ambystoma mexicanum. The sequence continues at coordinate 10,336,778 of NC_090941.1, forward strand.
CTGCAAATAACTGACTCTACATGGGTTTCTTTTTGTAAAAAGCAGCTTGCCCATACAAAGGGGCAACCAATTACTCGACCAGTAAAATTAACAACAGTTGAACAGATTATAAATTCTGTTGTTAATAATAATGCAAGAAAACAAGGACTACCTGAGAACCACAAAGGTAAAACAAGGTTACACTTGATCTTTCACTTTACGCCTTTAAAGTTAAGCTTTAATATAAAATGGAACTCATTATGACCCTGGCGGTAGCCGTGCCGGTAAAAACGGCACGGCTGCCGCCAGAGTCATTTTTTTCCAGCGCCCGGTAATGGGGACTTACTTGGGCATCACAGTCCCGGCGGTCCTGGTAATTCCCCATTGCCGGGCGCTGGGAAAAATTACTCCCCATTCCCATTCGCATCCCATTGAACTCAAGGTGAATGGGGAAGACGGATGCACCGGCACTGTGTGGAACAGTGCTGGTGCATCCGTCAAGGTCTGCGAGCGGATGCTGTTCCGCCAGCCGCAGAACTCGGAGTATGCCAGTCCGGCACCGTGGTTATCAGACAGGCATACTCATAATGAGGCCCAATGTGGCTTTCTATGATGTTCATGTGTCCTTGTATTTCTAGTTAACTTGTGTTAACCCACACTGATCTAAAGACTGTTCCTACACATATATGTGCATTATTCAATCTGAATTGCTTATCTACACTTGACTATAGTTATCGTACCCACCTAAAATCAGGTAAAGCATTTCGATACTTCGTGGACATTCATTTATGCAATGCAACAAAACGTATTACATCTCTGATGCATAAGCACCAAAGTGATGTGCCTGGCTTGTTCGACCACAGCTGTCCTAGGTGAGCAGGTGACATTCCAGGGGAGGGCAAAGGGCCTTTAGCTTGGTGAAGGACATCCCCAACTACTGAACAGAGAGATTGGAGAGAATGTATATAACTGCAGAATACCGAATACCAGAATACAGAATTGTTGCACTGACACTCACTCTAGAAAAGATGTTTTGTATCTTTGAATATTGGTTTTTAAAGCTCTCTGTTCAACAAAGAAGCCCCTACTGTGATATTACTAATTGTAGAAACGAATAAGGCATTAACAAACGCTTGCTTTCTTAGATGCAGACCGGTGGATACAGGGTTGTATAGAAGTGTGCTTGAATCTCACAACTTCTCTGAATTTATCTGGAGCCTTCACATGAGATTTGAGGCTGGAAGGAAAACCTGTGCTTGTAGTTAACTTCATTAAGGCGGTGTTATACCAGAAACGGTTTCCCAAAATATTTTTGCTTAATACCAGTGGAGTTACTTGCATGTCGAATGTATATTATTTTTCCACCTTTATGCAAATAACAGATCCCTAATTCCTATGGATAGCCTCTCGTGAACAATCTATTTATTCTAAGTCAAACTTGTATACTGCTTTTTGTTACTCTACAACCCATTCCCACAAAGGTGTGTAGACTTTGCTTAACTACATAAACTGCTGCAAAGGAGCGAAACCAAAGTGTAACTAGATACCCTGGAAATCTGCCTGGTCCACGAACGACTGATTAACCTTAAAATTAAAATATTTAAAAATAAATAAATACAAAAATAAAAGTAAATGTGAGTGAACTCTTCACGAAGAGATATATCTTCAAAACAGAATGTAACATTAACCTATAACAATCACATACAAAACACGGTAATTACAGGACAATAGCTATCTTCCCAAAACCGGGTGGCATTTCGCGCAAATCTTTCATATCTATACATAGATCTAGTCAAGGACGTATATTGTCAAAAACAGCTGTTAATTATGAGCCTCGCTGGTATCTTATAGCAAGTTAATAGAAATGTAAGTAATACGGGTTAATGGCAGGCATTCTTTGGCTCCCATTTGAAAAAATAACCTAGATTAGTGTGGCAGCCTAAAACAACGTAACAAGGCACAGAAATCAAGCCAGCGGATATAAACAAGTCCACTATAAACAACACAATCCCACCAGTATTCGGGGCGGTCCCTCAATCAACCCCTCAGATCACTACACGTAATACATAGACAAGTTTTTTTTGAAAAATGTATTTATTTTTCTTTATTTAATTAGAAACATTAACATGATTATTAAATAGATCAGAGCTCATATAAGAGTAAGTATAAATATAGGACATACAGTTATACAACAGGAATAAAGTGCAAAATGTGAAGAAAAATGCTAATATCACAATAGAGCTGCTGGGAACTTGCTGCCCAATTACAAGCTGGGTAATAATCACCATCGTCCAAAATAAGTCCAAGTCAATGTCGAAGGATAAAATCCACTCGAGAGAAGGGAATCCCTTGGGTGGAAAAAATCCTAGTCAACCGAATATAGTCAGGATGGTTTCGAAATGAAGTCTATGTATTACGTGTAGTGATCTGTGGGGTTGATTGAGGGACCGCCCCGAATACTGGTGGGATTGTGTTGTTTATAGTGGACTTTTTTATATCCGCTGGCTTGATTTCTGTGCCTTGTTTCTGGTTGTTTCCCCTCTTGCCAGCGATGTAGGGGGTACCCATCTATTGTATTGCTAGCCTAAAACAACATAAACACATGTGGCTAATCTAGGTGCATTTTAAATTTGAAAAGGCATGTTAGTATGTTTCATAAACAAAAGTTTCAAGTATAGTGATGTCATATTTTCTTGCAAAAAGTCTTGCGTCCGAAAATGAATAAAAGACGGGTTAATTCAGTTGCATAATGTTCGTTGTGTTGATTATATTGCCCATATGAACGTCTTCCTATTCCTTTCACAGTTTTCCTCTGTGCCTAGTTTTGACACAGGCATGTTATACGTTTATCAGAATGCACTTTCCGTATGCCATTAGTTACAATTTACCTCCAGACAGTGAAGGAAGCAGACTTCACAGGATGCAAATATCTCTAATGTCTATGCAGAAGGTGTCATTTTCCTTATATAATAGGGCACAATGTGCTGCCATGCCTCTCTTTCTCCTGTTTCCATGGAAACAAGGCAGGTGCTATCACGTGATGAAGGGACGCGAGAGAGAGAGAGACATAGAAAGACAGAGACTCGGGGAGAGAGAGGAGCAATGGGGGAGGTGAAATAGAGATAAGGGAGAGAGAGTCAGTGTGAGCACTGATGCTCTTCGATTGATTAGACTCCAATTGTGAGTGCCTCCACGGGGCATACAGTTTATTGGAAATAATAATGTACCCAACCCTCACTATCACCGAACTTAACTTCTTTTCATATATGCTTTATCTTTACAAGCATTGGCAAACTCACTCGTTTTTGCACTTTGTATAAGCATTCTATAAAGCGTGGAGTGTATGTGTGTAGTTTAGTTTGGGCGTGTAGGTGCAGTGTTCTCACCGTATGTGGGGGTATGCATAGCGTAAGCATGCTTGTGCGTGGCTTTCGTGCGTGTATGGGTACCTGTACAGTATGAGGGTACTAGGGCCCTGTGTGCATGTGTATGCCTTGTGAGCGTGTACGAGCAGTGTGCGTGTGCATGGGTAGTAGATGTTTAATCCAGAAGACATTTTAGCATTTCTGTTTATATCTTTTCAAATACGTTTTTCCATTTTGTTCGTTGACAACACATTTTAACCACAAGTGCCTTTTTAAAATTTGGGGTTTCAATGGTAGTTTATAACTGGAATATCATTGGCAATATAGGAGCAGGTGTATGGTGTTTCATTCCACCCTAGGGTTCTCCTTTGCCGAGGCTGTACGTGATGACAGCACCTGCATGCGTGGGTATATATCGCAGCATATGGTCACCATAACAGAAATATGATGACATCAGTGGGGTAAATGAGCCTGCACCTGACATGTGCCAAGCAAAACATATTTGATTTGCTAATGCAAGTTTTACTATGGCATAGTATCAGCACATCTCACCAGGGCTGGTATTCTTTTAATGGTAGACCATTTCAACCTTTCAGAAAGCCTGCTGTAATTATAATTCTGTAGCCCAGCACCGGCACATCTGCAATCGAAAAGGGAGCAGAAGGAATGAATGAGCATGGCGTCTACCCCACTAACCCCCATATTGCTTCCAACCTAATATTTGTCATTAACTTTTCCCGTTTCATGCCTGACAAGTGACTGACACTATCCACGTCCAGTTTTATGTATTATTTCTGTGTGCCAAGTTTCCTGAATATATTCTTTCTGCTGTACCTTTGCCATCATTCCATTTCATAGTTCTATTCTCCAAACCCTCTTCGGGATCCAATTGACAGATTGGGAAGACCCCTACAGCACTCCACTTCTCCACAACCCCTCTGTGCAAATGCAAGTCTCTACCGTAAGAAAGATTTACTCACAATTAATTGGAGCTTGAAATGATCATAGGGTGAGGCTAGTCGCCCCATGGTTAAGGGGGAAACCTTTTATCCATAGGAGATGCAAAAATTATATGTCTAGTGATTTTTGAGCCAAGAAACGGATCAGCACGACATTCTCCAACCAATATATCTGCCCCGACCTTCCAAAACTGGAAAATGTCATGCAAATCCGTGTCACGAACAAAAGAAATAAAGGGTAACAAAAAGGGTGAATCTTTCACTTTTGCATTGGTTTTCCCGTAGGAAGGCCCAATTTTCAATCAAAACACACAGCACAAACTACTGGACAGATTTTCACCAAATAATACACAAGTTAGGCACAGAAGCTCCAGGAATGCCAATGTATGTTTATAACAGCTTTTGTTTTGATTGGACAAGGGTGCCATAAGATTTAAGAGTGACAATCTTGATTTCCTCCACATGTCGCAGTAATCCTAACCTGACCCCCAACTCCCACTTCCTCATCCCAGTACCCCAATAGTAACCCCTGCATACCCTATCTCAGTTTTCCATGTCACAGCTGCCACTACCCCATGCCATTCTTGCTTGTCCCAGTACCCCATGACCCTACCTCACTTTTCCTCATCACAGTCTCCCACTACCTCCATCTGCCACTTTCTCATAACAGTCCTCCACTATCCCCCTATCCCCACTTCACTCAACCTCATCTTGGTCCCCTACTATCCCACCTCACTCCTCCTCATCACAGTCCCCCACAGCCCCCACCTCAGTCTTCCTCCTCACAGCCCCCAGTACCCCACCTCACGCTTCTTTTTCACTGAAACCAATGCCCCACCTCCCTCTTCCTCATCGGTATCCCACACTACCACCACCCTACACTTCCTTGTCACAGTGCCCCACTACCCCACCTCACGCTTCTTTGTCACTGACCCCAATGCCCCACCTCCCTCTTCCTCATCAGTATCCCTCACTACCACCACCTCACTCTTCCTCGTCACAGTTTCCCACTACCCCACATCACTTTTTCTCATCAGAGTACCCAGATACCTCCAACTCACTAATCTTACAATAATAAATGTATTACAATACAATATTTGTATATTTTTCAAACTAAAAAAAAAAAGAATTGCTTTCCATTTGGCCATCGTCCAGCACACCGAAATAAAATGGAGAAACTCCAGTCCCGAAAAGGAGTTGATAATTATATCTAGATAACTAGAATCCCCCTTGCAGACTATTAGACTACTGAGAGACAAAGCATGTCAGACAAAATGGGGTGATGGCAGACAGGAAGCAAGATGAGGCTGCAAATCAGTCAATTAAAGTCAGTGGGGAGGGGGAAAAACTCCTTCAAACGTTCAAATGTACCTTGATCCACTGCTCCGTTTAGTTAGTTTCTTGCTTTACATGCCTGAACACCTGGTGCTACCCCAGCATGGGAGATTTTCCGGGTTCATACACGGCTTACCATTCCGACATTGTCCCTGCCACGAACACCCAGCGGCTGCAAACACCCTCGCCCTTCAAAGCGCGGGCTGTGGGTTATGGTACCGCTGTCTGTGTTAAGTGGCCCTTGTTTCATTTGAGCCTTTAGCCGGCACTTCCAACTGTATTTTCCAGTAATTCAGTAAACTCTGTATTAGTGTCCTGTCTCCTGGCCACCCTTGCCTCATGTACTTTCTTTAATATTTCATCTTCCTGTAGGCTTGTATGCAATCTTTAAGACTTAAAACGTGTTCCCCTTGTTTTACTTTATCCTTTACCTGGGCCACCATACATTCTTCCCTCAGATATGTTTTGTGTTCTTCTCGGGCTGCCGGTAGTCTGGAAAGACAATCTGCCTGTGAGTTCTAATATCCTATATATGCGATTTTGTGAAGTTACACTCTTTAATTCTTTAGGCTAGTCTGGCTAATCTCAGATTTTGCACTTTGGCATTTCAGGGTCCTAGTGTTTTTGCTAAGGACTTCTGGTCCTTCCAAAGCTTACATTTCCTTCCCTAGATATACACTGTGAAGCATTTCACTGTCCATCTGCAGGTCAACATCTCCTTTTCTCTAATGGATTAGTGTTATTCCATTAGGGGTCTTTCTGGATGCATCACTGAACTCAGACTCTCATGCTCAAAACCTCAGTAAAAAAAGGAATTGCCATCTGAGGCTTCTTTGTACCATACACCTGTATATCATGTAAAAAAATGCGGTAACAATTGCACGGGCTATGATTCTATCAAGATTAGACTATTGCAACATCTTACTATGTGGAACGACTAAGTCTAACATTAGGACATGCCAAGTAACTCAAAATTATGCCATTCGCATCGCTATGGCCATTCCTAGGAGGTCCCACATCACCAATACCAGGTGAGATTTACACTGGTTACCGGTACAACAACGTATCAACTTCAAAATGGGATCACTAATACACCGCTCTCTCTACGGAAAAGCCCAAAGTATCTAAAAAACATTCTTGTTCCTTACAGCCCAGCTAGAGATCTTCGATCCTCAGACCTGAACATGTTACAAGGAATTAGAACTAAAAGAACCAGAGGTCTAGGTAGATCATTTTGGACTAGGGCTCCTGCATTCTGGAATTCTCTATCTCTGTCCATCAGAGGGATCTCTGATTGAAAATGCTTCAGGAAAACACGAAAGATATACCTCTTCTGCTAAAAATAGTTCCCTGCATCTTGAAATAAAACAATAGGGCCTGAATGCCCTTGTCCTGTCATTCTGTTTGTTCCTCTCGTGTTAATGTGAGCGCCCTGATGCCTGCGGGCTTTCGGCGCTATATAAATAAATAAATACATATTTTTTTTCCCACTCTCTCATGTATTTTGATGTGTGTTTTACTCTGGTGTTCTTTGATGGTAGAGTTTTAGGCAACTCCATAGGCATCATCTTTTCATGTGTGTCACACAGCACCCTCAGTGCATTGACACAGGAAAGCCTTTCAGGTTTAAATACCTTCTGTGGGATAAACTACTGTTTCCCAGAGAAAGTAAAGTTAAATTGACTTTACTATTCTTCTTACATTCCTAGACCCAGCACACCCAATAGAGTGCTTGAGGGGTTACCTAGTATCCCCTATGTCTAGAAACTCATGTAGCAGTCACATGCTACCCTTTCCTCTCGAAATGGCTGGTGGAAGTGGTTTTACAACAAACTTTAAACGAGTCCCGGTCTTCTTTTTTCGCCATTTCTTTTTGGAAAGGTCCATCTAGAGTTTGTCGCTGTGCGCCAAACTAGGTTTGGTCCCTTTGTTCCTACGCCTTTGGCAGGCTTCAGGACTGAAGACCGCCTCTGGCACCTGAGTTTCTGGGGTTGGAAGGAAGTGAGGGAGGTGCCCGAAACTCCCTGTGCTTAGTCTCCTTGGAAACCCAAATGCACTCTGGTGTGATTGGCTGGATGTCTGTCCGGCAAGGATAGCCAAGCTGCAGGGCGAGTGGCAGCTAGGCTGGAATGAATGGGGGAAAACTGTTTAAAAGGCGAGTCTCTTGGCTTGGAAGGCAGAGTCGACCACTGGAACGAAAGAACCGAAGACAAGCTGGAAGACGACAGCTGCTGCAACTCCTGGACCATTCGGTTGCCTGGTGAAGCCCTGCAGAAGGGCACTGATCTCTATGCAGCTTAGATAACAAAATGGAGCGTGAGACAGAGTCAAATGCGGCGTGAAGGTCTACAAAAGTGAGAAAAAGCACTTGTTTAGATGACTGGCATTGGGCTTTAATGGCATGCAGGAAATAAAATTGATATTTGTGCCCATGCCCGCAACAAAACCTGTTTGTTGGGGATCTCGAAAGTGATGTTCTAACGTTTATGCATTAAAGTCCCGTAGGAGCAGTTCGGTGAATATTTTCCCAGGGGCGTCCAGTAACGCGATAGGCCGATAGTTGCACGGTAGACTACGGTCGCCCTTCTTAAAGATAGGGATTATTATGGATGTCTTCCAAGATAGGGGCACCATTCGCGATTTTAAGATTTCTCGGAATATTGTATTAAGGATTTGGGACCATGCAGCTGGATTTTCTTTAAGCATTGCATTATTAAGGCCGTCAGGGCCCGCCGCTCTAGATGAACTTGCCTTATTAATCAGGTCTTCAATGGCTTCAAGAGTGAAGTCGATAATCCAGGGAGCTCCTACGAGTGGTCCTGATGGCAGTTTGGATTATTGCACATTGACATATAGGTCAATGTAGTGTTGGACCCAATGTTGCGTCTTAACACCATTAATTTGTGCATCTGCTTGTGTGTTGCACGAATGATTTTTTTAAAGTTGCCACATGTCAGCAGAGTTCTTGTTCTTCATGGCAGCTAGCATAGCATCACTGCACTGCTGAAACATCAAATGTTTCTTGTTCTTAAACCAAATTTTGTAGCGACAATTTGCTGTCTTAATATTTTGCCAGCAAGCCTCAGAATTAGAGCGTAGTAGTGTTTTCTTTAAATGCCTGTACTCCGCTCGTCTGTGAAGGATCTCAGGATCATATGTGTATTGGATAGTAATAGTATTGCCAAATCTCTGTAAGAGCTCTGATTATTGCAAAGGGTGACAGGAAGAGATGTATGATCAATTAACGTGTGAAAAGCAACCAGTTTAGCTGGGTTCAGACGCAGCCTACTTCTAGAGGTGTTAATGAGCAAGTCCTGCTGGCAAACCTGTGGGCATACGATGAAGGTCTTCTAAAGAAGATCTAACGATAGAGGCCTATGATCACTCTGATCAGTATCACTCATGATCAGTTTTTGGATGGACTGTAACAGACTTGCCTCTACATAGATATAATTTATGACGCTGGAACTTTTGCCTCTATGCCAGGTGAATTGAGGCGGAATATCTCCTGTCACAGCACCATTGCCCATATGAAAATTCCGATCTTTCATGTAGGAGGTACAAGTGGACACCTCTTTTGATGCACGGTTTTTATCCCAGCAGTCTAGATTTAAATCACCCATAATGATAGTATGTGAAACATGAGCGTGCAAATGTATTCTTTCAAGAATTCTGGTTAGGTCAGTGAAAAAACCTTGTCGCCCATGGCTGCTGGTTTATGATACAAGTTCACTAACGCCATTGTTTTGGTATGGGGGTAATGTTCACAAGCTGGATATAGGCACTCTCTGAGGCCCAAGGGTAGATTGCGAGGCCTAGGGCTGTCTTAACTGCTACTAGGAGCCCAGAGGATGGTCTGCCCTTGCCAGAGAGAGCTGGAAAAAGGGATAAATCAAAGCTATCCCATAATGGGGGTACAGGCAGCCGTGTTTCTTGTAAGGCCATAATATGATATTTACCAGGAAGCTTTTTTATAGAAGAGTGTAAATGTGAGTGGCCTCGAGTATTCCAACTCAGAATTTTCAGGAGTGAAACTCCCTCCTGCTTTGATGGTTAATGCTTTGTGAAGTCAGAAGTTGGAGCCCATCGATGAGATGTTAACTGTGAACCTGGATAGGTATTGGGCTTTGAGATTTCCTGTTGTGGGCATGAAGCAAAATGATCTGGATCCTGCACGATTAAAAATCCCATTGCGAACAAGCACATTTTGGATTTTTCAGATCGTGTTGTAAGAAAGGGGGTGATGGTTGACACGCTCACGCAAAGGCACTGGGTGCATGGCGACGCTGTTTACATTAAGGTTAGGCGGGATAGATGATAAAGCTGGAGCCCCGTCTATTATTGCCGCAGAAGTCATTTGGGATTGCATTGTTGTTAAATGAGAGGGATTACAAGAGTGACATGTTAAGTTTGCACCAGTACAGGCCCGTGTGTGCGTAAATGTGAGAGCAGACTGGAACATACGGGTGCCTGTGGTAGACATAAACTTAGAAGGAGCTGTCAGAGTGCTAAATGGATATTCACGCATGAACGTTTTTAACGTATAAGCAGCAAATGCCATGTGCACAGAACACAAATTAACAGTTCCTGCACCACATATCAATGGAATACTCACTAGCTAGACACCAGGGTTAAGTAACCGCTCGTTGCCTGCTTCCACGCTGCGCAGATAAGATAAGCGGCAAAGCGGTACTTAACCATGTACTTCCCAGTGTGCGCGTGCTAGCCAAAGATATGGAATGCTTGCGTAGTTCACGCAGTTCACGCAAGTAAATGGGTGGGCCAATAGACAGGCTGCAACAGGGGAAAAAGAACAAAGAATCAGGGACGGGCTCCGGTACAAAATAGTAGCTGTTACAAGTTGTTACAAAGTCACTGAGTCACTAGAGCTCCAGAGAGCTGGCAGCTGTGTGCCGCAAGGCCAAAGTCACCTTTTAAGTGGCTGCAAGGGCACACCAAGCATATTCCGCAGAGCAGGGGACACAGGCAGCAAGAGCAGCATTCCAGCAGTGATCCACACCGCAAAGCGGTACTTAACCATGTACTTCCATGTGGGCGAGCACGCTGTGCGCTTGCTAACCAAAGATATGGAAGGCTTGCGTAGTTCACGCAGGCAAATGGGCGGGCCAATACACAGGCTTCGTGGCTGCAAGTGTACACTAAGCAGATTCCGCAGAGCAGGGGACACAGGCAGCAGGAGCAGCGTTCCAGCGTTCCAGCACTTATCTAATGAGGTTCTTTGCTCTATATGCTGCTCTATCTTGTTTCTTTTCTCAGCTTTGCAATTGCACATAGGTTGTGTCTTGGGACGGGAATTATTATTTCTCCTTGCCTCTCTGTTCCAGGGCTCCACAGGGCTCAGTCCTTATTCCTGTAATCTTTTCTTTATATACTATTTCTCTTTCAAACATTATTCAGTCAGGTTTTGCCTGTTTAACAATAATGATTCTCAAATCTTTCCCTCATTTACCTACTTTTCTGAATCACTTACTTTGACTATTTCTGAGTGGCTATCAGCTATTTAGCTTGGGATGATGTCTCTTGACCCTTCTTTTCTTCCTTTCCTTTCTCTTTTTGAATGCTCTCCTACTTCTTCTATGTCTTTTTCTCTTGATTATCTCACCATGTTTTCATAAATTCAGAATCTAGGTGTTACTTTTGAATCTCCCCTTTCATTTTCTTTAATCTCCATTTCCATTTTATCTCAGTTGTGCCAATATCCAGTCTATAATATTCATTAAATTCAACATTTTCTTACTTTCTAAGCTCCTGTGCAGTTCAAAGAGATGTTCCACCTTTGAAGTCACAAGTGACCGCAGCTGACTTTTCTCTCTGCACATTGGGACGTTTTTCACTGAATTCTTACTGGGAACTCTTCTACACTCTGTGAGAACCTATGGATGACACCAACCCTTGAGGTGCTTCTTCACTACATGTCCAGTCAGCAAAGAAAAACTCTCTACTGCCCCAAAATGTCACACTGTACACATTTGATCACAAATCACATGATGGATTAGCCCACTTGACAAATGATTTCAGAATGAGTTATATTTATTGCAGTCTCCACGTGGGACTGATCCATTTAAGATTATTTTGTTGCCCTTTTTAGGAAGGCATCATCTTTTGATTTGCTGCAAGCCATATCATCACCCATATATTTACTCCTTGTCCTGATGAAGGCTGGGCTTTATGAACCTTGGTTGCCCTATTAGCCAAAATGTAAGCTCTTGAATCCAATTTGATTCACCAATCTTGAAAGGATGTTTGTTTGAATCAACTTGCACATACTTATAATTATTTGTTAAATTTTGTATCAGCATGACTATATTAAGTTGTTTGATTCACATCTGTTATGGCTATAATTCAACCACAAAGTTTGTGTTTTGATGACATATTGTGTTTCCAGTTTGAATGATCTGAGTATCATATATGATGTCTCACAGATGAATATGGTTGCCTAGCTACCCTCAGAATCTCACTGGTACTAGGCTCCCCCTTGACCAGTAGCCCTGGCACTGCCTCCAGGCCTACTGTGCATCTAGGAGCTGTATTTGGAACCCCTGCCTTCTTACACTTACCCAGAGCTGTGCTGCACTGGCTGCACTTAATGAGAGCATTGCTGCCTTGAGTGCACTTCCCCCTTCTGTTCACCTGGGACTTCCCCTCTCCCTCTTCCCTGCACATTTGCATATCTGTCTTGTGGCGCCTAGAAACACTTGTGCACAGGTGCGTTATAAATGGCTTACCATATCATATCATAATATGGGGTAATTATTTTTGTTTAAATGTCTTTATGATTACATAGTTTTCTCTATTTCATCTTGATTAAATGAGAAGGAAGTTGCCTTTTTTAATGTGTGGTGCTCCTTAAACGTTTTTATATACATGTTTTTTATGAGGGAAATTGGGTAAATGATTATGCTCACAAGTGACCATGAACAGCCAACTATCAACATGATTTTGGTCTCTGTCACCACGGCACTTATCCCGTGAACCTTCCAGCCTCAATACTGGACCTTGACATACCCTCCTCGCTAGACTGTAGCTACGGACGCCCTGCCAGTACCCAGCGCAGGCACCTGAATAACTTCAAGTTCAACCGTTGACAATACCAAGACTTGAACTACGTTCTGATAACAGTTCAGACCCTTCACCTGCGAACAGCTCAATACAAGTGAAGGCTGACTCCATCCCGAACCAGAAACATAATCATGTGTCGACAACAGTAATATACTACTTGTCCACAAGTAGTATTTGAATTTCGCACTATATACTTATGCTACTAACCCTCACTCACTCAACTGTGGTGTTTAAAACTGTTTGCAATTTCTTTTGCAAGCCCAATTTGGGCTCAAATGTGAGTTTTTAAAGGTTCAATTATTGTCTTCTTTGTGAACCTACATTTTTGAGATGTGTGTCTGAATCTATGATTAAATTGAATTACCATGAAATTCTCTCGTAATCAATTTGTGACCTCCCTTAGCCAGTATTTGTATAAACTTGCTACCTACCTCCTTCAAGCCTACCACCGTTGCACGGTTGTAAAAGGGGTAGCTCTTGACTCTTCTTTTCCTTACTTTTATGAGGGAGTTCCATTGTTATTAGATTTCAAGGTACCCCCTTTTGGGGTTAACATGCCAAAGCGTTTGATTTACTTTGCTCACCACTACCATTTAAGTCAGCCCTCTCCAATGAAAACAACACTTAACCATTTTAGAAGAGGTAACATCACTGGGGCAGGAAGCTCCTCCCCAAAGTTCAAGCCCAGGGCCAACCAGATTGTGAGGTGATTTATGTTAGTCTTCTGCTAAACTCTGAGGTTACTTTGCTGCAAAGGGTGGATGAGCTTTGGGCCCCAGATTGATAGAATTGGTCCTTTTCACTTAGGCATAATCTTTCATATGCAGGGTTTATGAGCCTGTGCTCAGAGCCAAGTCTTTGGCAACATACTTGGATTGTGAACACTCAAGCAGACTTTGGACTCCTGCTGTCATCTGCTAAACTGAAGTCTGGCTGGTACAAAGGTACTGCTCATCTTGTTCTTGTCCTTAGACCCATTAACCAGAGGTTAGAAAACCAATTTCCCAAGTGACTTCTGGGCCAAATGGAGTCAAAACTGGATGAGAGGACTGACTATCTGATAGAGAATACCATGCAAAAGACACACTCTGTTGTGGCTGAGGGCTCCCAGGCCCTTAAGATTCAGGAAAGCAAGAAAGGCTATAAGAACACCCTATGCTTAAGGATAGTGCGTGCATACAATCAGAGATCACAAGAACATGTTGGGTCACTTTCTGACCTTCTCCATCTGCATGGGAGAAGTCTAGCAGAAAATCGGAAGGTTTGACAATTTTTACAAACATTGATTATAAAAGCTCTGTATCGAGACTGGGACACTGTGCCTATCCTTCCACAATAAAATCTGAACCTTGGTGGTCCTCAGAAAGCACTGTAAACAGTGTGAAGCGTTTTGCGGTAGAAAGGTTGCAGAAGATCTGAACCAACCAGGAGAGATATTCAACTTTGAGGAGCCCTGACTCAGCCATAATGACCACACAATTTTTCTAATTACTGACACTCGGACTTCATAAAACTGGGCCCAAATACAAAAGGTATCTAAATGGGAGCAACAAAAGAGTTATCCAACCTTGTAGAGCCTTGAACTGGCCACCACAGCTGCAAGGTGCAGTATAATAATAACAATGGGATGTGTTGGGGGGATTTTTTTATAGTCATTTTTTAAGCTCTATTTTTCTCCTAACTGGGTAAACCTGCTAGAGCAGGTATAGTCAACCTTTAGCTCTCCAGATGTTTTGGACTTCAATTACCATGATCCCTTGTCAGCATAGGGAATTGTGAGGAAATATGTGAGTCATGGATCAAACCATCTTGAGAGACACAGGTTGCAGATCTCTGTGCTAGAAGTTTTCAATTACCTAGAGTAGCTTTTGGCTCTGGACTCTGTGCATACCCAGCTGATGAGCTTTGTGCTTCATATTTATTTCTAAAGGTGAAGGTGTGATTTGTGACTGGCAACTACTGGGACGCTGAATATGGATTTTGGTGTTCGCAGAGTTGTAAATTGTTGAATGAAAATTGCTTGACTGAAAATTAGAATGTTTACTTTATCCGACATTGTTTATTTATTATGATATACCCTAAGGATATATATTTATTAAGGCCATTAACAAATGTGTATGTATGAATTACGGTTGTTTTATTTTTTAATGACATGATCATGGGTTTTTGGAGAAAATGTGGGTTCCCTTTTAATGATGGTTTATGAGGTATACATTTTCATGTCATGTGATATTGTTTGTAAAGTGTTCATGCCATTGATACTGTTTGCATACATTGTGTTTTATTATGATTGTACTTTTAAATGAGTATAATATGTTCCTAATGACGTATTGTTGAATAAAGGCCTGGAAATTGAATGAAATAACATCCTGGTGCAGAGGGGGGGGAGGTGTGACAGGAATTGGTACCCGCTCAACTGCAGTCGTCCACCTCAGGGAAAGCATTGGCTCTTGGTTTCTCCTTGGAAGACTTCCAAAACCCAACTGAGAGGTGTTCCCATCTCATCTTGACTAGGCCAGCCTACTTACCTTGTTACACAAAGCTTTGCCTAACCTATACATACTTTAATTACGTGTGGGTAATTGTCATTAAACCTGGTCCTACTTTTCCTTGTCACAGTCCATGCACAGGAAGGCAGTCTGCCTTTCCCCAGTCTTTCTTCCATATGTATTTTCCTCCAATGTATTGCCCCCTGCCACTCTATAAGATGGCCAACCTACCCACAATCCTCCTGTTTCAATACCAAAGGAGTCTGGGCAATTGAAAATGCCAGGGAACGAGAGGCAAAAGTCAGGACTCTGACAAGTGTAGAAATCACTGTAATGAAGATTACCAGTAATCAGAGCATTTATGCCTATGTCCACTCTTCCCCATTTCAGTCCATACACAACTTATTGGCCGAGCCATAAAAAGGAAAGACCACTACACAATTCCAGTCCAAGTGCACCCTTTGTGCCAACAAAGTAGAAAGGGGACCTCACGGGCAAGCAAACCGGAGGACTGCAGAAACAAAAAGTCTTCAACCTTTAACCGTCTTATGAAGGTGGTTCTGGTAATGATTCTTTAGTGCAATCTAGGAATCCCAGTGCAGCCTTTGAGAAATCTAAACAAGAAGCACCCAAGCCTCTATGCAAGAAGTAAAGCCCACTAGTTGATCTTGTAAGAATTATGCTAGGGGCTCAGCTCCCAACAGCTAGTAAGTCTGTCAGATGTCTTCCTTGCCCTTGCAGCATATAGAAGAGGCCGTACAACCCATGCTAGCTTGCTCTGGGTGATATGAATGCTGTTCATTGTCTGAAAGGATGTGGACCTGTCCTGGTAAGAGAAATCGGCCAACTGAACATTCAGAGACTGCAGAAACTCTCTGCCTTCACAGGAAAGAATTTCCTGAAACACAGCAATTACAATACCTGAGAAAAGTAGAAACAGGAGACATTCTTTGCCTCCTGTTATGTGACTTTGTGGGGGAAAACCTTACATATGAAATGTGCTGAGGAAGGCCTCCAATGCTTCTATCATTATGGTGGAAGTGATCATGGCCAGATTAATGGGCCTTAGGTTAACATGTTTAAATCTGACCATGAACACTAGGACTTGGTCTGGCTGACAGTCGGGGATTATTTCTTAGGGAAAGAAGGAAGGTATCAAGGAGTCTAGAGAATATATAGTTGGCAGGAAATTGCGGAGCTCATAGACCCCTGAAAGCCCATTTACCAGCCTAATGAGGAGTGGGACCAGCACAAATTGAAACCGTCCAGAAGAAACTGGGCTATAGCCGATGGACCAGAAAGTAAAGGTGGGAGACTGTACCCTCTCTCACCATGCCACAACGTCAGTTAATGACAGGAATATGCACTCAGTGTTGAACATATCCTGAGACATTAATTGCTAACAAGAGATGGCCAAGAGGTCCTGTCACAAGAAGCACATGCTTATAAATGTCTATGCCACCTGGCATTCAACTGAAAAAACAGCTGTTAGCCACACAGGAATGGGAAGAAAAGGCAATCTGAGACAGCATGCATGATTTTATGCACCCCCTGGTGACCTATGAAGGCCTCCTCTGTGGTGTTGCCTGTCTGTATTTGAGCCACCCTGTATAGAGTTAGAGGAAAACCAGAGCAATTGTGGTGGCAACCAATTCCCTCCAGTTCGAGGGTGTGAGAGCTTCCCGGTGAGCACTCCATCCCTTACAAGACATGCATGCAAATACTGTGTGCCACAACCTAAGGCACCCATCTCTGTTGCTAGAAATGCTGAAAGGGGGGTTGAGAAGAAATTAAAGTAATCGTTTCAGAAGGTTTACTGGATCTAACCATGACTATAGTCTGGGCTTGATCTGTGATGCAATAGGGGCTCATATTGTGAATTCCAATAAACTCAGGGTCCAGAACAGAGATGTTGAAGGAGAGGGATTAGTCTTCAGCCCCTCTTGGACCAATACACCAGTAGGTGACAAAACACAATGGCAGCCCTCAGAGCCTGCATTCTCAACCCCCATCTGTTCCATGACCCTCTTCCTGTGACAGATGTGGGAGACTTCCCAAAAGATTTGCCTGTTCCTTTCATCTTGAAGGTCCATTTATCTGAAGGTGGAGATCATACATGATGTGAAAACTTGAAATTCTGGATTGGGGTCGATAGGGACTAATAAACAGTTAAGCAGTTGTTAATCCTGGATACACCATAATCAGTGCTTTCTTGAGCTAGCACCTGGATTTGCAGATCGATATAAAAAGGGTAGAAAACAACTCCACCTCATGTATTTTCTTCACCAATGCCATTAGTCTTGGTGAACCCAAGTGGAGCTCATTTTAGGTTAAAGAGGAGCAGGATAAACTGAAATTAAAAGAGGGAGTCCCTTCTTAAGGTCTAGTGTAAACCTACGCGGTTTGAAGTTGTGTGGGCGGATTACTGGGGCATCACAACCCAGGGCTATGGAATCTGGATGAAGCATCCAGTTCTCCCATCAAAAGGTATTTTTATTCATGGGTGTCCTATGTCAAGAAACTGCCTTAGTCTTCCCTCCATCAGGGTAATTGCTGGTACAGAGGCCCAAACAGGAGCAAAATTGCTTGAGTGGAGTAGTAAAACTGGTATTCTGGAATGCAATGCTCTGTTCTCCACTGAACCACATATTACCCCTCGATTCCTATGCAATGGAGGGTTTGGTCCTGGTCGATCTGGATCGTTCATTATGTCAAAAAGGACCTGTGTCCTTATTCTGCCTTTAAATGCTGTGTACCTGCTTCTTTTAATTTGCTACCTGAAGAGTTTAAGCTTCCTGGAATCGAAAGTGACAGTTTTCTGGGATGCATTCCTCAGCTATTCTCTTACATGCAGATAACATCTAGCCAAGTCAGAAGTTCTTCGCACACCCCATCAAGTGCCAAGCCGGATATCAGATATTTATGAATGTGTATTGTATTCAGAAATGTTTCACGGTCTGATCTCAATTCTATCCATGTGAACAGATTGTGAAAGCCATCCAATAACATTAGGTGTAAGTGGAGAAATTAAAGGAAGGTGGGCCTTGTGCAGTTCAATTATGAGGTTTTATCCACCCACTCATCTAATGTATCTATTACAGTCTATTCCTTAGACGACATGGGGGGGGTGTTCAAAGAAGCTCAAAAGGAGGGAGAGAACTTGTAGGGAGGAAGGAACGGTCGGATCGGCCCCTTTCAGAGAATTGGTGGGAGAAGTATTGCATTAATGCCCATCTGTGCTGGCTCTGCTTTCCAGTACCATCTTTTTTTCATATGTTCACAGAAAAAGCTACTTATCTGCTACTAGTTATGCTTCAGAGAGATGCAGGTCAACCTTAATGACTATTCTAACTTGTGCTTGAAGAACTGGCTGCACTAGCCCTGTGCTTGATAGAATTTGAAAGCAGATACACCTCTTAAATCAGCAGACAAATGGCAGGTGAGATATTGCAAGTCATGTAACTTAAAACTTATTCAATCAGTATATTTGTATTGGGATTGTGGCAAGACATTAACATAATGAGGACAGCTTTCTGAGGACCCATACTATAGGATAAAAGACCTGCTGAGGGTACAGTGATGACCAATATGTACATCCTTTTCCCTCTTGTCTACCACTTAAATTCAACATCCATAAAGAGAAGTGTGATGGGGAAGAAGGAGCATCTTCTGCTCTTCAACCCCTGGGTCCGCTCTGTCTCTGCAGCTCCTGGATGAGGACACAACATGGCCATGGCTGTCATTAAAAACAGTGGTACACTGGCAATTTAACCTTGTATCTACATCACCCTAAGCCATGCAGGGAGTCCAACAAAGCATCCATCTGTGAACAATGTATCTGCTGCATCAGAGATCCTAACCTGGGGTGGAGATTGCAAGCCAGCAATGCACTGTCCATATACTTTCTTACTGAGGGCAACAAATAAAGCAGGAGGATTGTGGGAGGTTGACTTTGGATCAACTGGAGGCCCAGGTTAAGGGTAGTCAAATTAATATAAGGAAAATAAATATAGAAGAAAGACACAGGGAAGTTAGATTCCAGATGTGTGTACTGTGGGATATATTGACCCACTCGACGGCATTGCCCCACATCACTAAGCTGCATTTTCACAAGAAATAGCAAGCTGGCTGCGCTGGCTCCTGTGCGCACCAAGACCTCAAAACTGGATTTTGGCAGCAACAAAAAGATGGCTGCACCATCCTGCCTAGCACACTTCAGGCAAGATGGAACAAGGGGACACACTGAAAAAGTATGCCAGTGTGTTCTGAGACATATAAATGTAATCAAGTGAAAAGGAAAGCCTGACATTGCTACAAAAGGCAAAAATCCCCTTCAAAATGAAATATTTTCACCTTTAAAAAAAATGCTGCTGTGACGCTAAATTCCCTCTGTTTCTTGAAGCCACTGTGATGAAAAGGCCCTGCCATGCCCAGGATATTTCACTGTGCTTCACCAAAACTAGGCACAATTCCTGATTGACAGGCCCAGTCAAACCAACTCTGAGAGAAATCAATAAAAACTTTACTTTCACTCGCACGGGAACACACATTTATTTATTTCCAAAAAGTATCCAGGCTCAGCAGTTCAAAGAGACTTTAACTCTTTGAGCCAGGTCAGTGTCAAATGTATCTATGTTTTAGATAAAACTCCTGCATTCAAGGAAATGAATACAGCTGCAAAGACAGTGTGGGCATCTGAGGGAGCTGCCAAACTGAATTAAAGAAAGAAATGTTAGCAGTTTTTAACACATGTGGAAAAATGGGCTTTGCTGACTGAAAAAGAAATGCCTGTTTAAAAATAAATTGTTGATGAAAGCCTGCTTACTTAGCAATGTAAAGGGATCATGCTAGTGGTGATAATACACACATAGGCTATCTTCTTTCACAGGTTTGTTTTAATTCAGGTCCCAAAATAAGAAATTAAAGAGTTTAAAACACATGGGCTGGAGTTGCAAGCTCTAAAAAGCAGTTCTTCCAGTTGCCAGCCATGAAACTTCCCCAAGGAAGGGAGACACACCATAAACTTTCCAGGACACAAATCTGATAATTGCCAGCTTTGAATAGGCCAGGACAAAGAAAGTTCACCCACTCGTCAGACATTCGTCTTATCTCCAGGCTGGGACAATAGCAGTCCTGGGACACTAACCTGTGAAGTGTGAAGGGGCAATAAAACCTTCAATTAAGATGAGAAACCCCTTCCTTGCCTTGAAGGAAATGACAGGTGGTTGCAGTTTGAAGAAGGAAAAAAAATGATCTAGTGACAATGGACTGCCTTTTGGTTCCAAAGACTATTTTATAAATACACTTTAAAGTTCACAGTTTCAAATCTAATTTTGTGGGCTTTCTTTTAAGGTTTGGTAGAACTCATTGCTGCATGGGGAACAGAAGTTACAAAATATGACAGATTACCAGAAAAGCATTAATGTTGCAAACATAACATTTTGTACATGCATTCCTGGGGATAATTTGCATCTGTGTCCAAAGTGATGGATTTTAAGGCCAACGCTTTCATGCTCAAAATGACCAAAATGTATCAGAAAAGCGAAACAAGGTCGCACAGACTGGAGGTGTGGACTGACATGTACTGCATATAATATGTAACCTGTGTATATAATTTTCTAAGATATTGCAATTGTAGAAGTGTATGTTTTTGGCAAAATCTAATTTCCAGTAAAGTAAATGTGGGAGTTTTGGGATATTGCAAAACCCACTTCATAAACTTGGCATAATTCCCTTGGAAATCCAACCAGTTGAGAGCAAGGCGGAGACTAGCACCCCTGCCCAATCCAAGTAGTTTAGGGGCAGGCGTAGTTAACCCTGCCAGCCTAGTCTTTGATGATGGCATTTTTCACTATATATAAGGGTCCCTGACAAGACTCTAGACACACACTCTTCCTGATTTCCTGTGCTGTGTTCCTGTCCAGACTCCAACTACAAGGCCAAGCATTGCTGCTCCTAATCCAGGGCCCACTGCAGCACCCAAGCAGTGCTGATCCCATTCCCAGCGAGGCCTACAATATAAAACAGCCCACTAAATTTCCCATTAGCAAGAGGAAAACTGTGGTACCTTTGGCATCCTGATCCAGCCTGGCTTGCTGCCACTCACTGCATGCTGTTGCCATCCTGCTACCCTGATGACCTATATTATCCAGTGACCAGAATTGCCAGTCCAGAAGTGCCACCTGGTACCTAGTCTCTGCCCAGCTGATCCTGTCCCACTGATTTGTCCGGATGTCCTTTGTTAGACCAGATCCGTGTGGTGACCACAGCGCGGGCTGTCCAAAATCCAAAATCTAAAAAGTGGACTGTGAGTATCAACTGCCACCCCACCTAAACCCATAGCCTATCTTGTCTTTGTTCTCATCCCACTCTCAAAGTCACCCTATCCTTATACCTTGTTCAAACTGTCACAATCATTCTTGCGACCCTGCCATTGATTTATAGTGCTAGCGCCATTTCTGTAATAATTTTGTCTTGTGAAATCCTAAACTATTAATCCTATTTCAAGTGATCGGACTAGTTCCGCCAGGGCGGGCGCTGGGGAGCTAGGGTTCAACTCACAAGTGAACCCTGGAGCTTACTGTGTCCCTATTTGGTGGCCTAGCCTGAATACTCTAGTCTAGAGTAATACTGTTCTTGTCAAAACTGATTTCCTTTCCTTTTTCACCACTCCATTTTACTCAAAACGCACCTTTCTAGATCTTGCGTAACTCATTCAATTTACCAGCTAGAGCCTTAATTTCACTTCTAGATTGTACCTGTGATCTGTAGCTATTCCCCAACATATAAACCGCACTCTAAATTTCACTCATTTTTATTAAAAAACGTTTTGGTAATTTCAGGTGGGAATTGCAAAAGTTTGCAAAGTTTCCAACGTGTCATTTGCTGCAACATGTTTTAAGACCCTGCCTCTCATTTTCACACACATTCATTATTTTATTCATCCATTTCCGAGTGTCATTTTTAGCATTGCCAGGGTTTCAAATCCATTTTTCTCTCTTATTTGGGGTTGGAAGGTTCGATTTCAATTCTGTTTTTCATTTGTCATTCCTGATTACCTGCTGTTTCTGTTTATCCATTTAGAATTGATTATTTGTGGGTTGAGGGAACATTTCAGGTGGAAATTCTAACTTAAGTGCCATCTTTCATAAAATCAAGAAGTGCTCCTATTCCATGGTGCTTTGGAGATGTGTCAATAGAAGGTTAAACTAAGTGCATTGCTTACATTCCTATTTTTCTTATCACCCCATTGGTGATTGCTGCCCCATATTAAAAATTGCATGATTTCTTTTGATTTTAAAATAAATAAATATTACATTTCAGGGAGCATGAAAAACAGAGGTAATGTGGTTAGAACAACGGAAAGCTAAGCTTTTACAGTGGGCTTGACATCTGTTTAAAAAAAAAGATAAGATGCAAACACACAAGAGAAAATGCGTAAACATGTAAGTTCAGTAGATGTAACGACATGGAACTATTCAATACAGAGCTGCTTATTCCCCTTCCCTGTAGAAAAACGTTTTTGTTTTTTCAAAAGGCCAATCACACCAGTATAATGATTATAGGAATATTTTGCCTTGTATTGCTTGAAGTTAACCTATGTCTTATATTATTATTTCATACAGTTCTGTGTTTTAATTGTGTTCTCTGTAATGTAGTGCTGCGTTTATAATAGGCAAAATAAAAAAGAACAAGTTCAAGAATGAAGAATATATCCATAGCTGCATGAGCTACTCATGCATGCAATTGGATTACTGCACTCTACGCCTGGAGTTTAGTGGATCATGTAGGATGAGGGTGATGCCTACCAATTGGAGACAATTTGAGTATGGGGAGTATGATATCTGGAGTATATGTATAGCTCAGGAGTACCTCAGGATTATGGGCATCTCAAGCTGGAGAGGATCTGAGGATTTGGGATATCCAGGTCCAGAGGGGTTGGAGATTATTTAAGGCAGAGGACATGGCAGACTGGGGCCCAAACAGGGCTGAGTATTGTGTCATGCAGGAACGGGGACATTTGAGGCTGTGGAAATAGAGGGCTGGCTGGCATATGCGGATTGTGCCATTAGGGGTGGAAATCTGAGGAATCAGTACATCTAGGGCTGGGAGTATGCAGTGCTTTATTGGACTTCTTTAGATCTGTAAATATTGGCGCACACATGGTGGGATAGGGAAATATAGGCATGATGTACAAGCAAACTGACATAAAGTCAGTCATTGAGGGCATTGGAAGCTAGGAGCATCAGACGTAGGGGTGCAAATAGGATTGGTGGAGATTTGGGATTTAGAAAGCAAACAGGGCTGGAGGTACAAATTAGGCCAGTAGGTGCGTGGAAGGTTAAGGGCATGCAGATGTATGGTTTGAGTCATTTGAGGATTAGGGGCATGCATGTCTGGGTCACCTGAGATCCAGGTGCATCTGCAGCTGGGTGATCTGGGGATTATGGGGATCTAACACTGAAGGGAAAGGAAGGATGCGGGCCTTTCAAACTAAAGGTATGCATTACTGTATAGATATGGGTGCATTTCAGTCACCCATGCCAGTGACACCACTAACATTACGCTCACCACACATCATCAACAGTGCACATTACACCAGCAAAAGCCAGAAAGGAACATTTGGTTGAGCTCTTGGGGGCTTTAGCAATTGCTACTCTTTCTTCAAAAGACAGTATAACAAACATGATAGCAAAAAGTATGCAATTCAAATCGAAGGAATTAATCCCCAACGGTCTAATAGGAGGTTGTTGATTATATTAAGAAATACAGACGAGACGCCAACACGGTCTGGGGATTGGAACTATACGGAGAGCTGCATGAACCTGATACTGTCAGATAAAAGGCACATTCTTCATTTTGTCCATCAGGTAAAGATGATCTATTATTGCAGGACCTATAAACTGCTCCAGAATCCCTAAATAAAGTTTCTAAAAAAAACGTTTGATATATTGGAAATGCTGCCGGTAGGTTTAAAGATAAACCTTAAAAAAATTGAGCAATCAGTTTTAATTTAGTACTGACATTCTCAGGAGCAAAATAAAATTATTTGCAGAATGATTTTTAAACAAGTTCTGCTCCGAATTTGATTTGTTAACAGTAATCATTTTACAGTTTAACTGTTAGGAAGATGCATATATGGAACAAAAAAACACTTCAGTGCCAGAAATGTCTGTCATACTTTTCAGTCAACATCTTTGCTTAGCAGACTTTGGATTCAAACATTCACTGGAATATAGATTTTATATATGGAAACTAATAAAATAGTCTGCAAACTTTATATGTGAGAAAAATGACAAATATTTAGGTAGGATGGTCCCTTTTTCTTTTCCTTATATTTAGGCACAGTGTGCATTACTTGACCATCTGATACCAGGTAAACACCTTAATCTTCATCTACTGGGGATCAAAATGAATCCCATACACAGTGGGTGTCTTTTTGCTGCAAACAACCGTCCAATAACTATTGAGTTAATTAGTACCTTCCGTCATCCTGAAAATTCGTACATTTTTCCATATCGTCTTTGGATCTGTAGGAAAGTTTGTGAGCTGAAGAATGTGTGCAGCATGTGCTGTGTAGTGTGACATTGGGTATTAACATTTAGCAATAGGGACAATAAAGGAGGGTGACTTTGGGTAGTAGCAGCTAGTATAGGGTTACATTTGGTGGGCCATATCTGTTAGGCCACAGGCCCCTAATAGTACTAACATTGCAGCAGTTGCATGAACAAAAAGCATTGCTGGTTAATTATCGGCAGTTTCAGAAAAATAATGCAGTGTTGAAAGCTGAACAGCGGTGCTCAGAAGTAAGTGCATGCTTATGATAATGTACAAAGGGCCTTGAGAATAAGCATTCGTTGTTCTGAACGGGAAAAGAGGAAGGAAGCATACGTTACATCATTGGAAGGTGCTATGCCGAATACCGTCCAAATGTCGTTCAGGCCTGGGCTGGAAAATTACACAAGAGAAATCAGAAGGTTCTGGAAAGTGCTCGAAAGGTCTACATGTGATGAAATTGGAACTGCCTTTGTGAAAGGGGACTGGACATTATGAGGCGTGGTAACAGTGAAGTCACAGGATAGGAGGGGAAAATGTAAATATACATAGGAGTCATGTAGAAGGAGGTTGGATTGTGGAACAATGTTGAAAATGGGGAGACATGCAGAATGTGGGGTCTTTTTACTGGTTCTTCCCGGCTTCCTGGTCCTGCTGCTTGTTGGATGGGTGTTCGAGTGGGTCTGCTAGCTGGCTGTTGAAAGCGAGGAGCTATCTTTAGCTGAGCTGGAGCAAGGAGGTTCAACCCTGCATAGCTCTGTGTTTGGAGACCGGTGTAGCTGCAGAAGGGAGTCTTTTGTAGGCCGTATGAAGCCAGGGCCAGTGTTCTGGCAGAGATGGGCCAAATCATGCTTGGCATCAGGAAGGGCCTAGTGGTCATTCCGAAAAGCAAAAGAGCATAGTTCGAGTATGAACAGGGCAGTAATCAATCAATGAATCAATTTGGAACACTTTCTGCAGGGTATTGTAATTGGCAGAGTGTCAAACTGGGCACAGAGGTAGAACCTTTTAAATATTTACGGTACCAATGATTAACAAATTAGCCTAGACCCCATGCAGAAGGGGGTTGCAATCTCCATGATCCATAATCTCACCAATTTGCTACTAACCCAAAGTTAGCTAAGGGCAGGGGGAAGTGAATGAGAATTGACGCTATGTCAATAATGCATTTCCGCTCGTAGCCAAAGTTCTGGCTAGGATGTCTCAGGATAGAGGGAAATCACTTATGTTTGAAGTACTGTGCTGATGCAAAGTAGTCATTGATGCAACGTCTTTCCTGTTTCTCTCACGTGTTTGGTGCAAATGTCTATAACCAATGTTTTTATGCTCACCACTATACCAATTATGAGATTGTTTGATTGTCTACATGTTTTCCTTGATGAATGAATATAAAGGTGCCTAGTGATAGCGTGTGGTGGCTATTATTGTGCCTATTTTTTTTATTTGGTTTGCACCTATAGTAATTGCCCATCTAGGATAAGAAATGCACAGTACAAGGTCTGTAAGTTCCTAGCTGAGCTCCTGTAGAATAAACCGTGTCAAAAAGAGAAGTGTCAGAAGTTATCTGACAGATTCAAATACTCCAGTTGTAATTCTTAATGCACACTTATCTTGAATGACTTAACATACTTTTCTCTGTACCCTCAATGCCTTGTTCAGCAACCTCCAAGCTAGCTCCATGTTCAACTATGCATTCTTGTTAACCCTGCACGTGTTTATCAATGCGGAAGGTGGTGCTCATGAGATTTAGTAGGTGGGATTCAGTAGGCATAATATTAGCCTGTATAGTGTACCTGGAATTCTTAGACTGGGAACTCACCACAGGGCTTCTGGAGTTTGCTGTTCCAAAATCAATTAAAAAACATTATTAGGTAGAATTCCTTTGCCAATTTTTTGAATAGTCTAAGAAGATCAATGTAGTGTGTGGTAGGTCAGAAGAAAGAAACAGACTAATTGTTGTCAGATTGAGTAGATTATTAAAACAAAAAGAATATCACTTGTCCATCCCTATTCCATGGGTTTCCCTACCTAACAAAACCAACTAGTGTGCTCATCATCAGTAGTGAAGTCCAAAAAGTAAACAGTCAGTCCTCTGTTTCAAAGCTAATCTATTCTTGCCCTACCACCAAGGAAAAAAACAAAAGAACAGGAGAATGACTGGGTAGTCTGTTTGGCCCTAATAGGTGATTTTCAACTAGTTTGTGGCTATTTCTTGGATTCATTCTGTTAGTTCTTCTCAGTGACTTTTTCACCCTCCTGGTATCCCCTTTCGTGAACTTTTTCTCCTTGCAGTATTTGAATGTTCACCCCTTTGGATTGCTTCTCCTTGAAGTGTCTCTGTAAGATTCCTTTTCAAAGGTTTCTTTCCTCCCAATACTTTTGAGGAACCCAAATGTCCCTTGGCTGGTTCTTGACTCTCTGTATTTAATTGGTTCCTTATATCCTCATGAACAACATGTTTACACAAATCTTCTCTTGGCCTGCTAAGCTGATTTACGCTTTGGAATGAATCAGGTATTCCAAGTCACTGTGAGGGTTTAATTCCTCCATTTCTGTCTTGCAATGCTTGGTGAGACAGCTTCCAGAATAACTCTCTTATTTAGGGTTATTCTGCTTCATAATGATACTTGTCCCCGCAATGAGGTGAGTAGACTGAGTCTTGTAGTTATTCTAACTGTTATAAACACTTGTCGTCTCACTAGGATGAGTAGGCTGAGCCCCAAAGTTATTTTACTCTTACAAACACTGGTTGTTTCATTCGTGTAGTTATTCTCACTCTTATAAACAATAATATGTCACTGGGCTGAGTAGACTGTGTGTGGCCCTAATCCCATACCACTTTCTTGGTCTCCTACTGCTCCCTTTACCTTCTTGTTCACTGGCTAGTGTCACCAGATCTCTCTTCAGGATCGCGATAGCTCTTGGCATTGTAACGGCATCTGCGGTCATTATGAATCTCCTGGTTCTTCAGTATGACCTTGCATTGCCATGACTGCAGAGTTCTTGGTGCTATTCTGGACTGGACAATCCACCTTTCCCAGGTCACTAGGGTGAGTAGGCTGAATCCCGGAGTTATTCTTACTCTTATAAGCACTTGTTGTTTAATTGGAACAAGTAGGCTAAGTCTTGTATTTATTCTCACTCTTATAAACAATGATTGCGTCACTCAGCTGAGTAGACTGCCTGTGTCCCTAATCCCAAACCACTCTCTGGGTCTTCTGCTGTTCCCTTTACCTTCTTGTTCATCGGCTAGTGTCACCAGATCTCTCTTCGGGATCGGGATAGCTCTTTGCGTTGTAACAGCTTCTGCAGCAATTACGAATCTCCTTGGTTCTTTAGTGTGACCCTGCGTAGCCATAGCTGCAGAGGTCTTGGTGCTTTTCTGGACTGGACAATCCACCTTTCCCAGGTCACGCAACCGCTTACTTAATTCTCCTTTCCACAGGGTTCTCTTTCCATGAACAACACAGTTTTCTGTTCTATCCTTGCCTCTTCGGCATGCCCACTAGACAGATCCTGACAACTGAGGATCTCTCGGATTCTTTGCAGCTCCCAGCTCTTCCCAGAAGTTCTGGTTCCTCCCCAGTGCAACATCAAAGTCTTTTCTCTCTTTTTGAGTTTTCTCTCTTACTCGTCTAGGCTCTTCGTCACAGTTTGGTTGACTTTAGATCGTAAAGTGATCTGTATTACTCACTCATTTCTCATCTTTGTTTCTATGGTTCTGACAGACATTTCTTCAAGATGAATATTAGGGATAATATTACAATAACAAACAGTGGCGGCTTTCTCTAATGGACTTCTCTGAAGAAGGGATGTTATTGATGGATCACAAGAGATGATTTCAGGGAGTTCCTTACCCCCAGGAGGTTGAGTATCTCCCTGTGAGGTCCCAATCATTGCCACCCCTAGGGGGAATGTTGCGTAGTGTGATCACCTCACTAGCCTCCCAAGGAAAGGCTCCCCTCTGGGGAGAAGGGATCCCCTCTGCGGAGAAGTGACAAAACCCTGTGATTTGTCACAGGTGGCATTAATCATGAACTTTTGGAGGGTTGAAAGCCACACCTGACTCAGTTAATCAAACAATTTTGCAGATATTTGAGCCTTTTCAGTAAAATATGACTCTAGATCCAAAGAATGTATTTACAAATCAGCATACTGTTGCAAGACTAAAGCCAACTTCATCTACTAGTGGGTGCCCTTACTCACTGAAAGAGACACCCATGTTTCCTACTTGTATCAATTAAGGGAATTGCTCTACATGATCTGGACCCCCCTTTTAATGAAAAGAGATATCGCTGCATCTTTCTATTATTGTCTCTTTTCAATTACACTTTAACTTCTCCTTCTAAAGAAATATCCATTGGCCATGACCAGAGATTAAGTAATTTGTTTGATAACCTGGCTGGTCCATGATCTCTAGGACATTTTAAGATATGTATACCTCTGCAGACCGCCTCCTTGTTGGAGATGACCTTTTCAAATCTGCCCCAATCTTTGGATTATTCACTGGTTGGAAGGGGCATGCACTGATTCTTTGTAATATGTGGGTTTAAGATGTATGCCTATTGTTTATCCTGATTTGCCATCTCTGAGGAGTCTTTGAAAAATGTAACAGCAAGCATCTCCAGCATATACAAACAATCATGTCTCTGACAAGCTGTTGTTTTCATTTTTGTAAGCTATTAGTAGTTCTTTTTCCAATAATAAGCTAAGCATATCCTCTATATAAAATGTTGTTGTGGTTTGAACCATTGCATTTCTTAACTCTATGGCAGCAGTGACATTCTCGGTGCCACACAACTTGGATTCATGGTTCTGTGAGTCCTTTGTTCTTCCTTCTTCTTTAAAAACTGTACAATTGCCTGAAGACATATTGAGATGCTTGATGGGCAGAGATACAGTTACAGAAAAGTTGTTTTAGGCCAATGAGTGCAAGTTATCTATAAAATATTTGCTGCATTATTGCGTATGCTAAGTGCTTGAGGGTTCTTTTCCCTCTCTTGTCTCTTTATACCAATAACATTCAAAGACTAAAGTTATTTCTTTTAGTATCAGTAGTATTCTTTTTATTTATTAGAGGGTTTTACAAATGTCACTGCCTGGAACAGGATTTAGGAAAGCCCGCCAAGGGTGACCAGGGTTACACCTCTTAGGATCAGCCTGAACTACCTAAGGGTATGGTAGAGTGCTGAACAGCCAGGCTTAGTCTAAGGAGGGAGGATGGCTGTAGTTATGTATAAAGATTTCAGAGCATACCTTAGTTCAAGAAAATACTTAGACACTTAGAAGTAATATAAAAAGTAGACATGTATAATATACTCCAAGGCACACTCTTGTGACTCTAAATTCAGGTTAGTGCTATAAATCTAATATATATACGGTAGAGGGTCACTTGCAATTCGCTTTGTAGCTTTTACAGTAACAAATCACATAGTAAATGAACTGGAAACATATACACAAACTTACCAAACTCTTAATAACTTTTTATAGCTTCAACCCAATCCTCTTTTAATAGTCCAACCCTGTCTAGTATGAGTCACTAAAAGTTCAGATGTGCCACAGGGCCGCCAGTGCCTGGAGATTGGCCAGGAAATGACAGGAAGAAGCAAAACACAGTGTTCAGAGTACTAGGGTTCAAGTTGGATCCCCTGGAGTTGCAAGTAAGTACATAGGTGGTTTCCAATAAGCTCAGGTCGGTTAGGATGACCCCTGAATAGGTGCCCGAAGGACCAGTGTCCAAGGGCAGGTGGTTCTACTGCTAAGAGTACAAAGGCGTGTCCCCCATTGTTATTCTATGGTGACCTGAGGGGTAGCAAGATGCAAGCTATCTGCAGCCCCCAGAGTCACAGGATCACACAAGCAAGCCCCAGGTAGGTTGTACCAGGAATGAACAGTACCTTTGGATGTAGAAGAAGTTGCTGTATGACGGTTCCAGTGGAGAGGCAACAAAAGACCCGGTCTCCTTTTCTTTAGTCTCAGAGACTTGGAGACGGTAACTTTGGTGGAACTGGTGACAGCACTCATGTAGGGGAATATCCAGCTGTGGTTCTTCCAAGTGATGACTTGGTGCCTTCTGCAGGCTCGGTGGACAGTCAGTTGTTGTGATGGTCAGCTCTACTCAATTTCTCACTCATCGTCTCTGGTGAGGGGACTGTCTGGAGCTGGCTAGAGTTGTTGCATGTTTATAGGAGTGCCCACAGGCAAAACTGCACTTCTAGAGATGTTGCACAGACATGCAGCACTGGACCCCTGGTATTGGAGGTTTTCAGGCCCTGGGGGTCACAGCCCTTCTGGGGAGGGGGCACATTTCTGCTTTTCTTGAGACTGATTAGGCCCACCAGTCTATGAGAGGGAGTCATTTTCTTCATATCTTTCCTGTCCATCTGAGTGACAAAGTCAGCACAGCAGCTGCAACTCAACAGGCTCTGACGGTCATTGGAAGTGCTGGCAACGTCCGTCTTGGTCCTCTGCTTTGAAATCTTCTTGTTCCAGTGGGCAACTCTTGGTTTCTTCTCTGGGACCTCAACCTTTATCCAGGAACACCGGCTGAGTTCACCAATCATGTCCCATGCACCATTCAAACTTGGGGGTGGCTATTCAATGGATTACAGCCAGCCTCCCATTCTGAACTGGTTCTAGCCAGGCATACTGCAGGACAAGGGCAGGGGACCTTTTCAGGCTTTTCAGAAGAAGTGCTGTGAAGACAAAGGGAACCTCCCCCAACTATCACGGTAGAAGGAGAGAAGAAACGACAGGCTAACTTGTTCAGGATTTAAAAGACAATTGGGCCTCATTACACGGTAGGCGGAGAACCATGGCGCTATTAGTGCCATGGTTTGTGCCGGTAAAATACCGGCACCGCCTTGGTGGAAAGGGGAATTACTGCCCCATTCCAAGGTTGGCGGGCAGTAATTTCCCCTTCCACCATTGCCCTTCCCCATTCCCATTTTTGCCCCGTAGGGCATAATGGGAATGGGGAAGGCGCTAAATACGGTACCGCAAATTGCGGTACTGTAATTAGCTCCCTGGGTCCCTTTGCGGGTTGGTTTTTAACGCCTGCAAAAAGCAGGCGTTAAATACCCCAACCGGCAAAGGGACCTCGTAGTAAGGCGGTAAGGATTTACCGGTACTGGTAAAATACCGGTACCGGTAAACCCTTACGGCCTACCGCGTAATGAGGCCCAATGCCACCACTTTTAGGTATGGTGTGCCTTATGTGCTTTGTCAGAGCTGCAATAGCAGCCTCTGATAGAAAGTACACAAAATGTTGTGTAGAAGGTAGACTCCCACAGCCTGAACAGATTGGCTTGTCACAGTAATGAAATACTGGAGAGGTGAGAAAAGGGACACACTGTATCCCCTCAGCACTCCACATAAGGTGGTGTGTGCTGATCTCACAAATGAAAACACAGGTAGGATAAAAAGTATCTCCCTGCCTTGGTAACTGCAAGAGTAAGTCAGAGAAAGAAAATGCTGTGCGTTGTTCTGTTAAAAAGTAGAAGCCTAAACATTGATTTAAAGCAAAACTCTGAAAAGAAATCCCCAAAATGGGCCAAAATGGTTCCTTATAGTATAGTAAAAAAAAGAGGTGGTGTGTAAAAAGGTTCCCACTCACCCAGGAGAATTACTCAAAAATCAGATGTCCAACAAAAGTACTATATTATATTATAACCCTCATATTTGCCAGGGTTATGGACATTATCCTGGCTAATAGTAATAACTCAGTGGTAAACAGAACCAAGACCAATAACGAAGAAAATAAGGGGGCAAGGGTGGTCTGATTTGAGGATGTTAGTATGCTTGATTTACCCCTTATGATGTCGGCTTCAACTCGACAGTCAGAAGAGTCAAATAGTCCATCATTGGAGCTCACACCGAGGCCACAGCCGAATAAAAACATAGCCAAACTAAAACATCAGAAAATGCGGTAGCCACCAAGGGGCAGTCCAGAGACCAACAGAAACGGGCAAAGAAACTTACATTATTGACAACCATTCTGCCTATACCCCAATCCAATGCTACTCAATTTGGGGCCTCGGGGGACCATTAGTGAGAAAAAAATTCAATTGAAGCCAGACAAAAAGCGTCCTACGCTAGTCCCCTCATTGTTTGGAAATAAGGGCAACAAGACATCCGGTACCCTGGATAATTGGCTGCAATTTCTAGAACAAGCCCCTCCAGGTTTGCCACTGCCAACTACTGAAGGGCAGCTATTGTTGGCAGCGAAACATATAAATAATGGAACGTCTTTTGGCAATGAAGCAACCTTTGCTCCATCATTGATGCTGCATGGGTAAATAGGACCCACTAAGGGCCTACTGGAACCCCCAAGGGACGAGCAACAGCTGTTGGCATCACAGGGCCTTCTCAATGTACTACTCCAATCGATACAGGAGGGGGATGGGCGGGCCATGGATCGTATCCACCATTGGCCTCTGGGTTTACCAGCAATTGGCTTTCAACACGACAGAGATGTGTCTGGCACCTCGCATTTCTCTGGTTCCCCCTACATGCTCAGTTCACCCAAGCTCAGCAGGAGACAATTTATGGCTGCCCTTAGCAATCCAGCACATGAGTGGCTTTATCGAGCCGCAAGTGAGAGATCATCTGATACAAGGTTCAAACGCACTTTACTCAGCTTACGTTAACCTACTCTGGGGCCCAGGAGTAAGCAACTCGTAGTCAGCAACAAACAATGCCTCTGCTGAGAACTCAGGAGTCCAAAACGATTGGCAACATAGAGCATCGTTCACTCAGATTTGTGGAGATGGCTTTCACCAATGATAGCCTTTTTTTCAACTGAAAGACCTGTATTATCATTTTTGGAAAGATTCAGGGCCTACAAATATTGACTCTACATGAAATTGAATCTGTGGAAATGACAACACTCTACAGCTCCACTAATTGGGCCATTGTATCCTTGGTCTCCCTGGTGGTGGTGGTAAAGGTTTTTCAGGCTGCTTTAGAACTTGGGAAACTGGGAATAGTTACCCAGATTCTTCAAGTAGACTACACTAGAGGGGACGAGTCCTCGGGTGGTCTCAGGGAGACTGAGGCCAGAGGGAGATCTTATAAGTAGCTAAAGGATCCACCCGCTCGCCAGCCTCAAATGCAGCTAAAGTCCAACTATAGGCATCTGAACTTGAATTCATGGCTGTCTGTGAACTGAGATTCCAAGCATTGAATTATGGTTAAAAGATTGGAATGTTCCATATTATCATGGAACGTTTGCCTCACATACAGATGGCATTGAAGAATTGTCCGCAGGGGACATATTTCTTTTACAAGAAACTTGTTTGAGGTTTGATTTTCTCTTAGAATGGTTTACTATTTTTACGCTGGCAGTGACATCTAATCCAAGAGGCCCCCCGAAGGGGGGATCCCCATTGGTGTACGCACCCTCCTTAATGCGACCCCCGGATGGACAACCGACTTCATCTCTGAAAGACTGTTTTTCAGACCCCCCTGAGAGCTGGCATAGCAGCTACCCAGGTGGTGAAATCCTTGTGGGGGGACTTTAAAGCTCATTGCCTACTACCGTGGGGGATACATTCTTTTGAGTTAGATCCATTTCAGCTCTGGATACACTTGGTAGCGGCAAGCAAATATGCATTAGATCTGGTAAAACACGGGGTCGATTTGGTTGACACTTTGTTACTATTTCAGTAACAACCCCTCATCCCCACTGCGAACATTTCCTTAATTGACAACATTACAAGACAGGCTGGCTTAAGTTCCTCCATCTTTGACTGCATATATGCTACCAACACCTTTCGGAGCATAAAAGCTTCTTATGAGATCACACCTACACCTTTACGTGATCCTGCCATGCTAAAGGTTTTACTCAATATTAGCCAACAAAAATAGAGGAAAGCCAGCTTTGTGCAGAGTAACGACTTATGGTCAGAGGAACCGTATTGTTTGGACTAAGGCCAATACTCGAAGAATCTGTGAGTGTATTGAGAACACAGATTGATCTCCCTATGATCTGTTCAGAAAATGCTATGGGAAGCTGCATTACTCATCACAGATTGAATGGCCTCCCACACAGAGGCCTAAGCATGTCCAGGCAATGAAGGGATATACACCCCCCCATTTCATATTGTTATACACGAAAAGAAGAAGTTCTTGTGGTCCCAGATCGCCGGTATTAGGCATAACAGCTCAATCGCTTGGTCAACTTAAAAAGCCCAAATTTCTACTTTTAGATCTGAATATAAAAATTGGCTAGGCCAACACAAAAGTAGCACTCTCTCAGCGAAGTGGAAATTGATATACAAACTAATTAAAACCAATGATTCCCGCAAGTTCTGGCATCTATAAAGAACACATATGTCTCTGAAGACTTTGGGCCTCATTACGACCCTGGCGCTAATGGGTTAACGGCGCCGTAAAAGGCTGCGCCGCCGTTAACCCATTAGCGCCTCACTACGAGATCCCTTTGCGGGACCCGACCTGAACGGCTGGTTTAGACCAGCCGTTAAAGTAGGGACCCGCAAAGGGACCTTGGTGCTAAGTACGGTACCGCAACTTGCGGTACCGTACTTAGCACCTTCCCCATTCCCATAGAGCCCTATGGGGCGAAAATGGGAATGGGGAAGGGCCATGATTCAATGGGGAATTACCGCCCCGGCAACCTTGGAATGGGGTGGTAATTCCCCATTGAACCATGGCGGACCCGTTACAACTCCGGCACCAATCATGGTGCTAATAGCACCATGGTTTAGCGCCAGTGTTGTAATGAGGGCCTTCCTCTGAAATTATGTGTTATAACCGAGCAGCAATGGTTGCAATATATAGGTGAGGCCTATTGGAACACTAATCCACCCAAAACTATTGGTACTCCCCAGGGCAGCGTAAGAGATGAAAAAATTGGCGTTGCTAGTTGCACTAACATCGTGGATATCATCACAAGATTTAAGTCATCACGTGTACCAGGCTAGCTAACATTCTTATGAAAAGGAGCCTTTTGTTTTTGGCCGAGGTCTTGCATATTCTGTTCATGGAGGTCCTGCATGGTGGAGTAATTCCTGACAGTTTCCCATTAGTCTCAGAACAAACACATGACTCGACCCACCAATGAGCGCTCAGAGCCTCACTTTCATCAAAAGGATTTAAGCGTCCTCAGCCCGCCAAACGATGCATCTGTTTAAAGGTGCTCGGCAAATCGAAGTTCCATCTTCATTGTTTGTGCCTTTTTGTATGCTACGACCTCCGATGTACCAAACCCTGCCTTTGTGTACCTGGACTGCTCCTGCTCTACAATTTAGCATTTACAACCTCCCGTGTACCGGAGCTTGCCTTTGTGTACCTGGACTGCTCATGCTCTACATTTTAGCATTTATGACCTCCTTCGTACCGAACCCTGCCTTTGTGTACCCGGACTGCTCCTGCTCTACGTTTTTGCATTTACGACCTTCCATGTACCGGACCTTGCTTTCTTGTACCCTGACTGCTCCTGCTCTATGTTTTTGCATTTACGAACTCCCGTGTACTGGACTTTGCTTTCGTATACCCAGACTGCTCCTGCTCCACATTTGTATTCCATCACCGCCTGTGTATCCGAACTCTACCTCCTCTGTATACAGGGACTGCCTTCTTTTGACAACCGCTACGTGTGAACGCCAACATTCCAAAACCAGCTTTCTTCTATACAGTCATCACCAGCCTCGTGCCTCGGGTTACATAGCTGCTCTGTACTGTACACCTCCAGTGCCTACTTGGATCGCCTTCTTACCTCTGGATCTTACCACCATTGACTATAGGACGCTCTGCAGTTAAGTGCACCTCCTCGTACCTAGCACACTCCTCGTGCCGCCAGGGTCAAGAATTCCCTTACTTATCCCCCTCTTTGTTATTTTCTCCAGTCATTGCTAATCTACCTGACTCTTCTTTGACATGCCCAAATCCTGCTAAACCGGTAAGGAACCCCCTGTTCTTGAGTTGTTGTCTTGTGATTCACCTGTGCCAGGTTAGCAATCTTCTTTGTTCTTGTAGGGGGACTCTTTGATGCCAGCTGCTAGGAAGGAAGGGAACTGTCTGCTAATGTGTCAGGGCTGGGCATGTTGGGCATGTTAATTGTACTGTGGGTCCAGTGCAGACCCTCTATGAACCGCTTTATGCTGCTAAACCCCTGCGCAAACCTTCTACCTGTTATTTAAGGAGACTATTTCATCCTTATTGCAGGCAGAATACCCAGGGACAGAGAAACACAAGGGAACCGCATTACCAAGCAGGTTGTGTGCTCCACGGGCCTGCCGGCAAGGGAAAAGCCACACCCAACAGACTGTGCATGCGCGGGCCGCGCCCACCTGATCCCGCTTGCTATTCCCGCTACCAGAGTGAACGGACATGTATTTCAGCGCTCTGCTAAGGGCACACCTACGCGGGGCATGAGCCCACCTGAACACTCCAAGGCCCCGCTTCCAGGTACATATAAGTGGTTTGTTAGACCTACATGTGAGGAACTTGAACTAATACTTTGGGGGCATGTTTATTACGAGTACTCGGTAAAGCCGTAGCGCATGTCAGACACTAATCTGCATGCTGAATGTAATTCCAGGAGTGACTGTACTTACTGAACGCTTCTACAACATTCACAACGTTCTGGGTGATGGCAACCTGGAACCTACGGTCTCTGAGTTTGCTAACGGAGGATTGAAGGAAAATGTGTACCGAGCCTAAAAAAAAAAAGAAACCCCGGGCCGTGCATACTTCACAATTGTGTTCACCTGTCAAACTGGGCGACAAGCAAAGTTGCTATTAACGCAGAAACTAGCCCAGCTCCCGCTTATTGTTATTTTTGGTATTTTACGGCACAGCTTGTCCTCTGAACATTCCAGACTTCCCAGACCACTCCGAAGGTCCTTGTGCTACGATCTGCAGTTTAGTGCATTTCCTTGTTTATGTTACCGATTTCATGTGTCATTAGGCACGCATTGTGCTATGTGTTTGGTGACTACCATGTATACACGTTACATCTCACCTGCATGGAAACAAGGCAGGAAGATTGCAGTAGTGGTCTCAGTTAAAGCCTAAGGTGAAGGCACAGTATAAGTTATTGGTTAGAGCTCCAGAAAAAATCTCTGCATGTAGGGTTAGAGGCTCCTCTACAAAGGCTTTATAAATAGCTTGGCATGTTCTAAGTGAGTGTGCTGTGTGTGTTTGTACCATGACAGGGCGGAGAGCACAACTACAGCAAAACAGACCTGCAGCAGGAGCTGAGGAGCATGTTACCCTAACTTCCCAAACCCATCCACAACTTCTCCCTAACCCTCTTTCCAGTTACCCTGCAACCCTCTACCCATCCAACTAATGGACCATAACCCTCTTTCCCCGACGGGTCACAGTTGCCTGTGGGATATACCAGTCCCAGGAGCCAAGACCCTACGGGGAGTCAGGAGTTCATGCTGCCTCTGCGCCAGTCAAGATCGCCAGTGGACCTGACAGAATAGCAAGCCCATGTATATTCAGACAGCCAGGCAGCACAACCAGCCATGATGTGGTGGCCTTGTTGAAGGAGCTCAAGACTGAGCTTCCTGCGACTAGGCAGGAATATGTGGCCTTGGCAGGTCAGGTGCAAGACCCGCCTACATCAGTGCAGGTGCAGGTATCCCTCTCCCAGCCCCGCAGTTTGGGTTCATTATGGGTTTGTCCTGGCTATGAGCGCACAACCCTGTTGTAGACTGGGCTACAGGCTTGCTGCAGTTCCAATCGGTTCAATGCAAGGAGCATTGTGGAATACCAACAAAGAACATCACACACGTCATCGGGAGCACAGACACAGAATTACCGGAAGACTATGTTGAGTACAGGGATGTCTTTAGGAACTGGGTGACAAGCAAACTTGCTATTAATGTAGAACCTAGCCCAGCTCCCGCTTATTGTTATGTTTGATATTTTCCAGTGGAGCTTCTCCTCTGAACATTCCGATCTTAACAGACCGCTTCCAAGGACCTTGTGCTACGATCCGCAGCCAAGTGCATTTCCTTGTTTATGTTACTGATTTAATGTGTCATTAAGCACGCATTGTGCTATGTGTTGGGTGATTACCATGTGTAAATGTTACATCTCAGCTGCATGAAAACAATGCAGGAAGAGTGCAGTAGTGGTCTCAGTAAAAGCCTAAGGTGAAGGCACAGTCTAAGGCATTGGTTAGAGCTCCAGGCAAAAGCTTTGAATGTATGGTTAGAGGCTCCACTACAAAGGCTTCATAAATAGCTGGGCATGTTCTAAGGGCAGAGAGCACAACTACAGCAAAACAGACCAGCAGCAGGATCTGAGGAGCATGTTACCCTAACTTCCCCCAACCCATCCACAACTTCTCCCTAACCCTCTTTCCAGTTACCCTGCAACCCTCTACCCATCAAACCGATGGACCCTAACCCTTTTTCCCCTATGGGTTGCAGTTGCCTTTGGTTTATACCAGTCCCAGGATCCAAGACCCTACGGGGAGGCAGGAGTTTGTGCTGCCTCTGCGCCAGTCCAGATCGCCAGCCGACCTGACAAAGTGTCACTCACCGACTGCAATTGGAGGCGTAATCCAGGAGGTGAGGTATTGTCTACCTGAACGGTCCAACTGGATTGAAGAGCCTGGGTTAGTCCTTCCTCTCAATACACCCCTCTGCTGTAGTCCAGTCTATCAGACAGAGCGATTGATTAAGTGAAAGAGCGGGTAGCAACACCGCTAGAGACCCAAGCTGTAAAGAAAGAAGGCAAATGATTATTAACAGTCAACGAAACACCAGGAATAGCTACCATTGGTATATTAATTACCCTGAGAGATTGGAACTTGGTGGATGAGGTAATTGGGACTGGAGCAGCTGTTCTTTAGGATCTAAAGGTAAAACATGAAGAACCAATTCTGTGGAGCCCCTATACTACGACTAACTCCTAATAATCAAACATCCTTACCAGGTTTTTGTAGAATGGTGGAACAAGAGGCGGGAGTTCTGTGTCAGGAAGACCAAGAAAGCAAAAGGAAGAACTATAAATGGCTGTATATAACTTAACAAAGAAGGGAAGGTTAGTAGAGGGATCTAACACGAACGGCATGAGGGTCGCGCTAGTGTCGGGTTGGTGCACCTTTAAACTGCAGGGCATTCCGGGTGCATGTACAGGCAAGGCAGTCCTGTAATGATGAAAGGAATCCCCTGGTACAAGCGCTAGCACAATGTAAGTAAATATGAACTAGTCATAGCCATGATGCAGGGTAAGGGAGGCAGGCGGTGCAGGGAAAACAGTACCTGAAATGAACGCTGAAGGAAAACAACATTCAGAGCTAGAAGGTTGATGAACTCAATCGGCACGCATAAGAGGTACGGAAGGAGGCAAGGGTCGGTAATGTGCAGGACTCTCCAAGGCAAAATCAGCAGACAGAGGCGGTTCGGTGTCACAAGCTGGGTTCATTTGGATGAAAGTCAGGATTCAAAGAAAGAAGTAGCACCACTAGAAGGAATCGTATTCAATCAGAAGCACCCATTTGAGGGTCAGGCCGTTATTTATGCTTCCTGATCAGACGTGCCATGTTGCATGCACCTGATGATGTGGTAACATGAGCGCCCCAAGCGGTTCAATCCTTGATAGAATGCAGCACGACTGTAATCCGTCGCCAAGGCAACCACCAGCATCGTAAGAAAGGCAAAGCCACATTCTGGGGAGGGTGAGAGCGGACATCAGAGACCAGATTTACAACAGCTAGGAAGGAAGGGAACTGTTGACTCAGGTAGATCTATAATGCTACACTCTGTTAAATTGTCTCTTGACAGCAACCACCTTACTGACCTGTTAATTTTCCTTTTCAGCTGGTTCCATGGCAGTGTGCTCTCCCGCTCTTTTAGGTGATCAGCCCCTTTGCCTGCCTACTGGTTCAGCAATCGTTCATATCACAGAAAAGAGTTCTTCCCTCAGTGAGGAGGCTCGGGCATTACTTAGCCCGAGCTCTACAATCAAAATCCTGAGTTGAAATTCCAAGTCCTGTCTTCTAGCTTCTAGCAGTCACCAGCACGTTGATAGATGGGTCTTAAGCAGGGGTGCTAATTGGCACCCCTGCACTTCAACCTATGTCACAGGTTTCCCCCCTTCTCACCTGTCTATGTTGTTTGTTGGAGTTCTTCGATGGAGTCTTCTTTCGAACCGTTCGGGTCTTGTATAACGCTGTGCATGGTTCCTCAGGTTCCAGCGTGCGTTCAGCGTCCCGTCTCCTGGGAACGTTCAGATGTCCGGGAAAAGTCCAGGAAACGGCAAAGAGTGCACTCGGGGAACGAGTGCACAGGGATCCAGGATGCAATAGAGGACAAAAAAGCGGAGGAATGAAGGGGATGGAATTAAGGGGGACCAGGAACCAGGAATCAAAGGATATAGCAAAAGCAAACTACGGCAGCACACATCTAGCCACGGCAAGAGGTAGCGTTGAGATGCGCAGGGCTGCAGGGGCGTGTTCGCTTTATAGAACGTAGTGCGTATGGCGCGGAAACTGGTAAACACTCTACTGAGTGCAAGCCCCTATGGGTCAGGGACCAGGAAGTCCAGAAAGGACCCATCCGATGGTTCATGACAGCATGCCTCCTCCGAAGGCCTGTTCCTCTGGGTTTGCCCGGGTGTATAAGGTGGTACCTTTGAAGTCGTCTGGGGGCATTTAGGTTTGAGACTGGTTCCCAGGTGCGTTCACTGGGTGGGTACCCTTTCCACTCAACCAGATACTGTAGCTGAACACGTCTGTACCTGGAGTCACATATTCTGGACACTTCGTAATCTAGCTGGTCATCGACAACCACAGGGGTAGATCTTGGAGCAGTTCGGGAGGTCTGGACGTATGGTTTCATTAGAGACGTGTGAAACACTGGGTGGATTCTCTTCCAGGAGTCTGGTAGTTTGAGTCGGAAGGCCACTGGGTTAATGATTTCCTTTATGGAAAAGGGGCCATAGTATCGAGGAGCCAACATATTAGGTTGTAAGTGTCAAGGCAGAAGTTTTGAGGATAGCCAGACCTTATCACCCACTGCATAGGAAGGTCCTGGTCTTCTTTTGGAGTCTGCATAATGCTTGGTGTTAGTTCGGGCCCTTTCGAGGTGTTCTTTGGCTTCCTTGTGTACGTTGATGAGGGTTTCAATCCAGGAGTCGACTGTAGGAACTGGTGTAGGATGTGGGAGAATGGATGGTAGAACCGAAGGGTGGAATCCTTGGCTGCAGAAGAAAAGGCTGGTCTTGACAGCCGAATGATCCGAATTGTAGGCGAATTCAGCCACAGGTATTAAGAGTGACCAATCGTCCTGGACCTTGGTGGTGAAACAACGAAGATACTGCTACAGGGTTTGGTTCACACGTTCAGTAGCTCTGTTGTTCTGTGGATGATAACCTGAGGAGAGGGCACGTTGGATTCCTAGTATACGGCATAAGTGTTTCCAGAATTGAGATATGTATCGAGGTCCACTGCCTGATATGATCTTGGAAGGGAGTCCATGAAGTCGGAATATGTGTTCCAGGAAGATTCCAGAGAGTTCTGAGTAAGATGGTAGTTTATACAAGGGTGTAAAATGAGCCATGCGAGTGAATAAATCAATGGTAACCATGATAGTTTTGTATCCCCTGGAAGGTGGTGGTTCCACAATAAAGTCCGTAGCGATGAATTCCCAGGGTCTTGTTGGTAGCGTTGGTTGGAGTAAGAGACCCGCCGGCCTCTTGTTATCATGCTTGTTTTGATTGGAAACTGCACATGCTTGGATGTACTGCTGGACATCAACTTTCATTTTTGGCCACCAAAACTGTCTTTGTATTAAACGGAGAGTGTTGGTAATGCCACGATGTCCTGAATGAAGGGTATCATGACAGAGGCTTGTAATCCTTTGTCGCAGTCTCTGTGTGGGAATGACCAGGCCATTATCCTTGAACAAATACCCGTCCTTTGTTTTAAGATTCCATCGATTCTTTCCAGTTAGTTCCTTCCAGATCTCAGAGGACTCGGTTTGAATCCGAATGTCTTCCAGGCGAGTGATTGCTTGGGCTACAAAAATTGTATGGGGAAACATCTTTGGGAAGGATCGATATTCAAGAGTTTCGTAGTCGGGACATTGGGATAAGGCGTCAGCAATTATGTTGTGTGTTCCAGGAACATGATGGATTTGGAACTGTTACTGGGCAAAGAAGAAGGCCCAATGGGCTTGACGACTATTCCTACATTACAGGGATTGTAGAACTTGAAGATTCCGATGATCCGTATGGACCTGAACAGGATGTTTTGCTCCCAGGAGTAGATGACGCCACTCTGTGAAGGCTTGACGGATGGCTAACAGTTCCTTTTCCAGAACAGAATAATGGGCCTCGCTAGGAGTTAGGGTTCACGAGAGATAGCGATGGGGTGTTCTAACTTGTCCTCGAATTCCTGCTTTAGGACTGCTCCAATGGCGTAGTTGGAGGAATCCGTCTCCACTAGGAAAGGTCAATCTATGTCTGGTTGAGCCAGGATGGGGGATTGTTTAAACTCTGACTTGAATCGTTGGAACGCCTCGTCTTAGGCTGCTGTCCAGAGGAAGGGAGTATCCTTCTTCAACAATGTAATGATCGGTTGAACTATCTCCGAAAAGGAAGGTATGATTTTCCGGTAGAAGTTGGCAAGCCCCAGGAAGCATTTAATCTGTTTCACAGTAGTTGGAACAGGCCAGGATAGTATGGAATTTACTTTTGAGTGGTCCATTCCAATTCCTTCTGGACTAAGGACAAATCCGAGATAGTGAACAGTAGAGACATGAAAAAGGCATTTCTCGGGTTTAGCCAGGAGCTTATGTTCACGTAGCCGCTGTAAGACTGCCTTAACATGCTCTTCAT
This sequence comes from Ambystoma mexicanum, assembly GCF_040938575.1. NCBI lineage: Eukaryota > Metazoa > Chordata > Amphibia > Caudata > Ambystomatidae > Ambystoma > Ambystoma mexicanum. The sequence goes on from NC_090941.1 coordinate 10,380,362, forward strand.
GCTTAAGATGGTCCTTGGAGTATATCAGTATATCGTCGAGGTAAACTATGACGAAGAGGAACAGCATATCCGATAACACCCACTGTCATGCCTACCTCCCCATCCGGCTCCGTTACTAAATCCAGGCATCCCTGTTTCCCTGCTTCCTCAGCCTTGAGAACGGCAAGACCGTTCTACACCCAATGGAAGCTGTCCGGGAGACGCTAATACAAAGGTCACATGACCAGCGTACACGTATCGTCAGCGCATTGGTCAGACGTACGTCAGCTGACACTATTTAGCAAGACGGAAGCCTTGCAACGGCGCTTCTGATCGTTAATTGTTACCTCGCGTTCCGGAGCTTGCTTCTGCTACTTTCTCGCAGACGCTACTACGGTTGCCTTCCGCGTTCCCACGCAGTTCCCGGCAACATTCCAGCTCCTCCTTGAGCTGCCTGCTAACCGCGCTCATACGCAGCTTTTCTCTCCACGTATCCAAACGGGGCCCCGTCGTATCTAGCAACGACTTCCAAGACCTTGCAGAGTCCCTCTCTGCTTCAGTTCACCACAATCCCGCAGAGTCCCGCTCTGCCTCAGCCAACCTAGACTCTCAGAGTCCCGCTCTGCCTCTCTCACCGATCTTCCACCGTTTTAAGGACTTGCTTCTCTTGGATCAGGATTCCTCTTCTCTCCTACACGTGCACTGGACTCTGGACGCTTTCCTGTGTGCACCAACCCGTCTCTAGCGCGGCCCTCGTTCCGCCCGGGTTAGATTCCTCACTACCCTTTCCTGGTCGTTGTATCCTTGGACCTTTCAGGCCATCTTGAGAGACTTCCTTGTCTGCACATCCAGGTTAGTGTCTACAACATAGGTTTATATTGTCCTTCTTATCAACCAGCATTCTAATCAGTTTCCTCTCATCAACAGCCTGGTGAATCTTGGTCCTCTAATGCCCTTCCCACCAATAGCTCTCTTTGACTGTTTATTTTACTAGTCAGAGAGTGACATTGATTAGAAAGTTCCCTTTGATACGCTACGCCCTACCTGTCATCTTACGAAAATAAGAAGACTTCGAGTGTATCCTTTGTTACTACCAGCCTGTATCCTTTACGTGAACCTTTGATTTATTCTCCTGTATCCATTGTGTTTCGTTGCTTCAAACCATATCATAACAGAATCAGAAGCCATATTGGAGGAGTCTGATCTCCTGTCTGTCCTCACCCAATTGGTGTCAGACTTAAGACAGGAAATGATCACTGCTCAGGACACCATGCGCCACCGTATGGACGTAATGCAAGACGCCATACATGCCTCCTCACAAGGAAGGGCTGCCTCGGTTCCCGTTGCATCCGTTTCGGGTGCATCTGCACCACAAAGAGAATCCGTCTAGGTACTGATGCCAACCCAATTCCCTCTGGCTCCACCTGAAAGGTTTACGGGAGACCCAAAAAACTACCGCACGTTCGTTAATCAGTGCGGTCTCCACTTCTAGTGTAGACCCAGTTCGTTTCCGGATTTGACAACCAAAGCAGCATTTGTATTGTCTCATTTGGGGGGCACTGCTGCAGCCTGGGCAAACCCTTTGTTGGAGACCAATAGTCCTCTTTTATATGACTGCGATGCATTTCTGTCAGCTATGAGCAGGGTGTTCGACATGAGATATTCCACTCAGGCAACCGATTTGGAACTGTTGAATCTACAACAGGGTAGCCAATCATTAGTGGCCTATCTCGCTCGATTCAATCAGTTGACCGCGGAAACACAGTGGCCAGAAGACAAGAAGACCGCAGTCTTCTATAAAAGACTGTCCGAGGAATTGAAAGACGCATTGTCGACAGTCCCTGCTGTTCCATCAGGATACATGGAGTTGATCGATCTTGTTCTACAAATCGATGCTCGGAGAACCGCCAGAAAGGGCGAGAAGAAACCCTTTTTGTCCGTGCCGAATCTTCCAGGAGTTTCTCATCCCTCTTCTAGTGAGCCCAAGCCTATGCAGATAGGTGCTATTCGAGGTCGTTTGTCCGCCGCTGAGCGAGAAAATCATCGCAAGAATAACCTATGCATGTACTGCGGTTCAGCGGAGCATCTACTGGTTGCTTGCCCTAAAAAACCGGCAAAAAAACCGGGAAACGCCAAAGCTCGGCAATAGCGGGAGTCCCTATGCCGGGTACCAAAACAGACTCCGCTTTGTCACTGAATGCTTCCATTGCAGTCTCGGTGCCCTTAAGTTTCAACGACATCACTGCTCAGACCCAAGCCATTATAGACTCGGGTGCAACTAATAGTTACATGGATATTGCTTTTGCCAGGCAGTCAACCATTCCTATGACCACTAAAACTGTTCCTGACTCCGTTAAGACAGTTGATGGATCTGTTCTGTCTTCTGGTCTGGTAACAGAGGAAACGTTACTTATCACCGTATCCTTACCTGACGGTCACACTGAGAAAATGGTTTTTGACGTAATTACGGCTCCCCAGTATCCAGTGATTCTGCGTCTGTCTTGGCTTAAACTACACAATCCTGTGATTGATTGGGTCACTGGTCATATCCAGTATCCGTCGTATCATTGCAATGAAAACTGCTTCTTGGATTCCGGTGAGGTTCGTGATACACCCGTCTTGGCTTTTCTCGAAGGGTTGTCAAGAGTAAACGCGCTGGCGTCTCCTAGGTCACCGATACCTCAGGAATACCAACAGTTTGCCGATGTGTTCGACAAAGGCAAAGCTGATGTATTGCCGCCACATCGCCAGTACGATTGTCCGATCTAATTGGTTTCTGGAGACAAAACACCTACCGGTCGAGTCTACTCCCTTACCATACAGGAAGACGCTGTCCTGAGGGAATACATCAATAATGCACTCCGGACTGGGTTTATTCGTCCTTCTCAGTCCCCGGCAGTGTCTCCTTTGTTTTTCGTCCCTAAGAAAGAAGGGGACTTAAGACCCTGCATTGACTACAGGGCTCTCAATGCAATTACGGTTAAGAACCAGTACCCACTACCTTTGATCGACGTCCTGTTGGATCAGTTGGGCTCTTCAGTGGTTTTCACTAAACTGGACTTGAGGGGTGCTTACAATCTTGTAAGGATTAGGGCAGGCGACGAGTGGAAGACCGCCTTCAAAACCCGATATGGTTTATATGAGTACCTCGTCATGCCTTTCGGCCTGTGCAACGTCCCCGCAACCTTTCAGTTCTTCATGAACGATATATTCAGCGATTACATGGATCAATTCGTGGTCATATACCTGGATGACATTTTGATATTTCAGCATCCTTAGAGGAACACATACAGCATGTATCCAAGGTACTTCAAAGGCTCAAAGAGAATCATCTCTTTGTCAAAGCAGAAAAATGTGTTTTTCACTCCCGGGAGGTGGAGTTCCTGGGGTATGATATTACCAGCCATGGCGTCAGAATGAGTCGATCCAAAGTCAAAGCCATCCTGGACTGGCCAGTTCCTGTCTCTATCAAGTCCTTGCAATCGTTTTTGGGATTTGCAAACTTTTATAGGCGCTTTATCCATTCCTTTTCAAGAGTGGTGGCACCGCTGACTACACTAACCAGCCCAAAAAATCCATTCCGTTGGACACCAGAGGCTCAGAGGTCATTCGATCGACTCAAAGAAGCGTTTACCATGGCTCCGGTCCTGCAGCACCCGGATCCTGATTTGCCATACATCATTGAGGCGGATGCTTCTAATTAGGCTATAGGCGCAATCCTTTCTCAGGTATGCAAGGACTCCAGGGTGGAACATCCGGTGGCGTTTTTCTCTCGCAAGCTAGCCCCATACGAAAAGAACTACACGGTGACCGAGAAGGAATTGTTGGCCATCAAAGACGCTTTGCTCACCTGGCGTCACCACCTTCTTGGTGCTAAACACCCGGTGCCTGTCTACTCCGATCACCGGAATCTACAGGCCATCAAAACCATGAAATGCCTTACGGCCCGCCAGGCCCGTTGGCATTCGTTTTTTGCCCAGTTTGACTTCCGCATATCCTACAGACCCGCTAGAGAACATACTAAAGCCGACGCATTATCCCGTCTGCACTCTAGGGTGGACAACGAAGACAGTACCAAACCTCTTCGACTGGCAGAACATGTGATCTGTGGTTGTTCTGTTCAACCTTCATTGAAAAAGGATATCCTAGACTGGGTAACACATAACCCACGGGAAGAACATGACCTTCGTCTTGATGTCAAAAAAGGTCTTCCATTCATGAACGGGCTTCTATACCTACCGACAGATACCGACGCATTGGGGTCACGATTCCTTGGTAGCAGCTCATCCGGGTCAAAGGAAAACGCTAAAGCTTCTACGACGATGGTGCTGGTGGCCCAAAATGTCCAGAGATGTCGTGGATTACGTCTCGTCATGTGCCTTATGTGCACAATGCAAAAATTCACTGAGTAAACCTATGGGATTACTACGCCCATTACCGATTCCTCACAAACCATGGTTTATGGTTTCCATGGACTTCGTAGTCGAACTGCCCTCCGTCCATGGTTACGACACGGTCTGGGTAGTAATCGACTATTTTACTAAAATGGCCTTGTTCATACCCTGCCAAGGCATTCCTACGGCTAAGAACCTAGCCGATATGTTCCTAAAACACATTTTTCGGTTCTTTGGTTTGCCCTCAGTTATCATCACTGACAGGGGCTCACAGTTTGCATCCCGGTTTTGGAAGGCTTTAACGTCGGCTCTTCTTATGGAGGATCGCATGTCCAGCTCTTATCATCCTCAAACCGATGGGCAGACAGAACGGGCTATCGGTACTATGGAACAATACCTACGCTGTCTGTGTCTTCAATACCAGTCTTCTTGGTTTTCGCTGTTACCGGCAGATGAGTTTGCATACAATAATTCTTGCCATTCCTCCACGGGTATGTCCCCGTTTTATGCTCTTTATGGGCAGCATCCGCGATCCATCCCTGTGGACTTGGAGCTTACCGACACAGTACCTGAGGCAACTGACAAATTGAAAGCTCTGGCCACCCTTCATATTAGACTAAGGGGGCATCTATTGAAGGCCCAAGCCAGTGCCAAACACTATGCTGACCGGCATCGGACGGCTGCCCCACAATACATAACTGGTATGTCTGTCTGGTTGTCTACCAAAAACCTGAAGATCCCGGGCAAAAGGAAACTACTGCCTCGTTTCATTGGGCCGTGCAAAATAACGCAAGTGATCAACCCTGTTGCTATACGGCTGGACCTGCCCGCTCGCTGGCGGGTACATCCGGTGTTCCATGTGTCCTTGGTCAAGCCTTGTTCCTCAAGGACCCGGTTGCCCGTCCGGCCTTTGGCAGTTTCCATGAGGGGCACTGATGAATATGAGGTTCGTGCCATCCTAGGTATGAGAATGCGGTTCGGGATTCCTCACTATCTCATTGACTGGAAGGGTTACGGTCCGGAGGATCGATCCTGGGAACCTGTGTCAAACATCCATGCTCCTGTTTTGCTACGTCGTTTCCATGCGGCAAGGGGTGTGGGGTGCCCTTTGGGGGATGGCACTGTCATGCCTACCTCCCCATCCGGCTCCGTTACTAAATCCAGGCATCCCTGTTTCCCTGCTTCCTCAGCCTTGAGAACGGCTAGACCGTTCTACACCCAATGGAAGCTGTCCGGGAGACGCTAATACAAAGGTCACATGACCAGCGTACACGTATCGTCAGCGCGTTGGTCAGACGTATGTCAGCTGACACTATTTAGCAAGACGGAAGCCTTGCAACGGCGCTTCTGATCGTTAATTGTTACCTCGCGTTCCGGAGCTTGCTTCTGCTACTTTCTTGCAGACGCTACTACGGTTGCCTTCCGCGTTCCCACGCAGTTCCCGGCAACATTCCAGCTCCTCCTTGAGCTGCCTGCTAACTGCGCTCATACGTGGCTTTTCTCTCCACGTATCCAAACGGAGCCCCGTCGTATCTAGCAACGACTTCCAAGACCTTGCAGAGTCCCTCTCTGCTTCAGTTCACCACGATCCCGCAGAGTCCCGCTCTGCCTCAGCCAACCTAGACTCTCAGAGTCCCGCTCTGCCTCTCTCACCGATCTTCCACCGTTTTAAGGACTTGTTTCTCTTGGATCATGATTCCTCTCCTCTCCTACACGTGCACTGGACTCTGGACGCTTTCCTGTGTGCACCAACCCGTCTTTAGCGCGGCCCTCGTTCCGCCCGGGTTAGATTCCTCACTACCCTTTACTGGTTGTTCTATCCTTGGGCCCTTCAGGCCATCTTGAGAGACTTCCTTGTCTGCACATCCCGGTTAGTGTCTACAACATAGGTTTATATTGTCCTTCTTATCAACCAGCATTCTAATCAGTTTCCTCTCATCAACAGCCTGGTGAATCTTGGTCCTCTAATGCCCTTCCCACCAATAGCTCTCTTTGACTGTTTATTTTACTAGTCAGAGAGTGACATTGATTAGAAGGTTCCATTTGATACGCTATGCCCTACCTGTCATCTTACGAAAATAAGAAGACTTCGAGTGTATCCTTTGTTACTACCAGCCTGTATCCTTTACGTGAACCTTTGATTTATTCTCCTGTATCCATTGTGTTTCGTTGCTTCAAACCATATCATAACACCAGGTCCATAAAACGTTGGAAGACCGCTGGGGCATTGGCGAGTCCGAAGGGCATAACCAGGTATTCAAAGTGACCAAAGGGTGTTCAAAAAGGCTGTTTTTCATTCGTCACCTTCCTTTATACGGATCAGATGGTAGGCACCTCTGAAATCCAATTTCCTGAAGACTACAGCTCCTCTCACTGCTTCCAGGATATCAGAGATTAAGGGCAATGGGTAGCGGTTCTTGAGGGTGCATTGATTAAGACCACGATAATCAAGACAAGGCCTAAACTCCTTAGTATCTTTCTTGGGAACGAAAAACAACAAAGCTCCCACCGCGGATTTGGATGGTCGTATGGTGCCATTTTCTAGGTTGGTATCCAAGTATTCTCAGAGGGCCCTTTTCTCTGATTCTGATAGGATGAAAATCCTTCCAAATGGAATCACCGCTGAGGGTTCAGTATCAATAGAGCAGTCTTCAGGTCTGTGAGGGGGTAGGGCTTGAACTATGGCAGTTGAAAACACATCAGTGTAATCCTGATAGGCCCTTGGGACCTCAATAATATTTGAGACCGTGAATGGGCCTTGCTGGTCTGTCAGCGTACCTTCAGAGGATCTTGACGAGGAATCCAGGGATAGACAGTGAGACTTACAATGTTGGGAGCCAAGAAACAAGGATCCTGCTGCCCAGTTGATGTATGGGTTGTGTTTCTGTAACCAGGGCATACCCAGTACCATTGGATAATGGGCAGATTTTATGATGTCAAATTTGATCATTTCTTGATGATGGTTTATCGAGAGCTGGATCTCTTTGGTTTGCAGGGTTATTGGTCCTGAAGAGAGAGGTCTTCCATCGATGGCCTCTACAGGTTGCATGATGTCTCGAGTTTCATATAGAATGTGGTGGGTAGTGACCCAATCCTGATCTATAAAAATCCCCAAATCCCACAATCCACTAATGCCAGAATGGGTAAGTTTCTTTCTTGGACGGTGATAGAAAGGCCTGCAAGATCACAAGGTTGTTTTGTCCAGGAGAGTTCAAGGATGGAATAGATGTGGAGCAAACATCTCTCTCCCGAAGCTGTGCTTCATCTAGGATCGGGAGCTGGCATTTCCTGAATGCCGTGAAGGGGCCAAAGGACATTCTCTCACAAGATGTTTATCTGAGACACAGTACATACACAGCCCGGTGTGAATCCATCGCAATCTTTCTTGCGGGGATATGGGTCCGCGGAAGGCCCAAAGTTGCATGGGTTCTGGGTCTGTGGTCGAGGCAGGAGTGGGCTCGGGTTTAGAGGAAGATTCTATAGAGGTCTTTTAGTAAGGCATTTTTGTTTTCTTCTTTTCCGCCTTCCTTTCCTGGATACGAAAGTCTATTTGTAAAGAGAGGCCCATAAGAGCCTGGAAGGAACCTGGGCGAGCTACCCTGGCTAGCTTGTCTTTTATCTCTTTGTTTAGTCCTCTCCGAAATAGGGTAAAGCAGGCCTCCGAGGACCAATCTGCTTCCTTGGCCAGTTGCTTAAAGCTTGTTACATAGGTAAGCATATCCTGGGACCCTTGTTGGAAATCCAATAGACGTTCTGGGCGGTCAAACATGGTCTTTAGAGCCCGTACGAACCCATCATAATCATCCAGGCGGGCATCTCCAGAATTAACTGAGGGCGTAGCCCAGGTTAATGCATTCCCGGAGAGATGCGAAATCATAAAGCCCACCTTTGCCCTGGGGGTGGAAAAGTAGTACGGCTTAAAGGTAAAGTGCACAAAACACAAATCAAGGAAGCCACAAAGGTTCTTTGATGAGCCATCATATTTATCCGCTACTCCACCCAGCAATACACTTTCCTTGGTCACAGAATCACGTGACAGGACTAGTTGTTTTAATGCAGCATTCTCGGCTTTGAGATTCTGAACTTCTGTGGTTAACTCTTGCATGCTGCGCATGAGGTCTTGAACTGCAGCCTCCATGTCCATATCTGTATCAGTTTGTTGGCGTCTCAATCTGTCACAGGTTTCCCCCTTCTCACCTGTCTATGTTGTTTGTTGTAGTTCTTCAATGGAGTCTTCTTTCGCACAGTTCGGGTCTTGTATAACCCTGTGCATGGGCCCTCGGGTTCCAGCATGCGTTCAGCGTCCCGTCTCCTGGGAACGTTCAGATGTCCGTGAAAAGTCCAGGAAACGGCAAAGAGTGCACTCGGGGAACAAGTGACCGGGTGTCCGGGATGCAAAAGAGGACAAAAAAAGAGGAGGAATGAAAGGGAAGAAATTTAGGGGGACCAGGAACAAGGAATCAGAGGATATAGCAAAAGCGAAGTACGGCAGCACATGTCTAGCCACGGCAAGCGGTAGCGTTGAGACGCGCAGGGCCGCGGGGGCGTGTCTGGTTTATAGAACGTAGTACGTACGGCGCGGAAACAGGTAAACAGCGTTCTGCGTTCGGCGGCCATGTTGAGAGTACTGCTGAGTACAAGCCCCTATGGGTCAGGGACCAGGAAGTCCAGAAAGGACGCGTCCAATGGTTCATGACAACCTATATATGGCAGATATGGGGTCGGCTTTGCCACTGTATTTCCACAACGCTTGGGGGGGTACTCCCACCGCATAGCTTGGCTATATGGATGACACTTTGATATTAGACCGTACTCCACTGGGTTTACAGCACTCCCTGAACACCCTATCCCAGTACGCAAATAATAATTCCTCTAAGATCAATCAGTAGAAGACAAAATTATTACAGATACAGCGAAAGGGCACAAATCCAGTGCATTGTAACTGGTGGATTGATGCGGCTTAGATGGAAAGGGTTAACTCATATACATATCTGGGTTTCCTTTCCCCGGGACCCCATTTTTACTTGCGTATGGGAGGCCGTCATCTATGAAGGTGTTTTATAAATGGCAGGTACTGAAAAACTTAATTAGCAGGTTTGGAGGGCGTTTGAAGCTATGCTCCAAATCGGTCATCTTTTATATGCATTAGATACTGCTCCAGGTTTTACGGCTGCTTGGCTAAACAGAATTGAAGGGAGGTTATTAAAATCTATGCTATGACTACCCAAAACTGTCTTGGTGGAGGCTTTAAGAATGGAACTGGGGGTGGCATTGCTAGCTATGAAATGGAAGCTGAGATGTACCAAGCTTCTAATCAAGATCCTTGTAGCAAAGGCCAGCACTTCGTCCACTACATTATTGCCGTTACTGGAAGCACATAAAGCCTTTAAATCTAGCAACGTGGAAAATGAGAGATTGCCAAATATTGTCACTAAGTTCCTCAAAGACATTGGTTTGCCAGTTGACGATATTAGCTCCCCGGGTCCATTCTTGGCTGACCTAAAGAAAAAATCATTACTCTGGCACTGGGTGATGACACTTGACGAGTTAAGTTCTTGCAAGCGATATGAAAAGTTTGTCAAACACGGTTTGCCTGGCATGAACCCTGAAGCTATCTTACTAAATACTTTGGCCCTTCACAGCACCATTTCATCCTATATTTACAGCTGAACATATTGCTTGTTTGTGAGATCATTGGGGCATGGACAGGGGAACCCCACAAATTAAGGCTTTGCCGTATATGTAGGGAGAAGGTGGAGCCTTGTTGGCACATATTAACTGGGTGCTTGGGATCAATTTCTCACTATGCTAATGGATATGGAAGATTCTTCTCAGCTCATGGCGGCTACGAAACAGATCAATTCTGGGCTTCAATATTCTCGCTGAAGCACTGATTATGGATGCCATAACATATCATATTTGGGAAATTTTCAAACTCAGATTGTCTACTCTTCCTTTTAATGTTAATGACCAGTACTAATTAAATCCTAGCCCTAGGTGAGGGGAGTCAAGACTGCCTGAACAACAACAACAGCTGATCAAGAGGCATTTAGATCTGTATTTTATTTTTTCTTTCCTGGAATTGTATGGATCTGGCCCAAAGGGGCATATTTTTATTTAATTGTCATCAGTTTTTGCTACGGTTTCCTCTCCTCCTTCTTGTGAAGCACCCCAGAATCCTTATGAGTGGCCCTGTTGGCTACCCAAAAGTCAGCAGCAAGTGCATGTTTCTTGGGATCTAATTTTGAGTCAACCAAGTGCTGTCTCAACTATGGGGAACAGACATAAAAAATAAATTTCAACATGAAGAGATTCCTCACACCATCAACACTTCTAGCTTTATGTCCTTCAATCCAACCATCTAGGTTCGTAATGGATTCCCACAGCCAGGTTGCCCATAACACTCCATCTTTCTTTCTGTGCTCCCTACTTCTTTTCAGATATTCGGAAGGAGTCTTCCCATATCTGGCTATGAAGGCTTGTTTTACCAAGCTGTAGTCCTTTTCATCTGTTGGAGAGGAAGGATAGCTCAGGAGTAACACGTTTTTCTTGTAAGGAAGGCAATGCAGCGCAACACAGGTTTGAATCCCGATCCTGTGCTTAGAAACCACTTGATTGTATTAAGTGTGTTATAATAGAACAATTATAACTATAATCTGCAGCATCCATCTCAAGAATCAAATCATATTAATTCTGGGGGAGCCCATAAAGAACCCAAGGGACTTGATCAATAGTACACACATCTTGCAATTCTCATGCTAACTGAAATGCTTTCAACTAATCAATTATATCACACTTCTCATCATACCGACTCAGCAGTTCCTTTGGCAACTTTAGTTTTGTGGTCCTGGAAACACCCACACTAGAAGACCCTGAAACTGAAAAAGGGTTATCCAAAGAAATCCTTTTCATTTATTTCTCTCTGGGTTCCAGCTTCATATCCTCTCGTTGCAGTTTCATCACAATCTTGGCTCTTTGTTTTTCCAGTTCCTAAAGTATTTCATGTGGATTGTTTTGTGAGCTAACAGGTGTGGGGAAATGTGTTGGAGGGACACATTCAGAAGGTGCAGAGTCTTGCTCCAAATCGACTTCTTCCTCTATATTAAGATCTGAATTAATTTTATAATCTTACAGTTTTCCTCACTCAAGTCAATGTTAGATCTAGTGGATATAGCTCTGCTTGGGGACTTCTGAAAGTCCATCAACAATTGAATTAATTCAGGTTGGCTACCTTTACAACTGAGGCCTTTCCTTTTACACAATTCTCTATGTTTCTCTCCAGTTCCAAAAGTATTTCGGGTGGAATTGTTTGTGAGCTAACAGGTGTGGGGAAATGTGTTGGAGGGACACCTTCAGAAGGTACAGAGTCTTCATCCAAATGTACTTCTTCCTCCATATTAAGATCATGATTAATTTCACAGTCTTCCCATTGTCCTCACTCAAGTCAATGTTAGATCTAGTGGAAAAAGCTCTGCTTGGGACTTCTGAATGTCCATCAACAATTGAATTAATTCAGTATTTCTACCTTTACAGCTGGGGCATTTCATTTTACACAATTCTCTATGTTTCTCTACTTTGAGTTGAACAAGGGACTCTTGCTTGTAGTTTTCCATACTTTAATTGCTTTTTAGGGTTTTTCTTACACAGACATATGTTGACCAATCTTAGAGGATGGTTTCCTGAACACTGGTATTCCAAAGTCTTGGTGTTTTCAAACCTACAAGGATCCCACCCCTGTAACACTGTTAAGACAGCCTGGGAAGTCACACATTACACAGAGGTTCTGGAGCCAGATCAAACCAGACTCAATAACAGAAATAGAAAAAATGAAAGGCAAAACCCAGGTTTATTATCATCCAAATAAAGCAGGGACAGCATACAAGTATACCATTCTTGACACTCACAGAGTGCTTAGCAAAAACAACAGTTTATATATTTAACATTTATCATAACTGCATCATGGTGTAATCTTAGTTACCACAACCTATGGGGTTCGGATTGGTTAATAGTGATGACTACATATACATTCTATATGGGTTACATTTGTGATTGGGTAATGCTTGTCAGATGGCTCCTCCAGAGACAAACTCTACATTCATAATAGTAAAAAAACATCATCTCTACAGTGAACAATTGGTTGTCATAATACCTAATGGGCAGCATAACATCAGGGGTTCTGATTGGTTGGCTTTCTACTGACCAACCTTGGACAACTGACAGGTCATCAAGACATGAGCCGGGCAGGAGTAGGGGCAGAGAGGTCCACAGACCACATGCAGGAAGACACACCTAAAGACCAAGACCACATGGTTTAAAAGAAGTCGCCCCAAAAATATGTTAGCTTTGTATCAGCTCGTAGATGAGTTGCAGATTGGTTCTTGTCTTGCTTGTTGATCACCAGCTGGGTCCACATGGCCCATAGTGAGGCCATCTCAGAAGCTACATAGACTGGTGCTCAGCTACTGGACATCTTCCTGTCCTGTCATCCTCGTCCTATATCCTATCAGCCCTGAAATTTGCTCATGGCTAATGTCTCTTTCCATCCTTCTGACTGGCCCCTGTTCCACCTCTGCGTCCATTTATTATGTGTGTGTCCCTCCTATCACCTTACTCATACACCTGGTAGGCATAGGGTCGTCATCTCTGCTCTTCTCTCTTCCTCTAGTCTTCCTCAGACCATCTTCCTTTCAGCTCCTCTCATCAATATTTAGTCCTCAACTTTTAAACTATTCTTTCTAACACTTCCTCCTCAGGTCTTTTCTTCACTTAGCAAGCCCCGCCCACCTGGTGTCTTCCTGCTTGCCGCTCTGTTTCCCTACCTAAGGAGCCCTCCAGCCTCTTTTCCTTTGCAGATGGGGAGCAGGTGCAAGTGAATTTAGGTCACCTGGCCTAAGCACAGCCCGCCTGGTGCCTTCCTGCCTGCTGCTCTTTTTCACCACTTAGCAAGCCCCGCCCACCTGGTGCCTTCCTGCTTGCCGCTCTGTTTCCCTACTTAAGGAGCCCTCCAGCTTCTTTTCCTTTGCAGATGGGGAGCAGGTGCAAGTGGATCTAGGTCACCTGGCCTAAGCCCTGCCCACCTGGTGCCTTCCTGCCTGCCGCTCTTTTTCACCACTTAGCAAGCCCCGCCCACCTGGTGCCTTCCTGCTTACCGTTCTTTTCCACCACTTAGCAAGCCACGCCCACCTGGTGCCTTCATGCTTGCCGCTCTGTTTGCCTACTTAAGGAGCCCTCCAGCTTCTTTTCCTTTGCAGATGGGGAGCAGGTGCAAGTGGATCTAGGTCACCTGGCCTAAGCCCCGCCCACCTGGTGCCTTCCTGCCTGCAGCTTTTTTTCACCACTTAGCAAGCCCCGCCTACCTGGTACCTTTCTTCACCATCACCGTCTTGTGGCCAATGCTGGATTTGACTTTTATGGACTTCATTCATGGTGCGTCACTCTTTCTCAACTCTCATGCTGGACTTCCTTTGCATCTTGTACTCATGGTGGCCCTGAATCATGCTGTTCCCTTCTTCATCTTGTATCCTGGCTTGCAACATCATGTGTTACTACTGACTTCTGCAATTGTATTTGCTCTCCACTCTTGCTTCTCCGCTCTTTTTGACTGCTTACTCTCTGTTCTCTCCTCCTTTCCCTTCTCCCTTTTCCTATCTCCTCCCCTTACTTTCTTCTATGCACTTACTCTATCAGAATTGTCCCTTGACCTAATATGATAGCAACCTCGTCTGTTTCCTCCACCCTCCCATTACTTCCTCCCCTCCCTTTCTGCACCCCTCTCCCTCACCTTTTATTTTTCTCCGGCTCTACCAGAAATGTCGTCAGGCCTAGTACGGTAGTCGCCTGTCTGTTTCCATTTCCTTCCCACTCTCCCCCTCCCTTCCTTATCTATGTCTTAGCTCTTGCACTATCTGAAATGTCATCAGGCCGAGTACGATAGTTAATTTCACATCCTTACTGTTCATGGCCTGTAAGAATGTGGTTGTATTTTCCCTTGTTCCCTCCCTTGCCTTGAAGCGCTTTGAAACACATTGTGTATAGGCGCTATATAAATAATCATATCATATCATACCAGCACATCCATCGTGTTAGCTACTCTTTTCACTACCTACTACATAGCTCCTCTTCTTAAGCCCCTTTCTGTGCCCCTACCTTCACCACTTCCATTTCCTGTTCTAGCTCTCTCCAGCTCCTCATATTTTACACTCTACCACATCCTCCATTCCTCCTGTCTCCACCTCTTCAGATCCTAATATGGTGTCCAAACTCATCTCTGTCTACTGCCACTGCTTTCTCCAGCTTCCTACAGACAACATGCCCTTCTTCTCCAAATGCACACTTCTCCTCAAATGCACCATTGGTTGACTTTAGATATTTTTTTTAACTGTTTTTAATTGTAAGCAAAGGTTTCCTGCTCAGTGCAGATTAAGCCGGGAAAAGGCCTGTTTGCCATATTGGTTTCCAATTACTATCCACGTATTTTGAGGAAATGCAGGGTCTGTGCTGTGCTGTGTAAGCAGAGCTGTAATGACTTTAATATATGAAATATATATATCTCAGTTTTGAAGATTTTTTAATAGATAAGCCTCACCTGATCTAACAGCCCTCCCATTACAATCCCATCCCAAACTTTTGGGATAAGAAGCAGGCTGTTTTTAATCTGAATATTCAGTTTTATTGGACACGATTTGTCAAAATCAATGCTGGGGAATTCACCCACAATATTCCACACAAATACACACAGCTTTTTTTTACAAAAAACAAACACAATCTGCCTATTATCTCAGTAATATTTTACATTTACAATGCACACAAACATACCTTCATATAAAAGCAAGTCTGAGTAACTATTTCAGAGAAAACATGCAACCATTTCTAATATCACCATATCAATGTTTGTTGGCATCATATTTCAAAGGAGGCACACAACATTCTGATTACTTGAAATATATAATTAACAAATTGTTCTCTGAAACCATCGGCAAATGTTTCCATCAGAGAACACCTTTAGATTCACATATAACTTTCTTATTTTAGGGCAGACTTGTTGGTTTCTAGTTTGTGTGAAAGAATCAAACAGGGTACGCTATGTTTAGCTACTTTGTCTACAGGCATGAGTTTAGGATATAAGCTTTTATTTTGAAGAGTGTGATATTTAGATTCATTTAAAGATGACCACAAGCATAAGCGTATACATTTGAGATAGAAAAGTAATCATCACTTCATTTTAATTAGCACACGGAGTCCACCTAAGGAAGATCCCATTCAATTCTGCACAATTTTATTTAGGAAAAGTACATTGGTTATTTAAAATGACAACATTATTTTGGGAATAAAGAGAATAACATAGTTTCCTTCCTATTCCACTTTAAAGTGTATACAACTCTAATGAAGATTTATCTTGTTATGCAACCTTGGTTTTCACAAGTCAAGAAGTCTATCAATTCTTGCAAATCAGTGAATCATATTGTACATCATGTCACAATTCCAGATATCGGCTGCCCCCGTGAACACTCATGCCTTCATTAATATTTTGTTAGTGCCACAGAATAATTTGTCCTACATAATAATACATTCCATGGTATTCTATTTTAGCATACTTTCACACAGTTCCCCTTACAGACAGAGTCCAATTTAATGGCAAAGCTTGCGATGTATAATCATAAATGGGGGCTAATATGCCACGTGGAATGATGCAAGTAAAATTCAACAGGAAATGAGGACTGGATGATTCATACATTTGGGCATCCATGGCTGTTTTTGAACAGCACTGATATTACAACATATATTAATTCAGAGACAGTCCTATTTTGGTGAGTGTGAGAAAAGAATTATGCAGAAAATAAGATATCGTGATCAGCTTTGTGCTGACTCTACATTGAGAGTCCATACTAATTAATGAGTAAAGACAGACTTTTAAAGAATTTAACAATACAAGATGTAGAGACCAGTGTTGAGCAGAACAAAGAACCAAAGATTGTGAGTACAATTGACAAAAGTATCAAAATCAATGCACAACCTGCCCATGAAGAAGACCTTCGAAAGTTGTAAAAATGTGCTGGCTAGCTTATATAAAAAAAGTTTAACCAAGAAGAACAGCTGTGTTATAATCAGAACATAGCAAATTGCATGGTAGTGGTGTAGGTGGCCAGTTAAATCAATACATAATCATAGATGTTCAAAGATGTTCAATTGCTGTATGGGACTACACTAACTCTTTCTTGGACATATATCTAAATGCAAAGGAGTCCCTGTATTCACTTTTGGTTTGCCTTTTTAAAGGCTCAGGACAGGTATGAAAATCAATAGTCCAGGCAGCTTTGCCAAACAAACTCAGCTATCAATCTATCCCATGCACAGGGAGTGTTATTAAAGGAGGCCAGGTATTGAATTCTCACTTTACTTTGATTGGTCCAGTGTGTTTTTCCATGTGACATGGGGAGCTCTTTTCTGCCTCTGCTCCAAAGTTCTGCTCAAAATGGAATTAAATATATGTTTCTCTTATAATTTCTTGTATGGACCTGTACTTTTTTAAAATTAAAGCCTATATATTCGGAATCACGAGAACATTCTGAACGTGGGGACATCCTTCAGGTTCCAGTAGGTGTTAATATGAGAGAGTTATTAAACTATGTAAATGTATTAGTCATTTTCACATATTCATATATATATTGTGTTTTTAGGCAGACGATGCAGAGTGCTATGCTTAATTAGAATCTATTTTCAGTTATTAAATCAAGCAATGGGCTGAAACCTTATAGCTATATTTCATTATCCTGTGCCTTTTAAGTGAAGCCATTTACTTCATTTTCAAAACCATACATTAAATGTTTATTCAAGTTAATCATTAACAGAATAATATGGTACAGAAATAATCTGAGACCCCTGGCCAAGAAGCAGCAGACACATAATTGATAATGGATTATTGCTCTGCTGCATGACATGGAATTTAGGGCTTCATGTGGGGATCTAGTCATTTGAAGCAGCTTTTTGTTAAAGAATCAGGCCTATGACTTTTGACCCTGGTTCCCTCATGAACTGTGATTGCTGCTTGGGCCAACATGATCTGCTGTACCCGAACTGAGCGTGAATGACTTGCAAACAGCTGGAAGCCTGGATTGATGCTGTCAAACCACCTAGAAGGCACTAATGTCCTTTAACTGCCCCAATGAGTAAACATTGGGACATAGAGGCTGGTTAGGTAACTTTTGCACCTGTTTCCTCAAAGACATATACTTTTAAAAGAACATCATGGTTATTGACTTGCCTTTCACCCCTGTATTCCTGCCCAGTGTACTGCATTCTCACTTTTCTTGCATATTCTCGGTTCTTTCCACAGGGGTGGGATTTGTACTTATTTTCTATTTAATGTCCTTGCAGATTGTGCATTTTATTTAAGTGTATGTATTTTATAGAACCTTGATTGAACATTCTGTTTATTTGTTTACTGTTGCACCGTGCTGTTTGGGTTGCTACTGAATCATATGTACCCCATGTACACCCCTGTTGAGATTATAGCCTTCCCTCAGCCTACGTTACCACAGTGAGTGCAGGAGGTATATCTCTTAACTGTGTCTGTTTTACCTTTCTGTTTGGGATCAATGCTGGTTTGTAGAAGTGTGAGGGTCCATTCCAGTAAGTGGTTTCACTACTCGTCACCCTTGTACTCCTGCAGAGCAGATGCCCTTTTGTCACAATGGAACCATGGAGTCAAGATAAGTCAGAATTCAGAATGTAGCAAAGGGAGATTAGGTAAGTATATGATCTTTCTCTCAGGCTTCCCTCTCCTTCTTGATATTCACCTTCTTCTTCTTGATCTTCTGCTTTCTTCTATTGCAGATCTCATGGGGGGCAGATTCCTTCCAGTCAGGCTTCTTGGAAAGTCTGGCACATGTTGCCTGTGGGCGGGGCTTCAAATAGCCCAGAGAGCATAACTCAGTGATATTTTTAATGTCTCGCACGATTTTGCTCAAAATCGTGTGGCTGGGGAACAGCACTTCTCCTGGCCCCATGCTAATGCCAGAATCACAGAAACACCTTAATCTCCCCTTGTTCTCCAAATGTGGTCCTTAATTGCCTAGGCATCCTTCCCACTCACCGGCCCGTTATGGGTTACTGCAGACCTCAGGAAAGAACACATGACATTGCTTGAGGACTGAGCTCTGGATAAACAAAGGCCAGATTCACAGATTTCTTGCCACACTGATCATTTTACAGTGACATGCCTGTAGAAATCACGTCATTTGTGTAACATGACGGCACAAATAAACATTGTTTGCATCATACAAGAGCATTGAAATATACTTCTTTTTTACATTAAACAATACTTGGATGAAATGCCACACACAATACAGCTTGTTTAGTGAAAGGCATTACATTTATATTCATTAAAATTAACATTGTGGATCTTCCCTGCAGGCTATTGTCTCTTGCAATCTACCTGCTGGCCACACATAGCTTTGCATCCAGTTCGGTAAACATTATAATTTTTTGTCTAAAACCTCCCGGCCAGGAACTGTAGAGTAATGCGCAATGTAGCATTTCACAAAGGGCCATTTGCTGTGGCAGGACACATGTGATGAGCTCATGCCCCTTGACCCAGGTGTTGTGGATGTACCCATGGGATGCCCCTCACACCACCCCTGGGCCCTGTATCATTGTGCAGGTGATGGCACCCAACAATATTCTCAAATGTGTGCACACCCCAACAGTCAGACACAGGACATTGTCACTGTACCCTGCTGGAATGATTTCCCAAACCGAAAGACCTACACCAAATATGCATAATTGGTATTAAGTGCTATAGTACATAATTTACCCACCACACCATGCAGGAATGGATTAGGGACATTTTTGAGGCTGCACAGATTTAGAAGCGGACTACAAGGGAGTTGACTGTGTGGGTCCATGGCATATGGATTTCCACATGAAGGCCAGTATTGAGTGACAATGGTAAGAAGGGCTGTTACTATCACACACATATCATCCTCGACAAAAATACTTGCTTTTAGTATGTAACATGACAGCCATCTTTAGATACTGTGCTATTTCACCAGCATCTCCAATTCTGTCTTACACCGTTTCTGATAATGAAAAGCGCAATATATTAATCTTTCATTGCTCCACTTTCCACTTTACCCTTTATACATCTCAGATTGTTATCTTGCAATCACATTTGAGATATCCACAAAGGCTGGTGATTCCGGAGGGTCAAACCCGCATCAGAAACCACCTTTCCCTGTTTTTTCTTGCCAACACCAGTTCTGCAGTCTGAAAGAAACATCCTATATCGCTGGACACACAGAATTCAAGTTAGAAACAAAAGACATACAGACATGTGTAGCGTTAGTCTATTTCTGAATAAAGAAATTAGCCGAAACAAAATTCCTTTTTAGAACTGCTTGTATCCTTCTGTCAACCGCAGACATTGTGTTCCAGTGCGTCTTGCCAGGCTAATTAGACGTGTGCCTAGTTTTAGGATTCAGAGGAATTTATCCTCAAAACCCCCGCCGTGGATAAGCTTTGTTCAGTGACCCATGAACTCCTTTTCTGAATGTTAAACATTGCTCTTTAGAACATCGTTATTATTGAACATCTTGAATAAAGGCCTAGTTTCATGTGACACAAATGACATATACCGAGTTCTGCAATGAGACCACCACAATCGCATTGTAATTCACATTATGAAGAGCTTGATTTATAAATGAAAATAGTTAAGGGTCTCATAAATAATATGCTAAAGGGGGTCACACTTAAACATTATTTTTATTAGAAATTGTTATAATGTGCTGTTAAAAATCATCTTCAGTTTTTCTGATTAATTACCACAACGGACCCAGATGCCCGTTTTAAATGTAAGAGGGCGTTCCATGATAACATGACCGATGCAATGCCCTCCATTGAAGTTCAAATGGAACTTTTATAACAATTTTTGTAGTTTCCCAATGCAATGTTTTCTTTCATTGGTCCTTCTCCTTGTTTACTTTGCTGTATGCTCTTTTTATTTGAAAACATGAATAGATACATTTTTACAAGCCTTGATAAAGAGTGTCCGTTGGAAACACGGGTTGTCTGTAATGCAAACTACTGTCATTCACATCAGAAATTGTAGCAATAAAAAATGACAATTTCACGCATAAAACTCTGACTCCTGGATTTTTCCCATCAAACTTAAGTTCATTTTCAAGTTAAATGATTGTAAATGAATCTTGTGATATAGGCGAGACAGATAGTATTTCACCCTGTACGCTGTGGATAAGAGGCCACACACCTGATTCACTGAAACTTTAAACACCTCCACTGCGATTGGAACCTCCTGCAATACCTCCTGTTGTTCATATTTTACCATGAGATCCAGAACATCCTCTGTGTAAGGATTTGCAATTGGGAACAACTGGGATTCTTTGCACTATTTGCATTCTTTATCACTGCCTCGTCACTGTTACGCATCAATTCTGTTGCACTAACTGCTCAATACCCTTTCTAGCATACCCTGTGTGTTAGGTAGATAACCGGATAAAGTACAGGTTCATCCGTTCAGGGTGGAGAAGTATGGCTACCACCCCCAGAATGCTCTATCTTGATGTTTTGGTTTTCCGCATTTCTGAGGATGACGTACCTTTAAAATGGCCTTTCTTCATTCTATGATTGCCAGAACGAATATCCAACACCCTGCACCTTCACTCTAAAATCTCAGATATATGTTGTCCTGCCAGTTCTACTGCCTAATAGTGTCAGCGCTATATCCCGATTTCACACCATCCAAACAAAGGCATTCAAGGCCCGCGAAGTACCTGGAAAGGCGTGTTTGTGCCCGGCCTCTTGCTCCTTCAAGCCATTCTAGCAGAATGTCTATTTCCTGAGAGCATTCCACAAGCTGTTGAATGCTTGCTGTAGCAGGGTTTACTCCCCTGCGGACTCATTAGAAGTTCTCTTGGGTAAAATCGGGAAGGCAAAGCTTGTTGTACCCTCTCTTTATGATGAGAGTCGGAATGGCTCCGTTTTTTTGGGTTATGTCTCAGAATTTGTGTCTTCAGCAGTGGCCACCCCTCATTGTTCAAGAGATGAACCGGTAAATAAGAACAAAAACGCGTACTTGCTAACAAATCATTGTACTTATAAAGCTGGAAGTAGCAGCACAATAAGGCAAAACTAGATTCCTTGTGTTTTCATGGCATTTTATGAAACCATTATCACATTGTTAAAGTATTTCTTTTAATTTTTAATTATGTTTCACCATTAAAAAAAAAATGTGACTCCCAAATGTTACATGTAAACGTGTGCTTTAATTAATCTATCATTAGATAGGCAAAGTGATAATTGATAATGTCATGTGCTATTTAGTTTTTCCTACGCTGTTAAGCTTGGGTGTAGAACATCTTGTCAGAACATTATTTTCGTACCTTTTCGGGATATTAATAGCTAGACATATGTGATGTTGAAATAAAGTCCTAATAATAAGAAAGTAATTTTTCGAGCTGATACTGCTTGAGTGGCACATTTTCCTTCAATGTGGTCTAAGAAAGGAGTATAGGTTGCTACTGCTAATGCGTTGGAAACATTTAACACATTCGAAAGTTTCTGACTCAAAGCTAACTTATAATGTGCAATGCTATATATTGCACTAATTTGCTGACTGCAATCATATTTTGCAAATTAATTTCAAGATTGTTATATTACTAGCGGGAATACCTTTGCTATTTAATAGTTTACACTTTTAACTTGATATATTTACTTCTAGTGCCTAATTTACAATAACTGAGCTACTGAGTGTCGTGTGTACATATCAATGTTTTTTTATTTCCTGAAACAGCCATTTCATCGACACATATCACTACTATTTTAGAAATAAACTATCCTGTTACATGGTTTGCAGTATGTTGTGCCACTATGTGCCTCCTTGTCATTCAACAGGAGCTGAAGAGCATGTAGAGCAGACCTTGCCTACGACACATAGAGGCACCCTGTTCTCAGGCGTGTAGGCTTTTTGGTATGTATCACATTAAGAAAACTGAAGGATGATAGCTGGAAGGTTATGCATTAATCTTAATTCCAGGCCACTCTGTGCAAACCTGCAGACCATCATTGTTCAGCTTGCCAAGCCACTACAGCATCAGAAAGACCATATGCAAATCAGGGTTGCTCCTACGCAAGATCCCAGCCCGAGTCTTCATGTGGCAAGCAATCTTGCCAGTTTGTAGGACTCCAAAAGCATTTAATTGTGCCAGTAAAGTCACCAAATAAGCCTTTCCGGGCAGATGTTTCAAAGTTTTACTTTTGCTATGGCTGAGGGTTCCCTGCACATCCAGAACATGTTAAAATGTTATTAAAGTGTACATTGTGAAAGCAATGGAGCTATGTTCTTCTGGGTGTAAAGAATGGATTTGAAGATGTCAAGCAGGCCAGGTAACTGCTTAGTACAGCATCATAATACCCAATGGATCCATGCAACTAATTCCAGCATCTCACCAATTTCAAATCACAGGTTTAGACCCTCATGAAAGACCCAGTCGAGGGTAAGGGACCACTGGGCTATACAATCCTAAATGCTCAATTTGGCAATGTTGGAGTGTGAAGAAGGAAGTTAGAGCAGTTGGATGGAGCAAGTTGGAGAAAGTTGTAAGGAATGGTACAGCGATTTGGGAGAAGGGATTGGAGACCACAGGGGTTATGGTGTACAGAAAAAGGTCAGTTGGGTACAGCAGATGATTGGTGGAGAAGAGCAGGATATTGCTGCAAAGGTCAGCAAGTTGGTGGAGGACAGCAGGAGATTGGTGGAGTACAGTAGGAGATTGATGGGCTTTTGCAGGAGTTGGTGGAGAACAGCATGAGTTTGGTTGGAATTTGCCAGGGAGAATGGTCCTCAAGGCCCAATAGACAGATATGGATGGTAGTAAGATCCTCCATTATCCAAGGCAGGTGGTAGTGGTAGGCATGGGGCGAATCAAATTTGGAACAGGGAGTTCAGAGACCCTGTATAGATTTTGAGGAAAAGAGAATCATCAGCATGGTAGATGGAGAAGGTGAAAAGACCTCAAATATGACTCTAGTTTCTCCCAATTAAAAAGTGTTTTTTTTTTATCTGAGGCTGGCAGAGAAGGTCATAAATCATGCCCAGGAGACTCAATGCTGAGAAAAAACATCCAACAGGGTTCAGGAAACCCACTAGCCAGTGACTAAGAATGAGTGACCAAAAGGGTTACGGAACCCCTGAATACCTGCAGCAAGGAAACAGGCGATACTGTATCTTTACAGACACGTTTAGTTAAAGCTATCTTTTATTTTTCCCCACTGTGCTTTCCATGGTGGATTTGTGTAAAAAAACATTTATGGAAAATACCTTTTGTGTCCACCTGTTTGGCATTCCCACTCTGCCATTTGACAGAAACCTTTATCCAGAGAATGGGTCACAGACAACCATGTCTTTACTATTGACCCCAAGGCTTGTCACTCTCCCCACAGAGGCCCAGATGAGATTAATATGGACCTAAGGTGGCTATCAACCACAGCTTCCACGATCACATAACATTGGCTAGTAATACATTCTATGATGGCACCACCTTGGTGCAGAGGAAGCATTTGAATCTCATTGATTTTTACATTCTCTTTCCCTAACCCCCTTGATTCTGAAACGATTTGCTTCCCAGGAGGTGTATGTCAATGAGCACCTGATCGTCTTTCCTTGACCCCACACCATTACCTCAGAGTTCACCGCTGATGTCCACTGTAGAACACCAAGCGAAACTCCAACCAAATAAACTTAGCTCACCTAAGCCTTTCTTCAACATAAGAAATCTAAATGCCAAGTCAGCAAATGCACAAGCATCAGGCCTATAGGACCCCTTAGAAGACATGGGCCTGTACTTCCTGGGAATAACATAGCACTGGTTTACTCTCTCCTCCACAGGAGCCTACCTGTGAAAGGGTCTCCCTGTCTCTCTCAAGCTTAAGGCAGATTTCCTAAAGTTCTGGAAGCTCCTCAAAACCCTCATTTTCTCTTCTTCCTTCCCTCTCCCCCTCGCCTGCCAACACCCCCATCTGCCACAGTGACTGGATACCTTGTTCCCTCTGAGAACTACAGGGTACCAGGCCCCTCTGCCCAGTCCACCCCCCTCCTCGCAACTAGCATGTGAGCCCTCTGCCCCTTCACCCCAGTCCATCACTGGCACTTGCCCTCCTGTCCTCTCCATAGCACTTGCCTAACCTCAGTGCCCCCTACACCTCCTGCTTTCACTTACACTATCTCCTCTTTACCCTGCACTTCCCTTCCCACCCTAGCACTTTGTGCAGACCGGCACCCCCACACCTTGCACTTCTTGTTACTGCACTTCCGTGATCAGAATGTCACAAGGCCTAGCATGACCATTACTGGTATCTTTCTTCATTGTCCCTACCCCTTTTATTTGTCGGGAGGCGCCTTGAAACACCAATTGTTGTATGGGAGCCTTACAAATATCCAATCAATAAATACAAAATAAAATAATACACCACTCTTGTTGATATCATGTTTCTTGCTCGTTAAAAAATCCAAATATTGATTGGACAACAAAAAGGAGCACATTGCCGTCATTTCAACTGCTTATGTTCCCACTACCAAGACCATTACATCACCACCCACTTCTTTGAAATGCCTGATCTGCATAAGCCAATTGGATCTCAACATATCTCTTACCAGTGTAACTCTCTACAGGTCATCTCATGATGCATCAGGTTTTTTCATTGAATAATTTGAACTCCTTTCCAATCTACAGACCACATCCAACACAATCTTCAGGCTATGTGATTTTGAGCTGTCCTGGAATTAGCCACAGCACCAATGTTATGGCCCTGTGTGAGTGTCTTGGTATCTTCATTTGGCCATCAAGCCATTCATACTTGTAGGGAAACATCTGTGATACTTTTATCACCTGGAGGGTAGTTTTCCCTTTGCCAAAATCAATGCCACCTATGTTCCCTGGTCAGACCACCACCTTGTCATATCATTATTATTAACATATCAAAGAGAGATAAACCTCCTATGCCAGACAAATCACATGTGAGACTGATTATGACTTTGCTGTGAACTTACATTTTAACCATCTCACCAGGAGCCCCGCACAGGATCCTCTTCTCCCTGTCCAATAAAATCACAGGTCTCGCAACATCCAGACTCCCATTTACAGGCAGATTAAATGCTTCAATGAATATAAGAACTGTTAAGACACATAGCTCGCCCACTTGTAGAGAAAGAAACAGGCTTTGGAACACACATGACAGAAATGTTTCCTACAGTAAGAAAAGTTGATATACCT
Source organism: Ambystoma mexicanum (assembly GCF_040938575.1). Taxonomy (NCBI): domain Eukaryota; kingdom Metazoa; phylum Chordata; class Amphibia; order Caudata; family Ambystomatidae; genus Ambystoma; species Ambystoma mexicanum. The sequence continues at coordinate 10,406,019 of NC_090941.1, forward strand.
GCATTTTTCTAGAAGCTACTGCTATACAATCAACCACAAGGATAGAGCTTGTCTACTTACCCATCCACACCTGACAAGTATAAAACAACTCAAATGGGGTGTTCAATATCTGTAAAGAGCGCTCACACTATCCAGACACTTCTCATGTGCCCGACTGGTCTACTACGACTTTCCAGACCATCTCTTCATTCTTTCGGTCTAGAAAGTGAGGTCCATTTAATCCAATACCTTCACCCATGCATGTTCCTCTACCAAACAGCAGCCTCTGTTGCCTCCTGCTACAACTTTGCCTCCTGCAGCCAGGTGACGTCAGCAAAAATAATCAAAATTATAACAAAGTTGATGGACTTATCAGCAGAGTTTCACCTATTCCCAATGTCCACCCTATTCCCAGTGTCCACCATGTGACAGAATGACATCAGGCGAGTGTGAGAAATCTCTAACTTTTTGATTTTTATTAATATGAAATGAATCAAGTAATTTTGTTTCCAAAAGGGGAGTTTGTTAATCAGACCCAGTGTTTGTCGATGCTGGCGAGTCGCGCTGTGCCTCCAGAGTATAATATATACACAAAATTTAGTCATTCACAAAAAGGTCTTGAGATGTTCCTACTATTTGAAGTTTATTTTCTAGTACCAGCTGACATGTGTTTCGACATTAAGTCGTCTTCAAGGCTGATTATTATCAATAGCAACATGTCCAAATGTCACAGATATTATGTGCATATCCATTGCAAAATAAATGTATGAATTCCAACATAAAAGATAAACACATATGTATAAAGAACTAATTAAGAATAATTTGTGGTTACATAACCAAAATCATAGCAAATGGGATGGGAAGTATAGCAAGAGGAAAAACAGACAAGAACAAAAATAGACTGTTAATTGTATGTATTCCATTGTAATCGGTTGCTATTTCAAATTAGTAGCTTGGTTGTGTAGAGCAACATAGCTTAACATGGCCGCTATAAGCATAAACCCTTGCTGTTGAGTGATTCAAGTTGATAACCTATTGGTGCATTAGTATGCCCATATCACAATTAGTGCCATTATGGAGATAATTTAAACCTCATTTGGCTTAAAAATAATAGACCAGACCACCTCTTTGGTGATTCATAAGATTTGATAGAGAACTCACCCAATGTCAAAGGTTCTATTCTCATAATCCCACAAATAGAAAGTGAAATATCTGTCTGTATTGTCCAATCACCAGTTACCAGTGCATAATGCATTGTCTAAAAACAAGATGATTACCAGTTTAATTCACGCTAGCCTTTCATACTGATGAGTCTTCCAAAAATGTGTTATAGGCCTCCTTGAGGTAACTGAAAATCAATAATTTGTATAATAAGCAACTGTCAACTGGTGAGCTACAGCTGCTCTATTATCTGTTTGTCCATAAAGAACAACACGTCGCTTACCTTCCTTCGTCTTAGAATTCTTGAGTCATTGAGTTGTCTCCCAAAAGTTGTCATGATAAAATTAAGTTACTCCTAAATTAAAATAAAAGCTATCATAAATGTGTGTTCTGGTATGGTAGCCTTACTCCTGTAAAGTGCATGTATCTAGTCTGCATCATAAACAAGAACCTGTGCAATTAAACAGCGGTTCTTGTCATTGCAAGTGAATGATTTGGATAGTCTTACCTTTGTGATTTGCTCTCAAAGCATATATGGGCTGTCTCTCGGGTGCTGCGCATGTATATTACACGCCGCCACCATGTAAACTCGTTGTTTATATTCACGGACGTGCCTATGATATCATACGCATCGTGTGTGACGTCATTACCACAATCCTCCAAACTGGAGAATAATAAGTTATATGACTTGTACTGTCCTTTATACTGGTATGATAATACAAATATTAATCCACTGGTCGGGATACTTGGTTCAGTTGTTCTACCTGAGAAGTAAATGGCCATGTAAGCATGCGTGCTGCACACAAAGATTCCCACTCATAACATGTATTGTTTGTTTTCATACTAAAGTCACATGGATGATTCTAGGTTCACTGCTGGGGTTAGGTGAAAATATGTTTTGTATAATAGTGGTTGAATGATTACTAGTTATTGAACATCATATTATAAACACCCACTTCCTGATGACTCCATTATATGCTTCGTATATGCTTCCTATAAAGAGGTAGTCCGGTCTATTATTTTGATGCCAAATGAGGTTGACATTTTCTTTATAATGGCACTAATGGTTATAAGGGCATACTAATGCAACACTAAGTTATGAACTTGAATCACCTAACAGCAAGGGTTTATCCTTATAGCGGCCATGTTAAGCTATGGTGCTCTACACAACCAACCTACTCATTTGAAATTGCAACCAATTACAAAGGAATACATACAATTAACAGTGACATTTTGTTCTTGTCTGTTTTTCTTCTTGCTATACCTCCCATCCCATTTGCTATAATTTTAGACATATAACCACATATTATTCTTAATTTGTTCTTTATACATATGTGCTTTTCTTTTATGTTGGAATCATACATTTATTTTACAATGTATATGCACATAATACATGTGACATTTGGAAATGTTGCTATTGATAAGACATCAGCCGTGAAGACGACTTCGTGTCGAAACACGTGTCGCCTGGTAATAGAAAATAAACTTCAAATAGTAGGAACATCTCAAGACTTTTTTGTGAATTACTATATTGTGTTGTATATATTATCTTCTGGAGGTACAGCGTGACTCGCCAGCATGACAAACACTGTGACTTAATGCTAGGGGTTTTCTTTGGGTAGACCCCTTGGTACCAGTGACACAGCTTGCCACAACATAGACCTAAGCGCCCAAAGCACACTTGCTAGTGGTTACACCCTTACATACATTATTCTCTTTGCTAATCAGACCCCCTATCATAAAGCTCAAAGCCAAAAGCATAGTGCAGCCATGTGCCATAGCTGCACCAGTCTTCTGACATCTGTGACATACCAAGTGTCTGCTCCACAATGGCACAAGACAAATTCCAATGTAACATGTGCATCCTTAACAGCTGCTGTGACCCATAGTCATTGCAGCCAGAGATGGAGATGTAAATGCTGCACCTCTGATTCACAATACCATAATTGTTGCTTTACCTGTTTTTCTTTCAACATTAATTTATTTGCTTGGCAGCCTACAACCAAGGAAATGTAGCATTGCATCAGCACTTTACATTATACATGATGACAACAATAATCAAGAGCAATGCAATATAGGTACAATAAACATTTGGTGCAGTTTGATTGTTCGAGGCCTTCAGATAATCTTCAACATGCATACAAATGCACAGGTAGCGATAGTGAGTGGGGCAATAATCCACAATAGCGAACATCAATCAGGGCTAAGGGAATTCACTGTGGGATGCCTATTTAGCAAATAGATCTTAAAGTAAGGCCAAATATCCTCGGGTTTGGAAACCTCTGGTATTACAGAAACATATAGCTCCTCGGTGTCATTCGCCCATGTGACCTCAAAAAGACAATTGTTACAGGACGGAGGTAGTTTGTGGGTCCAATTCTTGATTATGCAGCGTTTTGCCAATAGGGAACAAAGATTGACGAAACTATGTTGGAGGAGTGTGTCACCTACGCCCTCACAAAAAGAGTAGAGTGCAGGGCAGGACCAGAGCATATGTATATAGCTGGCGGAGTGTGTAGACGAGTGTGGTCTACTGTGGATACCTGTAACCCGCTGCTGGCTGTGCTGTCTTTGGAAAAATTGGAAGTCTTTCTTCAGTGACTATTACCTTTTCTTTTTTGCTGTTACACCCACTATAATTGCTTCTGCGTTGTGTGGAGCATGCACGGAGATCACAGACGAGTGTGGTCTGTTGTGGTCCGGGGGACAGGCGTGATCCACCTTCTGAGACTTACTGCTGTTCATCATGACTGTTGGAGCTGCTGCTGTGAAGAGCATTGGTAAGCAGGCTGGGTAAGCGTGATACAGTTATGGACATGGACTTGAATCCTCGAACTTGAGGTAAGATGCGTTTACTAAGCGAATCTATGCTGCCGAAGAAATCTACTTTAAGCAACAGGAGTGCTGTAAAATTAAATGGACTGGCGCAACATGAGACTGAAGTGTCCTTAGACCACGAGTATATGATTGAGAAAGATAATCCACCTGAAGTTAAGGAGGTGCAGGGGCTTGATTCTGAATCACCCCGACACTTGGCCACTGAACGTGAATGAAGCTCATTATGATGTGGCCATCGAGGTGCTTCCTTCTCCCCGAGTGGACTTCGAAATGAGCCAACATTTGGTTGTCAGCAATAACATCTCCGACCTAGTGAAGGGCTTTGAACTAGGTAAAGGGATTACAAACGCGATGTCAGAAATATGTTTAGTTAATGCACTTTCTGTTTCCATGTCTCCTAATTTCAATGATTTAACTACAGTGAATACTAATAATAAGGTAGTGACATCAAAAATAACATCACAGTTTTCTGACACCTCTAATAACCTCAATAATTGTAAAAGTGGAACAAATGACTTCAACATGTGGGAGGGAATGCATGCATATGGCTGCCCTGCTGGGGTTTCAAAAGAAAGATTAGCGAGTGCCACGAGAAACGACCCGTGTTCGGTAACCTCAAGTGAGGGGAGGTTTACTGAGGGATCGTAGTTGCCGGGAACGGTATCGAAAATGCAGACTCACTTAAAAAGAAAAATTGTAGGAGATTTGGTGGACGAGTGCTCACTAAAGAAATCATGTATTTTTATAAAGGGCTACAACCAAGTTAGTGCCTTAGAAGAGCAGCTGAAATAGAAGCCTTTTTGTTGTTGGAATGAACTGAACGGTTCAAAACAGCCATTTGGGCAAAACTAAATATAGCCCTAAAGGAGGTGGAGTGCTCTTCTCTACAACTGCAACCATTGCCTTTGATTTTGGAAAGGTTCTCATTATAGATAACAAACAGAGACCAGGGACCTCTCGGATGCTGCAGAGACAGGGCAGTGGAATGGGAGGGGATTCAACGGTTGCTTTAAGGGTAGGGAACAATATGCTATCAACAAAAGTGCTCAAGATGCATAATGGAAATATAGTAACTGAGGAAGGACGACAAAGAAATGAAGATCATGGTGTACAAATCAGCAAGGATTGTTGCACTTTGGCTATAACTTTAAAAGGAGATTGCTATAATCAATACAGAAATCGAGATTGACCAAAACTCAGTGTGCGCCCTTAATGCTAGTGTAATTACTAGCTGGGAAGAACAATTAGGTGTTTCATTAGAACCAGCATTAAAATTGTGTGTCCATCAATTGGCAGAGGTGAATTCCACCTCAGTAGGTCAGTGCTGCATCAGTGGGCCAGAACAGCCCTCACCCGGACAGAAGTTACAAACCAAAGTGACATATAGAAGCAGCTGAGGTGGGACTTTTTGTGGTCAGTCAAAGGAGGCATGAAGGTTCAGGTTTGGTTAACCCCATGAGTATGACAACTTCACCAGAAAGTTCTTTGACCTCCGATTAATTGGAATGACCTACTCCTATTACCCGGAAGAAGAAAAGTAGCAGGTTGTTCATGACCACAACAAATGTCCAGCAACCAGCGGGAGAGGATGGCAGGGGCCTTGACATTGGTACCATGTCTGCCCTAAACATTACACTAGCCACCTTCCTAAAATTACACAAAGTTCTAAATGAGAACCTAAAAGGCCATTCAACCATGTTAGCTATTATGCACTCGAAGTTGATCTTTATCAAAGGCTATGTCACTGCTGTTCAGGCAAACTCAGAGAAGAACTCAGAAGCAAATGCTAAAAACCTACACAGTGTCTTGGAAATGTTTGCAAGATCAAAACAAAAGAAAAGACATCCAAACAGTTTCCAATTGTGTTTGCATTTACGCATTTTGTACTGTCCTTTATGATATTGTAATTTCCATGTCACCCTTTGAGTCTATTCAGAGTATGTACTTGCCACTTAACTAGATGATATATGAATCTGTATTTGTAACAATGGTTTATTTTGTTGTTCAGTCTGTATAAACACGGAGCACCCTGCTATGAAGTATGGTAAACTGTGAATTTAACTCACAATCATTGAGTATTTCGTTCCATGTCTGAGTTGAATGTGATCGTTGAGAGATCTTCGGCATTGTTCACTTTGTCTTATTGAACATAACAGCATATGGCCACAGGAAATGAAGGAAACACTGTAAAGCCTGGACGTCAAAATGGAATAATTGTTAAACAATTTAGCCACATTTTAAAGATGTTGTACAAGGACATATTATGGGAAACATGAAATACCACTGCCCTACCTTCACGTGTATCCCTTTCCCATTTCCCAGCCCACCATCCCCAACAAAATCCCTGTGAACAGAGACGTTACGATGAGACCTCAATCCTTGCCTCCCCTCATGACGAACTTGTTCAAATCCCCTATTCCCCTGTGTATGTATCCTTTTGTACTACCCCTTCGATTTCCCAATCGTGTCAATGGGCCTCATTACACGGTAGGCGGTGGACCAAGGTGCTATTAGCACCTTGGTCCATGCCGGTAAAATACCGGCACCGCCTTGGAGGAAAGGGGAATTACTGCCCTATTCCAAGGTTGGCGGGGCAGTAATTCCCCCTCCCCCCATTGCCCTTCCCCATTTCCATTTTTGCCCCATAACACATAATGGGAATGGGGAAGGTGCTAATTACGGTACCGCAAATTGCGGTACCGTAATTAGCACCCTGGTCCCTTTGCGGGTTGGTTTTTAATGCCTTCTAAAAAGCAGGCGTTAAAGTACCAACCCGCAAAGGGACCTCGTAATCAGGCGGTAAGGGTACCATTACCGGTGACCGTTAACCCTTACCGCCTTCCATGTAATGAGGCCCTATGTCTCTTAGAAATTAAAGGTGTAGATGTAAAGTGATGGTGGGTATGTGTGTGGCTTTTCCTTTAGTGTTAAAATTGCATTATGAGTCGCACAGTACTGTCTGAGATGGCTGCAGTTAAGCAAAATGGAGGTTCCCTAGGGACAGTGCACCTGGCTGGCATATGCGCAAACACAATGTAGGTATCCGTATGATGCCAGTACTGGCCGCATGTGCGCATCTTCTAATGCACCATTAATTAGTTGTGAGTTTAGATTGCACGTCTGTCCGTTCCACAGATATGCATATATCATCCTCTTTGTCCTGGTAACACCGCCACTGTGCAGCATGGTGAGAAAAAGCTGCAACGTACTTTCAGTAAATTGAGGCGTCCACCCACGTCCTAACGACAGATGTGCAAATGAACATTGCAGTTGCTGTAGCCTACAAACACCCAGCTTGTGTGAAAATGATCGCCGGATATGTGTCACACTTTTAATGAGTCCAGGTAGGGCAACCCTGTTCGTAGCACAACTATGCACATGCACACAAAGTATACTGCCCAATATGCATCCTGGGGACAGCCGTCCCATTTCAGAACATTTACGACATCACTTTGTGACTGCATCCATGCTGCACATAGGCCCTTATTTGTCGGATACGATCCGGGCCCTCGGACATCAGAAAAGTACTGTGTTCTGCAATGTAAGGAGTGTCATTGTCAAAGTACACACTTACAAACATTGCACAGTGTGCCATTGTACATGTAACTGTTTGAATGATTGAGACCTGTTTTCCAGTTGAAAGGGTTCCACAGAGCTTTTGGCTTTGTAGAGCAGAGTAGTGGGCCACATTGCTTTGTGCTGGAATTGTTTTCTGAGCAATTCTGCTGTGCTATTTTACCTTTGCAACTAATGGCAACCATGGCAGCCGCCTCTATGCCAGCAGCACCCACACCCTCACCACCACCACCACCTTCTGAAGGGCCTGGACCAGGCAACAGGTGTGCTGATGTAGATAGGGATCAAGAGGGATCAAGAGAAGAACGAGGATGAAGTAGAGCAAATCCCCAATGTCTGCAGCCAGCGTGACTGCTGGGTGTGGAAACTGTTTACCAGCGTAGGAGAAATTCCATACTAACCAGGTGAGATGCACTTACTCAGGCACAGAAAACCTGGCTTGTACAGCTACGGCTCCACCTCCATGCGACGACATCTCAAATCAAAACAGAAAGCAGCAGAGCGGAGGGTAGTGCGCTTCGAACAATGCAGTAGATTACTGTCCTCTACAGCATTCTCTGTGTCTGCTCCTGCAAAAACCAGGGACACTCCTGTTGGGCAGCAGATCCCTAAAGCATCTTTGCAGGCCATATAATGTGCAGCCAACTCTTACCTGTCAAAGATAATTGTATTGTGCATTTACTGCAACGCGGTACTCTGCAGGGGGGAGCAACTTCGAAGTGCTTTCAAGAGTTTGGTCTGGGAGCATGAGAATGACTGCCCCCCACTTAAGTGAGGGCCACTGAACATCTTCCTCTCTCTGCACTTCCCCTATATTATCCCTGTGGTCAGTGCCCCTTCCGTACCCTCCTTTCCCTTTCTTTCATTCTGTGTCATGTGTTAAAAGACCAAGAAAGATACAAAACAACAGAAAAAGGAAAAAAAGTTTTAAAAAGGCTCCTTTCAGAGTCACCTTTCAGAGGTAAAAAATGGAATTGCCAATGAAAGGATGCAGGCAGCCGCGCAGCCTATACACTCCACAAATTGCACAGTAAATAATGAGAGGTGTGGCTCTGTGAAAAACATTACAGTCTGTTCGGCTAGAAAGGGCTGGCTATAAAAAGAGTTTTTTTTGCGGTAGTTTGTTTGCATCTCAAAGGGTTGAAGTGTGCAACACCTACTATAAAAATGCTTGCTGTACTTGCTGACAGCAATGCATTTTGGATAGGTCGCAGAAAAACCCCATTGCCAGGATGAGTAAGATGAATGTCATTTGTGGTAAAAATCTTCATGTTATTAAATGTAGTTCTTCCATTGTGCAAGTAGGAGAGGGTCAAATGTCGGAAAAAGGCACTAATAGCCTTCTTGACAATGCACTTCGCTTTCTCCATTTGCGGACCGTATGAAGAAGAACTCAGCCACATCTGTGTGTCTGTAATGTGACAAATAAATATGCAGGAGTTCGCAAACATACGCATGACCTGGCCAAGTGCCTCCTCCATGGCAAACTGCAGAGAAATTCCGGTAACGTGTCCTAAACTTTTACCTCCACAATGAAGAATAATAATTTCTGGATGATCAAGCATCACCAAAGTGGCAGAAATAGGAACCAAAATGAGCTGCTGCTTTGCACGTACTCCATACCAGTGCACATCCACATGATAGAATCCAAAATGTGCAGCCACTGCACAGTGTTTTGCATTCACTTTCAACCAATGTATCTAGGACTCCACCAAAATCCATACACTCTGCTGTCCGAAACACAGTCATAACCATAGGCTACTGCTTTCTTCTCTACAAATACACTTTCTGCCATAATCTCTGTGTACACACCACACCCAGAAACCTTATTGAGCAATCCCTTAGCCTCCACAGACCAATTTCCATGCCCGCCATCCTCAAAAGCCCCGATGTGGCACATATAATTCTGGTGCTACCGTGGAGTCCGCAGACTTATCGTGCTGTGTGCGGGAGTGGGAGAATACATTTCAACCATGGTGCGGCATTTCATCTTTAGTGGTGGCTCTGAATAGAGCATTTTTTAGGTGCTTGTAAACAAACACATTTTTTCATTTTGTATAGGGTTTTTGTTTTCTTCTCCTCCTTACATTCTTACAGCAACCTCTTCAACACATCTTTTAGATTGTAAAACAAAATACAATTTTCAGTGGTGGACAACGTAATGCCATTTGCATGGAAAATGTACACATTTCGAGAATCAAGGATGTCATTGTCACAGGAGAACATCCCAGCAGCGCCCACACAATCACACATGCTTCTGTTCACAAGACACATACTGACCTCTGGCTGGGGACAAATTACATTAGGATAGTCCCATACTCTTCTCGGTTGTATGAATGAGAAAACCACCTTGGCAGTGGGAAAAATCAGCTTCACTGCTTTCACCAGCTTCTTTAGTTGATGGAACAAACATGAACAAGGCATGTAACCCAAATGCAGGTCTCCATAATGCACAACAACATGAACATCAGTGACAGTGCCTGCAAAGTGCAAGCACAATGTCGAAACTGCACACATTGACACTGCACCACAAAGTCTGCACTCGTTCCAAATCAAAATCCAAAGTTTCTTTTCAGGGCATACCTGTGCAGATCTTGCACAAAGGCATCACCCATGATCTACACCATGCGTCTTTCCATCTCTACCAGCCTCGCTACACAGAGTAATGAAAAAAAGGTATTACCACCCCTTCCTGTGAAACACACCCTCAGCACCTGATTGGATAATCCCCACAGTCCCATTCCCATGCCCAGCACCCTGAGAAGGGCAGGATGAGGAATGTGTGCTTCCCCAACTACTGCGAGGACCGCACCCCAGTAAAGCAGAAGCATTCCTTCTTTCCTTTCCACTACTTTTTTTCCAATAGATCCTCATTGGGTACTGTTAAATAGTCACAAACACATCCACCAATCACATCTAAGACTTCTGCATCTAACACTATAATTTCTGTACAACACTCCATATGTACCGTTAAACATTCAGAGTGCAAGTCTTGTTTGATTCGAAAGCACCTCCAGTAGAAAGTTCTGTAAAACTGTTGAAGATTTCTGCATCCACATTCATCCACATCGGCACCCATCACCACAAAGTACAGGTATGAATATTTTTTCTACAGTATGTTTTCAACTCTGTTATAAGTGCCTCTGAGCACGGTATCTGCCACTGAACCTCCATAATGTACTCAAAAAGCATACTGTCATTTCTCCCATCACCTACTATCAAGTGCCAATTCAATGGTATGTGCTTTGAAAGTTTTCATTTACCCCTATCAGCCATTGTAATATTCAAACAGTTACTCTCTTCTTTCCTTCCGACAATAGTACACATTTTTTTCTACACTAACGCATCTCTACAAAATTCATAAAATTATCGCACAAAAGGAGCACCAAACGTATCCTAGCAACCTAAACCAACTACATACATTGCATGCATAAAAACAGGGTGCCCGCCACTTACCGTGCACACGTCAAAGAATGTAACATTACTTACATAGGCAAAATAATGTATGTATGCATTGACAACAGTACCAATTGTAAATGTGGATGGATCCAAGAAGTGAAATAATTGCTGGACTCAAGTAGGAGGCATATATGTGCAGAAAAGGTAATGGAACCTCACACAGAAACACATTTTCCATTTCAAGCTGTACACCTTTCCCAACCTTTTTGTCACCCTTCTACAAATAGGACTAATCCATTTGCAAAGTAAATACTCCTAAACCAATGCACACACTTGCTAAATGGCACATCATATGGTACACTTACAAATGAACCACGTACCCCTTACCAACAATGCTGATGCTCCCAAATCCCCATTCATATACAAAGCCATCCAATTACAGACACAGACTAAATCTTTCTGGCAACACATCCCCTACCCTTTTTTTGTAATGCATTCTCCAAATGCAGTCAGTATGCCATTAACAAACATATTGGACCTCATTATGACCCTGGCGGTAGCCGTGCCGGTAAATACCGGCACGGCTGCTGCCGGAGTCATGAAATTACTGGCACCCAGCAAAAGGCAATTACCGGGGTATTCCAGCCCCGGCAGATCGGGTAATTGCCCATTGCCGGGTGCCTGTAATTTTTTTCCCCAATCCCGTTTGAGTCCCATTGGACTCAATGGGAATGGGGAGGTCAGATGCACTGACATCATTCATGAATGGTGCCAGGGCATCCGTCGAGTTCTGCTTGCAGGTGCCGTGCCGCCCTCCAGGTTTGACCTGGCGGGCTGAAAGGCTCCCGCAAACAGAACTCGTAGTTTGCCGGTCCAGCAAGCTTACCAGTACCGTTGTTACCGGACCGGCAAACTTGTAATGAGGCCTATTGTCTTACCGTCTTCTTTCACAGTTGCAGTTACCACCTCTGTCCTAAAAGCCAGTGGCGTGTCAACCTGAAAATGCAACCCAGAGGAAGCCTACTCTCGACAGTCAACAAAGTAAGTGCAATTATATCGTGGAGGTGCACCTCTTACTAAGACAGTACAGTGATCTTGTATATTAAGGTACACAATTGCTTCAACCCACTGCTATTTGCTTCATGCTTACTACTTGCACCTCAGCATTTGCTCACATTGTGTTATCATGTCGCTGGCATTATAGCAACTCCCAAATAGTAATATAGTGATCCCCCACCGTACACTAACACACCATTACACAATCACATACCCATCTATATTCCTACCATCATGTTCATCCATTCATGCACAGATGCACACATATACATCACAAGATGTGCAGACCTACACTTTCCTTTTTCTCCAACAGCTACTACAGAATGCCTACCAAAAACGAACTCTGTTGAAAACAACGCAGAACTAGACCAGCTCTACCTAAAAGCATGGGAAGTACCCATGCACCCATAGCAGATTTTGTACAGAAAGTTGAAAGAGAACACCTAATAGAAATGAATATGCAAATGTAGCAAGCAAAGGTGTATAGCAAATGGCATCAATTGTGTTTAGAAATAATTGGCCTGCACAGAAATGCTGCACACAATCCTAGAAACAGTTACAGTGGCTCAAGAATAAGGCAGGAATTAGACTACTGTGCTTGAATGGTAAATGCACATTAAACAGACAAGTAGATCCACGGGAAGTGTTAATGTACTTACTACAGGTATTGGAAAGCAATAACATATAACATATCCATAAATGAAATCTTTCAGATTTCCTACATGTGGAAACATACATTCACTCTCTGCACTCATGTCATTCAGGAACAAGTCCCTAACAAACGCTTTTCCACATTATATTTAATTTCAACAAGTGGTACAAAATGCAAACCATAGCAATTTGTGTAGGCCTTGCAATTCCGATAATCATTCCAACTTTAATATATAATCCCATAGGCAATACATAATATAAATGCTTTCATCGTACAATGAAGATGGGAAAAAAAGTAACTGTAAGCTTACTACCTTCATACATGGACAGGTATCATTTGGCAACAAAACGTTCACACCAATAGCCGTAATGTACCACACAAGCGACACAACCAGGTCACATCACTATGCTGCGTACATTAGAAAGCATGTACAATCTTTGAAGAAGTTGTAAAGGAATGTGTTTTGTTTCATGAAGGAGAGGCCCAAAAATCTCCTTCCAAAGGCATTTAAGTGCGTAAGATGGCCTGTCACCCACGTATGCTCAGCCATTGCACACACAGTCTGCCAACATGCATTGTTGATTCGCAACACACTGTACATATAAATAGTGGCTGTAAATGTACATGTATATATTCTGTCCGCTGTACATTCATTGCACCATGTCTCCATGTACATAAAAGGATGTTCTACATAACTGGAGGACTTAGCATCGGAAATGCACGATGAAATGGTAACAAGTTGGCGCCTGATTTTTTTTTTTTGTAGCCGCATGGTGGCCGGAAATGGAAACCTGTCATACCTCTCTATCAACAGGGGAAAAGCTCATTGTAAATAGGCTTCAGTGATACGCATGAATTGCCTCAAAAGTAGAGCTTCTATGCAATTAAAAACGAAAATCCATATACCAGTATCACAGTGTTGGCATGCATGGCAGCAGTACATTGGGGTGGGTGTGGCCAAGGCCTACCCTCTACGGTGCACGGACTATGGCCTATGGCCTTTGGCCATGCACCCAAGACCCTAGTCCTTGGCCACACCCACTTCAATGTTATGTATTTGTGCATGCAAACATGTGGCCAGGTACCAGAACCCAAAAATATAATACAACCACTGGCACTCCTACGGCCTTTGGCCATACACCCAAGAGCCTAGACCTTACCCACACCCACCGCAACGGTATGCAGGCATGCATGCAAACATTTGGCTAAGTACCAGAACCCACAACCGTAATACAGCCAGTGGCACTCCTACCCAACCCCCACACCATAATACAGCCATGCATGCAAACATGTAGGCAGTTAGCAGAATCCTCCATATCTGCTCCTACCACCACAAGGGACACTCCTATGGGGCAGCGGATGCCTGAAACAGCTTTGCAGGCTATACAAACCGCAGCAGACCCTTACCTTTCGATGGTCACTGTATTGTGCATGTACTGCGACACATGTACGCATGTACTGCAACGTGGTACTCTGCAGGGAGAGGAATTGCGCATTGCTTTCGAGGCTACGGTCCAGGAGCATGGGAAAACCTGCCACCTACCTAAGTGAAGTCCACCCAACATCTTCCTCTCTCCACCTGCCCTTTCTTATCCCTGTGGTTGGTACCCATGATCTACCCTCCCTTCCCTTCCTTTCCTTGTATATCGTGTATAAAAAAAAATACAAAACAACAAAAACCAAAAAAAGGGTTCTTTTCAGAGCCACCTTTCACAATTTAAAAATAGAATAACCAATGAAATGATGCAGGCCCCTGCGCAGCCTGTGATATCCGCGGACAGCGCAGTAGTCCACGGACATTTAAAGAGACATAATGGGTGGCGCCATCAAAAACATCGCACTATTTTCCAGGAGAAAGTGGTGGCTCTGAAAAGAGCCTTTTTGTGCTGTTTCTTTGTTTTTGGAAGGGTTGAAGTGGCCAACACCTACCGGAAAAATGCCTCCTATACTTACAAAAAGGAATACAATACATTTTGGATATTTTGCAGAAAAAGCTGATTGCCAGCATAAGTGAGATGGACTCCATCTACGCGAAAAATGTTCGTGCTAAGAAACCTAACATTTTCCTAGTGGAAAGAGGACATGCCAACATCTCTCAAAAAGTGCAAACAGCCTTGTTGACATTGCACCTCGCTTTCTCCATTTGGGGAACAAATGAAGAAGAACGCAGCCACATCTGTCTCTGGGCAATGTGAGAAAAAATTACTCAGGAGTTTGGAAACATGTCCATGACATGCCCAAGTTCCTCCTTCATCGCAAACTGCAGAGAAATTCTGGTAACATGTACTTCACAATTAATAATAATAATATCTGGATGATCGAGCGTCACCAAAGTGTAACAAACAGGAACCAAATTCAGCCACTTCATTTCACGCAGTCCATACCAGTGGACATCCACATGATGCAATCCAAGATGTGCAGCCACTCCACAGTGTTCTGCATACACATCTAACCAATGTATCCAGGAGTCCCCCAAAATCCATACACTCTACCTCCTGAACAACACACCCATAACCATAGCCATCTGCACTCCGCTCTGCAAACAGACCTTCTGCCACAGTCTCTCCTTACAAAGTACTGCACACTAAGGGAATCAATGTTCTCATTGGAGAAAAAAGACATCTCAGCACATTGCAAAACCTCACCCATTCCTCTATTAACAAGGCACCTTGCAATGATTTTCTGGGGATTGAAGACATTAGGATGGTTCCATTGTGCTCCTGGTATTATTCCATAAAAAAACACCTTTGCATTAGGGAAAAGCACCATTAGGGCTTCCACAAACATCTTCAATAAAGCAAACTTGGGGCACTGATGTAGCCCAAATGATCACCTCCACAGTGCACCACCAAAACATAAGGACTACCAAAATTAGCCATGTTTTTACAAACAGCAAACAGTGCCTGCAAATTGCGGCCAGGCACGCTGCACCATAAAGCCTCCAATCCTGGAAAATGAAGATCTGCAGATCTCATAAGGCAGGGGTAGCCCTTCTTCCATTTCCACTTACACTTTACAGAACTATCTCATTGGCTACTGGTAAGCAGTCACACAACCATCCACCAATCACATCCAAGACCTCAACATCTAACTCTATCATCTATGTTCAACACTCCAGATTTACTGTTAAAGACTCAGACTACAGTTCTCCTGTGATTGCAAAGCACCTCCAGCAAAAAGTACTGTAAGACTATCCAAGATGTCTGCTTCCAGATTCATCCACATCTCCATCCATCAACATAAGCTACAGGTATGAATATTTATTTTACAGTAAAAGCTATGCTGTTAACAAACATTTGTTCTTACTTACTTCTTTTGCAGTTGCAGTTCACACGTCTCTCCTGAAAGCCAGTGGCTTCTCAAGTGAAAAATACAACCTACAAGAAACCTACTCTCAATATCCAACAAATGTAAGTGGAATACTATTGCAGTGTTCTGCCTCTTACTCAAACAATGCAGTGTTCTTGTATTTTAGGATACACAATTCCATCAACCCAATCGTATTTGCTTCATTCTTACTCATTGCACCTCAACAGTTGCCCCCTTTCTATTGTCATCTGACCACCATTATAGTAACACACAGATACCAATAAAGCCTTTTCAACCTAAAGTAACAGTCCATTACACAATCACACACCTCTACATTTATGCCTACCCTCATATTCAAACACTCATGCACAGTGCACACATATACACTGCACAACCTGCACACCCACACTTTCCTTTTTTCTCCAACAGATACTATAGAATGCCTACCAAAAAGCAACTCTGTAGAAAACAATGCAGAAATAGAGCAGATCAACCTAAAAGCATACAGAATACCCATTAGCCTCTAGCAGAATTTGTACAGAAAGTTCAAACAAAAAAGATAATACAGTCACTAACGAAAACAGAAGCACCAAACAGAAAACAAACTTTAACTCCTCTTTCAAAATGTAAAAATAAAAATAAATGTACTAAAAATATTGCAACCACCACTACTGCGAACAGAGCACATACAAATGGTAAAGTAGCCACAAGTAAGCATTCTGAAAAATTAACTTTACTAAATATTTTGCTCCACAGAGTCCTTCTGAACCTTATAAATACAGGGGGAAAATCACGCTCAACCCTTAAAGGTTAAAGCAGAAAACTGATCCTGGAAGCGCTTGTAGACAGTGCAATGCTCTTCAAAAGGAAATACTTTATATTAATTTTAAACAGAATGAAACCACTAACAAAATTAATTAGTAAACTACAACCAGTACTTCGCAATAAACTCAATATCAGCATAGAGACCTTTGGCAACATCTGTACTGGTGATTGGAGTCATACCACCAGCACAGTGCCATATTTCAATGAAGAATCAAACAAACAAGAGGAAACAAACCAAATTGCCATACATAGCAGTGGGCGAGGGTATGAAAAGATAGACAATACCATAATGGAAGAAGAAACACTGCTTTCACAAATATCCCCATCAAACTTAGAATCAAATCTCAATTCCACCGAACCAATACGCCCCATCTACAAATGGCCAGGCACATCAATGTGTAACGCTCACCAAAACTCTATCAAATCTTTTCAGCAGTTCCTCAATCACTATGTGAAAGCCAACGACAAAGGAAAAATGAAAATACTACAAACTATGGACGCATGTCCAGTGCGCAAATACACAGGACTACGAGGGCATTCATTAGCCTGCATTTCTGGACCTGCTTGCAAAAGCACCTTCCACCATATCAAAATGTTAGCAACACACTATTCTACTGTAAGAAATCTCTTTCACCGACTGTACTATGCAAAATGTCCTGCTTTAGCACTGAAGCATTTAAATTACATTGTCCTACATGGTACAGCCAAACAACAGCTTGAACAAATAGATCACATCCAAAGCAAATATTTTGGAACTGAAGAGCACTTACAAAATCCAGTAACTTCATAAAACAGTAGCGAAACCTTGCAGATGTCAACTTTCTGTTACACACATACAAAAAAGAAATAGCCAAGTTCAAAAGCACATCTTTTAAAGTACCAAACCAAATATGTGTGTGTTGTTGCAGAACTTTTTATACAAAGAGCACGAAAACTATAGATATAATGTACAAAATAGAAGAAAGTGAGGAATCGCAATGGTTCCAAATAGCTCTCTACCTTATAGCCGAAAACAAATACGAAATTACTAACCCCTCAACACTGTGCACATACTATACTGCAAAACTTGAGAATAACCAAATGCCTTCCTGGGCTATCAGTAATAATTTGGAAACATTCCCACTGCCAAACATACTCCAACAGCTTAATTTGTATGAGAGCATTCTAATCGAAACAGTATACCCATTTCAAACAATCACACGACTAGAACCAAATACTTTCAAAATGGCCTCCCACTGAATTACTGAGAGGCGTTTGTGTCAAAGTAGTTTATTTTCCATTAGATCTCAAAGAAAATGTAGACACTCTAGGAGTGCAATGGCCAACAGAACAATCTTTGATTATCCTCGTGAATGGTGCATCTACAAAAGACAAAATAATTTGGCAGCAACTAGTGGACTAAAATAAAGTTTGAAAAGCCCTGCAATATCCTAAAGACAACAATGAATACTACAAAGAAATAAACATTGATGAAAACCTGAGAGAAACAACCAAAATAATTCAGGACTCCTCAACAACTGGCCAATTTGAACTTCTAGATCTGACTGCAGCTCCTATATTTTAGACCACTATATAATTCACCAATTGCATTCCAAAGACACCATCAACGATGCACTGGAATCATATAAAATGCGGCAGGCCAAAGGATCGCCAATCAGTGTATGGAAAGAAAGTGTACAAGCACAAGCATTTCTTCTACTTTTCCCTACTGAAAAAGGTGGAAGGTACGATGAAAGATGCACACAAATAACAGCATCAGAATACCGCTCTTTACAAATGTATTCTGAAGACCCTAGATTCAGACAAAAAGTGGAGTACATATTCCACCTCCTCTTTGAAAGTGAACTAGCAACTCTATGGTATGGAGTTGCACACACATTGAAAACTGGTTCCAGTTTTCAAAACATGTCTGCTACGCATCTACTTCAAAAGGTGCAAGAGAAAGATGAATTTTTACAGACAAGTATGACAATTCTCTTGGCAAACATGCGTGGTATGAAAGAATACTGGTTCTGACGGTACACAAATGTACAGTGCATGATACGCAACCTTGGCCCGACCACATAATTTGTAACTTTAAGTTGTGCAGAGGATGCATGAGAAGACTTACACACTTTCCTACACATAGAAAACAAAAACAAAACAGGTATGGACATGAAAACACCAGGAGAACTCTGCTCTCTTGAACCTGTAAATGTATCAAGGTACTTCCAACATCACTTTATCGCCATGCTGCACTTCATTTGTCATAAAACACTTACTGCCCTCGGAATAGTGGAACCCTTCTTTTGGAGAAAAGAATATCAAGCCAGAGGAGCACCACACATCCACATTCTTGTGTGGATTAAAAATGCTCCTAGATTTAGTCAGGACAGTGATGCAACTGTTTTGCAGTTCATTTACAAATATGTCACTTGCAAAATCCCTTCAGAAAGTACACATAGCGACCTACATGCACACATTTTGCAGTTTCAAAGACACAAGTGTGGCTAGTATTGTTGGTGCACATATAGAAACAAAGGCAAATACTACACCAAATGCTGCTTTGGATTCCCTAGACCAGTTTCAGCAACAGGACAAGTAAACCGCTTCATGTCTTCAGTTTAACAAAGTGTAAAAGGCAAATCTCCTAAGAACACATACTGCATAAATAGAACCGAAGCATCAAAGTACATCAATGATTACAATGCAATCATTGCCCTCCTCTGGAATGCAAATATAGATGTGCAGTACATTGCAGTCAATTCCACTGCAGTTGTATGTTATGTCACATCCTCCTTAACCAAAGCAGTGAAAACAGAGCTGAAAGACCTCTGCGATGACATATCATCAGACAAAACACTGTCACAGAAATTGTACAGCTTTGGCATAAAAATGATCTCCCATAGAGAATGTGGATGCTACGAAGCCGCTGATGTTTAACTGTTACTGCCTTCAATGGGAAATTTGAAAACATAGTCTGGCTAAGCCTTGGTCTTGCTGCATCCAGAAAAAGAGTTCTGAAATGGTACCAAGACATAGAAACAATAGCCAAAAACGAACCCAACAGCCAGGACATTTTGAAAAACAACTTATTGGACACATACTACCCAAACAGGAGTACTACTTTAGAAACCATGTGCCTATACCACATAGCCCAATCCTTCTCATACAAAAATAACATTAAATCAGATGAGAAAAAGGTCAATACATAGTCAAAAGTTGTGAGGGCAGCCTGGCAAAACTTAACAAATGCAGCCTGATTAATCATATGAAGCTGTCATTAAAAATGCCTCAACACAAAGAACTGTACTACATTGCCCTACTGCAACCTTTTAAACCATGGAGAAAAGAACATTTATTAGACACTCATACCTTGTGAAGAATGATTTCAATGCATGTGAAAGCACCATAATAGATATAAACTTTACGCAGTACAAAAACATGTTGGTTTAGTTAATGGAGCACTTGGTACAGTTGTTGGCTTCCAGACATACCCACGTGACAACAGCATTCAGTTTGTCAACATCCACTTTGACAAACTTTCAGAGTTAAAAGGCTAGGACACTGAACAGCCCAATTCCTTCTTTTCAAAGAAATGTATGTACGCAGAGAACAGTTTTCTCTGTCGCTAGCATACACAGTCACTATTCATAAATCACAAGGTCTAACCTTAGATCAATCATTGATTGATATTGGCAGCAAAGTCTTTAAAGAAGGCATGAGTTACGTAGCACTGTCACGCCTATGGGCACTTGAAGGACTATCTCTAGTTAATTTTGATGCAACTAAAGTCAACACTGACATTCCTTGCATCGTGGAGTATGTGCACCCCATCTCAAAATGTACCCTGTTCTTCAAAAACACAAACTTTGTAAAAGAAAACTAATGCAATCAGAACTTATGCAGGATCTCCCAACAGTACCACCAAAGAAAATGAAATCGGCTCATACTCCACCAACTACCAAAACCACAGAAAAATGTACTGAAAAGGAAAATACATACCAAACTGCACAAACAAAGAGAACTACCTCTTCGAGCAAAGCATGTGGACTTCCATAAATGACTCTGGGCCTCATTACGATCCAGGCGGTAAGGGGTTTACGGCAGCGTAAACAGCGCCGACCCTTACCGCCTGAGTACGAGGTCCCTTAGCGCCATGGCGGATTTAACACCTGCTTTTAGCAGGTGTTAAAATCCATGGCGCTAAGGGACCATGTTGTTAATTACGCCACCGTAATTTACGGTGGCGTAATTAACGCCTTCCCCACTCCCATTATGCCCTATGGGGGCAAAAATGGGAATGGGGAAGGGTAAATGGGGATTGGGGACTTACCGCCCCGCCAAGGTCGGAATGGGGCGGTAAGTCCGCCATCCACCATGGCGGAGTTGGGAACTTAGCGGCATGGACCATGGTGCTAATAGCGCCATGGTCCTCCGCCAAGGTCGTAATGAGGCCCTCAGACACAGAACTATCTGGTCCATTCTAATTTTCAATACAACTGGTGTAAATTGCTTTGCAAATGTAGTAATCAATGTTATATTCCAATTTCCACAAATTTTTGAAAACATTTATTTAAACGGCTTAGACCCGTTATGTTTACAAATGCTACACCTTCTTAGAAATGCAACAAACAATTCTGAGAACACTTACAGTGGCTCAGGAATAAGGCAGGAATTGGACTACTGTGCTTGAATGGTGAGATTCACTATAAACACACAAGAAGATCCACAAGAATTTCTAATG
This sequence comes from Ambystoma mexicanum, assembly GCF_040938575.1. Classification (NCBI taxonomy): domain Eukaryota; kingdom Metazoa; phylum Chordata; class Amphibia; order Caudata; family Ambystomatidae; genus Ambystoma; species Ambystoma mexicanum. Next base: position 10,427,540 of record NC_090941.1, read on the forward strand.
TATTTACCTATAAATGAAATCTTCCAGATTTCTTACATTTGGAAACATATGTGCACTCTCTGCAACCATGTGATGCAGAAACAAATCCCTAACAAGCACTTTGTCTATGTATTTATACCTAACTGTGAATCCCTTCCATTTCAACAACTCGTACAAAATGCAAACCATAGCATAGTATGTACTGCTTGCAATTCCGATAATCGTTCCACCTTACAGATACAATCACATAGCCAATACGTAATATTAATGCTTTTAAGAAACAATGCAGATGGAACCAAAAACAAATGCAAGCTTACTAGCTTCTACACAGACAAGTATCACTTGGCAAGAACAACTTCACAACAGTAGCCATAATCTACCACAGAGGCGACACAACCAGTGCAGGTCGCTATACTGCATACATTAAAAAGCAATGTGCATGGTTTGAATGCAATGATACTTCCATTACTCTAAAGCAGAGATTACAAGCAGATCTTGCAAATGCCTACCCACTATTCTTGAAACCAAAATGTACTCACTGATCTACAACATTAGAATAACCTACTCCCCAACACCCACCAGTACATATATAATTGGGAAAAAAAGACCTTCTACTCAGTGGAACTGGAACAACTTAGCATACAGCAACTATCCAACAAATACATCAGTTTGCCTGCTATACAATTTCTTCCCCAATGACCCAATGTTTGCAGTCACAAAAACAATAAGTGTTGAACACACCCAATAATATTGTTTTATAGATGGTACTTAAAAAAAGTGCTAAGTATGAGGGTTTAAAACTGTCCTCAGTAACCTCTGAAACCACCAGCTACTAGAATACAACAACTGTCTAACAATGCCCATACCAATGCAAGAAATATGCAAATATTATTAAGTACACCAATAGTTCTGCAACAGCACTTCACAATATTGACAAATGTAAATGTACCAACAAGAATGCACCAGCTTCTAAACATACCCTACAAAAATGAGAAACGGTAAACAGTTAGAATACACCAACTGGTATCCAACTGCAACCATCATACATATTACTTGCAACATTCAAACTGCCAAACCCGAGCTTTAGCAACCACAGTGCTACAAACAACTTCCAAACTATCAACAGTTAGAATATGCCAACCGGTATCTAACTCCCCCCACAATTCTGCAATATCACAATGCAATGCCACAATACTTACAAAACATCTGCAACAACCAAACACATAATGAAATACTGCCAAAAAGAGGAAACAGATAAACAGTTAGAATAAGCTATTGAATAACTAACTGCAACCATACTACTACCACTTCCAAAAGACAAATCATACACCATTTCAATTCCCCCTACCGCAACAGTGCACCTTAAACATTGCTGTAACTAGTGCACACATCATTAAAATAGACTGTGCAACATAACAAATGAATGTAGAAGGTTTCTTGTCTAGTCCTCCATGAATTGTTTTCCCACAGACCCAATGTTTATGCAAAGAAACACAGGAACTGTGCACATTGCACAGTACACTTGTTTAAAGCATGGTACTTTTGAAGTACGAATTATGAGGGTCCAAACAGTATACAAATGTCTGCAATGCAATGAACTACAAAATAGAGAATTAACTACTCAAACATGTTATGTTTTCTTTTATCACAGAGAATGAAACAACGATTACTCCTACATTTCCACATACCATGCAATACCATGCACAAAAACTGCATATGCCCTCCTCAATACCAACAGTAATATTAAAATATTGGTGTCATACTTCTTTATAATCTCCAAATTGCAATCTATACACATATTTCTGCAACTCACCTACCAGTATCGCAATGTTGAATGCATAGGTACATTATACTGTGGTACTTGTACCCACAGCCTACACTCTTGAGTGCATACCCTACAGTCTATGGCCTCCAGCCATGCACTCAATACTCTAGATCCTGGACACAACCACCACAGCATAATACAGCCATGCATGCAAACATCTAGCCACGTACACAAACCACAAACATAACACACCCACCTAACCCCTATCCACTTCAGTTCATATAGTTTTGCAGAACTTCCAGCCAATGGACAAACTGTTTGATGAATGGCCTCTGCACACAAGGCTCTAATAACTACCCGCAACTAATACATCATAATACAGTAAGCTATCAAATAATCTGCACAGTGACCACAACCCAAACACCGAATGCATCCATATCTCGAAGATAACTGTACTGTGTTCTGCAACATTTGCCTCCTCGCATGCCAGTTGCATCGTTTAGCCCATTACTTGATCTTTCATCTTATGTAGGTCATTTGACTAGAATGGGTATAAGAAACAATGGACTGAATCACATGATGAAGGACTCGGACAAGCAGATTTTTAAGTCTGCTCTACTGCTTAAAGTTTTCAACTTCTGCTTTACTCTTATAATATCTAATGGAAACACTATTTGAAAACCATGCCCCACTTATAATATTTTTAAAAGGTTTAAAGTAATTCCTTTGGTTTGGTGGAGGGGGGCCCCAAATATGTCCATACCCAGGGACCCAAAACTGCTTAACATGGCCCTGCCACGCATGTATGCTCAGCCGTCTGACACACACATTCTGTCATACACAGTGTCGAAACATGTTCCTTTGATTCGTAAGACACTGTACATAACAGTATTACATAGGGGCCGTAATTCTACAATTTTTTTTTTTATCATCCGTCTATTCATTGCACCGTGTTTAAGGTAGGAACATCTCTCCATATTGCTAATACTAAGTTCTATGTAACTACACTATTTAAATTGCAAAATGCACGATAAAATCCTAACAGTGTCCCACCTCAATGCTTTTTTTTCCTGCATTCTTTTCGGAAATCGAAACCTAACGTTTCTGCCTTTCAACAGGACAAATGTTAATTGTAATTTAGCCTTGACCGCTACGCATGTATAGGACATACATTGTGTGAAATAGAAAAAAAAGAAAATATAACTTTAACTATGATCGGAGCTGACATGTACCGCTAAGGTAATCTAAACTGTGCGATATGCCGTACAGATCGAACCATGGAATTTCCAGAAATTATGTAAATTGAAGTTTACATAACATTTTTATTGGGATTAAAAATGAGTAGGATAGAGTGCTGTATGCATAATTATTAATGGATGGTGGTGTAAACATTGTCCGTGCGCACTGTGCTCGGTTTTCTAACAGTAATCTTGCATGCTTCGTTACAATGACATCTCTTCTGGGTTCAAGCTGAATGATTGCTATGATTGTTTTTCATTTCCTCCATGTGGTTCTCCATCCCATTCAGAGCTATACCTAATTCACAATGCTCAAATTGTACGCAACACGTGGTTTCAAACAGGACACCTTGTTTTCATTTGTGTATTAAAGATTGGCTGTGTTGTGCCTTTGATTAGATTTCGAACGGTTATGAGTTATACACTAACTTATTATATTAAAATAAACAACGGCTACTTAAATGTATTGTTATTGCGTTTCATTCACAGATACATTCTACCGTGCTGCCCGTGTCACCGCTTCCAAGTTCCTACAGACGGTTCTGGAACCAACAGTGCAGGATTACCATAGCAGTGTTTTCTTGCTTACCGTTTTGTGGCATGATCGAAATGGCCCTATATGTCCATTTGTGTTTCTGGCAATAAAGAGCAACATGTCAGCATTCATGATGTAAGAAGCTGTAGAAACAAGAACTTTCACCTTTCAAAATGTTAAAAAAAATGGTGTTCTCCCACACGGACCACCAAGGACCATCATTACATTGTTTTGCTAATTTGCCATACGGCAAGACAAGGACACAAAAGGACCAAAAACATTGTCAGCTCCAAGTTACCGGCAACATTTTAAAAATCGTTAGTTTCATGGAGCTTACAATTTCTTGTGAACATTTTTGAAAAATAAAAGCACCTGCAACATTGCACACTATTGTTGATGTCTTATTGAAATATTCACTTACAAAATATTATTTATGGCAAGACAGAGAAGGTATGCTGTGTGTGACCAGGTCTGTTTTATCTTGTGTTTATCTTCCTGTTTCTACAGGCGTAGGTGTTGATGTGGCACATTGTACTATGCTAGCCACAAAGGTAATGCAAATAACTAGATCGGATCGTAGGCACAACTCATGTCACGGCCTACGGCCTCTGGCCATGCACCCAGGTCGGTCTGTACGGCCTCCGGCCATGCACCCAAGAGTCTAGCACCCACCACAACATAATACAGCCTGCATGCAAACATCTGCCCAGTTACCACAAACATAACACAGCCACCTGCAACCCTACCCACTTAAGTTCACATACTATTGTAGTACTTCCAACCAATGCACAAACTCTTTAATACATGGCCTCTGCACCAAAGACTCTATGAACTGCCCGCAACCAATACATCATAATACAGTAAACTACCCAAGAATCTGTCCAGTGGCCACAACCCAAACACATAAACCATCCACCTAAAGCCCTATCCACTTCTGCACACATAGTATTCCAACACTTCACCCAGTGGGCACACCCATGGACTGTTGACTCCATGACCTCCAGACATGCACCCAACACTGTAGTACCTGGTCACAACCACCATAACATAACACACCCATACACCCAAAAATATGTACATTGGTCACAAACCACAAACATAAGCCAATAACTTGAAACCCTGTCCACTTCTATACACATAGTATTCCAATGCGAACAAGCATTCACCACACTCTTCAATCCATTGTTATCTTACTTCTTTGTAATCTGGACATTGTACACTGATTTGTGCATTCCATACACCACTATCACAATGTTGACAACATGTCTATATTATGTTACAGTGGTTGTGACCAGGGCTAAGACTCTGCTTACCACACACAAAAAAGCATAATACACCCTATACAAACATCCTCATATCATCTACAATTCACTCCCCTTCCCTAATTAAGCCTGCCTGCAGTCAGCACATAAACTGCTCGCCTCAGGACCTATCCTACCCTAATGAAGGCTGCCTGCCTGAGTACCCATCCCCGAACAGCCGTACTATTTGTGGACAACATGCGCACACCACCGTCTTCTTCCACCTAAAAAAAACATCATATGAACCATTTTTCACTCGCCCACTCTTTCCAGCCCCTCTTCCCACCACCAGATGCCTCAAAGCATGTTTTTGAGACCCTTTCGCCACCGCACTATCCTCGGATACAACATGGCAGGTGTTTCTGAAAATTGTGACGCACATCACTCTTACCGCCGGCCAATCAGCGGGCGCGCCTTATGTCCGGAGACATCACGCTGCCCTCTGGGGTTTTTCTCCATTCAGTCTATGGAAAAAAAACATTTGGGACCCCCCTATAACTTTGCCCACCTTGACGAAACCTCACCAAACTTGCCAGAACAATTCTGAGCAGGCCATACACTTTTTGTTGCAAAGTGTGGTGAGGATTCGACCAGGGTGAGCAAAGTTATAAGCCTCCTAAAAAGTGGTCTTCCTATGAGTTTAGCAACTTAACGATAACTAGACACCTGCTACCGCGGGCCGTGATATATATATGTATATGTATATATGAAAACTGAATTTGAAGTCAGTCTAAACTTTTATCTGGGTGTTTATACATATATTAGGGTACATGTGTGAAATGTACATCTCCTACACATACGTGCACAGTTTGCATAGAAGGTGTACATTCATTCTGTGCATGTTTTATACCGCTATATGAAAACTCACACTAAAGTGATGTCTAACGTTTATGTGCATTTTTAGATGTGTTAGAGACATATATGAGTTTTATATTTCATAATTGCTTGCAATTTACACCTCCTACACGTCCCATATACACTTGAAAACTCAGATGAAAGTCTGTTCTGACTTTCACGTGAGTTTTCAAAAAATAAATATAGTAGTGAACATGTATGAAATGTACATCTTCTACATACATGTACCATTTGATCAATTTTGGATAAGGTAAGTGAGTTTGGGGATACTGTTATGAGAGCGCTGAGGCTAGTGGGTCATGGATGTGTACAAATTTTTTTATTATTGTGTCATCTGCAGACTGTGGAACTCTAGGCTAACCCCTACCTAGTATGACTAACAAGTATCAAGATGGTTCCATGTACATGTGCTGATATGGGCAACATTAATTGAAGAGCAGATATTGTAACAGTACAGAACACCAAAGATAAGTTGAGTTGTTGGTGTTTATTCCACGTTCATTTGTGGACAAGAACTATGCCGACAGGTGTTTGGACCTCATCAGTCTTTTTCAGGGCAAATTTTATTGAATCCACTTTTCAAATGTGTCCTTCCAAAGTAATTGGAAATATGTCATGTCCTTGTTTTTTTAATGCTGGCATCTTGTGATGCCATTAAAGCTAATAAATCTAATGTCAGAATTAGGCTAAACAAGGCGCAATGTGCGTTAAGGTTTCCCACATTATCATTGCAAAAGGCTGATACCAAAGTTTAGTCATTTCGGGTCTGACCTGCTCCCGACCCTGCCATCGTCTGGTGTTCGCGTGTCTAGCACATTCTAAAGCGAACGCCAGACGATCGCAGATTCAGAAGCTGATCGAGTTATAAGCATTGGATCATGTTGTCAGTGGCTTTAGGGTTCAGCTCCCTAAATGCAAATGTGTAAAAGTACTAGACTCAAAAGTCCTAGAGCCAATGGCCACAGCACACTGAATGTGCTCAATCGTGTCTGATCTTGGAAGGTTGGTTAGTATTTGGATTGGAGACCACCTGGAAATACCATGTGCCATAGAAATGTGTTGCTCTATGTTCAGTAAGGGAGCCACTTCTCAATTTTCTTTCAACAGTACACGCTCTAACTTTGGTTTTTATACATTTAGCTGACATATACAAGTTTTTACATTGTGTTCATATACACAATTTACATCTCCTATACGGCTCATATACATATATTAGTTCTGAGTTTGATGTGCGTTTTCATACTTATAGTAATGTACATGCACATTCTACACGTACGCATATGGTTCATATAGACGATGCACATTAATTCTGTGCATGCGTGATATACATACATCTAAAAACTGGAACATCGCAAAAAATGGCATGATCGATTTTTACAATATTTTTCAGTGCACCAAATCCTGATAAAATGTAGGTGCATGCCAAAAAAAGAAAGTGGCCAAATGTAAGATATTTGGGCCTAACAGATATTATTTCTATATCCGAAGCATATTAAAAGCTGTTAAAAGTGCAAATAAATTGATATTTAAAAAAAATATGAAGCAATTCATGAAAAAGCCCGAAATGTTCCATGGTGGAGAGGCTGCCTCCAGAATGTACTGTAGGAATTCATATGTTTTTACCAAAGGGTTCAAAAGTTGTTAGGAAATCTTATTTTCTGAAACTCCATAGTAACCTTAACTATGACATACATGTTCATGTTCTTACTTTCATTATTTTAACAAAGTCATTTATTCGCAAGCTTTAGTTGTATCTTCACCATTTCAACAGGCAGGGTTGAAATTAATCATTTGAAAAATATAACAGTATTACAGCCCCTCCTGGACATCTTTTCTTCTTAATTTGTGCATGTCTGTTTACTTGAGTTGTAGTTTTGTTTACAGAGGCATGCATTAGATGTTGAACTCTCAAAAACACATTGCAGCCTTTAAGATCTGAAGGGTACACTGTGTTAAGTGGGACAGGTATCAGTGGAACTGAAGAGAAGGGAAATACAGAAGAAGAATGGAAAAAAACACAGGCCATCCTGCTAGAGTGCTCTCATGAAGGAAGGAGGGGATGGGACATTGTCAGTCCTGGTAGGTTCAGTCAATTTGAAATTCGGTATGTCAGTCCGGCCCCTTTGCAAGTTCAGTGGTGGCAGAATCCTCTACGGAGCAGGCTTGTGCCTCTAGAAGGCCAAAAGAGGAGATGCGCAATTAGACACGTGTTAGGCCTTCAACATGTGAAGCCCAGTATGGTAAGTCTGTGTCAAATATGATATCAGCATTGTGTTACATCACAAGGGGGGTGTTTGACTTGAGACATCTGCAAGTCTCTGGGAAGCTTTTGGGCAGGGGCATTTTGAGGGCAGATGGGGCTGGGTTGGAGAGAGTCTAGCAATGAGTCATTGCCTTAGAGACAGGGACGACATTTAGGGGTCGCTAGGGGTCGTAGTTGCCACCCCTAAGATCTCCCTTGCTACCCCTGTGGTCATCCTTGTTACCCCTGTAGTCTTCCGTGCTATCCCTAAAAAAGACGTTTTTTCCTTTTTTTTATAGCTAATTGAAGTTCCTGGGCTGTGGCCAATGCTATGTGGCTCTTTGTTTCTAGAGAGGCTTATTCAAAAAACAGGGTGGTCCACAAGTGTTACTCTTTGAATAGTGATCCTAAATAAGAAAGGATAGGACTAACAAATTATTTGTCTTTCCGGAATTCTATACAATAATTCTGAGACTCATTAAAGGTTTATTTAAAGTGCACTTCAGGGGGTGAGTCACTGAATTAGTTTGTTCTTAAACACCACAAATTCACACTGAAGACAAAATACTCCAAAAAGCATTTACAGTAGAATACGCATCCATTTCAGTCTATGTTTTTGCTTTTTATAAGTTGCAGTTATAGCATGTTTTTTCTGCCAATGCATATGGTGATTCATTCTTGTATGAAATGTTTATCACGTTACAGCGATATTGTAACCATATTTTCCATAGTGTACTTAGGAACAATGCTATGTGATGCCACTTCCTGTTTTGTCAAGAGGTAAAAGGTCGTGTTCCATCTCTTCCCATGATGTCACTTCAGGGTGGGGTCAAATGACATCACTTCCTGTGATGCCATTCAAGGTCAGGGGTCATGTGATGTCACTTCTGCTACCCATGGTATTTTGTTGAAATGATCACCCTGGTTAGAGAGCTGATGTGACTGGTACAGTTGTAGTTTGCTGTCCACAAAAGGTTTTGGAAAAAATGATGGAAAGTTTCAGGTCTGAATGTTGTGATCCCTGCATCTCTATGTGAGGAAAAAGTGAGAGTGTGTTAGTTTGGTTAGTGGCTAATGAAACCATGATGTTTGTTCAAGGCCCTGGTCATAGTGTTGGAATTGTTCATGCATTTGCATTCATAGGTCTTCCATGTTTTGTCGGTCCTGAAATTACTCAGAAATACAGTCATTTTGAGATCATCAAGGATATGATTAACTTTTGAAAAATGCTCACCAACTGGGCTCTCCTTTGTGCCTTGCTTGAATCTCTGATGATGGAGGTTCATGCATTTATGTAGCACGTGACCAGTTTCCCCTACATAATAGCCCCGCCTGGGCATTTCATGCACATAATCAAGTAAACAATATTGCTGGATGCACGTGTCTTTATCTTAGTTTAGTTTATTTTAGATTACATATAATCCATTAAACACCACAATATAAATAACAATTCATAACATATTGATCAAGTAGAGTTCATACAAAATATCATAGAAATGGCATAAAAACCGAAAGGGAACCATGAAAAACGATAACTCGTGACAATAAAAGAAACATTAAAAGTCATAAAATGCATCATCATCAAAAACCTGAAGAGCACACATAATAAAATACTATTAACACAGTCCAGTATTTTTGTTATTTGCTGCAAACTGTATTCACATTAGCAAGCAGAGGCAAACGTGATCCTGGCTTCGGGGAGTGATAATAACAACATGAAGGCTGAAGTCCATTGCAGTAGACCACTTCCTCTAAGTAAATTCAGTAGGTATGGTTTCCAAAAAATATTATACATAGGACAAATCAATACAAAGCATTGCAGGGCTTCCCTCTCACCACGCAGGCAGCATGCATCACCTGCAGTGTTGTGACCTGACCATTTGCATGTTACAGTTTTAAGAGGCAGGACATTAATCGGGTCTTAGTCAAGAGTATTTGATGGTTTGTATTTGAAACTACAGTAAGATAATCAATTGTCTCTCCTGCAGGACAAAAGGGAAGATACAACATAACTGATGATTCAAGAATATTTGTAATCTACCTATTATTGTCACAAAGGATCCAATATTTCATTTCGAGAAAATGAGTAGAGATGCTAACAGCACTTTCAGGGTTGTAAAAACAAAATCGCTCGGCAAAATCCCCCAATGATCTTTTGATAAAGGTCAGCGATCTATTTTGTGGTGGTGTCCTAATGATAACAAGTTTCTTACTAACAGTTTGGTTAATTGCCTATCTTCACTCGACCACATGACATGACACCCTAAAATCGGTGTCAGTGATAGTAAATCTGTAAGGAAAGCTAAACCAGTTTTCAGGTGTTTTACATAAGTTAAGATTGAGAAAGTGACCCCTAAGTGACAGGCTTGAAAAAGATTATCTGCTCTTTGTAGGGTGCCTAGGTTTCCACGACACCATACCTCACTCTCTTAAGCCCCCACAGCCAAACCATTGACCTTATACACTTCTAACATATGCTCTACTGAATGTTGTATCATCTTCTTGGCAAATATAAAAATATCCACAGTAACTTGGTTAATCTTTACCCTCTGTTTGTCACCACTGTTCTTCCAAGTAAGACCGTTGTTAAATATAGTCTTGAGATGATCAAAGTGTTAACTGGCCTTACACTCATTGCCATCCAATGATATTCATGCAGACCTCTGTTTAATACTAGAAAAGCACATGACATAACATTTCCCAGTGTTTGCCATCACTACTCAATGCGATATGTAGTTAACATAGCTTTCAACCAATATCCGTAAGGACCTTGGGTCTAGCAAGCAACACTGCATCATTGCATAGGTTAATACAGGCAACCTTCTTTCCCCACTGTGGGGAACATCAGCAATTGTTGCTTCTAAGAGAGATGGGAAAGATTTAACATAACGGTTGAACAGGAGGGGTGCAAGCGCCCATCCCCGTCTGACTCTCTTTCTCTCAACTCACTCCCTATAACGAACCTCGACCTGGGAATCAATGTGAAGAGCTTCAGTCATCCAGATCAGGGGCCTCAGAATATCCATCTTGTCAAGAGTTTACCAAAGGTGCCTTCTGTCCACGTGGTGAAAGGCCAAGCTTAGGTCCATAATGCCAAGTAGACAGGAAATCCCAAAAGTAGGGCATATTTGGGCCAAATCAGATAGAAATTAAACCACTCGTTCTCAGTGCCATGCCTGCCCTGAAGGCTAGTTTAGTGTCCAACAAGATGTTGTCTTCTGTTACCCATTCCTCCAGTCTCTTCAATAATATCCCTGAGAAAAGCTAGGCCCTCCTGTCTGGCAGATTCATTTGGTGGTAAGAAAAAGCAAGGGATTTATTGCCTTTTTTTATAAATCGACACAATAATATCAGTTTTCCAGCTCTCTGGAATATGCCTCTTAAAATTAATAGCATTAAACACTTGAGTCAGAAAGCGGTCCCACAATTGTATATTAGCACAAAATAGGTAATGTGGCAATGCTTCAAACACACAGGCTTTGGATAGTTTCTGTCTCTTACTTACAAATATCAATTCCTTCACTGAGTAAGAGAACTCAATTCTCATTGTTTACAGATGGTGACTCTCCAAAATTAAAACAAACCTTCTATATAAGGCTGCTAATACTGTACAAAGTAATAAAGTGCTTGTCTTTCTTGGACACATAGAAATCCTGAGCTTTTGAGAAACCCAGAACAAGCCCATTCAAATTTATGGCTATGATCTTCAGAAAGGATTTAGTGTCATGTGAAGTAGCCAATACACGTATGGTGTGCCAGTGCTCCCTTTCTATCTCTACCCTACTCTTCACCAGTATAAGTGTATACTCCTGCCAACTTTGCCTAATATCTGTGATATTGGGTCAAGCTGCTTTGACAGTTACAAGATGTGTTCTCCTTTTTATCTTACAGCTTGACGAAAATCATGATTTATTTTGAACAGAACTGCTACTCCTGGCGTGATTTGTAGTCCTAAATGTGTCCCTACAATTATTGACAAAAGGCGAAAGCACTAACAATGTCTTTCGGTGAGGTTGAAGGATTAGGGCAGGCCACCAGAACTGCACTAGTTAAGGCATCCACCTTGTTTGATATCTCAGGCTCCCTGTCCACCCTCCAGAAAAGCACTTTTTTCATGTGCTCCCCTTGATTGATTGTGTATAGATTCCATCAAATTAATTCATCTCTGTCTCATCCACAAGCCCATATGAGTGAAAGAGAGAGGTGGTCACTATCGTGCCTCCTGGAAATTTGAAATCCGACTACTTCAGGTGGATCAACATAAAATCTATAATACTGTGAAATCTCCCATTATCAAAAGTGAAATTACCAGTTATCTTAGAGTGATATCTTCCATGTACAGCTCTAAAACCTGTTCCCATCAGTATAACTCATCAAACAATAGCAATGTTCGAATGTGCCGAGTCAGCCAAATATGGCCTTGCGATAGAAAGTGCTGACTTTTCCTCATTATCATGAAAAAGGTCTTCACTTGTGCCTCAGATTGAAATCTGCCCAGTGTACAGGAAAAACACATCCTTGTCCATCATGTCCATTTAACATGAATTTTCGTAATAACTTAAGGAGAGCAACCATCTTGTTGCCAGTTTATTTATTGTGGAAATGCATACATCAAAGATGTTTTGCTCCTGAATGTGTTTCTGTCATAGAAAGAATATTTGGATCAGAATAAGCAGATAACTTAACATCCCAACCCAGATTTACTGAAATATATATTGTAAAAATTCCAGGAAGGGCCACCTCCGTGGTATGAATGATGGGCGATGCAAAGATTTTGAACTGAACCCTTGTTTTGATGGGTAGCCTCTGCAGAGTACATAATGCTGAAGCAATAGGTTCAAATTGTTTCCATCTGAGAAGTAGTCTTGCCACTGCATTTTGAACTCTTTGAGGTTTACTCATTCAGTAATATGGGTGTGCGAGAAAGAGGCTGTTTGCATAGTCTAGTTTGTATAGTGTTAGAGAAATGATGGCTATGGCCACGTGGGGGAATGTTAACTAAGGTAAGGATCAGTGTACAATGCGCAGCTGGATTAAACAGCTTCTGACGATGACTTTGACCTGGGGAAAACGTGTGAGTATGTTGCCCATTTTCAATCCAAGATTTCTTACTATGGTTCACGGGTTTGGGCAGAGTCCTATCTTGTCAGAAATACCACGAGGAAAGAAATTGGGGTTTGTTGAACGGCCATAAGATTCATCCCCATGTACCGACTTACATATGCTTCTAAACTAAGGGAATCTAATTTGCCTTTGTGTTGCTTTTGACAGATGTCAGCAAGACCTAATATCACAGACTCTTAATGCATATAGGACTGCATAGATATATCAAACACTCAATATAAAAATAACTCAATTTTATTTAATCAAAAAAGACACATCTTTTAAAATCCTATAAATCAATTTTTAGCAAAACAAAATAGTAACAATTCAATTATTGTTACTAGTGCAAATATCCGTTATAAAGTGCAATTCACGCTTCCATATGCTTCAATTTAAAAAGATATTACAATAGCAAATCTCATTTAGTCTGCTGTCATGTATACAAAAGCAAATTCCTAGTCTCAAGGGTTACTCGCTGAAATCATTACTTAATTTTGTTAAATTAATCCTACAGGCATACCCATTATGTTCTTGTATTGCGACTAAGCATTAATTCATATCACTGTTTATCTTACAGTGTATCAAAACCCAACATGTTTTGTTCTATCTTAACAATTCAAACTTTTGAGAGAACTTCTTCAGGGGAACTTGACTAAGCAGATATAAAACTTGAAACGTCTTTTCTTCTCTTGACAGATTCCTAGGCAACAGTCTTCCCGATCACTAGGAAAAGCAACACGAAACATACAGCTATTATTCACGCTCTATTACAATTATACAACAACCAGATTAGGAAGGAGTATTACTCTCTGACTGTTAACTCACCGTAGGAATGATATCTGTTACACCATTCGTCGGGCAGGTAGAGGTGTCTTCTTTGTAGACAACCATCTGTTAAATCAACACAATAGATAGGTCGACCATTCGGAAAGATAAAAACTAGGTATAAAAACTAGTGTGGTGAATTGTTATATGCTTCTCTATAAACACATCTTCCGGTATTTCTTTAGTATTGGGTTACCACATACATGATACAAGTAAATTCCTATGTCTGTATCATGCTTTTACACTTGTCGGCAGAGCTCTAACTTCTTTACGCACTAAGAGTAGTTTTGTTTCTACCTTCTGAACAAATAGAGACATTCCCTCTCATAACTTATTTGACCCTGTGGCTAACAGTATTATTGAAAGTCAACTGGAATGTGAGTAATATCCTTTAGTACTTTCTCTCAGGTATAGATCATGTGCAACTTAATCGAGTATGGAAGATGCAGCCGTGATCTTATGTCTAGGGTATTGAAACCATCGATATGTATGGAAAATACCATTTCGCCGTCATCATTTTCTAAGAATACGGGTTCATGCTAGACAGATGCCTTCGTTTTATTCTTTTGAACGCGTCGTAGAAATTTGCTTAAAAAGGGAGTTAAGAGTAATACAGAGTAGCTTAACGAACGAGCTTACCTATAACTTCTGGAACTCATTTCCTGTCACGTGTCTGGTGTCATTGATCATCTGACTCCGTGCGGCTTGTGTTTACTTTACATTTAAAGGGGAAGTCACGTTTGCGATAGGTTGTGCGTAAATGTCGCACATAAAGCTATCTGACCTGTTGTTGTTATTTGTGGCTCTCAACGCCGTAATTACGTGTTCACGTAGTGCATAAGTTATAATCTTGTTTCTAATGAAACTATTCTCACGGTGGCATGTTAAAAAGTTATTATAATTCTTCAGGTAATTATCAATATTTGGTTTAGTCGTATTAGTTCAAATGTAGAATTGATTGATAATTAGAATAGTCGTTTTTAATGATGTATGTGTTCATTTGTTGTTATCATGTTCTCTTAGTGTCTAATAATCCTTACTTGTGTGCAAGGGAAAGGATTGCCCATGCCCTTATTAATTGATCTATGGAAAGTCCTCTCTCACTTGCTGTGCGAGATCGTAGCAATCTATTTGAGCATAGTTGTTCTGAACTGTCTCTAGGAAAGATTCTGCCACTCAACTTGCTCACTCAGCCCTGTATTAGCAGTGTTACACATAAAGATAAGCCATTGTTCTTTAGCAAATAATCTTCTGCTCGTGGATACACCATTTTTAAATGGTGGAATATGCATAAGTACCATTTGAGATTCTGACTAGTGTGTTCTGACATGATAAAGTGGTTAACTAGTGGAGCAACTTCTGTGCTCTGATATTCTGATCTTAATTTTACGCGTGGTCATGCCAATATAAATTTTCTGACAGGGACTCCAAATTACATATATTACATTACTGGTGTTACAATTGGTGAAATAATGTTGTATCCACGGTCTCTTTAATCCTAGTTCAACTTGGGTACTCCTGCTAGTTAACCCGCAGTTAACGCAGTGACCACAAGGTGAATGTCCTGACATTCCAAGGAGGCCCATACCTCACGTACACTTCTTTGTCCTTGGGGAGCCGCTGTGATTTCATTCTTGGTTAACAGGTCTTTTAGGTTGGCACCTCTCTTGAATGCACACAATGGTGGTTTAAGAGGGCATTCACCACCATTTAAGATATGCCAATGTTTTTTAATCATCTTGTTTATCTGATTTGACATGGGGATGAATGTACTTACAAAAACAATGCTATTCTGTCTTGGGGCTTCTCAGGATATTCAAGAAGTGCTTCTCGATTATTATGTATTGACCTCTTCAGTGCCCTTTTCACTATTCTCTTTGGGTATTGTCTGGAATACAGTTTTGAACTGAGTTTTTGAGCTTCAGATAATAAAACTGTTCCTCTTAATGCGTAAGAATTGCCCTAGCGGGAGAGGAGATTCTTCCTGGTATGTCATGGATGCCAACTATCGAATGCCAGGTGAGAGTTTCGGTCAGTAGCCTTGGGAAGTGGTTTAACTTGGAGGATATTGCGAACAGTATCTACCCAATAAATTACATCTAAGAAATGAATCTCATCACTACTTTGAGTATGAGTGAATTTTAGAAACTGGTTTTGACAGTTTATCCAGGTCATTAATTCTTCTAACGAAGCTACGACCCGTCCCACACAATTAAGATATCATTGATATAGTGTCGCCAGAAACCCAACTTTGAGAAGAAGGGGTTTGTGGTGCTATAATTTGCCTGAAGCTCGAAATACTCTACATAGAGATTAGCAGCTGATGGGGCTACAGAAGACCCCATAGCTGTACTGTGGATCTGCTGGCACAATTGTTTGTAAAAACTGAAATCATTTTCAGTTAGTCCCATCTCTGCACACCACAAGATGAAACTATTTGGTGTGGTGCCTTCTGTTCTTTTGGAAAGTAATGTTTCTTCTAAGACGTTTAACGTTTCCAATTCTGGTATGCAGGTGTATAGCGAACAATGTCTAGGGTCACCAATAGCTGATTAGACGGATCAAAGTGCATCTCTTCCACCATGTTAATTATCTCGTTTGTGTCTTGGATAAATTAGTACATGGTAGACAGGTATAGTTTTAAATACCTGTCTGCAAACTTAGATAATGTTAAATGTTAAATGTTATAGGTATTTGTACCGTGCACCGTCACCAACGGAATTGGTCCCAAGGCGCTCTGGCGGATCTGCAAACGATAAGGTGGGATGGGTTAGTAAGGTGAAGAGGGAGTAGGATAGTGAGAGGAGTGGTGTTCTGTTGGCAGCTTCAACTCGGTATACACCGGGTGCTGAGCTTTGGTGCAGGTATTGGATCGGTGTCAGTCCGCGTGTGCTGTTGCTCCGGCTTATGTGTTGTTGCAGTGTTGTGAAGTGCGTGCAGCTTGTGGTGCGAGAGATGGTTGTGTGAGTTTTTGGGTAAGATAGGTATGCAGAGTTTGAGGTTATATTGGTTAGTGGGTTACATGACCTTTAGCATTCTAACATTTCCAGTTTTGTCTAAGTGTGGCACTTGTTGGCCTTCACAATCCTATCTAGATGCGGCGCCGGCTGGTGTTCACAGTTCTAAGTATGGCACATGTTAACATTCAAGTTTCATCTAGGCGCGGGCATGCTTTCCTTCAATCAAAGTCCTATCTAGATGCGATGCAGGCTAACGTTCACAATTCTATCTAAGTGTGGACATGCTAACATTCACAATCTTATCTAGATGCGACGCAGGCCAATGTTCACAATTCTATCTAAGTGTGGACATGCTAATATTTACAATTCTATCTAAGTGTGGACATGCTAATATTCACAAGTCCATCTATATGCGACGCAGGCTGATGTTCACAATTCTATCTAAGTGCGGACATGCTAATATTTACAATTCTATCTAAGTGTGGACATGCTAATATTCACAATTCTATCTAAGTGTGGACATGCTAACATTTACAATTCTATCTAAGTGTGGACATGCTAATATTCACAATTCTATCTAAGTGTGGACATGCTAACATTTACAATTCTATCTAAGTGTGGACATGCTAATATTTACAATTCTATCTAAGTGTGGACATGCTAATATTATGGCACTCTATGTTATTTGGCGGTAAGATAGAGTGGCAGTGGTTTTCTGGAACAGAGTAATTGCTCTGCTCCCCACCCATGCCACACTCACAGTTTTTGTTGGTGTCTGTTAGCTGCTGGCTTCCTTAGCGTCCCTTGTGGACACCTGCAGACACATCTTGGAGCCGCCAATGTCAGAGCTGCCCTTGGCCTTGGGGCCCTTAGCCACAGGGGCTGCCGGGCAGAGGGCTGCCCTGGGGGTTTCAGATTTGTCCATCAGAAAACCAATCATGGGGGGGTGGGCAGGTTGGGAGGCGGGAGGAGGCGGGAAAGCAACAAGGGAAGCTGGTCGGGAGGGGGAGAAGGGGACAAGGCAGTGCGCGGCCAGCTGCTGCCAATATTTATTTTTTAAAGGGCCCAAAGCGGTCCCGTGCACATTCCACTCACCTGGCCTCCAGAGTTGGAAATGGCGAGGCGGCGAGGGTGCCGGTGGCTAGCTTGCACTCGCTGATCAGCGGTAACCAATCACGGGGGGTGGGCGGGTTGGGAGGCAGGAGGAGGCGGGAAAGCAACAAGGGAAGCTGGTTGGGAGGGGGAGAAGGGGACAAGGCAGTGCACGGCCAGCTGCTGCCAATATTTATTTTTTTGAAGGGCCCAAAGCGGTCCCCTGCACACTCCACTCACCTGGCCTCCAGAGTTGGAAATGCAGAGGCGGCGGGGCGGCCGGTGGCTGGCCTGCACTCGCTGATCAGCAGTAGCCAATCACAGGGGGGTGAGCGGGTTGGGAGGAGGGAGGAGGCGGGAAAGCAACAAGGGAATCTGGTTGGGAGGAGGAAAAGGGGACAAGGCAGCACGCGGCTCACTGCTGCCAATATATATATTTTTTTTAAAGGGCCCAAAGCGGTCCTGTGCACATTCCACTCACCTGGCCTCCAGAGTTAGAAATGGCGAGGCGGCGAGGCGGCCGGTGGCTGGCCTGCACTTGCTGATCAGCGGTAGCCAATCACGGGGGGTGGGCGGGTTGGGAGGTGGGAGGAGGCAGGAAAGCAACAAGGGAAGCTGGTCAGGAGGGGGAGAAGGGGACAAGGCAGCGCGCGGCCAGCTGCTGCCAATATTTATTTTTTAAAGGGCCCATAGCGGTCCCGTGCACATTCCACTTACCTGCTCTACAGAGTTGGAAATGGCGAGGCGGCCTGTGGCTGGCCTGCATTCGCTGATGGCTCCAATATTGAGCCTGTACCTGAAACGATTGGGCGCCCTGGGGGATCGATAAGAGATTTGTGAATCTTGGGGAGATATAAAATGTAGGTACTGTAGGTTTTTGTAGCACCAGATAAATTTGTTCTTGCTGGCATCCAACCTTGTGCAAATGCTTTCTCGACTTTAGTCGAAATCAAGAGTGAAAGTTTACTTGTTGGGTCTTGAGCAATAGATTTGTAAAATGCTCCGTCTTTCAGCTGGCATTCGCATTCTTTAATATACGCATTGCGATTTAACTTCACAATTGCACCTCCTTTGTCTGCCCTTCGTAGAATTATTTTAGAATTTCTAGCTAAGCTTTTAACTGCATTTCTTTCAGCGGTGCTTAAATTCTGGAAAATTCTTTTGGGGATTTGCTGTTCTAAAAGTTTAAGATCATGCCAAATTCGTTTTGCAAATGCTTCTAGTGTGTAGCTGTTGGTTGGAGGGCTAAAGGTTGATTTTGAAAATAAACCACTTTCATTATTTTGCTGGTCATAGTCTTGATGTTGTAAATAATGTTGGAGAAATATCTTCCGTAAGAGCTGTTCTACCGCTACTCTTGTCTTAAATATATTGTATCTGACTGTGGGTACGAAACCAAAACCCTTGTTGAGTACTGTTATTTCTTCTGTACTAGGAGTGTAAGAGGACAGTTTTACTAGTAAGGTGGGTACTGCAAGTCTGTCTTGGGGCATAATCCCAAATGTCTGCCAGCGGGCGTTTTTCTAAAAAACCTTGTTGAAATTGTGGTTGTGGACCACTTGCATTGCCTTGGTTTCCTGGGAAGGAATTACATCTATTTCTCGAGTTCTGACCGTTCCTTCTTTGATTTCTGCCTCGATTATGATTACAATTGCCTCGTTGGTCTCTTTGATTTGAAGGATTTCTATTACTTGAACAATCTGAATGTCTGCATTGCAATGAACTACACAATGGCGAATTACGTACCCTAACATGTTATGTTGTCTTTTATCACAGAGAATGAAACAACGATTACTCCTACATTTCCACATACCATGCACAAAAACTGCATATGCCCTCCTCAATACAAACAATAAGTATACAATTATTGGTGTCATACTTCTTTATAATCTCCAAATTACAATCTATACACATATTTCTGCAACTCACATACCAGTATCGGAATGTTGAATGCATAGGTACATTATACTGTGGTGCTTGTGCCCACTGCCTACACTCTTGATTGCATACCCTACAGTCTATAGCCTCCAGCCATGCACTCAATACTCTAGATCCTGGACACAACCACCACAGCATAATACAGCCATGCATGCAAACATCTAGCCAGTTACACAAACCACAAACATAACACACCCACCTAACCCCTATCCACTTCAGTTCACATAGTTTTGCAGTACTTCCAGCCAATTGACAAACTGTTTGATGAATGGCCTCTGCACCCAAGGCTCCAATAACTACCCGCAACCAATACATCATAATACAGTAAGCTATCGAATAATCTGCACAGTGACCACAACCCAAACACAGAATGCATCCATATCTCGTAGATAACTGTACTGTGTTCTGTAAGGTTTGCCTCCTCGCATGCAAGTTGCATCGTTTAGCCCATTACTTGATCTTTCATCTTATGTAGGCCATTTGACTAGAACAGGTATAAGACACAATGGCCCTCATTACGACCCTGGCGGAATTCGGAAAACGATGGCGGAAATGCAATACCGCCATCGAATAGCGCTCGGTGCGACTATGACCCGTCACCGCAAAGTACGAAGCCATTAGCGACACCGTAGTGAACGCCAACGCTAACTGCACCAAGCACGCGCGCGCGCGCCATGCCAAACCGTAAACACCACCATGGCGCAAGGGTACGTTAATTCCGACCCTAGCGGACATGTACCTAACGCCATCAAGCATGGCGGAATGTACCATTCCGCCATGGTGAGAAGTACGGCATCGCGAATCAACCGTAAACGGCCCCACTGAGTGCCTGTACACCGCTCCCTGCCCACAAAGTACAACTCCCCGTAGGTGCAATGAAGTCACAATGCAACCATTGAAATGTACAAGTCACCCATGCATGCCAACGAACAAATGAAACACAAGAGGGGCCAATGGGAGCTGCAGGGCACAGATGGCACGAATACAGAAGCCATCCCAATGGACATGACCACAGTCCCCCACCAAGAAACGCACGCAAACACAGGCACCTGTGACCAGCAATATTCCGAAAATCACATCATTCCACCAGTCCACCTGGCTGACCGGCATCTGTTACACAAAACCCAATCCCCCGCCCCTGAGCATGACAACATTCAAACAGTCATATTGGCAGCCCCCATCCCTGACCTCACGGGCTTCGTAGGCAAACGCGCCCAGTACAGTACCACGCAACTAAACTCCGAAGCTGGAACCCAATGCAGATCTCCTCACAATACATCGCTCCCCAAATAGGAATATGCCACATCACTTGCAAAGAAGAACGCTACACGGGCCAAATCAGAATAGAAATGTAATGCACAACAAAATCACCAAGCCCATACAGCCATCAGGCCATGAACTCCAAAACACATTTCACCATTGTGGGCTGCATCCGCACGAAATGACCAGCCACTACTTGTGTGACGCCCTGTTCCATCATGGTACACAGAGCCACATTCACGTACGAAAAGGCAACATGGAAGCGCACAGAACCGCAGGGCCGTCCCAATGGGGAGGCACTAGTCCAGCTGAAAGGCCGAAATGTTGCTCCGAGCCACCAGTACTGCGTAAGGGCATGTGGCCCATTGGCGATCGTCCCATAAGATCGTAATGCTGCTCCACTGATTAACACGAAGCAGCAGGTGTCGGGAGTAAAAGCCATCTGCAGGAGTGGCATACAGATGGCAGTGGCAAAAGGGGAGGAGATACCTGTCAACCAAAAGAAAAGAAAAAGAACAGAATGGCCATCAGAACTACATTCGAACAACTCACTTCAATGATCACACTAAATCCACAGCCATATGCATGCTAGCCCACTCCAAAGGTTCATCACCACCCAAAAACCACTTGCGACTCATAACTATCTATATCGAGGTGTAAACACCATCACAAACGAGTGTACCTGTGCATGCGTCTGTGAAAACAGAATCCATCAGATGGGATTGGTAACGTGCATGGACACAAGTGTCTGAGGGCGCGTCGAGACAGTGAGGGCTCAACAAGGCCAGATAGACGATGGTCCCACTATGGCAGCCCTGCATCACATAGCGTAGGGGAGGCGGATAGATTCCAAGAAGCCCTGTACATGGCAAACTCTGTATCAAATCACCTGCCCATGCATCCATTCATCATTCCCTCATCCCGGGATTAAAACGCCTGAATATTTACTCACATAACATTAGAAATATCCATTGAGTCTGTGCGTTATGCAGCCTGCAAAATCCACAGTGCCCCAGCCCGTAATTCCAGTGTAGTGAAGTAACATGTATTTGGGAACGTCCGGCCTCATCGCCCACGTCGCTATTGCGCATCCCAAACCATTCATATCAATCATTGCATCCTCGCCATGGCCCCTGTCCCAAGGACATTGAACAATAGTACGTTATATTTGCAGTCAGACCTGTGGGCATTTCCTCGCCGCTAGCTGAAAACCGAAAGCGCCGCCCTTCGAATTCCTCATTTGCAACATCACGTCGAAGAGGCATCTGTGGCCGTTTGAAATCACTAATTAATCCATCGAGTGCGGCTGTGTGTGAAAATGGCAACTGCCTTCACCCACAAATGGGACGCCCCGCCCGTCGTTGCAACTCGGTACAGTGATGCATGAGGGTCCACCGTTACTCGAGTACTACGTTCCACTGACCCTTCACAAGTCTGTTCGCGACTGCACAGATAGTATGTGAAACAATGGGACCACAGCAGAATGAACATATCAACCAATGTTACACGGCCATCGGGTACAAATACATGACTGCAATAGCAAGATGCCATTCCCCGAATTGCAGCGTTGTGTGCGGGACGTGCTCGGCCAAAGGGGAGAGCAGTTTGCACAGGTGGAATGAATCACCACAGGTGGAGGCCATACAGCCTGAAAACACATATATTGCACACCCAGTCTCCTCCCACAACCACACCGAAATGCTACCGGCAGGACTCGCGATGTTGGCCCTGGGGGACATGATAGCACTGCAAGTACTCCAACTCCAAGAAGAAGACGAACACCAACTACAACCGGCCGCACGGAGGAGACGCAGGAGGAGGAGGAGGGCAAGGCAGGGCCAGCAAGGGCCGCCAGCACAGCCACTACCACCACGCAGGCAGCCCGCAATCCCACGCCTCCGAGCACATCCGTTCAACCTCACTGATGAGCAGATCCACACCCTCTACCGTCTGGACCGGGACACCATAGCCGCCATTGTGGACATGACACAGGCTGACCTTGTCAGCATGATAGATAGCCCAACCGCCATCCCACCCCTAATGAAGGTGGTGTCTGTACTACACTTCCTGGCCACAGGCACCTACCAGCACACAGTCGGACAGTTGCATGGCATTTCTCAGCCACTGTTCTCACGGACACTATTGCAAGTGCTCGATGCCCTCCTGCAGCACGCAGACGACTACATCTCCCTACCACGCTCGGAGCAGGAAATTACCAACACAAAAGTGGGATTCCATGCACTTGCCGGCATACCGGGTTGCATTGGTGCCATCGACTGCACCCATGTGGAATTGGTCGTCCCACATGCCATGGAGGCCCAGTACCGCAACCGAAAACAATTTCATTCTCTGAATGTACAAATGGTGTGTGACTCCAACAGGATCATTACACATTGTTGTGCCAGATTCCCTGGATCAACCCATGATTCTATGGTCTTGAGGAACTCTACAATACCACGCTACATGGAGCGACACGCAGGGAACAGATCCTGGCTACTCGGTGAGTCTCATTACATGCATGATAATGTGGGGTATGTGATTCGGCAATGACCTGGCAGGAAGGGGGGGGGTGTGCGTACGTAGCAATGGCATTCCACATCATACGTTTATCGTCCACATACAGGTGATGCTGGATATCCACTGAAGAGATGGCTCCTCACACCAGTCCGGAACCCACGGGACCAGCATGAGGAGGACTACAACCATGCCCACTCACGTACCCGTGTAGTCATTGAACAGGCATTCGGCCTACTGAAGGGTCGTTTCCGCTGCCTCAGCAGGTCTGGCGGGGCACTCCTGTACCGCCATGTGAAGGTTGCAAAGATGGTGATGGCATGTGTCATGCTCCACAACATGTGCGTACGTAGAAATGTGCCCATGCCCCCTGACGCAGAACTGCAAGCACCTGATGATGGTCATGATGAGGGTGGGGATGTGGCAGCACCTCAAGGAGTCTGCGAGGCACCGGAGGGCCGTGACATTCGTCAGCATCTCATTGATGTATGCTTCTAGCTCTCACGCCTGGTGGCTGATACATGGACACGGGACTCGTGCGTGTGTGTCTAGGACATGCACAATATGGACTGTACGCCTATGATGGCCTAGTACACAAAGATCAATGTCCACACATCTCATTGGTTGATCGTGCACTGTTTATGGCATATGTGATATCATGTTGTACACCCTATCGACCCGCCACCCAAGTGAGCCCAACACACCCCCTCCACCCTCCTACCTCCCCCCCGAACACCAGTGTCCACAGATGCTCATTGTCAGTGGGCAGTCGCTATTGCAAGCCCCCTCTGCGGGTATCAGGGGCACCCCTGCCTGTGGAGCGCAGGTTCCTCCCAGATCTACGTTGAGGGCTGCCCTGGACGGAACTTGCAACGGATGATGTCTCTGCCTGCTCACGTCCATGCATGTCCCTAAGGGTTTGCGAGAGCTCAGTGAGCACACGGCGCACTGCGGCAAGTTCGGCACATACGTCCTTGGACGTCGCATGCAGTTCCCCCCTCAGGCTCTCGGTGCTTCTCTCCATTTGGACTCCCAGGCTCTCGGTGCTTCTCTCCATTTGTGCCCTTAGTGTCTCTGTACCTCTCTCCATTTCTGCCCTGAGTGTCTCAGTTGATGTTTCTATGTCTGCCTTAGTGCCCCCACATTCATCGGCATGGTCCTTGAGGAGCGTGGCCAGTTGCTGCTGTTGCACGATTAACTGGTCGAGGGACTGTTGCCTCTGCTGGGCCATGGCCATTTGCGGGGGTGTCACAGAGGGGCTGTTGACCTCATGTTGCCTTGCCACAGGGCTTGTGGGGGATGGCCAGTCGTCGTCTTGTGGGTGCCCCTGCGTGGTATCCTCATGTTGTACGGGATGGGACAGACAGGGGGATTGGGACAGGTCATGGATGGATCTGACTTCGACATCCCCGTCTTCTGTGTCGGAGCATGCTGCCATCAATGGGGTGTCACCTATGGTGCTGCTGCCACCAGAGGCAGTGCCTTCTGTGGCATCCGTTGGGGGGACCTGTGGTGGTGATGGTGTGGGCATGCTGGCTGCTGGGGTGCCTGTTGATGTTCCCTCCTCTGTGCTGCCACCTGATTTGTGCTGCTGCCGTGTCTTGATGCGTGCAGCTGAGGTGGAGGGTCTTTGGCCGTTGGTCTTGGCCCTCTTTGCAGGTGTGCTGGTAGGGGTGTCCTGAAGCTCGTCGTTTGGATCGGACCCTGTGGTGGAATAAAGGAGGGCGAGGGTTATTGATGGGTCTGTGGGAATTGGAATGGCATTGTATCACATGCATTGGGGTGGTACCTGAGGGTGATTTGGGTCGGGGCCTTGGAGGTGCTTTCATTTGTGTGTGGAGTGAGGGTGCAGTTGTTTGGCAGCCTGCAGTTAGGGTGTGCCTGCTGCACGTGCAGTGCGTGTTTTAGGGGTTTTTAATTATTTATGTATTTATTGTGGGTTTTAACGTGCGCTATCAGGCCGATGTGTGTGGACGTTCTCCTGGACATGTGTTTCTGTTGCACTATGTGGACACATGGTACTTCACATGGATGGACTTTGTGGATTTGGCATTGTTTTATCTGGCCCACCTACCTGAATCTTCGGATGTCTGCACTCCTTTCTCCATCCCCCCGACTCCCTCTATGCTCTCCATTCCGATGGTGGAGGCACAGATTTCTTCCCAGGGGGTCAACTTGATGGGTGATTCAGGACCTCCCCCGGTGGCTGTGGCAATGTTGCGGTTGGCAGAGAGTATGCTGCGGACGCGTATCCGCAGGTCGTCCCATCGCTTTCGGCATTGCTGTGGGGTGCGGGGTGCGGTCCCCACCGCACTTACCCGCTGTGCCACCAGAGCCCATATGGCCTTCTTGTTTGCAAGTGCCGTCCTGGTCATTTGCGTGCAGAAGACGACGGCAGCATTCTCCTGGAGGGTCTCTGTTAGCACGGTGAGTTCCTCACGGGAGAAGTGGACCTGCCGCTTGCGGTCGCACGCTTTCTTCGCTACTTTTCCCATTTTTCTTGGTTTCGCTAGGGTGGATGACAGGTTGGGGTGTGTCTCAGGGTAGTGTTTTTAGTGGTTGTGTGGTTTTAGTGGTTTTATAGGTGTACGGCGGGATGTTTCCCGTTCCGGGCCCATGTTTTTACTTCCGTTTCCGTATATTTACGGTCACCGTACTTTCCGGTAGGCGCACACTGCGGTGTCCGCTGTGATGGGTGGCGGTATTGCACCTAGGGCGCCGTACGGCGGCGGTGTGGGCCGTTTTGGGGTCATTTCCGCCATCGCGGACTTTGCACTTCCGCCATGCCGTGGTGCTCGTGCCCGATGGGTCGGAATGGGCCGCACTTTGCTCCTTCGTGCAATGGCGGAAACGCTATTTACGCTGTGGCGGTCCGGTCAGTCACTTTCCGCCAGGGTCGTAATGAGGGCCAATGGACTGAATCACATAATGCAGGACTCTGGCAAGCAGATTTTTAAGTTTGGTCTACTCCTTAAAGTTTTCAACTTCTGCTTTACTCTTTTAATATCTAATGGAAACACTATTTGAAAACCATGCCCCACTTATAATATTTTTAAAAGGTTTAAAGTAATTCCTTTGGTTTGGTGGAAGGGGGCCCCAAATATGTCCATGCCCAGGCACCCAAAACTGCTTAACATGGCCCTGCTACCCATGTATGCTCAGTCATCTGACACACACATTCTGTCACACACAGTGTCCAAACATGCACCTTTGATTCGTAAGACACTGTACATAACAGTATTACATAGGGGTCGTAATTCTACAATTGTTTTTTTTATCCTCTGTCTATTCCTTGCACCGTGTGTAAGGTAGGAACATCTCTCCATGTAACTAATACTAAGTTCTATGTAACTACACTATTTAAATTGTGAAATGCACGATGAAATCCTAACAGTGTCCCGCCTCAAAACTTTTTTTTCCTGCATTCTTTTCGGAAATTGAAACTTAACGTTTCTGCCTTTCAACAGGACAAATGTTAATTGTAATTTAGCATTGACCGCTACGCATAAAATTGCTAGAAGGACATACATTGTGTGAAATAGAAAAAAAAAGAAAAGATAACTTTAACTATATTCAGAGCTGACATGTACCGCCAAGGTAGTCTAAACTGTGTGATACGTCGTACAGATCGACTTCCTGTGGAAAGAATCTAACCATGGAATTTCCAGAAAATATGTAAATTGAAGTTTACATAACATTTTTATTGGGATTAAAAATGAGTAGGATAGAGTGCTGTATGCATAATTATTAATGGATGGTGGTGGAAACGTCTGTGTGCACTGTGCTCGGTTTTCTAACAGTAATCTTGCACACTTCGTTACAATGACATCTCTTCTGGGTTCAAGCAGAATGATTGCTATGATTGTTTTTCATTTCCTCCATGTGGTTCTCCATCCCATTCAGAGCTATACCTAATTCACAACGCTCAAATTCTATGGAACTCGTGGTCTCAAACAGGACACCTTGTTTTCATTTGTGTATTGAAGATTGGCTGTGTTGTGCCTTTGACTGGATTTCGAACAGTTATGAGTTATACACTAGCTTATTATATTAAAATAAACAACAGCTACTTAAATGTATTGTTATTGCGTTTCATTCACAGATACATTCTACCGTACTGCCTGTGTCACCGCTTCCAAGTTCCTACAGACGGTTCTGGAACCAACAGTGCAGGATTACCATAGTAGTGTTTTCTCACTTACATTTTGTGGCACGATAGATATGGCCCTATATGTCCATTTGCGTTTCCGGCAATAAAGAGCAACATGTCAGCATTCATGATGTAAGAAGCTGTAGAAACAAGAACTTTCACCTTTCAAAATGTTAAAAAAATTGTGTTCTCCCACACGGACCACCAAGGACCATCATTAAATTGTTTTGCTAATTTGCCATACGGCAAGACAAGGACACAAAAGCACAAAAAACATTGTCAGCTCCAAGTTACCTGCAAAACTTTAAAAATCGTTAGTTTCATGGAGCTTACAATTTCTTGTGAACATTTTTGAAAAATAAAAGCACTTGCAACATTGCACACTATTGTTGATGTGTTATTGAAATATTCACTTACAAAATACTATTGATGGCAAGACAGAGAAGGTACGCTGTGTGTGACCAGGTCTGTTTTATCTTGTGTTTATCTTCCTGTTTCTGCAGGCGTAGGTGTTGATATGGCACATTGTACTATGCTAGCCACAGAGGTAATGCAAATAGCTGGAGCGGATCGTAGGCACAACTGATGTTACGGCCTACGGCCTCTGGCCATGCACCCAGGTCGGTCTGTATGGCCTCCGGCCATGCACCCAAGAGTCTAGCACCCACCACAACATAATACAGCCTGCATGCAAACATCTGCCCAGTTACCACAAACATAACACCGCCACCTGAAGCCCTACCCACTTTAGTTCACATACTATTGAAGTACTTCCAACCAATGCACAAACTCTTCAATACATGGCCTCTGCACCAAAGGCTTTATGAACTGCCCGCAACCAATACATCATAATACAGCAAACTACCCAAGAATCTGTTCAGTGGCCACAACCCAAACACATAAACCATCCACCTAAAGCCCTATCCACTTCTGCACATATGGTATTCCAACACTTCACCCAGTGGGCACACCCCTGGACTGTTGACTCCATCACCTCCAGACATGCACCCAACACTGTAGTACCTGGTCACAACCACCACAACATAACACACCCATTCACCCAAAAATCTGTACATTGGTCACAAACCACAAACATAAGCCAATAACCTGAAACCCTGTCCACTTCTATACACATAGTATTCCAATGCGAACAAGCAGTCAGCACACTCTTCAATCCATTGTTATCTTACTTCTTTGTAATCTGGACATTGCATTCTGTACACTTATTTGTGCATTCCATACACCACTATCACAATGTTGACAACATGTCTATATTATGTTACAGTGGTTGTGACCAGGGCTAAGACTCTGCTTACCACACACAAAAAAGCATAATACACCCTATACAAACATCCTCATATCATCTACAATTCACTCCCCTTCCCTAATTAAGCCTGCCTGCAGTCAGAGCATAAACTGCTCACCTCAGGACCTTTCCTACCCTAATGAAGGCTGCCTGCCTGAGTACCCATCCGCGAACAGTCGTACTATTTGTGGACACCATGCGCACACCACCGTCTTCTTCCACCTAAAAAAAAAAACATCATATGAATCATTTTTCACTCGCCCACCCTTTCCAGCCCCTCTTCCCATCTCCAGATGCCTCAAAGCATGTTTTTTCGCCACCGCACTATCCTCGGATACAACATGGCGGGTGTTTCTGAAAATTGTGACGCACATCACTCTTACTGCCTGCCAATCAGCGGACGCGCCTTATGTCCGGAGACATCACGCTGCCCTCTGGAGTTTTTTTCCATTTGTCTATGGAAAAAAAACATTTGGGACCCCCCTATAACTTTGCCCCCCTTGACGAAACCTCACCAAACTTGCCAGAAAAATTCTGAGCAGGCCATACACTTTTTTTGCAAAGTGTGGTGAGGATTCGACCAGGGTGAGCAAAGCTATAAACCTCCGAAAAAGTGGTCTTCCTATGGGTTTAGCAACTTAACCATAACTAGACGCCTGCTACCGCGGGCCTTGTTATATTTATATATATATATATTCAATGAAATAATTTGTTAAAGGGACGTTATGGTTAAGTTGTGCTACTAAAAACCTATGAAATTCAGTGAAAAAACTTTGTTAAAGGGATGTTATGGTTCCAAGGAAAACTGAAAAACCCCTGAAATTCGCCAGTTATGGTAAGCTAAGCAACCGTAACTCATGCCACCACCGTGCACTGCTAAGTCTAACACCCAGGACATCAAAGATGACATCACAAATGTCATTGATGACATCACTGATGACATCACATGTGCATTTACCTTTCATGGAAAGTCTGCACAAGGGATTCTTATTGTAATGTTAATAAAAACAAGTGTCAAGGATCATTGGAATAAATATCATGAGGTACGTAGTGCATTAGGTAATGGACTAATCCAAATCGTTTTTTTTTCCCATATGCTAAGGTACACATGTAGTAACATAAGTATAGTGTGCAGCCGACATAATAGAGATGCAATATTAATAATCTTGCCATGTTAAATACTAAAATTATAAATGGTTTCTTATTAGAGTCTTGCATACTGTGAAACATTTAATAAGAACCTAATTAAACCCACATACTACATTATTGCATTACTGCACACAAAACACAAACAGACAACAACACATTCAAATAGAGAATATACAGGGAAAGTGAAGTAAACAAAAAAACAGCAGTATTACCCGACGATCTTCATAACCTAACTGATTATCTTCATATACAGAAATGATTGCTCTGCTTCAAAGCTAATACTTGCCTATGTATAACTATCACATATTGTGACTAGACCCTAAGGAAAGGAGTGTAAGTGCAATGTGTATAAATATGAGCATATCCAGGGAAAGTACAGCAATAAAAAAACAACAGAACTATAAGACAGTGTTGATAACCTTACTATTCATCTTCATACATAGAAAGCATTGCTGTCTTCCAAGTCTGTTTTCCTCTTTGTATATGTTTCATATGCTTTGAGTGGACCCTAAGTGAATTACTGTACGAACATATTTGAAGTATAAGTCTACAAATATAGTACTTTGTACTGTAGTATAGTGAATTTTTAGTTCCTGACTGTTACTGGCCTAGATATATCAGTAAAGGAAAAAAGAGTGAGCCAGACATGTGATGTCAACAGTGATGTCATCAATGACATTTGGGATGTCATCTTTGATGTCTTGGGTGTTTGCCTTAGCAGTGCACAGTGGTGGCGCGAGTTATGGTTGCTTAGTTTACCATAACTGGCGAATTTCAGGGGTTTTTCGGTTTTACTTGGAACCGTAACATCCCTTTAACAACGTTTTTTCACTGAATTTCATAGGTTTTTAGTAGCGCAACTTAACCATAACATCCCTTTAACAAAGTTTTTTCATTGAATTTCATAAGATTTTATTAGTGCAACTTAACTATAACGTCCCCTTAACAAAGTTTTTTCACTGAATTTCATAGCTTTTTAGTAGCGCAACTTAACCATAATGTCCCTTTAACAAAGTTTTTTCACTGAATTTCATAGCTTTTTAGTAGCACAATTTAATAATAATAACTCTGACTTTATGTACATGTCAAATTGAACATACTGAACCCCCTCTACTGAGTTTGATATCCGCAAACTCTTTTAATGTCCGCGGACATGTTCGGACAACAGCACCACTACCCAAAAACTCTGGGTGGGTATATTTAATTGTTATATCATAACATATTAACATTTTACAAATTCACAAACCAGCACACATACACATTATATGTAGTAATACATAAGAACTGTAACCCACATATGTAACACACTAACCATTCATTTAAATACAATATGTTCTAAAATGGAATATACCAAAAGAAGAAAGATAGGCTTCCAACATAATTACCTCACAGACTCTCCACAATCAAGAACAACAGCAGATCTACAGACCACTTACAACACACCTTACCTGAAATAGTAAGTGTACTACATTTTACTCATATATTTATAAACGTTCTGTATTAGATCAAAAAAATGATATTATGTTTTTTTTCTCACAGAAATGTCTAGTACTCTGGAGTGGCTAGAGGAGCATTTCCCACATGAGGAAATATCAGAAGATAGTGAATCTAATGGTAGACACTTTACAATATATACCATTTAATTATTATTATTTTATATAAATGTAACATATGTATTATTTTTTGTACATAGCATACCAAAATAGAAAGCACTATAGAAAAAGATGTTATGGATGAGACTCTTCACAGCATACAAGAAAAAATGGATCTACTGTTGGCTAATTTTAATAATTTAAAAAACTTTGTGGAAGATCTTTTTAAACAAAAGACCACGTACCATTGTCCCACATGCACCTGCCCCCCTCACCATATCCCAGTCAATTATCCCCAAACCCTCTCCATGAACCAAAACGTTTTGATGAGACTTCAATTCCTTCTTCACCTCATACAAATCCTGTTGAAACCCCTAATTCTCCTATTTTTGTTTCAGTTTCTGCCTCACCTTCTCTGTCAAAAATTAATCATACATGTTAAATAAAGTTACATTTTTATATTGTGTTCTAATTTATTTCATGTTTTTTTTTAAAAAAACAATTTAGGTGTCCACGGACAGCGCAGGTGTCCTGAAGAACATTATACCTGTCCGTACTGTTCGCTAGCAAGTTGAAACTGTTCTAAGAACACTCTCCGTGTCCTGAAATGTTCGTAAATAAACGAAATGGGGTGCCCTGAGAATGGTGTGGCTGTCCGTTTTGTTCGTAGGCAGGTTGAAACTGTTCTAAGAACACATCATATGCCCTATAATGTTCGTAAATAAACGACATAGGGGTGTCGTTAGAACACTAAACCTCTCCGCAATGTTTGCAAACAAGTTGAAACTGTTCTAAGAACACACGCAGTGTCCTGAAATGTTTGTAAATAAACAAAATAGGGGTGTCCTGGGAACGGTATGCCTGTCCGTTTTGTTCATAGGCAGGTTGAAACCGTTCTAAGAACACATCATGTGCCCTATAATGTTCGTAAATAAATGAAATAGGGGTGTCCTTAGAACACCATACCTCTCCGTAATATTTGCATACAAGTTGAAACTGTTCTAAGAACAAACACGGTGTCCTGAAATGTTCGTAAATAAACAAAATAGGGGTGTCCTGCGGACGCTATGCCCGTCCGTATTGTTCGCAACCAAGTTGAAACTGTTCTAAGAACACATGTGGTGTCCTCAAATGTGCGTAAATAAACAAAACAAAGGTGTCCTGGGAATGCTATGTCTGTCCGTATTGTTCGCAAGCAAGTTGAAACTGTTCTAAGAACAAACGCCTGTCCGTAACTGTTCGTTTGACGTGTGACGCACTTTTAATTACTTCAGGACCCGAACAGTGTCCATAGAACATCAACGCGCATGCGCAAACCAATGTTCGTGCTTTTGGTGTCCTGCGGACAGCTGCTCCCTTCGCGGACATGTTCGCGAAGCGATCATGTGACCGCACCCACGGTGATCGTGTGTTCTGAATGCGGCCACTGTTCATGTCCCCGAACAATTTAAAAGTACATTTTCAAGTAATCCACAATATTTTTCAATAAAAACTCACCATAGCACAAGTCCCACATACTCATCCTGAGTTTCTACATACTTTTTGAAACTTGTACCTTTTTTTTGTGTTCGATCTGTCCGTGGACAGTGCGCATGTCTGCGAACTGCGTACAAGCACCCCTTTAAAAGACCACGCCCTATAGCTTATTCTCATTGTGTTTCTGGCTATTCTACAGAGCATAGCGAATTTTACTGCCACCCGCAGATTTCCATCTTGAACCTGAAGGCATCCATGGCTGCACTGCTGCCACCTGGTGCTGCATCTGCCTAAGCACCACCCCCTCCACCACCACCACCTCCCCAAGGGCCTGAAGAGGGGAACAGGAGTGAGGATGCAGAGGAGGAAGAAGAGGATGACGAGGATGAGGTAGTTGAACTCCCTACTACCCGCACTCGGCGTGAGTCTTGGGCGTGGCGGTTATTTACCATTCGTGGGAATGGTCCTAAGGTTCATGTGAACCAAGTCACCTGCAACAAGTGCAAAATGGTACTCATTCGCGGGAGGCTTGCTTCGTACAGTTTTGAGACCACTACTATGAAGCAGCATCTAAGGTCATTGAACACTGGGGCCATTCGCAGGGTTGTACCTTGCGAGGAGCGTAGCAAGTTGACTTCCTCTACTTCATCCTCCGTTTCTGATCCTGTCACCACAAGGAACACTCCTGTGGGACAGCGTATTCCTCAAGCTGCCTCACAGGCCATACACAATGCTGATGACCCTTACCTTTCGAGGGTCACAGTTGTGTGTATGTACTGCAGGGGGGAGCGACTTCGCAGTGCTTTTGAGACTGTTGTCTCAGAGCACGAGAAGATCTGCTCACTACCCAAAGAAAACCCACTCTACATCTTCCTCTCTCAGCACGCCCTTTCTTATCCCTGTGGTTGGTGTCCCCCCCTTTACCCTCCTTTCCCCTCATCTCCTAGTGTGTCTTGTATAAAAAACAACAAAAAATATAAAACAACAAAAATAAAAAAAATAAGGCTCTTTTCAGAGCCGCCTTTCACAGTTAAAAAATAGAAGTGAAAATAAATGAAGCAAGGCCCTTTGTATTTCTTAGATGTCCGCGGACAGTCCGCGGACATCTAAAATTTTGGGGTGCTACCCTATCTGAACAATTGCAATTTTCTCTGGGAGGAAGTGGTGGCTCTGAAAAGAGCCTTTTGGTGGTGTTTGTGTTTGAAAAATTATAAATACTCAACACCTACTACAAAATGGATGCTGTAATTCTAAAAAAGGTTGCAACGTATTTTGTATATTTCTCAGAAAAATCTGATTGCCAGCATAATTTAGATGGACTCCATCTCTGCGAAAAATGTATGTACTACGAAACTAATATTTTCGTTGTGAAAAGAGGACATGCCAAAATCTCTTAGAAAGGCACAAACAGCCTTATTGACATTGCACCTTGCTTTCTCCATTTGTGGACCAAATGAAGAAGAACGAAGCCACGTTTGTCTCTGCGCAATCCGTGAAAAAATTACTTGAGAATTTGGAAACATGTCCATGACCTTCCCAAGTCCTTCTTTCATTGCAAATTGCAAAGAAATTCCAGACACATGTCCTAAACTGTTCCCTCCACAATGAATTACAATTATGTCTGGATGTTGCTCTGTCTCCAAAGTAGCACAGAGAGGTAGCAAGTCCAACCACTTCATTCCATGTACTCCATGCCAGTATACTTCCACATGTTGAAATCCAAGATCTACAGCTACTCCACAGCTTTCTACATGCACCTTCAACCAATGTATCCACGAATCTCCCAAAATCCAAACAATCTGTTTTCTGAAACACACAGCCATAGCTATCTGTTCTTCTCTCAGCAAAAAGAGTATCTGAGAAACTCTCTACTGGCACAACACACCCACTAAACTTTCCTGACCAGTCCCTTTCTATGCTCATTCTAATTTGCATGGCTTCCCAACCCAAAAATCCCCGGATTTAACACCCGATGTCCGTGAACTACCGCCATGTTCGCGGACATATCGTAACATGGACAGCCCTTCTACCATTTCCACTTCACTCTCTGTGCCATTCCCTCATTGGATGTAGCTAAGAAGTCACATGACCATCTACCAATCACATAGAAGACGTCTACATATAACTGCATCATCATAGATCAGCACTGCAAATGTACTGTGAATCTCTCTTGAGTACAAGTGTCATTTCATTGGAAAGCATCTTCTACAAGAAATACTGTACAAGTCTCCAAGATTTCTACTTGCAGCTCCATGCATATCCATATGCATGAACACAAACTGCAGGTTTGTATATTTTCTGTAAAGTACATGTACAATTCTTCTAGTTTCATATAAACAGATTAACTGACTTTTACCTTGTATAATCTGTAAAATGAATTTACTGTCTTTTTTTCCATCTCCTAAAATCAACTGTCACTTACAAACCTTTATACTATTTAATTTCTTTTTACGCACACATATTCAAATCATGTTGAAGTAACATTTTTTAAATAAAATATATAGACTGCATATAGTCAAACAAAATGCATGTACACACTATGTTCAAATCTCAAACAACAATACTTGTACAATAACATAAACATTTATTTATTTATTTATTTACTTACTTATATTTATATAGCGCAAGCATCCCATGACATTGAGGCACTATTACTTGCAAGAGCTTAGTTACACGAATAGTGGTATTCACTGGTACATTATGAATTCCACAAGACATAGTAAAGATATTTTGTTTGCTACAGTTAGTCATTGCAATACAGTTTATTCATTAAGAACATATGATATGTATTCAACTGGTGCGACGTATCTTAAGTGAATAAGATAGTTTTAATGGTTTTGAGGATGTCACTTAAAAAAATCAATGTCTAAATTAAAAATAGTGCTATATACAAACAAAATTACTAATTTGTTTCTTTTACAATAGCAGTGAAGACCATTCTCCTGAAAAGAAGCAGCCAAATTTGAAGTACAAAGGACAACTAAGAAATAACCTGCTTATTTTAGAAAAAAGTAAGTTGAATACCAGCATAATATTTGTATTATTACTCAAACACACTCTAAGGTTAATTCATGCTATTTCTGTGCCTCAAAATAGAGATTGTGCGCCATTCTGTCCAAAAATCCCTATTTCTTAAACAGCGATTTACAGCCAGAATGGCCCACAAATTCCTATTTTTGACACACAAATTACCCAACTCAGCTGCTATAATTTTGATGTTATAGAACAAGCAACTGTTTTAATGGTATAGCATTAGATTTACTATTTGTACTTCTCCACACCACCAGCTTACTTTTTTCTGTCATGTGAACCCCAGTTTAGTAACACATTAATTCAAGAATACCCATCTCTACTAGTTGTAATTGCCCAATGCACAATCACACACCATTGCATACATCTTTATCATCTTACTCAAACACTCATGCACACAGCACACATACACTGCAGAACACTCCAACCCATACCTTCTTTATTTTTTTCAACAGACCCTAAAGAATGCCTACCAAAAATCAAGTCCATAGAAAGCAACGCAGAAGCAGAGCAAATGAAAATAGAAGTGTCCAACATAAGAATCCATCTCTAGCAGAATTTGTAAGAAAAGTTGAAACAAAACAGCTAATACAGTCATTTAGTGAAACAAAAGAAGTTACAAGTACAGAAACTTTGCCTCCTCTATCAAAATGTAAAACAAACCAGAAAACAATTAACAAAAAATCAGCTATCACTACAGATAAAACTGCTTCTATAAATCGTGATGTAGTGCAAAGTAAGCATACCAAGAAAAGTATTTTAGCCAAAATGTTCCGTCACAGACTCCTTCAAAATCTTATAAAAACAGGAGAGAAAACAGGTTCAATCATTAAAACCTATCGTAGGAAATTAATCTTAGAAGCGTTGATAGACAGTGCAATTCTTCTCAAAAGAAAGTTATTTATTTTAGTGTTAATCAAAATGAAACCACTAACAAAACTAATGATTAAATTACAAAAAAGACTTCTCAATAAACGAAATGTCAACAGAATGAACTTTTTAAATATCTGTGGATGTGAATGGAGTCACACTACAAGCACAGAACCATACTTTAATGAAGAAGCATACAAACAAAAACAAACAAATACAATTGCCATACATAGCAGTGGTCGAGGTTATGAAAAAGTTGATAATACCATAATGGAACAAGAAGTATTGCTTACAAAAATATGCCCTGAAAACTTAGAATTACCTCTCCATTCAACTGAATCAGAACATCTAGTGTACAAATGGCCATGCACGTCAATGTGTACATTCCCAAAAAAATGTTCAAGTCTTTACGCCAATTCCTCAATCAATATGTGAAAGGCAAAGACAAAATCAAAATTAAACTACTGCAAAATATGGATACCTGTCCAGTGCGCAAGTACACAGTACTACAAGGACATTCATTGGCCTGCATTACAGGACCTATTTGCAAAACCACCTTCCATGATATCAAAAGGATATCAACACATCATTCAACTATAAGAAATTTAGTCTATAAACTGTACTATGCTAAAAGTCCTGCTTTAGCACTAGCCAATTTAAATAACATTCTTCTACATGGTACAGCAAAAGACCTACTTGAAGAAATCGACTATATCCACAAAAAATATTTTGGAAGTGAAAGTCACTTACAAAATGAAATAGCTTTAAACCAAATTAGCAACAATTCTACGCATGGCAACCATTTACTACACACATACAAAAAAGAAATACTAAAATTTAAAAGTACATCAGCTGAAGTACCAAATCATGTGTGTGTATGTTGCTGCAGAACTTTTTATAAAAGTAACACAAAAACTGTAGACCTATCATACAAAATAGAAGACAATGAAGATTCTAAATCGTTTGAATTAGCTCTCTACCTTATAGCAGAAATCAAATACGAAATAACTGACCCCTTAATACTTTGCAGTTACTGCACTACAAAACTAGACAACAACCAAACTCCTTCACATGCTATCACAAATAATTCGGAATTATATCCACTACCAAAACCCCTACAACAACTTAATTTATATGAGAGCATTATAATTCAAACAGTACACCCATTTCAAACAATAATACGCTTCCAACCAAAAACAGCAAAATTACCTCCCTCTGAATTAGTGAAAGGTATTTGTGGAAAAGTAGTGTATTTACCATTAGATCTAAAAGAAAATGTGCGCACTCTAGGAGCGTAACGTCCAATGCAGCAATCTTTAATTATCTTAGTAAATGGAGCACCTACAAAAGACAAAAAAATATGGGAACAGCTAGTAGATTTACCTAAAGTTTGACAAGCCTTGCAATATCTTAAAGAAAATAATGAATACTACAAAGAAATTAATATTGAAGAAAACTTGAAGGATACAACTGAAATAATTCAAGAGACACAAGAAGCTGGTCAATTTGAGCTCCTAGATCCTGCTACAATATCAAATACTTTACAGCATTATACAATTCATCCATTGCACTCTAATGACACCATAGAAGATGCACTAGAAACATACCAAATGCATTAAACAAAAGGTTCACCAATTAGCATATGGGAAAAAAGTATAGAAGCACGTGCTTTTCCTCTACTGTTTCCTACTGGCAAAGGAGGAAGGTACGATGATAGACCTATGCAAATATCAGCATCAGAATACCGCTCCTTATGGATGTATCCCAGATTTAGACAAAATGTGGAATACATATTCCACCTACTCTTTGAAAGTGAACTAGCAACTTTATGTTACAGAGTTGAACACACATTAAATTCAGGAGCACACTTTCAAAATATGACAGCTACACAATTATTACAAAAAGTACAACAAAAAGATGAGGTTTTACAAGCAAATCTTACAAATCTATTAGCAAATATGCGTAGTACTAAAGAGTACTGGTTTCAACGTCATGGAGATGTACGTTGTATGATCAGAAACCTTGGCCCACCCACTTGGTTTGTTACATTAAGTTGTGCAGAATATGCATGGGAAGATTTACATGCTTTCCTACACATATCTAACGAAAACAAAACAACCATAGATGTACTAACACCTGGAGAACTTTGTTCTCTGGATCCTGTTAATGTTTCAAGGTATTTTCACCGTTGCTTCATTGCTATGCTACACTTTATTTGTAATAAATCTGTTCCTTCCCTTGGAGAAGTGCAACACTTCTTTTGGAGAAAAGAATGCCAAGCCAGAGGAGCACCACATATCCACATGCTTTTATAGATTAAAGATGCCCCTAAATTTGGACAAGACAGTGATGCCACTGTTTTACAGTTTATTGAAAAATATGTCACTTGTGAAATTCCATCAGAAGCCACAAATAGTGATCTTCATGCACAAATTTTACAATTTCAAAGACACAAATGTGGCAAATATTTTCGTTGCAAACACAAAAACAAAGGGAAATACTACACCAAATGCCGGTTTGGTTTCCCTAGGCCAGTTTCAAATACAGGTCAAGTGAACAACCTCATGTCTTCAGTTAGACATAGGCCCTCATTACGAGTTTGGCCGGTAGCCATGCCGCTATTGGCGGCATGGCTGCCGCTGAAATCGCATCCATGTCCGGGTCCTCGGAATGAGGACTTACCGGGCCATTCCGAGTTCGGATGGCCCGGTAATTCCTCCCTCAAGGACCCGGACACGGTCCTTCACCATTCCCATTTCAGCCCCCATAGGACTGAATGGGAATGGGAGAGGGAGCAAACAACGGGCCATAATGAGATGGCCCGTTGTTTGCTCCCTCTTCCCCTCGCGGGACCCGGTAAGCACGTCTGGTTTTCCCAGGCATGCTTAACGTGTCCCGCGAGGGGACCTCGTAATGTGGCGGAATGGGTTGAACGGCGCCGTCACCTTTTATGGCGTCGTTTAACCCTTTCCGCCAGGGTCGTAATGAGGCCCATAGTGTTAAAGGTAAGTCACCTAAAAATACATATTACATAAAAAGAACAGAAGAAGAAAAATATATCAACGATTACAATGCAATCATTGCCCACTTATGGAATGCAAACATAGATGTGCAGTACATTGCAGACAATTCCACTGCAGTTGCACGATATGTTACAGCATACTTAACCGAAGCAGAAAAAACAGAGCTCCAAGACCTCTGGAATGACCTGTCATCAGATAAAACAGTGTCACAGAAATTATACAGCTTGGGCATAAAAATGCTCTCCCATAGGGGATGTGGATCCTATGAAGCAGCAGATCGTTTAACTGGTACTGCATTATATGGTAAATCTGAAAATATAGTATGGCTAAGTCTTGGTCCTGCTAAATCTAGAAAAAGAGTTCTAAAATCATACGAAGATATAGAAACAATAGCCAAACATGATCCCAACAGCCAAGACATTTTAAAAAACAATTTATTGGACACATACTACCCAAACAGAGGTAATACTTTGGAAACCATGTGTCTATACCACATAGCCCAAAACTTCACATAGAAAAATAATATTAAAGCTGATGAAAAAAAAGTAAATACAGAGTGACAAACTGTGAAGGCAGCTTAGTAAAACTCACCAAACCAAATTTAATTAATCATATCAAATTGTCATTAAAGAATCCTCAACATAAAGAACTATATCACATGTCCCTGCTACATCTCTTTAAACCATGGAGAAAAGAAGAAGAAATACTAGATAACTATGACTCATATGAAGACGCTTTCAAAGCAAATGAAAGCACTATAACTGATGTAAACTTTACACAGTACAAAACAATGTTGCACAGTGAACAGCAACACGAAGAAGAACTGCAGGCCCAACTAGATAAGGACACTCCTGACCGTAGTCAACCTTCTGTAAGAGGAAGCCAAGAACCACTGGGAGAACAACTAATAACAAATGAGGCAGAATTAGCTATGACAGAAGTAGAAAACACCATTTGTTAGTATGAAGATAAAGAAGACTTAACTATGCTACAATCAAAACTAAACAATGAGCAATGTAGCATTTTTCAAGAAGTAACAAAAGAAATTGCATATGGTGTACAACAGGAAAACAAAGAATGCACCTGCCAAAATTACAAACCTATACTATTGTACGTCAGTGGTGAAGCTGGTTCTGGAAAAACATCCCTAATCAAAATCATCAATAAGTTCCTTCAACAATTGACAAACAACAAACTGTCAGCTGTTGTCACTGCCCCCACAGGTTTAGCTGCCTACAACATAAGCGGTGTCAGTTTACACCGATTACTACTCCTGCCAGTAGAACACCAAAACAAATTAGACTATTACAAACTTTCTACAGAAG
Organism: Ambystoma mexicanum; assembly: GCF_040938575.1. Lineage (NCBI taxonomy): Eukaryota > Metazoa > Chordata > Amphibia > Caudata > Ambystomatidae > Ambystoma > Ambystoma mexicanum. The sequence goes on from NC_090941.1 coordinate 10,469,068, forward strand.
CTGCAATGGAACTACGCAGAGTATTAAAACAAATGAAAATGCTACTAATAGATGAAGTGAGCATGGTGTCCAACCTAATGTTGGCTTTGATTCACCTCAGATTACAAGAAGTACTCAAAACAAACTATGAAGAGCTCTTTGCAGGAAAACACATTATTGTTTTCGGAGATCTTCTTCAATTGACACCAGTAAAAGGTGAGCCTATTTCTAAAACATTAGGACACAAACTCTGCCGTAAAACTGTTGGCAGCATTGGAAATGTCAACCTTTGGCAACATTTCCAATACAGAGAATTAACAGAAAACATGCAGCAATCTGCAGATCTCACTTATGCCAACATCTTAAAAAGTATCAGAGTTGGTATACTATCTAAAGAAGCACAAGCAATATTGAAAACCAAGCACATTCATGCACTTTATGGCGATAATGCATGTGCTACAGATGTTATGGAACAATTAGCCCATAAAAATGTCAATTGTATGGCCTTAATGCCAACTCTTGCAAGCTGTTTCAAATTCAATTAAATAATGTTAAATAAAGAAATGCAACCAATAATGGAAATTAGCGCCACGGACAAACTAGATGTACATGGTATGACACTACCCATGTGTGAGCAAGCCACAACAAGACTAAATAGTTTAGAAAATTCAATCTCCAACACAGCTGAGTTGGAAAAGATATTAAAATTATCCTTAAATTGCAGAGTAATGCTTAAACGTAACCTTGACGTGGACCAAGGACTAGTTAATGTAGCACTGGGTACAGTTGTTGGCTTTCAAACATACCCATTCAGTTTGTCAATATTCTCTTTGACAAACTTTCAGAAGTAAAAAGGACAGGATGCTCAACAGCTCGATTCTTTCTCTTCAAAGACATGTATGAACGCAAAGAACAATTTTCTCTAACTCTTGCATACGCAGTCACCATTCATAAATCACAAGGTCTTAGCTTAGACAAAGCAATGACAGACATTGGTAACACAGTCTTTAAAGAAGGCATGAGCTACGTAGCACTATCACACTTACGTACCCTTGATGGTCTATTTCTAATCAACTTTGATGCAAGTAAAGTAAACGCTGATATTCCTTGCATTTTAGAATACAATAGATTTCGCTCACTATACACCCCCCATCTAAACACATATTATGTTCCACAAAAAGTAAAACATTGTAAAAGAAATCTAAATCAAACAGAAATGCAACAGGATGTCACTGCAAATCCTCCAAAGAGAGTAAAAGAAACTAAAACTTCATCAAGTACCACAAACATAAAAGAACCAATTAGGGAAAGTAAACTAGGTACTTTGTCAAAGAAGGAAGACAAACTAAAAAAAATCAATCAGATACAGAACTACCGGGTCCATTTGAACTCTCAAATATAGTTGGAGTAAGTTGCTACGTAAATGTAGCAATGCATATTATATTTCAATTGCCACCAATTGTTGACAACATTTACTTACACGGTACAGACCAATTGTGTCTGCAAATGTTAGTACTTCATAGAAACGCAACACACAATCCTGACAACACGTATAGAGATTATGGAATAAGACAACAATTGGACTACTGTGCTGCAATGGTTAAATTCACTATAAACTTATAGGAAGATCCACAAGAATTTCTAATGTACTTACTACAAGTACTGGAAAATAAAAACATACCTATAAATGAAATCTTCCAGATTTTATACATGTGGAGACAGACATGCACTCTTGCAACAATGTGACACAAGAACAAATCCCTAATGAACGCTTTGTATATATATCAATACCTAATTGTGAATCCATTCCGTTTCAGCAACTTGTACAAAATGCAAACCATGTTAGATTATGTACTACCTGCAATTCGGATAATCGCTCCACCTTATTAATACAAACACATAGTAAATACGTAATACTAATGCTTCTACGTTACAATGCAGATGGTACCAAAAACAACTGCAAGCTGACTGGATTCACACATGGTCAAGATCCCTTGAAAAGAAAACCTTCACAACAATAGGTATAATCTACTACGCAGGAGCCACAACCAATTCAGGTCACTACACTGCATATATAAAAAAGAAATGTGGATGGTTTGAATGTAATGATAGTACCATTACTCTAAAGCAGAGATTACCAGCAAATCTTTCAAACGCTTATTTAATGTTCTTAAAACCAAAATGTATTAACTAAACTGTACTTAAACCTTATCTAAACTTGTAGTAAACAAATATAAACTGTTAGAATATTCCAACAGGTATCTAACTGCCCAAAGATTCTACAACAAGTAATCAGATAAATGAATACCACTAAACTAGAGCAAAAAATAGATAGTTAGAATACACCAACTGGTATCTAACTAATTTGTTACCGCCGATGTTTGCGTTCAACAGAAAACAAAGTAAACATGACGGCTGTATCGAAAGATTACGATGCACTTCACGCTGTGCCACAGCCAATTGGTGCAAGTGCAACATGGTCGCTGGCAGCACGCCACGGAATAGCCATTTGCAATCTTGTCTACGGAGCGAACAGGGAAGTGTGTCTGCCAGAGCAGACATAGATATCACTAATTTTTACATGCATACTTTTTTGGTTTTTCAGGTAACTACTGAATGGATTGTCACAAAATTTACAAAAGCACGCTTTCGTGCCCAAGCCCCGCCACTGGCGCAAATTTGGTGCAAATCTGTCCAGCGGTTTGCCCTGTAGCCGTGCGCAAAGTTTTCCCCCATTCAGTCTATAACTTTCCCCCCGCCTGGACCAAACATCACCAAACTTTGCAAAAAAATTCAGAGTGGCCCATATACTTTTTTTGCAAAGTTTGGTGAGGATTAGTCCAGGTGGAGCAGAGTTATAGGCCGCCCAAAAAGTGCTCTTCCTATGGAAACAGCAACTTAACCATAACTACACGGCCACCACTGTGGCCGTGATATATATATATATATAAAACTGAATTTGAAGTCAGTCCAAACTTTTATCTGGGTGTATATACATATATTAGTGTACATGTGTGAAATGTACATCTCCTACACATACGTGCACAGTTTGCATAGAAGGTCTACATTCATTCTGTGCATGTTTCAGACGGCTATATGAAAGCTTGCACTAAAGTGAGGTCTAACGTTTATGTACATTTTTAGATGTGTTGGAGGCATACATGAGTTTTATATTTCATAATTGCTTGCAATTTACATCTCCTACACGTCCCATATACACATGAAAACTCAGATGAAAGTCAGTTCTGACTTTCACGTGAGTTTTCGTAAATAAATATAGTAGTGAATATGTACAAAATGTTCTACATACATGTACCATTTGATCAATTTGGAATAAGGTAAGTGAGTTTGGGGATACTGGTATGAGGGCGGTGAGGATAGTGGGTCATGGATGTGTATAATTGTATCATCTGCAGACTGGGGAACTTCAGGCTATCCCCTGCGTAGTATAAGTAACATGTATCAAGATGGGTCCATGTACATGTGCTGATATTGTTTTCATTCATTGAAGAGCAGATATTGTAACAGTACAGAACACCAAAGATGAGTTGTGTTGTTGGTGTTTATTCCAAGGTCATTTGTGGACAAGAACTATGCCGACAGGTGTGTGGACCTCACCAGTCTTTTTCAGGGAAAATTACTGAATCCACTTTTCAAATGTGTCCTTCCAAAGTAATTGGAAATATGTCATGTTCTTTTTTTGGATGCAGGCATCTTGTGATGCCATTAAAGCTAATAAATCTAATGTCAGAATTAGGCTGAACAAGGCATAACTCACTGCAAAAGGCTGATACCAAAGTTTAGTCATTTCGGGTCTGACCTGCTCCCGACCCTGCCATCGTCTGGTGTTCGCGTGTCTAGCACATTCTAAAGCGAATGCCAGTCGATGGGAGGGTCGGAAGCTGATCGAGTTATGAGCATGGGATCATGTTGTCAGTGGCTTTAGGGTTCAGCTCCCTAAATGCAAATGTGTAAAAGTACTAGACTCAAAATTCCCAGAGCCAATGGCCACAGAACACTGAAAGTGCTTAATCTTGTCTGATCTTGGAAGGTTGGTTAGTATTTAGATTAGAGACCACCTGGAACACCATGTGCCATAGAAATGTGTTGCTCTATGTTCAGTAAGGGAGCCACTTCTCAATTTTCTTTTAAAAGTGCATACTCTTACTTTGGTTTTTATACATTTAGCTGACATATACGAGTTTTTACATTGTGTTCTTATACACAATGTACATCTCCTATACGGCTCATATACATATATTAGTTCTGACTTTGATGTGCGTTTTCATACTTATAGTAACGTACCTGCACATTCTATATGTATGCATATGGTTCATATACAGATGCACATTAATTCTGTGCATGCGTGATATACATACATCTAAAAACTGGAACATCGCAAAAAATGGCATGATCGATTTTTACAATATTTTTCAGTGCACCAAATCCTGATAAAATGTAGGTGCATGCCAAAAAAAGAAAGTGGCCAAATGTAAGATATTTGGGCCTAACAGATATTATTTCTCTATCCGAAGCATATTAAAAGCTGTTAAAAGCGGAATTAAAATGATATTTAAAAAACTATGAAGCAATTCATGAAAAAGCCTGAAATGTTCCATGGTGGAGAGGATGCCTCCAGAATGTACTGTGGGAATTCATATGTTTTTACCAAAGGGTTCAAAAGTTGTTAAGAAATCTTATTTTCTGAATCTCCATAGCAACCTTAACTATGACATACATGTTCATGTTCTTACTTTAATTATTTTAACAAAGTCATTTATTTACAAGCTTTAGTTGTATTTTCACCATTTCAACAGGCAGGGTTGACATTAATCCTTTGAAACATATAACAGTATTACAGCCCCTCCTGGACATCTTTTCTTCTTAATTTGTTCATGTCTGTTTACTTGAGTTGTAGTTTTGTTTACCTAGGCATGCATTAGATGTTGAACTCTCCCATACATTGCAGCCTTCAAGGTCTGAAGGGTACACTGTGTTAAGTGGGGCAGGTATCAGTGGAACTGAAGAGAAGGGAAATACAGAAGAAGAATTGGAAAAAAAACAGGCCACCCTGTTAGAGTGCTCTCAGGAAGGCAGGAGGGGATGGGACATTGTCAGTCCTGGTAGGTTCAGTCAATTTGAAATTCGGTATGTCAGTCCGGCCCCTTTGCAAGTTCAGTGGTGGCACAATCCTCATAGTAGCAGGCTTGTGCTGCTAGGAGGCCAAAAGAGGGGATGCGCAACTAGACACGTGTTAGGCCTTCGACATGTGAAGCCCAGTATCGTAAGTCTGTGTCAAATATGATATCAGGATTGTGCTACATCACCAGGGGTGTGTTTGACTTGAGACAGGTGCTCTGCAAGTCTCTGGGAAGCTTTTGGGCAGGGGCATTTTGAGGGCAGATGGGACTGGGTTGGAGGGAGTCTAGCAATGAGTCATTGCCTTAGAGACAGGGATGACATTTAGGGGTTCGCCAGTGGTCCCAGTTGCAACCCCTGAGGTCTCCCTTGCTACCCTTGTGGTCATCCTTGCTACCCCTGTTGTCTTCCTTGCTACCACTAAAAAAACCTTTTTTTCTTTTTTTTAAACTAATTGAAGCTCCTGGGCTGTGGCCAATGCTATGTGGCTCTTTGTTTCTAGAGTGGCTGGCCTTCTTGATCAGGCTTCTTAAAAAAACAGGGTGGTCCACAAGTGTTACTCTTTGAGCAGTGATCCTAAATAAGAAAGAATAGGACTAACAAATAATTTGTCTTTCCGGAATTCTATACAATAATTCCGAGACTCATTAAAGGTTTAATTAAAGTACACTTTGGGGGGTGAGTCACTGAATTAGTCTGTTCTTAAAGGAATGGTTCGGTCAAAATATTTTATTGCCCCTACGGGTCGGCCATGTGTTTTTAAGCCTAAATCGCTCGATTTTAGAAACATTTCCTATGGACCTTTTCCCGAGCTTTCGTCCATTAAACGCACGCGAAAACAGGCAGTAGGGCGCTGCCATTTTGTGAAAATCCGCATCTCTCTGGCTGACCTGCTTTTGCGGCACTAAATCATATCCTCCGCCCCTGAGCCTGACATTATCAAAACATTCATATTCCCCGCCTCTCTCTGTGACGTTTCTGTGCTGCGTAGGCAAACGCGCCCAGTCGTCTTCTACGCAACTTCACACAGAACCCGGAAACCAACACAGATCAACTCACAACACAGCGCGCCACAATTCGGAATATGAAACTGTACTTTAAAATCACAGCAACACAGTAAATTTGGTAAAGTACATTTATTTGACATTAAATGTTTATAGAATATTCAGCAAGTGCCATATGAACTCCGAAAGTCATTTATTTTCTTTTATCTCTATCCGCAAATCCGTAAAAGTTTATCGTGAGTCACGCGCTGTTCCTTTATGGTACACAGGGTGTTGGTTTTCGTTCAAAGAAGCACTTTTGTCTCACGTTGAACCGCAGGCTGTTCCATCAAGTAGGCACTAGGCCAGCGTAAAGGTAGATATGTTGCTTCTAGCCGCTAGTACCGCGTAAGGCCATATGGGCCCTTGGCGATCGTCCCATAAGATCATCAGGATTGTGCAGTTGTTTACATTAAGCTGCAGCTGGCGGTTAAAAAACCATCTGCCGGTGTCTGAAACTGGTGGCAGTGGCAAAAGGGAAGGATATACCTGTTTTGAAAACATAAAATGTATAATTAGTCTCGCCAGCCGATCTTTATTAATATTATTCATTTTATTTATTACGGCCGAGCTGAAACTATTTGCTTTCAAGGATAGTGCAATGGAGTATGTTTGGCTCTAAAATGTGAAAACTAACAAAATAAATCGAGGTTAGTACACAATGAGAAACTACTTTTTGTCTAAATGCGTGTGGAATGTGGACCTGCATGCCCATGTGCCCGCTACAAGGACGATCCCACAAACCTTTTCAAAGCTCTTCATTCATTCATTTATTCATGCACCCATTCATTAATTCTTCATTCCGGTATGAAAGCGTCTAAAGAGTTACTTACATTATATTTGCAATTTCCATTGTGTTTCTGCGTAATGCAGTCCGTAAATCCCACTGTGCTCTTGACAACGATTTTTCGTATACTGAACTAACATGAAACTGGGTCTAGTTTCAGAATTTTCTGCCTTATCGTCTCTTACGTTATTGCACCTCACACCCCCAACTTCAAATGAAGTTCTTTCGGCATGGTCCCTGTCTCTCAAGGTCAAAAAACAAAAGAACCTTATAGTGCCAGTGCGAGTTGTGGGCCTCTTCAGGGCGCGAGCTGAAAATCAAAGCCGCTGACCTTCACTAGAAATGAGCATACATTCTTTCTTTGCAACATCCCGTAGTAAAGCCATCAGTGAGAACTTGAAGTTTCAAATCCTTCTATGTAGTGCGCCTCAATGTGCAAATGCGAACTGGCTTGTCTCCCATCTGCAACGGCTCGCTTGGCACATTCTAAGGCCCCCAATTTTGTCCTCGTTGTCTGCGAACTTTGAAGCCCCAAAGAACCAAAACTATTGAGACTTTTAATTTTTTGGGGAAGGTCAGGGAAAGTATAAAGTACCCGAGAAGTTGAGTTGAAAGTGAGATTTATTGTTTGTTTGTTTTATTATTTGCAATACGCAAGCCTCCCCTCGGTTAACAGTGCCCAGCATTTAGAAGAGATTGCGAAAATTAGTTACATCAAAAAAAATATATACATACACATATAGACAAGGTCAGCAATATGAGGTGAATAGAGAGAGAATTCAAAGATGACTGACAGGTTGTTAGGCACCCAGGATGGTGAAGGTAGGGGATAGGGTTAGCGTACTTTGTATGCACACTGTACAATAACATTTATTTACAAAAAGACAATCATATTACAATTATTTAAACCGGAATTTGTACTTCACAAACAGCTCTCCTTTGGGTGGACATGGCACAGAGGCAATGTTGGGTGGCAATGGATCAGTGCTCTGCACAGAAATGTTCAAAATTCCATATCTGTGCTTCTCTAATATAGCAACAATAAGGCTTTTGACAAAGTTAAACTCCATTTCCTCATAGACTGGTTTGATCACCCATTGCTTACTTCTTTTTGAAAAGGCCTTAGTGTAGCGAGGCATCCTTACATTACCCTTAGTCCTAGATTGTTCACGGCCGATATTCTCGTTATGGGCCAAGACCGCTAGTAGAGTCCTATGTCTCATGCCCTGTATGCTGAAATGCAAGCGCTTTGGCTTGTACTTTAGGCACATATTGTGGAACACCTCCAAACCTCCTGTGTGACAGAATGCTGTCAGTCCCCTCAAATCTCTTGATAGAGTTTTATCGAAACAATCTTCTCAATGGCTCTGTGTGTCGGTGAAGATGGATTCAACCACTTCTTCTTCCGTGCCTCCACTGGGGACAAAGGGCCATGTTCACATCGGTGGAAATGTAGGTTTTCTGACCAGCGGTGCACGTTGGTACAGTGGTGCATCAGTGACCGCCATTTTTCAAGTAGTATTTCCACTGACCCTTCACAAGTTTTGGAGCTCCACCAAAGATGGTTGCTGATAGACTGGGACCACTCTGAAATTTTCTTATTGATTGATTTAGCAAGATGCCATACGTCAAATTGATGTTTGATATGTGGGAACTGCGCTCTCATTGTCTAGGCAATTGAAACGTGTTTGTCTGTGGCTATGAGGTCAATGTGCATTCCCCTCGATTGCAGATATTCCACTGATTTTATAAATTCTAGTTTCTCCATGGCCACTGAGGATGTACATTGTGTTACCTGCACGACCACCAAACTCACAATTTTCTTGCTATCCATGTCCTGAAAGTGGTAGGTGCAGTACTTGGCAGAAAATCCAGGGCTGTCACACCATCCATCACCGGATAGCCTGAATCGTTTGCCTTCGAATTTACTTGTTATAGACAATTGTTCAATTTTCGAAGTATCACTAATGGCCGGAAACAGATAATCATGTTGGTATTTGTAGTACTGCATTTTTTAAATGAAATGGAGTCCCACAAACTGAAAGAAAGACTTTAACTTTCTAAAACTGGAGCCAATAAAAAGTGGTGCAGCTGCACACAGTAGATTGCCTGCTGGCAGTTTCCCCAGCATCGGTTGTGCAGACCATGAGAACGTATGATGTAATCTACAGGCGGCATGTATTGTGACGTTACTGCCTTGTTTTTGACGAGTCACCTGAATCAATGGCTTCCCACATACTTTCCCTCTGATGGAATGCCCACATTTCAGCATACTTATAATATCCATCAAACAACTGTCGAATATTATGTATTTGCCCTCTTTCATTAGACTGTCATCCTGCGTCAAAGTTGTTTCAGCCTGTGACGTTGAGGCCATTTCACCACATTGGAAAGAAATATCGCTGCTATCAAGTTCTGATGCGTCGGTGAATGCTGCTGCTGGTTCATTCTCTGTCATTCTGCTACTTCAACATTGATGGGAGAACACAACAATGTCGACAGCTTTTTTGGTGGCAATTCTTTGGCAGGTGTAGATTGTGTGAATTGATCTGCGACTACTTCAGAGCTATCTTCAATAGATCCAGTATCATGTTGTTGCAGTGGTGCGATCGCACTGTAGCAATGGTCCAATACAACTTTACTGGATTCTCCGGACACATTCATATCATTTTCTGTACATTTGACATGAGCATCCCGAGTCTCAACACGCCGCGTCTGAATTAATAGTTCCTCCATAGCCTCCATAGTGTAAATGGTCTGGCAAGCAACATCTCTCATTCGCTTCACTGTCTGTGTACGTATAGTTCGTAGACCCACGGGTAACTAGAGGACAGATTGGAAAAGGGATGTTCAGTTTAAACACAAGATAAAGTATAGTACAATTGACTTGAAAAAAACATAAAATAGTCCCCAGCACAAAAACATTTCTAAAGTTATGAACTGTTTGTAACTAACCTTATTTTTGTTTCTTTTCTTTGCAACATTTTTGACTCGACCTTCAACATCTGCACGCTGTTGCTCCGATACGTATCCGCATGTCTCCCCTTCCTCTTGCTCTGCAATGACTATATTTTCTGTATCCGCATAAACAGCATGGAATGAGGCTCCATCGACTCCCTGAAACATAGTATTTTCATTACTGTGTATCAAAATATTGTTAGCATAAAACACACGTGAGGACGAACACACATGTACATCTCAGTAGCCAAACACGATTTAAACATTGTGTGGAACAATCAAACGACAAGTATTCGAGCTCTAATGACCTAGTTCGATGGAGCTGTCAGTATCCATACCTCGTGCTGCTGAAGAATATTTAGGGCTGTTGTCAATGTGGTGCGCACTTCTGAAAGCTGTTGCGCCGATTCGTATCCGCATGGTCCCGCTTCCACTGGAATTACTTGAATGTCAGGCTCCGCATCAAGTGCGTGGGTTGACGATTCAACAACTGCCTGAAACATAGTATTTGCATTAGTAAGGATTACAATATTGAAAACACAACACACGCTTGCGGTCGACCACACAGGTACATATCAACGGCTAACCACGGATGAAACATGGTGTAGAACAATCAAACGACAAGTGTTCCAGTCCTGATGATCACGGTCGATTGAGCTGTCAGTATCCATACCTCGTGCTGCTGAAGAACATCTAGGGCTGTTGTCAATGTGGTGGACGCTTCAGCATCTCCCTGAAGGACAGTACTTGCATTAGTATGGATAACACTAATTATAACTGAAAACAAACACGGGGGGAGGACAACTAAGATGTATATCAATTGGAAAGCACTAACCAAACAATTGGTAAAATAATCACACAATACATACAAACTCTTACTTGACATGCATAAAACAAGTCTGTAGCGGAATAGCCAAGTATGATTACCTGATACGCGCTAGAAGTGGTGGATAACTGCGAGCATGTGATGGAAGTAGAATGTTCTTGCTTCAGATTCAAGGGATAGTCAAGAAGTTGTAAAGGTAAAGGTTTGATAATGAAAAGCCACATTTTAAAATTGCCATGTAAGGAGACAGAATACTTGACTAATGCGCAATATAGCACAGTTCCCTGTGTCCATATATAGATTTCTGTTTGTGGGTTATGAAATCTGAAAATAATATATTGATAAATGTCATTATTCAAAAAGCTATACACTCATATCAATGTCGAAAGTATTACAAATTGGAAACAACACCTAAAATATCAATGAATCCATTCGGCTACCTACACACTACCTACACACTACCGCAAGGCCTAAAGCTAAAAACGGACACTTGACTCACCAGTGGTGGATTGTGGACAAATAGAGTGGGAACAGCGTTTGTGAGCAATTTTCGTGTCGATCACCGTTTATTCTTCTTTGTCACCCAAGATGTGGTGTACATGTTCGAGGGAAAGTGCCGGCTGCAGATGCGGTATCAATCACCCCTCTTGTCCTCAAAGACTTGTTGGACTCTACTTTCCAGCTCATCCAGTGGATATCCGCAATGTCTGACCCATTCTCTTATTCGATCAACAGTTTTTGGTAATACATGCATTGTAGTGCCTTCAGATTTAGCATGGGTCTTCGAAGGGCAACCGCTAATCGAACAGGCAGGCATTGTTGAAAATTCTGAAAAGTAAATATCAAGATTATTATAAAACCTTGCTGAATACAAATGGCATAAAAAAGTAAATGAAACATACCATGCTCAATGCAAGGTTTGTTTTGGTCGCCGGAACTATACCAGTTCATCATGTGCGGCTTAGTCTTTGCATAAGTTACAGACATTTTTTAAATTATGTGATTAAACTCTGAACATGTAACTCATCCCTTGGATGTTCTGTCTTGCACGAAAAGGAACCATGCTTACATTATAGACTAGACCCCAGAAGGATGCAATTCGATGCCAATTGACACAGATGAAAATAAATAGATCTATTGATAGCATAACAATTGAAACTCAAGTCAATAGCAATGAGCCCAATGACCATAGCTCTATTGGGTACTGTAATCGCAAATCGATCGAAATGTAAAAATGACCGAAATATGACTAGGATACTTGGCCTTACCTTGACCAACAAACAGTTGGATTCAGCAGGCTGATCAGTATGTTGCAGGAGAACAGGTAGATGGCCACAGGTAGCACACTGACGAGTTTGCTCGAAGCGGTCACAGATAGCACGACGACAAGCAGATTAGCATAGATGTCAGTGCTTCTCAGGTAGAAGGTTCAGGAGTTGACTTGCAAAGCACAAAGGTGTTCTCATGAGACATATCAAGTGGTTTATAAAGTATTAGAAACAGGGGTGTGTTTGTGAATGAATGACATGTGTATGTCGTGGTATTATGTGGATTGCAGGTGGCCGGCCTGCCTCAGGGGAGGCCTGCCTGGAGACACAGGGTCTGAGGAGGCCATGTGAGCGATGGCCCCTGGGCGTGGGATACCCTTTGAAGTGTACATGCTGTTTGGCACCTTGGCCGTTTGCTCCCGTGACTGCCCCCCATGCCAGCGCTCATCCCCGGGTGCGAACCGCCTTTGATAGAGGGGGTGGGATGGATGGGCCTGGGGCGTGCAGATAAGGCACGGGAAGACTGCTGAATGGAGACACACTTATGTGGATTGCAGGGGGGCGGCCTGCCTCAGGGGAGGCCTGCCTGGAGACAAGGGGTCTGAGGAGGCCATGTGAGCGATGGCCCCTGGGCATGGGATACCTTTTGAAGTGTACATGCTGTTTGGCATCTTGGCCGTTTGGCCCGTGACTGCCCCCCATGCCAGCGCTCATCCCCGGGTGCGAACCGCCTTTGATAGAGGGGGTGGGATGGATGGATGGGCCTGGGGCATGCAGGCAAGTGTGTGGGAGCGAGGGGCAATCAGGCCCCTCTCATCCTTTACTTCTCAGTAGAAACTCGTACCAAGTGCCTCCAGTAGTGGGTTCGCCCCTTGCCCTTATGTGATGTTAACTTTGGATGACATTCGCGTAGATGGGAACACTGAGCAGGACACGGGGCATCCATTTTGGTACCCCCTTTCCACTCCATCTTGGTGACCAGGCCTCACTGCGATTGTGCAGCGCGCAGATCACATGGCCCACACCCTCGTTCCCACTCTGACTGGAAAACTCCAGAGGTATTTGCAACAGATAATAAATGTAACACATCACTCTTCCTCTGAGATCACGGTCCTGCATGTGAACCAGCCTGAACCAAGCACATAGCTCGTTCATCTCCACAAATGTGTCCTTGCCCATGCACCCTCGCCAGTGGAAACTTACTGCCATTCTGACCCTGTGTCCCTGCAAGGTATTCTCTTCATGTGCCAGACCACTGACCACACCATGATGCCAACCTAGCAGATCCCCAACTAACATTAGACCCCTACTGCAGTATATCGTTGCCTATCAATAACAAATGCCACATACCGGAGATTCTTGTGAGCACAGACCCACACTTCAAACAGTGTATTATAGTGGTCAAGACCCTTGACCTAACGCCTGTATAATCCAATGTTAATTGATAGTATAGATATATGTGTGACTTTTATAGAGACATAACCGACTGAAAGACTTTGAACAAGTGTTATTTAGTGCATGCATTATTGATAATATATTATGTTAGCTTAGATAGTGACCACCCCGCTTCACAGCGACCTGAACTTCACCCATTCCGAGCACAGATGTCTGACATCCATCCTTGATTGGAGACACACTTGATTCATTTAAAAAATCGAAACAACCGTTGTTAAAATATATGTGTTTTATTTTGTATCTTATTTTGATGACACAAAAATACAAGACTTTAAACATTGTACAGTTCAGGTTGCAGCACAGCGAGAGAAAACCCCCTGTACTGACCGCTGTCACTCGGGAAAGTTTCTCTTATGGCACGAACGGCACAGGCGGGTATCACTCTTCGAACGCAGTGTCCAAGCCTCCCGTGAAGCCACCATGTAAAGGAACGATAGGCCACCAGCCTGTACCACCTGTGAAAAGAAATGAAACAAACTGTTTTTAAATGACCAAGATAAGTTTAATAAACGTTTGTTGTCAATGACAATTCTTGTAACTAATGGCATTCTGCTTGGACAAATGCTATCTAGACACTGCACACTATTGAACGACTTTTGTGCGTTACAATGATATGTATATGTAATTTTGGATATAGTAGAATACCATGAAATAAGAGTGGCATGACAAGCAGAGTATACTTACTCGTTACTCGGATTACGAGGACGAACAGTTGTGCAAAGTGCGTGCATAAGCACCATCATTATCCTCAACATGGACTGTGTGAGGCAGGCTGCCCTGAAGTCTGGCAGCTCGGTGATGCATTGCGGTCGTGGCTCGCCTTCCGATATGTAGGCCACGCATCCCGAGTTTTCACAGCATCAGCAGTTCACCTCCTCGGTTGGCATTAGCTCGCACCAATTGCATGTGCACCAGGTGGAAACACCGTCCATGCGACTAGGTCCAGGCTCTTCAGCTGTTGAATCGTCCTCCCAACTGCCGTCCGAAGACCCATCGTTTTCGCGTGTTTCCCTTTCCAGTAGTTCCTCCTCGGTATACTCGGGCTCGTACATGTAGGGCATTATTGTAGCCATTGTGTGTTCAGAGCACAGAAACGATTCACATAATACTCAAAGTAACACAGAGAGAGGAATGGAATTGAAAATCTGCTGCTGTGTGTTGTGAAACGGTCTGTTTATACTTATTGAGGAAAGAGGCATCCTGCCATTTCCATGGCAACACGTCATTAGCTGAAGCGCAGCGAATGTTGACACGAGACGTGCTTTGGCGTTGTGAAATGGGCGGTACGCGTCTGCTGATGACAGGCTCAGGGGCGGGGGATATGATTTAATGCCGCAAAAGCAGGTCAGCCAGGGCGATGGGACAAGTGATAGGATTATCACAAAATGGCGGCGCCCTACTGCCTGTTTTCGCGTGCGTTTAATGGACAAAGACTCGGGTAAGGTCCATGGGAAACTTTTCTAAAATCGAGCGATTTAGGCTTAAAAACACATGGCTGACATGTAGGGGCAATAAAAAATGTTGACCGAACCATTCCTTTAAACACCTCAAATTCACACTGAAGACAAAAGACTCCAAAAAGCATTAAATATAGTTGTTAAATATAGTCTTGAGAAGATCAAAGTGTTAACTGGCCTTACGCTCATTGCCATTCAATGATATTCATGCAGACCTCTGTTTAATACTAGAAAAGCACATGACATAACATTTCCCAGTGTTTGCCATCAGTACTCAATGCGATATGTAGTTAACATAACTATCAACCAATATCCATAGGGACCTTGGGTCTAGCGAGCAACACTGCATCATTGCATAGGTTAATACAGGCAACCTTCTTTCCCCACTGTGGGGAACATCAGCAATTGTTGCTTCTGAGAGAGATGGGAAAGATTTAACATAAAGGTTGAATAGGAGGGGTGCAAGCACACATTCCCGTCTGACTCTCTTTCTCTCAACTCACTCCCTATAACGAACCTGGACCTTGGAATCAGTCTCTTCAATAATATCCCTGAGAAAAGCTTGGCCCTCCTGTCTGACAGATTCATTTGGTGGTAAGAAAAAGCAAGGGATTTATTGGCTTTTTTTATAAATCGACACAATAATATCAGATTTCCAGCTCCCTGGAATATGCCTCTTAAAATTAATAGCATTAAGCACTTGAGTCAGAAAGGGGTCCCATAAATGGATATTAGCACAAAATAGGTAATATGCCAATGCTTCAAACACACAGGCTTTGGATACTTTCTGTCTCTTACTTACAAATATCAATTCCTTCACTGAGTAAGAAAACTCAATTCTCATTGTTCACAGATGGTGACTCTCCAAAATTAAAACAAACCTTCTATATAAGGCTGCTAATACTGTACAAAGTAATAAAGTGCTTGTCTTTCTTGGACACATAGAAATCCTGAGCTTTTGAAAAACCCAGAACAAGCCCATTCGAATTTCTGGCTATGATCTTCAGAAAGGATTTAGTGTCATGTGAAGTAGCCACTACACACAGGGTGTGCCAGTGCACGATATCTATCTCAAGCCTATTCATTACCAGTATAAGTGTATAATCCTGCCACCTTTGTCTAATATCTGTGATATTGGCTCAAGCTGATTTGCCAGCTACCAGATGTGTTCTCCTTTTTATCTTTTCTTATCCCTTTTATCTTACAACTTGACGAAAATCATGATTTATTTCTCCTGGCGTGATTTGTAGTCCTAAAAGTGTTCCTACAATTATTGACAAAAAGGGCAAAAGCACTAACAAAGTCTTTTGGTGAGGTTGAAGGATTAAGGCAGGCCACCAGAACTGCCCTATTTAAGGCTTCCTCTTTGTTTGATATCGCAGGCTCCCTGTCCACTCTCCAGCAAAGCACTGTTTCATGTTCTCCCCTTGACAGTGGTTGTGTATAGATGCCATCAAATTCATTCACCTCCATCCCTCCACAAGCCCATATGAACTACGAGATCTTCCAATACCCTATGTCTCATAGTACCTAGATTCACCTCTAAAAGAGCCGGAGGCTCGAGCTTTACCGTCCTCGCCTCCCAACTTTGGAACTCCCTGCCACTGAATATTAAATCTTTCAAATCTTTCCAATCATTCAGGAAACTTGCCATTGGGTGGCTTCTGACAAAAAGTCAACCTTGAAGTTAGACCTACATATAAACTGCACTTATTGTTTATGCCTCATTTATGTCATTACTGGGTGCTATCACCCCACTGACTATATTTCTTGTATATAACTGCTGTTCAAATTGTTCTAGTATCACTGCTTATTACCATGTACTGTGCCTTGTAACCTGTATTAAGCGCCCTTATACTCCAGGGTCTGGAGCGCTATAGAAATAAAATAAACAAACAAACAAATATGAGTGAAAGAGAGAGGTGGTCACTATCGTGCCTCCTGGAAATTTGAAATCCGACTACTTCAGGTGGATCAACATAAAATCTATAATACTGTGGAATCTCACATTATCAAAAGTGAAATTACCAGATGTCTTAGAGTTATATCTTCCATGTACAGCTCTAAAACCTGTTCCCATCAGTATAACACATCAAACAATAGCAATGTTCGAATATGTCGGGTCAGCCAAATATGGCCTTGCGATAGAAAGTGCTGACTGTTCCTAGTTATCATGAAAAAGGTCTTCACTTGTGCCTCAGATTGAAATCTGTCCAGTATACAGGAAAAACACATCCTTCTCCATCAGGTCCATTTAAAATGAATTTTCGTATTAACTTAAGGAGAGCAACCATCTTGTTGCCAGTTTAGTTATTGTAGAAATGCATAGATCAAAGATGTTTTGCTCCGGAATGTGTTACTGTCACAGAAAGAATATTTGGATCAGAATAAGCAGATAACTTAACATCCCAACCCAGATTTACTGAAATATATATTGTGAAAATTCCAGGAAGGGCCACCTCCGTGGTATGAACAATGGGCGATGCAAAGATTTTAAACTGAACCCTTGTTTTGATGGGTAGCCTGTGCAGAGTACATAATGATGAAGCAATAGGTTCAAATCGTTTCCATCTGAGTAGTCTTGCCACTGCATTTTGAACTCTTTGAAGTTTACTCATTCAGTAATATGGGTGTGCGAGAAAGAGGCTGTTTGCATAGTCTAGTTTGCATAGTATTAGAGAAATGATGGCTATGGCCACTTGGGGGAATGTTAACTAAGATAAGGATCGGTGTACTATGCACAGCTGCATGAAACAGCTTATGACAATGGCTTTGACCCGGGGAAAAAGTGTGGGCATGTTGCTCATTTTCGATCCAAGATTTCTTAATATGGTTGACGGGTTTGGGCAGAGTCCTATCTTATCAGAAATACCACGATGAAAGACATTGGGGTTTGTTTAACAGCCATAAGATTCATCCCCATGTACCGACCTACGTATGCTTCTAAACTAAGGGAATCTCATTTGCCTTCGTGTTGCATTTGCCAGATATCAGCAAGACCTAATATCACAGTCTCTTAACACATATAGGACTGCATAGATATATCAAACACTCAATATAAAAATAACTCCATTTTATTTAATCAAAAAAGACACATCTTTTAAAATCCTATAAAACTATTTTTAGAAAAACAAAATAGCAACAATTCTATTATTATTAGTAGTGCAAATATGCAATATAAAGTGCAATTCAAGCTTCCATATGCTTCAATTTAGAAAGATCTTACAATAGCAAATCTCATTTAGTCTGCTGTCATGTATACAAAAGCAAATTCCTAGTCGCAAGGGTTACTCACTGAAATCATCACTTGATTTTGTTAAATTAATCCTACTGGCATACACATTAGGTTCTTGTATTGCGACTAAGCTTTAATTCATATCACTGTTTACCTTACAGTGTATCAAAACCCAACATGTTTTGTTCTATCTTAACAATTCAAACTTTTGAGAGAACTTCTTCAGGGGAACTTGACTAAGCAGATATAAAACTTGAAACGTCTTTTCTTCTCTTGAGAGATTCCTAGGCAACAGTCTTCCCGATCACTAGGAAAAGCAACAAGAAAGATACAGCTATTATTCACGCTGTATTACAATTATACAACAACCAGATTACGTAGGAGTATTACTCTCCGACTGTTAACTCACCGTAGGAATGATATCTGTTACACCATTCGTCGGGCAGGTAGAGGTGTCTTCTTTGTTGACAACCATCTGTTAAATCAACACAATAGATAGGTCAGCCATTCCGAAAGATAAAAACTAGGTATTAACACTAGTGTAGTGAATTGTTATATGCTTCTCTATAAACACCTCTTCCGAGTATTTCTTTAGTATTGGGTTACCACATACATGATATAACTAAATTCCTATGTCTGTATCATGCTTTTACACTTGTCGGCAGAGCTCTAACTTCTTTTCGCACTAAGAGTAGTTTTGTTTCTACCTTCTGAACAAATAGAGACATTCCCTCTCATAACTTCTTTGACCCAGCGGCTAACAGTATTATTGAAAGTCAACTGAAATGTGAGTCATATCCTTTAGTACTTTCTCTCAGGTAGAGATCATGTGCAACTTAATCGAGTATGGAATATGCAGCCGTGATCTTATGTCTAGGGTATTGAAACCATCGATATGTATGGAAATACCATTTCGCCATCATCATTTTCTAAGAATACGGGTTCATGCTAGACATATGCCTTTGTTTTATTCTTACGAACGCGCCGTAGAAATTTACTTAAAAAGGGAGTTAAGAGTAATAAAGAGTAGCTTGACGAGCAAGCTTACCTATTACTTTTGGAACTCATTTCCTGTCACGCGTCTGGTGTCCGAATCGTCATTGATCATCTGACTCTGTGCGGCTTGTGTTTACTCTACATTTAAAGGGGAAGTCACGTTTGCGATAGGTTGTGTGTGAATGTCGCACGTAAAGCTATCTGACCTATTGTTGTTATTTGTGGCTCTCAACGCCGTAATTACATGTTCACGTTATGCATAAATTATAATCTTGTTTCTAATGATACTATTCTCACGGTGGCATGTTAAAAAGTTATTATACTTCTTCAGGTAATTATCAATATTTGGTTTAGTCGTATTAGTTCAAAAGTAGAATCAAATCATAATTAGAATAGTAGTTTTTAATGACATGTGTGAATATTTGTTGTTATCATGTTCTCTTAGTGTCTAATAATCCTTACTTGTGTGCAAGGTAAAGGATTGTCCATGCCCTTATTAATTGATCTTTGGAAAGTCTTTTCTCACTTGCTTTGCGAGATCATAGCACTCTATTTGAGCATAGTTGTTCTGAACTGTCTCTAGGAAAGATTCTGCCACTCAACTTGCTCATTCAGTCCTGTATTAGCAGTGTTACACATAAAGATAAGCCATTGTTCTTTATCAAATAATCTTCTGCTCAGGATACACCGTTTTCAAATGGTGGAATATGCAGAAGTACCGTCCATTTGAGATTCTGACTAGTGTGTTCTGACATGATAAAGTGGTTAACTAGTGGAGCTAGCAGTACTTTATTTTTTATGCAACTTCTGTGCTCTGATATTCTGATCTTAATTT
The DNA here is from genome assembly GCF_040938575.1 of Ambystoma mexicanum. Lineage (NCBI taxonomy): Eukaryota > Metazoa > Chordata > Amphibia > Caudata > Ambystomatidae > Ambystoma > Ambystoma mexicanum. The sequence goes on from NC_090941.1 coordinate 10,489,046, forward strand.
TACGCGTGGTCATGCCAAAATAAATATTCTGACAGGGACACCAAATTGCATATATTACATTACTGGTGCTACAATTGGTGAAATAATGTTGTATCCACGGTCTCTTTAATCCTAGTTCAACTTGGGTACTCCTGCTAGTTAACCCGCAGTTAATGCAGTGACCACAAGGTGAATGTCCTGACATTCTAGGCAGGCCCCATATTTTGCCTACTCTTCTTTGTGCTTGGGGAGCCTTTGTGATGTCATTCTTGATTAGTAGGTCTTTTAGGTTGGCACCTCTCTTGAATGCACACAATGGTGGTTTAAGAAGGCATTCACCACCTTTTAAGATATGCCAATGTGTTTTAATCATATTATTTATCTGATTTGACATGGGGGTGAATGTACTTACAAAAACAATGCTATTCTTGTCTTGTGTCTTCTCATGATATTCAAGAAGTGCTTCTTGATTATTATGTATCGACCTCTTGTGCCCTTTTCACTATTCTCTTTGGGTATTGTCAGGACTACAGTTTGTAACTCAGTTTTTGAGCTTCAGATAAGAAAACTGTTTTGGCCGAACTGTTCCTCTTAAGACGTAAGAATTGCCCTAGCGGGAGATTCTCCCTGGTAAGTCGTGGATGGCAACTATCGAATGCCAAGCGAGAGTTTTGGTCAGTAGCCTTGTGAAATGGTTTAATTTGGCAGATATTGCGAACAGTATCTACCCAAATAGTTTCGTCTAAGAAATTAATCTCATCAATACTTTGAGTATGAGTGAATTTCAGAAACTGGTTTTGACAGTTTATCCAGGTCATTAATTCTTCTAACGAAGCTACGACCCGTCCCACACAATTAAGATATTATCGATATAGCGTCACGAGAAACCCAACTTTGCGAAGAAGGTGTTTTTGGTGCTATAATTTGCCTGAATCTCGAAATACTCTACATAGAGATTAGCAGCTGATGGGGCTACAGAAGACCCCATAGCCGTTTCGTGGATCTGCTGGTACAATTGGTTGTTAAAACTGAAATAGTTTTCAGTTAGTGCAATCTCTGCACACCACAAGATGAAACTATTTGGTGTGGTGCCTTCTATTCTTTTGGAAAGTAATGTTTCTTCTAAGATGTTTAACGTTTCCAATTGTGGTATGCAGGTGCATAGCGAAGCAATGTCTAAGGTCACCAATAGCTGATTAGACAGATCAAAGTACATCTCTTCCACCATGTTAATTATCTCGGTTGTGACTTGGAGAGATGAATGCATGGTAGACACGTATGGTTTTAAATACCTGCCTGCAAACTTAGATAATGGCTCCAATAGTGAGCCTGTACCTGAAACAATTGGGCGCCCTGCGGGATTGATCAGAGATTTTTGAATCTTGGGGAGGATATAAAATGTAGGTACTGTAGTTTTTTTTAGCACCAGATAAGTTTGTTCTTGCTGGCATATCCAACCCTGTGCAAATGCTTTCTTGACTTTAATCGAGATCAAGAGTGAAATTTTACTCGTTGGGTCTTGAGCAATAGATTTGTAAAATGCTCCGTCTTTCAGCTGGCGTTCAAATTCTTTAATATACGCATTGCGATTTACCATCACAATTGCACCTTCTTTTTCTGCCCTTCATAGAATTATTTTACAATTGCTAGCTAAGCTTTTAACCGCATTTCTTTCAGCGGTGCTTACATTCTGGAAAATTCCTTTGGGGATTTGCTGTTCTAATAGACCAGATTTGTTTTGCACATACAACTGCATCTGGGGTGTAGCTGTTGGTTGGAGGGCTAAAGGTTGATTTTGAACGTAAACCACTTTCATTATTCTGCTGGTCATATAGGCCACGGGATTGTGGTGAAGTTAGAACTGTAGGATTACCGAGCATCAGCTCTGTTTTGTTAGTCTGTTTGCTGTCATCCATGCGTCCACCTGTGCTAGGCAGTTTTTTATGTCTGGGCCATTTGATGATATAGATTATTTTTGTGCCATCTGCGTAGCTGTAGGGGGAGATACCAGATTTATTGATGATATCAGGTAGGGTTGTCATGTAGATATTGAAAGTTAAAGGTAAGAGTGTGTATTCTTGGTATACACTGCAGGTAAATAGACTAGGCCAGGAATTGTAGGGGCCCCACTTTGGATTTTCTGTTCCAACCGTGAGGAAGGATGTGATCCAGCATAGAGCTGATTCATTAATACCAATATCTCCCAGTCTTTTCAGGAGAATTCCATGACTTATTGTTAGGTAGAATTCTCAGAAATATGCTAATCCTCTTCTACCTTAGAGACCCCCATCTCTTTTGCTGGATTTAAGGACTTTTAATTTCTAACATGGAGAGAGTGAGAACTTTTTCCACTCTCTCATGTATTTTTCTGTAATTTCGTCTGTTTTTCTTTTGACTTTGGAGTCTGACAAACTCCATAGGCATCATCTTTACATTGTGACACACAGCACCTACAGTGCAGTGGCACAGGGAAGTCTCTTACATTTCCCACAGGTTTAAATACCTTCTCTTGGTGAAACTACTGTTTCCAAGAGCAGTGAATTGAAATTGACTTTACTTACATGCTGTAACTTTCTAGACCCAGCACACACTATCTTACAATAGGGGGCTGGAGGGGTTACTTAGTATCCCCTTTGTCTAATTTCTCATGTAACATTTGTATGTTACCCTTTCTACAATTAATGGCTTGTGGCAGTGGTTTAATTTTTCCTACCATTGTGTGTGTCTACCGCAGGCTGCATTTGCAGCTGCAGTAATGTACCCATGGGTGCCCATTTTGTCAAAATGGCCCTGGTCTTCTTTTTTCGCCTTTTCTTGTTGGAACGGTCCTTTTTGAGATTTACTCTGTGCGTCAAACCAGGCTTGTTCCCTGTGTTGCTTTTGTCTTTGGCGGGATTCACTGGTGAACTCGCCTCTGGCTCCAGCATGTCTGGCACAGGCAGGAAGTGAAAGAGGTGCCCAAAACTCCCTGTGCTCCCTGTGTTACGGAAATGCACCCAAAGGTGGTTGGCTGGCTGGATGTCTTTGGAGGACAGCCACCCTGCTGTGTGATTGACAGCTAGGTTCCGAATGAATGGGAGAAAGGTGAGGCTTTTTGCTTGGAAGGCAGAGTTGACCACTGGACAAAGGAATCCGAAGAAGAACTTGGAAGAGAGGCCTGCTGCAACTCCTGGACCGTTGGTTTGCCCAGGGAAGCCCTGCTGCAGTGCGGAAGCTCCCAATTCGCCTCAACTAGAGATGCCCTGCAAAGGACGACTTCTCCCCTTGGGTGGTGGGACCAATCGACCCCAAGACAAACTCATCTGGAAATCCTCTCTGAGCTGTCTGTACTTCCATTGCTTTTGCAGGAACCGATTGCCAGGGAGAGGAACACCAGAATCAAGTGTGTCATCCTTAAGTCGGACCCGAGCTCCAGGAGGATCGTCCAGACTCCCATGAAGCAGGACTGACCAAGCCTGAGCCACCTCAACAAAGTGCTGGACCACGGATGTGAGAAAAGTCCATGAAGGTATCCGAGAACCACAGTGGTGTTTAGTTTAGTTTAGTTTATTATTTGTAACGCGCACCAAACCCCAGGGGTAGCCGGGCACAGCAGTTATAAGAATACTTAAGCATAGGTTACATACATAGGATACAAGGTAAAATGCAGTACATGTGTTATTGATGAGTTTGGAAAGCAGGTATACATACATAGGATACATACAGACAAAATGTGCAGACTATGATTGCAAGGTCCAAAAGATGCGGGTCCCTTACATGAGATAGTCTGATGTCGGGTATCAGAGGTCTAGCGCAATTGTAGGTCATCATTGGTCCAGAGCCAATTTTTCACATTACATCTAAATCTGGTGTAGGGTAGGTTAGCTCTCAGTGCGGTGGGGAGTGCATTCCATGCACGGGCAGCTCTGACAGGGAAGCTTGCCCCACCAGCTTTAGATAGTTTAAATCTGGGTGTTTCAAGAAGAAGGTGGTTAGAGGCTCTAGTGTGGTGAGTGGCGGATTTTCTAACCAGTCTAGCAGAGATGTAGGGGGTCGCAGTATTGTTCAGGCCTTTATGGGTGAGGGATAGCATCTTGAGGAGAACTCTGTCACTAATTTTTAACCAGTGATGGTCTTTCCTGATGTTAGAAATGTGTGCTCTGCGGGTATGTCCAGCGCTGCTCTAAGAGCATTGTTCTGCAATATTTGCATTTTGTTTATGACAGTTTTGCTGGCGCCTACATAGAGGGCATTACAATAGTCCAATTTAGACATTACTAAGACATTAGCTAGTGTAATGCACAACACAGGAACAGATCTACATAGGAACAGAAGCCAGCTGGAACCAATTTCTTCTAACCAAAGGCACTGTAAAACCAAGTGGACTTACCTCTTTTCGTGTAGTCTTGCTAGTTCTCACTTGAGACGGTTCCATGTAATAATGTTGCCACAAAAATATCACCATGCAAAAATATCGCCGAACAATTGTCGTTTTTTGTGACGACATTATTGCTTGAACACTCCCGCAACCCCCAAAAAATGTTTTTAAAAAAAATTTGATTTGTTTGCCCCTGTTGCCATATATATGGTCACCAAAATAATAACGCCACGAAATTTTCCTGCCGATATTATTTACGGCGACCATATATGTGGCGATAATATTACCTGATACCCTTGAGACTTGTCTTGGTTGCTCTTGCAGAGTTGCTTGCAGCTTTGCCCCTCCCAAGCCTCCCACCTTAAGACCCTACAGCAATTTCATTTTCTACAAAGACTTCTAAAACATTGTGCAAGACGTTTTAAGTGCTTCAGCTCACCTAGACTTTTGCCATTTAACATTGGCTGTCTTGGCTCCCTGAAAGACTCTTCTATCTTCTGACTTTGTGCTTTAACTATCCCTCAACAAAAATCACACATTCTATAACTTTTGTAGCTGGGAAAGGGTTAATTTACTTTGCATTGGGGGTTCAAAAAGTACTTACATGCTTAAGAATATTTGCTAACCATTGTTTTATTCCCAAAACCTTTTCTTTGACAGCAAACTCAGTATTGCTCTAAATGTACCAGTGAGATATCAATGTCCACAGCGTCCTAGTTATTTAAGTCACCTCAGGGTGTAGGAAGTGTCTGTGTGGCATCCTAAATGGGTATCTGCTGATTTACAGAAACTGAGAGTGTGTATTTTGAAGTATATTTTTGTGTTACATATATTTGCTCCCTTCTAGAGAAGGCTTATTCAAACTGACTGTTAAATGAATAAATACTTGTTTAATCAAGAAACCCTGAGTGTAAGTGTTAATTTGGATACTTGTCACTGTGACTCTCTATGTTACAACCCTACAGCTCACTCCTCTTGAGATAACCCTTGCTGCACAGTCAATCTACCAGTTTGTGCAGTACATGCTTATACCAAAGTTTGGGTTAACTATTGCCAAGAGGACAAGGCTGGTGCAGTCTTCCACAGGGTACTGCATACAATTGTGCCTACCACTGGGGGCAGGCGGCGAGGATCTGTTGTAGAGTTGTCACATCGAGTATTTGCTTTGCTTTTGTTCAACTAAAACCTTCACAAAGCTAGGCTCCACTAGAACACTAATTGTAACATGCCTTATATGGATAACTTCAGTCAGGAGCCCTTGATCATTTTAACAGTAGATCACTGAAAAAAATGTTTAAGGTCAGGGATCTCCCTGTTAAAGGAAAGAAAAATGAGTTGATCACAAGGTTGTTGAATCACCAAAGCTTGGGTAGTAGGCTTGTCAGACCTACCAACCAAGGAAATATGGAAATTAATAATGAGGATGATAATTCAGAGTCTAACAATAATGTCTTTGAAGATCCAGATGATGGAGAGGAGTCCCAGCAAGGGAGCCCCTCTTTGCCTCAGCAGGCCCTTTTGCCTCAACCTATGTCCACTGGCACCGCCCAAAGTCTATCACTGAGTCCAGAATATGTGTCTCTTGAAACAATGAGGCTTGAATTGTAATTTGAAAGGTTGCAAGCTCAAACTGAACCCAAATATCAAGACATCAAACTCAGAGAATTGGAATTGCAACATTCTGTTGAAATTAAGAAATTGTCCCTTGAAACTGTTTCCCTCCCAGAGTCCTCTAGATCTTCCAGTCTGTTGGAATACTGTATAGGCAGTAGGATCTGTAAGTGAGCCATGACATTACACTCAGAGGAGGCAGCAAATGGGCAAGGGGATTCATGTTGCAAGTACGGACATCAAATGGTTAGTGCACATTACAAAAGGAAATGCACATTCTTGCAGTAAGGTTTAAAATGCTAAGAGTTCACAGTAAACAGCTTAGCTGTCCCTTTTGCACTTTACACATACTAATCTAAACTAACCTATTAACACCCTGCCCATTAATTTATAACAAGTATTTAACAAAGCAGTGCAAAACAGACCCAGTTGACAGGTTGAAATTGAAGTGCTTTTTGCAATGGATTTAAAACATGCAGGCACAGGTCACCGGCTGTGATTTCATTACACAAACTGTGAGGAAGAAGCAAGTTTGAGAAGGCACTATTGTATGCTGCAAGAAGCAAATCTTTGGAAAGTTATTCTCCAAGGGGAGAAATTCTGCCCAGCTCGGGCGATGTGTTTACGTCAGAAAAAGAGACAGGTTTTGTTGAGTGACAGGGATAGATTTTAAAAGGAAGAGGTCCAGGGGGTGTGGGTCAGACTGACAGAGGCTTCCAAGCAGACAAACAACAGCTGAGCAGAAGGCAGGCAATAGACTGGGAGCAGTTATCTTGGCATAGAATTTGCATTATCCCTGTGGGTTGGAGGTCGTGACTGCTATTGCTGTCAACTGACACAGAGGGGTTTCCTGTGATAACAGTACAGTAATCTCACCCATACTCAAAGTGAGTATATCTGTCAAGTGAGGTGTACACACAGGTGAATGCATTTTCAGACAGCTCAAGAGATTTTTTTATGTAAAGAATTCAACATATTTCTAATGATGTTCAGAGGAGTTACATGTTTTTGGTATTAAACGTGGATCCTGCTAAGTTTCACGACCCAAGGTCGAAGCGTGTTAAACACATGCTATTTTGTCATTGAGCTGAGTTCATGTTGAAATGTTTTCTTGCTGTTTATTCTTGCTGACCCATATTCTCACTGTAAATTGTATCGCTGTTCAATGTTGCTGTTCATGATCGGTAAGTCTATTTGCCAAGATAAATACACACGATAAAAGTCACTGCGTGTTTTCATGCATTTTTTATGGTGTTTGGGTTGTGTCATTTGTTTCATTGTCGGTCCTATGGATAGACGGATTGTGAGTGCAGTTTTCAGCTGTGCATGTTTACGGCTGAACAAATCTGCCAAAGGCAGTGTTTAGAGTTGACCCTAAATAGAATACAGGTATTAGAGGAGAGTTTTGTCACACCACATAAGCCATTACCATCATAACACCATACCACTTGACCACCATAAGAGAATACCACGAGACTAGGTATAGCCCTCTGACAAAATCCCTAACATATTTTGGTGTGTTGGCACGTGGGAAGGTACTTTAAAGCAGTTATTATGCTTGGCAAGTGTGTTCGGGACAGCATTTGGTGCACTTAAAAAGGGAACTAATTCTGTGAGGTGGTAGTGTGGCGCTGCACACAGTCTCATTATGTTCCAAATTGAAGCAAATTCGTCTGAGCTGGTGAACTACCTTGAGGCAAAGCTATTTGCCCATGGGGTGTGGTCATCAGAAGATGCAGTTTTACGGTGGGACTGCATATCTGGGGAGGTGCAAAAGGAGTCATTGCATGACATTTCTGAGGAAGGCAGCATTGTACAGGTCTGCATATTAAGACTTTTCAGGGCTATTCACAAAAATGCAGAAAAAGATTGCATAATACAATTATGTGCAACGCTTTGGTTTCTTTTAAATTGGTCTTTAAGACTGCAAGGGAATGATTCTGAAGTAATTAATAAATTACAGATCAGCTTGGATGAGGCAAGGGAACAAATAAAGTGTTTAATATCGGAATTAGAGCAAGCCAACTGAGATGCAGTATAAATCTGGTGAAATTGACAAACAGCTATCTCAGAAGAAAATGAAGTTTGAGGAAAGTGAACAGAAACTGATGCAACTAAAAGGGGTCATAGATGCAACAAGGCAAGACAAGGATGACACCATATTAGAGATGTAAATGCTTCAAAAGGATAACATGGAGAAAAAAAACGAATTTCATGCTGTAGAACAAGAAATGGTTAAAATGTTGGAAGAGAATGACAAGAAGGACAGAGAGTTTAATCAGTGCCAAATGCAAATAAATGAAATGCAATCCGTGATTAATGTGATTAGTGATGAAAACTCTAACCTTTGTCAGGAGGCAGACCGAATTCATAAAAGGTGCAAAGATCTGGAACAGCAATTTATTTAGTTTTAAATCTGAAGAAAAACAACAAGACACTATATTTAATGGAGTTGAGATCCGCTCCAGCCCTACCTGAGGAAACAATGTACCAATAGCTATACGTGTGGCTAGATCTGTTTGTAGCCCATTGGTGGGGGGTTTCATTCACCCACCAGTGGATATCATCAGTCCTACCCACCAGAGAAAAGGAATGAGCAACATAATAATGCACCCCAGAATGCATCGAGTAGCCCCATCATAATAATGAAATCCATCAAAACTTTGATTAAACCATTCAAAAAGGGAAGCAATTGTTGTATAGAAGACCATTTAGAAACAGTGCATGATATATTTAAAGCTCTTCAGATACCTAGATAACAATATAGGCAGTACTTTCCACAAACACTTGATTCTGCAACTGCTAGTGTAATTCGGAGCCTTAATGAACAAGAAAACCGTCATGGGCAGACTTTGAAAAAGAGGTTAGACATCATTTCTCACCTCACCAGTCGATGCAAGATGCTAAGAAAGCAGCGTATACCATGACAGCAAAGCCAGATATGTCGCCTCGCCAGTTCCTCCAGGAATTAAAAAGAGTATTTTCCTGTTTTGATGTATCATTTAGCCCTAGTTCTGCAGAATTTAAGACTGCATACTTTTATGGTCTCAAAAAGACATTATATCACAGTTAATTTGCAAATTTGACAGAGAAAAATCCTTAGAGTGGATTGTAGAACAGGGATCTAAATATATGAGGTAATCTATTGTAAGAGGGCGGAAGGATCTAGGATTAGGGAAGTAAAATCAAAATCTGAAGATTCTACACCAACGGTAATGGAGATAAAATCTGCAAAAATTCCACTTGAATTAGCCAAAAAATCAAAGGAACAATATAACACCTAATCAAATGGGCATGCCACCACAGAGGATGCCACCACAAAACCCTGTATTTCAATCACATGACCCGAGAAATAGAGAGAATTACATTAGTCCTAGATATTTGGGTTATAATCTTAGGGTAGGATTCCGGACCGCTATGTCAGGCATGAATAACAATCAAAATCAAAGGACCAATGGCCCATACCAGACACTGGGGGCACAGAGCAGGTTTGACCCTAATACCATGATATATGGCCATCAAGAAAGGCCACAATATGTGGGTAGGTTTATTGAAAATGGAAATCAGCATAGGGACAGTTCCCACCAAATGAAAGACAAAATATGAATTATGTCCCACACCATTATAACCAATCATCACCACCAGTCGACCACAATCAGAGAATGGTCACGCCGCGTTAAGCACCTCCTATGGCCCAGGAATCTAGAAACAATCCAAATATAAATCAATCTCCTGAAAGATATCAAAATAGGCCCAATCAGGGTGAATTTAATGAATATCGTCCCAGTCCGCAAAGAGAGGAATCCAGGGACATGCACAGATTTCAATGCCTTGAGGCCCAAGTTAAGATGTTGTCTGAGCAAATAGGTAAACTCTGTGCAGTCCAAAAACAGCAGCCAAGTGAAGGTGTACAAGGTCATAGGAGTGACCTTGGGCGTTCTAACAAGTGACTATGTAATAGCCCCTGCAATAGTAAAATTACAGAATCATCTTTGTGGAACGGTCCTGAATTGTTTGCTGATGAAAAAATAAAAATACCCACTAGCGTAGGTGAAACAATTGGTACTCACACACACAAAAAGGGAGTGTGGTTCAATTTAGAGTTCAAACAGACTATCAAAGTATGTGCAGATGAAGAACAAAAAGAGGAAAACAAACAAGAAAAACCTAAAGAACAGAGAGACAGATTTAAAAAGGACATTTCATGTAAAGATAAAACACCAAATGAAGAAGTAGGGTTAAGTGTTAAAATACCCTCCCTTGATAGACTGGAAAAATGGTTGCTCAAAAGAATGGTGCAGGCCAGGCACCTGAGTATTTTGAGCCACACATATTTCAGGAGACCGAAACTACAGGCACAAAGCAAAATGCAAATAGGTGCTCTGAGCCAGAAAATGTCAGGCTACCACGTGATCTTTGTGAAAATGTTCAGTCAAAAAACTGCAGTGTAAACACTGATAGCCCCAAGTCAGAAGGGTGGACAGTGGCTACACTCCAGAGGGGTTCTTAACATGAAAAAATAGACAAAGATTCCCGAGATAAAATGGACAGAAAGGAGGGAAAATATCATTTAGCATGCCCATGTGTCTTGCAAGAAGTGAAAAGGAGCTAAGAAAGGTGAGTCCTGAAATTAGCAGAAATTCACACTTTTTGTGAGTGTTGGAAGAAGTTGAGGATAGGTATTATGCTCCAATCACTGTGTTGAAAAAATACAATGCATTTGCAATGATTGACACGGGTGCACAGGCCACAATCATGTCAGAGTTGGTAAAAAGCATCAATGAAGGGAGATCCCCACAAAAGTATATAAAAGTGAGACAAAATGAAGGCCCTGTTTCAATGGTGAGGAAATACCTGTCGAAGGTGTCACTGAGGTTGACATAAAGATAGGGAAACACAGGATGAGACAGGAAAGTATCAATTACACCTTTTAGTGAAATACAGTTTCTGATGGGGACAAATTGCCTTAAGAGGTTGTCGCCCCTCATTGATGGGGTACATGGGGTCTTATGGTCTTTAGCCAAAAAAACCTTAAGGCCTAAGAAAGTGATGTCACAAAACAACAGTATAAACGGATGCAACACAGTGGCTAAATCAGATGATGCAGTGGAAGTGTATCTTCAGAATGGCGGTGTGCCTAGTGTCACTGTCATTCTAATGTGTCAGGGTGAAATGTGAGGTGATAAAGAGAAGCAGTCTCTGGAGATTTATTTAGACCCTAAGAAAAAATGGCAAACTGAAATAGATGAAAACACATTGCACTTTTATTTAAACAAAGAGAGATGCAAGCCAAATATTACTCTAGAGATACACACAGGAAAACACACTACAACACTTTCTGAAATATGCATGGAAAATTGACAGCCATGGATCTCTATCCAAGTAAATGGGCATTCTGAGATGATAGAAGCCATTTTAGCACTTGAGCAGGAAAGACGTTTAGTTAATGAGAAAATGCTTCAGCAAATAACTGACAGGGAGGTAATCCCGAAATTTTGAATAAAGAACCAACACATTTTTGGGTTAGATAATCCTGAGTCAGGAAATAGAGTCATAGGAAGATGCATGCTAAAAATCACAATTGGCCCTAAGACTATTCATCACAATGTGTGGATAGTGAGTGGGGCACAAAGTAGATTTTATCTGGGAAATGACATTATGCATACAATGTGTCTGGTGTTAGACTCTCTTAATCACAAAGTGAGGTCCAGGTTAGGGAGACCTGCACCTGAATTTGAAGGCAAGAGACAAGCTTATCATTGTGCACAAATGGTAGCATATGCGATTGAACTACAGGTGAGAAAGGACATTACCATCCCTGTGTTTACCAGACAAATTACAATAGCGCTAAAACACAGAAAGGGACAACAGATGAAAGATTCAGATGCATTTGTGTGCTTAAATGAATCCATGAGGCAGCAAGGGCTAGAATGTGAATATACACTACTGGTAGGGATTGAGAATGGACCCATTAAGATCTTGGTAGACAATAAAGGATGCCATGATATTCATTTAGAGGAGAATTCTGCATTAGGAATGGCAATCCAAAAATCTTACAATACTGCAGATTTCAATAATGCAGTGATTTGGAATATCCCTGTAAGATATTTGAATGCACAGGATGAGTTGCCATAGTCTTTGGATTCTCAATCTAAAGGAGTATTTAAAATTCAGTCTCTGCATCCTTATGAAACAAGTGAGACAGTGTGCTGTCATCAAAATAATTGCATTCTATTTGATGTAAAAGAAAATAAAACAGTGTAACAGCATATTGAAATGGAAATCAATCTCCAAAGAGATACGGCCACACGGTTAGAGGAGAGCACAGAGGTTCCTCCATTAGAGGATTTCCCAGAGTTTTCAAAAATGGTAGAAGAGCAGGTTCAGGCTGCATATGCATGCACCAATGAAGAAGAAAAGGATCAGTTGTGAAAATGTGAAAAATGTTTATGGAGTTTAAAGAGGTTATTGCCAAAGATGCATATGATTGTGGCCTCACCGATCTGCATGTTGCCACATTGTCAGAGGGACATGGTAGGGAACCAGTATTTGTGCGTAATACCAGTTCCAGAGGAATCATTAGGCCCATTCATAGCACATCAAATACTCCCATTTTGCATGTGTTAAAACCTAATGGCCAGTGGCGTTTGTGTGCGGACCTACGAGGGTTAAACAAAAGAGTACCTGTTTAAGGTGGCCACCTCCATTTATTGATCAGGGTTTCACACAGGTCCACGAGTCAAAGGTGTTTACCACATTAGATTTTACAGCTGGATACTGGTGTGTGCCACTGGCTGAAGACATACAAAATTTGTTTGCATTTTCGTTTGACAAATCCCAATATGCATGGTCCCGGACACCTTTTGGATATGTCAATAGTGGGAGTGAATTCAGAATATTTTTGATGAAGGCGCTCCCAGATGAAGCAGAGAGGGGGACAATAGTCCATGCAGATGATGTGCTAATTAAGAATCTGAGAATCTGAAAAGTCATTTCAATGAAATTAGACATGTGCTTGGGCAGTTGTAGAAGGTGGGTGCCAAGGTGTCTTTACAAAAAGCCCAATGGTGTAAAAAGAAAGTTAAATCCACAAAAGAAAAAGGTGGAGGCAATACAGAAGTTGAAAGAACCTACTAATTTGAAAGGATCGAAGAGTTTATATGGGATGACAGGCTATGACAGGAAATGTATTTAAAATTATGCAGAGGTTACACAACCTTTAACCAGATTATTAAAGCAGGGAAAAGGAGCAGTGTGAAGCAGTGGCCATGCTGAAAGAATGTCTCATGAAGGCGCCATGTCTGGCGTATCCCTTAAAGAGCCAGGATTTCTTTATAGAGATAGGGTTCACTGACCAGTGTATGTCAGCTGTGTTATCTCAAAGGCATGATTTAAATAACAAAACTATTGCATATGCTAGCAGGGCGTTGTCTCAGGTTGAAACTAAGTTCAGTGAATGTGAAAAAGCACTCCTAACCATTGTTTGGGTATTGCAACATTTTCATCCCATCATTCAAGGGGACAGAGTCATTATTGAAACAAATCACCAACACTGCAAAGTAAAATAATTAGGTCAGGGAATTTGGCACAGTCCAGAATTACTTCTTGGATGTTAGCATTACAGGGGTTCCCTGTGGAAGTAAAACATGGACAAAACAAAAAGAGCCCAGTAGCCCAAAATCTAGCGGATCTGCATGATTGTGCTGCTGAATTTACACCCAATGAAGTAGAAGTAGAATCCAATTTGAATTCATTTGCACAGTCCCCGCACAAAGCATTCAATGAGGATGTATGTAGGAATTTACCAACAGTGTATGTAGATGGATGTGCATACCATGTGGAAAATAACACAGAAAAAGAGCTTGTGGCAGGAATAGGAAATATCTGGTTTAAATGTGACAACATCTCAGAGGGAGCATGAGGATTGGGTCTAGAAGTAGTCAAGTAGCAGAGTTAGCTGCCATTTACAAAGCAGTGGGTACCGCAGTTGAAAATAAACTCAAAGAGGTAGTTTTAGTAGCTGATTCTGTTTATGTGCGAAACAGTTTTGTAGAATATTTACCTGGCTGCAAGGCAAAAGGTATCCTCACATATAACAAAAAACCTCTTAAACATGGCGATGATCCAAGCCATAGACACACTTGTATCAGAAAATGATTTAATAATACATTGGAGAAACATCTGGGGCCATTTAAAGATGCCAAGTGAGGAAAAGGAGGGGAATGACAAAGCAGATCAGTTAGCCAAAATTGGAGCAGTGATGGGAGAGATATTTCCCATTGAACACCCTTGGTGAAATACAGGTAGATACGATCATACGCTCCAAATCTCCAAAAGATGTTGAACAGCCTTTAGTGCAATGGAGTTCTGATACCCCAGATCAGAACCTGATCAAAGCGCAAAAAGAAGACTGAATTTTAGGCATATTTTATGATCACTTAGTAGATGCAGAACACAATCCTCTGACTGAAAATGATTGTAATGAGAAAGAAGAATTGAGAGTATTGCTGAAAAACAAAATTAAAATTAGGTTACAAGACGGATTGATGATTAGAGAATCTGTAACAGGTCAAATCCAGTGGGTGGTTCCCTTGTGATTTCGGGGACTGATGTTACATCATGCACATGATGCGATAATTGCAGGACACCGGGTTCCCAGAAAACTTTGGAAATTTCTATTGGCGAGATGTGTCCCAAGATGTTGAGCTATACACCAGAGGGTGTCTAGTTTGTGCACAATTTCAACCTGCTTCACCCACGCATAGAGCCCCATTAATGAAAAGAGGTCTGACACTTCCATGGTCTGATTTGCAAACCGAATATGTTGGGCCTGTAAAAAGATCAGCCAGAGGAAATAAATATTTATTAATGGTGGTTTGTTTAATGTCCAAATGGGTGGAATGCATTCCAGCACCGGACTGCAGTGGACAAACGGCAGCCACATTACTGGTGTATCATATTGTTTCAAGATTTGGGTTACCCCAAAGGATAGAGTCAGACCAGGGTAGTCATTTCACTTATGCATTAATGACCAACATTTGGCAAATATTGGGTGCGAAGAGGAAACTACATATTTCATATTGGCTGTCTTCTTCACGTGGTGTGAAAGGAACAATAGGTTAATTGATGACATTTTAAAGAAATGTGTAGCTGAAGCAGGTTCTAGTTGGGACCTTCAGTTGCCTTTAGTATTGATGGCAATTAGATCGACCCTCGCTAAATCAAAAAATCTCAGTACTCATGAAATACTGAAAGGGAGAAGAAATGGTGTTGACACAACATTTATTGTACAGCACCCATGAGCAAACACTTGTAAATGCCTTCACAATTAATGAATATGTGAAAGAGTTGAGGAAGCACTTACAACATGCATTTGCATTTGAGCAGCGGAATCTGGAGAGGGCTGCTGATAGTGCAAAAACATGTTATGATAGAAAGACATCTGTAAGGCAATAAAAGGTGGGAGATCAAGTGTATAAGTTCAACTTTGGCAAGGGCCAACATCAGAACTCTAAGTTTCCTGCAGCATGGCAAGGACCCTTTAGAATAATAGGCAAGGTCTCTCCTGTAGTGTACAGAATAGTTAAGAAGGAGGGTCAAATGACAGTGGAACAGTTTGTCCATGTAAATCAAATCAAGCCTTTCCACTCAAAACATGAGGTGAGAAGGCTTGAGCAAGTTGAGGCTAGTTGAAAGAAAAAAATGAGTATAGAGTGAAAATTGAGCTAACCAGATAATTCTGCTGAAAGTGTTTTGGTTGCATCATGTGAGATGTATGTTTTGATTTGTATAATGATACATTTATTTTCAGGTGTTCCGGTATGGTGGACAAATATCCATGGAGTCACCATAATAATAATAATAATGACAATCCAATTTTATTATCAGATACTGCAGAAGAGGGATGAAAAATGTATTACGCTGGGTACTTAATTTGTTTTTTTTTCTATTTACTTTAGAAAATGAATTCCTAGATCCGTCAGCACTGGATCCTTTGAGTGTTGCACCCCTGGAGGAGGCCACGCGATCGAAGGGTCCGGGAAAGCCCCCGGACCGAGGGAAGGGGGTGAAGATAAGGAGCCTGAGATGCCATAAAGATGACGCTTTTGAAGGAGGGGATCCCATGGAGTGCCGGATTAGAGGAGTTCTGCTGATGACAGCGTTATGTGCATTTGTAGTGCAAACGCTGATGGACAGGACCTTCCTGTAACGTGGTCCAGTATATTCTGTTAACGGGGAACTAAACAGACATAGTCTTCACTATTGTTTTTGTTTTCCATTTATTGTTTTGCCTGTGATATGTAAAATAACAATATATTAATAATAATTATAATAATAATTATATATATATGACATTTGTGATGTCATCTTTGATGTCCTGAGTGTTAGGCTTAGCAGTGCACGGTGGTGGCGCGAGTTATGGTTGCTTAGCTTACCATAACTGGCGAATTTCAAGGGTTTTTCGGTTTTACTTGGAACCATAACGTCCCTTTAACAAAGTTTTTTCACTGAATTTGAAAGGTTTTTAGCAGCGCAACTTAACCATAACGTCCCTTTAACAAAGTTTTTCACTGAATTTCATAGGTTTTTAGCAGCGCAACTTAACCATAACGTCCCTTTAACAAAGTTTCTTCACTGAATTTCTTAGGTTTTTAGTAGTGTAACTTAACCATAACGTCCCTTTAACAAAGTTTTTTTTACTGAATTTCATAGGTTTTTAGTAGTGCAACTTAACAATAATGACTTTGACTTTATATATGGAACTGACTGAATCTCTTCTACTGTACTTGATGTCCGCGAACTCATTTAATGTTCGCGGACATGTTCGGAGAACAGTACCACTACCGAAGAACTCTGGGGGGGTATGTTTGATTGTTATATCATAACATAGGAACATTTAACAAATTCAAAAAGGAGCACACAAACACGTTATATGTACTAATACATAAGAAATGTAACCCATATATGCAACACATTAACCATTAATTTAAATGCACTATGTTCTAAAATGGAATATACCACAAGAAGATAAATAGGCTTCCAACATAATTACCTCACATACACGACAGAACTGAGAACAAGACCAGACCCACTGAGTACATAGGACATATCTTACCTGAAATAGTAAGTGCACTTAATTTTATTCATATATTTATAAACTTTCTGTATTAGATAAAAAAATATATATTTTTTTTCCTCACAGAAATGTCTAGTACTCTGGAATGGCTAAAGGAGCATTTCCCAGATGAAGAAATGTCACAAGATAGTGAAACTAATGGTAAACACTTTATAATATAAACCATTTAATTATTATTATTTTGTATACATTTAACATATATATATATTTTTTTGTACAGAGCATACCAAAATAGAAAATACTTCAGAAAAACCTGTTATGGAAAAAACTTTTCACAGTATAGAAGAAAAAAGGGATTTATTGTTGACTAATTTTAATAAATTGAAAACGTTTGTGGAAGATCATCATTTTAAACCAAAAACCTTGTACCATTGCCCCACATGTACTTGTCCCTCCTCACCATATCCCAGTCAATTATCCCCAAACCCTCTCCATAAACCAAAACGTTTCGATGAGACTTCCATCCCTTCTTCACCTAATAACAATCATGTTCAAACCCCTAATTCTCCTGTTTTTGTTTCTGTTTCTGCCTCACCTTCTCTGTCATAAATTATTAATATGTTAAATAAAGTTTAATTTTTATATTGTGTTGTAAATAGTTTCGTTTTTTTAAAAAAAAAAAAACAATGTAGGTTTCCGCGGACAGTGCAGGTGTTCTGAAATGTTCATAAATAAACGAAAATGGAGGTGTCCTGAAGAACACTATACCTGTTCGTACTGTTCGCTAGCAAGTTGAAACTGTTCTAAGAACACACGTGGTGTCCTGAAATGTTCGTAAAGAAACTAAAATTAAAGTGTTCTAAAGAACACTATATCTGTCCGTAATGTTCGCTATCAACTTGAAACTGTTCTAAGAACACAATTGGTGTCCTCAAATGTTCGTAAATAAACAAAAATGGAGGTGTACCGAAGAACACTATACCTGTTCGTACTGTTCGCTAGCAAGTTGAAACTGTTCTAAGAACACACGTGGTGTCCTGAAATGTTCGTAAAGAAACTAAAATTAAAGTGTTCTAAAGAACACTATATCTGTCCGTAATGTTCGCTATCAACTTAAAACTGTTCTAAGAACACAATTGGTGTCCTCAAATGTTTGTAAATAAACGAAAATGGAGGTGTCCTGAAGAACAATACACCTCTGAAGAACAATACACCTGTTTGTAGTGTTTGCTAGCAAGATGAAACTATTCTAAGAATACACGCGATGTCCTGAAATGTTCGTAAAGAAACAAAAATTAAAGTGTCCTAAAGAACACTATATCTGTCCGTAGTGTTCGCTATCAAGTTTAAACTGTTCTAAGAACACAATTGTTGTCCTGAAATGTTTGTACGTAAATGAAAATGGAGGTGTCTTAAAGAACACTATACCTGTCCGTACTGTTCGCTAGCAAGTTCAAACTGTTCTAAGAACACAATTGGTGTCCTGAAATGTTCGTACATAAACGAAATTGGACGTGTCCTGAAGAACACTATATCTGTCCTTACGGTTCGCTAGCAAGTTTAAACTGTTCTAAGAACACACGCGGTGTCCTGAAATGCATGTTTCACGTGTGACGCATTTTTTATTACTTCAGGACCCGAACAGTGTCCATAGTACATCAACCCGCATGCGTTAACCAATCTCCATGCATTTGGTGTCCTGCGGACAGGCGCTTCCTTCACGGACATGTTCGCGAAGGGATCATATGACCGCGCCCACGCTGATCGTGTGTTCTGAATGCGGACACTGTTCGTGTCCCCGAACAATTTAAAAGTACATTTTCAATGAATCCATCATATTTTTCAATAAAATCTCACCATGGCACAAGTCCCACATAGTAATCCTGAGTTTCTACATACCTTTTGAGACTTTTCGAACTTTTTTTTGTGTTCGATCTGTCCGCGGACAGCACGCATGTCCGCGGACCGCGCACAAGCACCCCTATAAAAGAACACGCCCTAGAGCTTATTCTCATTGTGTTTCTGGCTTTTCTTCAGAACACAGTGATTTTTGCTGCCACCTGCAGATTACACCATCATTGAGATGGCATCCATGGCTGAACTACTGCCACCTGATGCTGCACGTGCTTCAGCACCATCCCCACCCCCTCCACCACCACCACCTCCCCAAGGGCCTGAAGAGGGGAACAGGAGTTAGGATGCAGAGGAGGAAGAAGAGGATGATGAGAATGAGTTAGAGGAAATCCCTACTACCCGCACTAGGCGTGAGTCTTGGGTGTGGCGGTTATTTACCATTCATGGTAATGGTCCTAAGGCTCGTGCGAACCATGTTACCTGCAATGAGTGCAAAATGATACTCAGTTGCAGGAAGCACGGTAAGTACAGCTTTGGGACCACTACTATGTAGCGACACCTGAGGACATTTCACTCTGGGGCTATTCGCAGGGTTATACCTTGCGAAGAAGAAAGCAGGTTGATTTCCTCTACTTCATCCTCTGTTTCTGATCCTGTCACAACAAGGACCACCTCTGTGGGACAACGTCTTCCTCAAGCTGCCTCACAGGCCATACAGAATGCTGATGACCCTTACCTTTCGAGGGTCACAGTTGTATGTATGTACTGTGACACAGTACTCTGGAGGGGGGAGGGACTTCGGAGTGCTTTTGAGACTATCATCTCAGAGCATGAGAAGACCTGCTCACTACCCAAATAAAACCCACTCTACATCTTCCTCTCTCAGCTCGCCCTTTCTTATCCTTGTGGTTGGTGTCCCCCCTTTACCTTCCTTTCCCCTCCTCTCCTAGTGTGTCGTGTCTAAAAAAAACAAAAAAAAAACTAAATAACAAAAATCAAAAAAAAAAATAAGGCTCTTTTCAGAGGCGCCTTTCACAGTTGAAAAATAGAAGTGAAAATAAATGAAGCAGGGCCCTTTGGATTTTTTAAAAGTCCGCGGACAGTTTGCGAACATTTAAAAAATTGGATTGCTACCCTATCACAAACATTGCAATTTTCTCTGGGAGGAAGTAGTGGCTCTGAAAAGAGCCTTTGGGAGGTGTTTGTAAGTCAAAAATTATAAATACTTAATACCTACTTCAAAATGGATGTTGTAATTCCAAAAAGGTCGCAATGCATTTTGTACATTTCTCAGAAAAATCTGATTGCCACCAAAAGTAAGATGGACTCCAACTCTGCGAAAAAAAATTGTATTACGAAACAGAATATTTTCATTGTGAAAAGAAGACATGCCAAAATCTTTTAGAAAGGCACAAACAGCTTTATTAACATTGTGCCTTGCTTTTTCCATTTGTGGACCAAATGAAGAAGAACGAAGCCACATTTGTCTCAGCGCAATCCGTGAAAATATCACTTGAAAATTAGGAAACATGTCCATAACCTTTCCAAGTCCTTCTTTCATAGCAAATTGCAAAGAAATTCCGGTCACATGTGACAATGAATTGCAATAATGTCTGGATGTTGCTCTGTCTCCAAAGTAGCACAGAGAGGTAGCAAGTCCAACCACTTCATTCCACGTACTCCATACCAGTGTACTTCCACATGTGGGAATCCAAGATCTACAGCTACTCCGCAGCTTTCTGCATGCACCTTCAACCAATATATCCATGAATCTCCCAAAATCCATACAATCTTTTTCCTAAAACACACAGACATAGCTATCTGTTGTTCTCTCAGCAAAAACAGTATATGAGAAACTCTCTTCTGGCACAACACACCCACTAAACTTTGCTGACCAATCCCTTTCAGTACTCATTCTCATTTGCATGACTTCTGAACCCAAAAATCCCTGGATGTAACTCCCAATGTCCGCAAACTACCGCCATGTCCGTGGACATATCGTAACATGAACAGCCCTTCTACCATTTCCACTTCACTCTCTCTGCCATTCCCTCATTGGATGTAGCTAAGAAGTCACATGACCATGCACCAATCACATTCAAGACATGTACATCTAACTGCGCCATCATAGATCAGCACTGCAATGTACTGTGAATCTCTCTGAGTAGAAGTGTCATATCATTGGCAAGCACCATCTACCAGAAATACTGTACAGGTCTCCAAGATTTCTACTTGCAGCTCCATGCATATCCATATGTGGCAAAATATGGCAACAGCTGGTAGATTTACATAAAGTTAGACAAGCCTTGCAATATCTTAAAGAGAATAATGAATATTACAAAGAAATTTATATTGAAGAAAACTTGAAAGATACAACTGAAATAATTCAAGAAACACAAGAAGCTGGTCAATTTGAGCTACTAGATGTAAATCCTGCTACAATATCAAATACTTTAGACCATTATACAATTAATCCTTTGCACTCTAATGACACCATAGAAGATGTACTGGAAACGTACCAAATGCATCAAACAAAAGGATCGCCAATCAGCATATGGGAAAAAGTATAGAAGCACGTTCTTTTCCTCTACTCTTTCCTACTGGCAAAGGAGGAAGGTATGATGATAGACCTATTCAAATATGAGCTTCAGAATACCGCTCATTACGGATGTATTCTGAAGATCCCAGATTTAGACAAAATGTTGAATACATATTCCACCTACTCTTTGAAATTTAACTAGCAACTTTATGTTACGGAGTTGCAGACATATTAAAATCAGGATCACACTTTCAAAATATGGCAGCTACACAATTATTAGAAAAAGTGCAACAAAAGGATGAGGTTTTACAATCAAATATTACAAATCTATTAGCAAATATGCGTGGTATTAATGAGTACTGGTTTTGACTCATGGAGATGTACGTTGTATGATCAGAAACTTTGGCCCACCCACTTGGTTTGTTACATTAAGTTGTGCAGAATATGCATGGGAAGATTTACATGAAAATAAAAACAAAACAAACATACATATACTAACACCTGGAGAACTTTGTTCTTTGGATCCTGTTAATGTTTCAAGATATTTTCACCATCACTTCATTGCTATGCTACATTTTATTTGTAATAAAACTGTTCCTCCCCTTGGAGAAGTGCAACACTTCTTTTGGAGAAAAGAATACCAAGCCAGAGGAGCACCACATATCCACATACTTTTATGGATTAAAGATGCTCCTAAATTTGGTCAAGACAGTGATACTACTGTTTTACATTTTATTGAAAAATATGTCACTTGTGAAATTCCATCAGAAGCCACAAATAGTGATCTTCATGCACAAATTTTACAATTTCAATGCCACAAATGTGGAAAATATTGTCGTTGCAAATACAAAAACAAAGGGAAATACTACACCAAATGCCGATTTGGTTTCCCTAGACCAGTTACAAATACAGGTCAAGTGAACAACCTCATGTCTTCAGTTAGACATAGTGTTAAAGGTAAGTCACCTAAAAATACACATTACATAAAAAGAAAAGAAGAAGAAAAATATATCAATGATTATAATGCAATCATTGCCCACTTATGCAATGCAAACATAGATGTGCAGTACATTGCAGACAATTCTACTGCAGTTGCACAATATGTCACAGCATACTTAACTAAAGCAGAAAAGACAGAGCTCCAAGACCTCTGGAATGACCTGTCATCAGATAAAACAGTGTCTCAGAAATGCTTGGGCATAAAAAAATGCTCACCCATAGAGAATGTGGATCATATGAAGCAGCTGATCGTTAAACTGGTACTGCATTGTATGGTAAATCTGAAAATATAGTGTGGCTAAGTCTTGGTCCAGCTAAATCTAGAAAAAGAGTTCTAAAATCATATGAAGATATAGAAACAATAGCCAAACGTGATCCCAACAGCCAAGACATTTTAAAAAACAATTTATTGGACACATACTACCCAAACAGAAGTAATACTTTGGAAAACATGTGTCTATACCACATAGCCCAAAACTACACATACAAAAATAACATGAAACCTGATGAAAAAAAAGGTAAATATAGAGTGACAAACTGTGAAAGCAGCTTAGTTAAACTCACTAAACCAAATGTAATTAATCATATCAAATTGTCATTAAAGACTCCTCAACATAAAGAAGTATATTACATGTCCCTGCTACAACTCTTCAAATCATGGAGAAAAGAAGAACAAATACTAGATAACTATGACTCATATGAGGATGCTTTCAAAGCAAATGAAAGCACTATAACTGATGTAAACTTTACACAGTACAAAACAATGTTGCACAATGAACAGCAACACGAAGAAGAACTCCAAGCCCAACTAGATAAGGACACTCCTGACAGTAGTCAACCTTCTGTAACAGGAAGCCAAGAACCACTGGGAGAACCACTAATAATAAATGAGGCAGAATTAGCTATGATAGAAGTAGAAAACACCATGTGTCAGTATGAAGATAAAGAATACTTAACTATACTACAATCAAAACTAAACAATGAGCAACGTAGCATTTTTCAAGAAGTAACAAAACAAATTGCACATGGTGTAAAACATGAAAATAAAGAATGTTCCTGCCATAATTATAAACCTATACTACTGTACGTCAGTGGTGAAGCTGGTTCTGGCAAAACATTCCTAATCAAAATCATTAGTAAGTTCCTTCAACAATTGACAAACAACAAACTGTCAGCTGTTGTCACTGCCCCCACAGGTTTAGCTGCCTACAACATAGGTGGTGTTAAATTACACCGATTACTACTATTACCAGTAGAACACCAGAACAAATTAGACTATTACAAACTTTCTGCAGAGGCTGCAATGGAACAACGTAGAGTATTGAAACAAATTAAAATGCTACTAATAGATGAAGTGAGCATGGTCTCCAACCTGATGTTAGCTTTGATTCACCTCAGATTACAAGAAGTACTCAAAACAGACTATGAAGAGCTCTTTACAGGAAAACACATTATTGTTTTTGGAGATCTGCTTCAAATAACACCAGTAAAAGATGAGCCTATTTTTAAAACATTAGGACACAAATTCTGCCGTAAAACTGTTGGCAGCATTGGAAATGTCAACCTTTGGCAACATTTCCAATACAGAGAATTAACAGAAAACATGTGGCAATCTGCAGATCTCATTTATCCCAAAATTTTAAAAAATATCAGAGTTGGTATACTTTCTAAAGAAGCAGAAGCAATATTGAAAACCCGGCACATTAATGAACTTTATGCCGATAATGCATGTGCTACAGATGTTATGGAACAATTAACCCACAAAAAATGTCAATTGTATGGCCTTAATGCCAACTCTTGCAAGCTGTTCCAAGTTCAATGAAATCATGCTAAGTAAAGAAATGCAACCAATCATAGAAATTAGCGCCACAGACAAACTAAATGTACATGGTAGGACACTACCCATGTGTGACCAAGCCACAACAAGACTAAATAGTTTAGAAAAATCAATCTCAAACACAGCAGGCATAGAAAAGATATTAAAATTATCCTTAAATTGCAGTGTAATGCTTAAACGTAACCTTGACGTGGACGAAGGACTAGTTAATGGAGCACTGGGTACAGTTGTTGGCTTTCTAACATACCCACGTGACAACAATATTCAGTTTGTCAATATACTCTTTGACAAACTTTCAGAAGTAAAAAGGATAGGACGCTCAACAGCTAGATTCCTTCTCTTCAAAGATATATATGTACGCAGAGAACAATTTTCTCTAACTCTTGCATACGCAGTTACGATTCATAAATCACAAGGTCTTACCCTAGACAAAGCAATGCTAGATATTGGTAACACAGTCTTTAAAGAAGGCATGAGCTACGTAGCACTATCACGCTTACGTACACTTGACGGTCTATTTCTAATCAACTTTGATGCAAGTAAAATAAACGCTGATATTCCTTGCATTTTAGCATACAATAGACTTCGCTCACTATACACCCCCACCTAAACACATATTCTGTTCCACAAAAAGTAAAACGTTATAAAAGAAAAATAAATCAAACAGAAATGCAACAGGATGTCACTGAAAATCCTCCAAAGAGAGTAAAATAAACTAATACTTCATCAAGTACCACAAGCAAAAAAGAATCAATTAGGGAAAGTAAACCAGGTACTTCTTTAAAGAAGGAAGACAAACTCCAAAAAAGCAGTTAGATACAGAACTACCTGGACCATTTAAACTCTCAAATATAGTTGGTGTAAGTTGCTACGCAAATGTAGCAATGAATATTCTATTTAATTACCACCAATTGTTGACAACATTTACTTACACAGTACAGACCCATTGTGTAGATGCAGCAAACAATCCTGATAACACATATAGTGTTTATGGAATAAGACAACAATTGGACTACTGTGCTGGAATGGTGAAATTCACTATAAACTCATGGGAAGATCCACAAGAATTTCTAATGTACTTACTACAAGTCCTGGAAAACAAAAACATACCTATAAATGAAATCTTCCAGATTTCATACATGTGGAAACATACATGCACTCTCTGCAACAATGTGACACAAGAAGAAATCCCCAATGAACGCTTCATATATATATCAATACCAAATTGTGAATCCATTCCATTTCAGCGACTTGCACAAAATGCAAACCATGGTAGATTATGCTCTACCTGCAATTCAGATAATCGTTCCACGTTACTAATACAAACCCATAGTAAATACATAATACTTCTATGTTACAATGCAGATGGTACCAAAAACAACTGCAAGCTGACTGGATTCACACATGGTCAAATATCACTTGGTAAGAAAACCTTCACAACAATAGGTATAATCTACCACGCAGGAGCCACAACCAATTCAGGGCACTACACTGCATATATAAAAAAGAAATGTGGATGGTTGGAATGTAATGATAGTACCATTACTCTAAAGCAGAGATTACCAGCAAATCTTACAAATGCTTATTTGATGTTCTTAAAACCAAACTTTGATAACTAAACTGTATTTAAACCCTAAGTAAACTTGTGTTAAAAAAATATAAACTGTTAGAATACTCCACAAGCTATCTAACTGCTCCAAGATTCTACAACAACTAATCAGATAAATGAATACCACTAAATTAGACCAAGAAATACACAGTTAGAATACGCCAATTGGTATCTAACTGTCCCAAAATTTAACAATATCCAAATATCCAAATAGATAAATCAATACGACTAAAATATATCAAACAAATAGACAGTTAGAATACGCCAATTGGTATCTAACTGCTCCAAACTTTTATAATATCCAAACAAATAAATAATGTGTTACTGCTCCAAAAAAATGCAACAAGCCAAAGTATAAAGCATTAGCCAGAAACAACAAGTGCACACTGAAAACAAACAAACAAACTGTAGCATAACAGAAAAAGATTTTTTTTTTTAATCCAACATGGATTTTGTTTTCTCCCACAGCCCCAATGATTTTAGCAACAAACACAGAAACTGAGCAAATTGCAAGTATGTTGATTATGCAATGTAATAAGTCATTACAAAATACTAATACTAACATGCTATTTTCTTTTATCACAGAAATTAACAAGAAATACATGTACTCCGGTTACTAGACCAAACAGTAAGTATACAATAATAAGGAGAACCATCGCAGCATATCACATCCATAGTATCTAATACCTTTGTTCCTTATACATTTGTTTTTCACCCAAAGTTATAAGCAAATATGAATGTGATATGCTGCGGTGGTTGTGGCCAGGGCATAGAGTCTTTGGCCATGCACCCAACACTCTATGCCCTGTCCACAACCACCGCAGCATATCACATCCATCGAGTCAAACATTTCAACTATGGTCTATGGAAACTTTTAATGTCCGCGGACATTATGAGTGTTCTTAGAACACTTTCAACTTGCCAGCGAACAATACGGACAGTGTTTTCAGGACACCCCTATGAACATTTCAGAACAACGCAATAGTTCTTAGAACACTTTCAACTTGACAACGAACAATACGGACAGTGTCCTCAGAACACCCCCATTTCGTTTATTTGCGAACATTTCAGGACACCGCGAGTGTTCTAAGAACACATTCAACTTGCCAGCCACAACCACCCATTCATATTTGCGAACATTTAAGGACACAACGAGTGTTCGACAACGTCTTCAGAACACCTCCATTTTGTGTATTTGCGAACATTTCACGACACAGCGAGTGTTCTCAGAACATATTCAACTTGACAGAGAACAATACGGACAGCGTCCTCAGGACACCCCCATTTTGTTTATTTGCGAACATTTCAGGACACCGCGAGTGTTCTTAGAAGCGTCTTCAGAACACTCCCATTTTATGTATTGGCAAACATTTCAGGACACAATGCGAGTGTTCTTAGAACACATTCAACTTGACAGAGAACAATACGGACAGCGTCCTCAGGACACCCCCTACGAACATTCCAGGACACCGCGAGTGTTCTTAGAAACGTCTTCAGGAACACCCCCATTTTGTTTATTTGCGAACATTTCAGGACACCACGAGTGTTCTTAGAAACGTCTTCAGAACACCCCCATTTTGTTTATTTGCGAACATTTCAGGACACCGCGAGTGTTCTTAGAACACATTCAACTTGACAGAGAACAATATGGACAGCGTCTACAGGACACCCCCATTTTGTTTATTTGCAAACATTTCAGTACACCGCAAGTGTTCTTAGAAGCGTCTTCAGAACACCACCATCTTGTTTATTTGCGAACATTTCAGGACACCGTGAGTGTTCTTAGAACACATTCAATTTGCCAGCCACAACCCCCCATTCATATTTGCAAACATTTCAGGACACAGCGAGTGTTTGACAACGTTTTCAGAACACCCCCATTTTGTGTATTTGCGAACATTTCAGGACACCGCGAGTGTTCTTAGAACACATTCAACTTGACAGAGAACAATACGGACAGTGTCCTCAGGACACCCCTTACGAACATTCCAGGACACCGCGAGTGTTCTTAGAAACGTCTTCAGAACACCCCCATTTTGTTTTTTTATGAACATTTCAGGACACCGCGAGTGTTCTTAGAACACATTCAACTTGACAGAGAACAATACGGACAGCGTCCTCAGAACACCCCCATTTTGTTTATTTGCGAACATTTCAGGACACCACGAGTGTTCTTAGAAGCGTCTTCAGAACACCACCATCTTGTTTATTTGCGAACATTTCAGGACACCGCGAGTGTTCTTAGAACACATTCAACTTGCCAGCGAACAATACGGACTACGCCTTCAGGACACCCCCTACGAACATTCCAGGACACCGGGAGTGTTCTTAGAAACGTCTTCAGAACACCCCCATTTTGTTTATTTATGAACATTTCAGGACACCGCAAGTGTTCTTAGAACACATTCAACTTGACAGAGAACAATACAGACAGCGTCCTCAGAACACCCCCATTTTGTTTATTTGCGAACATTCCAGGACACCGCAAGTGTTCTTAGAAACGTCTTCAGAACACCCCCATTTTGTTTATTTGCAAACATTTCAGGACACCGCAAGTGTTCTTAGAACACATTTAACTTGACAGAGAACAATACGGACAGCGTCCTCAGGACACCACCATTTTGTTTATTTGCGAACATTTCAGGACACCGCAAGTGCTCTTAGAAGCGTCTTCAGAACACCACCATCTTGTTTATTTGCGAACATTTCAGGACACCGCGAGTGTTCTTAGAACACATTCAACTTGCCAGCCACAACCCCCCCATTCATATTTGTGAACATTTTAGGACACAGCGAGTGTTCGAAAACGTCTTCAGAACACACCCATTTTGTGTATTTGCGAACAATTCAGGACACCGCGAGTGTTCTTAGAACACATTCAACTTGACAGCGAACAATACGGACAGCGTCCCCAGGACACCCCCTACGAACATTCCAGGACACCGCAAGTGTTCTTAGAAACATCTTCAGAACACCCCCATTTTGTTTATTTGCGAACATTTCAGGACACTGCGAGTGTTCTTAGAACACATTCAACTTGATAGAGAACAATACGGACAGCGTCCTCAGAACCCCCCCATTTTGTTTATTTGCGAACATTTCAGGACACCGCAAGTGTTCTTAGAAGCGTTTTCAGAACACCACCATCTTGTTTATTTGCGAACATTTCAGGACACCGCGAGTGTTCTTCGAACACATTCAACTTGACAGAGAACAATACGGACAGCGTCCTCAGGACACCCCCATTTTGTTTATTTGAGAACATTTCAGGACACTGCGAGTGTTCTTAGAAGCGTCTTCGGAACACCACCATCTTGTTTATTTGCGAACATTTCAGGACACTGCAAGTGTTCTTAGAACACATTCAACTTGACAGAGAACAATACGGACAGCGTCCTCAGGACACCCCCATTTTCTTTATTTGCGAACATTTCAGGACACCGCGAGTGTTCTTAGAAGCGTCTTCAGAACACCACCATCTTGTTTATTTGTGAACAATTCAGGAAACCGCGAGTGTTCTTAGAACACATTCAACTTGCCAGCCACAAACCCCCATTAATATTTGCAAACATTTCAGGACACCGCGAGTGTTCTTAGAAACGTCTTCAGAACACACCCATTTTGTTTATTTGCGAACATTTCAGGACACTGCGAGTGTTCTTAGAACACATTCAACTTGACAGAGAACAATACGGACAGCGTCCTCAGAACACCCCCATTTTGTTTATTTACGAACATTTCAGGACACCGCGAGTGTTCTTAGAAGCGTCTTCAGAACACTACCATCTTGTTTATTTGCGACCATTTCAGGACACCGCGAGTGTTCTTAGAACACATTCACCTTGACAGAGAACAATACGGACAGCGTCCTCAGGACACCCCCATTTTGTTTATTTGCGAACATTTCAGGACACTGCGAGTGTTCTTAGAAGCGTCTTCAGAACACCACCATCTTGTTTATTTGCGAACATTTCAGGACACCGCAAGTGTTCTTAGAACACATTCAACTTGACAGAGAACAATACGGACAGCGTCCTCAGTTCTTAGAACACATTCAACTTGCCACCACAACACCCCATTCATAGTTGCGAACATTTCAGGACACAGCGAGTGCTTGACAACGTCTTCAGAACATCCCATTTTGTGTATTTGCGAACATTTCAGGACACCGCGAGTGTTCTTAGAAGCGTCCTCAGGACACCCCCATTTTGTTTATTTGCGAACATTAAAGGACACCGCGAGTGTTCTCAGAACACATTCACCTTGCCAGCCACAACCCCATTCATATTTGCGAACATTTCAGGACACAGCGAGTGTTCGACAACGTCTTCAGAACACCCCCATTTTGTTTATTTGCGAACATTTCAGGATACCACGAGTGTTCTTAGAAGCGTCTTCCGAACACCACCATCTTGATTATTTGCGAACATTTCAGGACACCGCGAGTGTTCTTAGAACACATTCAACTTGACAGAGAACAATACGGACAGCGTCCTTAGGACACCCCCATTTTGTTTAATTGCGAACATTTCAGGACACCGCGAGTGTTCTTAGAACACATTCAACTTGCCAGCCACAACCCCCCATTCATATTTGTGAACATTTCAGGACACAGCGAGTGTTCGACAACGTCTTCAGAACACCCCCATTTTGTGTATTTGCGAACATTTCAGGACACCGCGAGTGTTCTTAGAACACATTCAACTTGACAACGAACAATACAGACAGAGTCCTCAATACACCTCCATTTTGTGTATTTGCGAACATTTCAGGACACCGCGAGTGTTCTTAGAACAGTTTCAGCTTGCTTGCGAACAAAACGGACACATATTTAGTCCTCAGAACACCCCCCATTCAGTTTATTTTGAACAATACGGACAGCATCCTCAGGACACCCCCATTTTGTTTATTTGCGAACATTTCAGGACACCGCGAGTGTTCTTAGAAGCGTCTTCAGAACACCACCATCTTGTTTATTTGCGAACATTTCAGGACACTGCGAGTGTTCTTTAGAACACATTCAACTTGCCAGCCACAACCCCCCCATTCATATTTGCGAACATTTCAGGACACAACGAGTGTTCGACAACGTCTTCAGAACACCCCCATTTTGTGTATTTGCGAACATTTCAGGACACCGTGAGTGTTCTTAGAACACATTCAACTTGACAGCGAACAATACGGACAGCGTCCTCAGGACACCCCCTACGAACATTCCAGGACACTGCGAGTGTTCTTAGAAACGTTTTCAGAACACCCCCATTTTGTGTATTTGCGAACATTTCAGGACACCGCGAGTGTTCTTAGAACACATTCAACTTGACAGAGAACAATACGGACAGTGTCCTCAGGACACCCCTTACGAACATTCCAGGACACCGCGAGTGTTCTTAGAAACGTCTTCAGAACACCCCCATTTTGTTTTTTTATGAACATTTCAGGACACCGCGAGTGTTCTTAGAACACATTCAACTTGACAGAGAACAATACGGACAGCGTCCTCAGAACACCCCCATTTTGTTTATTTGCGAACATTTCAGGACACTGCAAGTGTTCTTAGAACACATTCAACTTGACAGAGAACAATACGGACAGCGTCCTCAGGACACCCCCATTTTCTTTATTTGCGAACTTTTCAGGACACCGCGAGTGTTCTTAGAAGCGTCTTCAGAACACCACCATCTTGTTTATTTGTGAACAATTCAGGAAACCGCGAGTGTTCTTAGAACACATTCAACTTGCCAGCCACAAACCCCCATTAATATTTGCAAACATTTCAGGACACCGCGAGTGCTTGACAACGTCTTCAGAACATCCCATTTTGTGTATTTGCGAACATTTCAGGACACCGCGAGTGTTCTTAGAAGCGTCCTCAGGACACCCCCATTTTGTTTATTTGCGAACATTAAAGGACACCGCGAGTGTTCTCAGAACACATTCACCTTGCCAGCCACAACCCCATTCATATTTGCGAACATTTCAGGACACAGCGAGTGTTCGACAACGTCCTCAGGACACCCCCATTTTGTTTATTTGCGAACATTTCAGGACACCGCGAGTGTTCTAAGAAGCGTCTTCAGAACACCACCATCTTGTTTATTTGCGAACATTTCAGGACACTGCGAGTGTTCTTTAGAACACATTCAACTTGCCAGCCACAACCCCCCCATTCATATTTGCAAACATTTCAGGACACAACGAGTGTTCGACAACGTCTTCAGAACACCCCCATTTTGTGTATTTGCGAACATTTCAGGACACCGTGAGTGTTCTTAGAACACATTCAACTTGACAGCGAACAATACGGACAGCGTCCTCAGGACACCCCTTACGAACATTCCAGGACACTGCGAGTGTTCTTAGAAACGTTTTCAGAACACCCCCATTTTGTGTATTTGCGAACATTTCAGGACACCGCGAGTGTTCTTAGAACACATTCAACTTGACAGAGAACAATACGGACAGTGTCCTCAGGACACCCCTTACGAACATTCCAGGACACCGCGAGTGTTCTTAGAAACGTCTTCAGAACACCCCCATTTTGTTTTTTTATGAACATTTCAGGACACCGCGAGTGTTCTTAGAACACATTCAACTTGACAGAGAACAATACGGACAGCGTCCTCAGAACACCCCCATTTTGTTTATTTGCGAACATTTCAGGACACTGCAAGTGTTCTTAGAACACATTCAACTTGACAGAGAACAATACGGACAGCGTCCTCAGGACACCCCCATTTTCTTTATTTGCGAACATTTCAGGACACCGCGAGTGTTCTTAGAAGCGTCTTCAGAACACCACCATCTTGTTTATTTGTGAACAATTCAGGAAACCGCGAGTGTTCTTAGAACACATTCAACTTGCCAGCCACAAACCCCCATTAATATTTGCAAACATTTCAGGACACCGCAAGTGTTCTTAGAAACGTCTTCAGAACACACCCATTTTGTTTATTTGCGAACATTTCAGGACACTGCGAGTGTTCTTAGAACACATTCAACTTGACAGAGAACAATACGGACAGCGTCCTCAGAACACCTCCATTTTGTTTATTTACGAACATTTCAGGACACCGCGAGTGTTCTTAGAAGCGTCTTCAGAACACTACCATCTTGTTTATTTGCGACCATTTCAGGACACCGCGAGTGTTCTTAGAACACATTCACCTTGACAGAGAACAATACGGACAGCGTCCTCAGGACACCCCCATTTTGTTTATTTGCGAACATTTCAGGACACTGCGAGTGTTCTTAGAAGCGTCTTCAGAACACCACCATCTTGTTTATTTGCGAACATTTCAGGACACCGCAAGTGTTCTTAGAACACATTCAACTTGACAGAGAACAATACGGACAGCGTCCTCAGTTCTTAGAACACATTCAACTTGCCACCACAACACCCCATTCATAGTTGCGAACATTTCAGGACACAGCGAGTGCTTGACAACGTCTTCAGAACATCCCATTTTGTGTATTTGCGAACATTTCAGGACACCGCGAGTGTTCTTAGAAGCGTCCTCAGGACACCCCCATTTTGTTTATTTGCGAACATTAAAGGACACCGCGAGTGTTCTCAGAACACATTCACCTTGCCAGCCACAACCCCATTCATATTTGCGAACATTTCAGGACACAGCGAGTGTTCGACAACGTCTTCAGAACACCCCCCATTTTGTTTATTTGCGAACATTTCAGGATACCGCGAGTGTTCTTAGAAGCGTCTTCCGAACACCAACATCTTGATTATTTGCGAACATTTCAGGACACCGCGAGTGTTCTTAGAACACATTCAACTTGACAGAGAACAATACGGACAGCGTCCTTAGGACACCCCCATTTTGTTTAATTGCGAACATTTCAGGACACCGCGAGTGTTCTTAGAACACATTCAACTTGCCAGCCACAACCCCCCATTCATATTTGTGAACATTTCAGGACACAGCGAGTGTTCGACAACCTCTTCAGAACACCCCCATTTTGTGTATTTGCGAACATTTCAGGACACCGCGAGTGTTCTTAGAACACATTCAACTTGACAACGAACAATACAGACAGAGTCCTCAATACACCTCCATTTTGTGTATTTGCGAACATTTCAGGACACCGCGAGTGTTCTTAGAACAGTTTCAGCTTGCTTGCGAACAAAACGGACACATATTGAGTCCTCAGAACACCCCCCATTCAGTTTATTTTGAACAATACGGACAGCATCCTCAGGACACCCCCATTTTGTTTATTTGCGAACATTTCAGGACACCGCGAGTGTTCTTAGAAGCGTCTTCAGAACACCACCATCTTGTTTATTTGCGAACATTTCAGGACACTGCGAGTGTTCTTTAGAACACATTCAACTTGCCAGCCACAACCCCCCCATTCATATTTGCGAACATTTCAGGACACAACGAGTGTTCGACAACGTCTTCAGAAAACCCCCATTTTGTGTATTTGCGAACATTTCAGGACACCGTGAGTGTTCTTAGAACACATTCAACTTGACAGCGAACAATACGGACAGCGTCCTCAGGACACCCCCTACGAACATTCCAGGACACTGCGAGTGTTCTTAGAAACGTTTTCAGAACACCCCCATTTTGTGTATTTGCGAACATTTCAGGACACCGCGAGTGTTCTTAGAACACATTCAACTTGACAGAGAACAATACGGACAGTGTCCTCAGGACACCCCTTACGAACATTCCAGGACACCGCGAGTGTTCTTAGAAACGTCTTCAGAACACCCCCATTTTGTTTTTTTATGAACATTTCAGGACACCGCGAGTGTTCTTAGAACACATTCAACTTGACAGAGAACAATACGGACAGCGTCCTCAGAACACCCCCATTTTGTTTATTTGCGAACATTTCAGGACACCACGAGTGTTCTTAGAAGCGTCTTCAGAACACCACCATCTTGTTTATTTGCGAACATTTCAGGACACCGCGAGTGTTCTTAGAACACATTCAACTTGCCAGCGAACAATACGGACTACGCCTTCAGGACACCCCCTACGAACATTCCAGGACACCGAGAGTGTTCTTAGAAACGTCTTCAGAACACCCCCATTTTGTTTATTTATGAACATTTCAGGACACCGCAAGTGTTCTTAGCACACATTCAACTTGACAGAGAACAATACAGACAGCGTCCTCAGAACACCCCCATTTTGTTTATTTGCGAACATTCCAGGACACCGCAAGTGTTCTTAGAACACATTCAACTTGACAGCGAACAATACGGACAGCGTCCCCAGGACACCCCCTACGAACATTCCAGGACACCGCAAGTGTTCTTAGAAACATCTTCAGAACACCCCCATTTTGTTTATTTGCGAACATTTCAGGACACTGAGAGTGTTCTTAGAACACATTCAACTTAATAGAGAACAATACGGACAGCGTCCTCAGAACCCCCCCATTTTGTTTATTTGCGAACATTTCAGGACACCGCAAGTGTTCTTAGAAGCGTTTTCAGAACACCACCATCTTGTTTATTTGCGAACATTTCAGGACACCGCGAGTGTTCTTCGAACACATTCAACTTGACAGAGAACAATACGGACAGCGTCCTCAGGACACCCCCATTTTGTTTATTTGCGAACATTTCAGGACACTGCGAGTGTTCTTAGAAGCGTCTTCGGAACACCACCATCTTGTTTATTTGCGAACATTTCAGGACACTGCAAGTGTTCTTAGAACACATTCAACTTGACAGAGAACAATACGGACAGCGTCCTCAGGACACCCCCATTTTCTTTATTTGCGAACATTTCAGGACACCGCGAGTGTTCTTAGAAGCGTCTTCAGAACACCACCATCTTGTTTATTTGTGAACATTTCAGGAAACCGCGAGTGTTCTTAGAACACATTCAACTTGCCAGCCACAAACCCCCATTAATATTTGCAAACATTTCAGGACACCGCGAGTGTTCTTAGAAACGTCTTCAGAACACCCCCATTTTGTTTATTTGCGAACATTTCAGGACACTGCGAGTGTTCTTAGAACACATTCAACTTGACAGAGAACAATACGGACAGCGTCCTCAGAACACCCCCATTTTGTTTATTTACGAACATTTCAGGACACCGCAAGTGTTCTTAGAAGCGTCTTCAGAACACTACCATCTTGTTTATTTGCGACCATTTCAGGACACCGCGAGTGTTCTTAGAACACATTCACCTTGACAGAGAACAATACGGACAGCGTCCTCAGGACACCCCCATTTTGTTTATTTGCGAACATTTCAGGACACTGCGAGTGTTCTTAGAAGCGTCTTCAGAACACCACCATCTTGTTTATTTGCGAACATTTCAGGACACCGCAAGTGTTCTTAGAACACATTCAACTTGACAGAGAACAATACGGACAGCGTCCTCAGTTCTTAGAACACATTCAACTTGCCACCACAACACCCCATTCATAGTTGCGAACATTTCAGGACACAGCGAGTGTTTGACAACGTCTTCAGAACATCCCATTTTGTGTATTTGCGAACATTTCAGGACACCGCGAGTGTTCTTAGAAGCGTCCTCAGGACACCCCCATTTTGTTTATTTGCGAACATTAAAGGACACCGCGAGTGTTCTCAGAACACATTCACCTTGCCAGCCACAACCCCATTCATATTTGCGAACATTTCAGGACACAGCGAGTGTTCGACAACGTCTTCAGAACACCCCCATTTTGTTTATTTGCGAACATTTCAGGATACCGCGAGTGTTCTTAGAAGCGTCTTCCGAACACCACCATCTTGATTATTTGCGAACATTTCAGGACACCGCGAGTGTTCTTAGAACACATTCAACTTGACAGAGAACAATACGGACAGCGTCCTTAGGACACCCCAATTTTGTTTAATTGCGAACATTTCAGGACACCGCGAGTGTTCTTAGAACACATTCAACTTGCCAGCCACAACCCCCCATTCATATTTGTGAACATTTCAGGACACAGCGAGTGTTCGACAACGTCTTCAGAACACCCCCATTTTGTGTATTTGCGAACATTTCAGGACACCGCGAGTGTTCTTAGAACACATTCAACTTGACAACGAACAATACAGACAGAGTCCTCAATACACCTCCATTTTGTGTATTTGCGAACATTTCAGGACACCGCGAGTGTTCTTAGAACAGTTTCAGCTTGCTTGCGAACAAAACAGACACATATTGAGTCCTCAGAACACCCCCCATTCAGTTTATTTTGAACAATACGGACAGCATCCTCAGGACACCCCCATTTTGTTTATTTGCGAACATTTCAGGACACCGCGAGTGTTCTTAGAAGCGTCTTCAGAACACCACCATCTTGTTTATTTGCGAACATTTCAGGACACTGCGAGTGTTCTTTAGAACACATTCAACTTGCCAGCCACAACCCCCCCATTCATATTTGCAAACATTTCAGGACACAACGAGTGTTCGACAACGTCTTCAGAACACCCCCATTTTGTGTATTTGCGAACATTTCAGGACACCGTGAGTGTTCTTAGAACACATTCAACTTGACAGCGAACAATACGGACAGCGTCCTCAGGACACCCCCTACGAACATTCCAGGACACTGCGAGTGTTCTTAGAAACGTCTTCAGAATACCCCCATTTTGTTTATTTGCGAACATTTCAGGACACTGCGAGTGTTCTTAGAACACATTCAACTTGACAGAGGACAATACAGACATTGTCCTCAGAACACCACCATTTTGTTTATTTGCGAACATTTCAGGACACCGCGAGTGTTCTTAGAACACATTCAACTTGACAGGAACAATACGGACAGCGTCCTCAGAACACCCCCATTTTGTTTATTTGCGAACATTCCAGGACACCGCAAGTGTTCTTAGAAACGTCTTCAGAACACCCCCATTTTGTTTATTTGCGAACATTTCAGGACACCGCGAGTGTTCTTAGAACACATTCAACTTGACAGAGAATAATATGGACAGCATCCTCAGAACAATACGGACAGCGTCCTCAGTTCTTAGAACACATTCAACTTGCCAGCCACAATCCCCCATTCATATTTGCGAACATTTCAGGACACAGCGAGTGTTCGACAACGTCTTCAGAACACTCCCATTTTGTGTATTTGCGAACATTTCAGGATACCGCAAGTGTTCTTAGAAGCGTCCTCAGGACACCCCCATTTCGTTTATTTGTGAACATTTCAGGACACCGCGAGTCTTCTTAGAAGACATTCAATTTGCCAGCCACAACCCCCATTCATATTTGCGAACATTTCAGGACACAGCGAGTGTTCGACAACGTTTTCAGAACACCCCCATTTTGTTTATTTGCGAACATTTCGGGACACTGCGAGTGTTCTTAGAAGCGTGTTCCGAACACCACCATCTTGATTATTTGCGACCATTTAAGGACACCGCAAATGTTCTTAGAACACATTCAACTTGACAGAGAACAATACGGACAGCGTCCTCAGGACACCCCCATTTTGTTTATTTGCGCACATTTCAGGACACAGCAAGTGTTCTTAGAACACATTCAACTTGACAGAGAACAATACAGACAGCGTCCTCAGGACACCCCCATTTTGTTTATTTGCGAACATTTCAGGACACCGCAAGTGTTCTTAGAAGCGTCTTCAGAACACCACCATCTTGTTTATTTGCGAACATTTCAGGACACCGCGAGTGTTCTTAGAACACATTCAACTTGCCAGCCACAACCCCCCCATTCATATTTGTGAACATTTTAGGACACAGCGAGTGTTCGACAACGTCTTCAGAACACCCCCATTTTGTGTATTTGCGAACATTTCAGGACACCGCAAGTGTTCTTAGAACACATTCAACTTGATAGCGAACAATACGGACAGCGTCCTCAGGACACCCCCATTTTGTTTATTTGCGCACATTTCAGGACACAGCAAGTGTTCTTAGAACACATTCAACTTGACAGAGAACAATACGGACAGCGTCCTCAGGACACCCCCATTTTGTTTATTTGCGAACATTTCAGGACACCGCAAGTGTTCTTAGAAGCGTCTTCAGAACACCACCATCTTGTTTATTTGCGAACATTTCAGGACACCGCGAGTGTTCTTAGAACACATTCAACTTGCCAGCCACAACCCCCCCATTCATATTTGTGAACATTTTAGGACACAGCGAGTGTTCGACAACGTCTTCAGAACACCCCCATTTTGTGTATTTGCGAACATTTCAGGACACCGCAAGTGTTCTTAGAACACATTCAACTTGATAGCGAACAATACGGACAGCGTCCTCAGGACACCCCCTACGAACATTCCAGGACACCGCAAGTGTTCTTAGAAACGTCTTCAGAACACCCCCATTTTGTTTATTTGCGAACATTTCAGGACACTGCGAGTGTTCTTAGAACACATTCAACTTGATAGAGAACAATACGGCAGCGTCCTCAGAACACCCCCATTTTGTTTATTTGCAAACATTTCAGGATAACGCAAGTGTTCTTAGAAGCGTCTTCAGAACACCCCCATTTTGTTTTTTTGTGAACATTCCAGGACACCGCGAGTGTTCTTAGTAGCGTCTTCAGAACACCACCATATTTTTATTTGCGAACATTTCAGGACACCGCGAGTGTTCTTAGAACACATTCAACTTGCCAGCCACAAACCCCCATTAATATTTGCAAACTTTTCAGGACACCACAAGTGTTCTTAGAAACGTCTTCAGAACATCCCCATTTTGTTTATTTGCGAACATTTTAGGACACTGCAAGTGTTCTTAGAACACATTCAACTTGACAGAGACCAATACGGACAGCGTCCTCAGAACACCCCCATTTTGTTTATTTGCGAACATTTCAGGACACAGCGAGTGTTCTTAGAAGCGTCTTCAGAACACCACCATCTTGTTTATTTGCGAACATTTCAGGACACCGCGAGTGTTCATAGAACACATTCAACTTGACAGAGAACCATACGGACAGCGTCCTCAGGACACCCCCAATGTGTTTATTTGCGAACATTTCAGGACACCGCGAGTGTTCTTAGAAGCGTCTTCAGAACACTCCCATTTTGTGTATTTGCAAACTTTTCAGGACACAATGCGAGTGTTCTTAGAACACATTCAACTTGACAGAGAACAATACGGACAGCGTCCTCAGGACACCCCCTACGAACATTCCAGGACACCGCGAGTGTTCTTATAAACGTCTTCAGAACACCACCATCTTGTTTATTTGCGAACATTTCAGGACACCGTGAGTGTTCTTAGAACACATTCAATTTGCCAGCCACAACCCCCCATTCATATTTGCAAACATTTCAGGACACAGCGAGTGTTTGACAACGTTTTCAGAACACCCCCATTTTGTGTATTTGCGAACATTTCAGGACACCGCGAGTGTTCTTAGAACACATTCAACTTGACAGAGAACAATACGGACAGTGTCCTCAGGACACCCCTTACGAACATTCCAGGACACCGCAAGTGTTCTTAGAAACGTCTTCAGAACACCCCCATTTTGTTTTTTTATGAACATTTCAGGACACCGCGAGTGTTCTTAGAACACATTCAACTTGACAGAGAACAATACGGACAGCGTCCTCAGAACACCCCCATTTTGTTTATTTGCGAACATTTCAGGACACCACGAGTGTTCTTAGAAGCGTCTTCAGAACACCACCATCTTGTTTATTTGCGAACATTTCAGGACACCGCGAGTGTTCTTAGAACACATTCAACTTGCCAGCGAACAATACGGACTACGCCTTCAGGACACCCCCTACGAACATTCCAGGACACCGGGAGTGTTCTTAGAAACGTCTTCAGAACACCCCCATTTTGTTTATTTATGAACATTTCAGGACACCGCAAGTGTTCTTAGAACACATTCAACTTGACAGAGAACAATACAGACAGCGTCCTCAGAACACCCCCATTTTGTTTATTTGCGAACATTCCAGGACAACGCAAGTGTTCTTAGAAACGTCTTCAGAACACCCCCATTTTGTTTATTTGCAAACATTTCAGGACACCGCAAGTGTTCTTAGAACACATTTAACTTGACAGAGAACAATAGGGACAGCGTCCTCAGGACACCACCATTTTGTTTATTTGCGAACATTTCAGGACACCGCAAGTGTTCTTAGAAGCGTCTTCAGAACACCACCATCTTGTTTATTTGCGAACATTTCAGGACACCGCGAGTGTTCTTAGAACACATTCAACTTGCCAGCCACAACCCCCCATTCATATTTGTGAACATTTTAGGACACAGCGAGTGTTCGACAACGTCTTCAGAACACACCCATTTTGTGTATTTGCGAACAATTCAGGACACCGCGAGTGTTCTTAGAACACATTCAACTTGACAGCGAACACTACGGACAGCGTCCCCAGGACACCCCCTACGAACATTTCAGGACACTGCGAGTGTTCTTAGAACACATTCAACTTGATAGAGAACAATACGGACAGCGTCCTCAGAACACCCCCATTTTGTTTATTTGCGAACATTTCAGGACACCGCAAGTGTTCTTAGAAGCGTTTTCAGAACACCACCATCTTGTTTATTTGCGAACATTTCAGGACACCGCGAGTGTTCTTCGAACACATTCAACTTGACAGAGAACAATACGGACAGCGTCCTCAGGACACCCCCATTTTGTTTATTTGCGAACATTTGAGGACACTGCGAGTGTTCTTAGAAGCGTCTTCGGAACACCACCATCTTGTTTATTTGCGAACATTTCAGGACACTGCAAGTGTTCTTAGAACACATTCAACTTGACAGAGAACAATACGGACAGCGTCCTCAGGACACCCCCATTTTCTTTATTTGCGAACATTTTCAGGACACCGCGAGTGTTCTTAGAAGCGTCTTCAGAACACCACCATCTTGTTTATTTGTGAACATTTCAGGAAACCGCGAGTGTTCTTAGAACACATTCAACTTGCCAGCCACAAACCCCCATTAATATTTGCAAACATTTCAGGACACCGCGAGTGTTCTTAGAAACGTCTTCAGAACACCCCCATTTTGTTTATTTGCGACCATTTCAGGACACCGGGAGTGTTCTTAGAACACATTCAACTTGACAGAGAACAATACGGACAGCGTCCTCAGGACACCCCCATTTTCTTTATTTGCGAACATTTCAGGACACCGCGAGTGTTCTTAGAAGCGTCTTCAGAACACCACCATCTTGTTTATTTGTGAACATTTCAGGAAACCGCGAGTGTTCTTAGAACACATTCAACTTGCCAGCCACAAACCCCCATTAATATTTGCAAACATTTCAGGACACCGCGAGTGTTCTTAGAAGCGTCTTCAGAACACTACCATCTTGTTTATTTGCGACCATTTCAGGACACCGCGAGTGTTCTTAGAACACATTCACCTTGACAGAGAACAATACGGACAGCGTCCTCAGGACACCCCCATTTTGTTTATTTGCGAACATTTCAGGACACTGCGAGTGTTCTTAGAAGCGTCTTCAGAACACCACCATCTTGTTTATTTGCGAACATTTCAGGACACTGCGAGTGTTCTTTAGAACACATTCAACTTGCCAGCCACAACCCCCCCATTCATATTTGCGAACATTTCAGGACACAACGAGTGTTCGACAACGTCTTCAGAACACCCCCATTTTGTGTATTTGCGAACATTTCAGGACACCGCGAGTGTTCTTAGAACACATTCAACTTGACAGCGAACAATACGGACAGCGTCCTCAGGACACCCCCTACGAACATTCCAGGACACTGCGAGTGTTCTTAGAAACGTCTTCAGAATACCCCCATTTTGTTTATTTGCGAACATTTCAGGACACTGCGAGTGTTCTTAGAACACATTCAACTTGACAGAGGACAATACAGACATTGTCCTCAGAACACCACCATTTTGTTTATTTGCGAACATTTCAGGACACCGCGAGTGTTCTTAGAACACATTCAACTTGACAGGAACAATACGGACAGCGTCCTCAGAACACCCCCATTTTGTTTATTTGCGAACATTCCAGGACACCTCAAGTGTTCTTAGAAACGTCTTCAGAACACCCCCATTTTGTTTATTTGCGAACATTTCAGGACACCGCGAGTGTTCTTAGAACACATTCAACTTGACAGAGAACAATATGGACAGCATCCTCAGAACAATACGGACAGCGTCCTCAGTTCTTAGAACACATTCAACTTGCCAGCCACAATCCCCCATTCATATTTGCGAACATTTCAGGGCACAGCGAGTGTTCGACAACGTCTTCAGAACACTCCCATTTTGTGTATTTGCGAACATTTCAGGATACCGCAAGTGTTCTTAGAAGCGTCCTCAGGACACCCCCATTTCGTTTATTTGTGAACATTTCAGGACACCGCGAGTCTTCTTAGAAGACATTCAATTTGCCAGCCACAACCCCCATTCATATTTGCGAACATTTCAGGACACAGCGAGTGTTCGACAACGTTTTCAGAACACCCCCATTTTGTTTATTTGCGAACATTTCGGGACACTGCGAGTGTTCTTAGAAGCGTGTTCCGAACACCACCATCTTGATTATTTGCGACCATTTAAGGACACCGCGAATGTTCTTAGAACACATTCAACTTGACAGAGAACAATACGGACAGCGTCCTCAGGACACCCCCATTTTGTTTATTTGCGCACATTTCAGGACACAGCAAGTGTTCTTAGAACACATTCAACTTGACAGAGAA
The DNA here is from genome assembly GCF_040938575.1 of Ambystoma mexicanum. Lineage (NCBI taxonomy): Eukaryota > Metazoa > Chordata > Amphibia > Caudata > Ambystomatidae > Ambystoma > Ambystoma mexicanum. The sequence continues at coordinate 10,532,574 of NC_090941.1, forward strand.
CAATACGGACAGCGTCCTCAGGACACCCCCATTTTGTTTATTTGCGAACATTTCAGGACACCGCAAGTGTTCTTAGAAGCGTCTTCAGAACACCACCATCTTGTTTATTTGCGAACATTTCAGGACACCGCGAGTGTTCTTAGAACACATTCAACTTGCCAGCCACAACCCCCCCATTCATATTTGTGAACATTTTAGGACACAGCGAGTGTTCGACAACGTCTTCAGAACACCCCCGTTTTGTGTATTTGCGAACATTTCAGGACACCGCAAGTGTTCTTAGAACACATTCAACTTGACAGAGAACAATACAGACAGCGTCCTCAGAACACCCCCATTTTGTTTATTTGCGAACATTCCAGGACAACGCAAGTGTTCTTAGAAACGTCTTCAGAACACCCCCATTTTGTTTATTTGCAAACATTTCAGGACACCGCAAGTGTTCTTAGAACACATTTAACTTGACAGAGAACAATACGGACAGCGTCCTCAGGACACCACCATTTTGTTTATTTGCGAACATTTCAGGACACCGCAAGTGTTCTTAGAAGCGTCTTCAGAACACCACCATCTTGTTTATTTGCGAACATTTCAGGACACCGCGAGTGTTCTTAGAACACATTCAACTTGCCAGCCACAACCCCCCATTCATATTTGTGAACATTTTAGGACACAGCGAGTGTTCGACAACGTCTTCAGAACACACCCATTTTGTGTATTTGCGAACAATTCAGGACACCGCGAGTGTTCTTAGAACACATTCAACTTGACAGCGAACAATACGGACAGCGTCCCCAGGACACCCCCTACGAACATTTCAGGACACTGCGAGTGTTCTTAGAACACATTCAACTCGATAGAGAACAATACGGACAGCGTCCTCAGAACACCCCCATTTTGTTTATTTGCGAACATTTCAGGACACCGCAAGTGTTCTTAGAAGCGTTTTCAGAACACCACCATCTTGTTTATTTGCGAACATTTCAGGACACCGCGAGTGTTCTTCGAACACATTCAACTTGACAGAGAACAATACGGACAGCGTCCTCAGGACACCCCCATTTTGTTTATTTGCGAACATTTCAGGACACTGCGAGTGTTCTTAGAAGCGTCTTCGGAACACCACCATCTTGTTTATTTGCGAACATTTCAGGACACTGCAAGTGTTCTTAGAACACATTCAACTTGACAGAGAACAATACGGACAGCGTCCTCAGGACACCCCCATTTTCTTTATTTGCGAACATTTTCAGGACACCGCGAGTGTTCTTAGAAGCGTCTTCAGAACACCACCATCTTGTTTATTTGTGAACATTTCAGGAAACCGCGAGTGTTCTTAGAACACATTCAACTTGCCAGCCACAAACCCCCATTAATATTTGCAAACATTTAAGGACACCGCGAGTGTTCTTAGAAACGTCTTCAGAACACCCCCATTTTGTTTATTTGCGACCATTTCAGGACACCGCGAGTGTTCTTAGAACACATTCAACTTGACAGAGAACAATACGGACAGCGTCCTCAGGACACCCCCATTTTCTTTATTTGCGAACATTTCAGGACACCGCAAGTGTTCTTAGAAGCGTCTTCAGAACACCACCATCTTGTTTATTTGTGAACATTTCAGGAAACCGCGAGTGTTCTTAGAACACATTCAACTTGCCAGCCACAAACCCCCATTAATATTTGCAAACATTTCAGGACACCGCGAGTGTTCTTAGAAGCGTCTTCAGAACACTACCATCTTGTTTATTTGCGACCATTTCAGGACACCGCGAGTGTTCTTAGAACACATTCACCTTGACAGAGAACAATACGGACAGCGTCCTCAGGACACCCCCATTTTGTTTATTTGCGAACATTTCAGGACACTGCGAGTGTTCTTAGAACCGTCTTCAGAACACCACCATCTTGTTTATTTGCGAACATTTCAGGACACTGCGAGTGTTCTTTAGAACACATTCAACTTGCCAGCCACAACCCCCCCATTCATATTTGCGAACATTTCAGGACACAACGAGTGTTCGACAACGTCTTCAGAACACCCCCATTTTGTGTATTTGCGAACATTTCAGGACACCGCGAGCGTTCTTAGAACACATTCAACTTGACAGCGAACAATACGGACAGCGTCCTCAGGACACCCCCTACGAACATTCCAGGACACTGCGAGTGTTCTTAGAAACGTCTTCAGAATACCCCCATTTTGTTTATTTGCGAACATTTCAGGACACTGCGAGTGTTCTTAGAACACATTCAACTTGACAGAGGACAATACAGACATTGTCCTCAGAACACCACCATTTTGTTTATTTGCGAACATTTCAGGACACCGCGAGTGTTCTTAGAACACATTCAACTTGACAGGAACAATACGGACAGCGTCCTCAGAACACCCCCATTTTGTTTATTTGCGAACATTCCAGGACACCGCAAATGTTCTTAGAAACGTCTTCAGAACACCCCCATTTTGTTTATTTGCGAACATTTCAGGACACCGCGAGTGTTCTTAGAACACATTCAACTTGACAGAGAACAATATGGACAGCATCCTCAGAACAATACGGACAGCGTCCTCAGTTCTTAGAACACATTCAACTTGCCAGCCACAATCCCCCATTCATATTTGCGAACATTTCAGGACACAGCGAGTGTTCGACAACGTCTTCAGAACACTCCCATTTTGTGTATTTGCGAACATTTCAGGATACCGCAAGTGTTCTTAGAAGCGTCCTCAGGACACCCCCATTTCGTTTATTTGTGAACATTTCAGGACACCGCGAGTCTTCTTAGAAGACATTCAATTTGCCAGCCACAACCCCCATTCATATTTGCGAACATTTCAGGACACAGCGAGTGTTCGACAACGTTTTCAGAACACCCCCATTTTGTTTATTTGCGAACATTTCGGGACACTGCGAGTGTTCTTAGAAGCGTGTTCCGAACACCACCATCTTGATTATTTGCGACCATTTAAGGACACCGCGAATGTTCTTAGAACACATTCAACTTGACAGAGAACAATACGGACAGCGTCCTCAGGACACCCCCATTTTGTTTATTTGCGCACATTTCAGGACACAGCAAGTGTTCTTAGAACACATTCAACTTGACAGAGAACAATACGGACAGCGTCCTCAGGACACCCCCATTTTGTTTATTTGCGAACATTTCAGGACACCGCAAGTGTTCTTAGAAGCGTCTTCAGAACACCACCATCTTGTTTATTTGCGAACATTTCAGGACACCGCGAGTGTTCTTAGAACACATTCAACTTGCCAGCCACAACCCCCCCATTCATATTTGTGAACATTTTAGGACACAGCGAGTGTTCGACAACGTCTTCAGAACACCCCCGTTTTGTGTATTTGCGAACATTTCAGGACACCGCAAGTGTTCTTAGAACACATTCAACTTGATAGCGAACAATACGGACAGCGTCCTCAGGACACCCCCTACGAACATTCCAGGACACCGCAAGTGTTCTTAGAAACGTCTTCAGAACACCCCTATTTTGTTTATTTGCGAACATTTCAGGACACTGCGAGTGTTCTTAGAACACATTCAACTTGATAGAGAACAATACGGACAGCGTCCTCAGAACACCCCCATTTTGTTTATTTGCAAACATTTCAGGACAACGCAAGTGTTCTTAGAAGCGTCTTCAGAACACCACCATCTTGTTTATTTGCGAACATTTCAGGACACCGCAAGTGTTCTTAGAACACATTCAACTTGGCAGAGAACAATACGGACAGCGTCCTCAGGACACCCCCATTTTGTTTATTTGTGAACATTCCAGGACACCGCGAGTGTTCTTAGTAGCGTCTTCAGAACACCACCATATTTTTTATTTGCGAACATTTCAGGACACCGCGAGTGTTCTTAGAACACATTCAACTTGCCAGCCACAAACCCCCATTAATATTTGCAAACATTTCAGGACACCACAAGTGTTCTTAGAAACGTCTTCAGAACACCCCCATTTTGTTTATTTGCGAACATTTCAGGACACTGCAAGTGTTCTTAGAACACATTCAACTTGACAGAGACCAATACGGACAGCGTCCTCAGAACACCCCCATTTTGTTTATTTGCGAACATTTCAGGACACAGCGAGTGTTCTTAGAAGCGTCTTCAGAACATCACCATCTTGTTTATTTGCGAACATTTCAGGACACCGCGAGTGTTCTTAGAACCCATTCAACTTGACAGAGAACAATATGGACAGCGTCCTCAGGACACCCCCATTTTGTTTATTTGCGAACATTTCAGGACACAGCGAGTGTTCTTAGAAGCGTCTTCAGAACATCACCATCTTGTTTATTTGCGAACATTTCAGGACACCGCGAGTGTTCTTAGAACACATTCAACTTGACAGAGAACAATACGGACAGCGTCCTCAGGACACCCCCATTTTGTTTATTTGCGAACATTTCAGGACACTGCGAGTGTTCTTAGAAGCGTCCTCAGAACACCACCATCTTGTTTATTTGCGAACATTTCAGGACACCGCGAGTGTTCTTAGAACACATTCAACTTGACAGAGAACCATACGGACAGCGTCCTCAGGACACCCCCAATGTGTTTATTTGCGAACATTTCAGGACACCGCGAGTGTTCTTAGAAGAGTCTTCAGAACACTCCCATTTTGTGTATTTGCAAACTTTTCAGGACACAATGCGAGTGTTCTTAGAACACATTCAACTTGACAGAGAACAATACGGACAGCGTCCTCAGGACACCCCCTACGAACATTCCAGGACACCGCGAGTGTTCTTATAAACGTCTTCAGAACACCACCATCTTGTTTATTTGCGAACATTTCAGGACACCGTGAGTGTTCTTAGAACACATTCAATTTGCCAGCCACAACCCCCCATTCATATTTGCAAACATTTCAGGACACAGCGAGTGTTTGACAACGTTTTCAGAACACCCCCATTTTGTGTATTTGCGAACATTTCAGGACACCGCGAGTGTTCTTAGAACACATTCAACTTGACAGAGAACAATACGGACAGTGTCCTCAGGACACCCCTTACGAACATTCCAGGACACCGCGAGTGTTCTTAGAAACGTCTTCAGAACACCCCCATTTTGTTTTTTTATGAACATTTCAGGACACCGCGAGTGTTCTTAGAACACATTCAACTTGACAGAGAACAATACGGACAGCGTCCTCAGAACACCCCCATTATGTTTATTTGCGAACATTTCAGGACACCACGAGTGTTCTTAGAAGCGTCTTCAGAACACCACCATCTTGTTTATTTGCGAACATTTCAGGACACCGCGAGTGTTCTTAGAACACATTCAACTTGCCAGCGAACAATACGGACTACGCCTTCAGGACACCCCCTACGAACATTCCAGGACACCGGGAGTGTTCTTAGAAACGTCTTCAGAACACCCCCATTTTGTTTATTTATGAACATTTCAGGACACCGCAAGTGTTCTTAGAACACATTCAACTTGACAGAGAACAATACAGACAGCGTCCTCAGAACACCCCCATTTTGTTTATTTGCGAACATTCCAGGACACCGCAAGTGTTCTTAGAAACGTCTTCAGAACACCCCCATTTTGTTTATTTGCAAACATTTCAGGACACCGCAAGTGTTCTTAAAACACATTTAACTTGACAGAGAACAATACGGACAGCGTCCTCAGGACACCACCATTTTGTTTATTTGCGAACATTTCAGGACACCGCAAGTGTTCTTAGAAGCGTCTTCAGAACACCACCATCTTGTTTATTTGCGAACATTTCAGGACACTGCAAGTGTTCTTAGAACACATTCAACTTGACAGAGAACAATACGGACAGCGTCCTCAGGACACCCCCATTTTCTTTATTTGCGAACATTTCAGGACACCGCGAGTGTTCTTAGAAGCGTCTTCAGAACACCACCATCTTGTTTATTTGTGAACATTTCAGGAAACCGCGAGTGTTCTTAGAACACATTCAACTTGCCAGCCACAAACCCCCATTAATATTTGCAAACATTTCAGGACACCGCGAGTGTTCTTAGAAACGTCTTCAGAACACCCCCATTTTGTTTATTTGCGAACATTTCAGGACACTGCGAGTGTTCTTAGAAACGTCTTCAGAACACCCCCATTTTGTTTATTTGCGAACATTTCAGGACACCGCGAGTGTTCTTAGAACACATTCAACTTGACAGAGAACAATATGGACAGCGTCTACAGGACACCCCCATTTTGTTTATTTGCAAACATTTCAGTACACCGCAAGTGTTCTTAGAAGCGTCTTCAGAACACCACCATCTTGTTTATTTGCGAACATTTCAGGACCCCGTGAGTGTTCTTAGAACACATTCAATTTGCCAGCCACAACCCCCCATTCATATTTGCAAACATTTCAGGACACAGCGAGTGTTTGACAACGTTTTCAGAACACCCCCATTTTGTGTATTTGCGAACATTTCAGGACACCGCGAGTGTTCTTAGAACACATTCAACTTGACAGAGAACAATACGGACAGTGTCCTCAGGACACCCCTTACGAACATTCCAGGACACCGCGAGTGTTCTTAGAAACGTCTTCAGAACACCCCCATTTTGTTTTTTTATGAACATTTCAGGACACCGCGAGTGTTCTTAGAACACATTCAACTTGACAGAGAACAATACGGACAGCGTCCTCAGAACACCCCCATTTTGTTTATTTGCGAACATTTCAGGACACCACGAGTGTTCTTAGAAGCGTCTTCAGAACACCACCATCTTGTTTATTTGCGAACATTTCAGGACACCGCGAGTGTTCTTAGAACACATTCAACTTGCCAGCGAACAATACGGACTACGCCTTCAGGACACCCCCTACGAACATTCCAGGACACCGGGAGTGTTCTTAGAAACGTCTTCAGAACACCCCCATTTTGTTTATTTATGAACATTTCAGGACACCGCAAGTGTTCTTAGAACACATTCAACTTGACAGAGAACAATACAGACAGCGTCCTCAGAACACCCCCATTTTGTTTATTTGCAAACATTTCAGGACACCGCAAGTGTTCTTAGAACACATTTAACTTGACAGAGAACAATACGGACAGCGTCCTCAGGACACCACCATTTTGTTTATTTGCGAACATTTCAGGACACCGCAAGTGCTCTTAGAAGCGTCTTCAGAACACCACCATCTTGTTTATTTGCGAACATTTCAGGACACCGCGAGTGTTCTTAGAACACATTCAACTTGCCAGCCACAACCCCCCCATTCATATTTGTGAACATTTTAGGACACAGCGAGTGTTCGAAAACGTCTTCAGAACACACCCATTTTGTGTATTTGCGAACAATTCAGGACACCGCGAGTGTTCTTAGAACACATTCAACTTGACAGCGAACAATACGGACAGCGTCCCCAGGACACCCCCTACGAACATTCCAGGACACCGCAAGTGTTCTTAGAAACATCTTCAGAACACCCCCATTTTGTTTATTTGCGAACATTTCAGGACACTGCGAGTGTTCTTAGAACACATTCAACTTGATAGAGAACAATACGGACAGCGTCCTCAGAACCCCCCCATTTTGTTTATTTGCGAACATTTCAGGACACCGCAAGTGTTCTTAGAAGCGTTTTCAGAACACCACCATCTTGTTTATTTGCGAACATTTCAGGACACCGCGAGTGTTCTTCGAACACATTCAACTTGACAGAGAACAATACGGATAGCGTCCTCAGGACACCCCCATTTTGTTTATTTGAGAACATTTCAGGACACTGCGAGTGTTCTTAGAAGCGTCTTCGGAACACCACCATCTTGTTTATTTGCGAACATTTCAGGACACTGCAAGTGTTCTTAGAACACATTCAACTTGACAGAGAACAATACGGACAGCGTCCTCAGGACACCCCCATTTTCTTTATTTGCGAACATTTCAGGACACCGCGAGTGTTCTTAGAAGCGTCTTCAGAACACCACCATCTTGTTTATTTGTGAACAATTCAGGAAACCGCGAGTGTTCTTAGAACACATTCAACTTGCCAGCCACAAACCCCCATTAATATTTGCAAACATTTCAGGACACCGCGAGTGTTCTTAGAAACGTCTTCAGAACACACCCATTTTGTTTATTTGCGAACATTTCAGGACACTGCGAGTGTTCTTAGAACACATTCAACTTGACAGAGAACAATACGGACAGCGTCCTCAGAACACCCCCATTTTGTTTATTTACGAACATTTCAGGACACCGCGAGTGTTCTTAGAAGCGTCTTCAGAACACTACCATCTTGTTTATTTGCGACCATTTCAGGACACCGCAAGTGTTCTTAGAACACATTCACCTTGACAGAGAACAATACGGACAGCGTCCTCAGGACACCCCCATTTTGTTTATTTGCGAACATTTCAGGACACTGCGAGTGTTCTTAGAAGCGTCTTCAGAACACCACCATCTTGTTTATTTGCGAACATTTCAGGACACCGCAAGTGTTCTTAGAACACATTCAACTTGACAGAGAACAATACGGACAGCGTCCTCAGTTCTTAGAACACATTCAACTTGCCACCACAACACCCCATTCATAGTTGCGAACATTTCAGGACACAGCGAGTGCTTGACAACGTCTTCAGAACATCCCATTTTGTGTATTTGCGAACATTTCAGGACACCGCGAGTGTTCTTAGAAGCGTCCTCAGGACACCCCCATTTTGTTTATTTGCGAACATTAAAGGACACCGCGAGTGTTCTCAGAACACATTCACCTTGCCAGCCACAACCCCATTCATATTTGCGAACATTTCAGGACACAGCGAGTGTTCGACAACGTCTTCAGAACACCCCCATTTTGTTTATTTGCGAACATTTCAGGATACCACGAGTGTTCTTAGAAGCGTCTTCCGAACACCACCATCTTGATTATTTGCAAACATTTCAGGACACCGCGAGTGTTCTTAGAACACATTCAACTTGACAGAGAACAATACGGACAGCGTCCTTAGGACACCCCCATTTTGTTTAATTGCGAACATTTCAGGACACCGCGAGTGTTCTTAGAACACATTCAACTTGCCAGCCACAACCCCCCATTCATATTTGTGAACATTTCAGGACACAGCGAGTGTTCGACAACGTCTTCAGAACACCCCCATTTTGTGTATTTGCGAACATTTCAGGACACCGCGAGTGTTCTTAGAACACATTCAACTTGACAACGAACAATACAGACAGAGTCCTCAATACACCTCCATTTTGTGTATTTGCGAACATTTCAGGACACCGCGAGTGTTCTTAGAACAGTTTCAGCTTGCTTGCGAACAAAACGGACACATATTTAGTCCTCAGAACACCCCCCATTCAGTTTATTTTGAACAATACGGACAGCATCCTCAGGACACCCCCATTTTGTTTATTTGCGAACATTTCAGGACACCGCGAGTGTTCTTAGAAGCGTCTTCAGAACACCACCATCTTGTTTATTTGCGAACATTTCAGGACACTGCGAGTGTTCTTTAGAACACATTCAACTTGCCAGCCACAACCCCCCCATTCATATTTGCGAACATTTCAGGACACAACGAGTGTTCGACAACGTCTTCAGAACACCCCCATTTTGTGTATTTGCGAACATTTCAGGACACCGTGAGTGTTCTTAGAACACATTCAACTTGACAGCGAACAATACGGACAGCGTCCTCAGGACACCCCCTACGAACATTCCAGGACACTGCGAGTGTTCTTAGAAACGTTTTCAGAACACCCCCATTTTGTGTATTTGCGAACATTTCAGGACACCGCGAGTGTTCTTAGAACACATTCAACTTGACAGAGAACAATACGGACAGTGTCCTCAGGACACCCCTTACGAACATTCCAGGACACCGCGAGTGTTCTCAGAAACGTCTTCAGAACACCCCCATTTTGTTTTTTTATGAACATTTCAGGACACCGCGAGTGTTCTTAGAACACATTCAACTTGACAGAGAACAATACGGACAGCGTCCTCAGAACACCCCCATTTTGTTTATTTGCGAACATTTCAGGACACTGCAAGTGTTCTTAGAACACATTCAACTTGACAGAGAACAATACGGACAGCGTCCTCAGGACACCCCCATTTTCTTTATTTGCGAACTTTTCAGGACACCGCGAGTGTTCTTAGAAGCGTCTTCAGAACACCACCATCTTGTTTATTTGTGAACAATTCAGGAAACCGCGAGTGTTCTTAGAACACATTCAACTTGCCAGCCACAAACCCCCATTAATATTTGCAAACATTTCAGGACACCGCGAGTGCTTGACAACGTCTTCAGAACATCCCATTTTGTGTATTTGCGAACATTTCAGGACACCGCGAGTGTTCTTAGAAGCGTCCTCAGGACACCCCCATTTTGTTTATTTGCGAACATTAAAGGACACCGCGAGTGTTCTCAGAACACATTCACCTTGCCAGCCACAACCCCATTCATATTTGCGAACATTTCAGGACACAGCGAGTGTTCGACAACGTCCTCAGGACACCCCCATTTTGTTTATTTGCGAACATTTCAGGACACCGCGAGTGTTCTTAGAAGCGTCTTCAGAACACCACCATCTTGTTTATTTGCGAACATTTCAGGACACTGCGAGTGTTCTTTAGAACACATTCAACTTGCCAGCCACAACCCCCCCATTCATATTTGCGAACATTTCAGGACACAACGAGTGTTCGACAACGTCTTCAGAACACCCCCATTTTGTGTATTTGCGAACATTTCAGGACACCGTGAGTGTTCTTAGAACACATTCAACTTGACAGCGAACAATACGGACAGCGTCCTCAGGACACCCCCTACGAACATTCCAGGACACTGCGAGTGTTCTTAGAAACGTTTTCAGAACACCCCCATTTTGTGTATTTGCGAACATTTCAGGACACCGCGAGTGTTCTTAGAACACATTCAACTTGACAGAGAACAATACGGACAGTGTCCTCAGGACACCCCTTACGAACATTCCAGGACACCGCGAGTGTTCTTAGAAACGTCTTCAGAACACCCCCATTTTGTTTTTTTATGAACATTTCAGGACACCGCGAGTGTTTTTAGAACACATTCAACTTGACAGAGAACAATACGGACAGCGTCCTCAGAACACCCCCATTTTGTTTATTTGCGAACATTTCAGGACACTGCAAGTGTTCTTAGAACACATTCAACTTGACAGAGAACAATACGGACAGCGTCCTCAGGACACCCCCATTTTCTTTATTTGCGAACATTTCAGGACACCGCGAGTGTTCTTAGAAGCGTCTTCAGAACACCACCATCTTGTTTATTTGTGAACAATTCAGGAAACCGCGAGTGTTCTTAGAACACATTCAACTTGCCAGCCACAAACCCCCATTAATATTTGCAAACATTTCAGGACACCGCGAGTGTTCTTAGAAACGTCTTCAGAACACACCCATTTTGTTTATTTGCGAACATTTCAGGACACTGCGAGTGTTCTTAGAACACATTCAACTTGACAGAGAACAATACGGACAGCGTCCTCAGAACACCTCCATTTTGTTTATTTACGAACATTTCAGGACACCGCGAGTGTTCTTAGAAGCGTCTTCAGAACACTACCATCTTGTTTATTTGCGACCATTTCAGGACACCGCGAGTGTTCTTAGAACACATTCACCTTGACAGAGAACAATACGGACAGCGTCCTCAGGACACCCCCATTTTGTTTATTTGCGAACATTTCAGGACACTGCGAGTGTTCTTAGAAGCGTCTTCAGAACACCACCATCTTGTTTATTTGCGAACATTTCAGGACACCGCAAGTGTTCTTAGAACACATTCAACTTGACAGAGAACAATACGGACAGCGTCCTCAGTTCTTAGAACACATTCAACTTGCCACCACAACACCCCATTCATAGTTGCGAACATTTCAGGACACAGCGAGTGCTTGACAACGTCTTCAGAACATCCCATTTTGTGTATTTGCGAACATTTCAGGACACCGCGAGTGTTCTTAGAAGCGTCCTCAGGACACCCCCATTTTGTTTATTTGCGAACATTAAAGGACACCGCGAGTGTTCTCAGAACACATTCACCTTGCCAGCCACAACCCCATTCATATTTGCGAACATTTCAGGACACAGCGAGTGTTCGACAACGTCTTCAGAACACCCCCATTTTGTTTATTTGCGAACATTTCAGGATACCGCGAGTGTTCTTAGAAGCGTCTTCCGAACACCAACATCTTGATTATTTGCGAACATTTCAGGACACCGCGAGTATTCTTAGAACACATTCAACTTGACAGAGAACAATACGGACAGCGTCCTTAGGACACCCCCATTTTGTTTAATTGCGAACATTTCAGGACACTGCGAGTGTTCTTAGAACACATTCAACTTGCCAGCCACAACCCCCCATTCATATTTGTGAACATTTCAGGACACAGCGAGTGTTCGACAACCTCTTCAGAACACCCCCATTTTGTGTATTTGCGAACATTTCAGGACACCGCGAGTGTTCTTAGAACACATTCAACTTGACAACGAACAATACAGACAGAGTCCTCAATACACCTCCATTTTGTGTATTTGCGAACATTTCAGGACACCGCGAGTGTTCTTAGAACAGTTTCAGCTTGCTTGCGAACAAAACGGACACATATTGAGTCCTCAGAACACCCCCCATTCAGTTTATTTTGAACAATACGGACAGCATCCTCAGGACACCCCCATTTTGTTTATTTGCGAACATTTCAGGACACCGCGAGTGTTCTTAGAAGCGTCTTCAGAACACCACCATCTTGTTTATTTGCGAACATTTCAGGACACTGCGAGTGTTCTTTAGAACACATTCAACTTGCCAGCCACAACCCCCCCATTCATATTTGCGAACATTTCAGGACACAACGAGTGTTCGACAACGTCTTCAGAAAACCCCCATTTTGTGTATTTGCGAACATTTCAGGACACCGTGAGTGTTCTTAGAACACATTCAACTTGACAGCGAACAATACGGACAGCGTCCTCAGGACACCCCCTACGAACATTCCAGGACACTGCGAGTGTTCTTAGAAACGTTTTCAGAACACCCCCATTTTGTGTATTTGCGAACATTTCAGGACACCGCGAGTGTTCTTAGAACACATTCAACTTGACAGAGAACAATACGGACAGTGTCCTCAGGACACCCCTTACGAACATTCCAGGACACCGCGAGTGTTCTTAGAAACGTCTTCAGAACACCCCCATTTTGTTTTTTTATGAACATTTCAGGACACCGCGAGTGTTCTTAGAACACATTCAACTTGACAGAGAACAATACGGACAGCGTCCTCAGAACACCCCCATTTTGTTTATTTGCGAACATTTCAGGACACCACGAGTGTTCTTAGAAGCGTCTTCAGAACACCACCATCTTGTTTATTTGCGAACATTTCAGGACACCGCGAGTGTTCTTAGAACACATTCAACTTGCCAGCGAACAATACGGACTACGCCTTCAGGACACCCCCTACGAACATTCCAGGACACCGAGAGTGTTCTTAGAAACGTCTTCAGAACACCCCCATTTTGTTTATTTATGAACATTTCAGGACACCGCAAGTGTTCTTAGCACACATTCAACTTGACAGAGAACAATACAGACAGCGTCCTCAGAACACCCCCATTTTGTTTATTTGCGAACATTCCAGGACACCGCAAGTGTTCTTAGAACACATTCAACTTGACAGCGAACAATACGGACAGCGTCCCCAGGACACCCCCTACGAACATTCCAGGACACCGCAAGTGTTCTTAGAAACATCTTCAGAACACCCCCATTTTGTTTATTTGCGAACATTTCAGGACACTGAGAGTGTTCTTAGAACACATTCAACTTAATAGAGAACAATACGGACAGCGTCCTCAGAACCCCCCCATTTTGTTTATTTGCGAACATTTCAGGACACCGCAAGTGTTCTTAGAAGCGTTTTCAGAACACCACCATCTTGTTTATTTGCGAACATTTCAGGACACCGCGAGTGTTCTTCGAACACATTCAACTTGACAGAGAACAATACGGACAGCGTCCTCAGGACACCCCCATTTTGTTTATTTGCGAACATTTCAGGACACTGCGAGTGGTCTTAGAAGCGTCTTCGGAACACCACCATCTTGTTTATTTGCGAACATTTCAGGACACTGCAAGTGTTCTTAGAACACATTCAACTTGACAGAGAACAATACGGACAGCGTCCTCAGGACACCCCCATTTTCTTTATTTGCGAACATTTCAGGACACCGCGAGTGTTCTTAGAAGCGTCTTCAGAACACCACCATCTTGTTTATTTGTGAACATTTCAGGAAACCGCGAGTGTTCTTAGAACACATTCAACTTGCCAGCCACAAACCCCCATTAATATTTGCAAACATTTCAGGACACCGCGAGTGTTCTTAGAAACGTCTTCAGAACACCCCCATTTTGTTTATTTGCGAACATTTCAGGACACTGCGAGTGTTCTTAGAACACATTCAACTTGACAGAGAACAATACGGACAGCGTCCTCAGAACACCCCCATTTTGTTTATTTACGAACATTTCAGGACACCGCAAGTGTTCTTAGAAGCGTCTTCAGAACACTACCATCTTGTTTATTTGCGACCATTTCAGGACACCGCGAGTGTTCTTAGAACACATTCACCTTGACAGAGAACAATACGGACAGCGTCCTCAGGACACCCCCATTTTGTTTATTTGCGAACATTTCAGGACACTGCGAGTGTTCTTAGAAGCGTCTTCAGAACACCACCATCTTGTTTATTTGCGAACATTTCAGGACACCGCAAGTGTTCTTAGAACACATTCAACTTGACAGAGAACAATACGGACAGCGTCCTCAGTTCTTAGAACACATTCAACTTGCCACCACAACACCCCATTCATAGTTGCGAACATTTCAGGACACAGCGAGTGTTTGACAACGTCTTCAGAACATCCCATTTTGTGTATTTGCGAACATTTCAGGACACCGCGAGTGTTCTTAGAAGCGTCCTCAGGACACCCCCATTTTGTTTATTTGCGAACATTAAAGGACACCGCGAGTGTTCTCAGAACACATTCACCTTGCCAGCCACAACCCCATTCATATTTGCGAACATTTCAGGACACAGCGAGTGTTCGACAACGTCTTCAGAACACCCCCATTTTGTTTATTTGCGAACATTTCAGGATACCGCGAGTGTTCTTAGAAGCGTCTTCCGAACACCACCATCTTGATTATTTGCGAACATTTCAGGACACCGCGAGTGTTCTTAGAACACATTCAACTTGACAGAGAACAATACGGACAGCGTCCTTAGGACACCCCCATTTTGTTTAATTGCGAACATTTCAGGACACCGCGAGTGTTCTTAGAACACATTCAACTTGCCAGCCACAACCCCCCATTCATATTTGTGAACATTTCAGGACACAGCGAGTGTTCGACAACGTCTTCAGAACACCCCCATTTTGTGTATTTGCGAACATTTCAGGACACCGCGAGTGTTCTTAGAACACATTCAACTTGACAACGAACAATACAGACAGAGTCCTCAATACACCTCCATTTTGTGTATTTGCGAACATTTCAGGACACCGCGAGTGTTCTTAGAACAGTTTCAGCTTGCTTGCGAACAAAACAGACACATATTGAGTCCTCAGAACACCCCCCATTCAGTTTATTTTGAACAATACGGACAGCATCCTCAGGACACCCCCATTTTGTTTATTTGCGAACATTTCAGGACACCGCGAGTGTTCTTAGAAGCGTCTTCAGAACACCACCATCTTGTTTATTTGCGAACATTTCAGGACACTGCGAGTGTTCTTTAGAACACATTCAACTTGCCAGCCACAACCCCCCCATTCATATTTGCAAACATTTCAGGACACAACGAGTGTTCGACAACGTCTTCAGAACACCCCCATTTTGTGTATTTGCGAACATTTCAGGACACCGTGAGTGTTCTTAGAACACATTCAACTTGACAGCGAACAATACGGACAGCGTCCTCAGGACACCCCCTACGAACATTCCAGGACACTGCGAGTGTTCTTAGAAACGTCTTCAGAATACCCCCATTTTGTTTATTTGCGAACATTTCAGGACACTGCGAGTGTTCTTAGAACACATTCAACTTGACAGAGGACAATACAGACATTGTCCTCAGAACACCACCATTTTGTTTATTTGCGAACATTTCAGGACACCGCGAGTGTTCTTAGAACACATTCAACTTGACAGGAACAATACGGACAGCGTCCTCAGAACACCCCCATTTTGTTTATTTGCGAACATTCCAGGACACCGCAAGTGTTCTTAGAAACGTCTTCAGAACACCCCCATTTTGTTTATTTGCGAACATTTCAGGACACCGCGAGTGTTCTTAGAACACATTCAACTTGACAGAGAATAATATGGACAGCATCCTCAGAACAATACGGACAGCGTCCTCAGTTCTTAGAACACATTCAACTTGCCAGCCACAATCCCCCATTCATATTTGCGAACATTTCAGGACACAGCGAGTGTTCTTTAGAACACATTCAACTTGCCAGCCACAACCCCCCCATTCATATTTGCAAACATTTCAGGACACAACGAGTGTTCGACAACGTCTTCAGAACACCCCCATTTTGTGTATTTGCGAACATTTCAGGACACCGTGAGTGTTCTTAGAACACATTCAACTTGACAGCGAACAATACGGACAGCGTCCTCAGGACACCCCCTACGAACATTCCAGGACACTGCGAGTGTTCTTAGAAACGTCTTCAGAATACCCCCATTTTGTTTATTTGCGAACATTTCAGGACACTGCGAGTGTTCTTAGAACACATTCAACTTGACAGAGGACAATACAGACATTGTCCTCAGAACACCACCATTTTGTTTATTTGCGAACATTTCAGGACACCGCGAGTGTTCTTAGAACACATTCAACTTGACAGGAACAATACGGACAGCGTCCTCAGAACACCCCCATTTTGTTTATTTGCGAACATTCCAGGACACCGCAAGTGTTCTTAGAAACGTCTTCAGAACACCCCCATTTTGTTTATTTGCGAACATTTCAGGACACCGCGAGTGTTCTTAGAACACATTCAACTTGACAGAGAATAATATGGACAGCATCCTCAGAACAATACGGACAGCGTCCTCAGTTCTTAGAACACATTCAACTTGCCAGCCACAATCCCCCATTCATATTTGCGAACATTTCAGGACACAGCGAGTGTTCGACAACGTCTTCAGAACACTCCCATTTTGTGTATTTGCGAACATTTCAGGATACCGCAAGTGTTCTTAGAAGCGTCCTCAGGACACCCCCATTTCGTTTATTTGTGAACATTTCAGGACACCGCGAGTCTTCTTAGAAGACATTCAATTTGCCAGCCACAACCCCCATTCATATTTGCGAACATTTCAGGACACAGCGAGTGTTCGACAACGTTTTCAGAACACCCCCATTTTGTTTATTTGCGAACATTTCGGGACACTGCGAGTGTTCTTAGAAGCGTGTTCCGAACACCACCATCTTGATTATTTGCGACCATTTAAGGACACCGCAAATGTTCTTAGAACACATTCAACTTGACAGAGAACAATACGGACAGCGTCCTCAGGACACCCCCATTTTGTTTATTTGCGCACATTTCAGGACACAGCAATTGTTCTTAGAACACATTCAACTTGACAGAGAACAATACAGACAGCGTCCTCAGGACACCCCCATTTTGTTTATTTGCGAACATTTCAGGACACCGCAAGTGTTCTTAGAAGCGTCTTCAGAACACCACCATCTTGTTTATTTGCGAACATTTCAGGACACCGCGAGTGTTCTTAGAACACATTCAACTTGCCAGCCACAACCCCCCCATTAATATTTGTGAACATTTTAGGACACAGCGAGTGTTCGACAACGTCTTCAGAACACCCCCATTTTGTGTATTTGCGAACATTTCAGGACACCGCAAGTGTTCTTAGAACACATTCAACTTGATAGCGAACAATACGGACAGCGTCCTCAGGACACCCCCATTTTGTTTATTTGCGCACATTTCAGGACACAGCAAGTGTTCTTAGAACACATTCAACTTGACAGAGAACAATACGGACAGCGTCCTCAGGACACCCCCATTTTGTTTATTTGCGAACATTTCAGGACACCGCAAGTGTTCTTAGAAGCGTCTTCAGAACACCACCATCTTGTTTATTTGCGAACATTTCAGGACACCGCGAGTGTTCTTAGAACACATTCAACTTGCCAGCCACAACCCCCCCATTCATATTTGTGAACATTTTAGGACACAGCGAGTGTTCGACAACGTCTTCAGAACACCCCCATTTTGTGTATTTGCGAACATTTCAGGACACCGCAAGTGTTCTTAGAACACATTCAACTTGATAGCGAACAATACGGACAGCGTCCTCAGGACACCCCCTACGAACATTCCAGGACACCGCAAGTGTTCTTAGAAACGTCTTCAGAACACCCCCATTTTGTTTATTTGCGAACATTTCAGGACACTGCGAGTGTTCTTAGAACACATTCAACTTGATAGAGAACAATACGGACAGCGTCCTCAGAACACCCCCATTTTGTTTATTTGCAAACATTTCAGGATAACGCAAGTGTTCTTAGAAGCGTCTTCAGAACACCCCCATTTTGTTTATTTGTGAACATTCCAGGACACCGCGAGTGTTCTTAGTAGCGTCTTCAGAACACCACCATATTTTTATTTGCGAACATTTCAGGACACCGCGAGTGTTCTTAGAACACATTCAACTTGCCAGCCACAAACCCCCATTAATATTTGCAAACTTTTCAGGACACCACAAGTGTTCTTAGAAACGTCTTCAGAACACCCCCATTTTGTTTATTTGCGAACATTTCAGGACACTGCAAGTGTTCTTAGAACACATTCAACTTGACAGAGACCAATACGGACAGCGTCCTCAGAACACCCCCATTTTGTTTATTTGCGAACATTTCAGGACACAGCGAGTGTTCTTAGAAGCGTCTTCAGAACACCACCATCTTGTTTATTTGCGAACATTTCAGGACACCGCGAGTGTTCATAGAACACATTCAACTTGACAGAGAACCATACGGACAGCGTCCTCAGGACACCCCCAATGTGTTTATTTGCGAACATTTCAGGACACCGCGAGTGTTCTTAGAAGCGTCTTCAGAACACTCCCATTTTGTGTATTTGCAAACTTTTCAGGACACAATGCGAGTGTTCTTAGAACACATTCAACTTGACAGAGAACAATACGGACAGCGTCCTCAGGACACCCCCTACGAACATTCCAGGACACCGCGAGTGTTCTTATAAACGTCTTCAGAACACCACCATCTTGTTTATTTGCGAACATTTCAGGACACCGTGAGTGTTCTTAGAACACATTCAATTTGCCAGCCACAACCCCCCATTCATATTTGCAAACATTTCAGGACACAGCGAGTGTTTGACAACGTTTTCAGAACACCCCCATTTTGTGTATTTGCGAACATTTCAGGACACCGCGAGTGTTCTTAGAACACATTCAACTTGACAGAGAACAATACGGACAGTGTCCTCAGGACACCCCTTACGAACATTCCAGGACACCGCGAGTGTTCTTAGAAACGTCTTCAGAACACCCCCATTTTGTTTTTTTATGAACATTTCAGGACACCGCGAGTGTTCTTAGAACACATTCAACTTGACAGAGAACAATACGGACAGCGTCCTCAGAACACCCCCATTTTGTTTATTTGCGAACATTTCAGGACACCACGAGTGTTCTTAGAAGCGTCTTCAGAACACCACCATCTTGTTTATTTGCGAACATTTCAGGACACCGCGAGTGTTCTTAGAACACATTCAACTTGCCAGCGAACAATACGGACTACGCCTTCAGGACACCCCCTACGAACATTCCAGGACACCGGGAGTGTTCTTAGAAACGTCTTCAGAACACCCCCATTTTGTTTATTTATGAACATTTCAGGACACCGCAAGTGTTCTTAGAACACATTCAACTTGACAGAGAACAATACAGACAGCGTCCTCAGAACACCCCCATTTTGTTTATTTGCGAACATTCCAGGACAACGCAAGTGTTCTTAGAAACGTCTTCAGAACACCCCCATTTTGTTTATTTGCAAACATTTCAGGACACCGCAAGTGTTCTTAGAACACATTTAACTTGACAGAGAACAATACGGACAGCGTCCTCAGGACACCACCATTTTGTTTATTTGCGAACATTTCAGGACACCGCAAGTGTTCTTAGAAGCGTCTTCAGAACACCACCATCTTGTTTATTTGCGAACATTTCAGGACACCGCGAGTGTTCTTAGAACACATTCAACTTGCCAGCCACAACCCCCCATTCATATTTGTGAACATTTTAGGACACAGCGAGTGTTCGACAACGTCTTCAGAACACACCCATTTTGTGTATTTGCGAACAATTCAGGACACCGCGAGTGTTCTTAGAACACATTCAACTTGACAGCGAACAATACGGACAGCGTCCCCAGGACACCCCCTACGAACATTTCAGGACACTGCGAGTGTTCTTAGAACACATTCAACTTGATAGAGAACAATACGGACAGCGTCCTCAGAACACCCCCATTTTGTTTATTTGCGAACATTTCAGGACACCGCAAGTGTTCTTAGAAGCGTTTTCAGAACACCACCATCTTGTTTATTTGCGAACATTTCAGGACACCGCGAGTGTTCTTCGAACACATTCAACTTGACAGAGAACAATACGGACAGCGTCCTCAGGACACCCCCATTTTGTTTATTTGCGAACATTTGAGGACACTGCGAGTGTTCTTAGAAGCGTCTTCGGAACACCACCATCTTGTTTATTTGCGAACATTTCAGGACACTGCAAGTGTTCTTAGAACACATTCAACTTGACAGAGAACAATACGGACAGCGTCCTCAGGACACCCCCATTTTCTTTATTTGCGAACATTTTCAGGACACCGCGAGTGTTCTTAGAAGCGTCTTCAGAACACCACCATCTTGTTTATTTGTGAACATTTCAGGAAACCGCGAGTGTTCTTAGAACACATTCAACTTGCCAGCCACAAACCCCCATTAATATTTGCAAACATTTCAGGACACCGCGAGTGTTCTTAGAAACGTCTTCAGAACACCCCCATTTTGTTTATTTGCGACCATTTCAGGACACCGGGAGTGTTCTTAGAACACATTCAACTTGACAGAGAACAATACGGACAGCGTCCTCAGGACACCCCCATTTTCTTTATTTGCGAACATTTCAGGACACCGCGAGTGTTCTTAGAAGCGTCTTCAGAACACCACCATCTTGTTTATTTGTGAACATTTCAGGAAACCGCGAGTGTTCTTAGAACACATTCAACTTGCCAGCCACAAACCCCCATTAATATTTGCAAACATTTCAGGACACCGCGAGTGTTCTTAGAAGCGTCTTCAGAACACTACCATCTTGTTTATTTGCGACCATTTCAGGACACCGCGAGTGTTCTTAGAACACATTCACCTTGACAGAGAACAATACGGACAGCGTCCTCAGGACACCCCCATTTTGTTTATTTGCGAACATTTCAGGACACTGCGAGTGTTCTTAGAAGCGTCTTCAGAACACCACCATCTTGTTTATTTGCGAACATTTCAGGACACTGCGAGTGTTCTTTAGAACACATTCAACTTGCCAGCCACAACCCCCCCATTCATATTTGCGAACATTTCAGGACACAGCGAGTGTTCGACAACGTCTTCAGAACACCCCCATTTTGTGTATTTGCGAACATTTCAGGACACCGCGAGTGTTCTTAGAACACATTCAACTTGACAGCGAACAATACGGACAGCGTCCTCAGGACACCCCCTACGAACATTCCAGGACACTGCGAGTGTTCTTAGAAACGTCTTCAGAATACCCCCATTTTGTTTATTTGCGAACATTTCAGGACACTGCGAGTGTTCTTAGAACACATTCAACTTGACAGAGGACAATACAGACATTGTCCTCAGAACACCACCATTTTGTTTATTTGCGAACATTTCAGGACACCGCGAGTGTTCTTAGAACACATTCAACTTGACAGGAACAATACGGACAGCGTCCTCAGAACACCCCCATTTTGTTTATTTGCGAACATTCCAGGACACCTCAAGTGTTCTTAGAAACGTCTTCAGAACACCCCCATTTTGTTTATTTGCGAACATTTCAGGACACCGCGAGTGTTCTTAGAACACATTCAACTTGACAGAGAACAATATGGACAGCATCCTCAGAACAATACGGACAGCGTCCTCAGTTCTTAGAACACATTCAACTTGCCAGCCACAATCCCCCATTCATATTTGCGAACATTTCAGGGCACAGCGAGTGTTCGACAACGTCTTCAGAACACTCCCATTTTGTGTATTTGCGAACATTTCAGGATACCGCAAGTGTTCTTAGAAGCGTCCTCAGGACACCCCCATTTCGTTTATTTGTGAACATTTCAGGACACCGCGAGTCTTCTTAGAAGACATTCAATTTGCCAGCCACAACCCCCATTCATATTTGCGAACATTTCAGGACACAGCGAGTGTTCGACAACGTTTTCAGAACACCCCCATTTTGTTTATTTGCGAACATTTCGGGACACTGCGAGTGTTCTTAGAAGCGTGTTCCGAACACCACCATCTTGATTATTTGCGACCATTTAAGGACACCGCGAATGTTCTTAGAACACATTCAACTTGACAGAGAACAATACGGACAGCGTCCTCAGGACACCCCCATTTTGTTTATTTGCGCACATTTCAGGACACAGCAAGTGTTCTTAGAACACATTCAACTTGACAGAGAACAATACGGACAGCGTCCTCAGGACACCCCCATTTTGTTTATTTGCGAACATTTCAGGACACCGCAAGTGTTCTTAGAAGCGTCTTCAGAACACCACCATCTTGTTTATTTGCGAACATTTCAGGACACCGCGAGTGTTCTTAGAACACATTCAACTTGCCAGCCACAACCCCCCCATTCATATTTGTGAACATTTTAGGACACAGCGAGTGTTCGACAACGTCTTCAGAACACCCCCGTTTTGTGTATTTGCGAACATTTCAGGACACCGCAAGTGTTCTTAGAACACATTCAACTTGACAGAGAACAATACAGACAGCGTCCTCAGAACACCCCCATTTTGTTTATTTGCGAACATTCCAGGACAACGCAAGTGTTCTTAGAAACGTCTTCAGAACACCCCCATTTTGTTTATTTGCAAACATTTCAGGACACCGCAAGTGTTCTTAGAACACATTTAACTTGACAGAGAACAATACGGACAGCGTCCTCAGGACACCACCATTTTGTTTATTTGCGAACATTTCAGGACACCGCAAGTGTTCTTAGAAGCGTCTTCAGAACACCACCATCTTGTTTATTTGCGAACATTTCAGGACACCGCGAGTGTTCTTAGAACACATTCAACTTGCCAGCCACAACCCCCCATTCATATTTGTGAACATTTTAGGACACAGCGAGTGTTCGACAACGTCTTCAGAACACACCCATTTTGTGTATTTGCGAACAATTCAGGACACCGCGAGTGTTCTTAGAACACATTCAACTTGACAGCGAACAATACGGACAGCGTCCCCAGGACACCCCCTACGAACATTTCAGGACACTGCGAGTGTTCTTAGAACACATTCAACTCGATAGAGAACAATACGGACAGCGTCCTCAGAACACCCCCATTTTGTTTATTTGCGAACATTTCAGGACACCGCAAGTGTTCTTAGAAGCGTTTTCAGAACACCACCATCTTGTTTATTTGCGAACATTTCAGGACACCGCGAGTGTTCTTCGAACACATTCAACTTGACAGAGAACAATACGGACAGCGTCCTCAGGACACCCCCATTTTGTTTATTTGCGAACATTTCAGGACACTGCGAGTGTTCTTAGAAGCGTCTTCGGAACACCACCATCTTGTTTATTTGCGAACATTTCAGGACACTGCAAGTGTTCTTAGAACACATTCAACTTGACAGAGAACAATACGGACAGCGTCCTCAGGACACCCCCATTTTCTTTATTTGCGAACATTTTCAGGACACCGCGAGTGTTCTTAGAAGCGTCTTCAGAACACCACCATCTTGTTTATTTGTGAACATTTCAGGAAACCGCGAGTGTTCTTAGAACACAATCAACTTGCCAGCCACAAACCCCCATTAATATTTGCAAACATTTCAGGACACCGCGAGTGTTCTTAGAAACGTCTTCAGAACACCCCCATTTTGTTTATTTGCGACCATTTCAGGACACCGCGAGTGTTCTTAGAACACATTCAACTTGACAGAGAACAATACGGACAGCGTCCTCAGGACACCCCCATTTTCTTTATTTGCGAACATTTCAGGACACCGCAAGTGTTCTTAGAAGCGTCTTCAGAACACCACCATCTTGTTTATTTGTGAACATTTCAGGAAACCGCGAGTGTTCTTAGAACACATTCAACTTGCCAGCCACAAACCCCCATTAATATTTGCAAACATTTCAGGACACCGCGAGTGTTCTTAGAAGCGTCTTCAGAACACTACCATCTTGTTTATTTGCGACCATTTCAGGACACCGCGAGTGTTCTTAGAACACATTCACCTTGACAGAGAACAATACGGACAGCGTCCTCAGGACACCCCCATTTTGTTTATTTGCGAACATTTCAGGACACTGCGAGTGTTCTTAGAACCGTCTTCAGAACACCACCATCTTGTTTATTTGCGAACATTTCAGGACACTGCGAGTGTTCTTTAGAACACATTCAACTTGCCAGCCACAACCCCCCCATTCATATTTGCGAACATTTCAGGACACAACGAGTGTTCGACAACGTCTTCAGAACACCCCCATTTTGTGTATTTGCGAACATTTCAGGACACCGCGAGTGTTCTTAGAACACATTCAACTTGACAGCGAACAATACGGACAGCGTCCTCAGGACACCCCCTACGAACATTCCAGGACACTGCGAGTGTTCTTAGAAACGTCTTCAGAATACCCCCATTTTGTTTATTTGCGAACATTTCAGGACACTGCGAGTGTTCTTAGAACACATTCAACTTGACAGAGGACAATACAGACATTGTCCTCAGAACACCACCATTTTGTTTATTTGCGAACATTTCAGGACACCGCGAGTGTTCTTAGAACACATTCAACTTGACAGGAACAATACGGACAGCGTCCTCAGAACACCCCCATTTTGTTTATTTGCGAACATTCCAGGACACCGCAAGTGTTCTTAGAAACGTCTTCAGAACACCCCCATTTTGTTTATTTGCGAACATTTCAGGACACCGCGAGTGTTCTTAGAACACATTCAACTTGACAGAGAACAATATGGACAGCATCCTCAGAACAATACGGACAGCGTCCTCAGTTCTTAGAACACATTCAACTTGCCAGCCACAATCCCCCATTCATATTTGCGAACATTTCAGGACACAGCGAGTGTTCGACAACGTCTTCAGAACACTCCCATTTTGTGTATTTGCGAACATTTCAGGATACCGCAAGTGTTCTTAGAAGCGTCCTCAGGACACCCCCATTTCGTTTATTTGTGAACATTTCAGGACACCGCGAGTCTTCTTAGAAGACATTCAATTTGCCAGCCACAACCCCCATTCATATTTGCGAACATTTCAGGACACAGCGAGTGTTCGACAACGTTTTCAGAACACCCCCATTTTGTTTATTTGCGAACATTTCGGGACACTGCGAGTGTTCTTAGAAGCGTGTTCCGAACACCACCATCTTGATTATTTGCGACCATTTAAGGACACCGCGAATGTTCTTAGAACACATTCAACTTGACAGAGAACAATACGGACAGCGTCCTCAGGACACCCCCATTTTGTTTATTTGCGCACATTTCAGGACACAGCAAGTGTTCTTAGAACACATTCAACTTGACAGAGAACAATACGGACAGCGTCCTCAGGACACCCCCATTTTGTTTATTTGCGAACATTTCAGGACACCGCAAGTGTTCTTAGAAGCGTCTTCAGAACACCACCATCTTGTTTATTTGCGAACATTTCAGGACACCGCGAGTGTTCTTAGAACACATTCAACTTGCCAGCCACAACCCCCCCATTCATATTTGTGAACATTTTAGGACACAGCGAGTGTTCGACAACGTCTTCAGAACACCCCCGTTTTGTGTATTTGCGAACATTTCAGGACACCGCAAGTGTTCTTAGAACACATTCAACTTGATAGCGAACAATACGGACAGCGTCCTCAGGACACCCCCTACGAACATTCCAGGACACCGCAAGTGTTCTTAGAAACGTCTTCAGAACACCCCTATTTTGTTTATTTGCGAACATTTCAGGACACTGCGAGTGTTCTTAGAACACATTCAACTTGATAGAGAACAATACGGACAGCGTCCTCAGAACACCCCCATTTTGTTTATTTGCAAACATTTCAGGACAACGCAAGTGTTCTTAGAAGCGTCTTCAGAACACCACCATCTTGTTTATTTGCGAACATTTCAGGACACCGCAAGTGTTCTTAGAACACATTCAACTTGGCAGAGAACAATACGGACAGCGTCCTCAGGACACCCCCATTTTGTTTATTTGTGAACATTCCAGGACACCGCGAGTGTTCTTAGTAGCGTCTTCAGAACACCACCATATTTTTTATTTGCGAACATTTCAGGACACCGCGAGTGTTCTTAGAACACATTCAACTTGCCAGCCACAAACCCCCATTAATATTTGCAAACATTTCAGGACACCACAAGTGTTCTTAGAAACGTCTTCAGAACACCCCCATTTTGTTTATTTGCGAACATTTCAGGACACTGCAAGTGTTCTTAGAACACATTCAACTTGACAGAGACCAATACGGACAGCGTCCTCAGAACACCCCCATTTTGTTTATTTGCGAACATTTCAGGACACAGCGAGTGTTCTTAGAAGCGTCTTCAGAACATCACCATCTTGTTTATTTGCGAACATTTCAGGACACCGCGAGTGTTCTTAGAACCCATTCAACTTGACAGAGAACAATATGGACAGCGTCCTCAGGACACCCCCATTTTGTTTATTTGCGAACATTTCAGGACACAGCGAGTGTTCTTAGAAGCGTCTTCAGAACATCACCATCTTGTTTATTTGCGAACATTTCAGGACACCGCGAGTGTTCTTAGAACACATTCAACTTGACAGAGAACAATACGGACAGCGTCCTCAGGACACCCCCATTTTGTTTATTTGCGAACATTTCAGGACACTGCGAGTGTTCTTAGAAGCGTCCTCAGAACACCACCATCTTGTTTATTTGCGAACATTTCAGGACACCGCGAGTGTTCTTAGAACACATTCAACTTGACAGAGAACCATACGGACAGCGTCCTCAGGACACCCCCAATGTGTTTATTTGCGAACATTTCAGGACACCGCGAGTGTTCTTAGAAGAGTCTTCAGAACACTCCCATTTTGTGTATTTGCAAACTTTTCAGGACACAATGCGAGTGTTCTTAGAACACATTCAACTTGACAGAGAACAATACGGACAGCGTCCTCAGGACACCCCCTACGAACATTCCAGGACACCGCGAGTGTTCTTATAAACGTCTTCAGAACACCACCATCTTGTTTATTTGCGAACATTTCAGGACACCGTGAGTGTTCTTAGAACACATTCAATTTGCCAGCCACAACCCCCCATTCATATTTGCAAACATTTCAGGACACAGCGAGTGTTTGACAACGTTTTCAGAACACCCCCATTTTGTGTATTTGCGAACATTTCAGGACACCGCGAGTGTTCTTAGAACACATTCAACTTGACAGAGAACAATACGGACAGTGTCCTCAGGACACCCCTTACGAACATTCCAGGACACCGCGAGTGTTCTTAGAAACGTCTTCAGAACACCCCCATTTTGTTTTTTTATGAACATTTCAGGACACCGCGAGTGTTCTTAGAACACATTCAACTTGACAGAGAACAATACGGACAGCGTCCTCAGAACACCCCCATTTTGTTTATTTGCGAACATTTCAGGACACCACGAGTGTTCTTAGAAGCGTCTTCAGAACACCACCATCTTGTTTATTTGCGAACATTTCAGGACACCGCGAGTGTTCTTAGAACACATTCAACTTGCCAGCGAACAATACGGACTACGCCTTCAGGACACCCCCTACGAACATTCCAGGACACCGGGAGTGTTCTTAGAAACGTCTTCAGAACACCCCCATTTTGTTTATTTATGAACATTTCAGGACACCGCAAGTGTTCTTAGAACACATTCAACTTGACAGAGAACAATACAGACAGCGTCCTCAGAACACCCCCATTTTGTTTATTTGCGAACATTCCAGGACACCGCAAGTGTTCTTAGAAACGTCTTCAGAACACCCCCATTTTGTTTATTTGCAAACATTTCAGGACACCGCAAGTGTTCTTAAAACACATTTAACTTGACAGAGAACAATACGGACAGCGTCCTCAGGACACCACCATTTTGTTTATTTGCGAACATTTCAGGACACCGCAAGTGTTCTTAGAAGCGTCTTCAGAACACCACCATCTTGTTTATTTGCGAACATTTCAGGACACCGCAAGTGTTCTTAGAACACATTCAACTTGCCAGCCACAACCCCCCCATTCATATTTGTGAACATTTTAGGACACAGCGAGTGTTCGACAACGTCTTCAGAACACACCCATTTTGTGTATTTGCGAACAATTCAGGACACCGCGAGTGTTCTTAGAACACATTCAACTTGACAGCGAACAATACGGACAGCGTCCCCAGGACACCCCCTACGAACATTCCAGGACACCGCAAGTGTTCTTAGAAACATCTTCAGAACACCCCCATTTTGTTTATTTGCGAACATTTCAGGACACTGCGAGTGTTCTTAGAACACATTCAACTTGATAGAGAACAATACGGACAGCGTCCTCAGAACACCCCCATTTTGTTTATTTGCAAACATTTCAGGACAACGCAAGTGTTCTTAGAAGCGTCTTCAGAACACCACCATCTTGT
Organism: Ambystoma mexicanum; assembly: GCF_040938575.1. NCBI lineage: Eukaryota > Metazoa > Chordata > Amphibia > Caudata > Ambystomatidae > Ambystoma > Ambystoma mexicanum. The sequence goes on from NC_090941.1 coordinate 10,561,645, forward strand.
TTATTTGCGAACATTTCAGGACACCGCAAGTGTTCTTAGAACACATTCAACTTGGCAGAGAACAATACGGACAGCGTCCTCAGGACACCTCCATTTTGTTTATTTGTGAACATTCCAGGACACCGCGAGTGTTCTTAGTAGCGTCTTCAGAACACCACCATATTTTTTATTTGCGAACATTTCAGGACACCGCGAGTGTTCTTAGAACACATTCAACTTGCCAGCCACAAACCCCCATTAATATTTGCAAACATTTCAGGACACCACAAGTGTTCTTAGAAACGTCTTCAGAACACCCCATTTTGTTTATTTGCGAACATTTCAGGACACTGCAAGTGTTCTTAGAACACATTCAACTTGACAGAGACCAATACGGACAGCGTCCTCAGAACACCCCCATTTTGTTTATTTGCGAACATTTCAGGACACAGCGAGTGTTCTTAGAAGCGTCTTCAGAACATCACCATCTTGTTTATTTGCGAACATTTCAGGACACCGCGAGTGTTCTTAGAACCCATTCAACTTGACAGAGAACAATATGGACAGCGTCCTCAGGACACCCCCATTTTGTTTATTTGCGAACATTTCAGGACACAGCGAGTGTTCTTAGAAGCGTCTTCAGAACACCACCATCTTGTTTATTTGTGAACATTTCAGGAAACCGCGAGTGTTCTTAGAACACATTCAACTTGCCAGCCACAAACCCCCATTAATATTTGCAAACATTTCAGGACACCGCGAGTGTTCTTAGAAGCGTCTTCAGAACACTACCATCTTGTTTATTTGCGACCATTTCAGGACACCGCGAGTGTTCTTAGAACACATTCACCTTGACAGAGAACAATACGGACAGCGTCCTCAGGACACCCCCATTTTGTTTATTTGCGAACATTTCTGGACACTGCGAGTGTTCTTAGAAGCGTCTTCAGAACACCACCATCTTGTTTATTTGCGAACATTTCAGGACACCGCAAGTGTTCTTAGAACACATTCAACTTGACAGAGAACAATACGGACAGCGTCCTCAGTTCTTAGAACACATTCAACTTGCCAGCCACAACACCCCATTCATAGTTGCGAACATTTCAGGACACAGCGAGTGTTTGACAACGTCTTCAGAACATCCCATTTTGTGTATTTGCGAACATTTCAGGACACCGCGAGTGTTCTTAGAAGCGTCCTCAGGACACCCCCATTTTGTTTATTTGCGAACATTAAAGGACACTGCGAGTGTTATCAGAACACATTCACCTTGCCAGCCACAACCCCATTCATATTTGCGAACATTTCAGGACACAGCGAGTGTTCGACAACGTCTTCAGAACACCCCCATTTTGTTTATTTGCGAACATTTCAGGATACCGCGAGTGTTCTTAGAAGCGTCTTCCGAACACCACCATCTTGATTATTTGCGAACATTTCAGGACACCGCGAGTGTTCTTAGAACACATTCAACTTGACAGAGAACAATACGGACAGCGTCCTTAGGACACCCCCATTTTGTTTAATTGCGAACATTTCAGGACACCGCGAGTGTTCTTAGAACACATTCAACTTGCCAGCCACAACCCCCCATTCATATTTGTGAACATTTCAGGACACAGCGAGTGTTCGACAACGTCTTCAGAACACCCCCATTTTGTGTATTTGCGAACATTTCAGGACACCGCGAGTGTTCTTGGAACACATTCAACTTGACAACGAACAATACAGACAGAGTCCTCAATACACCTCCATTTTGTGTATTTGCGAACATTTCAGGACACCGCAAGTGTTCTTAGAACAGTTTCAGCTTGCTGGCGAACAAAACGGACACATATTGAGTCCTCAGAACACCCCCCATTCAGTTTATTTTGAACAATAGGGACAGCATCCTCAGGACACCCCCATTTTGTTTATTTGCAAACATTTCAGGACACCGCAAGTGTTCTTAGAAGCGTCTTCAGAACACCACCATCTTGTTTATTTGCGAACATTTCAGGACACTGCGAGTGTTCTTTAGAACACATTCAACTTGCCAGCCACAACCCCCCCATTCATATTTGCGAACATTTCAGGACACAACGAGTGTTCGACAACGTCTTCAGAACACCCCCATTTTGTGTATTTGCGAACATTTCAGGACACCGCGAGTGTTCTTAGAAGCGTCTTCCGAACACCACCATCTTGATTATTTGCGAACATTTCAGGACACCGCGAGTGTTCTTAGAACACATTCAACTTGACAGAGAACAATACGGACAGCGTCCTTAGGACACCCCCATTTTGTTTAATTGCGAACATTTCAGGACACCGCGAGTGTTCTTAGAACACATTCAACTTGCCAGCCACAACCCCCCATTCATATTTGTGAACATTTCAGGACACAGCGAGTGTTCGACAACGTCTTCAGAACACCCCCATTTTGTGTATTTGCGAACATTTCAGGACACCGCGAGTGTTCTTAGAACACATTCAACTTGACAACGAACAATACAGACAGAGTCCTCAATACACCTCCATTTTGTGTATTTGCGAACATTTCAGGACACCGCAAGTGTTCTTAGAACAGTTTCAGCTTGCTGGCGAACAAAACGGACACATATTGAGTCCTCAGAACACCCCCCATTCAGTTTATTTTGAACAATAGGGACAGCATCCTCAGGACACCCCCATTTTGTTTATTTGCGAACATTTCAGGACACCGCGAGTGTTCTTAGAAGCGTCTTCAGAACACCACCATCTTGTTTATTTGCGAACATTTCAGGACACTGCGAGTGTTCTTTAGAACACATTCAACTTGCCAGCCACAACCCCCCCATTCATATTTGCGAACATTTCAGGACACAACGAGTGTTCGACAACGTCTTCAGAACACCCCCATTTTGTGTATTTGCGAACATTTCAGGACACCGCGAGTGTTCTTAGAACACATTCAACTTTACAGCGAACAATACGGACAGCGTCCTCAGGACACCCCCTACGAACATTCCAGGACACTGCGAGTGTTCTTAGAAACGTCTTCAGAATACCCCCATTTTGTTTATTTGCGAACATTTCAGGACACTGCGAGTGTTCTTAGAACACATTCAACTTGACAGAGGACAATACAGACATTGTCCTCAGAACACCACCATTTTGTTTATTTGCGAACATTTCAGGACACCGCGAGTGTTCTTAAAACACATTCAACTTGACAGGAACAATACGGACAGCGTCCTCAGAACACCCCCATTTTGTTTATTTGCGAACATTCCAGGACACCGCAAGTGTTCTTAGAAACGTCTTCAGAACACCCCCATTTTGTTTATTTGCGAACATTTCAGGACACCGCGAGTGTTCTTAGAACACATTCAACTTGACAGAGAACAATATGGACAGCATCCTCAGAACAATACGGACAGCGTCCTCAGTTCTTAGAACACATTCAACTTGCCAGCCACAATCCCCCATTCATATTTGCGAACATTTCAGGACACAGCGAGTGTTCGACAACGTCTTCACAACACTCCCATTTTGTGTATTTGCGAACATTTCAGGATACCGCAAGTGTTCTTAGAAGCGTCCTCAGGACACCCCCATTTCATTTATTTATGAACATTTCAGGACACCGCGAGTCTTCTTAGAAGACATTCAATTTGCCAGCCACAACCCCCATTCATATTTGTGAACATTTCAGGACACAGCGAGTGTTCGACAACGTTTTCAGAACACCCCCATTTTGTTTATTTGCGAACATTTCGGGACACTGCGAGTGTTCTTAGAAGCGTGTTCCGAACACCACCATCTTGATTATTTGCGACCATTTAAGGACACCGCGAATGTTCTTAGAACACATTCAACTTGACAGAGAACAATACGGACAGCGTCCTCAGGACACCCCCATTTTGTTTATTCGCGCACATTTCAGGACACAGCAAGTGTTCTTAGAACACATTCAACTTGACAGAGAACAATACGGACAGCGTCCTCAGGACACCCCCATTTTGTTTATTTGCGAACATTTCAGGACACCGCAAGTGTTCTTAGAAGCGTCTTCAGAACACCACCATCTTGTTTATTTGCGAACATTTCAGGACACCGCGAGTGTTCTTAGAACACATTCAACTTGCCAGCCACAACCCCCCATTCATATTTGTGAACATTTTAGGACACAGCGAGTGTTCGACAACGTCTTCAGAACACCCCCATTTTGTGTATTTGCGAACATTTCAGGACACCGCAAGTGTTCTTAGAACACATTCAACTTGATAGCGAACAATACGGACAGCGTCCTCAGGACACCCCCTACGAACATTCCAGGACACCGCAAGTGTTCTTAGAAACGTCTTCAGAACACCCCCATTTTGTTTATTTGCGAACATTTCAGGACACTGCGAGTGTTCTTAGAACACATTCAACTTGATAGAGAACAATACGGACAGCGTCCTCAGAACACCCCCATTTTGTTTATTTGCAAACATTTCAGGACAACGCAAGTGTTCTTAGAAGCGTCTTCAGAACACCACCATCTTGTTTATTTGCGAACATTTCAGGACACCGCAAGTGTTCTTAGAACACATTCAACTTGGCAGAGAACAATACGGACAGCGTCCTCAGGACACCCCCATTTTGTTTATTTGTGAACATTTCAGGACACCGCGAGTGTTCTTAGTAGCGTCTTCAGAACACCACCATATTTTTTATTTGCGAACATTTCAGGACACCGCGAGTGTTCTTAGAACACATTTAACTTGACAGAGAACAATACGGACAGCGTCCTCAGGACACCACCATTTTGTTTATTTGCGAACATTTCAGGACACCGCAAGTGTTCTTAGAAGCGTCTTCAGAACACCACCATCTTGTTTATTTGCGAACATTTCAGGACACCGCGAGTGTTCTTAGAACACATTCAACTTGCCAGCCACAACCCCCCATTCATATTTGTGAACATTTTAGGACACAGCGAGTGTTCGAGAACGTCTTCAGAACACACCCATTTTGTGTATTTGCGAACAATTCAGGACACCGCGAGTGTTCTTAGAACACATTCAACTTGACAGCGAACAATACGGACAGCGTCCCCAGGACACCCCCTACGAACATTTCAGGACACTGCGAGTGTTCTTAGCACACATTCAACTTGATAGAGAAGAATACGGACAGCGTCCTCAGAACACCCCCATTTTGTTTATTTGCGAACATTTCAGGACACCGCAAGTGTTCTTAGAAGCGTTTTCAGAACACCACCATCTTGTTTATTTGCGAACATTTCAGGACACCGCGAGTGTTCTTCGAACACATTCAACTTGACAGAGAACAATACGGACAGCGTCCTCAGGACACCCCCATTTTGTTTATTTGCGAACATTTGAGGACACTGCGAGTGTTCTTAGAAGCGTCTTCGGAACACCACCATCTTGTTTATTTGCGAACATTTCAGGACACTGCAAGTGTTCTTAGAACACATTCAACTTGACAGAGAACAATACGGACAGCGTCCTCAGGACACCCCCATTTTCTTTATTTGCGAACATTTTCAGGACACCGCGAGTGTTCTTAGAAGCGTCTTCAGAACACCACCATCTTGTTTATTTGTGAACATTTCAGGAAACCGCGAGTGTTCTTAGAACACATTCAACTTGCCAGCCACAAACCCCCATTAATATTTGCAAACATTTCAGGACACCGCGAGTGTTCTTAGAAACGTCTTCAGAACACCCCCATTTTGTTTATTTGCGACCATTTCAGGACACCGGGAGTGTTCTTAGAACACATTCAACTTGACAGAGAACAATACGGACAGCGTCCTCAGGACACCCCCATTTTCTTTATTTGCGAACATTTCAGGACACCGCGAGTGTTCTTAGAAGCGTCTTCAGAACACCACCATCTTGTTTATTTGTGAACATTTCAGGAAACCGCGAGTGTTCTTAGAACACATTCAACTTGCCAGCCACAAACCCCCATTAATATTTGCAAACATTTCAGGACACCGCGAGTGTTCTTAGAAGCGTCTTCAGAACACTACCATCTTGTTTATTTGCGACCATTTCAGGACACCGCGAGTGTTCTTAGAACACATTCACCTTGACAGAGAACAATACGGACAGCGTCCTCAGGACACCCCCATTTTGTTTATTTGCGAACATTTCAGGACACTGCGAGTGTTCTTAGAAGCGTCTTCAGAACACCACCATCTTGTTTATTTGCGAACATTTCAGGACACTGCGAGTGTTCTTTAGAACACATTCAACTTGCCAGCCACAACCCCCCCATTCATATTTGCGAACATTTCAGGACACAACGAGTGTTCGACAACGTCTTCAGAACACCCCCATTTTGTGTATTTGCGAACATTTCAGGACACCGCGAGTGTTCTTAGAACACATTCAACTTGACAGCGAACAATACGGACAGCGTCCTCAGGACACCCCCTACGAACATTCCAGGACACTGCGAGTGTTCTTAGAAACGTCTTCAGAATACCCCCATTTTGTTTATTTGCGAACATTTCAGGACACTGCGAGTGTTCTTAGAACACATTCAACTTGACAGAGGACAATACAGACATTGTCCTCAGAACACCACCATTTTGTTTATTTGCGAACATTTCAGGACACCGCGAGTGTTCTTAGAACACATTCAACTTGACAGGAACAATACGGACAGCGTCCTCAGAACACCCCCATTTTGTTTATTTGCGAACATTCCAGGACACCTCAAGTGTTCTTAGAAACGTCTTCAGAACACCCCCATTTTGTTTATTTGCGAACATTTCAGGACACCGCGAGTGTTCTTAGAACACATTCAACTTGACAGAGAACAATATGGACAGCATCCTCAGAACAATACGGACAGCGTCCTCAGTTCTTAGAACACATTCAACTTGCCAGCCACAATCCCCCATTCATATTTGCGAACATTTCAGGGCACAGCGAGTGTTCGACAACGTCTTCAGAACACTCCCATTTTGTGTATTTGCGAACATTTCAGGATACCGCAAGTGTTCTTAGAAGCGTCCTCAGGACACCCCCATTTCGTTTATTTGTGAACATTTCAGGACACCGCGAGTCTTCTTAGAAGACATTCAATTTGCCAGCCACAACCCCCATTCATATTTGCGAACATTTCAGGACACAGCGAGTGTTCGACAACGTTTTCAGAACACCCCCATTTTGTTTATTTGCGAACATTTCGGGACACTGCGAGTGTTCTTAGAAGCGTGTTCCGAACACCACCATCTTGATTATTTGCGACCATTTAAGGACACCGCGAATGTTCTTAGAACACATTCAACTTGACAGAGAACAATACGGACAGCGTCCTCAGGACACCCCCATTTTGTTTATTTGCGCACATTTCAGGACACAGCAAGTGTTCTTAGAACACATTCAACTTGACAGAGAACAATACGGACAGCGTCCTCAGGACACCCCCATTTTGTTTATTTGCGAACATTTCAGGACACCGCAAGTGTTCTTAGAAGCGTCTTCAGAACACCACCATCTTGTTTATTTGCGAACATTTCAGGACACCGCGAGTGTTCTTAGAACACATTCAACTTGCCAGCCACAACCCCCCCATTCATATTTGTGAACATTTTAGGACACAGCGAGTGTTCGACAACGTCTTCAGAACACCCCCGTTTTGTGTATTTGCGAACATTTCAGGACACCGCAAGTGTTCTTAGAACACATTCAACTTGACAGAGAACAATACAGACAGCGTCCTCAGAACACCCCCATTTTGTTTATTTGCGAACATTCCAGGACAACGCAAGTGTTCTTAGAAACGTCTTCAGAACACCCCCATTTTGTTTATTTGCAAACATTTCAGGACACCGCAAGTGTTCTTAGAACACATTTAACTTGACAGAGAACAATACGGACAGCGTCCTCAGGACACCACCATTTTGTTTATTTGCGAACATTTCAGGACACCGCAAGTGTTCTTAGAAGCGTCTTCAGAACACCACCATCTTGTTTATTTGCGAACATTTCAGGACACCGCGAGTGTTCTTAGAACACATTCAACTTGCCAGCCACAACCCCCCATTCATATTTGTGAACATTTTAGGACACAGCGAGTGTTCGACAACGTCTTCAGAACACACCCATTTTGTGTATTTGCGAACAATTCAGGACACCGCGAGTGTTCTTAGAACACATTCAACTTGACAGCGAACAATACGGACAGCGTCCCCAGGACACCCCCTACGAACATTTCAGGACACTGCGAGTGTTCTTAGAACACATTCAACTCGATAGAGAACAATACGGACAGCGTCCTCAGAACACCCCCATTTTGTTTATTTGCGAACATTTCAGGACACCGCAAGTGTTCTTAGAAGCGTTTTCAGAACACCACCATCTTGTTTATTTGCGAACATTTCAGGACACCGCGAGTGTTCTTCGAACACATTCAACTTGACAGAGAACAATACGGACAGCGTCCTCAGGACACCCCCATTTTGTTTATTTGCGAACATTTCAGGACACTGCGAGTGTTCTTAGAAGCGTCTTCGGAACACCACCATCTTGTTTATTTGCGAACATTTCAGGACACTGCAAGTGTTCTTAGAACACATTCAACTTGACAGAGAACAATACGGACAGCGTCCTCAGGACACCCCCATTTTCTTTATTTGCGAACATTTTCAGGACACCGCGAGTGTTCTTAGAAGCGTCTTCAGAACACCACCATCTTGTTTATTTGTGAACATTTCAGGAAACCGCGAGTGTTCTTAGAACACATTCAACTTGCCAGCCACAAACCCCCATTAATATTTGCAAACATTTAAGGACACCGCGAGTGTTCTTAGAAACGTCTTCAGAACACCCCCATTTTGTTTATTTGCGACCATTTCAGGACACAGCGAGTGTTCTTAGAACACATTCAACTTGACAGAGAACAATACGGACAGCGTCCTCAGGACACCCCCATTTTGTTTATTTGCGAACATTTCAGGACACCGCAAGTGTTCTTAGAAGCGTCTTCAGAACACCACCATCTTGTTTATTTGTGAACATTTCAGGAAACCGCGAGTGTTCTTAGAACACATTCAACTTGCCAGCCACAAACCCCCATTAATATTTGCAAACATTTCAGGACACCGCGAGTGTTCTTAGAAGCGTCTTCAGAACACTACCATCTTGTTTATTTGCGACCATTTCAGGACACCGCGAGTGTTCTTAGAACACATTCACCTTGACAGAGAACAATACGGACAGCGTCCTCAGGACACCCCCATTTTGTTTATTTGCGAACATTTCAGGACACTGCGAGTGTTCTTAGAACCGTCTTCAGAACACCACCATCTTGTTTATTTGAGAACATTTCAGGACACTGCGAGTGTTCTTTAGAACACATTCAACTTGCCAGCCACAACCCCCCCATTCATATTTGCGAACATTTCAGGACACAACGAGTGTTCGACAACGTCTTCAGAACACCCCCATTTTGTGTATTTGCGAACATTTCAGGACACCGCGAGTGTTCTTAGAACACATTCAACTTGACAGCGAACAATACGGACAGCGTCCTCAGGACACCCCCTACGAACATTCCAGGACACTGCGAGTGTTCTTAGAAACGTCTTCAGAATACCCCCATTTTGTTTATTTGCGAACATTTCAGGACACTGCGAGTGTTCTTAGAACACATTCAACTTGACAGAGGACAATACAGACATTGTCCTCAGAACACCACCATTTTGTTTATTTGCGAACATTTCAGGACACCGCGAGTGTTCTTAGAACACATTCAACTTGACAGGAACAATACGGACAGCGTCCTCAGAACACCCCCATTTTGTTTATTTGCGAACATTCCAGGACACCGCAAGTGTTCTTAGAAACGTCTTCAGAACACCCCCATTTTGTTTATTTGCGAACATTTCAGGACACCGCGAGTGTTCTTAGAACACATTCAACTTGACAGAGAACAATATGGACAGCATCCTCAGAACAATACGGACAGCGTCCTCAGTTCTTAGAACACATTCAACTTGCCAGCCACAATCCCCCATTCATATTTGCGAACATTTCAGGACACAGCGAGTGTTCGACAACGTCTTCAGAACACTCCCATTTTGTGTATTTGCGAACATTTCAGGATACCGCAAGTGTTCTTAGAAGCGTCCTCAGGACACCCCCATTTCGTTTATTTGTGAACATTTCAGGACACCGCGAGTCTTCTTAGAAGACATTCAATTTGCCAGCCACAACCCCCATTCATATTTGCGAACATTTCAGGACACAGCGAGTGTTCGACAACGTTTTCAGAACACCCCCATTTTGTTTATTTGCGAACATTTCGGGACACTGCGAGTGTTCTTAGAAGCGTGTTCCGAACACCACCATCTTGATTATTTGCGACCATTTAAGGACACCGCGAATGTTCTTAGAACACATTCAACTTGACAGAGAACAATACGGACAGCGTCCTCAGGACACCCCCATTTTGTTTATTTGCGCACATTTCAGGACACAGCAAGTGTTCTTAGAACACATTCAACTTGACAGAGAACAATACGGACAGCGTCCTCAGGACACCCCCATTTTGTTTATTTGCGAACATTTCAGGACACCGCAAGTGTTCTTAGAAGCGTCTTCAGAACACCACCATCTTGTTTATTTGCGAACATTTCAGGACACCGCGAGTGTTCTTAGAACACATTCAACTTGCCAGCCACAACCCCCCCATTCATATTTGTGAACATTTTAGGACACAGCGAGTGTTCGACAACGTCTTCAGAACACCCCCGTTTTGTGTATTTGCGAACATTTCAGGACACCGCAAGTGTTCTTAGAACACATTCAACTTGATAGCGAACAATACGGACAGCGTCCTCAGGACACCCCCTACGAACATTCCAGGACACCGCAAGTGTTCTTAGAAACGTCTTCAGAACACCCCTATTTTGTTTATTTGCGAACATTTCAGGACAACGCAAGTGTTCTTAGAAGCGTCTTCAGAACACCACCATCTTGTTTATTTGCGAACATTTCAGGACACCGCAAGTGTTCTTAGAACACATTCAACTTGGCAGAGAACAATACGGACAGCGTCCTCAGGACACCCCCATTTTGTTTATTTGTGAACATTCCAGGACACCGCGAGTGTTCTTAGTAGCGTCTTCAGAACACCACCATATTTTTTATTTGCGAACATTTCAGGACACCGCGAGTGTTCTTAGAACACATTCAACTTGCCAGCCACAAACCCCCATTAATATTTGCAAACATTTCAGGACACCACAAGTGTTCTTAGAAACGTCTTCAGAACACCCCCATTTTGTTTATTTGCGAACATTTCAGGACACTGCAAGTGTTCTTAGAACACATTCAACTTGACAGAGACCAATACGGACAGCGTCCTCAGAACACCCCCATTTTGTTTATTTGCGAACATTTCAGGACACAGCGAGTGTTCTTAGAAGCGTCTTCAGAACATCACCATCTTTTTTATTTGCGAACATTTCAGGACACCGCGAGTGTTCTTAGAACCCATTCAACTTGACAGAGAACAATATGGACAGCGTCCTCAGGACACCCCCATTTTGTTTATTTGCGAACATTTCAGGACACAGCGAGTGTTCTTAGAAGCGTCTTCAGAACATCACCATCTTGTTTATTTGCGAACATTTCAGGACACCGCGAGTGTTCTTAGAACACATTCAACTTGACAGAGAACAATACGGACAGCGTCCTCAGGACACCCCCATTTTGTTTATTTGCGAACATTTCAGGACACTGCGAGTGTTCTTAGAAGCGTCCTCAGAACACCACCATCTTGTTTATTTGCGAACATTTCAGGACACCGCGAGTGTTCTTAGAACACATTCAACTTGACAAAGAACCATACGGACAGCGTCCTCAGGACACCCCCAATGTGTTTATTTGCGAACATTTCAGGACACCGCGAGTGTTCTTAGAAGAGTCTTCAGAACACTCCCATTTTGTGTATTTGCAAACTTTTCAGGACACAATGCGAGTGTTCTTAGAACACATTCAACTTGACAGAGAACAATACGGACAGCGTCCTCAGGACACCCCCTACGAACATTCCAGGACACCGCGAGTGTTCTTATAAACGTCTTCAGAACACCACCATCTTGTTTATTTGCGAACATTTCAGGACACCGTGAGTGTTCTTAGAACACATTCAATTTGCCAGCCACAACCCCCCATTCATATTTGCAAACATTTCAGGACACAGCGAGTGTTTGACAACGTTTTCAGAACACCCCCATTTTGTGTATTTGCGAACATTTCAGGACACCGCGAGTGTTCTTAGAACACATTCAACTTGACAGAGAACAATACGGACAGTGTCCTCAGGACACCCCTTACGAACATTCCAGGACACCGCGAGTGTTCTTAGAAACGTCTTCAGAACACCCCCATTTTGTTTTTTTATGAACATTTCAGGACACCGCGAGTGTTCTTAGAACACATTCAACTTGACAGAGAACAATACGGACAGCGTCCTCAGAACACCCCCATTTTGTTTATTTGCGAACATTTCAGGACACCACGAGTGTTCTTAGAAGCGTCTTCAGAACACCACCATCTTGTTTATTTGCGAACATTTCAGGACACCGCGAGTGTTCTTAGAACACATTCAACTTGCCAGCGAACAATACGGACTACGCCTTCAGGACACCCCCTACGAACATTCCAGGACACCGGGAGTGTTCTTAGAAACGTCTTCAGAACACCCCCATTTTGTTTATTTATGAACATTTCAGGACACCGCAAGTGTTCTTAGAACACATTCAACTTGACAGAGAACAATACAGACAGCGTCCTCAGAACACCCCCATTTTGTTTATTTGCGAACATTCCAGGACACCGCAAGTGTTCTTAGAAACGTCTTCAGAACACCCCCATTTTGTTTATTTGCAAACATTTCAGGACACCGCAAGTGTTCTTAAAACACATTTAACTTGACAGAGAACAATACGGACAGCGTCCTCAGGACACCACCATTTTGTTTATTTGCGAACATTTCAGGACACCGCAAGTGTTCTTAGAAGCGTCTTCAGAACACCACCATCTTGTTTATTTGCGAACATTTCAGGACACCGCAAGTGTTCTTAGAACACATTCAACTTGCCAGCCACAACCCCCCCATTCATATTTGTGAACATTTTAGGACACAGCGAGTGTTCGACAACGTCTTCAGAACACACCCATTTTGTGTATTTGCGAACAATTCAGGACACCGCGAGTGTTCTTAGAACACATTCAACTTGACAGCGAACAATACGGACAGCGTCCCCAGGACACCCCCTACGAACATTCCAGGACACCGCAAGTGTTCTTAGAAACATCTTCAGAACACCCCCATTTTGTTTATTTGCGAACATTTCAGGACACTGCGAGTGTTCTTAGAACACATTCAACTTGATAGAGAACAATACGGACAGCGTCCTCAGAACACCCCCATTTTGTTTATTTGCAAACATTTCAGGACAACGCAAGTGTTCTTAGAAGCGTCTTCAGAACACCACCATCTTGTTTATTTGCGAACATTTCAGGACACCGCAAGTGTTCTTAGAACACATTCAACTTGGCAGAGAACAATACGGACAGCGTCCTCAGGACACCTCCATTTTGTTTATTTGTGAACATTCCAGGACACCGCGAGTGTTCTTAGTAGCGTCTTCAGAACACCACCATATTTTTTATTTGCGAACATTTCAGGACACCGCGAGTGTTCTTAGAACACATTCAACTTGCCAGCCACAAACCCCCATTAATATTTGCAAACATTTCAGGACACCACAAGTGTTCTTAGAAACGTCTTCAGAACACCCCATTTTGTTTATTTGCGAACATTTCAGGACACTGCAAGTGTTCTTAGAACACATTCAACTTGACAGAGACCAATACGGACAGCGTCCTCAGAACACCCCCATTTTGTTTATTTGCGAACATTTCAGGACACAGCGAGTGTTCTTAGAAGCGTCTTCAGAACATCACCATCTTGTTTATTTGCGAACATTTCAGGACACCGCGAGTGTTCTTAGAACCCATTCAACTTGACAGAGAACAATATGGACAGCGTCCTCAGGACACCCCCATTTTGTTTATTTGCGAACATTTCAGGACACCGCGAGTGTTCTTAGAAGCGTCTTCAGAACACCACCATCTTGTTTATTTGTGAACATTTCAGGAAACCGCGAGTGTTCTTAGAACACATTCAACTTGCCAGCCACAAACCCCCATTAATATTTGCAAACATTTCAGGACACCGCGAGTGTTCTTAGAAGCGTCTTCAGAACACTACCATCTTGTTTATTTGCGACCATTTCAGGACACCGCGAGTGTTCTTAGAACACATTCACCTTGACAGAGAACAATACGGACAGCGTCCTCAGGACACCCCCATTTTGTTTATTTGCGAACATTTCTGGACACTGCGAGTGTTCTTAGAAGCGTCTTCAGAACACCACCATCTTGTTTATTTGCGAACATTTCAGGACACCGCAAGTGTTCTTAGAACACATTCAACTTGACAGAGAACAATACGGACAGCGTCCTCAGTTCTTAGAACACATTCAACTTGCCAGCCACAACACCCCATTCATAGTTGCGAACATTTCAGGACACAGCGAGTGTTTGACAACGTCTTCAGAACATCCCATTTTGTGTATTTGCGAACATTTCAGGACACCGCGAGTGTTCTTAGAAGCGTCCTCAGGACACCCCCATTTTGTTTATTTGCGAACATTAAAGGACACTGCGAGTGTTATCAGAACACATTCACCTTGCCAGCCACAACCCCATTCATATTTGCGAACATTTCAGGACACAGCGAGTGTTCGACAACGTCTTCAGAACACCCCCATTTTGTTTATTTGCGAACATTTCAGGATACCGCGAGTGTTCTTAGAAGCGTCTTCCGAACACCACCATCTTGATTATTTGCGAACATTTCAGGACACCGCAAGTGTTCTTAGAACACATTCAACTTGACAGAGAACAATACGGACAGCGTCCTTAGGACACCCCCATTTTGTTTAATTGCGAACATTTCAGGACACCGCGAGTGTTCTTAGAACACATTCAACTTGCCAGCCACAACCCCCCATTCATATTTGTGAACATTTCAGGACACAGCGAGTATTCGACAACGTCTTCAGAACACCCCCATTTTGTGTATTTGCGAACATTTCAGGACACCGCGAGTGTTCTTGGAACACATTCAACTTGACAACGAACAATGCAGACAGAGTCCTCAATACACCTCCATTTTGTGTATTTGCGAACATTTCAGGACACCGCAAGTGTTCTTAGAACAGTTTCAGCTTGCTGGCGAACAAAACGGACACATATTGAGTCCTCAGAACACCCCCCATTCAGTTTATTTTGAACAATAGGGACAGCATCCTCAGGACACCCCCATTTTGTTTATTTGCAAACATTTCAGGACACCGCAAGTGTTCTTAGAAGCGTCTTCAGAACACCACCATCTTGTTTATTTGCGAACATTTCAGGACACTGCGAGTGTTCTTTAGAACACATTCAACTTGCCAGCCACAACCCCCCCATTCATATTTGCGAACATTTCAGGACACAACGAGTGTTCGACAACGTCTTCAGAACACCCCCATTTTGTGTATTTGCGAACATTTCAGGACACCGCGAGTGTTCTTAGAAGCGTCTTCCGAACACCACCATCTTGATTATTTGCGAACATTTCAGGACACCGCGAGTGTTCTTAGAACACATTCAACTTGACAGAGAACAATACGGACAGCGTCCTTAGGACACCCCCATTTTGTTTAATTGCGAACATTTCAGGACACCGCGAGTGTTCTTAGAACACATTCAACTTGCCAGCCACAACCCCCCATTCATATTTGTGAACATTTCAGGACACAGCGAGTGTTCGACAACGTCTTCAGAACACCCCCATTTTGTGTATTTGCGAACATTTCAGGACACCGCGAGTGTTCTTAGAACACATTCAACTTGACAACGAACAATACAGACAGAGTCCTCAATACACCTCCATTTTGTGTATTTGCGAACATTTCAGGACACCGCAAGTGTTCTTAGAACAGTTTCAGCTTGCTGGCGAACAAAACGGACACATATTGAGTCCTCAGAACACCCCCCATTCAGTTTATTTTGAACAATAGGGACAGCATCCTCAGGACACCCCCATTTTGTTTATTTGCGAACATTTCAGGACACCGCGAGTGTTCTTAGAAGCGTCTTCAGAACACCACCATCTTGTTTATTTGCGAACATTTCAGGACACTGCGAGTGTTCTTTAGAACACATTCAACTTGCCAGCCACAACCCCCCCATTCATATTTGCGAACATTTCAGGACACAACGAGTGTTCGACAACGTCTTCAGAACACCCCCATTTTGTGTATTTGCGAACATTTCAGGACACCGCGAGTGTTCTTAGAACACATTCAACTTTACAGCGAACAATACGGACAGCGTCCTCAGGACACCCCCTACGAACATTCCAGGACACTGCGAGTGTTCTTAGAAACGTCTTCAGAATACCCCCATTTTGTTTATTTGCGAACATTTCAGGACACTGCGAGTGTTCTTAGAACACATTCAACTTGACAGAGGACAATACAGACATTGTCCTCAGAACACCACCATTTTGTTTATTTGCGAACATTTCAGGACACCGCGAGTGTTCTTAAAACACATTCAACTTGACAGGAACAATACGGACAGCGTCCTCAGAACACCCCCATTTTGTTTATTTGCGAACATTCCAGGACACCGCAAGTGTTCTTAGAAACGTCTTCAGAACACCCCCATTTTGTTTATTTGCGAACATTTCAGGACACCGCGAGTGTTCTTAGAACACATTCAACTTGACAGAGAACAATATGGACAGCATCCTCAGAACAATACGGACAGCGTCCTCAGTTCTTAGAACACATTCAACTTGCCAGCCACAATCCCCCATTCATATTTGCGAACATTTCAGGACACAGCGAGTGTTCGACAACGTCTTCACAACACTCCCATTTTGTGTATTTGCGAACATTTCAGGATACCGCAAGTGTTCTTAGAAGCGTCCTCAGGACACCCCCATTTCATTTATTTATGAACATTTCAGGACACCGCGAGTCTTCTTAGAAGACATTCAATTTGCCAGCCACAACCCCCATTCATATTTGTGAACATTTCAGGACACAGCGAGTGTTCGACAACGTTTTCAGAACACCCCCATTTTGTTTATTTGCGAACATTTCGGGACACTGCGAGTGTTCTTAGAAGCGTGTTCCGAACACCACCATCTTGATTATTTGCGACCATTTAAGGACACCGCGAATGTTCTTAGAACACATTCAACTTGACAGAGAACAATACGGACAGCGTCCTCAGGACACCCCCATTTTGTTTATTCGCGCACATTTCAGGACACAGCAAGTGTTCTTAGAACACATTCAACTTGACAGAGAACAATACGGACAGCGTCCTCAGGACACCCCCATTTTGTTTATTTGCGAACATTTCAGGACACCGCAAGTGTTCTTAGAAGCGTCTTCAGAACACCACCATCTTGTTTATTTGCGAACATTTCAGGACACCGCGAGTGTTCTTAGAACACATTCAACTTGCCAGCCACAACCCCCCATTCATATTTGTGAACATTTTAGGACACAGCGAGTGTTCGACAACGTCTTCAGAACACCCCCATTTTGTGTATTTGCGAACATTTCAGGACACCGCAAGTGTTCTTAGAACACATTCAACTTGATAGCGAACAATACGGACAGCGTCCTCAGGACACCCCCTACGAACATTCCAGGACACCGCAAGTGTTCTTAGAAACGTCTTCAGAACACCCCCATTTTGTTTATTTGCGAACATTTCAGGACACTGCGAGTGTTCTTAGAACACATTCAACTTGATAGAGAACAATACGGACAGCGTCCTCAGAACACCCCCATTTTGTTTATTTGCAAACATTTCAGGACAACGCAAGTGTTCTTAGAAGCGTCTTCAGAACACCACCATCTTGTTTATTTGCGAACATTTCAGGACACCGCAAGTGTTCTTAGAACACATTCAACTTGGCAGAGAACAATACGGACAGCGTCCTCAGGACACCCCCATTTTGTTTATTTGTGAACATTTCAGGACACCGCGAGTGTTCTTAGTAGCGTCTTCAGAACACCACCATATTTTTTATTTGCGAACATTTCAGGACACCGCGAGTGTTCTTAGAACACATTCAACTTGCCAGCCACAAACCCCCATTAATATTTGCAAACATTTCAGGACACCACAAGTGTTCTTAGAAACGTCTTCAGAACACCCCCATTTTGTTTATTTGCGAACATTTCAGGACACTGCAAGTGTTCTTAGAACACATTCAACTTGACAGAGAACCATACGGACAGCGTCCTCAGGACACCCCCAATGTGTTTATTTGCGAACATTTCAGGACACCGCGAGTGTTCTTAGAAGCGTCTTCAGAACACTCCCATTTTGTGTATTTGCAAACTTTTCAGGACACAATGCGAGTGTTCTTAGAACACATTCAACTTGACAGAGAACAATACGGACAGCGTCCTCAGGACACCCCCTACGAACATTCCAGGACACCGCGAGTGTTCTTATAAACGTCTTCAGAAAACCCCCATTTTGTTTATTTGCGAACATTTCAGGACACCGTGAGTGTTCTTAGAACACATTCAACTTGACAGAGATCAATACGGACAGCGTCCTCAGAACAATACGGACAGCGTCCTCAGTTCTTAGAACACATTCAACTTGCCAGCCACAACACCCCATTCATATTTGCGAACATTTCAGGACACAGTGAGTGTTCGACAACGTCTTCAGAACACTCCCATTTTGTGTATTTGCGAACATTTCAGGACACCGCGAGTGTTCTTAGAAGCGTCCTCAGGACAACCCCATTTTGTTTATTTGCGAACATTTCAGGACACCGCGAGTGTTCTTAGAACACATTCACCTTGCCAGCCACAACCCCCCATTCATATTTGTGAACATTTCAGGACACAGCGAGTGTTCGACAACGTCTTCAGAACACCCCCATTTTGTTTATTTGCGAACATTTCAGGACACCGAGAGTGTTCTTAGAAGCGTCTTCCGAACACCACCATCTTGATTATTTGCGAACATTTCAGGACACCACGAGTGTTCTTAGAACACATTCAACTTGACAGAGAACAATACGGACAGCGTCCTCAGGACACCCCCATTTTGTTTAATTGCGAACATTTCAGGACACCGCGAGTGTTCTTAGAACACATTCAACTTCCCAGCCACAACCCCCCATTCATATTTGTGAACATTTCAGGACACAGCGAGTGTTCGACAACGTCTTCAGTACACCCCCATTTTGTGTATTTGCGAACATTTCAGGACACTGCGAGTGTTCTTAGAACACATTCAACTTGACAACGAACAATACAGACAGCGTCCTCAATACACCCCCATTTTGTGTATTTGCGAACATTTCAGGACACCGCGAGTGTTCTTAGAACAGTTTCAGCTTGCTTGCAAACAAAACGGACACATATTGAGTCCTCAGAACACCCGCCAATCAGTTTATTTAGAACAATACGGACAGCATCCTCAGGACACCCCCATTTTGTTTATTTGCGAACATTTCAGGACACAGCGAGTGTTCTTAGAAGCGTCTTCAGAACACCACCATCTTGTTTATTTGCGAACATTTCAGGAAACCGCGAGTGTTCTTTAGAACACATTCAACTTGACAGCGAACAATACGGACAGCGTCCTCAGGACACCCCCTACGAACATTCCAGGACACCGCGAGTGTTCTTAGAAACGTCTTCAGAACACCTCCATTTTGTTTATTTGCGAACATTTCAGGACACTGCGAGTGTTCTTAGAACACATTCAACTTGACAGAGGACAATACGGACAGCGTCCTCAGAACACCACCATTTTGTTTATTTGCGAACATTCCAGGACACCGCAAGTGTTCTTAGAAACGTCTTCAGAACACCCCCATTTTGTTTATTTGCGAACATTTCAGGACACCGCGAGTGTTCTTAGAACACATTCAACTTGACAGAGAACAATACGGACAGCATCCTCAGAACAATACGGACAGAGTCTTCAGTTCTTAGAACACATTCAACTTGCCAGCCACAATCCCCCATTCATATTTGCGAACATTTCAGGACACAGCAAGTGTTCGACAACGTCTTCAGAACACTCCCATTTTGTGTATTTTTGCGAACATTTCAGGACACCGCGAGTGTTTTTAGAAGCTTCCTCAGGACACCCCCATTTTGTTTATTTGCGAACATTTCAGGACACCGCGAGTGTTCTTAGAAAACTTTCAACTTGCCAGCCACAACCCCCCATTCATATTTGCGAACATTTCAGGACACAGCGAGTGTTCGACAACGTTTTCAGAACACCCCCATTTTGTTTATTTGCGAACATTTCAGGACACTGCGAGTGTTCTTAGAAGCGTCTTCCGAACACCACCATCTTGATTATTTGCGATCATTTAAGGACACCGCGAATGTTCTTAGAACACATTCAACTTGACAGAGAACAATACGGACAGCGTCCTCAGGACACCCCCATTTTGTTTAATTGCGAACATTTCAGGACACTGCAAGTGTTCTTAGAACACATTCAACTTGCCAGCCACAACCCCCCATTCATATTTGTGAACATTTCAGGACACAGCGAGTGTTCGACAACGTCTTCAGAACACCCCCATTTTGTGTATTTGCGAACATTTCAGGACACCGCAAGTGTTCTTAGAACACATTCAACTTGACAACGAACAATACAGACAGCGTCCTCAATACACCCCCATTTTATGTATTTGCGAACATTTCAGGACACCGCAAGTGTGCTTAGAACAGTTTCATCTTGCTTGCGAACAAAACAGACACATATTGAGTCCTCAGAACACCCCCCATTCAGTTTATTTAGAACATTTCAGAACACCTGTGATGTCCGCAGACAAATCGAACACAAAAAGAACGTCTAACACATAAAAAACACAACTTTCATCCTATCTCATACACTCCCACCCTCCCCAAACGCTCCTACACACCAACACACTCTACTAAATACAAATTTTGAACCAAGTTTCACCGCGCTGTCCGCAGACGTCTGCGAATCCAAGATGGCGGGCACTACCGAAAATCTGACGCGCTTCATGCTCCATGCCGTCCAATCAGTGAACACGTTGCATGTCCGCGGACATCACGCAAGTCAATGGACCAATCAGGACACTGTCCACGGACCGAACAGGGAAGTGTGTCCACGAAGCGGTCACAGATATCACTAATTTTCTTTTACCTACTTTTTGGTCATTTTAAAAAAAAAGTACTGGACGGATTTTCACCAAATTTGCAAAAGCACGCTTTTGGGACCAAACCGCTGCTCCTGGTCCAAATTTGGTGTTTGCGACCCCCCCTATAACTTTGCCCCTCCTGGACGAATCCTCACCAAACTTTGCAAAAAAATACAGTGACCCAAATACTTTTTTTGCAAAGTTTGGTGAGGATTCGTCCAGGGAGAGCAAAGTTATAAGCCGGCCAAAAAGTGCTCTTCCTATGGAAACACCAACTTAGCCATGTAATATATATATATATATCCGGGGAAAGGAGGAAAAGGCGAACCGCACTCCCGCGGGCCAATTGCAAGCAGCAAACTCCAGAGGTAGCGGAAAAAACACAGAAACTCTGTGTAGTAGATACAGATTTGTTTTAATGTTTAAAAAAGAAGAAAGGTTGTACAAAAAATATTAAGTACAGCAGGCAGCAACATAAAAACAGACAGAGGCAGGACGCCGTGGTGCACGACCTGCAACACAATGCGTTTCACGCTACACTGAACGCTTGATTGCGTGGGGGGAGAGAGAGGAGGTAGCTGGTATAAATATACACAGTACAGGTGGTCCTACTACTCTGTCAGTTTTCTCTGTGTAGGCCAGTCAGTTAATGAAAAGCCTGGCGGCAATGATGGAATGGAGTAAAGTGCATGGGTTCCCACACAGGGCTGAAATAAAACCCCAATGAGGGTAAAACACAGGGCAATACCACAGACTTTGACACTTTGTGCACAAAAACTGCTACATGTGTATGGCAATCCCGCAAAAAAGGGGAATACATAAAACCACATAATGTTAAAGTCAAAGAAACATATCAGAGTACTATATATACATATATAAATAAATACAGAATGTGGCAAAAATAATTCCAAATTTCAAATAGACATGCACGCAATGGAACAAAAAAGTTTATATGTACCACATTTTAGAAATGGCTAAATGAAAAAATGATAAGAATATGGAATATTAAAATCAACAAAGCTGTAAATGGCAATAAAATGACCAATATGAGGTGTGCACACAAAAACGGCCAATGCTAACAACCAAGCCCAAATAATACAACAGGTCGGTAGGCTAGTAGCTATATCACTGGAACACCGACAAAAAAAAATAATGATAAAAATATATACATTCAAAGATGGTGATCAAATAAAAAAAAATATGAAGATCTCTTAAAAAAAGAGGTGGTCTTAAAAGAGATATATTATAAAAAAAAGAAAAAAGAAAAAAAATGGAGATCAGATCACACATAAATGATTAAGAGATCTGATTAAAATAAAAATATTTCCTGGAAGATATATGCTATTTATTGTTGTGCTGAGATATTATGAATGTATCTGTGGCTGGGCATATTGTTTGTTGCATGAAGCTGGAGTATGTACATAATTCATGATGCCTGGGGTTCAATGTATATGGTGTTTATTTCAAATATGGACATTTCAATTGGGAGTACTCATATTTTTTTTGAAAGGTTGTTTTAGTTTTTCCTACAGTGATATCCCTGGGGATCCCAGCAGTAGAAAAAGGAGGGATATGTGGGAATACTGTATAGGCAGCAGGATCAGTAAGTGAGCCATGACATTACACTCAGAGCAGACAGCAAACAGGGGCAAGGGGATTCATGTGGGGAGTACGGATATCAAATGGTTAGTGCACATTACAAAAGGAAATGCACATTCTTGCAGTAAGCATGTGTTTAAAATGCTAAGAGTTCAGGGTAAGCAGGCCAGCTGTCTGGTTTGCACTGTACACATACTAATCTAAACTATCCCATTATTACCCTTCCCATTAATTTATAACATTTTTTTAACAAAGCAGTGCAAAACAGACCCAGTTGACAGGTTGAAGTGCTTTTTGCAATGGATTTAAAACATGCAGGCACGGGTCACCGGCTGTGATTTCATTACACAAAGCTGCGAGGAAGAAGCGAAATTGATAAGGCACTATTGTATGCTGCAGGAAGAAATTGTTGCAAACATCTTTGGAAAGTTATTCTCCAAGGGGAGAAATTCTGACCAGCTCGGGTGATGTGTATACATCAGAAAAAGAGGCAGGTTTTGTTGAGTGACAAGGATAGATTTTAAAAGGAAGAGATCCAGGGGGTGTGGGTATGATTGACAGAGGCTTCCGGGTAGATGAACAACAGCTTAGCAGAAGGCAGGTGATAGATGGGGGAGCGGTTATCTTGGCATAGAATTTGCATTACCCATGTGGGCTGGAGGTTGCGACTGCAATTGCTGCCAACTGACACACAGGGGTTTCCCGTGATAACAGCGCAGAAATTTCACATATACTCAAAGTGAGTATATATGTTAAGTGAGGTGTACACACGGTTGAATGGATTTTCAGGCAGCCAGAGAGTTTTTTTATGTAAAGAATTCAACATATTTCAAATGATGTTCAGAGAAGTTACATGTTTATGGTATTAAGCGTGGATCCTGCCAAGTTTCATGACCCAAGGTCGAAGCGGGTTAAACAATGCTATTTTGTCATTGAGCTGAGTTCATGTTGACATTTTTTTTTTCTTGCTGTTTATTCTTGCTAAACCATATTCTCACTGTTAATTGTATTGCTATTCAATGTTGCTGTTCATGATCGGTAAGTCTATTTGCCAAGATAATTACACACAATAAAAGTCACTGCGTGTTTTGATGCATTTGTTATGGTGTTTGAGTTGTGTCATTTGATTCATTGTGGGTGCATGCTTACAGTTGAACAAATATGCCAAAGGAAGTAGTCCAGCCTCGTAGATAAATTGCTGGAGTGACAGTTAGCACTGTCAAGATTCCAAGTGTACAAAGCCTGATATTTTGTGTTTAGAGTTGACCCTAAATAGAATACAGGTATTAGAGGAGAGTTTTGTCACACCACATAGGGCATTACCATAGTAACGCCATACTTTACCACCATAAGAGAATATCATGAGATTAGGTATAACCCTCTGATAAAATCTCTAACAAGTTCCAAGAGGCGTCGTCTGCCTAAAGAAGCAGTGAGTATATATGATGTGAAACTTGATATTTTGGATTGGTTGGGTGCATTGAATACAATCATGGGATTCAGAGTCTCACAGGGAATCAGTTCATTCCTTGGCTTTTGTCTAGGTTTTCCCAGGTTGCAACTAATGCTGTAATGGAGGTGGGTGAACTTGAAAGACAGGAGTATGAGAATGTGAAGCTGGCTTTGAAATCCAGATTTTTGAAAACTCGCTCCTAGTACCTTAAGAGGTTTAGGATCCTCAAAAAGACTGATGGTACCCATTGGGCTACCTGGGTGTGTGACTTTTTGAAAAACGTAGATGGTTGGTTTAAGGGTTATAGAGTGAACTCCTTTGAAGGAATGAGAAATCTATTTTTGTTAGAGTCTACTTTTGACGCCTGCTCTGCTGAGCTGAGAGAGCACTTGGCTGAATCAAAACAATTTGATCCCAAGAAGTTAGCAAAAGCTGCCGACTTGTGGGTTGCCAACAGAGCCACTCATAAGGATTCTGCAGCCACTAACAAAAAGCCTGAGGGGAAGCAGCACAAGAAAGATAGAAAAGAGAATTCACATTCGAACCACCCAAAAGAGGGCCACAAACAGGAAAAGTGTAAACCACATGGGAACCAGGTCAGTCTAGTGAAACCTCTTGTGCTAAACCAGAGGGAGGTCAGCAGAAGCGCCAATTCCACAAAACATTTGGTAAATGTTATGCTTGCGGGTCAACTGACCCTGTGAAAGGCGATCCCAGATGCAAGGGTAAACTTTCAGGGGTCCATACTGCCTCCTTAGCCTTCATCCCTAAGGATGAAGTTCATATGGCTAGTAGTAACTTTCAGGTATTGTCTAAAGACCCCATTGGAGTCTCATCTAGTGTTTCTTTAGTATCACTGGGTCTGTGGGAATAGCAGAATGTAGATGTGTACAACTCTATTCCAGATATTACCAAAGAATATTACAAGGACAGTGTACTTGTGAATGGACAGGGACCCCTGCCATTAGAGACACCGGGGCCAGCATTACTGTAGTGGATGCAACTTTTTTTCAGGCCAGAGGATGTTGCTAAGCCACCTAAGGCTCCCACTAAGCTTGCTGTAGGTCCACTCCAGATTATTCATAGACTACCAGCTCTCATCCAGTGCAACCGTATGACTACAAGGATTCCTGTCAATGTACAGAGTGGGGTGCCTGGGATAATCCTATTGAGGAATGACTTAAAGACTATTGGAGTTGTATCAAGCTGCCCCAGGCCTCCCAAAAAAAAAAGTAGGAGCAGACTAGATTGGCAAGAAAGGCAACTTTAGATGACCATAATTGGGAAGTTACAGAGGAACCTATAACTCCCAGTCCACAGGAAGGACACCCGTGAACTTCTAGGACAAAGAAGGGGACAAAGGGGAAACCCAAGGTCTTATGAAAGAGGAATGGCGTCACACCTGTTCAAAGGACAATGACATCCCCGAGAGGACAGTCAAAGGTCACACCCATGACCCCTCCACCAGCTGAGGCTGAGTGAGAGGAACAACCAGAGAATGGTGAACCAGCTACTGGTGAAAGAGAGCGGGAAGAAGCGCTTCCCTATTTTGGAGATCTGGATCCTAAAGACCATCCTGAGCTGCAGACTTTGCTTGCAGAAGGTGTACCCTATAGGGCCCACTTCAGCAGAGGGCAAAGAGAGTGTCCTACTCTTGAAGGACTTTGCCAATAGGCAGCTTCCCAGCTGAAAGGGCAAGAGCCAGGGCAGCACAGACTTTACTTGGAGGATGGCCTCCTTTACAGTGAGCCTATTGAGTCTACCCCAGTGGACTACAGAAGACTTGTAGTGCCTAGGGTGGTGAGACCCCAGTTTCTACAGTTAGCCCATGAGATTCCTTTAGATGGTCACTTAAGTTTTAAGAAGACCAAGGAAAGGATTTCTCTATATTTCTACTGGCCCAAGATGGGATCTGATACAGATATGTTATGGAGAAGACTTCTGGCAAGAGCGGAGCCAAGAACATGACACCCTTGGTGCCTCTCCCAGTGGTGGGAGTTCCTTTTGAGAGGGTAGGGATTGAAACTGTTGGTCCCCTAGGACCTCCCACATCTTCAAGCAACCGATTTATATTGGTTGTGGTAGACCATGCCACCAGGTATCCTGAAACCCTACCTATGAGGACTGTTACTGCTCAGGCGGTGGCTAAGGCCCTCCTTGGCATTTTTAAGAGAGTTGGTTTTCCTAAGGAGGTTATCTCAGACAGGGGACCAATTTTATGTCCTACTACATGCAAGCCATGTGGAAAAACTGTCGAGTGACCTACATTTTTTCAACAGACTACCATCCTCAAACCAATGGATTGGTGGAGAGGTTTAATAGAACTATGAAGAGCATGATTGGTGCTTTAGAGGAACCCCTTCAAAGAAAGTGGGACCTTCTACTGCCATGCCTTCTCTTTGCTTATAGAGAAGTCCCTCGGGAAGGGGTTGGTGTCAGCCCCTTTGAGCTCCTCTATGGTCAGTCGGTTTGAGGTCCATTGGCCCTAATCAAGGAAGGTTTGGAGAGTGCTTCTTACCTCAAGCCAGTGAGAGTCACTGACTATGTGTTAGGTATCTGAAGGAGAATGACACAAATGATGACAGAAGCTTCTGATAACTTGAAAGCAGGTCAGGCTCTGGTTAAACATTGGTATGACCAGAAGGCCAACATCGTGGAATTTACTCCAGACCAGCTAGTTCTACTTATGGTACCTACAAGGCAGAGGGCCTTACAGGAAAATGGATTGGACTCTTCAAGGTTGTGGGAAAACTTGGAGAGGTCAATTACTTAGTGGACTTGGACAATCCTAAGGAGGCCCCTAGAATCTTTCACACTAACCGCCTAAAGGCATATGTATCCAGACCACAACTAGGAGCTTTGGTTTTAACATCTGATCAAGAGTAGAAGGAGGAGAGTGAACCTCTACCTGACCTTCTCAGGGGACAGCCCTTAGATGGAAAATTAGAAGGAGTTCTGATCTGACTCTGCAACAACAAGAGGAGTGCAGAGTTCTCTTTGCCTCCCTGTTTTCACTGACACCAGGCTTGACTCCTTGGGGCCTGCATGATATACTCACTGGTGACTGCCTCCTTGTCAAAAGCAGGGGTTACAGAATGTCAGACCATGTAAGAACCTACATAAAGGAAGCGGTCAAGAAGATGCTTGGGCGTGGGGTAATAGAGCCATCCACAAGTCCATGGGCTAGTCCATTTGTGCTAGTGCAAAAGGCAGGATCCAAGGAGTTGAGATTATGTGTCGAATATAGAACTCTAATGCAGTCACCATGACTGATGCCCATCTTTTACCTAGGACAGCTGAGCTGATGAATAAACATGGTTCAGCCAGCCAAGTACCTCAGTACATTTGACCTAACATCAGGCTATTGGCAAATAGCTCTGACAGACCATGCCAAGGGGAAAACTGTATTTTCCACCCCAGGAGGCCTGTACCAGTTTAAGATTATGCCTTTTGGACTAGAAAATGCACCTGATACATTCCGAAGGATGGTGCATCATTTTCTGAATGGGGTGGATGACTTCTGCATGGCATACTTGGATGACATTGCAATGTTCAGTCCCACTTGGGAAGAGCATCTTGGCCACCTAGGATATGTATTGCAGGCTCTTGAGCAGGCCCATCTGACCATAAGACAAGCAGATGTCAAATTGGTCAGAGTAAAGTGGTCTACCTTGGACATGAGGTAGGAGAAGGTGAAATAAGGCCATTGCCTTGCAAAGTGCATGCTGTAGAAGACTGGACCACCCCTACTACTCAAACCCAGGTGAGAGCCTTTCTCGGTCTCACTGGTTACTATACCAACTTCATTGAAAACTATGTGACCATAGCTTCCCCCTTGAATGTGATCTCCTCGCCCAAATTCCCCAGGAAGGTCATGTGGAATGAGGAGTGCACTAAGATATTTGAAGGACTTAAGAAACCCCTCTGTCAAGCTCCAGTCTTGAGAGCTCCTGACTACAACCAATCCTTTATTGTACAAACGGATGCTTCAAATACAGGAATAAGTGCAGTTCTGAGTCAGCTGGATGAGAAAGACAGTGGACACCCAATCTGCTTCATCTGAATGAAACTGAAGGACCGTGAAACAAGGTGGGCAACAATTGAAAGAGAATGACTTGCAATTGTGTGGTCTTTGAAGAAGTTTAGACCATACTTGTATGGATCTACTTTTGTAATTCAAACAGACCGCCAACCCTTGAGATGGTTAATGCAGATGAAGGGGGGAATCCTAAATTGTTAAGAGGGTCAATCAGC
Source organism: Ambystoma mexicanum (assembly GCF_040938575.1). Taxonomy (NCBI): domain Eukaryota; kingdom Metazoa; phylum Chordata; class Amphibia; order Caudata; family Ambystomatidae; genus Ambystoma; species Ambystoma mexicanum. The sequence continues at coordinate 10,590,233 of NC_090941.1, forward strand.
CTTCAGGGGTTTGATTTCACCATAGAACAAAGGGCAGGGTGTAATCACCAAAATGCTGATGGTCTCTCCAGAAAGTATGACCGACTGAAGTAAGGAGATTCAACCAGGAGTGGATTCAATCCTTTTTTCCAAGACCTTTTTACCACTCTCTCATGTATTTTTCTGTGATTTGGACTCTGTGTTTCTTTTGACTTTGGATTCTGACAAACTCCATTGGCATCGTATTTACATTGTGACACACAACAGCTTTAGTGAAGTGGCACAGGGAAGTCTCTTATATTTCTTAAAGGTTTAAATACATTCTCCTGGTGAAACAACTATTTCAAAGAGCAGTGAAGTGTAATTGACTTTACTTACATTTTGTAACTTTCTAGACCCAGCACACACTATCTTAAAATAGGGTGCTGGAGGGGTTACTTAGTATCCCCTTTGTCTAGTTTCTCATGTAACATTTTTATGTTACCTTTTCTACAATTAATGGCTGGTGGCAGTAGTTTCCTTTTTCCTCCCATTGCGTGTTTCCACTGCGGGCTGCAATTGCAGCTGCAGTAAAGCACCCATCGGTGCCCATTTCGTGAAATGGCCCGGTGTTCTTTTTTTGCCATTTCTTGTTGGAAAGGTCCTTCTTGAGATTTACTCTGTGCGCCAAAGGTTTAGGATCCTCAAAAAGACTGATGGTACCCATTGGGCTACCTGGGTGTGTGACTTTTTGAAAAACGTAGATGGTTGGTTTAAGGGTTATAGAGTGAACTCCTTTGAAGGAATGAGAAATCTATTTTTGTTAGAGTCTATTTTTGACGCCTGCTCTCCTGAGCTGAGAGAGCACTTGGCTGAATCAAAACAATTTGATGCCAAGAAGTTAGCAAAAGCTGCCTACTTGTGGGTTGCCAACAGAGCCACTCATAAGGATTCTGCAGCCACTAACAAAAAGCCAGAGGGGAAGCAGCACAAGAAAGATAGAAAAGAGAATTCACATTCGAACCACCCAAAAGAGGGCCACAAACAGAAAAAGTGTAAACCACATGGGAAACCAGGTCAGTCTAGTGAAACCTCTTGTGCTAAACCAGAGGGAGGTCAGCAGAAGCGCCAATTCCACAAAACATTTGGTAAATGTTATGCTTGCGGGTCAACTGACCCTGTGAAAGGCGATCCCAGATGCAAGGGTAAACCTTCAGGGGTCCATACTGCCTCCTTAGCCTTCATCGCTAAGGACGAAGTTCATATGGCTAGTAGTAACTTTCAAGTATTGTCTAAAGACCCCATTGGAGTCTCATCTAGTGTTTCTTTAGTATCACTGGGTCTGTGGGAATAGCAGAATATAGATGTGTACAACTCTATTCCAGATATTACCAAAGAATATTACAAGGACAGTGTACTTGTGAATGGACAGGGGCCCCTGCCATTAGAGACACCGGGGCCAGCATTACTGTAGTGGATGCAACTTTTTTTCAGGCCAGAGGATGTTGCTAAGCCACCTAAGGCTCCCACTAAGCTTGCTGTAGGTCCACTCCAGATTATTCATAGACTACCAGCTCTCATCCAGTGCATCCGTATGACTACAAGGATTCCTGTCAATGTACAGAGTGGGGTGCCTCGGATAATCCTATTGAGGAATGACTTAAAGACTATTGGAGTTGTATCAAGCTGCCCCAGGCCTCCCCAAAAAAAAAGTAGGAGCAGACTAGATTGGCAAGAAAGGCAACTTTAGATGACCATAATTGGGAAGTTACAGAGGAACCTATAACTCCCAGTCCACAGGAAGGACACCTGTGAACTTCTAGGACAAAGAAGGGGACAAAGGGGAAACCCAAGGTCTTATGAAAGAGGAATGGCGTCACACCTGTTCAAAGGACAAGGACATCCCCGAGAGGACAGTCAAAGGTCACACCCATGACCCCTCCACCAGCTGAGGCTGAGTGAGAGGAACAACCAGAGAATGGTGAACCAGCTACTGGTGAAAGAGAGCGGGAAGAAGCGCTTCCCTATTTTGGAGATCTGGATCCTAAAGACCATCCTGAGCTGCAGACTTTGCTTGCAGAAGGTGTACCCTATAGGGCCCACTTCAGCAGAGGGCAAAGAGAGTGTCCTATTCTTGAAGGACTTTGCCAATAGGCAGCTTCCCAGCTGAAAGGGCAAGAGCCAGGGCAGCACAGACTTTACTTGGAGGATGGCCTCCTTTACAGTGAGCCTATTGAGTCTACCCAAGTGGACTACAGAAGACTTGTAGTGCCTAGGGTGGTGAGACCCCAGTTTCTACAGTTAGCCCATGAGATTCCTTTAGATGGTCACTTAAGTTTTAAGAAGACCAAGCAAAGGATTTCTCTATATTTCTACTGGCCCAAGATGGGATCTGATACAGATATGTTATGTAGAAGACTTCTGGCAAGAGTGGAGCCAAGAACATGACACCCTTGGTGCCTCTCCCAGTGGTGGGAGTTCCTTTTGAGAGGGTAAGGATTGAAACTGTTGGTCCTCTAGGACCTCCCACATCTTCAAGCAACCGATTTATATTGGTTGTGGTAGACCATGCCACCAGGTATCCTGAAACCCTACCTATGAGGACTGTTACTGCTCAGGCAGTGGCTAAGGCCCTCCTTGGCATTTTTAAGAGAGTTGGTTTTCCTAAGGAGGTTATCTCAGACAGGGGACCAATTTTATGTCCTACTACATGCAAGCCATGTGGAAAAACTGTCGAGTGACCTACATTTTTTCAACAGACTACCATCCCCAAACCAATGGATTGGTGGAGAGGTTTAATAGAACTATGAAGAGCATGATTGGTGCTTTAGAGGAACCCCTTCAAAGAAAGTGGGACCTTCTACTGCCATGCCTTCTCTTTGCTTATAGAGAAGTCCCTCGGGAAGGGGTTGGTGTCAGCCCCTTTGAGCTCCTCTATGGTCAGTCGGTTTGAGGTCCATTGGCCCTAATCAAGGAAGGTTTGGAGAGTGCTTCTTACCTCAAGCCAGTGAGAGCCACTGACTATGTGTTAGGTATCTGAAGGAGAATGACACAAATGATGACAGAAGCTTCTGATAACCTGAAAGCAGGTCAGGCTGTGGTTAAACATTGGTATGACCAGAAGGCCAACATCGTGGAATTTACTCCAGACCAGCTAGTTCTACTTATGGTACCTACAAGGCAGAGGGCCTTACAGGAAAATGGATTGGACTCTTCAAGGTTGTGGGAAAACTTGGAGAGGTCAATTACTTAGTGGACTTGGACAATCCTAAGGAGGCCCCTAGAATATTTCACACTAACCGCCTAAAGGCATATGTATCCAGACCACAACTAGGAGCTTTGGTTTTAACATCTGATCAAGAGTAGAAGGAGGAGAGTGAACCTCTACCTGACCTTCTCGGGGGACAGCCCTTAGATGGAAAATTAGAAGGAGTTCTGATCTGACTCTGCAACAACAAGAGGAGTGAAGAGTTCTCTTTGCCTCCCTGTTTTCACTGACACCAGGCTTGACTCCTTGGGGCCTGCATGATATACTCACTGGTGACTGCCTCCTTGTCAAAAGCAGGGGTTACAGAATGTCAGACCATGTAAGAACCTACATAAAGGAAGAGGTCAAGAAGAGGCTTGGGCTTGGGGTAATAGAGCCATCCACAAGTCCATGGGCTAGTCCATTTGTGCTAGTGCAAAAGGCAGGATCCAAGGAGTTGAGATTATGTGTGGAATATAGAACTCTAATGCAGTCACCATGACTGATGCCCATCTTTTACCTAGGACAGCTGAGCTGATGGATAAACATTGTTCAGCCAGCCAAGTACCTCAGTACATTTGACCTAACATCAGGCTATTGGCAAATAGCTCTGACAGACCATGCCATGGGGAAACTGTATTTTCCACCCCAGGAGGCCTGTACCAGTTTAAGATTATGCCTTTTGGACTAGAAAATGCACCTGATACATTCCGAAGGATGGTGCATCATTTTCTGAATGGGGTGGATGACTTCTGCATGGCATACTTGGATGACATTGCAGTGTTCAGTCCCACTTGGGAAGAGCATCTTGGCCACCTAGGATATGTATTGCAGGCTCTTGAGCAGGCCCATCTGACCATAAGACAAGCAGATGTCAAATTGGTCAGAGTAAAGTGGTCTACCTTGGACATGAGGTAGGAGAAGGTGAAATAAGGCCATTGCCTTGCAAAGTGCACGCTGTAGAAGACTGGACCACCCCTACTACTCAAACCCAGGTGAGAGCCTTTCTCGGTCTCACTGGTTACTATACCAACTTCATTGAAAACTATGTGACCATAGCTTCCCCCTTGAATGTGATCTCCTCGCCCAAATTCCCCAGGAAGGTCATGTGGAATGAGGAGTGCACTAAGATATTTGAAGGACTTAAGAAACCCCTCTGTCAAGCTCCAGTCTTGAGAGCTCCTGACTACAACCAATCCTTTATTGTACAAACGGATGCTTCAAATACAGGAATAAGTGCAGTTCTGAGTCAGCTGGATGAGAAAGACAGTGGACACCCAATCTGCTTCATCAGCATGAAACTGAAGGACCTTGAAACAAGGTGGGCAACAATTGAAAGAGAATGACTTGCAATTGTGTGATCTTTGAAGAAGTTTAGACCATACTTGTATGGATCTACTTTTGTAATTCAAACAGACCGCCAACCCTTGAGATGGTTAATGCAGATGAAGGGGGGGGAATCCTAAATTGTTAAGAGGGTCAATCAGCCTTCAGGGGTTTGATTTCACCATAGAACAAAGGGCAGGGTGTAATCACCAAAATGCTGATGGTCTCTCCAGAAAGTATGACCGACTGAAGTAAGGAGATTCAACCAGGAGTGGATTCAATCCTTTTTTCCAAGACCTTTTTACCACTCTCCCATGTATATTTCTGTGATTTGGACTCTGTGTTTCTTTTGACTTTGGAGTCTGACAAACTCCATTGGCATCGTATTTACATTGTGACACACAACAGCTTCAGTGAAGTGGCACAGGGAAGTCTCTTATATTTCTTAAAGGTTTAAATACCTTCTATTGGTGAAACAACTATTTCAAAGAGCAGTGAAGTGAAATTGACTTTACTTACATTTTGTAACTTTCTAGACCCAGCACACACTATCTTAAAATAGGGTGCTGGAGGGGTTACTTAGTACCCCCTTTGTCTAGTTTCTCATGTAACATTTTTATGTTACCCTTTCTCAGTTAATGGCTGGTGGCAGTAGTTTCCTTTTTCCTCCCATTGCGTGTTTCCACTGCGGGCTGCAATTGCAGCTGCAGTAAAGCACCCATCGGCGCCCATTTCGTGAAATGGCCCGGTATTCTTTTTTTGCCATTTCTTGTTGGAAAGGTCCTTCTTGAGATTTACTCTGTGCGCCAAACCAGGTTTGGTCCCTTTGTTCATTTTGTCTTTGGCGGGATTCACAGTTGAAGCCCGCCTCTGGCTCCAGCGTGTCTGGCAGTGGCAGGAAGTCAGGGAAGTGCCCGAAACTTCCTGTGCTTAATTCCCTTTGTTACAGGAATGCACCCCAAGGTGATTGGCTGGCTGGCAGTTCTTGGAAGACAGCCACCCAGCTGTATGATTGACAGCTAGGCTGCGAATGAATGGGAGAAACCTGCATAAAAGGCTATGCTTTTTGCCAGGAAGGCAGAGTCGACCACTGGACGAAGGAATCCAAAGAAGAACTTGGAAGAGACACCTGCTGCAACTCCTGGACCATTGGGTTGGTGGGACCAATCAACCCCAAGACTAACTCATCTGGAAATCCTCTCAGAGCTGGCTGTACTTCCAGTGCTGCTAGAGGAACCGAATGCCAGGGTTAGGAACACCAGAATTGAGTTTGTCATCTTTAAGTTGGACCCGAGCTCCAGGAAGGTCCTCTGGACTCCCATGAAGCAGGACTGACCAAGTTTGAGCCACCTCAACAGATTTCTGGACCCCAGATGCGAGATAAATCCATTAAGATATCCAAGAACCACAGTGGTGCTATTTGCGAGAGTCGCGAGAAGCTGAAACCGCAAAGTGCCTCTGATCTGAAGTTTTCCCATTGCTGCCGCCGACCTTCAATTCATTGAGCCAGAGTCCCCAGAAATCCTCTCTCTTGTCCCCATGACTGTGGCCCAGGAACAACGGGATCTGCAGACCTACACAGGAACAGAAGCCAGCTGGAACCAATTTCTTCTAACAAAAGGCACTGTAAAACTAAGGGCACTTACCTCTTGTTGTATAGCCTTGCTAGGTCTCACTTGAGACTTGTCTTGGTTGCTCTTGCAGAGTTGCTTGCAGCGTTGCCCCTCACAAGCCTACCAGCTTGTGACCCTACAGTGATTTCATTTTCTGCAAAGACTTTTAAAACATTATACAAGTCTTTTTATTTACCTGCAAGAAGTGCTTCAGCTCACCTAGACTTTTGGTCAATTAACATAGGCTGTCCTCGCTCCCTGAAAGACTCTTCTATCCTCTGACTTTGTGCTTTAAATATCCCTTAACAAGGGTTACACATTCTATAACTTGTGTAGCTGGGAAAGGGTTAATTTACTTCGCATTGGGGGGGTTCAAAAGGTACTGACCTGATTAAGAATATTTGTTAGCCATTGTTTTATTCCCAATACCTATTCTTTGACACCAAACTCAGTATTGCTCTCAATGTACCAATGAGATATCAATGTCCATAGTGTCCTGGTTATTTAAGTCACCTCGGGGTGTAGGAAGTGTATGTGTGCCATCCCAAATGGGTATCTGCTGATTTACAGAAACAAAACTGAGAGTGTGTATTTTGAAATATATTTTTGTGTTACTTATATTTGCTCCCTTCTAAAGAAGGCTTATTCAAACTGACGGTTAAATAAATAAATAATTGTTTAATCAAGAAACCTTGAGTGTAAGTGTTTATTTGGATACTTGTCACTGTGAATCTCTATGTTACAACCCTACAGCTCACACTGACCCCTCTTGAGATAAGCCTGTCTGCTCAGTCAGTCTACCAACTTGTATAGTACATGCTTATACCAAAGGTTGGGTTAACATTTGCCAAAAGGACAAGGCTGGTGCAGTCTCCCACAGGGTACTGCATACAATTGTGTCTAATACTGATGTTGTCAAAAACAGATGAGCTGTCTAGCAGGATGAATGCACTGTGAGTTTTCATCTCTATTGAATTTAACTGTACTTCAGATAGAGCACATAACTAAATATGTAAACTAATTATGTATTACTAGAATGTCTACAATTGTGCTTTACCTCATTCAGGAGTTGGTTAATGTCCTGCAGTTGATAATATATTAATTTGTAGGTTTCCTGAGGAAAGACGTGTTTGAGATGGGACGATATCTGGCTGGGTCATATGGCTCTTCTGTGGGCTTTTTGTGCAAAGGTCTGTTGCATACAGATTTCCACTGAGCTGGGATGCTTCTGTTGCTGATGGAGTCATTGAAGAGGGATAGGAATATGGGTGCTACTTATGGAGATTTTATGATTGATTGGTATAGATTGGGGTGGCAATGGATCCCCAGGAGATCTTGATGGGTTGTATGACTCAATGGTAGCTTGTAGGTCCTCTGCAGAGAGAAGATGGAGAGAGAATAAAGAGGAAGTAGTGGAAAGTGTTGGTGGGATATGAGTGGCATGAGGTAGGAACATTCTTTATTGTCAAGGTAATCCTGGATGTCAAGGATCTTTTGGTTGAAATATGCAGCAATTTGGTTTTAGAGCTCTTGTGTTGGTGTTGTGTTTGTGTTAGAGGCTGGCGTGTTTTTGAATTCTCTGATGATCGTATACCTTTCTCTTCAAATGTGATGCACCAAATAAATGTGTTTGGAGTATCGTGCTTTCTTTGCTTTGAGTACTTCAGCCCTGTAAAGGCGTAACTGTTGGTGGTAGGCAAATTTCCTAGTGTGTAGATTGTTTTTCCTCCAGAATTTCTCCAGTTTCCGAGTTTCCTTTTTAAAGTGATTTAGTCTGGGGGTGAACCATTATCACTTTTTTTGAGAGCTTTTGAAAGGATTTTTAAGGGCTATGCAGACCAATGTAGAAATAATCCAGTTGTGAATGTTGTGGAGTTTTGCATCCAATATGGTTGTTATTCCATCTGATCTGGTTGTTTCTGGTCTTTCCAGCAGGGAGTTGATGTGTATTTCTTTCCACGGTCTGGTCATGGTAGTGGCATATCACGATTGTGTCTGAAATTTTGATATGTGGGCATGTTAGACACGTTTCTTTTCTGAAAAGCATGGTTTCATAATCTGTGCTATTTGTGTGTAGTTTGCTTCTTACCATCATGATCCTCTCATATCTGTCTCCTCCTTGAAGACTTTGACCTTGGCGTCCTCGCCCTTACCAAGATGTGGTTCAATGCCAGCTCTGTCACTGCTCTTGATACTCTCCTACCAGAGGACTATAAAATCCTCTTCAAACCCACACCCAACAGGCCAGGAGGTGGAGTTGCCTCGATTTTCCCTGAGTGGGTCCCCGCTTCTATCCTACCTACTCAATCCTACTCCTCTTTTGAATGCCTCATCTGTAGGCTTGGTGTCTCTCCTTCTCTCTCTTACCCTTGCTAACATCTACAGGCTCCCTGGGCCTATTCCTCTCTTCCTCTCTGAATGGGCTGACCTTCCTTCCTCTCCCTCGACATCTTCCTCCAAACTCCTCCTCCCTGGTGATTTCAGTATTCACCTCAATTCCCTTTCTATCCTTCCTTCCGGCCCAACCCACTCAGCCAGACACACTCTGGATGCCCTCATCTCTGGCAAAATCCCTATCTCCAACCCTGTCACCACACCCCTCTTCTGGTCTGATCATTCTCTCCTCTTCTCCCACTTGGGGCACCAAGGGTACCCAGCACTGTCTGCCTCCTTTGCCGCCATTTGACCGATGAAGCATGTTCCAGTTGTGGCTTTTGCTTCAACCTTTATCCCACCACCCCTTCCTCTGACTCTCCCTCTGACTCTGTCCTTGCCAACCTGCACCTCTACATCTCTAACAACCTCGATATCCTTGCCCATGTCATGAGAATCTGTCTAAAACCTGCCTCCAAGAGTAATGGCTGGTATGATTCCGATCTAGCATCTAGTAATTTAAGTGCAGAATTGCTGAACGGAAGTGGCAGACTTTAGGCTTACCTCTGGGCTTACCCTCTGACAAATTGGCCTGTCGCCTGCTCCAAAGGCAATATTGTTTCTGTATCCACCCCAAGAAGAGGACCTACATTGAAGCCTGCATTGCTGGAGCCACTAACAACACGGCTGAACTTTTCAAAATCTGCAAGGAACTTGCCAATCCAACTGCAGTCTCCACCCCTCTTCTTCCCTCCCAGGCTCTTTGCACTGCTTTGGCATCCCATTTATCATCTAAAACTAGGACATTCTGTCTTCACTCTCCTCCACCCCCATCTCCACTCCCACTCCTGCTCTCCTGCCTCCCTTGGCTCCCCTTCTTCCACACTCTGCTCTCTCCTGCCTATAGCACTGGATGAGGTCTCTAAAGTTGTCAGCTCTATGAAGGTCGCCTCCAAACAGGTGTTCCCCTGCTCTTCTAGGTAACAGACAATAGAAAGCAAGAGGCCACAGAGGCCATCTTGTCTCCTATCAGGAATCAACTGATTCCAATGGCAGGGCCTGGGTATCCCAAAATGGAGGCTACTCAGAGCACCTGTCAAATTCAGCATGGAGCTGCCACCAGCCCATACCCTGCTCTGTGGGCCACACACAGGTGCCCAAAAACATACACTAGGGGTACAGGGTTGTATCCCCACCTATGGGTTGGGTGCCATAAGGGTACCCCAAGGGTCTGTACACCAAGCCAAAAAGTGGAAAAGCTGCACTGCCAGGAGTCCCACATGGACTCCTGGGCAGAAAACAATACAGAACACACATGAAAAAGGACTGCAGAACAAAGACAGGGAGGCCCTGTCCCTCCAATGCATTTCCAGCATCACAGTCACCCCCCCAAGACTGAGGTTAGGGCACCTAATCTCCCACGAGATTGAAACCCTCATCCAGATGGTCAACATACCTTCTGGAAAGGCCATCTGCATTATCATGACTCTTCCCTGGTCCATGCTCAATGGTGAAGTCTAGCCCTTGGCTATAAGGGCTTATGGTCTGTTTGGACCTTGATGGTCGGCCTCGTAAGGTAGGGCCTAAAACACCTAAGGCTCCAAACCATACTGAAAAATTGCTTTTCAACAGTAGCCCACCTAAGTTCTCCAACCTTGAGTTGTATACTGATGAATATGATAGGATGTTCCCACACTTTGTCATCTAACTGGGACAAGACAGCTCCATTTCTGGTGTTGTAGGCATCAGTCTGAACGATGAAGGATTTGCTGTAGTCAGGTGCACACAACACAGGTGCCCTACACAGACTCTCCTTCAAACCAAAAAAGGCCTTCTGACAGTCTTCGGTCCAATTCACGCTCTGAAACACTTGTGTATGAGGGCGATAGAAACAAAATATAAATATCAATAGCAAATTAACCTTCCTTGGTTATTTGGGTGAAGTCAGAGCTGTCAGAGGGCAGCTATGGTTCCATAGTCCACCATGAAGTTGCGATAATACCCAGTGAGGCCTGAAAAGGCTCTCACCTGGGTTTGAGTAGTGGGAGTCTCCCAGTCATGTACATCCTGTACTTTAGTGCGGAGGGGTTGGATTTGACCCCCTCCTACCTCATGTCAAGATACGTGACTTTCCCCTGAGCTATCTGGCACTTGGTGGCATTGATAGTAAGGTTAGCCCTTTTTTTTTCAAGGCCTGCAACACCTTATCCAGGTGAGTCAAATGCTCTTCCCAGATGAACTGTAGACAGCAATGTCGTCTAGGTAGGACACACAAAAGGCGTCCAGGCCACTGAGCGCACGATTGACTAATCTCTGGAAGGTGGCAGGTGCATTTTTCAAACCAAAAGGCATGTCTCTAAACTGGTAGAGCCCCTCAGGTGTTGAGAATTCAGTCTTTTCCTTGGCATGGTCCGTTAGAGCTATTTGCCAATAGCCTGAGGTAAGATCAAAAGTGCTCACAAATTTGGCAGCACCTATGATGTCCACGAGCTCATCAGCCCTGGGCAATGTGTGCGTTTCAGTTTTGGTGAGGGCATTGACCACTCTGTAGTCCACACAGAACCGGCAATCCTTGGTACCTGCTTGGGAGCTTGCCTTGAGGACAAGGACCACAGGACTGGACCAGGGACTGGTTGATGGTTATTTTACACCCAGATCCAACATCTTGGTGACCTCAGCCTGGATGTGGTTCTTCACAGTTTCTGACATCCTGTAGCTTTTGCTTTTGACAGGTACGCTGTCACCAGTGTCAATTCCGTGCCTGCACCATGGGGTGAGGCCTGGTGTCAGCAAGAACAGAGGGGCATACTTCCGGAGCAAAGCCCTGCAGGCCCTCTGTTGCTCTGGTGTCAATTTGGTGAGCGATGCACTCCCTCCACTGTTGCATCCTGAGGGTTGCTATGCAGCAAATTAGGAAGGGGCTAACTCTCATCCTCTATTTGCTCTGAAGTTAGCTAGAGGCATGAGACTTCTGCTCGCCTACGGAAAGGCTTGAGTCTGTTGATGTGGAATACCTGAGGGGCTACCCCAGGGACTCCAATGTCAACTAGATAATTGACTTCACCCATCTTGGAGATTACCTTGATGGGTCCAGTCCACTTATCTGCCAAAGCTAAAGCCTTGTTAGGCTCCATCACAAGGATCTCCGGTCCTGGAGTCCAATCCACTTGTGATGCTTTAAGGTCATGCCAGTATTTGTTCAACTCCTGGCTGGCCTTAAGGTTCGCTGTCGCTTGGCCCATAATCTGTGTCATCCTCCAGCTTAGGCCTGACACATAGTCCCCCACTTGCTTGGCAGGACCTGGTGGGGTGGCTTCCAAACCTTCGTTGATCAAGGCAAGGGGCCCCCTCACAGGATGTCTGAAGAGTAACTCAAAGGGGCTGAAACCAACACCCTCTTGAGGTACCTCCCTGTAAGCGAACAGCAGGCATGGCAGGAAGAGATCCCATTTCCTCCTTAGGGCCTTTTCCAAAGCACCCAGCATGCCCTTGAGAGTTTTGTTAAATCTCTCCACCAGACCATTAGTCTTGGGATGGTAGGAGGTGGAGAACTTGTAGGTTACCCCGCACTCTTTCCACATAATTTTCATGTAACTCGACATGAAGTTGGATCCTCTGTCAGAGACTACCTCTTTAGGGAGTCCAACTCTGGCAAAAATGCCCAGGAGAGCCCTTGCAACCACCTTGGCAGTAACAGTCCAAAAGGGTATAGCCTCAGGGTACCTGGTGGCATGATCTACCAAGACCAGGATGAACCGATGTCCACCTGAAGTGGGAGGGTCAAGAGGATCAGTCCAACCTCTCAAATGGTGTGCCAACCACTACAACAGCTGCAGTGGGGCAATGACACTGCCTCCAGTCTTTTTATTTGTTTTACTTTTATTTATTGGCCAAAGTTTACAGCATACATTTTACAGTAATAAGTACATTGTATACAGAAAGACATTATATACATTTCCAGTTAGTAGTAGCGGGGTGCATCTCAGCTCATACATTGCACCAGTACGTTGGGATATTTGGAACTAGGCAATGATCAGTTACAACACTATACAGGTGATTGGGGACCATCGTCAGCATGATTGGCTAGTTAGGTGTGAAATTCTGTCCATACATTCTTTGGGCGAGAGCAAAGTGGCAGTAAATACTCCTCTTCATTCGTTTGGCTCCAGGTGAGTGTGCTGAGCCACATTTCAAATGTCGGAGGTGAGGATAGTTTCCAGTGTTGAGGAATACATTTTTGGCCACCATATAGATCACATTCAAAAAGGATATCATTTTCTTATCGCTGACCCCTTCCCACATCCCAAACAGCATCCCTGTCGGGATCAGGCCAGTCACAGTTTCCACTATCTCAGAGAGTGCTTGTAGAATTATATTTCAAAAACCTTGGAGTCTCGTGCAAGTCAAGATCATGTGTGTGTGATCGACATTTGCATTGTTGCATCTCGGGCAGCCATGAATTGGGCATCGGGAGAACACGTTGAGTCTATGAGGAGTGTAAAATAATCTGTTCAGCAGTTTATGTTGCATGCAGCAGAACCAGAAATTGAGGGATACTTTACGAGTGTGGGAATACATTTTTTCCCACAAAGGGTCTGAGATTTTGATGTCTAGTTCACTCGCCCAGGTTTCACGTACCTTGGTGGGTTGGTCTGGTAGTGTCGTTCAGAGCATCTTATATAAGTAAGAAACTATGTCCCAGGCTCCATGGGAGTTGATAATGTAGTGTAATTCTGGTGTGTCAGGTGGTTCGTCTGGGCAGCAGGACCCGGAAGGAGACTTGTAGTCTGTACTATTGCAGGAGTTCTAGCGTGGACCCTGTATGCCCGGCCCTCCATGTTTCGGGTGTAATGAACTGACCCCCGGGAAACAGGCCAGTGAGTAATTTGTAACCCAGTCCCTGCTAATGGTCTTTCAGTGCTGCATCATGTGTAGGCCTGAGGCCAGGGAATCTCCAGAATGGGAGCCATTTGTGTTAGGGCTGCCTCTCATTCAGTGGGTGTGGCATTTGGTTCCATGTCAGAAGTGTAGCAGCTGTGGGATCCAGGGGGGAGTCATCCTTATAGGTGCGATGTAGAACCAGCGTTCTGAGGTTGATGTTGTGCGTGGCTAAATGTTCCAATTTAACATGTGGAGGGCTACCAGAGTTGGTGTACCAGTACGAGGCATATTGAGCTTGCGCAGCTATCCAGTACAGCTGAAGGTTTGGAGCAGTAAAGCCTCCTCTCTTGTATGGTAGAGACATATGTGTCCACTTTTAGCATACTGCGCAGTGTGAACTTTGTCAAAGTAGAGTTTACCAGGCCAGACTGGGACATTCGCAAAGATATATAAGAGCTTAGGGACAGGATCATCTTCACTAGTGGCAATCTGCCTGCCATCGCAATTGGGAGAGGGCGCCATCGTGCAATTTTAGTCTCAACATATTTTTCTGCAGTGATATAATAGTCAGTTAACAGGGTGGACCTGTTCCTGGACACTTGAACACCCAAGTACCTAATTCCATCTGGGGACCAGCTCAGCGGGTACTCACATGTAGGACGCTTTGTTGCCACAGTAAGCAGGAATATATCTGATTTGCTATAGTTCATTGTGAATCCAGGGAAGGTGCCCATATGGATGACGTATCTTAGTATTGGGTCTAGATTTCTGGATGGGTCCCTAATGTACAAGAGCATGTCATCCGCTTATAGCGATATTATCTTGGGGAGATTCGTAAGTCGTATCCCCCTATGGGAGTGTCGGGCTCTAATGTAGTCCGCCATGGGCTCAATGACTAGTGAAAAATAATTGGGGAGAAAGGGAAGCCCTGTTGGGTATCCATACTCAGGATCAAAGGAGCAGATCTCTGGGAATTTACTAGCACTCTCGCAGTAGGATTGGTGTATAATAATTTGATATATCCAATTGTTGTTGTTCCAATACCCATTTTTTCCAAGACTTCCCAAATGTATTGCCATGAGACCATGTCAAAGGCTTTCTGAGCGTCGAGGATGACGACGACTGCTTCTGCATCTAAATTGATCCTAGACATAACCTTAAAGACCCTTCTAATGTTTAGGGACGTTGACATCCTGGGGACAAACCCTCCCTGATCATCATGTATCAGGTGGGGCATGAGAGGTAAAAACCTATTTGTCAGTGTCTTTGCAAGGATTTTAGTGTCTGTATTCATGAGTGACAGGGGTCTATACGATCCACACTCGACTCTCGATTTACCGGGTTTCAGAAGGATCGTGATGAGGACCTCACTTAGAGAAGGTGGGAGGGTCGATTCACGCAGCGACTCATTCCAGACTTCTAGTAATCGAGGGGCTAAAAGTGCCACATGTTCTTGGTAGAATTCAGGAGTGAGGCCATCAGGCACCGGGGCCTTGCGTTTAGGGAGTCCATTGATAGCCTCCACTGTTTCTTCCAGGGTGACTGGTCTATCAAGGTCCTCCCTAGTTTGAGAGCTGATGACTGATATGGGTCTCTGATCAAGGAGGGCCCGAATAGTGTGTGTGTCATGCGGTTGAGTGGATGTGTACAGAGTTTTGTAAAACCTGGAGATTACCTCCAGAATTTGATGATCAACCCAGTGTAGGGTGCTGTGTTCATCCGCAATGCATTCCACTTGAGTCTGTCCTCCCTCCAGTTTAGTCAATTTGGCCAGTGTCCTACCTGGTCTCTCCCCTTCCCCGTATTTTCTCGCTGCCTGAAATACCTCCAGCTCGGCCTGTACCTGTGCTAGTTTGTCTGGGCCAGCTCCAAACGTGCATTCCTGCTCTAGCTTCCTAAGTTTGGTTTCTGAACGATGCAGATCATTCCTGATCACTTTAAGAATGCCGTATTCTCAGTTCAACAGGTAGCAAATACAGAGAACTGCTATGCATTGGTGATCTCAACATCTGGTTGGATGTTCCTACTAAATAAGATTCCAGACTACTACATGAAGTTCTAGCTCAGCATGAGGTTCTTTCATTGGCTACTACCCCATCTCATATAAAGGATCATTGCCTTGAGTTAGTGCTAGCAAGAGGAAAAGGGATTATTATGGTTGATACCGTCCCTATCCACTGGACAGACCATTATCGTAGGAAGTTCTGCATTAAGACAGAACAATGCAAGGATCCTATTCAAGTACCCGTAAGCACTAAAATGGTGCGTAAAAAAAAAAAAGATCTGGATACCATACATGGTAGGGAACTCAGCACAGTACTGTATAAGTGTATTCAGCTTAATG
The DNA here is from genome assembly GCF_040938575.1 of Ambystoma mexicanum. Taxonomy (NCBI): domain Eukaryota; kingdom Metazoa; phylum Chordata; class Amphibia; order Caudata; family Ambystomatidae; genus Ambystoma; species Ambystoma mexicanum. The sequence continues at coordinate 10,605,975 of NC_090941.1, forward strand.
ACTGTACAAACTATGCACCTTTAAACAATATGGCCATAAAAAAAGCTTCTGAAACCTGGTTTACCAGAGAGCTCCAGGAATTAAAGAAAGAGCATAAATACCAGGAAAATTTATGGTATCGCTCAAAACTAACTAAACATTTTATACTAGTAAGAAAAGCACTAACTAATTATAAAAAAGCATTATTTATAGCTCAATCAACCTTGTTATCAACAAAAATTACAACAGCAATAAATCATCCTCAAAAGTTATTTAACACTATTGCCGAGTTGGGTAACCCCAACACGTATGCTCCAGTGAAGGCTTCATCTGTAACCCATGCAAATGGTTATATAATTTTTTTAGAGATAACATTTTGAACATTCAAAACAGCATTAGGACTCACAGAAATCTAAACAAAGCCTCACAATGTGAGGATGCTAGTCAAATCGGAGAAAATCTGGGACCGACAACCCAGTTCTGTTTTAAGTAAGTCTCAGCTGATGACATTACAACTCTTTTGTCGGAACTGAAACCCACTAATGACTTGTTTTTTCCAATCCCTGTCCTGGCTGCCAAATGACTCTCCCTGGAACTTACCCCGTTTATGACCAAATTTGTTAATCTTTCACTTTGCCAGGGTTAAGTCCCTGATGCATTGAAGGCATCGGTCGTTAACCCTGTGTTAAAAAGGTTGGTTTGGATCCTGAGGATTATGGCAACTATCGTCCAGTTGCTGTCCTTCCTTGGCCAGGTAAAATCTTGGAAAAAGTAGTCACCAAACAGCTGCAAGACTATGTTGAAGATCATTGCCTGCTCCATCCTATGAAATCCGGCTTTTGGCCCGTGCATGGGACTCAGACTGCACTGATGGCAGTTTGGGATGAGATGTTGCAGGCTGGGGATGCAGGGAAACTCTCCCTACTTGTGATGCTTGATCTCTCTGCCGCATTTGATACGGTAGACCACAGCAATCTGCTGGACCGCTTAAATGATCTTGTAAATGTGGATTCTGGCGCACTACAGTGGTTTACTTCATTTCTCACTCACCGTCAGCAAAGCGTTCAGCTTGGAGGTATCCTCTCAGAGATTCTCGTCCAGTGCTGTGGTGTACCACAGGGATCGGCCCTATCCCCACTCCTTTTTAATATTTACCTTCGTGCCCTGATGAATATTCTGGAGAAACATCACCTCAGATTTCATTCTTATGCTGATGATACCCATCTATACATTAGTACAGAGCAATCAGATCCACCGCCTACAAAAAGCACAAAATGCAGGAGTGAGACTGGTTTTTGATGTAGGCAAGAAAACTCATACATCCGGTCTCCGCCATTCATTACATTGGTTGGCGGTGGAAGACCGGATTAAAGTTAAAATTGGCTGCTTGGTCTATAAATGCCTGCATGGGTTGGGACCAGTTTATTTGATAAACAAATTGAAACAGTATCAACCTACCCGGGCCCTTAGGTCTGAAGACCAACTCCTGCTTGTCATCCCTAGGATGAAATGTAGATCAAGAGGAGAACCGTGTTTCTCAGTGACTGGACCTAGATTATGGAATAATCTCCCATTGAGTTTTAGACAAGCTAAATTGTTGATGACTTTCAGAACAGGCCTGAAAACCTATCTCATTAAGTAAACCTACTGTTTTTGAACTTTATTCAACTGCTCTGACACTATTTAGCTAGGCTGCTGTTCTGCTCCTTTGTTTCTCTCATACTTGTTTACGATCTGTACCAAGATACAATTTAGTTTGTTGTGTGCGTGGTACAAATATTTCAATTTCAAATTCAAATTCAAATTCAAATTCAAATTCCCTGGATATAGACATGCCCCTTATGTACACCTTGAAGGCTTCCCATCTGTTTCCCACGGTCGTGTCTCGTAAGCTGTTAAGATCGAAAAAGTTTTTGATATCCAATCAGATTTCTGCCTTGAACACTGTATCCGAAAGCGCTTCCGATTTGAAGCGCCATGTGGAGTGAGTGGGGGACGGCAATCCTAGTGTTAACGACAGTGCCAGTGGGGAGTGGTCAGATAGTGTGACTGAATCAATGTTCCAGTTAGTAGAAACATGTCAATCTGCGACGAGCATGTACTGACGAGTAATATGTAAATTGCTTCTCTCAAACGTGTAGTGCTCTGCATATGTTGTCTAGGCCTAGCAACGTCATGTGTGTAATTAGGCTACGTGCTGCCCGCGATAAGGACCTAGATGCCGAACCCGTCCTGTCCACGTCAATGTCGAGTATCAGGTTCATGTCGCCTCCCCAGATGATCTGGATTCCTATGTACCTCACCATTATGGATGCTATTGCGTCAAAGAACTGGACGGTATTAACTTTGGGGCAGTATGTATACCTTAGCAATTATTCCTGGCCCTCAAACGTGCAGTGTAGGATTGCATATCTACCTTCGGGGTCTATGTAAGACTTTTTCAGAGTAAATCTGACCGATTTGTGAATTAGTGTTAACACCCCCCTTGCCTGAGTTGGGAAAGTTGTATAAAATCGATTAGGTCCCCATGTCGGTGCCAGGCCTGCTTCAATGCATTTTGTTGCATACATTTCTTGCAAGAGGAGTATCTTCACCCCGTGTCTATGCGCGTGTGCAGTGATCCTGAGTGCCTTGGTGAAGTTAGCTATTCCCCAAATATTCCATGACATCAGTTGGGTGGACATTTCGCGCTTAGGGGACATCCCAGATTGCCCGCTTTTGTACATCGGATACTGAGCCTGTCACATTCATCTGTGCAATATAAAACATGTGTATTGATGCATTGCCTCTGCCATTTTCATGGTTACTAACCCCAACTAGGGATCCCCCCACCCTCCCCAACCAAGCAGTGTGCTCATCCTACCCCCATTACTTTATCTGGCAGCCTACCCCAACATGGCATGCCAACTCGGTAGGTCCAACAGGGACCCAAATCTAACCAATTCATCAACTCAACTGTTGCAACTGCAAGGGGGCTACGCCATTGCCCTACAACTACCAGCACAGGATTCTGGTTGATATTTCTATCTTTGCAGATTATTGAAGACGGCTATCCTTGCTGTGTGTCGCCATCAGCTTGTGACTATAAGGAGGATGGCAAGCATTCTTAAGCATTCTTAGGGCGGTGTAAGATTGAGTGTCCTTAGTCTGCATGGATGTGATCCAGATAGTCATCAGCAGGGTCATTTAGGGGTATGTGGGCTTCGATGAATTTCACAGCTTCCCCATGGACGGTAAAACCTTTGGAAGTAAGCTTGAGGTGTGCCGGAAACAGCATTGCATATGGGACGTTCCTCTCCGTGAGCATCTTCTTCACCCCCAGAAATGGTCTCTGTTCTTGTTGCACTCCGGTTGAAGTTGGGGAAAATTCTAATTATTTGGGAGCCCAGCCTGAGTTCCTTCTTTTCTTGGGTGAGTCAAAGCAAGTAATCCCTATCACGGAAGCTTAGTATCTTTGCAATAATGGGTCTGGGGAAATCTCCAGGTTTGGGGCGTGGGGTCAGAGCCCGGTGGGTGTGCTCAACCGCAAAGAAAGGGGAGAGGTACGGGTTGCCCAGGAGGTCTTTAAGCAGGGTTTTGGTGGCTAACTCCATTCTCTCCTTGAATGCATCCTTGGGACCCCAAATTATTCGAATATTGTTTCTGTGCAAACGGGACTCGAGATCGTCACACTTACTCTTGACAAACTTCATATCCCGAGGGAGGACGGATATCGTGTCCATGAGTGTTTGCAGTCCATCTCGCTTCAGTGATTCTGGCGCCTTGGTGGGTCAGTTGGGACCTCAGAGACACTACGTTGGCATTGACATCATCCAGTTTTTCATGGAAGGACGCAAAATGTGGCCATTGCTTCCATCATGCTGGTGAGATCCGGGGCCGGCGCTGGAACAAGTGTGGATGCGCCACCTTCATACAGTGTTTGTTTTCCCTCTATGGATCTATGTGTGGATTTTGTGAACTTGTCCATGACTCCGGTCTTCTTCCCCCCCAGGCCCCTTTGGTCATGATATGCAGATATTACACGTTCACAGATCTTAGCTTCGAGTCCGGTGCTGGGTTACTTTTCAGAAGTGGCGAACACAGATCTTTGCATGGGTAAGCAGTTGTGTCAGATAAGGTGCCTTGCAGGCTGGTGAGTTATAGTCCGGCTAGGAATTCCTTGGGTAGGGGTCCGGTGATTCGGGAGAGTTCTAGAGATTCCTGGGTATTGGCTGATTGAAGCAGGAACCGTGGGGCAACACAGCAGTGCTGCGGCAGGACCACACGGTGTATCCTTAGTTAGCTTTAGGTTACATTGGGCGCAGGCGATCAGATGCGCTGTCCCAGAAGGGTAGGAGCGTACCCCAGCGTGTTCATGGTGACAACACAGTTCCAGGGGAGGAGCAGTATAATATGCTATATAGCTTACATGGGCATGTGGTGCGTGGGGGCCCTCGGCGGCCATGTCGATGGTCAGCAAGCTCACAGGCTCAGGGAGGTGGACTAGTTGGTACAGCAGGCTGCCTCAAGGAGGGTGCAGGGTAGCTGGAGGTGATGATGGTAGTGTTGCAAGATCTGTCACAAGGGGAGAATTGGGTGGGGGCTCACAGGGCCAGCATTTACTTGGTTGTCTGAAGCGGGGGGCCATCACCAGGCCAATATTGCAGGTGTATCATCAATAGGGTCCACGTAGGGCCAGGCATATGTGAGGAAGGATCTTGCACTGTTGAATTGCGGCTGACTTCTCTCTCGTAGTTGATGAGGGCCCTTGTGGTGCAGAGGGCCCTTATTAGTGTCTGTGCTTTAAGTTGTTGGCCGATCGGGTCTGCGGCCAGCTAAATCCTCGGTAGTCCCCCAGACATCAGCCCCAAAGGCCCCGGGTCCGCAATCACATCCCCGCCCGCTCGACCAGGGGGCTCAACTCAAAGCAGAGAGCATATCCTTCATCTGGCTTTGTGTCCACGTAACAGGCCTCCGGCACCACACCACAGGACGACACGCTGGATGATGGCTGCACTCGAGGCCCGCAGTGGGGGCTGGCTGGAAAAGGTGGAGGCTGGAGCTGCGGGGCAGGTCACACCCACGCTGTGTCCTAGTATGGGATTGTCACAGCTACGGAGTCGGGTGAAGCAGATCCTAGATGTGTCGACAGTGCTGGCAGGTTGCAGTGCTATCCCTGGAGCTAGAGCGAAGCAGAAGTGGCTTCAAGGATAATGTCACAGTCCCTCTGCTGCGGGACCTCCAGCATCAGAAAGCAGTCCTGCTCACCACCCGAAGGCGTGGTCCGCCCGTCTCTCTGCAGCTCCCAGGCATGGTCCTGTCATGACATTCCAGTGAGGGCGGGGGTGGGTTGAATCAGCAGGGCCCCCCGCGGTCACAGCCAAGTGCCGTCCAACTGGAGCGGGCGGCCCGCCGCAGTCAGGTCACCCAGGGATAGGTGCCTGAAGCTTATGACAGGATCATAGGTGCACGGGCCGGAGTCAGTCGCTTGTCGCCTCTGTAGTTTCAGACGGTTAAAACTTAGCCCAGAGGCCACCAATCTCTCCAGGATTTGTGAAAGTGGTGGCCCACACTGTCGGCCCTTAGATTCTGCGAACTGGTGAGCAGAGAGTCAGTTAAGGTGCCTTTCCAGTAACATTCTTTCTGGTGTCGAAAAGAGCTTGAAAGCTAGGCAGTCATTTTTCAGGCTGCTCAACAGCGCCCCCACTGCCTCCAGTCTTGCCAGACAACTGACAAGTTGGCCAGGTCCTGCAGTGGGTCTCCACTTATACTCCCATCCGGGGCCAGTAGAAATGGACAGAGAGCTTTTGCTTTATCTTCTTGGTACCAAGATGACCAGCTAAGGGCACCTCATGCGCCAACTGCAGTAGGAAGGGCCTGTAAACCTGGGGTACCACCAACGTCTTGAGGGCACCAGGTTCAGGCTTAGTGGGCTCACTACAAAGGACCTCACCCTCCCAATAAATCCAGAATGATCTGGGCACTTCTCCTTGTGCCTGGGCCAGGGCCAGTTTCCTCAGACCCTCGACAGAGTGGCACTCTCTCTGACCCATAAAGAAGTCTCCCCTAGAAGGTCCCCCTTCAGCTAGCAGCCATTGAAGGTCGGGGTGATCTTCTGGGTTGAACACCTCTCCCCCAGGAGTGTCTTCTGCCTCTTCTCCCTCAGGAGTTGAGTTTGGGTTCACCACTGGACCCAGCCCGTCCTGAGCATGAATCCCAGTGGGTGCTGCTGAAGCAGCAGGATGAGAAGGGGCCCCCTTCGCAGAGGTGGCCTTCTTGCTCTTCCTTCTTCTTGCTTTGGGTTTCCCCTTCGGCTTAGGTACCGAACTCTCACCATACCCAGTGTTACCTGTGATCGGGTGACTGCCGCAGCAGCCATGGGTAGATCATCCACGATCATCCCCAATTCCATCAAATCATTGCCTAACAAAATGTTAGCAGGTACGTTGTCCTGAAACAGGACAGGAAGCTTTGTTGTCTTGTCCCGAATCGTAATGTTGACCAAGGCTACAGGCGATAATTTGGGAGGCCCACCAGCTGGAGGCCCTGTCCCTTCAACGCTTTTCCAGCATCACACCCCATTCCTAGATAAACTCTTGGAAAAGCTGGTCCTCCCCCAACTGTCCCTCCATACCAAACTTGTTGGTTGCCTCCACAACCCTCAATCTGGATTCCGGATAATCCAGAGGCACGGAAACTGCTCTCCTGAACACCCGTTAAGACATGCCCGCAAATCTTGACTCTCCAGCTGTTCTCATTCTCCTCGATCGCTCCTCCGCCTTTGACACAGTCAACCATTCTATCCTCATATAATGACTCTGTGACACCCTCAGCATCACAGACCGGACACTGGAATGGCTGACCTCTTTCCTCACCAATCGCCCTTCCCAGTTACGACTTGCCATTTCTCCTCCACCACCACTCTCCCGACCTCAGCCATCCCCCAGGGCTCCATCCTATCCCTGTGGCTCTTCATTATCTATCACCCCTCGCTAGCCGACTTTATCTCTTCCTTCTCTCCCCACTTCCAGTGCCATGCTGATGACACGCAGCTTTCCTTTAAACTTCCCTCTACTACCTCTTCCTCATCCTCTCTCATCCCTGTCTGCCTCACAGTCATCCAGGCTAATGATCTCTGTCTTAATACCAATAATTTGGAGATCTATCTCATTGGGACACCTGTACCCAGTTTTCCTCCTACCCTCACCATCTTCTGAGGCCAAAAACCTTGGGGTCACGTTGGACTCTGCTCTCTCCTTCACACCTCACATCCTGGATGTTGCCAAGAAGGCCCACTTCCAGCTTGACCTCTTCAGAGGCATTCTCCCTTTCCTTACCTTCCCCCAGAAGCTCAAAGACTCCAGAACTCTGGCCCTCTCTAGGCTGGATTACTGCAACAGCCCCTTCCTCAATCTCCCAATCTCCTCCCTTTGCCCCGTCAGCTAATCCAAATTTGAGCTGCAAGAGTTATCTTTGGCCTCAAGCACAGGTGCTGAAAGGATCAAATTCAAGACCCTCTGCATCATCCACAAGGCTTTCCGGGGCCTGGGACAACACAATCTCCAACTTTTCCTCCCTAGATATTCCCCTGCTACAGCTCTTCGCTCCTCAAATTCCAATTCCTTGATTGTCAAACATTTTTCCAAGCAGAGAGTGGGGGCAAGTCTCTCTCTTCGGCTGGTTCCTCCCTTTGAAACAGCCTACCTGCCCCTCGCAGACTTGAGCTGGACTTCCTTAAATTCTGCAAACCTCTCAAAACTCTGCTCTTCTCTAACCTCTTTCCCTTCCTTGCAAACTACTCCACTGCCGCTGAGACTAGAGGCCTGGTCCTCATGCATATCTCAAGTTACCAGGTCCTCTACCCAGTCGATACCAGCATCATCCCCCCCCCCACTGCACTGCCCCCTGCAGGCCCCTGCCTGGTGGCTGTGCTCCCCACCCGGGGATTTGTCTGCCCTAGCACTTAGCCTGAGGCTTCCTCTTGGTTTCCCTTGGCACTTCCCTCCCGGGCACCTACCAGCACTTGTCCATTCCCCCACCCATCCCTATCTCTTGCACTTCTATTCACTGCACTTGCACAGCCGAATGCCACAAGGCCTAGTAGGACCACAAATGTATACTTGCTGTTTTGCCATTGTTATTAACTCCCCTTGTTCCCTCCCCATTTAGCATTGTGGCACCTTGAAACACAATTATGTTGTTTAGGCGCCTAACAAATGCTCAATAAATAAAATAAATACATTTCCTTCAGATTGGCTAGTTGCCTGAAAGCAAAGAGGGGCATCTCATAGAAAACTACTGTCAGACGTTCATCTTGTTGTAGACTGGGTTGGAGTTTCTTCGCAATCCCGTAGAGAGCTTCCAACCCTGGATTGTATGTAACTACCCCTGGCATCAGGGTGTATGGCTCTTTCACTTGGTACTCTGAGCGGTTTCTCTGGGGAATCTGTGTTGACCTGTGAATCTGGCTATCCACAATTGGGTGGTGGTATCCACGGTTTATGAATTTTGATCTCAGAGTTTGTATGTTTTTATCCTGGTCCCCTGTGTTAAGCAAATTCAGTTGTATCTTAATGCTTGGCTGAATATTGTAGCATGCTTTGTGTACACTTGGTGCAAGCGGACACTCTTCAAATAGCTGGTATAGTTGGTTGTTTTGTGATATACTGTTGTCTGCAGCTGGTCATCTTTTATTGTTATGTTGGTATCAAGAAAATTCACTTTTTCAGGAGAGTGGGAGACTTTGAGTTTGATGGTTACTTGAAATTCATTATTATTGTTTTGTAGTTATTTAAATTTATATAGCGCTTTCTCAAATTGCTTAACTTAGAAAAAGAATGGTACAAACAATTAATGAAATGACGGCACAAAAAATGCAAGTCTGATGTTAGGGATCAGAGAGCAGAGACAAAAGATGGGTTTTAAGCCAAGTCTGAAAAATATGGTAGAAGAGCTAAAGAATTCCAACTGAAAGGGAAGTGAAGAAAATGAATGAAAACGAGTGGATGAGCAGGGAGGCTTAGGAACAACAAGGCAGAATGTAGATTGTAAGGGAAGAGAGTGGGTAGAGGAATGTAAGGAGACTAAAGAAGAAAGACAGAAAGGAGCATAAAGACATTTAAAAACAATAAACAGAAAGTAAAACAAGAGCAGAGATTCGAAGGGCAGGGTAGAAGCAGATAACAATAAGGATAAGATCGAGGCATGAGGAAAAAGACAGAAGAGGGGATGAATAGCATAATTCTAGATAGGCAAAGAGAAGTGAGCCGGCATGCAATTGGGAGGGCAGAAAAATCATCGAACCTGGGGAAAATGTGTACAGAGATGAGAAGTTTAGAGGTGTGGAATGAAAGAAAAGGACGAGCCCAATGAAGATTGAAGAGAAGAAAGGGGCAGTTACGCACAGTAACTGAGATATGAAATGAGAAGGAAAGAGAAGAATCAAAGAGCATTCCAAGATTTATAGTCGAGGTAGAGAAGGATAGCAGATAGGTGGGCAAGGAAGGAGGGGGGAAGAAGGTGAAGGAGAAGACAGAGGAAAGAAGAGGCCTCCATTTTGGAGGAGTTTAGATGACGAAAATGGGACGACATTCAGGATTGGATGAAGGAGAGACAAGCAGAATCTCGAGAGTGAAGAGCATCAGCGAACTAGGAGAAAGAAAAGAAGATTTGGGAATCATCAGCATAAGAATGACAGAATAGATGAAAGAGGAATTAAGTGAGGAAAGAGGGCTGAGGTCTGACGCTTGGGGAATGCCATATAGAAGAGGGGGAATGAAGAAAGACGGCCATCCTTGAACAATAAAGATGAATGACCAGAAATATAGGACTCAAACCAGGTGAGAATAGAACCAGAAATGCCAAGAGAGGAGAGAGTGGCGAGAAGAGTGTGGTGGTAAACAATTTCAAAGGCTACCAAGAGGTCAAGAAGAATTCATCTAAAGGTGGCCTTATTGTGACACGCAGAAAGAAGTGATTTGGAAAACGTGTAGAAGAGCGGTTTCAATGTATTGCACATGTGGAAAGCCAGACTGGAGCGGGGGGAAGAGAGTGAAGATGTAGAAAGGAGGATACTTTGGAGTAAACGATTCACTCTAGGACCTTAGAAAGGAAAGGTAGAAGTGAAATGAGATAGAAATTAGAAGAGAGAGATGGATCAAGCGAAGGATTTTTTGAAATGGGGATAGTCGTGGCATATTTAAAGGTTGAAGGAAAGACAGAGGAAGAGAGGGTGAGATTGATGAGAGCAGTGAGGTAAGGAAGGATTTGATGGTAGACAAAAAGTATGAGTGTAGAGGGAATAGGATCAGTTGGAGAATCACTGGGATGGGCACGAGAGAGAAAGTATGCAGTATCAAGGCCAGTAAGGGGAGAAAAAGCAGACAGACAGATGGGGGAGAGGGTGAGGAAGAGGAATGAGGGATGGGACAGGAAAAGGGAGGGGCTGAGAAGGCAGAGTAGAGAATAATAAACTTATTTGGGAAATAATCTGCAAGGTCAGACGCAGAAGATAAGGAAGAAGAGAGGGATCAGGTCGTGGAGAGTGGATGTTATTTAAAAAATGATGCATGTGAGGAGTAATAGAAGGAGTGAAGATAGGAGAGCAAATCAAGATCATAAGAACATTAGGTCTTTTTCCAGCAGTGCTCCAGTTTCTAAAGGGAGGAACAGAGGGACGTAAGAGACAGAGGGAGCCATAGCTAAGAGGGTTTACGAGAAGAGGTGAAAGAATGTGCAGGTTAAAGAGAGTCAAGAGTGGAAGTGAAGGAGGATTGAAAAGAGCCATCCAAAGAATCAGCAGATAGTTGTGAGAATGACTGAAGAGGGCGAGAGAGAATGAGAGAGTATGGGAAGGTGATTATGTCAAAAGCGCGAAGATCACAATGCAGAAACTAAGAAGGGTTTGTGGGAAGAAATTAGAATAGAGAAGGAAAGAAGAACATGGTCACATAAATACATTTGATACGACGAAACAGAGGTGCCACATGGAACAGAGGAAAAATAAACTCTAAAGAGGACCCAGAGATATGGGATGGAGGACATTTTAAATGAAAAATGTGTTAAGAAACAATGAATGGGAGAAAGTCAGAAGTATAGTGAATAGAATTGAGATGTAAGTTAAAATCAACAAGAATAAAGAAATGAGACACCAAGGGTAAAATGGAGGAAATAAGGGCATCAAAGTCAGAGATCAAAGTTAAAAGTGGACCAGGAGGACAGTAGATGATAAGAAAGGAAAGTGAGAAAGGCTTAGAAAAAGAGGAGCGATGATATTCAAAATTAGAGAAATAAGGGGAGAAGGAGAAGGAGGGAGTGGAGTCCTAGATTGAAATACAATGCCTACACCACCAGTAGCCTGGGGAGTTGGAAAAAGGTTAGCAAAGGGGTGGATAGAGGCAGGAGTAGTAGTGTTGGTAGGAAATATACAGATCTCAGTTAGGCAAAGAAACTGAAGGTTCAGTTGATAGAAAAAGATTCAGAATAGAATGAGATGTGTTACAGATGAAGCAGGCTTTCCATAAACCGATATTAATTGGGAAAGGAGGACAGTGAAAGATAGGGAGAGAGCTAAGGTTACAGGGATGATGTGAACGAGTGTGTCAATAAAAAGATGGGCGAGATAAGACATGCATAGGAATTTGAGAAAACATTATTGAAAGTTTTAGGGAGAAAAGCAGAAGAAGTTTGGTAGGGAACAGATTAAAATAGTAGTGCAGCACAATGAGGGTGAGGCGATAATCACATCTGAGGTGATTTCAGATGGAAAAATTGAGTTGCAATTATGAAGTCTGCCCTTTAAATGGATGCCCAGGGCATGGACGCACAAGGGGATAGATTTAATGGGTAGAGGAAGAATCACGTCAAGAGTCACGTGATACGGTAGTCACCATCACTGCAGCAGGCAGGGAAAGGCCAAGCAGCGCAGAGGCCATGATGGGATGATGGCACCTTGCGCTGCACTCCTCCAGGAACCCTTAGATGGAAACAGCAGGTAGGTGTACAGACACACAGTCTCAACGCTCTGGTGTTAGGCAGGTGATGGAGAGAGGTACTTCCTGATGTTATATTACCTGATGAGTCACATGGTCTGGCAGTCACTGCCACCGGAGGAGGCAGGGGGGGGGGCAAGAGGTGCAGAAACCGCAATAACAGATGGAAACAGCAGGTAGGTGTACTGGCACATAGTCTCATTGATCCGGCGTCGGGCAGTTGATGGAGAAAGGCACTTCCTGATTAGATATCATGTGACAAGTCACGTGATCCACCAGTAACCGTCACTGGAAGAGGCGGTGGGGAGGTCAAGTGGCACAGAGGCTGCAATGGGATCATGGCACTCCGACTGCATTCCTCCAGGTACCTGCAGATGTAAACAGCAGGTAGTTGTTCAGGCACGCTTGTTCATTGCTCTGGTGTGAGGCAGCAGATGAAGAGAGGCACTTCTTGATTATATATCACGTAACCAGTCACATGATCTGTCAGTCCCTGGAGGAAGCAGGGGAGGGCCAATAGGTTTAGAGGCAACAATGGGTTTACAGAACCATGCTCTGCAGAGGCGTTGCTAGGGGGAATAGGGAGGGCTGTAGCCCCGGGTCTTTTGGTTGTAGCCCCGGATACAAGCTCAGGGGCTATAAGCAAAAGGCTAGCTAACCCCGAGTCCTGACAGTCCCGACATTAACATAGCCCCAGATCTTTTCCAGACCTAGCAACATCCCTGTTGCTCTGCAATCTCCAGCAACCCTTAAATGGAAACAGCAGGTAGGTGTACAGACTCAGTTCTCTGGCATCAGGAAGCTGATGGAGAAAGGCACTTCCTGATTATATATCATGTGAGTCAAATGATCTGGCAGTCACTGTCACTGGAGGAGGCGGGGAGGGCCAAGCAGTGCAGAAGCTGCAATGGGTTGACGACACCTCGAGGAGCTTTCCTCCCACTGCCCACTAATGGAAACTGCAGGTAGGGGTTCACACACACAGTCTCAGTGCTCTGGCGTAAGGCAGCAGATGGAGAGTGTCCCTTCTTGATCATATATCATGTCACAAGTCACGTGAATCACCATCACTGGAGGAGGCAGGGGGAGGGCTAAGCAGCAGTAAGGCCACGATGGGATGACAGCACCTTGAGCGAAGTTTCTCCAGGGACCTACATATGGAAACACAAAGTTGGTGTTCAGACACAGAATCTCAGGGCTCTGGCGTCAGGCGGCAGATGGAGAGAGTCACTTCCTCATTATGTATCATGTGACGAGTCACATTATCCGGCAGTCACTGTTACTTGAGGATGAAGGGGCAGGCCAAGCTGGTCAGAGGACAGAATGGGATGACAACACCTCCATCAGCATTCCTCCAGGGACCCATAGACGGAAACAGCAGGTAGGTGTTCAGACTGACAGTCTCAGGGCTCCGCCGTCAATCTTCTGTGGAAGTTTAGAAGTTCCTGTTCCCCAGCAGCCGAAATCAGGAGGATATCATAGATGTAGTGCATGTATCCCAAAGGTCTGCATTCACTGGCGGCAAGCAAATTAGTCTCTAATTGTGCATGAATGCATTTGCATACTGGGGTGCCATTCGAGTTTCCATGGCCATCCTATATGTACAGTGTTAGCCTTCTGTGTGTTGTAGCAGACACTTATAAGGTTGCTTGTGTTGTAAATTGGAACCAGAGGGATTTTGGTCATCAGTCCCTTTGGTATCAGATTTTGCCTTCTGCATTTGCTCAAAAAGAAAGAGGCCCATGTTCAGCTGTGCTTGTTTTTCAAAAGCCGTTCATGGGAAACCAACTGGTACCGCACCAGCCTCACCAGCCTCTCTAAGGCAATGGCATGCTGCTGGACTCCCTCCAGCCCAGCCCCATCTGTCCTCAAAATGCCCCAGCCCAAAAATGTCCCAGAGATTTGTCAGGAATGCTGCTTCAAATCAAACCCCACCTTTTCCTCAAGATTGTGATGTAACACAATCCTGATATGATATTTGACACAAATTTACCACAGTGGGCTAAATGAGTCGATGGACTAACACATGAATGGTTGCGCCTCCCCTCTTTCAAGCCTGCTTTGTGGATGATTGTGCACCACTGCAAAGAGACTGGCCTGACATACCAGGTCCAAAACTACAAACACAGACAGGCACAGATGAAGAAAAAAAGGATTTCCATGAGGGGGCATTTTAAGCTGTACTATTTTGCAAGGGCTTCGTTGTATCCCTGCCTGTGGAAATGGTGACATACCAAGAAAGCTTGCAATTAAATGATTTTGTAGCCTACTTAAGGTATTGTCTCTTTGCTTTCTTTTGGATGAACACTCTGTTCAACTCTTGGCTAACACTGTACTAGGAAATTGAACAAGATATTCAGCAATTATGGGTCCTAAAGCACCACTGGCATCACAAAGTATTTTCACTGATTTTCATTGTTATTTTTTATAGTGTACAATAGTATATGTACAGTAAAAGTAGGGCATTGCCGGATGTCCTGTAAGCATGTTTAGCCATTGGCATGCTCTGAGTGGCTACTATGACTTCAGCAGGGCTTGCAGTCAAACCACTGATTAGCCCACTCGGCATGCACTCCAGTCATGTTCCAACTAATTTGACAAGGTGGGGTCCTCCACACCCTCCAGGAGTTGGCATGGCTCAAGTTGGCCACAGTCCATTGATATGTAGCCATGATGAGTGGGGTGGCATTCAGCTTCGACAAGCCTGCCAGAATGGGCATTGGGCCTGCATGGCACATTGCCAATACTGTCCCCAATATTGGTTGGCAAGCCACTCAATAGGTCCAGGCACTGCTGGTGGCCCGCGGAACCCTTCATTTGGCTCTACTCGAGGCCCCCTCAATACTCCCACAGTGACCACTGATCATATCCCACGACTATGGTCAGTGGCCAGTTGGTTCAGGGCATGGCCTTTTGTGACAATGATGATGATGCCATACGTGATGTCATCAGTGTGCTTATTAGCTATGCAACACAGGCTTGGAGTTAGGGTACCATACGCTTTGGTTTACTGCTGAAACCTGTGTCTTCCATATTGTTTACTTCAGCATTTTGCGTCATGATTATTTTACAATAAATTAATTTAAACAGACATTTTGATATTTAATTTCTTCATACTGTAAAATGATGCACTACTACAAAGTAACATTTCTAATAATATTTTATAATTTGGCACATGGTAGCAGCACCTCCATTCCGAAATCTTTTGAGAAACAGATCACAGAACAAAGTCTGTATGTGTAAATGCAGCATTATGATCCATTTAAGTGTAATTCTGGAGTTTGGGGCATTTTCAGTGCAGCTTGAGTAAATGGACGAAATCAAGATTTGTGTATTCTTCTCTTTTACTAAGTGTCCGAAAAAGAATTACATTCGGCGTCTCAGCCTTCCGTTTTCCATTTCATAAACATCCTTTATTAAATTCAAGGAAACCAATTTTCAACAGCAAAGTGCTATTGCGCAGAACAGGGTCCTTTCCAGCGCTTCTTCGGCTTCTGAACCTTTTTTCCATTAGCACATGTAGTCGATTGAATGTGTTACAGCTATTACGGAGGAGTCTGGGTTTCTCCAAGTGTAAATTACGTTGAGAAAATAGAAAAGTGACACAGTATCCGTGCAGTACCTGTGTGGAATTATCTGTTCTTATAGATATGGTTCCACATGTCTATTTCTGTCAGTCTGTTTAGCATTGTTGGTATGTGGACAATGCATAAGAGGGTGTTGGGTTGTATGGACCCTTGTAGCAAGATAAACCGAGAGACCAGAGGTGCTTGTTAATGTCAGCAGAACCAAGAGATGTATTTTGAGGAACATAACGTTACCTCTTATGTGTGCTTAATTGTACAGGGTGTGATTCATTGTTTTTTTCTATGATTCTTGGGGCTGATGTTTTCCTTATGACGTGTCTTTTCAAACTAGATTGCATCACAAATGCTATAATCATTGTCATTTCTGATGTTATCACAGATAACTGCATCAATAGCATCAATGCCCTCAGTGATGGTGTCACAGATAACATCACACATGATCACAGAGAACATCAGAAATGATATGTCAATTGCAACGCTGAGGTCAAAATAAGAGATATTAAACTACGATATGTATGTAAATCAGTACTTTATATTATTTTAGTAGTAACAATCGTATACTTGCAAAGTTGAATTTCCCATTACTGCTTGGGTGAGCAGACGTCCTGGTTGTGCGGGGTCCATCCCGGAATGTGGCCTTCTGTCCCACTCACAAGAGCTTTGTCAAGGAATTAGGCCCATAATCACACATTCCAATTAATTATTATCAAACTATTTGAGTACTACCCAAGATGGTGTTGTTATGTTTCAAATAATGCATTTGAAAATGTATTTGGTTAAAGCTAGTGTAGTAACCTATGAAACTGCCCGACTGTAGCCAAAACAATGGGTCTATTCTGGGCTGGCACTTCAGGCATTGCCCTATAGGCCATTTCGGGCATGCCACTCCCATGATTTCTCACCATTTATTTTGATTTCTAGGGCTGAGGAAAGGAGTAAGGCAAAACATCTGCACTGTCGCAGTTTGGGGTAGAGCATTTAGTAAAGCAAATATGCAGCAGACATAAACCTACAGAAAATTGGCGCCAATATTGAGCATAATTCCTTGTTGCCATATATGGAAGATGCATGGCTACCAGAAAGGTGTGCAAAGAACACATTTTGTAGAACGTAAATAGCTACCACAAGTGCATACGGTATTCACAGTAGTTCTTCCTTTTCTGAAAATGTCCTCTTGTGTAAAATGTCATCATTACTGACATTCATGATTTCTTTGGTCTTGTGTTTGGCTTTCTGTGCCTGCAATCTGAACAGTAGGGCGTATTGTCATGTCATCTGCGATGTTTTCTTTTGCGAAATGTGCTATTTTTATTTTCGGCTGAGTTTAGAGAAGTGGCAAATAGGTTTATAAAATGAGAGTAACAAGAAGGTCAAAAAACTAGGTCAATACATACTCTCATGGAATGAGAACTGCTAAGGCATCAGTTGACCTAAAAGTAGTAAGTCGGGGATCTTAATGCAGGGAAAAAGGTAGTTGTCGTCAGATGTTGACTTTGAGTGTAAAGAAGAGCCTTCTGACCAAAAAAAATATAACCCTATGCGTGTTTCAGAACCGAGTGGCACACACATAACCAGCAATCAGTATTTAAGTTCTGAAACTTCTATGCTAACAACAGCAATCTTTCAGTTGCTGTTTGATTTAGTTCATTTGAGGTTTCAATTCTTCTGCCATGTTGTTACTTTTAGATAATGTGATAGTTGGCAGAAGTGCTGTAATTGTACTTCAGCAGGAAGTTTATATTTACTCAACCACTATTTTACTCGCAGCTGTAGACTCACACGTGGCATATAACCAACTAAATATTAGGCACCGGAATTGTAATCCTCAAGTGGGAAGAAATATTGCAACAAATAAACACTGATTAAGAAATTAGTCATTGGCGCTCATAACATGTTTCCTGGTATACTGCCGGTAATTCCAGCAGGATACTGGGAAGCTGCTCTACTGTTTCCGCCACCTGATATCCCGGTATTACCAGGATATTGCAGGTGGAGTAAATGGCGGTGAACTTCATTCCACTGATTCCCAAAGGACTCCATTGAGGAGATAGTCGGTATAACCAGCACTGGTAATTTCGGTGCCGTTAATACCAGCGTTTATTTGAAAGTGGGGGCCTGATTTACCTCCAGCCAATAGATGACCCCATCCAGCAAACTTGTGCTTTTATGGTGCACGAAAAGTGACAGATGGTATTACCATCACATTTACCAGCATTTTTTCCACACCAGCAAAACTGTAATGAGGGCCATTGTCTGAATTTAAAAGGTGTCCTAGTATGGGCAATCAGTTTGAGAGACAATCACTAAAGAAGAGGTTGCAAGGGGGCATGGCTTGTCGGCCATGTGATAGGGAAGCAGCTTGCTGGAGCTCACGCATGATCCTGAAGATCGATTCAGAAAGCTGGCTTTAAACATCACGGCAACCCGAGTAACTTGAGGGGAAGGTGCCCGAAAGTTTGAGGCACAGCTGACGAGAAACTGGTGCGAAATTGGCAGGAGGAGACATCAGGACAGGGCCCGCAGCGAGGTCCGCGCCGCCTCACAAAATGGAGGACGCATCACTGAGCTTGTGAGCCCTAGCGAGAACGGCCCCGAGAGAGGGGACGCAGCAACCAGGCGAGAAGCCAGGGGCAGTATGCTGGAGGGGAAGAGCCCTCCAGCCTACAATCAGGTCCCTTGCTGGGACAGAGGATAAACCCTGAGACACCCCGGAGAGGCTGGTGAACTGGGACGTCGGAAGCGCGTGAGCACGGAAGGCCTGGTCCCTGGTGCGCCACTCAGAGAGCAGGAAGCAGACCCGTGACAAGGATGCAGAATGGATTGTGGCCAGGCATGGAGCCCGCAGCACCGAAGCCGCGGGGTGAGGCATAGAGTGCCGGACAGAGGACTGTGGGCACTCCGGAGGCCCCGCCACCGTTGAGGGGGATGCAGGGAGATGGCGAGCAGCTCCGGGAGCAAGGCCAGAAGGGACCCGGAAGGTGGACCCATCAAGGCGAGCTGCGATCCTCACAGCAGGCTCCCCAGGTGAGATGGCGGACCTCCACGGCGACCGAGCGAAGGCACCCCCCAGCGCTGAGGAGGATAGTAGGAGCACAGCTGCACGCAGGAGTCCACATAGAGAGGGAGAGAGCCAGCAGAGAGGGCCCTCGGCCCGGCTCCGAACAGACACAGTAGACACACAGTCAGTGCACTATTGGAGGCGGGGCCCCCTGGGGAACCACTGGCACCTTGATACCCCCAGCGGAGGAATGTGTCTGAGGGGGCACGACAAGCCCAAGGGAAATAGCACTGTTAAGCCCTCAAACACCTGCAGCAATCACTTCACAGCGGACTACTGGCAACTCAAGAGCTAGCAGGGACTGCCAGAGCAAGGGGGGGGCACCCCGCACAAAGGAACAGCCACCCACCAGACATAATAACGCAGCCCCCTGAAGTATCAGTGGGGCAAGGCAACACACATTACGTGGGAGGCCACAGTCCACTGGCTTTTCACCACGCATCTGCTGGTAGGAGCCATCCCCGTTCTGGCTTTGGCAAACCTACAAAGGGGACGAATAAAGGAGGTCAGACAGCCGGATAGCAGAAGAGAGGCTGGTAAGGGGATGAAGGGACCCAGAGAATAAGGCTATATGGCTTCTGAGGCGCAGCCAGGGGCCACACCAGCAGATAAGGTGGATCTGCGCCGCAGGGCAACAAAGCATATTACGTGGAAGGCCACAGTCCACAGTCCAAGAACACGTATCCACAAGCAGGAAAGGCGAGAGCCTGGCATCAGAGATACAGGGAAAGAAAAGAAAGAAAAAACGGACAAAGAGAGGAGCCAAGAATGAGGCTGGACTACTAGAAAGCAGCGGCAGGGCCAGGGCAGAGGCAAGGGGACAAAAGACTGCGGTCACACAGCATTTAACACGCAGTCAAGGGCCCATTCCAGCTGCCAGGGCTGACTAGCCTTGCAAGACAAGCAACCAACGTGGCAGAGTACAGCCCACTGGAGCACAATTACGCACTGGCTAAAAGGAAAAGAGCAAACCTGGCAACAAACACACGGATAAGGGGCACGCCCTGATAAAGCCCACATAAGGGAGACCTAACGGAACAAGCCATTACAATTAATGCCAATGGACCTGGGACAGGCGAACAGACAGCAGGAGAAGCCGGCACAATATCTCAGGTGGCAAGTCACGGCGACCCACCACCATCTGGGCCCTGTCCGTGCTAAAGGGTAGAGACCACAAAGGAACAAAGAGTGCAAATAACGAGGGCACGCAGCAGGAAACCTGAGGCATCACAACAACAAGGACCCACGACACAAGGGGAGATATCGGTGAGCAGAAATTGTGCTGGGACACCAGCCAGACACACAGCAGCGCCTATGAGGAAGCGAGACTGGGACCCCGACGCAAGAGACAAGGCACCCCCAGTATGGACATGTCGGAAAGGCAGAAAGGGGGGGAAGGGAAAACAAATAAGCATGGAGGCGTTTGCCTGGAAAAAAATGGAGGCGCCCCAGGCGGGCCTGACAGAAGCGGGTTCCAGCATAACGAACACTGCACAGGCAGAGAAGGGGAAAGAAGAGGGTTGTGTCCTGGATGCCATGGCTGCGCTGAAAACCTCACTCGAAAATGGATGCAGTAATAGTGGACGTGGGACTCCTGCGGCAAGATGTAAGGAACCTATCAGAAAGGGTCGGCATGGCCGAACAGCAGGTACAGAGTAACACAGTGAACATAACCACCACCCAGAGGCAAATGGTGGAGGAATTGGACTGAATAAGTACCCTGGAGCTGAGGGCTGAGCATGCAGAAGGACGGGCCAGGTGCAACAATGTGCGCATAGTGGGGCTGCCGGAGGGCAAAGAAGGCAGGGACCCCCCAGGATACGTGGAGAACCTTCTGTCCAAGAGGTGGGGGCAGGGAATCTGTCCCAGGGATTCGTGGTGGAGAGAGCGCTCAGGCCACTAACAAGGAAACCTCGCCAAGGGCGCCCCCAAGACCCATGATAGCAAAGATCATGAACTTCAGCGACAGAGAAAGATCTTGGCATTTTCGAGAGATGGGGAGGTCATAACAAGAAATGCTGCTAGAATAACTATGTATCCGGATTACACGGTGCAGGTGCAAAAGCACAGAGCACAATTTTGGCCAACAAAGGTATGTCTTAGGGCGCCAAGGTACATTTCATGCTGCTGTACCCAGCCAAATTGAAAGTGCTACATAACGGCAGGCCATACGTCTTCGAGACCATGACAGAGGCCCAAGAATGGATGGATCAGCAGGGGATCCCGCAACTGAGAGACAGGGACGAGCGGGACAACAGGAATCCCCCCCAATGACACATGAAGAAGCGCACCAGACAAATGAGTAATAGTACAACGATTTGAACCAGCAGTAAGTTAGATGCCGGAGCCCACAGTTTCTGAGGTAGGTCGCCAAGACCCACAGAAGCACCCCGCAGAAGAATAGAATTTGCAATGGCAGTTTTAAGTCATCACGCCGCAACAAGTGTACCCACAGGAGGGAGGGGAGCACCTCGAGAGCTGGTTAGGTGAAGGCACTAGTAGAAGAAGAAGTAGAAAGCGATCAAGACACGGCAGAGGAGAAGTGACAGTGCGATCAGAGCTACGCCCCAGCACCGAGAATTGGAGTGACACACCGGGGACAAGGGCCCGTACAGAACAGATGCAGGAGGAGGCCATCGAGGAGGGGAAGGACCAATCCCACCCCAACGAGTTAGGGGAAGCGTGGCAGGCCTGGATGAACTAGACACAGGACGAACAACAGCTCATGAGCCCATGTGAAGGAACGGGCTGCCGGACTCAACAAACACATGGGACAGGAAGAATTAAATGTAGTCAAATGGAATGTCAGGGGGTTAAACGCCTACTTCAAGAGGCTGAGGGTGTACGCCTGGCCGAATAGGGTAAAGGTCCACATTGCAATGCTGCATCAGACACACCAGACGGTGGAAAAACAGACCAAGGTAGCCAAGAAGTGGGGGGGCAAATGTACAGTTCAACGTACTCTAAGTATGCAAGGGGAGTGCTGACATGGATTGCTACGGAGACTCCGTTCCAGCTCATAAAACAAGAAAGAGACGTGGAGTCCTGATCATAGAGGGAATGCTGGAAAACTGGGAGGTGTGCCTGGTGAACGCGTACGCCCCCAACCATGATGCAACAGAGTTTATTAGGACACTGACGCCCCTGCTGGCCCCATACAGGGACACATTGATCATCTGGTCCCGTGATTTCAACTGTGCATTGGACCCCAGGCTGGATAGGTCAGACACCAAGTATAAGAAACCAGCGCCGCCGGCCAGAGCACTACAGAAGTAACTGGAGCAGCTTGAGCTAGAAGACGTCTGGAGAAATGTACATGGGGGCAGTAGTGCTTACCCTCATTACAGTGCCCCTCATGGGGCATTCAGTTGAATAGATTACCTGTTCACGGGCAAGGATACACTGGGGGAGTTCACCGGGGCACACATACATGCACAAACATTACCAGACCACGCCCTGCTGGGGCCAACAGGGGCCCACATATGCAGGAGAGTCCCCACACCCAAATGGAGACTGAGGGCGGAAGCATTGTTGGATGTGGAGTTCCAGGAGCACATACAGAGCACGATAGACGACTATTATGAGCACAACGTGGTTAGTGTGAATAGCACGGGAACGGTCTGGGAGGCATTCAAGGTGGTGGTTAGAGGATCGACAATAGGGAAGACAGGAGGCCTCAGGGGAGAGATTTTGGTTGAACTAGTGGGAGTAGAAAGGAGAAGAACGGGGAGATCTCACTACCTTGAGGCAGCAGTGTATGGCAATCTGGGAGAGGCTGGGTAAACTGGTTTACGGGAAGTATATACAGAGGCTACATGCAGAGGGAGACAAGCCCAGCAGGCTCCTGGCTTGACTACCCAAACAGGAGGGTAAGCGGTAGCCGATAAATGCAATTGAAGACGAACAGGGAGAGGTGATTAGGACCCAGGAAGGCATTAATAAGGTCTTCTCATGATTCTACGAGAGACTATATTACCGGGTCCAGGAGGCAGAGGCGGGAGATATAGCTGATGCACTGGCGGAAATCACACTTCCCCAACTAACAGAGGAGTAGGCTCAAATGTTAGAAACGCCCTTCTCAGTGGAAGAACTGTCTGCGGTCACAGCCCAGCTCCCAACTGGTAAATCCCGGGGACCCGACGGGCTACCCGGCGAATTCTACAAGAAATACAAGGATACCCTGGCCCTGAGACTGCTAGAGACACTGGAGGAGGCATACGAGAGGGGGAGGCTTCCGAGTAGCATGTCAGAATCTGTGATAGTACCAATCCTATAGTCAGGGAAGTCCCCTCTGGAGTGAGGGTCCTATAGACCAATCTCCTTGATAAACCAAGACTCCAAGATCCTTACAGCGGCTCTGGCCAACCGGCTCAAATGGGTTATACCTACACTGGTGCACCCAGACCAAACAGGGTATGTACCAGCAAGGAATACAACATGGAATCTCCGCAGACTCCACTACGTCATAGACAACACGAATCAGGAAGAGGGGGAAAGTGCAGTAGCGTCGTTGGGTGCCATAAAGGCATTTGACTCGGTGAACTGGGGCTGGCTTCTGGGAGTGCTCGCCCACTTTCGGATAGATGAAGGATTCCTACATTGGATCAAGCTTTTATACAAGGATCCAAAGGCGAGGATGAAGACGGGCAGGCATGTCTCGGAGGAGTGGAGCATAGCACAGGGTATGAAGCAGGGATGCACGCTGTCCCCAATGTTGTATATCCTGGCCCTGGAAACATTTGCAGCCTTTCTGATGGCTGAGTACACAGGTACAGGAATAGTGATAGGTGGGGAAGTACATCAAATATCAATTTATGCAGACAATATGCTGCTTTATGTCCAGAACCCACAGACTCACCTGCCAGCCCTGCTTGAAGACCTGGGAGTATTTGGCAGGCTGTCAGGAATTACTATCAACAAGGAAAAATCCTTGTTGTTCCCCTTGACCGGCCTGAGAAGCAAGACACCAGACCGGTTACCGGATTTAGGCATCACATGGACCCCACGCACTTTCAGATATCTAGGAGTGGACATATATCACGATACCAAAGAGACACATAAGGCCAAATCACAGTTGGCCCTCGATAAAATAGGGAAGGCCCTGCAGTTCTGGAAGACACTACCTTTGGGGATGATCGGAAGGGCGGCCCTGTTGAAGATGACAGTTCTTCCCCACCTTCTGTATTATTTCACTTACATTCCTCACAACATTCCGGGGTCATTCTTTAAACTGCTACACGCCATGGCAAGGGAGTGCCTGTAGGGTGGAGGGAGAAACAGGGTAGCACTGACCACACTTTAAAGGGATTATGAATTTTGGGGCATTAGGCTCCCTGACTTTGAGCGGTATTATTTGGCAGCTCAACTCCAATTCGTGGTGCAAAGGCTGGGCAAGGAAACATCCATAGATTCAATACTATTGCAACCATCGCTGCAGCAATATTACCTGAGAGAGCTCCTGTGGATAGACACGGCCTCAGCCAAAACACTCTCTGGTGTGGTGAGGCTGGGCCGAGCCCTATGGAAAAGAGCATGGGAAATCCAAGACGTAAAGGACCCCTGCTCCAGGCAAATCCCTCTTGCAGGATTGGTTGACATCCGCATGTGGGAGGACAATGGAGAAGCCCAAATAGGATATCTTTGGCAAAACGGGCAATGGGTGGACTTGCAGTCCCTGGTAGAAGAACAGGGCATACACAAGGGCCAAGTCAAACTGTATAATAATATGGTCCGAACGATAAGGAAGACATGGGAGACCCTACCGGAGGAGGAGGACACGGGGGGGCATTAGACAAATGGTACGACATTTCTGAAGGGGGACACACAGTGTCCAGGCTTTAGGAACAACTATTAGGAACCAACAACATGAGAGAACTACAAGCACGGGTGAAATGGGAGGAAGAACTTCAGAAACCCTTAACAGATAAGGAATGGTATAGGGCACTCCAGTATACAAAGAAGGTGTCCAGGAATGCAAGGATCAAACAGATGCAGCTCTATCTTATACACAGAGCATTCCTAACACCGAAAAGAATGTCGAGCATGGGGAGTAGACTTACCCAGAGCTGCCCGCAATGCGCGGCAGAGCTTGCAGACATGGTGCATATGTTCTGATCATGGCAGAGAATAACACATTTTTGGGACACTATCAAGGAAAGAGCGCTGAAAGGGGGAATCCAAATGCAGGGGTGGTCGCCAGCTTCTTACCTGCTGGGCCTGTTCCCGAGAGGAGATAAGCAGAGAACACACCTGGCAAAAATGAAAGACTTGATGACAATACTTGGAAAACACTGCATAGCAATGACGTGGAACACAAGCACAGGACCCTCGATAGAGGGGTGGTGGGCGGACCTGCACAAATGGGCAATAGCTGAAACATCAGTGTGGACAAGGGCGACGCAGAGGGGTAAAGGCAACAGTGGGGCCATTATATTAGCATGGAACACGCTTGTGCAGGAACTGTTCGCAAGCAATGAAAGAGACAGCATATGTGAGTCAAGTGGCCAGGTTGAGAACTAACCAGATGACGGAGGAAGCCTGGAGATTACGAGCAGAAATGAGAAAAGAGTGGGAGGGCCGACCCATCTGCACCCGAGAAGGATACACAGAGGGGTGTAGGAACATCATGGACGGAGGAAAAGGAGGCCCTGCCGTGAATCGAGCAGATAAGGAAAAATATGGACTCCAATATGAAAGTGCCAATAGAAATGTGTTGTGTGTTGTTTTTTAGTTGGCAGACTAAAGAACGTTTTCCAGTCTCACTGCACCACCAAAAAGAGTTTAAAGACACTGCTTAAGTTGCAGATTTATTTAATGAAACGGTGTACAGCCTGACATGTGTTTCGAGCAGTCCTTGCTCTTCCTCTGAAGCTGATATATATTAAATATAAAGTATAATTCAACACAAACAATAATGTTATGCAAAAGAGAAAATAAAAAAAAAACAACCATTGAGAGAAAATGTTTTCATTATGAAAGTAGAATTAAGGGTAGGTGGTATGGACATGTATGTCCATTTGAGGCAGGCGCTATAACAAGACCAAATAGAGAGGTAGTTCTCCGGTGGGTTGACACAGATAGATAAAAGTTGTCATTTTGCAAAACACAGTTTCAATTTTGAAATATACCAAACAGAATACGTACATGGGTACACACAATTATAAATTGATAGCCAATATAAGTGTATATTTAAGAATTGTAAATACCGTGGATTTGATGAAATAGCAGTTGCGAAAGAAACCAAGGTTCAATTGAGTTGGTCCTTTGCCCACTCCCCCTTCTCTAGTTGTTGTTTAAGTGGTTATTTGTAATGTTTGTGTTATAATGCAAATAAAAAGGTTTTAAAAAAAAGAAGAGCTTGCAAAAGGTTGGTACCTTTGTATGACTGAGGTCCACCCCACCACTCGGAGTAGAGCAGCATGAAACCAAAATCCCGGACAAAAATAAAGTAATATATTAGAGACATTGTAAAGGATGTTTGGCAGTGATTGTGGCTGACATAGTGTCAGTAGAGAAAAGAAGAGGGGTTAGTAGAAACAATTTGAACAATAATCTTAATATATTTAAAGGGGTATTGGTGGATGAATAGACTCTTGGCACTTGATACCACATCTGGAGACCCCAGAAGGCACGTTTATTCATCTTAGGGAGGCACCCTTTTGGGCAATTTCCCAATCACTGCAAGAAAAACAAAATGGGATGAGAAGCACAAGAGAGAGATGATTCATCAAATCTTGAAAAGTGGACTATCAATTACATAGAGTAAATCCAACAAATGAATAATTATATCCTCGCTAATACAACAGTGTTCAGTAGCCATAACCTGTTAGCCAATAATATATCTGTCAGGTGCTCCCCTGTATTTCTGTGACGTCACTACCAATGGCTACAAAAATAACAATGCTCAACGTAATAGACAATCTTGCCAACAATTAAAGGATGTAGAAAATTCAGTTCAATGTCAATATGCTTTAGGGACTTTGCCAAGTATAGAGAAAGGAAGCATTATTCCTCTGTATATGCATGGCAAAGTCACTAAAGTACATAAACATTGAACTAACACAGGCAGAAATTCCAAACAGTGCTGAAGTATTATGTGGAGCATATTGTAATCTATCGATTCTGCCCTCAATCAGAAGGAAGACCATCACATTACATAGAAACAGAATTGTTTTCTGGCAGTTATTTCACCGATTGAGTTGGAATGGAGCACGGTTAGGAAATCAATTAGGTGAAGTGGATTGGGACCATTTAATCTCACAGTATGCTATCATATGTTCACAAATAATGTGAACACTTACACTCCTACATAAGCAAGAATGCATCACATTATGTAATTCCGCTATTAAAGGAAAAATAGTTAGTTCATCAGGTATTCTGAGATTTCTGTAAGCCTTCGATAGATATCAAATCTTATGATCAGAGATTGATGACAATTTTGCTAAAAATAATATTTTTAAAAGTGTGACTCTCCAAAAATCATTAATATGCCTTATAGGACTGCAATATCGAGGTAAACACCATCAATGGAATGTTGGGGGCTCAATGTTATCACTGAAGATAAAAGCCTCAGAACAAAGGAAGCCACAATAGCTGCTTTGACTCTAATGTCTTATTCAAAGCAACTTTGAAATACTTATAGATTTCTGTAGAATCAGGGTTTCTAACTTTGGCTCTCCAGATCCTTTGTACCACTGACCGCATCAACTCCAGCCATCATTGTCAGTAGTGAGGGATCATGGGAGTCACAGTTTCAAACATCTAGAGGGATACAAATTGCAGACTCCTACTCTAGAAGATGAGCAAGCCCCGG
Organism: Ambystoma mexicanum; assembly: GCF_040938575.1. Taxonomy (NCBI): domain Eukaryota; kingdom Metazoa; phylum Chordata; class Amphibia; order Caudata; family Ambystomatidae; genus Ambystoma; species Ambystoma mexicanum. The sequence goes on from NC_090941.1 coordinate 10,633,380, forward strand.
GAGTTCCTTGGATTTCCAATAGCCCCCTGTCAATACACTGGGGGTCATTACAAGTGTGCCGGTCTGGAAATAAAGTGGCAGTAATTCCGTTTACCAGCACTTTTTCCGGGCCGCACTACTATGAGATAAAATGCCAGTAACACAGACGCAGGGAACACTGCACACTGTGCCACTGTTGCTGGTAGCACAGACAACCGAAATATTGGGACCTACTGTAACACGTGCCGGAAATACGGCATAATGGAAAGAAGGTGGCATTACGAGAATAGCTTTGAAGGAAACACTAGCACACAACTGCTGGTACTACCGGCAAATCTGTGCCCGAAACACTGGCACCCTGGAGCAGGTGGAAAGTTGGCCTGGGAAGGGAAGTACAGGCCACAAGTGCTCCGAATAAGCACAGTAACTGCTGAAATGGACCACACTACAAACACTGACCACACTGACCAACACAAGCATTCTGCCACTCATAGTTGTAGCAATGGACCTGGAGGTGTTGTACGCTGAAGTGCAGCTGTATGAGCAGGAGATGCCTCAGTGGCAACAAGAGGACAGTCAGTGGAGGAGGAGAAGGATGATGATGGTGAAGAACAATGCCATGCAAGTGGCAAAGCAGAGGCTTGCAGCAATACCCTGCACAAGGGCAACACCATGGACCCTGGCAGATGGGCAGATCCATTCCCTGTACCGTTTAAACAGTGAATCTATTCCGGAACTGGTGGATCTCATACAGGATGACATTGAGAGAAGCATAGGCATCTGGACAGCCATACAATGCCTGTTGCAGCTGGTATCAGTGCTGTACTTCCTTGTCACAGGCACGATTCAGCACTCTGTGAGTGAGCTGCATTGCATATCGCAGCCTGCATTATCCAAAAGTGCTGGTGCAGGTCGTTGTTGCTCTACTGCACTATGTGGCCCAGCACATTGCCCTCCCATCCACACAGGCAGAGGCCAACGCCACCAAGACCTGCTTCCATTCACTTGTAGTGCTGGTGCCCCCCCCATGCCACAGAGGAGGTGCACAGGAACCGTAAGCTGTACCACCCATTGAACGACCAGGTGACATGTGATGCCGGCCTCACCATCACTCACTGCAGTGCCCAGGATCAACCCACAACTCCAAGGTCCTGCGCAAAAGCACCCTGCCAGCATTCAGGGCACGTTATGGGGACAGCGGACCTGGCTATCGAGTGAGTAAATGTAAAACCACACACACATTGCTGTATGGGTCCCAGGCCAGAGGCGGGGGTTGCCTGGCACCAATTTATGTCCCACAGACACCATGCCAATTCAGGACCAGAAATGACATGCACAATTGAGTGGCCACAACTCATATAAACCAAACAAGACATGAGTGGTACATGCCATCCCATTCTGAGCAAATAGGGTCAAGAACATGCCATGAACAACAGGTACCAGAATGCAACACAGACACTTCACAAATACCAGTGTACATTTACACAGTCCCACATAGGCCCATGTAACAAATACCCTGATGAGACAAGGTGCATGCATGGGCACACCACAACTGCGTGTGATCCAGTAACATTCAAAACCACTGTCGATCACCCACACATATCATGTGATATGTCAATGTCAAACAGAACAGCAATGCACTCCATGCACAGCACAGTGTGCACTGGAGCAGACACATTGTGCTGTGGTGGCACTGCAATGTGAGAAGCACTGGGGTTGTATCCTAGAGGGAACTGGAGGGAGAGGGGCAACCTGTCAACACTATTCTGTGAATGGCCAGAGTGGGTCCAAATTGGGGATTGACCTTCCAGGCATTTGGTGCATGTGAGCCTACATGCAACATACATAAAAGGCAATCACAGTGAAACATGCATTGCATGTGCCATGTACTGCGTACAGTTGCAGCCGTGGCAGGAGTATGTCAGCATCCAACCTGGACATTGTTGACGCACAGGCATATGGGTAAGTCACAGAAGGGCCAGTTAGTGCTCAGTCCGGTCCTACCCCCAGCAATCTATCCCAGGTACCCAAACCCTGTACACACAGCATGTTCAGCAGTGGCTGTCAAAGGGTGCAGCAGGCCCGCTAGTTCACAGCAGCAGACGCTTTTTTCAGACACACAGACATTCATTGAGTGATGCACTGTCAAGCCACATGCATGTAATGACTCACCTTGTATCCCATACCTTGCAGGTGATTCTGGTTATCCGCTACTGCTGTGGTTGATGACCCCTGTGAGAGACCCGCAGATGTAGCACGAAGTGGCTTACAATTGGGCCTACAATCATACACACATGCAAATACCAGGGCAACTATTGAACGCACAGAACCGAAGTCTACACCGGTCAGGGGTGGCACTCATGTACAGGTCAGAGAAGGTAGGGAAGATAGTCCTGGCCTGTGCGATGTTGCCCAAATATTCATCTGTGCCAACATACTCCTGCCCCTTGATATGGACATGCCACCAAATGATGCAGAGGCGGAGGCAGCTCCAGCTATGCAATGGCACCTTCATATGGATGTCAGGGATGGGTGTGTTGCCTGCCACAAAATAATTGACGACTTCTTTTGACAACCCATCCACTGCACACGACCCATGCCCCTCACTGCATTTGGCATGCGCACCAATAAAGCACACCACACCAATAAGGAGTGTCCAGTCATTGATTTTTGTGCATAACAAGAAGTGTGTATTAGTTTGAAGAATGTGAAATCAATGGCCCCCATCCCCAAACACTCCCTCCTCAAACACTCCATCCCCAAACACACCCGTCCCAAACACTTCCTCCACAAACACACCCTCCCCAAATGCCCCCACAATTCAAATAGTGTAAGTAATTCTGTGGGTCGCAAACACTTTCTAGGCTTCTTGATGTCATGGGCCTTGCCTTTTGTGGGAGACCCTGAAAGTCGCTGGAAGCAGCACCTTGGCCTGCCCTGGCGTGAAGATGCTGGGGTGGTTATGGTGGAGTTAGGGTCTTATCCCTGGACTGGGGCAGCCTGCAGGTTGAGGGTGAGGGACTCTGCGAGAGCTGAAATGCCCTTGATACCCTCCCAGACCATCTATGCTAGCACAACCAGGGTGGAGGTCCTGCGGCCGAGAGCATTGGCACAGCACCAGCTGCTGTCCTGCACACATTCCTCACAAAAGTGATGGGTGGAAGGTTTCGAATGAATCTAAACCACTGGCAATTACTCTGGGCAACCTTCCACACCACCGTTTTTTAGCCTGGCTGGACCATTGCAAAATGGGACCAGCCATGTGCAAATCAGTCAACAGCTGCCGCCACCGAAGGTAGCAGCCCAGCCCGAACTGCTAGGCCAGGTCCCCTCTGCACAGAAAACCAAGCAACCCCAGACATGTTTCGGCCTTGTTGGACCTCCTCAGTGAGGTGCAGCCTGGTTCCCTGTGGCGCAGCAAGCAAGGGACCCACGTCTGGGCATACCCTCTCTCACAAGGAGAAACAAACTGACCACAAAAGTGATGGGTGGAAGGTTTCGAATGAATCTAAACCACTGGCAATTGCTCTGGGCAACCTTCCACACCACCGTTTTTTAGCCCGTCTGCGCCATTGCAAAAGGGATCAGCCATGTGCAAATCAGTCAGCAGCTGCCGCCACCGAAAGGTCGCAGCCTAGCCCGAACTGCTAGGCCAGGATCCCTCTGCACAGAAAACCAAGCAACCCCAGGCATGTTTCGGCCTTGTTGGACCTCCTCAGTGAGGTGCAGCCTGGTTCCCTGTGCGCAGCGAGCAAGGGACCCACGTCTGGGCATACCCTCTCTCACAAGGAGAAACAAACTGACCACAAAAGTGATGGGTGGAAGGTTTCGAATGAATCTAAACCACTGGCAATTGCTCTGGGCAACCTTCCACACCACCGTTTTTTAGCCCGTCTGCGCCATTGCAAAAGGGGACCAGCAATGTGCAAATCAGTCAGCATCTGCCGCCACTGAAGGTAGCAGCCCAGCCCGAACTGCTCGGCCAGGTCCCCTCTGCACAGAAAACCAAGCAACCCCAGACATGTTTCGGCCTTGTTGGACCTCCACAGTGAGGTGCAGTCTGGTTCCCTGTGGCGCAGCGAGCAAGGGACCCACGTCTGGGCATACCCTCTCTCACAAGGAGAAACAAACTGACCACACAAGTGATGGGTGGAAGGTTTCAAATGAATCTAAACCAATGGCAATTGCTCTGGACAACCTTCCACACCACCGTTTTTTAGCCCGTCTGCCCCATTGCAAAAGGGGACCAGCCATGTGCAAATCAGTCAGCAGCTGCCGCCACCGAAGGTAGCAGCTCAGCCCGAACTGCTAGGCCAGGTCCCCTCTGCACAGAAAACCAAGCAACCCCAGACATGTTTCGGCCTTGTTGGACCTCCTCAGTGAGGTGCAGCCTGGTTCCCTGTGGTGCAGAGGGGACCTGGCCTAGCAGTTCGGACTGGGCTGCTGCCTTCGGGGGCGGCAGCTGCTGACTGATTTGCACATGGCTTGTCCCCTTTTGCAATGGCGCAGACGGGCTAAAAAATGGTGGTGTGGAAGGTTGCCAGAGCAATTGCCAGTGGTTTAGATTCATTCGAAACCTTCCATCCATCACTTTTGTGGTCAGTTTGTTTCTCCTTGTGAGAGAGGGTATGCCCAGACGTGGGTCCCTTGCTCGCTGCGACACAGGGAAACAGGCTGCACCTCACTGAGGAGGTCCAACAAGGCCGAAACATTTCTCGGGTTGCTTGGTTTTCTGTGCAGAGGGGACCTGGCCTAGCAGTTCGGGCTGGGCTGCTACCTTCGGTGGTGGCAGCTGCTGACTGATTCGCACATGGCTGGTCCCCTTTTGTAATGGAGCAGATGGGCTAAAAAACGGTGGTGTGGAAGGTTGGCCAGAGCAATTGCCAGTGGTTTAGATTCATTCAAAACCTTCCACCCATCACTTTTGTGGTCAGTTTGTTTCTCCTTGTGAAAGAGGGTATGCCCAGACCTGGGTCCCTTTCTCGCTGTGCCACAGGGAACTAGGCTGCACCTCACTGAGGAGGTCCAACAAGGCCGAAACATCTCTGGGGTTGCTTGGTTTTCTGTGCAGAGGGGACCTGGCCTAGCAGTTCGGGCTGGGCTGCTAACTTCGGTGGCGGCAGCTGCTGACTGATTTGCACATGGCTGGTCCCCTTTTGCAATGGCGCAGACGGGCTGAAAAACGGTGGTGTGGAAGGTTGCCCAGAGCAATTGCCAGTGGTTTAGATTCATTTGAAACCTTCCACCCATTTATTTATGTGGTCAGTTTGTTTCTCCTTGTGAGAGAGGGTATGCCCAGATGTGGGTCCCTTGCTCGCTGCGCCACAGGGAACCAGGCTGCACCTCACTGAGGAGGTCCCACAAGGCTGAAACATGTCTGGGGTTGCTTGGTTTTCTGTGCAGAGGGGACCTGGCCAGCAGTTCGGGCTGGGCTGCTACCTTCAGTGGCGGCAGCTGCTGACTGATTTGGACATGGCTGGTCCTCTTTTGCAATGGCACAGATGGGCTAAAAAACGGTGGTGTGGAAGGTTGCCCATAGCAATTGCCAGTGGTTTAGATTCATTTGAAACCTTCCACCCATTTATTTATGTGGTCAGTTTGTTTCTCCTTGTGAGAGAGGGTATGCCCAGATGTGGGTCCCTTGCTCGCTGCGCCACAGGGAACCAGGCTGCACCTCACTGAGGAGGTCCCACAAGGCTGAAACATGTCTGGGGTTGCTTGGTTTTCTGTGCAGAGGGGACCTGGCCAGCAGTTCGGGCTGGGCTGCTACCTTCGGTGGCGGCAGCTGCTGACTGATTTGGACATGGCTGGTCCTCTTTTGCAATGGCACAGATGGGCTAAAAAACGGTGGTGTGGAAGGTTGCCCATAGCAATTGCCAGTGGTTTAGATTCATTTGAAACCTTCCACCCATTTATTTATGTGGTCAGTTTGTTTCTCCTTGTGAGAGAGGGTATGCCCAGACGTGGGTCCCTTGCTCGCTGCGCCACAGGGAACCAGGCTGCACCTCACTGAGGAGGTCCAACAAGGCCGAAACATGTCTGGGGTTGCTTGGTTTTCTGTGCAGAGGGGACCTGGCCTAGCAGTTCTGGCTGGGCTGCTACCTTCGGTGGTGGCAGCTGCTGACTGATTCGCACATGGCTGGTCCTCTTTTGTAATGGCGCAGATGGGCTAAAAAACGGTGGTGTGGAAGGTTGGCCAGAGCAATTGCCAGTGGTTTAGATTCATTCAAAACCTTCCACCCATCACTTTTGTGGTCATTTTGTTTCTACTTGTGAAAGAGGGTATGCCCAGACCTGGGTCCCTTTCTCGCTGTGCCACAGGGAACTAGGCTGCACCTCACTGAGGAGGTCCAACAAGGCCGAAACATGTCTGGGGTTGCTTGGTTTTCTGTGCAGAGGGGACCTGGCCTAGCAGTTCGGGCTGGGCTGCTAACTTCGGTGGCGGCAGCTGCTGACTGATTTGCACATGGCTGGTCCCCTTTTGCAATGGCGCAGACGGGCTAAAAAACGGTGGTGTGGAAGGTTGCCCAGAGCAATTGCCAGTGGTTAAGATTCATTTGAAACCTTCCACCCATTTATTTATGTGGTCAGTTTGTTTCTCCTTGTGAGAGAGGGTATGCCCAGATGTGGGTCCCTTGCTCGCTGCGCCACAGGGAACCAGGCTGCACCTCACTGAAGAGGTCCCACAAGGCTGAAACATGTCTGGGGTTGCTTGGTTTTCTGTGCAGAGGGGACCTGGCCAGCAGTTCGGGCTGGGCTGCTACCTTCGGTGGCGGCAGCTGCTGACTGATTTGGACATGGCTTGTCCTCTTTTGCAATGGCACAGATGGGCTAAAAAACGGTGGTGTGGAAGGTTGCCCATAGCAATTGCCAGTGATTTAGATTCATTTGAAACCTTCCACCCATTTATTTATGTGGTCAGTTTGTTTCTCCTTGTGAGAGAGGGTATGCCCAGACGTGGGTCCCTTGCTCGCTGCGCCACAGGGAACCAGGCTGCACCTCACTGAGGAGGTCCAACAAGGCTGAAACATGTCTGGGGTTGCTTGGTTTTCTGTGCAGAGGGGACCTGGCCAGCAGTTCGGGCTGGGCTGCTACCTTCGGTGGCGGCAGCTGCTGACTGATTTGCACATGGCTGGTCCTCTTTTGCAATGGCACAGACGGGCTAAAAAATGGTGGTGTGGAAGGTTGCCCATAGCAATTGCCAGTAGTTTAGATTAATTCGAAACCTTCCACCCATCACTTTTGTGGTCAGTTTGTTTCTCCTTGTGAGAGAGGGTATGCCCAGACGTGGGTCCCTTGCTCGCTGCGCCACAGGGAACCAGGCTGCACCTCACTGTGGAGGTCCAACAAGGCCGAAACATGTCTGGGGTTGCTTGGTTTTCTGTGCAGAGGGGACCTGGCCTAGCAGTTCGGGCTGGGCTGCTACCTTCGGTGGCGGCAGCTGCTGACTGATTTGCACATGGCTGGTCCCCTTTTGCAATGGCGCAGAAAAGCTAAAAAACGGTGGTGTGGAAGGTTGCCCAGAGCAATTGCCAGTGGTTTAGATTCATTCGAAACCTTCCACCCATCACTTTTGTGGTCAGTCTCACCCATTCCATACGGGACTCCTGTAGCAGCTGCCTGACCAGGTCAGCCATATTTTCATGCCTCTGTTCTATTCTGTGGATGCGTGCATCCATGTATTGTATGTTTTCCAATGGTGGTGGTGGGCTATGTAGGTCAGAGGGGCTGAAGGCTGGCGAATGGTTTGGCGTGCGGTCCGGGGAGCCGTCCGGGTTGTGATGGTGGCTGGTGTTGGGTGGGCACTGGCTCTGTTGGCGGGCCAGAGGGCTGCGCTACAGGGGCTTGTGGCTGAGCCACAGTAAAAGTTGTCTGCACTGTTGCGGCAGGTGGTTGGGCCACAGTGACAGTTGGCTGCACTGCCGGGGCAGGCTGCTGGGCCACAGTGACAGTTGGCTGCACTTTCGGGGAAGGTGGGTGGGACACAAGGCCCAAGAGCTGCACTGCTGGGGCTGGGGTCGGCTGTGCTGTGGTGCCACTGTGTGTGGTCCTCTTCTTTTTCATGTCTGGCTGGGATGTTGCAGGTCCAGCATGGTCGCTGTCAGAGGATGTGCCTGTCAGGATGAGGTGGGCGTGCAGTTATTCTCCTCAACAGACCTGCAATGCACAGATATGTCATTGTGTTTAATTCTACTTGTACATGGTGCCTAGTTGTCAGGACTCTATGATGCATACGTGCATGTGTGTGTGGTATGGATGCACATTGGTCAGGGTGCTGCCATGCTAACTTGTTCTGGTGTGTGCTTCATGTATATGCTACTTCACATGTTGTCACTTTGAATTTTGGGTGCAATGCTTGTGTACCCCTGGACTACGTCCCTGTGCATGGCACATTTCATGTAGCAGTTGTGTTTCGGTGTCATGCACTTGGGCCTGACTCCATGATGTGCGTGGTGCATTTCACAGTCAACTCAATTTTTGTGTTATGATGTGGCTCATTGTACTCACTGCCTTATGCTTGCATCCCAGCACTGGCCTTTTCTGCTCCTACTCACTCAATCTCTTTCATGTGCAACACTGTGCTGCATGTCTCTTCCCAGGACTTGAGTTTAATTGGGGAGGCAGTCCCACCACCTGTTGCAAGGCATTCTCTCCGGTGGGCAGAGAGCTAGTTCCTTAATCTGAGGCGGATGTCGTCCCAGCTTTTATGGAAGGCTCTAGTGGTGCGGGGGACAGGGCCCACTGCTGAGACCTTCTGGGCCACCTGCTTCCATATTACTGACTTTCGTTGTTGGCTGATTCACCAGCTGTCAGTGGCAAAAAGTTAATCTGCATTGCCCACAATTGTTTCTGACGGACCTCAGGGACATCAGGGACACTTGCCTTGACTGATCCCTGACATTTTGCCAGTCTTTCAGTGAGTGTATGGATACAGGAAGTGGGTTATTTTAGATGGATTGAGTTTTTCAAAATGGCCACTGGTGTGTTTCCAGTTCCTGTAATGATGATATTTCCAGTCCCGGTGTTTCCGCTTCCGGTGTTACCGTCATCGGGCAGACCGTTGCCTTTGTTTGTATTTGTATTTATTTGGTTTATATAGCGCTTTACACCAAAGCGCTGCACATTTTACCAACAGGATACATAAAACAATTAACTTTATAACAGTAACAGTAGAAGCAATTTACAGTTAAGAATCAGACCAACAAAACAATAAGTAGAGCAATTAACTGGAGGGGAGAAGGAGAGTAGTGCAGTAGAACTGAGAGGGAGAGGGAAGGGAGGGAAAGAGGAGGAGGAGGGAAACAGAAGGGGTGAAGGGTGAGAACGGGGGTCCAGAGGGGAGGGAGATGATCAAGGAGATAAGGCAAGGTGGGAGGGGAGAAGGAAGAGAGGGAGGGGTTTCATGGCAGGGAATGGAGAAGGAGAGATTTGAGGGAAGTTCGGAATGAGGAAAAGGTAGAAATAGAGCGGAGTGAGAGAGGCAAAGAGTTCCAGTGTAGGGGGGCTAGGAGATGGAAGGAGCGGAAACAGGATGTGGCACAAGGGGAAGGAGGAACAGTGAGAAGGAAGTGGTCAGCAGAGCGAAGGGAGCGGGAGGGAGTGTAGAAGGAGAGGAGGGAGGAGAGATAAGGGGGAGCAAGACCGTGAATAGATTTAAAGACTAGGCAGAGAAATTGAAATTTAAGTTGGGAGTGAAAGGGAAGCCAGGCAAGGGAGGAAAGTTTGCATTATTTTCCTGCCGGAATCATTGTTAACGGCATATTTTGTGACGGAAACACTGGCTTTTCTCCCTTTTGCCAGTGTTTCCGTCATGCCGTTATCACTGATACCAGCAAGGCGGGTTGCGCGCTCCCTCAGGGTTGGAATGTGCCAGTGATTCCGTCATTGCAGTTTCCAGAGATGGTGCTACCGTAATGACGGAATCACAGGCAACTTTGCCCCTGACTCATAATGAGAGCCACAGTGTTTTTTGCAAGCAGTTAGAACAATTGATGATAGCACATGGCCTGCCGCCAGTGGCCAATGTGACTTATATACACCACGTTAATCTACGTACTCATCCCGATTCACCTCATCACACGTACATAATGTCTTAGTGAAATTTAAATTGTGGGGATTTCTATGCATTTTTTAAAAGTACCAGAAATCCCTGGCATTTACGTATGCATTTGGTGACATTGTTGTTTGACCATATGCTACATCATTTCCCGAACAATCTACAAATAATAAAGGACACTAAACCGTATTCTTTTGAGACAATATTATCAAGGAGTTTTCAAGAAATTGATGATCATCTTGGCACTATTCTTACAAACATAGATTGCTGTTTTAAAGTTATTATGGACAGCTATATGAAACTAATGGATACATGATACAGTATATTTACAGTTTGAAAATATATATGCGCATCGTGAAAGAGAAAATATTGGATGATAAAGATTGCAGGAATGCAATGTCTACCTGGTTGTTTTTTCAAAACAGACAGATCTCACTAATGTATCATAGTCAATTGACACAAAATACACAAAAGTAAAATAAAGATCTTTACATTACAGATGGGAGTTATTACACACTGCCACCATTAATAAAGACAGTAAAGGTTTTGGAAGATTATGGCATCCACAAAAAGGTCAGCTTTGCCTGGCCCTGATTGCCACATTACATTGTTTACGTTATTTTTCTGAAATATTTTCAGCAGACAAAACTACCTCGATTAAGAATAATTGAAGACATTCCACCAGAATGACAAGCACCCGAGTTTATAGTAAACTGTATGTAAAAGGGAAATAACTAGACAAATCACTGTGCTTGTATAAGAGAAATCCAATGGCCAGTGGTCCTTTAATTCAATGGGTGGTACAATTGTACCTGTATAAGAAAGGGAAGATTGTTTTAAAACCAGAAAATGATTGCTCAGTGTCTTTAATAGATGTATTGGAAACAACTCTGAGACTGAGGGACACCTTGGCTTGATACAACAACAAAAAAAACATATTTAACATGCCTTAGCTGGCTTCCCTAAGAGGGCATGCATAATAGAACAATATATGAGACTGTAACCCATTATCGGAAAATACAAATCTTTTGCAAAAGCACACCCTATGTCACCTACGTGTATCTAAGAGCAGAATGTAATGGTATAATAACTCTGACAGATGTATGTCGATAGTGTGCTTGTTAAAGATCTTAAATGACTGAACATGAATAACGATGCAATTTTGGGTCCATTCATCATGGTCAGAAGATTGCTATGTGCATAGTGAATACAAAAGTGAGACAGGGCTCCTACATTTATCAACAACTTCATTTTGGATGTTGATTTCTTCCTTAAAGATACTCAGGCCAAACATTACTCATTCTGTCATGCCATCCCTACTTTACACTGCAGATGTGTCTGTAATTCTATTATTTGATGTGTCTGTTATTGTATTTTTTTAATAGTGCATTTAAATAACGTTGTTAATATATTGTTGAATGTTGATTTAAATACTACATTTTCTTACATCCCTATGGCAACAACTGCAAGGTTCACAAAATATAAAAGATATGTGGACAGACACAAGGAGTTATTGGGCCTCATTAGGAGTGTGGCAGCCACTGAAACAACGGTGCCGGTAAGGGACCGGCACTGTATATTCCGGGCCGCCACATTACGAGGTCTGCAGCAGCTCCCGTTCTGGACGCCTGGCCAGACCAGTCAAGCAGAGCAGGACCCGCAAGCAGTCTAGGTTGCTAACAAAGGGCCCATCATTAAAAGGCCCGTTGTTAGCATCCTCCCCATTCCCATAGAGCCTTATGGGGGCTCAAATGGGAATGGGGACGTAGCGGGTCCGGGTCCCGCGAAAGGGAATTACTGGGCCCCCCAAGGTCAGAATGGCCCGGTAAATCCCCTTTTGCGGGACCGAGACCTGGACCCGAGTTTGGAGGTAGCCATGCCGCTAAAAACAGCATGGCTACCTCCAAACTTGTAATGAGGCCCATTTAGTGAGTATACATTGGCATTATTACCTGTGTGAACTGCAGAATGACAAATACATACGATAATGTGTTTCTGTTCACCCTTAGAAACACTTAAAACAATAACAAGCATGCAGATATTTCCAACTAACATCATGTGAACAAGCTCATACTCCTAAAAAATATAAGAGAGTTAACGTAGCATACTAAAATCATTATTCGGAATAATTGTTGTTAACTAGACTATGTAAACTAAATTATTTAATGAATATATTGGTATCTATTGTGCATTTCTAAGCATACATTGTTAGTGACGCTAGACCTCCTGGATCATGGAAAACATAGAAGCAGAAACACAACACACCGTATATAATTATTGGAAGATCCACAAGCTTATCAGAATAAAAGATAGGGAGTTTGATTTTTTTAGAACCTGTTTCATGTCCAAATGAGTGGTTTTCACTATTCTTTGGAATTATTCCACAAAAATGTTTGGTTATACTTTATTACCCATAGATACTGCTGTATATTCATTTTAGATTTCATTACAACATGACTACTGTATCCCATTTAATAAAAATATAATATTTCAACTTCACACCTAGGGTGAGATTCTACTGTGCAATGCATAAACATAGCACAGAACATCAAACTCACCTATGATATAATTTAAGGACATAAGTGTATGATATGGTTGTCCAATCATTTCTTTTTATTTTACCAAGACTAATCTTCTCTTTTTCTTTACTTTTATCTTTTATATTCCTTTTCTCTGATTGTATTAATCGTTTTATGCTGTTTTACATCATCATTTTACTTGAAATTGACGTTTTGTAATATGTTCTTTTAACACCATCATAGAATTAATCTCTGACACGTTTTTGAAATCAAGCATACTAATCATTACAATACATGTTTGTTGATGTACTGTGGTGCAACCAGTGGGGCTAGCAAAGCTATTATGAACTATAATCAGTTGTTCGCATCTTCAATAAGAGGTTGAGCTGCTGCATTCTAAATTTGCTGCAGACATTTTATGAACTCAACAGGACATTGAAGATAATTGGAATGGCTGTGAAATCGTTTTTACTGAATGGTGGAAGTAACCACATAACTTTGTTTATATGATGTAAGAAAATACCAATATCTTCTGTAGGATTTTCAAATGATAAAATCGTGTGCATAACACCAATTTTATTTTGGAAATGAAAGACAAAAAGTGGCCAGTGTAGCATGTTTGATCCATTAGTCGAGCATCAAATTGATGCTGTCACACAGCCTCAGTGCCCTGTTAGAATCAATAACTATTTTTTTATCAGAGGTGAGCTTTAGCCATTGCTGGACCGATCGCTTATCACTTGCCACAGGAAACGTGTGAACATGTTTTCCTGCTGGCATAGTATTGTTGTCCATATAAATAAGGATTTAGGTGTTATCTACATAAGAGCAAACTGGAGAAAAGGGAGGGATGCATTCTTGTAATGGATAATTATAGAGGTTAAAGAGAGCTGGATGCAATAAGGAGAACTTCCCCACACCTGGGGAAACACCAATAGATCTAACTGTAGGCTCTGCGCTTAAAAGGATCTTAAAAGTGGGCATACATTTGAAGTTGCTGGAGATAACTGGCTAGAACCCAACAGGATCTTCTGCTGAATGCCAGTACCACACTACCAAGGAGTGCTTCATTTAAAAATGTTCATGATAAAAAACGGATGCCGGTCCTGATGACTCCATTCAAGGTGCACAGAAGCATTTGGGTTTTTGTGCACAGAAGTTCACTTCTCATGGTGGTGGTTGTGATAGATTGTCACAATCTTTAGACATTGGTAATGGCTCAACAAGCGGCGTGGGGCTTATTGCTATTGCATCATTCCCCTCAATTAGAGTTCAATGTTCTGTTTATAATGAGAAAGGACCTGCCAGAGGAAATGAATCACCAATCCTGTTCATGAGGGGTGATTTCTTGTAATCATTTGATAATGATGCCAGCATCCTTATTATTCTAAAGCTGTCTGCTGCATTTGACAATGTAAGTCATGATATCCTCCTAAACCATCTAAAATGTGCTTTACTCCATGAGGGCTGTGTTTGAAAATATCATGTCTTCAATACAGAGATTAGTGAGTAAGGTTGTGTCCCTTCCTCACTAAGCCTACTGCTAAGACACTCAAGCAACAGTCTTCCATCCAGGATTTGAAAACCTATATTAAGCCTATTGTGTTCCTCATTGCATCCATCTCCTACGCAGACAGCACACCAATCGTGTTCAGGTTGAGAGGTGCTGTGCCAGACCACCTTCTCATTTGCCTTTCAAACATCCATAACTAGATGGGCCTAAATTCCTCCAAAAGAGAGATAAATTCAAGAGCTCAATACTTAAGTACATACTTCCTCCCAGGGAGCCGGCAGCTGAAGCCGATCCCCACCAAGGACCACACTAAGGGTTGCATTCCCTCCCTGTCGGCCTCCCTGTTGAAATCAATTTCTCTTCACTCTTCAGCTGTTCACCATCGTGTGCGCCTGGGTTCACTGAGCAGAAGTGCAACATGTCATTCTGTGCCAGAGATATAGGTAAGGCATGATTCACCTTACCTTCCTATATCTGATTCGAAGGAGCAGCGATCCCCTCAGAACATGCTCGAGGCATTTGCAGTCATTCCGACATGCACCGGGAAAACCTCTTTGTCCAGCCTGGCACCAACTGGTATTGGCCCATGAGCACCTTTAAACTACTTGCTCCTAGGGGGCCGGCCCCCAGCCAGGACCACGCTAAGGGCCGTGTTCCCTCCCTGTCAGGGACGGAAAGTCCCTGAAGCTGTTCTATGCACCAGTACTATATAGTGTCTGTCATCTGACTTACTGATTTCAACTAGTATTGACTGTGCTCTGAATTTGATCTTTCTCCAAAGCGATGTGGCGTCAACCTACTAGTTTTACTATTATAATCTGAGTGATACATGTACTGTCTGCTCCTGACTCCCGATCATCAACAGTCTGGGCCAAATTGCTTACTGTCTAATCACTTGTTTTTAAGGATTGCAACCCTGAGTAAGCCATTGTATTGCGCCCAGGCGCCCTCATGCATGCTGCTCATTTAGCCAACTCAATTCTTCACTGTCCACGCTTCTGACCTTATTTATGACCCCATTCCCATTTGTTTGCTGGCCAACATCAGACGCATACCGAGACTACAACTGTTCTACATGAGGTGCACTCTCGACGTGGAGCTGCGCCACTGTTATCTTCCATTTCTCAGTCTGTGCTGTGCCGCACTTATCAGAGAAGCAACCTCTGTATTGGCAATGAATTTTCTTCTGCGTTACGATGCTCTAGCAATTCCACCACACCTGCAGTCGCCCCCATTCATGAAGCGTGGCTTCTGGGAGCGTGCACCCCTACCTAGTTTGTCTGTTATGGTTACCTGATCAACTGATGTAGCCCCGGTACCATAAGGCGTGCCTGTCCCAGAGCATGCACCTTTACCTATTTTGTCTGTTATGCTTACCTGCTCACTGATGTAGCCCCCTGTACCATGAAGCATGGCTTTTCAAGAGCATGCACCATTACCTATTTCTTCTGTTATGCTTAACTGCTCACCTGATGTACCCCGTACCATGGGTAGAGGCTTTCCCATTTTGTGCACCCATCTTAAAGTTGCATTTTACCTACCTGTACCGGCATATTGATGTAGCCACGTACCAGGCACTCCCCCCACCCCTTCACCTTGTACTTGTTACTGCACTTGCACAATCCAAATGTCACAAGGCCTAGTAGGACATTTTTTTGTTATTCTTCAACCCTGTTCCCCCTTCTCTTTTGTCTTGTTACGCATTGAAACACCATTTTCTGTAAAAGTGCATTATAAATACCCAATAAATGAATAAATAAATAACATGTCACACAACGTGAAATTGAGAAGAGCTATTGTATTTTCCAAACTCAATGGGCCTCATTACGAGTGTGCCGGTCCTGTAACAATGGCACTGTTGTTACCAGACCGGCATGCTCCGAGGTCTGCGAGCGGGTGCCTTTCAGCCCGACAGGTCTGACCTGGCGGGCAGAATGGCACCCGCTTGAAGACCTTGACGGATGCACTGGCACCATTCTCCCCTTTCAGATACCTGTGATCCTCTGGCTCCAACTCTCTGCTTTTCAAGCGCTTCCCTAAGCAGAGAGCGGGCGGCTGCTCCCTCTCCTCAGCCTCCCCCTTTCATTCCGTCTTGAGCTGGCTCTCCTGAAGTTCTGCAAACACCTCAAGACTTTGCTATTTTCCTCCTCCTTCCCTCTTTTCCTCCTGTGCTAAAACCCACAATAGCTTTGATTAGCGGCCCGTGCCCTTATATGTCCTTCTGGGTCCTGGCATTCTGTCCGATCGCCTGCAGCATCCGCTCCACCCCTGCACTTGCCTTCGGGCACCACTCGGCCTCACAGGCCAGCACTTATTGTACGGGCTGGTGATCCCTCCTCCATCCACTACTGGTCATACTGGTCATGGCCTGGCATTTACCTGTTGCCTTCACAACTGACTCCTGCACTTACCTGTTGCCTTGCAACTACCTCTCTGTAACTTCACCTCCATGGATCCTCGAGCTCTTCCGCCTTTCCCCTGTCCCTTTTCTCTTTCTCTGCACTTGCACAATCCAAATGTTCACACGGCCTAGTAGGACCACTTTCTTTCCTGTATTTTTGCATATTCCATTGTCTTGCTGTTTTCCCTTGTTCCCTTCCCTTTGGCTGTGGGCACTTTGAAACACCATTTTCTTGATGTACAAGCACCTTACAAATGTCAAATAAAATAAAATAGATACTTGTATTAAATAGTTCAACACATCTTCTTCTTCTTGACAAGTAATCTTTCACAATTCTTCAGCATCAACAACAATGTTTTGTCAGGATGATTTCACCACAGTTCATTAAAGACATTAGCGGCCTTGCCACTTCCACTTCTCTACAACCTTCAACCACAATGCTGTACTTCAATGACTTTTTCATGGTCCACTAACCTGTCAGGACTACCACTAATAATTATTTTCCTGGTATACTCACCTGCCAGGACAAATCTCATAACACTACCACAAGTACTCTGTGGTAAGGCTTGCTTCAACCTTTTTAGCAATGTCTTTGTCTTTGTCTTTCAATGACATCAACATTCACAACTGCTTCTAAGAGGACACAATATACATTTGTGCTGTTTATTGCACTGTTTAATTGCCACATACAATGCAGGTTATTCTCCTCTATTCCTTGATACTTCCTACCAGGAGGGCTTCTTTCTTGCCACTCTTGACTTCCCACTTTCACATCAAGTAACTACTGATAATGTCCCATTATTAAACTTGCCCCTCTTTGGCTTATGCAATGTTTGTTGATGTCTTACACAACTATTATCTCTTGATCACTCTAAGAGTAATGGTTACAATCTTTCTGCAATTCTGTTCTTTTATTGTTTTGGCAATGCGCATTATATGATTGCTTAAATATTGCCCCCTCTTTATTTTGGCAATGGTTGTAATAAACATTCTTCAATATTTCACCCTTTTTACTTTGCAAATGCAAGCTCTTACCTAGTTACTTTATTTCACCCTCTTTGTCAGTATGATTTTCTTACATTTGTTCGATATTCAAAACAGTTATTAGTAGCCAGCAGCCGAATACAGAGTGTTCCGGATTACTTAACAAAGGCAAACTCTCCAGTTTCTTTACACGTGTCCACTCGATCCACTGCCACTACCCTTTCTGGTTTTTCTGCTGCTTTCTGCAAGATACACTGCTGTGGTTATTTTCCTGCAGCCCACACTGATTGCAAAGGGAGTGTTTCATGCTCCTTGTGCACCCTGATGCTCGTCAGCCACCGGAATAAGGCACGCAATGAGGAGAACCTCTCTCTCCAAAGGGAACGCCTGTAAAAACACTGCTTCCTGTTGTGCAACCTCCGCACTTCAGATTATTGATCTCGAAGACCATCTCAGGACCATCATCCATTTCAAAGAAACAGGTGGCTCTGGCGGGCTCTGTTTCTCTACTTATGCTGCTGCAACTGCAGCTGGCAACTTCTACTACTGCACCACCTTCTTGTTCTAATGGCCTGAACCTGAAGGGGCTTTTAATATTCAAAAGTCCCGCTCAGGTGTGGGTCATTAGAACCACTAGACTGCATGCTGCAGTTTTTGTGCCTCTGAGCCCCTCTTCTTCATCCTCGTACTTAGGAATTGTGGGACTTGAAGTCCCCAATGTTTTGTTTATGGTTTACATCAAAGGCCTCAATTTTACAATAGACCATCAAAACTGTAGGGTCTCTAGGGATGTTTTTTGGAGGGTTCTCTAAATTCGCCTGACCCGAGTCCCCTCTCATGTGATCCTCCCACAGAACACCTCCCCCAGGGTTTGAATCAGGAAGTGTCTGCATTTCCTCATAAGAAGGGTACCAGGCAAGGGTTCTTGGTGTAATCACCTCTGATTCATCACAGTACCTAGTGTTACAGTCATTCTCATGTGCCAGGGTGAAAAATAAGGAGAACAAGAGAAGCAGTCATTAGAGATCCACTTGGATCCCAAGAAGAACTGGCAAACACAGATAGATCAAAACACATCATGATTCTAATTAAATGATGAAGAGTGTGAACAAAGTGAGGTTTTGGGGGTGCTAGAGAGCCCGCAGCCAAAATAGACATGTTTCTCTAAGATCTGTTTGAGACCTGCCGTGAGGGGAGGCCGCCGTAGCACCCATCGTGAATGTCAGTACTTCCTCTGACATAGGAAACGTTCTTGAAAGGGTCACCAGCCCTTGCCCTGTGTTTGGGCTGCAGAGACGCCTGGCACCAGAGCAGCTGTGAGACATGTGTGAGCTGGGAGGGCTAGCTGGTGCTGAGAGAGGGACGGCATACTGGTGCTGGCTAGCAGTCCCTGAGACCACAAGCAGTAGGCACTGCTGAAGTGGTTGAAGACAATCCTGTGATGCGACCGGACCCTTCTTGGGTGCCAACTCAGAGGGGGCATGGAGGTGGAGAAGGAGAACTTCCGGCGGGACGAGAGGAGTGGCCTGCAGTGCCCAGGACAGGATCATGGCGGCAGGATTGCGGACACTTGAGGGAGCCCTAGAATTCTGTGGGCCCCCTTAGGAGGTATGGGAGCACAGGCAGTGGCAGCGTTGTGATGGTTGTGGCACCTCCCGTAGCCACGGGTTGTCCGTGAGGCCATGACCTTGCGAGAGCAGCTGGTGTGGGAGAACTGAGGAGGCCCGGCCTGGGGCTGCAGCACCAACCTTGGGAGGGCAGAAGAGCCTCGAGAGACCGGCTGGACCCGCTGCAGAGCAGCAGATACCGGGCCTGGCGCTGGACTGCGCTGCAGCTAGGGAGCTCAGAGTATATGAGCGCTTACCAGATCTCTTAACTGATGATAGCTTCCTCTGCAAAGTGACTAGCCTGCACACTGGCTGCAGCACAATGGGGGGTGCCAGGATTTGGCAGCACCCGGGCCACATACTGCAAGACAATACCTTTACCCATGAACAATTAGGAGGAAGGTGGCTGGCAGCGCTGCAGGGGAGAGGCGACCTCTCAGGGACCACATGAGGAGATACTGAGGAGTCTAAGCAACTTGTTGGTAAGACTGTGACCCAAGCGCAATGACAGGCAGCCGTCCCCACCAGAGCGGATATGTTCTGGAAGGAACTTTTAGGGCCGGGTGGGTAAACCATTTGGTGACGCCACAGGTGCAGCCACTTGTCTGAACGTGGAAAGAAGAAGAGGGGGGCTCTGGGTGAACTTTTACAGCAGCAGGGTCTGCACCCCAAAAATACATATATTCAGGCCCCGCCCTCAGGGTCCTGCCTGCGTTGGGTTGACACCGGACTTCAGGACTCCCACCGGGAGCAAACCACTGGGCAACAGTCACTTAACATGTAACCTAAAAGGGGTTGAGCAGGGCCTACCCTGCAGTTGGAGTCTGGGAGCCTAATTCAGGGGCGTGCCTCCCCAGGCTGGAAAATGTGGGCACTGTACCTTCCATTGGCAGAGCACTGCAAGGTGACATAAAGGGAGATATATGGCCAAGGGGAACAAGCAGCTATCTCGCTTGACCTTTTCCCAGAAGGAAGGATTGAGCAAAGGGAACGAGAAGCTGCTTGCACCTCGAGATATCCCTGATAGGTCATCCCTCCCAGGCTACGATGAGCCACCCTTGAAGTCAAATGGGAATGCCATGGGAAAGTTGGGCACTGTTTTTTCAAATTGATTCACACCTCTTGGGATCGGTCAGTAGCTGGAGTACCACTCAAATGCACAGGCGGGCATGGCTGGGGCATTCAAACAGTCTCTGGGCTAATGGCGGTTTATAGAGTGATCAATTGGAATGTGCATGGACTTAAAAACCTGTGCAGGTCCTGCAACGTGATCCAATATTGCAAAAGACAGTGCCAAGGTGGTCAAACTCATCTGGTAGGCAGGGGGAGTGAGGGGGATGCCAGGGCTTGGGGCGACTGCAAACACTACACCTCCTACTCTTCAAACTCAGCCGGGGTTATGACTTTTGTGCACAAATCCCTGTGCTTCCACACCATGGAAACAGTAATCGACCCAAATGGGAGGTTCATGATTGTGTCAGTGTGCTGGGGCTCTACATTGGTTACATTTGTTAACATTTATGGCCCCAATGTGGACGACCCCGTCTTTTTTTAGTCCTTACTGGGTAGGTGCCATAAATTCCTAAACACTAGTATAGTGTGGCCTGGAGACGTTAATATCGTACTTAACCCGAGGAGAGATAGATCTGCCGGTGGTGAGCGTCTATGCACCAGGGCAGTGGAGTCTGTGCTGAGTGGCATGTGGGAGCTAGAGCTGGGTGAAGTGTGGAAGCTACTCCGACCGGAAGAGAGGGAGTAGTCAAGAGGGTCTATGCCTATGGCAGAGCTAGTGGGATATATTAAGGAGGCATCCCTCCCGGTGCTAAGTGGAGAGGCGCTAGAAGCACTTGCCACGCCCATTGTACTTGACGAGATCCTCTTAGCAGCGCATGCCCTGCTCTCCTTCAAAGCGCAGGGCACTGAAGGAATAACAGCTGAATTCTATAAGGAGTGGGGGTCCCGAGGTAGCTCAGCATCTGTTATCGGTATGGGAGGAGGGTATGAGGGTGGGAATGCTTCCCCCAATGATGTGGGAAGCAGTGATCATGTTGATTCTGAAACCGGAGAAGGACCCTTTGGAATGCTCCTCGTACCGCCCAATCTCTTTGTTGAACCTCGACACTAAAATCTTCGCAAAGGTGCTTGCAGATCGCCTGCTTCAGTATATTTTGAGCATCACCCATGTAGATCAGTCAGGTTTTATACCTGGACAGTTGACTTCATTAAACCAGCGTCAAATGTTTGTGATCTTTGTCCAGATTGACCTCAAGGCACAGGCCGTGGCGGCTCTGCTTGACATGGAAAAAGCATTTTACTCAGTCGAGTGGAGCTACCTATTCGAGGTGCTGCACCAAGTGGGGGCCCCTGAGTATTATTTATCAGTGGTGTGGCTGCTGTACGCCGGGGCGAACACCCAAATTGGGATTGGTGGCACATGATCTCGGGCCTATACCCTGGTTCAGGGGACAATGCAGGACTGCTGTCAGGATTCCCTCTACTCAAAGGACACGTCACGTCTTATCCCGGTCTTCAGGTCGCAACAGACAATGCCGGAGTATCAAGCACCATCGTACGACATCTATTGTTCCCCACTTCTTACCAGGGCAGCAGAGCCAGCGGCTGTCATCCTTGGCCTCGCCTCCTCGCCTTTGTTACAATCGGCATACTACGTGGAGGTTGCCATGGCAACTATGGTGTCTGTTACGTGAGAGCATATGACGCATTCGGGGACGGGTAAAATAGATATTTAGCTTCCGGGTTGGTGTCGCTCAGTGCTTCTGATTTTTCGTGAATCCAGTTGCTACTTTTGTCTTGCCCTTATCATTAACCCTGTTTCCTTGTTCCTTCCTTGCCTCTTGCCTTGTACCTTGCCTCTTGAAAATGTTGTCCTTCCCACGATAATGAACTTGGACCACTACCCGACTTGACACCAGCCTTCTGATTTTGCCTCTGTCTACTCCAGCAAGTTGCCAGACCTGGACTGCTACTTGACCTGCTACTCGTCTACCGATTCTGCCGTTGTTCTACACTGCCTGGTTAACGAACCCGGAAAGAACCCCGACCTGCATTCTGCCTCACATCTTGTCCTGCCACTGCCCGCACGGAAACCGACCCAGGATTGGCATATCGACTTCTCTACTTCATTTACCGCTCCATTCAACGAATTCCTCTGTCATCCATCCCCTTGCGTGTATTGCCTTCTTATGGACTTCCACCCCTGGCGCTACTAGGTCGTAGGCCTCTGCGTTGTCCTAGGCATGCTTGTGCCGTTGGAACAGGTTACTCTGGCAATAAACACCATGGGACGGTGACTACAAGAGCATTAACATCAGACCCAGCAGTAAGTGTTCTGCCTTCATTACAGTCTCTCTTTTTCTCTGTATAATCTTACCATATTAAGCCCTTGTTTTCTCTGTCTCCTAGAGAGGAACCGCCTGTTCCTTTTCTCCTCTTTGGCCTAGTACAGATGGTCCTACAATCACTACTCCAGAATCAGGATTCCCCACAGCAGGTTAGCTAGAGTACTAGTGTCCGTATTTGGTTGATGGTATGTTCATAGCCTAACGGTCCTGTTTTTCTACATTATCTCGACAACGGCTGCTGCAATCCATTTCTGGCCGACGTTACCTGGTTCCCGCTGGTGTCCTTCATCTCTCGGCCATATTTGTCAGCTGCCCGCTGTCGCCCCAGATCTTTTCTGTAGCGATTGAGACAATGGTGGCGTGAAAATTCCATGGGGCCGTGGGCCTAGCCCTGGGTGGTACTAGGGAATTGGTATCGTTATATGCGGACGATGGAATTTTATACTTCAAAGACCACGCAACTAAGTCCGCTGTCACAGGACGTTGCAAGGTTCGGAAAGGCCTCGTGTCTCAGGAGACACTGGTCTAAATCCATCTTATTTCTATTGAAGGGGTTAGATCTTTGGTGGCCTAGCCTGAATACTCTAGTGTAAAGTAAAACTGTTCTTGTCAAAACTGATTTCCTTTCCTATTTCACCCGTTTTTATTAAAAACCGTTTGGGTAATTTCTGGCGGGAATTGAAAAACGTGCAAAGTTTCCAACGTGTCATTTTGCTGCAATCTGTTTTAAACTTTCCAGTCATTTCCGAACTGTATGCTTTTGGTAATCCATTCTTTGTGATTGTTAGTGACTTTGCATTGTTGCTTTAGTGAGGAATTATATTTGCTTCAAGGTTTTTAACACTCATTCATTATTTATTCGTCCATTTCCAAGTGTCATTTCATAACATTGCAAGGGGTTTAAAATCCGTTTCTCTTTCTTATTTGGGGAGGGAAGGTCAGATTTGGATTCTGTTTCCTGTTTCGTATTCCTGATTACCTGCTGCTTCTGTTTATCCACTCAGAGTAGAATTTTTGTGGGTTGAGGGAACATTGCATGGGGACATCCTAACTTGGGTGCTATCTTTCCTAAATAAACCAAAAAGTGCTCCTATTCTGCTGCGCTCTTTCTATGTTGCACTAGCGGGTTAAACCCAGTGCATTGCTCACATTTTCATTGTAATTATCATCCCATTGGTGATTGCTGCTCCATATTAAAAAGTGTATGATTTCTTTTGAATATTAAAATAAACAAATAAATATTGTATTTTACCAAGCAGCCTGTTTCATGGTCCATTGTGACCCGGAGTATTTGAAAAGGGTGTGTGATATGAGTGGTGTACCATCTCAATATTGAATCTATATAATGTAAAGAGATAAGCATTTCAGATTTCAGTTGTGCGCTGCATACTAGGCCGAGACCAAGGTGTGTGTCACCTAATTGAAATCCTTAAGAAATTAGGCTGCGGTTAAACTTCCAAACACTGAAGGATACAGGTGGGAGCAGACGTCTGTCACATATCTGGGGATGTGGGTTAGTAGGGATGCCAGAATGTTATTGCCGGATAGTCATGAGAGATACTTGCAAACCCGGAAGACGAAGGTGGAGAGGTGGTGCAGACTTCCCCTTTCGCTACTGGGCAGGATTGCGGTACCCAACATGGTAGTGGTCCCCAAACTGTTATACTCTTTTCAGAACATCCCGGTGTGGCCGGGGGTAGGATACTTTGCAGAAGTGAAGGCCCAGCTGCTTAAGCTACCTTGGAAAAGAGGGGGTGTTGGTGCTCCAGACGTAGAGTTATATTTCCTAGCAGTGCAGTTATATTTTGCATCCTTATTGATGCCTGGGGACCCATTGTGTCCTCATGTGCGCATAGAAAAATGCTCAGTGCGCCCGCTTTCTCTGCAGCGGGTATTGATCTCCAGAAGGGTGTCAGATAAATGTAAATGTGACCCCGTGGCAAACACGCTGCACGCATGGAATAGAGTCCTGAAGCAGTTATGGGTAGATGTCCCTTTTGACCCAGGCATACTATTGTGGAACATAGAGAATCTGGCACCAACATGCGATGAAGCTATAATTCAGGAATGGCGGGGCACGGGGATTAACTACATGGTGGACCTATACCTGAATAGGACATTTGTGACCCAAGAGCTATTTGTGGAAAAGATGAGAAGGGGTATTCAACACACGTTGCAGTATTTAAGGATGCAAGCAGCTTTTAAAGTTTTGTCCCCTTCGTTCCCAGACATTCCACTGGCTACTTCACTGTTGAAGTTCATTGTGGGCTCATCTTTGAGCAAATGAGTGGTCTCCACACTGTCCAGCACAACTCCCCTCAGGAAGCCCTAAAGTGTAAGCAGAAAGGGGAGGAAGATGTGGGGGCTCCCTTTACAGATAAGCAGTGGGCAATGCTCTGCAAGCATACACACAGTGGGGCATTCAGTACCCGGTTACAGTTGATCCAGTACAAAACGTTACACAGAGTGTACTTGCCTCCAGCCCGTATGCATTTGTTCAATAGAACTAGGGCGGCTAGCTGCCCGGAGTGTAATTCTGACTCTGACGACTTTCTCCTCATGATGTGGGCTTGCATTAGGCTGCAAACCGTTTGGGAAGGGGTGTCAGACGGTATTTCTGAAATGCTCGTGCAAACTATCCCCTGTGAATTGCTGTGTTGCATGTTTGACTGGCTCCCGGATGTCCCTAAACAGTACCGGAAATTGCTCACGACATGTATGATTGTTGCCAGTCGATGTATATTGATGAAATTGACTAGCTCATCTCACCTGGGGATAAGCACGTGGTTCAAAGATCTGGTCTGGCTCAGTGATACTGACAAATGAGTGAACACCTGAATATTTGACTACAGCATTTCCAGGTCACATAAGCCGTTTGGCACATGCCGTAGCTCACTTTGCAAACATCAGTTTCACCTGATGCTAACATTGCAGCACATGCTGTGTGTGAGCTTTGGTATTTTAGTACTAATGTGTAGCATTGAGGGTAAAGCAAGGGTGTGGTTGTAGCAGTAGGTATTGAAATTTAGGTGATTTTGCATGTAGGGGTTCTGCAGTCATTGACATATTAACATTACAGCATGTGCATGGACAGCATTGGTTGCTTAACACATCTGGCTAGTAAGGATTAGATTCAGTTAATAAAAGCAGAAAAATAAAATTAAAGGGTGAGCAGCCTGCTTTGCTCAGTATAACAAAATGACAGGCCTTGGAAATAAACACAGGTATTGGTCAGTCAGAAGCGAAGGAAGAAGGTGGCATGTTTCATTTTCTTCCGAGTACCAGGAAGTGATGGTCGAAGGTGCGTGCAATTTGCAAAAAGCCAGAGGGGCTGAGATGGATTCTAGAAGGCTCTAGAATATTCCTGAAGGCTCTGTCACATGTATGTGGGGAGTGACACAAGGGGCTGGAGCAAGGGCATTGACATTGGCAGAGAGGTGCATAGAAATGTGCAGAATCTATATGTCCTGGGCTGGTTTCTGAGAAAGGATATAATGGACTGTGAACTGAAAGGCTGGGCTTTTTGGCCAGGGACCATTTGCAAGACATTTTGCAGCCTTTTGCGTGAGCTTGTCGTGAGGCTTTGGGTAGAGCTCCTTGTTATTTATTTATTTATTTATTTATTCATATTTTTAAAGTTCACAACAGCCCGTGCTGAATGAGAAGATTGTTCTGGGCTTGTGTTGGGTGGAGACGTTAAAATGGGCCATTATTTAACACATTCTGATCAAATGTAAAGACCTGGGGCTGCATTTTATTGTATTTGGAAAATGATCTTTGATTGTGAGAGCCAGGCTGTTATTGCAGATGTTTTGTCTAAGCATGAAGGCATTTTGCCAACTCTCCCTGGGCCTTGGAAGCTGCTGTGAGCAGAGATGGTGCCCAGAGCAATGCCAGTGGTTAAGATTCATTCTAAACCTTCCAGCCATCACCTCTTTGTTTTTGCTTTGTCACCCGAGTGGGACGGGTATGCCCAGACGTGGGTCCCGTGCCTCCTGGGCCTAGAGACCCAAGCTACTCCTCATCGATGAGGCCCAACAAGGCCGAAACATGTTTGGGGATGCTTGTGGTCTCGTGCAGAAGGGATGTGACCTAGCAGTTCGAGCTGGACTGCCCCTTTTTGGGTGGGACCAAGCCTGATTTGCATATGATCTTTCCCCTTCTGTAATGGCTTGGCAGGTGAAGAGTGATGGTCTGGAGGGTGCTCAGAGCAATGTCAGTGGTTAAGATTCATTCTAAACCTTCCAGCCATCACTTCTTTGTTTTTGCTTTGTCACCCCGAGTGGGACGGGTATGCTCAGACGTGGGTCCCGTGCCTGCTGGGCCTAGATACCCAAGTTACCCCTCACTGATGAGGCCAAAGAAGGCCGAAACATGTTTGGGGAGGCTTGTGGTCTCGTGCAGAAGGGATGTGACCTAGCAGTTCGGGCTGAACTTCCCCTTTTGGGGTGGGATTAAGCCTGATTTGCATATGATCTTTCCCCTTCTGTAATGGCTTGGCAGGCGAAGAACGATGGTCTGGAGGGTGCCCAGAGCAATTCCAGTGGTTAAGATTCATTCTAAACCTTCCAGCCATCACCTCTTTGTTTTTGCGTGAGCAGAGATGGTACCTGTGTCCCCGAACCGCAGACAGGACAGCTCTAGCTGGGATCCTGATCCAGAAGGTGGGGTTGCTGTAACTGGTACTTAGAGAGGTACTTGAACTGCAAGCAGGTCAGAAGGGCTGGTTATACAAGGATCGCAAGTGTCTATTAATAGGGATGACAGAAACTGGAATTTCTTGCAAGGGGTGATTTGGCTAGGTCAAACTGACCTAAAAGGCAACTTCTTCTTTCTCCATGGTACCCGGAGACTAAGGAAGTTGTCTGAATCTAAATTGATGATGGGAATAATTCTGCTATGTAAGAGAGGCCATTATCTCTAACCTCAGACTAACTCAACTTTAGTTAAGTGGCAGGGGGTAATTGAGGGTTGTGGCTGTTTCTAAAATGCATTTGCTTTCATAAAACTTCTAAGGTGCTTGCCAGGGTGTGCCCTAATTTCTTCCCTCATCTACTAATACTAAACCGGGGAGAAATAGCAAAGGATGTTAATCCATGGTACACACATTATCAATGAGTGTTGATTACGTTTTATTAGAACCGAAAGAAAACTAGCAGTGTGAAATGGTATGTTCTGCGTTCTTTTCTCTAATAACATGCGTGGTTGAATTTATGTTTTGCTGGTAGATTTTTGAATATGACTATATTTTACTTTTATATAATCAATGCAAAGGGAATTAATGACCTTTACATTGTTGTTTGAGCTGAGAAATCTTTATATAACGTAGATTGAATTGTAAGCCTGCTTGCTAGTAATTGTGTGGCCTTGTCAATTCAAAATATACAGTGTGAATATTTTGAGTGTGTCTAGTGTGGTACTAAATCCTTTTCATGCATGACCAAAGAACCCACAATTTTATATATTGGTATTGACAGAAAGTGACAAAGGAATATTTCTTACATATTTTGGTGGAGATGCCGGGGACTAGTTTGGCTATGTTTATTAGTTAGGTGTATAGCTGCTGTAGTGTGTTGTAATGAAGGTACAATTTGAATTGTTTTGTGAACCAATTACTGCACATTAAATAGTTTCAGTGCACTGTGCGTTATGCAGGCAGACATGGCAGTAATTAAAGTATCAGACTTGGTTGATTACGCTGAAACATAATTCTTCGCTCTAGCTTGCTGGATGTCAGAATCTATTACTCTTTGGCGAGGGATGTGCCACATGCCGCGTGAACAGCATAGCAAGACTTTCACTGAGGCTATGCCAAGTCCCAGTCTGGGAACTCTGTCAGCTGATACATGCTTACCAAGGGATGGCCATTCTCCAATGGTGGAGGCTAGGCCTGTTTCTGTGGAGAATAGAGTGGTAATAAGTCCTTTTGATGCATAGCCAAAGGACCCACAATTCTCTATATCGGATTTGACAGAAAGTGATAAGGGAATATTTCTTACATTGCCACATCGCAATGCATATGGGGTTTCATGTCTTTACTCTTTTTTTGCCGCTCGCGCTACTTCTCAATCTCTGCAAAATGCTAAAAAAGAAACAAAACAATACTATGCTATCCCCAAACCCCAAACCTTCATGAATTATCCAAAATAGATAGCTATGTCTTGATTAAATTGCCAAAACAGGGGTTTTAAAGAAATGGGACAACAGGATATCGGTGCACTACTGGATACTTCAAATCAAGAAGTTTTGATTCATTCAAATCACCTTAATGTGGATATATATATTTTTTTTAATTGTTTCTGGTGCTCCAGGTAAAGCTCTCACTACTCAAAAATAACAGCCAAAGACCAAATACCACCAAAACCTCAGACAACACTGAGGTGAAACCCTAGTGACTCTAATCAAGGGGTTAGCCTCTTCATAAATGGTTCAAGACAAGAAAATAAAGATCTGCATGTATTGTTGCTAAAATTGTTTTCAATAACATTAAATACACAAATAGTTTAGCCAACTAGGCTAAAATTGTACTTTAACATTCAAAACTGACACATCAAAGAAAACTTTTGAGAATTGCTTCATTCAAAAAGAAAACAGTTCACAATGTTGGTAGGTTAATACAGAGCAGAGAAAAAAAACATATATATATATATATATTATGTTCCTACAAACATTAATCCTGCAGGGCAATCTCCTAACAGGGTTTGTAAATATAGTGAGTATATCACACAAATATAGTCAGTATATCACACTATGTATTTCGGGGTCCATAGACCCCTTCTTCAGGTGTCGATATTTACTGGCATTCCATTACTGTCAAAAAAGACAATACAGGATAATGACTAAAATGTCTTCCATAAGTTGAACAACTGTGCACACATCACAACATTGATCAACTTTAACTAACCTCATTGGACCAATTTGGTTCATCTCCTTTCAGTACCCACTGGATAAATGTTATCACTAGATGACTCCTAAGTCTGAAAAGAGTAACAAATGATGTCTGTAAAATATCTACGTGTACCTTAATTGAAAAAAAAGTAAGTCAAATCTGTGTTTTTTAAAAAATAAAGATACATGCCACATACTTGAATTCGATAAGTATATGGTCCATCTGATTGCATCCGTGAGGCGTAATCACTGGAGCAGCATTTAGTATATCGCAGGGCTGAAAAAAACATACATGTAACCATACTGAAGGAAAAGTTAAATAGGTAAAAAAAACTGTCACTGATCAAACAGTGGAGTTTTCTCCAAAACGTGGGCTTTCCCAGAGAGTTAACTGACCTTTTGTTAAATGCTTCTCGCTGCAGTGCGGGAACGGAATACGGCTGCTGATACAGCTTCTCATACTGCATCGCGGTTAGAATAATCTCTGTGTTAGTACACATGATCGGACTTACCTGGAGCACCAGAAACAATTTAAAAATTTAAAAATTTCAACATTAGAGTGATTTGAATGAATCACAACTTCTTGATTTGAAGTACCAGTAGTGCACCGATATCCTGTTTTTTCTTAATAGTGCTACTTTTTTGTGGTTGCACACTATTCTCAAAGAGGATCACAGAACCTTTTGGTAAAAATTGCCTTTGAGAATGTAATTTTCTAAAATTGAATCTTTAACAAGCAATAGAGCTGAAACATGGGGTTTTTCAGAGGAAGAAGCAACACGTAT
The DNA here is from genome assembly GCF_040938575.1 of Ambystoma mexicanum. Lineage (NCBI taxonomy): Eukaryota > Metazoa > Chordata > Amphibia > Caudata > Ambystomatidae > Ambystoma > Ambystoma mexicanum. The sequence goes on from NC_090941.1 coordinate 10,663,475, forward strand.
CCTCAATCTTATTACCACTATTGAGAAAGAAAGTACTAAAACTCCTAAAAATCCGGATGAGTTAATTAAACAATTAGAGAGGATTATTGAACATGAGATTAAACAGCGAGCATGCGAGCACGTTGGCCAAATACTATAAGTCCAAAAGGATCCCGAGAGGTCTATGAGTAGATTTAGAACCGACATTGTGCAGAGACAGCCCTGGTTTCATCAAAAAGTGCATTATAAGTGATTATAAGTCATTATAAGTGACCTTATCCTTATACTTCTTACTATCGAGGAATTATCTAAGTCATTAACTCAAATGAATGAAGAAATTGACAACATTAAATCTACATTGATGCAAATACATTAGAAGAAGTGAATTCTAAATTAGATCAGTTCAAATCTGAAATTGAATCTAAAAGAATTTGGAAATTTAGGAGGGATGCAATTGATTACAAACTTGACATTGTTTATTTGTGGAAGGAATATTACAACAAAAGAAATTCTCAACAAATTCCAACAAGACCAAGGAGAGGCTCAACTTCACAAACGTCATCTTCAGAAACTTCTAGTCCAGAGACTGAAGAAGAAGCTTGCCTTAGAAGTCAACAACCTCATCAAGATGGAGCGGGAGAAAGCGCCAGAAGCGTGGCAGGACCAAGTTCAGGGTTTTTTTAGACAAAAGAAAACCAGAAGATCCAAAAAGAAAAAAACCATTATGGCAAGTGAACCTTCAGCAAAGAAAAACATAGTAATTAATTAATATCTCAACTTATCAATTGAATTCATCTGAATTAAAGACATTCCAAAGGGCTTGTCCTTTGTTCCAAATTACACCAGTAGTCTCTTAAAAGAAAAAAAATGATTTATTTAGATTAACCATAAAAATGAGACTCAAATTATTTTTTGCCAGCACGGAGGGATCACAGGTGATGGACCCTCCGAGATATTTGGAGATTTCACCGAAGAGTTTATTTTATTTTCACCTCAAGTACAGAACCATATATTGGAAGTATTTCAGAAACAAACCTTAAGAGACCATAAGTCCATATCATTTAAAAGAAAGAGCTATAAGTGCAATTTTTCCAAACATGAAAAAGAAGTACTGACCAAATTATGGCAAAATGAAGACATAATATTGAAGCCAGCAGATAAGGTTGGAGCCCTGGTAATAATGGACCGAATCAAGTACAAAGCTGAAGTGGAACGTCAATTACGTGATCAAGATACTTACTTAGACGTTCTTTCTGACCCCACAGAAAGGGTGAGATCACTTATCAACACATTTTTGGATGAAGCAGAAGCCCATGATTGTTTCTCTGAAAAACAAAATCTTTTTTGAGTAAACGTCACCCTGTGATGCCAGTGCTATATATATTACATAAAGTTCATACAAGTTTATCTGATCCCCATGGAAGACCAATAATAGCAGCAACCGATAGTCTCCTTGAACCATTAGCGCAATAGATAGATAAAGCTATTCAACCACTGGTACAAAGAACAACGACATAGCTTAAAGATACTACAGATTTCTTGTTGAAGATCAAAGACCTTGATTTTGAGGAAACAACTGACATCATGTTTACCATGGATGTCTGCAGTTTGTACACAAACATTACACACAAAGCAGGTTTAGAAGCAATGGAGTGCCTGTTACTGACTTCTCAGGACTGCAGTGCCAATAATTTATGTATAAGAAGTCTTCTAAAAATTGTCCTGAATAATAACTTTTTTTGATTTGAAGACAGATACATTATACAAATATCAGGCACGTCCATGGGGGCCGCCACGGCACCAGGATATGCCAATACCTACATGGCATATTTTGAACAAACATTTGTATTGAACAAAGTAGAATAACAGGATCATTTGAGATGTTTCTTTTGATATATTGATGATGTTTTCGGGATATGGAGTGGATCCCATCAAAGCCTTTTGGAATTTTTTGCATACATGAATCAACTGGCACCAAGGATCCAATTTACAACTCAGGTCAATAGGAACCACATTCAGTTCCTGGATGTAGAGGTGTACATTAAAACAAATCATTTACACACTACAATATATAACAAACCTACTGATAGAAACAGTATTCTTTTGGCATCCAGTTTTCATCCAAGGTCTACTATACAAAGCATTCCTTATAGCCAACTTTTACACTATAGAATATTTATTTCAGAACCACTTGAGTTTGAAAGCCAATCAAAAAACCTTGAAGCAAAATTTGCAAAGAGAGGTTACTCGCAAGTACAGCTGTCCACAGCATTATCTAAAGCTTCAATAATTCCCAGAGCACAAACCTTGGAGCCATCCACAAGGGGAGACTCAGAACCATTGGTGTATGTGAACACTTACTCTGAACAGAGTTATAAAATCAAGAACAATATCAAAAGAAATTGGCAAATGCTTAAAATGGATCGTTTATTGGCTCAACTATTTGCAACTGAACCAACGTTTGCTTACTGGAAAAGTAAAAGCATTAAAGACTTTTTAGGAAAAGCAGAATATCAACAACCTTCATTACAACAAAACTTTTTTAAAGGCACATTACCATGTAGCAACTGTCAACATTGTCATAATGTGATTAGAGGGCCCAACATTAATCATCCTTAAACAGGCAAAACAATATCTTTGAAACACACAAGTACTTGTGATTCGAGTAATGTGATTTATGGCATTAGATGCCCTTGTGGTATATTCTATGTAGGTCTTACATCAAGGAAAGTGACAGTTAGGTGGACTGAACATAAAACCAACATCTGAGTTAGTTCAGTACATTTACCAGTGGCACATCATTTCAGTTTGTGGTTCTTGAACAAGTGAAATGCCCACAAAGAGGAGGTGATATAAAGCTGCTACTAAGACAGAAAGAAATAGAATGGATTGAGAGATTGGATGCTTTAGAGCCGAAAGGGATGAACAATGATTTTGATCTAACTTGTTACATTTGATTTGAATGTACACCATTTCAGACTATGATAATAGCATTTTCTACAATCATATGTGGTGTATTTTGTTGCATTACATTTTTGTGGTGATCCATGTTTGAGATGTAACTAGAAAAGGTATTTTCTCAATTTGAGGTAATACGTGTTTAATTAACATGTTTCAGAAATTGATTAACTTTATGTTATTTTCTTTTTAACATTCACAAAAGTGAACACCTGTGCACTATCAAGTATTACTCAGAGATCTGACAGAAATTACGTTCAACTACGCCTTGATATAGCTGATCATTAATCCTGATTTGGATACAAACATATGAGTGAGGAATCGGGCTGTTGTGCTCAATCATGAGTGGTATCTTAGTGATATGATTACCAGTCTGACGTAGGGTAAGCATGTGATGGCGTAGCTTTACACCAAAATTATTGAGTTTCATTTTTTTTACATTTTTCAGGATATATCATACCTATGATTAGCCTCCTTTCTTTAGGACAATATGAACAAATGTAACTGGCAAGATGACATTGTGTCAAGTGATGACGTGATCGGAGTCTGATCACGTGTACTAACATGGCAATTCTTCTAACCGTGATGCGGGATGGGAGGCAGTTAATGCAGCCGTGTTCCCGTTCCCGCACCGCGGCGAGAAGTAGTTAACAAAAGGTTTGTCAATTTGTTGAGGCTAATATACATTTAGCTAATGGGAGGCATGACATAGAGTCTAGCAATCACGTGATCGGAGTCCGATCACGTGAACCAACACGGAAGTGTATTTAACCGCAATGCGGGATGGGAGGCTGTATCACGCCGTGTTCCCGTTCCCGCACCGCGGCAAGAAGCATTTAACAAAAGGTCAGTTAAATCTCTGGGAAAGCCCACGTTTTGGAGAAAACTCCACTGTTTGATTAGTGACAGCTTTTTTTACCTATTTAACTTTCCTTCAATATGGTTACATTTATGTTTTTTTCAGCCCTGCGATATACTAAATGCTGCTCCAGTGATTATGCCTCACGGATGCAATCAGATGGACCATATACTTATTTAATTGAAGTATGTGGCATGTATCTTTTTTTAAAAAAAATCACTGATTTGACTTATATTTTTTCAATTAAGGTACACATAGATAGATAAAAAATGCCATTTGAAGGTTCAAAAACATGCAAATGCCATTAGGCTAGAGGTGGAGTGTGTGTGGTACGAGGACACCAAATTAAATGTAGGAGTTGGAGGGGGTCTAGGGTCTGAGTTTGCAACACAAAGCTTTTCTGGAGCCTTGGCTGTGGACAGAATACCTGTAAATAGTCGACATTGGAAAGCAAACTGTGTCACAGAAACAGTTTGTGTTGTGGGGGTATGGGAGAGGGCAGGAGAGATGAGGAGGCCATCACAGGAATGGGGGTACCTGCTATAGCTGTTGGGGCATGTGGTGAGGGCTTCGAAGAGCAGGAAAGCATTTTTTTGCTGTTTTCCCCTTTAGCCGTGGCTATAAAAGGGCTACAAATATCAGAGGTAATCTGTAGTTCTCTACCAACGGCAAAAGAAAGAAAAAAAGTTAAAGAAAAATGGATATTTTTATAACTACAGTGACGTCAGGGTGAAAAATAACCACCCCGTTAGGCATCTGTGGCTCCCATCCATGCAGTAATCAAGACTAACCCTGCTTAACTTCAAAGCGAGGGTGTGGCTGTACACTTTCTTGCATAACATAGTTCTGTAAGCATTGATATATTTGAATTATACTATGGTATGTGTACTTTTCAAGTTATCTTTATAAAGCAGTGCATTATTGAAAGCCAAATATGGGCATGAGGAGGGGAAATGATGAGAGGGCAAGTAAGTCATGAGTATTTGGCCAGGATATGGCAAGAGATTTTGCAATCCTGGCCACTGGTGCAGTTATTTCCCCCTTATTGTGGATGCTATCAGGACACAAGTAAATGACACATGTGGGTGGACAGAGTAACTTTTTATAAGAGGGCGGAGTCAACTCCTTGGATTTTTTGAGGTTGGCAAGGTTTCTGAAGTATTTGGCTATCAGGATTTTACTCAGGTTGTCCCTTTACCAGTGCAGACACTTACCCACAAGACCATAAACACGTTTCTCGTATTGGGATTATGTTTTCAAACTAATTATACATATATTCAAGGAAAAAAATTGAGTTGCAGGAACGTTAAGGTCAGCAATAGATTGGACCTCATTAAGTTTACTGGTCTGGAAATAATGGTGCCGATAAGCTTACCAGCACCGTTGTTTCCGGTCCGGCAAACTACGAGTCTACTGGCAGGTTGCCTTCCCATCCGCTAGGTCTGCCCTTGCGGGCGGAACGACACCTGCCTGCAGACTTTCACTGACACACCGGCACCGTCATTGACGGTACCAGTGTTTCAGTGGTGCCCACTCGCATTGAGTCCCAAGGACTCTAAGGGAATGGGGAACAACATAGTTACAGGCAGCTGACTTACTGGCAGCCGGGGTTGTAATACCGCAGTGTTACCGTCAAGCCAGGCAAAGCTACCGCCAGACTCGTAATGAGTGCCATTGTAACAAAACCTTTGAAATTCATGGAAAAAAATCAGCTAAAGCCATCTTAACTTTACGCCCCCTATTGTGCGGCCTATGACCACAATGATGACATCACAGATCACATCACTGATGACATCACTAATTACATTACAGCACTAACTCAGTGTGCATGGCCAAACATATTTTAACACATGAATGGGTACTAGTCATGGCCTTAAGTTATGGACATTGGTCACGACCTTCACCCATGTGCCCTGAATATTTTAAAACACTAACAGGCTACCAACCATAGATTTGAGCCTTTTCCAGTGGTCAGCTTTCAACCATGTCCACTGTATAATATATACCCTGATCAGGCACTAGTCATGGCCTTTAGCACAATACTGGCCAGTGGCCACAATCTTTGGCTGTGCCCACTATATATTGTAACAAAGAATGTTATAAATGCCATATAATATCATATCATATATATCATATCATATCATATCATATCATATAATATAAATGGGCCACTAGCCATTGCCTTTGACCTTAAGTAGTTTTTTCATTTTTTTGGCCATGTTTCAATGTATATTTTAAAATAACAAAATGCAATAAGCGATGGCCTTTTCGGCCGTGCCCTCTGTGTATTATACAACACTAACCAGCCAGTAACTATGGGCTCAGCCGTGTCCAATGTATATTATAGCAAAAGTGATGGCTGGAAGGTTAAGAATGAATCTTAACCACTGTCATTGCTCTGGGCAACCCTCCAGACCATCAGTCTTTGCCTGCCAAGCCATCACAGAAGGGGAAAGACCATATGCAAATCGGGCTTGGTCCCACCCCAAAAGGGGCAGTCCAGCCCGAACTGCTAGGCCACATCCCTTCTGCACGAGACCACAAGCATCCCCAAACATGTTTCAGTCTTGTTGGGCCTCATGAATGAGGAATAGCTTGGGTCTCTAGTCCCAGCCGGCACAGTACCCACGTCTGGGCATACCCGTCCCACTCGGGGTGACAAAGCAAAAACAAAGATGTGATGGCTGGAAGATTTAGAATGAATCTTAACCACTGTCATTGCTCTGGGCACCCCTCCAGACCATAGTTGTGACCTATCATTCCGGACTGGACTGCACCTTTTGGGGTGGGACCAAGCCTGATTTGCATATGGTCTTTCCTTTTCTGTAATGGCTTGGCAGGCGAAGAACAGGGAGTGGAGGGCATGTGGACCTATGTTTTACAGAGGAGCCATTACTTGAAGAGCACGTTCTTGAGCTCTTTCCTAAACTGTAGCAACAATGGGGTGAGTCTGATGTTGACAGGAGGAAGTTCCAGAGTCTTGAAGCATAAACAGAGAAGGCTGGTCTTCTCGTTCTTTCCTTCCTGCACCGCCGGAGTTCAAGTCTGCACATTTCCTTAATTCTGTTGGAGTGCAGTCCTCCGGAGATGCTGAGTTTCGCAGGTAGCGTGGGGACTTCAGGGTGACAGCCTTGTTGATGATGCAACAGGATTTGAAGATGAAATGGGCCAGCAGCATAAGCCAATGCAGTTAGAGCTGGGTTGGGGTGATGTGGTCGAATTTCCAGAGTCCTTTGAGTCGTGCTGCAGTATGCAGGACACATCTGAGTGGTGCCAGGGTAGTTGCTGGAAGGCCTTCCAAAAGGGTACGTTTGATAAGGCACCATATGTAACAGAAGTTCTGGTGCTTCAAGGTTATTTAAATTACAACACACCTAAAACAAGTAGATCTAGGTACAAGTCTGGTAACCTTTCACAGAGCCAAGAGAGGAAGACTCAACGTTGTCTGGAAATATCTAAATATGTTCCGGGGCAGAGGTTAGAGTAAACACGTGTTAGAGTGAGGCATAGGAGCCATGGGTGGGGAGGGAACAGTGTTTGGTTAGTGTGTGCAGACATATCTTAGCTTTTTCTGTTCATGGAGCCACTTTTTCGTATTAGTTTTTATCTCTTGTGGCTGTATTTTTATTTCTAGGGATTTAGATTTTTAAGGTCGTGCTTGCATCATAGTGTAATGTAAATGAGCTAGAATATCATGACTAATTAATTACTTTAAGAGAAAGCTAATATCAGGTTATTGCTGTTACTTGTGCCTTATTAAATCTTGAGAAGGTGAGAATTGCCTGCGTGCGCTGCTAAAAATCTTCTGAGCGGCACCAAGAAGGAAGCTGGGCAAGTGCACATGCACACAATGACACAGGTCCCAGGTGACATTTTAACCTTCCAATATATTAAATGCTCAAAAAACCCACATGTTGCTTCCGCCCTCTGAGAAAAAGTAACACTCTTCATCCACATGTGCCCTTTACATGTGCCCTAAAAAGCAGCCACAATTAAGGGAGAATAACTGCACCAGTGTCCAGGATTGCAAACTCTCTTGCCACATCGGGGGCAAATGCTCATGACTTACTTGCCCTCTCATCATTTCCCCTTCTCTCCTCAATGTCTGGCTTTCAACAATACTCTGCTTTAGAAAAAATAACTTGAAATTTGCACATATCATAATGTCACTCAAATATTTAAATCCTTATAGAATTATGTTAGCCAAAAAGTTTACAATGGTGGCATTATTCCCCCCATCTTGACTAGGAGTCTTCAAATACCAGAATGCAATTCAGCAAAAGGCAAACAAATTGTTTCTGAATACAAAACGTTTAAGGACTGACAGTAGCACGGTTAAAAGAAACAATGCAGATGCCATGTGTTATGGGATATTGAAAACTAAGGAAACACACAGCATTTGGGGCTGTGGCCTGTTTCCCATCCATGCATTAACCGGGACCAATCCTGCTTGGTTTCAAAGTTATAAAAGATTCAGCCCCCATTATGTCATGTTTCTCTAAGTGGTCTTGTAGGTATGGTTCATTTACTGGCAATATGCCTCAGGAGGCTGGCCCCTCCTCACTTTGAAGCTAAGCTTGGTCTGTCCTGGTTACTTCATGGATGGGAGACCTGGATGCCCATCGTGTCACTGGCCATGGCCTTTGGTCATGGGCAGTGATTTTTTACACCCAACATCACTATAGCTGTAAAAATATCTTTTAAAAAAAAACGTGTAACTAAGGGTACTGAAATACACATAACCATGGCTATCCGTAGTGCTATATAGCCACGAAGATCGGAAAAACGTCTGGAAACATAATGCTTTCAAGGACCTCACCAAGTTCCCTCTCATCTGTGCCGGCTCCCCCAACTCCCCAGATGGCCTGCTCACCTCCCCTGCCTTCTCCCTTTCCCCCACAACACATAATGTTTCTGTGACGCAGTTTGCTTTGAGATGTCAGCTATTCTAGGCTACAGAAAGCTTTGTGTTGCAAACTCCGTCCCTAGACCCCTTCCACTCCCAAAGTTCACTTGGTGCCCTCTAGCCACTGTTAAGGTTGTTCATAGGGCTCAGATCATTAGTACACAGACCATCTGTGGAGCCATAGATGAAATCTGGGATGTTTAATATACATAGGTACATTTGTATAGTTCCAGTTACTTGCATACATGTTACAAGTAGACAGGTAGACATCAATGGAAAGACCCACTGGCCATCCTCTCACATCCAGCTCAGGCAACCAACTGACATTCATGGAACACTCACACACAATGCTCACTCAGCATTCTCCTGAGCTGTCTAGCATGCATACACCAACATTCTATCAGCATGCACTCCTGGCCAGTGATACAGAACAAGTCTAACTCACATTACATCTCCCTTCCTATAAACAGTCATACACCATAACATCTCCCTTTCATACAGAAAGTCACACATGCCAGACCCAACCAAGCACCGCAGACACTCACACAGAATTCCTCTGCCACAACCAGTTACCTTCCATCCGGAGCTGCCACCCCCGGATACAGAGTCTGCCACACCTTGGCACAAACACCAAATGGGGAACACTCAAACACAAACTGCACACCGAGAGGTGGGGAAATGGGGTGGGGAGGGAATTACAGATTACCAAACAACGGCCTGAATGCAATGCGTCTCATCGATGCAGAGCCTAAGTGGGACATCCTGACCGCCAGAGTGCAACAAACTAACACTCAGGGAAGGTGGTGCTGCCCATAACAGGAAAAACAAACACAGAACGGGTACATAATCCACCAACTTCCACCCTCACATTCCAGACACAAAACAATTGTAATCAGCTCCCAAACATCACCCAAATCAGACAGTCCCAACAAGAGTATAAACCAACACTCAATCATCACTTCATACCATCTGTGCATTGTAACCGTCACCAAGCATCACCAAATAAACCATACACTGACACAACAGCCTATCTCTGCATGCACTAACAACACTCAAACATACAAAATTGGACATGCATGGACACATAACCCTCAAGCGTACACAACACACGCACACTACCACACAGCACACTCATCTTCCTGACAACATATAACAAATTAAACAAATGAGATGGCCCTGGTAGCACCGTAGGACTTGCAAAATAATAAGAACATTCAAACTTTTTAAAACTACAATCACAGAAGTGTGAAAAGCAAGTGAAATATTGTTTGCCAACATATGTACATGACGCCTAGATGGATCAAACCTTAATCCTTTTTCAAGTGCTCAGCTGGATGGTAGTCCATCCCTTTTCTTATTATGCACAATTAACTCCTTTGAAAAAGCAGTCCCAAAAACTGGATCCATTTTACTTTTTACTTTTTTTATGTTCATCTAAAGGACAGTCCAGGGTGTTTGCCCTAATCCACTGCTGCTGCTCGATCTCCTGAGGTAGTTAGGAAAACCTTGTCCTAACAACTGGATGTATACCCGTGCTATATAGATGCACCCTTGTGGCACCTGATACCACACACACAGGTGCGTATCCTCAATACAACATTAACCCTAATAGGATGTATACCTGTGCTATATAGATGCACCCTTGTGGCACCTGATACCACAACACACAGGTGCGTATCCTCAATACAACATTAACCCTAATAGTAAAATGAAACACATTTCATTTGCACCTGCATTACTTCAGCAGCACTAGCACCAACAAAACAATGAGGTTCTAGGTGTCAGGTGACAAACATATTTCAACCAAACATATCAGGTTGTTCATACGGCTCAGACCATTAGTACACAGACCAGCTGTGGAGCCATAGAAGTAATCCATGATACTTTATCATACATAGGTACATTTGTATAGTTCTAGTTACTTGCATGTATTGTACAAGGTAGGTTGTTAGGTATCAACGGACAGACTCCTCAATCATCCTCTTACATCCAACTCAGGCCCCCAACTGACATTCATGCAACACTCACACACAACACTCACTCAACATTCTCCTGAGCTGTTTATCATACATACAGCAACATCTATCAGCATGCATTCCTGACCAGTGGTACAGAACAAGACTAACTCACATTACAACAATCACCCCTGCCGCCCCCACCTACAAATGGCTTTTTTCCTATGTGTCATTTTCCTATATGCTCGGCTATAACCTCAACTATCTCTCTCATCGAGAGAAAAACAAGATGGCGGCTGTTACATTTCTAAAAACACCCCGTTTTGGGTAAATCCCGAGATATAGCTATCTATTTTTAAGAAGGGGACACTCCCTTATCCATCAAATATTGAAATAACTACTGCACGCAATAGCCCCAAACTAAGCATGAATCGTGAGTTAACACTGTGTGCCCAAGTTGTTTTGGACCTAGTCCAAATCCATCCAGCAGTTTAGGCTGTGCGCTTTGGCAAAAATGTACCTACTTTGTCTATGGGAAAATAAATGGGAAGCAGGTCGCAACTTTGGAAAAGCAATGTTTTGTCTTCCAAATACTTTTCTTATTTTTTAACATATCTTTATGAAACCCTGCAGTCTGGGGGCGTGGGGGAGGTGTTCAAATCTGTTACTCGAGTCAAAAGTTATTAACAATAGAATTTTAAGGGATTCCTATGCGAGTTCGACTCATCTTAACTGTAGGGCGGCTATCACCACCCTATAATATATATATTGCCCACAGTGACAGGCTACTATGGCTTTCAACCATGCACATTGGCATTTCTGAACACTAACCGACCAGTAGCTATGGCCTTTGGTGCTGGCTAGTGACCACAGCCTAAATTCGTTTTAAGGTAATCAAAGTTTTCATGAGCTAACTTAAAAATTATGTTATGTCTAAATCCATTATTAATGTAATCAGTTATATACAATGCAATTAGTGTTGTCAACCGTGATGGCATCGGTCATGTGATGTGTAATGTCATCAGAGTTCCCATACAAATGAATTTCATAGGTTTATAGTAGTGCAACTTAACCATAATGTCACTTTAACAAAGTTTTTTTTCACTGAATATAGCTATAGATAATGTAAATATTATAAATGTTTACTAAAACTCCCTTAGCTTACATACATATAACATTGAAAGTACTAAACTCCTTGCTACGCTATTAATTTTGATGCCCGTGGACCGTGCACATGTCCGCGGACGACGCAGTCACCATCAAGACTGCAAAAACTCAGGAGGTATCTTACATTATTGTATCATACAATAATAACACCAAACATGTTCAAAAAGCACCACATAAATACATTACAATCAATAATAAATTAAAAGTGCAAACTGTATATGCAACACACCAACCTTCCAATTACATAACATATGTAACATAATGCAATATACCAAAACAAAATAATTATGCCTCCAACAGAATGACCTCACACAAACTGCACAGCAAAAATCAGCAGCACACGTACACAGCAGTAACACACACAATTTAGCAACAAACTGGTGAGTAGACAACATTTATTTTATATATTTGTAAACTTTCTGTATTAGGTACAGTAAACATAATATATTAATTTCTTTTTACACAGAAATGTCTACTACTTTGGAATGGCAGGAAGAACATTTTCCTCGTGATGAAATAAGTGAAAACATTGATACCAATGGAGGACACTACACTTCTTTATATAAACAAATTATTACCCATTACTTTATGTGTACTTACCAAATTTTAATTTTTTAAACACACCACACAGACATTAAAAATAATACAGAAACAGACGTTAGAAAATCTATTAAAAGAATAGTGCACTCAGAAATATTATTTTCCCAAGTGTCCATGCCAAGTGGCATGTTCTTCTAAGCATATGTTGATCAATCATACAAACATTTCCTATGTACCTTACTGCAATTTTCCTCTTTTTTACACATGCGAAATCAGGCACCAGGGTGCGGCCATCTTGTGATAATCTTATTCGTTGCTGCATCGCCCAAGGTGGACTGCCCGGGCGGCACTAATTCATATGCCCCGCCCCTGAGGCTGACATCACCAAACCTAGTGATATTCTCCACCTATCTCTAGGACATTACTATACAGCGTAGTAAAAAGCACCCAATCATCACCTACGTGATAACGTTACTTGATGCAGAACCCAGAATATCAACACACATCATCTCACAACACAGCGCGTCCCAATTTTTAATATAAAACCATACTTTTAAAGGAAATAGCAACACTGTACAATTTGTAAAGTACTTTTATTTCACAATAAGCGCTCTGAGAACATCCGGTGATTGCCATATTCAAGCAAATAGGTAATTTTTTTCTTCGTTCTCGATCCACAAATGTTTATCGTAAGTCACGCTGTGTTCCTTTTGGGTATAAGAAAGCATTGGATGCACTGTGAATTGCAAGCCTTTGGCATGAACTTGGCGCTAGGCCACCGTAAACAATGTCAAGTTGCTCCTTATCGCTAGTATGGAGTACAAGCATATGGGCCCATGGCGATCATCCCAAAAAAGCACTGCCTCTGTATGAAATCCTACTCCTTTATTTCCCACTCCTTCACAAACTCATAAATGGCATGCTTCTCTGTACAATCTATGCCATTTACCCTGTAAAAATAGCAAAATATGTATATTTCTTCTACCTCCTAACATCCAATAACATAACATTAAAAATACAAGTGTGCTCTATACGTTTACTATTATACTCATTTGTAAAACATAGTCAACTAACATATTCAAAATAAAATATACAGGATGCACATAGGCAATGAAAGTGCATATGCATACTATGCTCAGTTCTAAGAAAACACTGCTACTACAAAAACAAACAAAAAAAATGTCTACATTAACAAAAGTGCTATAAAGACACATATTCACTAACTTCTTTCTTTTACAATTGCAGTGAAGACCACTCTCCTGAAAAGCTGCAGCGTCTGAAGTACGAACAACAACTTCAAAGAAACCTACTCTTTCCATACAAAAAAGTAATTACAATACTAACATAATGTTCTAAATGTTACTCAAACACACTAGCATTTTACTGTTGTACAACAAAGAAGTGTAGTAACCCTTTCCCATTAGATGTATTATTAGTGCTTCCCCATTGTTAGGGAGAATTATCTTCTAAGGCTAATTTCCCTTACCTATAGAGTCCCCCAGCAGCTTTGCCGGATTTGAAGGGTTTATTTTTTCTCCTGCTAAGAGAGAGACCCTTTTTTCCCACTCTTAGACAGATTGCTAGTGTGTGTTTTAGGCTATCCTGTGTGCTAATGGTTTATGGGGTTTTTCTCACCCTCATAGGAATCATCTTTTTACATGTGTGGTACACAGCACCCTCTGTGCCGTACCACAGGGGTGACGTAGCGACCCCCAAACATAGACTCCATACCCTGGGACTGACTACTGTCTCCCAAGGCAAATAAAGTCCCTATTGACTTTCCTAGTCAATTCTTATGAACAAAACCAGTACAACCCATCTTACTATGGAGGTACTGGTAAGGGTTAATAGTTTTTCCCTAGTGTTCATTTTCGAGGGGGTAGCGTACAGTCCCTCTCTCGAAAGTTTCTGGCTGGTGGCAGTGGTTACTACCATAAATATTCGTCCGCAAATATTTCCCTATGGTATTTTCCCATTGTTTGAGGCTACCACTTTTACTGACAGCCTCTAACATAGCGCTGGTTTATTTTTATACTAACTTAATCCAGTGTTTTTTTTTTGCCAGAACTTTAAAAATGTTTTGTTCTTGTGTCTTTCTCTGAAATCCTTACCCAGGTCGGGGATCCTTGGTTGGTCCTTTTGGCGGGCTTCTGCACAGAAGCCCTCCTCTCTGCATCACTGAGTCTGGGATAGACAGGATGTGTGGGAAGGGGAATAGGCACCCTGGACAGGGTTGCCTACCAACCTAAGTCACACTCTGCCCTGATAGGCTGGGGGGTTCTCCCGCCAGGAGAGCCACCCCACTGTGTGAGTGACAGCTAGGCTGTATGAATGGGGTCTTGCATAAAAGCAGGGTCCTGAGGACTGGAGGACAAGACGTTGCCACTGGAACTAAGAAACCGAAGAGGAGAGAAGCTGAAGACATCTGCAACGACTGAACCACCGGTGAAGCACTGCTGCAGATCCTCACCACTTTTCTCCAACGACTTTAGAAGATCTTCCTCAGCAATAGTCTTCTTCCCTTGAGCTGGTGGGGCCAACCAGTTCGTCAATCACCTTCCAGGACCTGCCTTGGTCGAATCGCCAATGCCCTGCACTCGGAGACCAGATAGCAAGGCACCCGTCCACCACGACCGCGATTTAAAGGAGCTTACCTTTTAATCCATTCCGGCATCGCCGCGGCTGGCTTCTTCCCTGGGGAGTGCAGTAACTCGAACCTTCCTCCACGACGAGAGCCTCTCTTCCTCTGTTGGACAACATGAACTGCAGGAACTGCCAGGAACCACTGCCACCACAGGAGTCGCTTCCACTTTTTCAGGTACATTGTTCCGCCAGGCCTCCCATTTCGAGGGGTATTGCTAAAGGTGATTGAAATCCTTTACCTACCTCTTGGGTTGGCTGCCCCTATCGACTAACATTATCTTTTACCTTCTGCACCCTCCTTTTGAATCGTTAAACCAAAGACTGGACTGCAGCTACTAGAACAGTTTGATCCTGGGCACATTGCCCTGTACCACTAACTCTGGCACAGGCCTATTGACATTGGCTAAACCTGTTACAACTGCATTCACTAGATTGCTTTTTATCCTCAATTGTGTTGGTGCACCAAAAACTCTTATAACCACCCTTTCTTCCCTCTTAAGTATTGCTGAAATGCCATTTTGTTCGGTTTTCACCTATGTATGACTATTGCTAAAGTGCTTCCTTGCCTAACTTGTTCACAATCCACTTGGGAAGTGTTGCTTGTGTGTTTAAGAGGTTAACTCTGTATAACTTGTCCTTTCCCTCCCTTTTGAGAAATTACTAGAGTGCCATTTTTGCTTGGTTGACCCTGTGCCATTTTGCTCAGTTTTCACTCTGGCTCAAACTTGTCTATAATTTAACTAGGGAGTTGTGTATACTTTTCTTGACTGTTTTAACCTACTTTGATAAATGTGATTTATGTGTTGAACTAGAAGTGTGTAAAATCAATATATATATTCTTTTTAATGCAAAGCTTTGTTCAGTTTTTCCTTGTACCATAGTACTGTAGTCCTAATGTGTAAACCCTGAATACTGCTCATCTTCCTCTTGAGATAAGTCTGACTGCTCAGCCACAGCTACCAACTAAATCTTTGTGGTACAGACTGATACCAAAGGGAATTTATTGCATATACCTGTAGTCTTAATCTGCTGTAGTTCTCCCCAAGGGAACTGCAGTGGATTCTGCCTAACACGGGTGTACAGCAGTGAGGATAAAAGTATTGGATTTACATTTTAGAGTGCTGCTAGTACCTTGCTTCAATTAACCACAAGGCTTAACAATCACTAAAAGTTCATTTTAAAAAGTCAAAGATGGAAAGATATAGCCAGGAGACCCTCCTTACAAATACTGCTGATTATTTAAGGGATCTGTGTAGACAGAAAGGTCTTCCTGTCAAAGGCAAGTAATCAGAAATGATTGAAAGATTGTTGGAAAAACAAACTCTGGAGAATGGGGCTGTAGTGCCTACCACTCCAGCAAATGTAGCAACCATTGAGGATAATAATGTTGATGATGTTATTGTTGAAGCAGATGAGGAAGAGGAGTATAGCAATGTCACCCTTTTGGTTCTCTGCCTGCTCAAAGGCCTCAACCTATGGCTACTGGACCATTGTCAGGTCCCACATTAAGTCCAGAATTTATCACTCTAGAAAACATGAGACTTGAACTTGAATTCAAAAGAATTAGTGCCCAAACTGAACAGAGACATCAAGAACTAAGGCTCAAAGAAATAGTGTGGTAATGGAGATGGGGGAGGTGGAAAGGATGGATTATGAATGTGTGAAGCTAGCTTTGATAGCTAGATTTGGGAAGACCCCTTCCCAGTACCTCAAGAGGTTTAGGACCCTCAAAAAGCATGATAATATCCCTTGGGCTACTTGGGTGAATGAGTGTTTGAAAAACTTAGAGGGATGGATTAAGGGTTACAGAGTGAAGACTTATGAAGGAATGATAAATCTTGTAATGTTGGAGTCTATCTATGATGCCTGCTCTCCTGAGCTCAGACAGTACTTGGCGGATTCAAAAGAACTAGATTCCAAGAAATTAGCTAAGGCTGCTGACTTGTGGGTTGCCAACAGGGCTACTCACAAGGATTCAGGGGTCACTCACAAAAAGGATGAGGGAAAGCAGCCTAAGAAAGACAACAAACAGAATTCAAATAATTCCAATTCCACAGAGGGCCACAAACAAAATTCTAAGGTTAAGCCACAAGCGGAACCTAATCAGGGTAGTGTACCTTCTGGTCCCAGACCAGAAGGAGGTCAGAACAAGCCACCCTTCATAAAGACATTTGGAAAATTTTATGTTTGTGGCTCAACTGACCATGTGAAAGGGGATCCCAGATGTAAGGGTAAACCTTCAGGGATCAACACGGTCTCCTTAGCCTTTACTCGAGATGAGGAAGTACCAATGACCAGTGGAAACTTTCAACTACTAGATGAAGACCCCAGTCGAGTCTCAGCTAGTGTATCTTTAGTATCCTTGGGGTTGTGGGAACAGCACAATTTAGATGTGTATAATTCTACCCCAAATAATACTAAAGAGTATTATAAGGACAGTGTCCTAGCGAGTGGTCAGGAGACCCCTGCCATTTGAGACTCTGGGTCCAGCATAACTGTGGTGGATGAATCTTTTTTCAAGGTAGAGGATGTTGCTAAGGCACCCAAATGCCTCACCAAGTTAGCTCGAGGGCCTGTGCAGATGCTTCCCCATTTACCAGCTCTCATCCAGTGCAATGAAATGACTGTCAGAATACCTGTTAGTATCCAATCTGAAGTACCTGGAAGGGTGTTCTTGGGCAATGATCTGAAAGATCTTGGAGTAGTATCCAGTACTCACAGACCTCCTAGTAAGAGATGACAGGAGCTCACCAGACCTGCAAGGGAGAGGACCTTGTCTCCTGAGGAGATGATAGAAAAATAAATCACTCCTACTCCACTGGAGTTACTAACTGCAATTTCAAAACAACCAGAAGCAAATGGGAAACCCAAGACTTCTAAGAAGAAATCAGCAGAAAGCACTCCAGTGCTGCCAACCAAGAGATCTCCTAGGTTGTCAAAAATCACGCCTGTGATTCCACCTCCAGCTAAGTCTGCGAGGGAGGTACCACCCTGTGTGGTTGAACTAGAGCCTGAGGTTTCAGATCTAGTAGAAGGCCAGGATCTTATTGGAGATCTGGACCCTTTTGACCATCCTGAGCTGCTGTCTTTACTGGCAGAAGGTGGCCCCAACAGGGCAGACTTCAGTAGGGGACCAAGAGAATATCTAACTCTGGAAGGTCTTTGCCACCAGACAGCTTCTCAGCTTGAAGGGGAAGAGCCTGGGAAGTATAAGTTACACTGGGAAGATGGCCTCTTCTATAGTGAACTGACTGAGTCAAACCCTGGAGACTACAAAAGACTTGTAGTGCCCCAAGAGAACAGACTCCAATTCTTGCAACTAGCCCATGAGATACCTTTGGCTGGTCACTGAGTTTTAAGAAGACCAAGGAAAGGCTATCTCTGTACTTTTATTGGCCTAAAATGGGGGCTGAGGTAGATAAATATTGCAAGAGTTGCCACACCTGCCAAACTTCTGGTAAGAGTGGTCCAAGAACGTGGCACCTTTAGTGCCACTCCCTGTGGTGGGAGTGTGGGAATCAACATTGTCAGACCTCTTGACCCTCCACCTCTTCAGGCAACAGGTTCACCCTTGTACTAGACCATGCTACTAGGTACCCTGAAGCAATTCCTATGAGAACTGTTACAGCTCAGGCTGTGGCTAAGGCTCTCCTTGGTATTTTTACCAGGGTTGGGTTTCCTAAGGAGGTAATATCTGACAGGGGGTCAAATTTTATGTCCCGCTACATGAAGGCCATGTGGAAAAACTGTGAAGTTACCTACAAGTTCTCAACCGCCTACCACCTTCAGACAAATGGATGGGTAGAAAGGTTTAACAGAACCATGAAGAGCATGAAAGGTACTTTAGAAGACCCCTCTTATGAAAAAGTGGGACCTTCTACTGCCATGCCTTCTCTTTGCATATAGAGAAGTCCCTAAGGAGGGAGTGGGTTACAGTCCCTTTGAACTTCTCTATGGCCATCCGGTGAGAGGTCCATTGGCCCTGATCAAGGAGGGGTAGGAGAGTGCTCTTTCACCCAAGCCAGTCAGAGTGACTGACTATGTGATAGGACTCCGAAAGGAGAATGTCACACATGATGGCTGAGGCAAGTAATAACTTGAAAGCAGGTCAGGCTCTGGTTAAGCATTGGCATGACCAGAAGGCCTTCATGGTTGAGTTCGCACAAGACCAGCTAGGTCTTGTTATGGTGCCAACAAGGCAGAGGGCCTTGCAGGACAAGTGGATAGGACCCTTCAAGATTGTGGGAAAACGGGGCGTGACCTGGAGCGCCGTCAATGAAGACGCTCCTTTGATGGCCTCCGTGGGACGCCCGCTGGATCCAGCTTAAAATGCGGCGATAATGCTCTGCCGCACCGTAGGAACCCCTGAGGTGATCCATGAAGGCTTGGAGCACCGGCTGCCCGCTCCCTACACACCTCAGGGGCGGCAGGCAACTGCGTGAGAGGAGGTTGTCTATGCGGTGTGGAGGACCCAAGATGGCAGATGGACCCGCTTAGCCTGGGGACGGCTAGGGGGAGGGCTAGGGACAGCGCTCACCTGCAAGTCCCGACACCTCTCTGGAGCTGCTCCCCGGCCCTCCGCCCCTCCTTCCCCTCTTCCGACAGCGGCAGAGCCGCTGAGCTTCATCGCTGCCCGGCCAGCCTTGACTCTCTCCCCACAAACCCCCTCCTTTCTGGACTACTGCTGTGGCTGCCTGTGGGAGTGGAGCCCTTCACCGCCTGTTCCCTGATCGGGAGCACTCTCACCGCTCCATCTGGGCCCTGCTCTTTCACCCCCCTGTCCCTGGAGATGCTGCAGCAGCCCGCGGACGCGGCCTAGCCCCAGCTGTGTAGCCGGTGTCCTCGTTCGACCAGCTGAGGTGCTCCCGTACTGGCAGATGGGACGCGCTGGAAGAGGGGCCTGCCCTCTCTCCCCTGACACGGACCCGGGAGGCACAAGAGCTGCTTCCCGCACTCCTCAGTCCTCACGGCCCCTCTCTCCTTTCTTCCTCCTGGGGCGCCCCGGTCCACACCATCCTGCAGCTGCACACCTCCAGATTGAGGGGTAACCCCTTCCAACAGACAAAGACCTCAGCGGGCTGCGTTGGTAGCTCCCCTGGCCTCCAGGAGGGGCCAACTCATTAGTCTATGGGCATACATAGGCAGCCCCTCAAAGTGACTGGACCCCTGATAACTCGGGAACCCCTCTCCCGGTGATAGGTGCCAGGGAAGTACCTTAAGGCCGCGCTTAGAGTGGGGGCAGGAGACCCACCCCCCACGCAACAGTTGGCAGCGGGGGCCTGAAGAACACACCGGCATGCCTCGCCGCCTCTTTGAGTGAAGCAATTCACCACTACAGCTACAGTGCTCCCTGTGGCCACTGACCCGCTGCCAACAAACAACGCAATGACCAAGCAACTGAAATCCACCAAGACCTCAGACATAGCAACAATGCTATGTCATCCGACAAAGCGAAGAAACAAGACCCCCACCCCTGCGCTTCACGGGAATCCCTAGACAACAAGGAACCTCTGGCGACCAAAGAGGATATCCGTGAATTTATGGCTGACATTAAATCAGAATTCCGGTCTTGTATGACAGAGCTTACCACTAATATAGAGAGCACTGACAAAAGGGTCTCGGAGGTGGAACAGAGACTGGGGGAAGTTGAGGATCGCACCCAAGACCATACCTCCGCCCTAACCGAGATTCAACGCTCAATTAAACTCTTGCAAGACAAGTGCGAAATCCTAGAATACAAGATGGAGGACCTGGAAAATAGGACCCGGCGCAACAACCTCCGAATTCGGGGGGTTCCTGCCTCAATCCCAGACAAGGGGTTGGCTGAATACGTGGGCCTCTTTTTTCAAACTCTCCTCCCTGACCTGGAGGATTCACAGCTTCTCCTAGACCGCACCCACAGGCTGCGGTCCCGCCGCAGAGTGGAGTCAGACGCCCCACCCGATGTTATCACCAGGGTGCATTTTTTCACCACGAAGGAAGCCATATCGGCAATAAACCGCTCCAAAGATGAAATCGCTTTCCAGGGGGCCTCCCTCGAGATTTATCAAGACCTATCTCCTCTCACTCTCCAAAATTAGCCACCTAGACGACGCTGAAAACATTATACATCCAGACTCCCCCAGACCCTCGCCTCCACCAGCCACTGAGGTGACAGCTGACTCAGACCCTATGGCCTCCCCTAAGTCTAAACAAAACTCGTGGTCGAAGGTTCCGAGATTCAGGAAAAGGAAATAGCCAGGCACGGTCCCATAATGGAGTCATCAGCACTCTATGACCCGGCTCGCCGGCCTGGCGTCCTGGAGCCGACCATCACCTACAGGAACACAGATGAGCTTCATCTCTACTGCAGCGGGCCTCACCCCACGGCCCATGGCCAGCTCCAAGGCACAATCCACCTATGAGTCCTTGGAGCGATCCACCAAGACTACTTGTGATTCTGGCCATGTTGGCCACATACTGTTCTATGGCCCCGTTGGCCACGGGGGGGTTCTAGGCCCACAAAGGGTCCACCACCCCCAGTTAAATCTTGGACTTCCCGTTGGCGGTCCAAGCAAAAACCCCAAAGGCAGGTTAATAAATGGTCACATATCCCACGACATGTTGGCTGACCCTTCTGCATCTCCCCCTCTTCCTCAGAACTTGTTGGCGACTCCAGATCTTGCCATCAGACTCTGAGGTTTGTCTCCCTAAATGTTAAGGGACTGAATTCGCCAGCCAAGCGCAAATCAATCCTACAAAAACTCCAGAACGACAATGCTGCAGTAGCTATGCTACAGGAAACTCACATACTGCGGGCAGACCTCAGGCGCCTATGCTCCCAAAACTTCCCGAAGCAACTCTTCGCATCTGGGAATTCTAAGAGGGGTGGCACGGCAATCCTATTCAGAAAGGAGCTGAACCCTCAAATACTGGACTCCATAAGCTGCCCGGAGGGGTGGTTCATAGCGGTGAAGTGTCTGCTGTTGGGACAATTATATTCCATAGTCTCAGTATACATGCCAAATTTGGGCCAGGCGCCTTTCTATGAGTCGTTAAGTACAACTCTTTCTCCCTTCTTGGAGGGCCAGATAGTGATCGGTGGCGATTTTAATGGAGTCCCGGACCCCGTGAAAGCCACACCCACCCTCTGCTGGGGACCTCGCTATAGCCTTAGCTCTCCTGCAATTATTTAGAACTCTAGGGGTGGTGGACTCATGGAGGGTACTCCACCCGTCTAAAAAAGACTTTTCTTTCTATTCCTATGTTCACAGGACGTTCTCCAGGATAGATCTTCTCCTAGTATCTACGCAAATCTTCACTTTCACCAACGATGTGACAATAGGCTCCAGAATCTTATCCGACCACACCCCAGTGAACCTAGAAATCTGAGTGCAGCGACCACCCAACCCCCAACTGCGCAGATGGATGCTATATGACCCGATCCTTAATGAGATGCTACTCAGAGACGCTATCACAACTACAATCAATAACTTTTTTAAGGAAAACCCTAGCAAAGAGATCTCCTTCGCCAACAACTGGGACGCAATGAAGGCAGTGGTATGGGGGAACTGATTGCACAAGGGGTGGCCTATCACAGGCATAGATGACAAACTTGTCAGAGCCTTGAGGAAGAACTTGAAAAAGCAGAAAGGATCCATAAGGAGAAAGGCTGGATCCCTAAAACACAACTAGCTATCCGAATAGCACAAAAGTAGATCGAGGCTCACTACGCCGAACATACTGCCCACCAAATGGCAAAAGCTAAACAGTTTTACTATGCAAAAAATAACAAAGCGAACAAACTACTGGTGGCCAAACTTGCCAAGGCGAAAAGGAATAATACGATCGTGGGCTTGTGGGATCAGCATGGCAAAACCCAATACGCTGACCAAGACAAACTACGTCTCGCTACGGCCCACCTGACTCAGGTGATGACCACCCCGGTACGGGACATAAAGGAACAGAGGGAATACTTGCGGAAGGCAGCGCTTCTCTGACTAAAAAAGGCAGCCCATGACTCTCTGGAGGCGCTGATTATTGACGAGGAAGTGGACGAGGTGATAAAAGCCCTTAAATCCCGGATGGATATACAACTAGGTCCTATAAGATTTTCAAACCCCAATTACTAGCACCGCTGGTGCAGCTGTTTAATTCATTGAGGACCACGGGCACTATAACCCCGTCCATGCAGGAGTCAATTACGGTCTTGCTGCCTAAACCCAGAGGCAACCCAAAGAACCCTGCATCATACAGACCCATTGCCCTACTCAATATAGATACTATTATATACTCTAAAATTCTAGCAACACGACTGGCCCAGATTTTGCCGGAGATAGTAAGCGCTGATCAGAGTGGCTTCCTCAAACACCGCTCCATGGCGGACAACATCCGTAGAGCCTTGGACCTGGTGGAACTTGCCTCCCGAAATTCCCGGGAGTTGGTGCTTCTGGCCCTGGATGCAATCAAGGCATTCGACGTGAACTGGACCTTTATGAGGCTAACCCTCAAAGCTTTTGGATTTGGGCCGGAATTTTGCACTATGACTCTGGCTAACTATAAAGCGCCCAAAACCCTTCTCACAGTTAATGGCACCATCTCCTCCCCTATCAGCCTAACCTGTGGAACCAGGCAGGATGTCCACTGTCACCACTCCTCTTTGCACTAATTATGGAACCATTCGCCCAACGGATCAGGCTGAACCCTGCAATCAAAGGCTTTCAATCGGGCTCAGCGCACCATAAACTGGCCCTCTATGCGGCCAATGTTCTTCTGACCATCACAGAGCCCCCTGCCTCTCTCCCTCAGGCCTTGGCTGAGATAGCGAGCTACGGAAAGGTCACGGGTTTTGCCATCAACTTCCAGAAATCAGCTGCCATGGCAGTGGGTCTGTCTCTGGAGGACCGGGAAGCCCTAACCCCGCTATGCCCAATACAATGGACGACCACAGGAATCAACTACCTAAGGGTCCAGATTCCAGCTAACCCAAGAGAGGTCTACTGAGAAAACTTTCCCCCACTATTCACGGACCTGGAGGCAGACTTAAAGCGTTGGGCGGAACAAGAGATCTCACTAATGGGCCGTATCACGGCCTGTAAAATGAACTTACTACCGAGATTCCTATACGCTTGTTCCTCACTCCCGGTACCTATCCCAGCACCAGCCCTTCAAAACTTACAGAAGAAGATGCTGTAGTTTATTTGAAGGGGGAAAAAAGCCAGGATCCCTAAGACCACGATGCTAGGCAACGCAAAGCTCGGTGGCCTCGGGGTCCCGGATCAACAGAAATACCAGATGGTGGCTCAGCTGGCCTGCATTCAATCGTAGCAAATACTCACTAACCGCCCCAGATGGGTGGATCTCGAACAGGCGCAGCTACCTCTCCCACTACGCTTTCTCCCACACATCCCTCCTCTGGAACGACGACGGTGGCGGGAACTTCTGGCGACCACTAAACATACCATCTCTGTCTGGGACAAAGCGCTGAAACAAAAGAGGATCCCGGTGGGACTCAGCCCCTCCTCCCCGGTGTTTATGAACCCAACTTTCTCACCTGGGCTGTCCACCCAGAACTTTAGGTCTTGGATTGCGGGAGGCCTGGAGACCATGGGACAACTCTTCGAAGGGGGACAACCCTGTACTTTTGAGCGATGTAAAGAACTCTTTAAGCTTCAGGAACAGGACAGATTCACATATATCCAGCTGCGCCACTGGTGCACTCCACTCACCCACAGACCCACCAAGCAGCCACCCGCCCCCCCACAGCTATTGAACTGACCCTCTTGAGCTCCCAGTCCGAGGGAGAATTTCTACCCTATACAAACGCCTCCAAAAGGACTTTTTAATTCCCAATACCCGGTATATGGCCCAATGGGAAGCAGACCTGGGCCACCCTATCAAGGACCAGCTATGGGTTGATATTTGGTCCCGGGCCCACACCTCCTCAGCCTGCATCACAAATAGAGAATGCGCCTACAAAATCCTCCTCCGTTGGTATTACCCTCCCCTAAGACTTCACCATATGAATTCTACACTCAATCCAAAATGCTGCAGACAATGTGGCCAAATAGGGTCCTTCTTTCATATGTGGTGGTCCTACCCTAAAGCTCAAACCTTTTGGAAACAATGCCTAGCGATGATTGCAGACATTACTCAGATGCGGCTGCCCGTTAGACCCCAAACCCATTCTTCTTGGAGCTCCGATTCCCAGAATCTACCCAAGGTCTGGACCCAAAGCTAAACTATTATCCCAATGCTTACTGGCGGGGAGAAATGTGGTAGCCTGCACTTGGAAAACAGAAGAAGGCCCTCTTATGCCCTTCTGGTGGGTGAAAGTCTGAGACATCCTGATCGCTGAAAGGGTGACAGCTGCCGGGGCAGGCCTCCTACACCGCTTTCATAACATTTGGGACCCGGTCTTAGACTTTGACCAAAACTTTCCGGCCCTAACATACAAGCCCCAATTAGCCAGGAGAACCTTACAAGATGGTGATCTCCAGCGGGGTCGGGAAGAAGGAACTTAAGACACAGGGGAAGGGAGGGAAGGGCCATAAACTGTACTGTTTTCATGCTACATGTCGCGTATGATTAAACTCTATATCGTTATAGCCTGCCTGTCTAAAATAAACACATTTAAAAAAAAAAGATTGTGGGAAAACTTGGAGAGGTGAACTATCTGGTGGATTTAGGCAATCCTAAGGAGGCTCCCATAGTCTTTCACACCAACCGTCTAAAAGCTTATGTCTCGAGACCATAACTGGGAGCCTTGCTTCTAGCTTCAGCTCAAGAGGAGGAGGAGAGTGAACCTCTGCCTGACCTTCTTAGAGGCAAGCCTCTAGATGAGCAAATAGAAGGAGTTAATCTCTCTTCTAATCTGATTTCTGAACAACAGGAGGAGTGCAAAGTTTTGTTAAATGAATTTGCCCCCTTGTTTTCACTTTCACCAGGCTTGGCCCCTTGGGGCCAGCATGACATAAACACTGGTGACTGTTTACCTGTTAAAAGCAGGGATTACAGAATGTCAGAAAATGTAAGAGCCCACATCAAAGGAGAGATCAACAAGATGCCTGATCTCGGGTAATAGAACCCTCTACTAGTCCATGGTGTAGCTCAGTTGTGTTAGTACCAAAGGCAGGATCTAAGGAGTTGAGATTCTGCGTGGACTATAGAGCTCTAAATGCAGTCACTAAGACTGATGCCCATCCTTTGCCAAAGACAGATGAGCTGGTGGATAGACTTGGTTCAGCCAAGTTCCTCAGCATATTTGATCTAACGTCAGGCTATTGGCAAATAGCCCTGACAGACCATGCCAAGGAGAAAACTGAATTTGCCACCCCAGTTGGCTTATACCAGTTTAAGGTTATGCCTTTTGGCTTAAAGAACGCACCTGCTACATTGCAAAGGATGGTTAACCAGGTTCTGAATGGGATGGAGGACTTCTGCATGGCAAACTTGAATGACATTGTAGTGTTCAGCCCTACATGGAAACAACATGTTTACCACCTAGGATATGTTTTGCAGGCTCTTGAGCAGGCCCAGCTGACCATAAAGGCAAGCACATGTCAAATTGGTCAGAGTAAAGTGGTCCACCTTGGTCATGAGGTAGGAGGTGGTGAAATAAGGCCTTTGCTCAGCAAGATAGAAGCTGTGCAAAATTGGACAACACCTACTACTCAAACCCAAGTGAGAGCCTTCTTAGGTATTATGGGTATTATAGGATTTTCATTGAGAACTATGGGACCATAGCTTCTCCACTGAATGTGATCTCTTCTTCTAAGTTCCCTAAAAAGGTCAAATGGAATGAGGAGCTGTAACAGTCAAGAGGGTCAGTTATACCACGGAGGGGCCGAGACCCAGAGACCCACCTGGTTGGAGAATGGTGAGGTCAGGAGATATCTAATCCAGGCGAAGCACAGACGGAGAAATGTAATATGGAACTCCAGGACGGGCCCAAAAGAGTTGGAACGCAGCCTTTCTGCAAAGTAGTAGAGACGCCGACGTTTGAATCTGGCGGTGGGCTGAAAGACATGGAACCTTCGGGCGGACACACGAGAGTCAGAACATCGCACTCATGCGAATTAGAAGTGACGCCGACGTTCGACTCTAACAGCCGGCAGAGAAATCAAGGAACCGCGAGCAGGGAGAGGCGGGGCTGCCGAGGCATGGGGAACCTGTGGGTACTCGGCAGTTGTAACCCACCTGAGAACCACAGAGCCGCGGATTATGAAAGACAGCGTTGTAACAACATAATAGAGCAGGACAAAAACACGAGACTCCCAGAGACCCACCAAAACCCTTCCAGGAAGGAACTAAGACCTCACCTGGTCAGAGATGACTGGAACAGGGAGCGGGTGGAGGTCGAGGTCGAGGACAGCTTGCAATGTCTCAAGGGAAAAGGGGGCGGGGCTTGGGAGAGTTTATATAGACTGGAGGAGGAAGTGAACACTGAGTGGCCTGTTAAACTCCGCCTATAAAAAGACAACGCTGGAAGGCGAGAGTGTGTTCATTCTTGGTTTTGTTGCAGATCGAACTAGACAGGACATCAGGAGCTGCTGAAGGCTGGTGGGTGTATGAGGACTAGGAGGAGAAGCCTTGCCAGACGTCCTTACCAGATCCCCTGCAAGGACCCCTGGTGGCTGGGGGGTGGGGGTGGTGGGAGACATGGGTGGGGGCCTGGTGGAGGGTGACCCTGGTGGCTGGGGGGTGGGGGTGGTGGGTGACATGAGTGGGGGCCTGGTGGAGGGTGACCCTGGTGGCTGGGGGGTGGGGGTGGTGGGAGACATGAGTTGGACATGGGTGGGGGCCTGCTGGCAGGTGCCCCACAGTGCTGGGGGGTGGAGGTGGTGGGGGACATGAGTTGGACATGGGTGGGGGCCTGCTGGCAGGTGCCCCACAGTGCTGGGGGGTGGGGGTGCAAGGGGACATGAGTTGGTGTTCATTAGTTCAAGGAGACATGTGCCTTTGCTGGGGGGCATGCCCATGTTGGGTGGGCTGCCTGCGGGACATGACCAGGGGTGCAGGGTAGTCCCCTGTGGTGTGGGCTGCCTGCAGGGGCCGTGGAGGGTGTACAGGGTACACCTGGGAGGACCCACACTGTCAAATCACATGTGGGACTCCCCGGCACCCCTGAAATACACGTACCGTGCAGAAATCGCGTGTAAAACTTCCCGCGCACCCCTGAAATACACGCGCACAGGCTATTCGCGTGTGGAACTTCCCGCGCACCCCTGAAATACACGCGCCCAGGCTATTCGCATGTAAAACTTCCCGCGCACCCCTGAAATACACGCGCCCAGGCTATTCGCGTGTGGAACTTCCCGCACACCCCTGAAATACACGCGCCCAGGCTATTCGCGTGTGGAACTTCCCGCGCACACCTGAAATACACGCGCCCAGGCTATTCGCGTGTGGAACTTCCCGCGCACCCCTGAAATACAGGCGCCCAGGCTATTCGCGTGTGGAACTTCCCGCGCACCCCTGAAATACACGCGCCCAGGCTATTCGCGTGTGGAACTTCTCACGCACCCCTGGAATACACGTAGCCCGCTCCCCCAGGCCCGATCGCGTGAGGAACTTCACGCGAACCCCTGTAATACACGTAGCCCGCTCCCCCAGGCCCGATCGCGTGTGAAACTTCACGCGAACCCCTGAAATACACGTAGCACGCTCCCCCAGGCCCGATCGCGTGAGGAACTTCACGCAAACCCCTGTAATACACATAGCCCGCTCCCCCAGGCCCGATCGCGTGTGAAACTTCACGCGAACCCCTGAAATACACGTAGCACGCTCCCCCAGGCCCGATCGCGTGAGAAACTTCACGCGAACCCCTGAAATACACGTAGCCCGCTCCCCCAGGCCCGATCGCGTGAATAACTTCACGCGAACCCCTGTGATGCACGTACCCTGCTGAAATCGCGTGTGAGACTTCCCGCGCACCCCGGTATACACGCACACGTATTTTTTGTCAGCGGGTGTCCGTGTTTGTGGGTACCCCTTTGCACGTCATTTTTCCTGGAGGGCCACAGTATGGGACATTCATCATGGCAGTATATAGGTGCTATTTGTTGGCGCACCTTTTGGCGCACATTTCTTACAGCCGCAGAGACGCTACCACCTGCTTTCTTGTGGCGGTCGTGTTTGTGCCTGTGCGCTGGTTTGAGCGTGCGCTTTTTTCCCCTATTCTATTCCATGAATACGTGTTGTAGGCGAGCGTGTGGGCGTTCCGCGCACTTGTGCCCTGTACTTCCCCCGTGACGCCCACGTTTTGGCAAGTTGTTCCCCATTCCGAGTGTTACGCCTGTGTTCCGCCTACTTTTGTTGCGTGCGCCGCGCTATGTGCGAATTTCGCTGTGGCCTGTGCGATTTTCGCTGTGACCTGGCGCACGCTGTTAGATGGCCTGTGCGCCAACGTGCGCCGCGCACTTTTTTATCACACATCCGCTGGTTTTCTCGCGCACGGCCTTCCATGAATCGACGTGCGCTGCTTTTCGTGCGATTTTCGCACTTGCACTGCGATTTTCGCTATTCCACTGCGATTCGCACGTTTTTGCCCACTTGCGCCGCGCTAATTATTCCATGAATCGGCCTGTAAATACTTCATGATAGGTCTCCCGATCACCCCTGACATCTTGATACCAACAATATAAACACAACTCCTTCTACAGACTTTTCATCAAAATGTATTTCACATGTGATGCCATCAGTGATGTCATCAATGACATTTGTGATGTCATCTTTGATGTCCTGGGTGTTAGTATTGGCAGTGTACGGTGGTGGCGCAAGTTATGGTTGCTTAGCTTACCATAAATGGCGAATTTCAGGGTTTTTTTTTGTAACCATAATGTCCCTTTAACAAAGGTTTTACATTGAATTGCATAGGTTTTTATTAGTGCAACTTAATCATAATGTCCCTTTAACAAAGTTTTTTCATTGAATTTCATAGGTTTTTATTAGTCCAACTTAGCCATAACGCCACTTTAACAAAGTTTTTTCAGTGAATTTCCAAGGTTATTAGTGCAACTTAACCATAAAGTCCCCTTAGCAAAGTTTTTTCATTGAATTTTATAAGTTTTTATTAATGCAACTTAACCATAACATCCCTTTAACAAAGTTGTTTCAGTAAATTTCATAGGTTTTTACCACTGTGTGCTATTTTCCTACAACTTACTAATATCATACTTACCCAATATAGCAATATTTGTGTCCAATTTACAAACTGTCACCTTAGAACTCTGGCATTTCCCACCTTCTAGAATCATTTTTAACACTTCTACACAATTTTTGCAACTATTTCAACTAATTTTGCATCCGTAGACGTCAACGAACATCTGACTTCATTGTGGACCTTCCGGACAGTGCCACATGACCATACGATGGCGCACGGCATGATGACGTGTCCGAGAACCCGTCCGCACTTCACGATAAGATCTGTGCTTCGCAGACAGTTCAGAACTGCATTTTCTACTGATCTAGGAACTTTCAACTTCAAAATTTCCCTTGCACAGCTCCAACACCTATTCCTACTCAGTAACCATTAACAAACTAGTACACAGTACATTCTTTTAGCAAAACTGCTATTTATCTTAAAATGGCATCATCTAATGCCATCCCTCCATCCCAAGAGCCACCACCACTGCTGTAATCAAGGAGTATGAGAAACACTGCCCACTACCTTAGAAATAACACACGTCCACCATTTTCCCCTGTCCACTTACCCCTCCATATTAGAGTTTGGTGCCTCGTCCCTCATTTACTCCCCACCTTTCGTTCTTAGCTACATCCAAAAACAACAAAAGAAATGTTCCTTTAGGAACCAACTTTCACAGTTAAAAAAAAAAAAAAAACGTATAGATTCCATCTACTTTATATTTCTCAGTAAAATACATAGACTAAATATTTTCCATTTGCATTTTGTGTTATGCTAATGGGAATATTGTGGTGTTCATCCTCCGTTCCAGAGGCTGGAACGGTGGATACCTGCCCGGCAGCCCAAGTTATCAGCCCAAGCGAAGCAAGGGTGGATAATGAGGTCTCTGGACCATTATCCCCCCATTCCAGCTACTGTAATGGCGAATGAAGGCCATTAGCACCCTAGGTTCCCAAAGCGGGAACCCGGGATGCTAAAACAAATGATTTTTCTTCCTACACCCGGCGTCCCGCTGTAGGTAGGAAAATCCTTTTCCAAGATGGCCCCATGGAGAGGAAAGGCGGGGTTCCATACAGGGCCCCTCTTCGCTTTCAATGGAAGCCTGTATAAGGCGAAAAGAGAACCCTATGACCTTATTACCACAAACACATTTTTCTTCCCTTTCAAATCCATCCCAATTTCGAATAACTTTAGCACAAAGCCAGTCCCAGGTGGACATGGCCACTTTAACCCCATGTGTTGTCCCTCGTGGTCATGGCCAGTAGCCAGATTGTCCAGTACATGACCTTATTCCATAACCCGGGCAATCTGGCCACTGCCCATGGCCACAGGCTACACCTCAGTCACCAAAGATATATCACTATTTTTGTACCTACATGATGACACTTGTCAAAAATAAAACATGGGCACATTAGCAAAACCATGCTTTCAGGTCCTTGCCAATGCTCCTTACACAAGTTTGCTGGAAATCCACCCATGTTTTATTTTTTCAAACGTGTCAAATGTATGCACATACAATCGTCATATAACCTAGCCCCAACTTGACAAAATCCATTCAGAAATTGCGAAAACATTTATATTTAGATCTATAATCTTTTTGCAAACCTTTGTGTAGATTTGTCAAATGCCACCACATTTATAAGCCTTTACAATATTTTCGGACCCCCCTCTAATTTTGCCCCCTGCTGACAGAATCCCACCAAACTTTGCAAACACATTCAGTTCAGGAATATAATTGCAAAATGCCATGCAGTTTCATTGAGTAGTGCTAAAGTTATATATCATCCAAAAACTGCCCCCAAATATCTGAAGTGTCCCCGAACTTCTCAGGACTGTTTGCGAACATCCAAACTGTTCGTGGAGTTTCGTAGCAAAAACACCTGTTTTTTTGCTTCTTGACACCATATCCCATCCCATCCTCATCACCCATCACCTCTCCGGGGAGATTATTTGATACATTTGACAAGTGCAATGTTGTTTTTTTTTAATATGTTTTTACCGCAATGTCCACGGACACTGGCCGCTGTCTGCAAATCCAAGATGGCGGGTGTTTCCAAAAATCTGACGCACTTCACGCTTTTCACCATCCAATAGGCGGGCGCGTCCGATGTCCGCAGACACCACCTTGCCCTCTGAGCCAATCAGAGTCCTGTCTGCGGTCCGAACTGGGGAGTGTGTCCACAGATAGATATCACACATTTTTTTAGACCTACTTTTTGGTTGTTTTAAAAAAAACTACTGGACGGATTTCCAAAAGCATGCTTTTGGGATGAAGCCGCCGCTCCTGCTGCAAATTTTGTGAATTATTGAAATGTATGTCCCAAATAACTAGTGATATATGGGTCCACTCCGCTGACCAATTTCCCTGTTCGCTCCCCTGACCGAAGTGTCATTGGCCTGCGGTACGCCAGTATGTCGGCAAACATTGGATGTGGCCGGTGGTTGGCTGGAGGGAAGCGTGCTGTGCGTCAAAGTTTTTGGGAAATGCTGCCATGGTGTATCAGTGGACAGTGTGGTGGCAGAAGGGTGTGGAAAATGTACCGTATGGCAAGTTTTGGTGGCAAGAAGGGAGGGAGCGTGTGGGGGAGTGAGAAGTGGTTCATGTGAAATATGTGTGTCAGTGGAAGAAGACGGAGGAGTGCCTGTAGTGTTTGCGCATACTGCGTGAAGTCATGGGTACCTACAAGTGAGTGCTTTGTGTGGTGATTGGAGACAGGTGCCATAAATTGTGGCACAACCTGTTTGCAGCAACCTCTTTCTGTGGTGAGTGATGGCAGGTACATTTTAGAAGGGGAAGAATTTGCACATGACATAGGTTGGGTGGGAGCGCAGGGAACTGTGCTATGCGGATGGAATGCAGTAGTTGGGTACATGGTGGCATGCATGGGTTAAGGATCCTGCATTGGGTCTGTGGAAGGATTACAATATTGGCTGCATGGACAAAGGTCGTACACCGTAGGCCTTTACCATACTCACAGCAGTAACTTAAGTGTTGGTATACATCCGGTGCAGGTTGGTGCTTGCATAGTGTGGTGTGTGCACATTGATTGCAGTAGACTAGTGTTGAGAACCGAATGTGGTTACTTTGGCAGTGGCACTATAGTTTTGGAATGGAAGTGGGGACGGCCATAGTATGTGAATGAAAGTGCACATGGGTGCAGGAGAGAGTGTTTAGTTTCTACATTGTGGTAAGTGGTGCAATTTGATGCTGTATGTGGAAAGGCAAAGTTGTTTACATGTTCAAATGGATGATGCGATTATGTAGCAGTGACAGCCTTGAAGGTGTATGCTGTTGGGTGCATGCCCGAAGGAAGTAGGCCGCAGGCCAATAAACTCAAGAGGCTAGGACTGTAGGACACACACGGCACTAATGCATTTCGGAATCTGCAGCAGTTACAGGCTGGTGAATGGATGGTACCATTATGTAGAAGTGAGGCTGTTGAAGGCCTAGAATGTTGGGTGCATGGCCGAAGGCCGTAGGCCGTAGGCCATCCACTCAAGAGGCTAGGGCTTTTGGACAGGCACGGTAGTAATGCATTTTGGAATCTGCAGCAGGTAGAGGGTGGTGACCTGTAAAGTATGGGTGTGGAGCTCATTTCAGATGCAATTGAGCAGGACAAGTGAGCTGCCATACCTACATCTTTGGTTTTGCTGTCGAGGATACTGTTACAACATGGTAAAGTTGTTGATGTGTAGTTGAAGATGGTGCTGTGAAAAAGGATGCAGTGTGGGCACTGGGTGCTGGGTTTGCATACTGCCACTATGGAGTTGCGGTGCCTGTGTTGAATGTGTAGCCTATTGGGTGTATGGCCAAAGGTGGTAGGCTGTAGACTATGGACGGAAGAGCCTAGGATGTGAGGAAACCCACGCCACTAATACAATGTGGACTGTGCATCTTGTATACGGTGATGACCTGCAAAGAATCGTTGTGCAGTATATTGCAGATGCCATAGAGCAGTACAAATGAGCTGGCAGGTCTGTATGTTTGGTTCCGCAGGTGAGGTGACTAGTAGAATATGGTAAAGTTGTGGATGTGTGATTGGAGATGGTGCAATGAAAAGTCACACAGTGTGCCCACTGGGTGCAGTGTGTTCATACTGGCAGTATTGCACAGGGTAGGTTGAAGTGCAGCTTCTATGGGTTCTTTACTGTGATGTGTGCACGATTGTTGAAGTAGGGCCAATGTTGTGACAATGTTGTTGTTAGGTTGGTAGAGAAACAATACTTTGTGAATGGCAGTGGGTAAGGGTGATGGAGGCTATGGTATCTTTGTTGTATGGTGGTAATTGCAAGCTGTTTTCATCAATGGGTGCTTTATGGCGTGAGGGAGTTGGGTTGAAGTGCTGCTGTGTATGTTACATTAGTGCACAATGCTATCTGTCTACACGGTCATATGCAGGCATTCACAATGTTGTTGTGGGTGTGGGCAAGGATGGAGTGTTGTGTGCATGGTGAAAAGTGTGCTGGGTACGCCGTAAGATCATTGTGGATGCTGAAATACGGCATCCTATATTCACAGTTTCTGGTGGAGGGGCTTTGGAAGCAAAGGGAACATGTTTTCAGAGTGTTAAAGGGGAAACATTGAGTTGTGTACAGAAATGATAGTGTGCAATGCAGAGTTTCAGTATGTGATAGGTGCAGGCGTTTTTGAAAATTTGATATTAAGGGACTGTTGGAGAAATGGAGTGCAAAGGGAAGAAGTATTGTGGCTGCTTTACTGGGCGCGGCCCTAGCTGTAGCTGGGAAAGCGCACGTGCCACATCATGGCTTTCTTAGAAAATTCAGGTGAAAGGGAAGAAGTATTGTGTGTGCTTTACTGGGGTGTGGCCGTAACTGTAGCTGGGAAAGTGCATATGCCACATCATGGCTTTATGAGCATGGAGCATTCGCAAATGGAATTGTGGGGTTTCTCCAATGAGGATTGGAGGGTGTTGTTTACCTGAAGGGGCGGTGACATATTTACAAAAAGGTAGATGTACTGACGTTGGCAGACATGGAGAGATGGCGAGTGCTTATAGTCAGTGATAGCTTTGTGCACGATCTGCACAGGTATGCCATGGAAAGAGGCTTGATACCGACTTTCAATTGGAAGGAGTGCAGGATTTTTGGACTACCGTTTATGAGTGCGGTTTTGGCAGCATGGATCGCCTTTGCAAATATGTGGCCTCTGTTGGGAATGTACATGTAGTGGTCGCGCATTTTGGAGGGCTACATTTGGGGCACATGTCGTGTTTATGTTTGCTCGCTTATTTAAAGAAGTTGACGAGAGCTGTGATGCAGATATTTCCTACTGCAAAGGTGATTTTCTCATCGATGACACCAAGAGGAGAATGGGAGCATGCCGGTGTGAGTTGTCCACAGCTAGAGGTTGAGAAACATTGGATAAACAGAAGCATGTGCGACTTTATGTACAGTATTGGGATGTTCTGCATGGACTATGAAAGCATTAATAACCAGCAAGAGTTACAGTGGTTCCAGGGAAATGGCATTGTTTTACTTCCATTGGCAATTCTGTTGTGTTTGCCACTGTGCACTAAGCATTGCAGGGAATCCTGTAGAAATGTACGATAACAGTTCATCTTCAGTGGAGAATTGTTGATTGTGTAGGGAGAAATCAACACCATGTAACACAATGTTTAGTGGTGTTTGTGCTGAGGGGGGTAGTAGGCCAGTCAATGATTTTGTTTGCGATCTCCTGCATAATTTTGTTTCCCAATATGCAGCCACCCATGTAGGGATGTTATTTTTTATTTGGTGCGGAAATGGATAAAGTGCGGTACATTGTGAAGAAGTGTATTTGTGTCTTTTTACAACGTGTGCCATTGCCATACTGTACAAATGGGAATCTATCCTTTGACAGCACAAGCATTTTCCCCCCACAAATAGCGTTCTTTTCCCTATTACTGTATTTTTCATTTCTGTACGCTCTACACTCATTGCTTTGGTGCCCTTTTTGCAAGTATGGGAACAATGTTTCTCCTTGCTGTTGAGGACTTGCGCCCTTGAAAACACACTGCAATACACACAACCATCTCTTTCAACAGCCACCTATTTCTAACTGTTTCCACTCCATTGTTTTCCACACTACCACCGTTCATTCCATTTAGCATACAATTGTGTGGCCGGTATACGATGCGCGTCGCACTGACTCCCTACATTGCCACTTACATTGTGACACTCTAAAAGGAGCTTTCTATCATAATCACGCACAAAAACCATTCCTAAAGGGACGTGAAGGTGCA
Source organism: Ambystoma mexicanum (assembly GCF_040938575.1). Classification (NCBI taxonomy): domain Eukaryota; kingdom Metazoa; phylum Chordata; class Amphibia; order Caudata; family Ambystomatidae; genus Ambystoma; species Ambystoma mexicanum. Next base: position 10,699,848 of record NC_090941.1, read on the forward strand.
GGTTAGATATTACAAACATAGCATCATTTCTAAATACAGTATGATAAAGCAACGTTATGTTTACATTGCCCTAATAAAAACCTATGAAATTCACTAAGAAAAAACATTGTTAAAGGGACGTTATGGTTAAGTTGCACTACTATATTTGTGATGTCATCTTTGATGTCACGGGTGTTAGTCCTTGCAGTGCACAGTGGTAGCGTGAGTTATGGTTGCGTACCGTACCATAACTTGCACATTTCTGGGGTTTTTAGGTTTTACCTGTAGCCATAACATCCCTGTAGCAACATTTTTCCATTGAATTTCATAGGTTTTAACCATAACGTTGCTTTAGGGTAGTTTTTTCAATAAAAGCAAAAGGTTTTTAGTAGAGCAACTTAACCATAACATCCTTTTAACAACGTTTTTTGTTAGTGAATATATTTATATTCAGTGAAAAAACATTATTAAAGGGACGTTATGGTTAAGTTGCGCTACTAAAAACCTATCAAATTCAGTGCAAAAACTGTTTTAAAGGGACATTATAGTTACTTTGCACTAATAACAACCTATCCATATTATGGTTACAAGTAAAACCAAAAAAAAACAGAAATTCGATAGTTATGGTAAGCTATACAACCACTGTGCACTGCAAGGGCTAACACCCATAACATCAAAGATGACATCACAAATATTGATGACATCACTGATGACATCACATGTCTAGCTCCCTTTTTTTCTTTATTGACATATGTAGGCCAGGAGGGTTTCTTCACTGACAGTCATGAACTAAAAATGCAAAAGGTACTTATTATATTTGTAGGTCTTATCCTTTTCATATGTTCTTACACTGTTAGGTTATGGTATGTTATGTTACATGGCATTTATATAGTGCTCTATATATCATTGGTATGATCTCAAAGCGCTGGTCGATTGAACGCCCTTGGGAACCACAGTTTTGATCGGTAGCGAGAGATAGTGTGGTAGGGTGCGTGGGTGCCCCAGTTATGTGTGCAGCTGGTGTAATTGCCAGATGGTAGCTGCATCCTAGCGCTATGTGTGGTGCTGAAGATTTCAGTTGAATGTGTGCAGTCTGCTGGGTGTACACCCAGACTGGGTTCTGGCTGCGTTAGGCCTGAAACATGCTTATGTGAGCAACTAGGCTGGAGTGTCATGGGATAGCTGCGTTTTATTAGGGTGATGAGGTGTTCATGGGGTAGTGTTTGTATGTGAACAGCTAGGCCGAAATTATTGAGGGCTATAGCTGTGTTCTAGTTGTGTGATGGTGTATAGTAGAGAGTAAGCGTAGTGATGTGATATGATATGATGGTTCATCTTTAAAGCGCCCGAGGCCAGGCACGTGAACAGGATGGCAGGGAACACAGCTACACACAGACATAAAGGGGAAAACAGTGACAGGGGGCTGGGTTTACAGCAACAGGAGGGGGGTATACGGATATATAGCAACAGCATGGGGAACAAGAAAGCAGGGTACACAGTGACACACTGAAACACTGTAATATATGTAAAAATATATAATATAAAATAAGTAAATAAATAAATAAATATATATATAATGGAAGCTCACGGTTGGTGTGCAGAGAGAAAATGTATTAAATATTGAATGCTGTTTTATATATGCTTGTTTTCTTTTTAACTTGTGTTTAATTTCAGAAGAAAAAAAAAAAAAAAAAAACGAAATGTTTTTACCAAGCATGTTTTATTTTTGGCAAAAGGGTGAAGTTAGTATTGTGCTATGTACTTAATTTGTTTATTTTCTTTTTGATTTAGAAAATTAACATTATTTGGTCGGAGGTTCCAGGATCAGAGGCCACAGGAGACGATGGAGTCCTGGAGCCAACGTGGACGGATTCCGGGAAAGCCCCAAAGAGGGGTGAAGACCAAGGCTGCAAAGCGATCAGCATTGAAGATGATACCGATGATATGGTTAATGATGATGATATTTGGAGGGATCTTCAAGAATTCAGAAGCACAGGTTGTCATTGAACCTGGACCAGCATCTGGTATCGCGGTGGAAGAGGCACCAGGATTCATCATGAGTGTTAGAAGGATGATTTTCCAAAATATCTACATACCATTGAATCCTGAGATTTTGATTGAAAAACACTTGAACAATACCGGAATTAAGATTGAACAGACTAAAGAGTGGCTGGAAATAAGAAAAGAGGACACTAAGCAGTCAATAAGAGATATATTAATGCAGTTGGAGAAAACATTTGTGAATTCAGCAGACATTAAGAAGAGGAGAGGAAAGAGAGGTGCGGTGATGCTCGCGATATCATTGGTAATGTCTATAGTTGGAGCCATAATAGGTACCACAATATCAACAGCCAATTCTATTTCGGTAGGAAAACTGAGTACTAAAGCGCAACAACTGAGTATTGACCTAGAAATAATACAAAAAACATTAGATGGGATTAGAGGGGGACTGGATGAACAAGTAAGATTCATAAATGAAACTGCAATCATTCTAAATGAACAAGCAGATGTGATGCAACGGGCGACTAAAATAATACTTAAGCATGACAGAACTTTAAATGAAATATTGAACATAATGTGTCCTGTTGATAGACTATTAACGAATTATATGAGAGAAGTTCAAACTGCAGTTTCACAATTGATTCAAGGACATATTCCCTTGTATTTTGTTTCGCAGGATATTATTCGTCAAATGATAGAAAGATTGACCAGGAGGGAAATTGATATAATACAGGTAAAAACTGCATTTGAAATGGGTAATGCAATGCCGTTATACGTGGACTTGGAAAGACTAGAGATCAGATTTTTGCTATGCATCCCATATGTAGCTCCTGAACTTATTTATCAAACGAAGTGGGTACACAACGTGGGATTTTGGCAAGAGGACACATTTATTAAGATTAAGACTCCAGAAGTGGTGGCATTTCAGTCATGGGAACCTGAAGTTTATTTAATACCAAACCTGGAAACATGTGTCAAATTTAAAGAACAAAATTATATGTGTCCAGGTAAACCGTTTGTTCCTGATGCCACAGATGCTATTTGTGGTTTGAAATCTGACCCAAGTATATCAGAAGGATGTGAAGTGATTATTAGCAATATGGGGAGTGAAGAACTGGCACAGGCTAAGATGGTCAGAGGTAAATGGTTGGTCAGCACCTGTTTAAAGAACATGACGGTAGTACATTTAAACCATGGAACATACGTGGTTAAACAGGTGAAATATAATGTTTTTTATTTACAGGTTCCAAAGGATACAATTGTGTCAATTGGGGGGATAACATTGTTTCATGTAACAAATGATGTTTGGGAAAGCCAAGTGGCAAAAATCGATTTTTTTCAAAGGGATACTTTTCCAATAGATCCGGATGTGGAATATTTATTGAATCACAAAGAAAGACATGTTATAAAAATGAATTTGAGAAAAAACAATATTACAATTAGTAATCCGGGGATAATAGAAGTGGAAAGATTTAATTGGGGAACCTGGGGGAACGCTCAATAGTGGGTTTGGCTGTCCTGGTGCTAATCATGGGTGGATGGTTGATTGTGCTATCAGTAAAAATGAAAATGTTACTGATTTAGTAGCTACGTCAGGAAGAGAAAGATATCCCAATACACATGCATTTTAAAAGAAGAAAAAGAACAAGTTGTTTTTAGGAATTGGCTTGGATCGTAGCCAAGTTCTAAAAACAAAAGGAGGGTATGTAAGGATATTTGGCGTGTTACAGCACAGAGTACAGCACTACTGCACAGGTAGCATTTTTTTTGTTGATGCAGCACCACCACATGGGTGTGGTGCATTGCTATATGTGTTGCCAGAGTAACATGGACATATAAGTAAAAACAGGCTATTCAGTCAAAAACGATTTTTACATATAAGATGCAAATCTATTTTTACAGTTAAAAGCACACATGTGCACATTCAAAATGCACACTATTTTTCACCTGAAATGCCTATGTTGCAAGAGACACATTTGAAAATTAATAACTAACCTTATTAATAACTAACCTGACTAATAAAACTTCATTTAACATAACCCACTAATAAAAATGTGTCTCCACTGCAGAATTAGGCCTACTCTGAAAGTGAACTTTTAAACGCACATTCATTTTTTTCTCTGCTGCTCTGTCCAAATAACTACAGGAAGCAAAGAGCTCGAAGGAACAGGAAATCAGTTTGTTACAATTTTTACTGTAGAAGTGAGCCATTGTGTAGTGAGGGAGGAGATGACATGATTGATTCTGATTGGAGCAGCGTCCTAGCAAGTATCATGCTAGAGGCTGTGATTAGAACTTTGCTGGAGAAGCTTGAGGGGAGGAAGAGAACAATCGAGATCTTGCAGAGCTGGGAGAAGGACCTGTTTCCTGGCTGGGGCATTCCTGCTGCAAAATCTGAGAGTTCCAGGCAATAACCCCGGTTTGAGAACGGCAGACGCTTGTTCTCACTGGGGTTGATTTTCAAGGGAGCCAAATTCAGAAAGAGAATACCCGAAGAAAACTCATGCAGAACATATAAGGTAATTATAGAAGCGAGTGGGAGCTGTGCGAAAGTGTGTGAAACTGTTCAGTCAGTGTATTCGAGGGAGTCTCAGTCTCTTATCAGCATATTTAATGTTACCAATTGAATATATTCTCGCAGCTCTCTGTCCATTTTATCACAAATAATGTTGTACCATTTCATTTATTTCTGTAAAAAAAGTTAAACTGTGTTTAAAAGAAATTTCTATAATACAAAAATATTTGAAAACAGATAGCTAGTGTGTATTATTTCTCTCTTTCATTTTGCATGGGGAAAGGTTTAAACGTGGGTAGACTTTTAAACAGTGCAATTGTCATTTTAAAACAGATGTGTGCATGATTCTATTCAGTATGGACAGTTGTGAGTGACTGTTTGTAGCATAGCCTGTTGGAGGTACATGAGCCAACGGGAAGAGAGACTCTCTGGACATAGTTCCCTACCGTATATAAGGTAGTGGAAATTACCACAAAAATACCACAATAGCCCATGGTGGCACACAACACTAACACTGAAAATGTGGTACCCCTAAAATGTAGGCCTGAGGTCTCTCTAGTGATCAAGAACAATCTAGATAAAAAACAAGGGATGTTGGATATTGGGGCCACAAATAAACCAACCACTATACCAACCAACCACGCAAACTACCGCGCACATCATCTAAATAGGTCTGAATTCTGAAATAATGCAATGTATTATTGTCATGTGTGACCCAATATGAATACAGAGAGTGACTATTGCTAAAGGTATTTTGGCGGTAAGAAAATACCGCAAAGCCCCAAATATCCACAAAATACCCAACAGTAATAAGTAACTAATGAAGCCCCACTTATTACATAATTGTACTACTACAGACAAAACATAAAGAGAGCACACTGCATAGAAATATCAGCATGTACATGGAAAGTAAAGTAAGCAAGAAAGCAGGAGTACGGCTAGAAGGTGTTCATAATGTAACTGATTATCTTCATGCACAGAAATGATTGCTGTGTTTTAAGCCTGCTTTTTCCTCTATGAATATGTATCATATGATTTGACTGGACACTTAGGAAACTAGTGTAAGAACAACACATACAAATATTAGTATGTACAGGAAAGTATAGCGAGCAAAAACGCAGAAGTACTTCCAGAAAGTGTTCATAACCTAACTGAGTATCAAGCACAGAGATGATTGTTGTGTTTTACGGCTGCTTCTTCCATTATGTATATGTATCATATGATGTGACTGGATCCTAAGGAAAGTAGTGATGGAATGGATAGAATGGATGGAACGATGGAATGTATGGATGGGTGGGATTGATGGGATGGATGCGATGGACGGATGGATCGATGGATGCAATAGAATGGATGGATAGGATGGATGGAATGGAATGGATGGAATGGATGGATGGAAAGGATGGAATGGGTGGATGGAACGGATGGAAAGGATGGATGGATAGAATAAATGGATGGATGGAATGGATTGATAGAATACATGAAACGGAAGATTGGAATGGATGGAATAGATGGACTGTGTGGATGGATGGATGGATTGATGTAATGGATGGATGGAATGGATGGAAGGAATGGATGGAATGAATGGATGGAAGAGATGGATGGAATGGAGGGAATGGGAGGAATGGATGGAATGGATGAAATGAATGGAAGGAATGGACGGATCGAATGGATGGATGCAATGGACGGTATGAAAGGATGAAATGGATGGAATAGATGGATGGAATAGATGGACTGGATGGATTGATGGAATGGATGGAATGGAATGGAATGGATGGAATGGATGGATGGATGGAATGAATGAATGAATGAATGGATGGAATGGATGAATGGAATGGAAGGAATGGAAGGAATGGATGGAATGGATTAAATGGATGGAAGGAATGGATGGATCGAATGGATGGATGCAATGGACGGTATGAAAGGATGAAATGGATGGAATAGATGGATGGAATAGATGGACTGGATGGATTGATGGAATGGATGGATGGAATGGATGGAATAGATGGAATGGACGGATGGAATGGATGGAATAGATAGATGGAATGGATGAATGGATGGAATGGATGGGATGGATGGATGGATGGATGGATGGATGGATGGATGGATGGATGGATGGAATGGAGGGAATAGATGGAATGGATGGGTGGAATGGATGGAATAGATAGATGGAATGGATGAATGGAATGGAATGGAATGGAATGGAATGGATGGAATGGATGGATGGATGGATGGAATGGATGGAAGGGATGGGATGGATGGATGAATGGATGGAATGGAATGGAATGGATGGGATGGATCGAATGGATGGATGGAATGGACGGATGGATAGAATTAATGGAATGGATGGATGGAATAGATGGAATGGAAGGATGCAATAAATGGATGAAATGGATGGTATGAAAGGATGAAATTGATGTAATAGATGGATGTAATAGATGGACTGGATGGATGGATTAATGGGACGGAATGGATGGGATGGATGGATGGATGGATGGATGGATGGATGGAATGGATGGAATGAATGGATGGAATGGATGGGTGGGATGGAATGGATGGAATGGATGGGATGGGATGGATGGAATAATTGATGGAATGGGTGAATGGAATGGAAGGAATGGATGGAATGGATGAAATGGATGGAAGGAATGGATGGGATGGGATGTATGGACAGAATGAATGGATGGAAGGAATGGATGGATGGAATGAATGGAATGGATAGATGGAATCGATGGATGCAGTAAAATGGATAGATGTGATGGATGGAATGGATAGATGGAATGGATGGATGCAATATAATAGATGGATGGGATGGATGGATGGAATGGATTGATGGAATGGGATAGATTGAATGGATGGATGAAATGGATGGATGGATAGAATGAATGGATGGATGAAATGGATGGATGGATAGAATGAATGGAATGGATGGATGGATGGAATGGATGGAATAGATGGATGAAATAGATGATATAAGAGGATGAAATAGATGGAATAGATGGATGGAATAGATGGACGGGATGGATTGATGGGACGGAATGGATGGAATTGATGGATCGAATGGATAGATTGGATGGATGGAATGAAATGGATGGATGGGATGAATGGAATGGAGGGATGCAATGGATGGTATGAAAGGTTGAAATGGATGGAATGGATGGAATAGATGGATGGAATAGATGGACTGGATGGATTGATGGAATGGATGGATGGAATGGATGGAATAGATAGGATGAATGGAATGGAGGGATGCAATGGATGGTATGAAAGGTTGAAATCGATGGAATGGATGGAATAGATGGATGGATAGAATAAATGGATGGATGGAATGGATTGATAGAATACATGAAATGGAAGATTGGAATGGATGGAATAGATGGACTGTGTGGATGGATGGATGGATGGATGGATTGATGTAATGGATGGATGGAATGGATGGAATGGAAGGAATGGAAGGAATGGATGGATCGAATGGATGGATGCAATGGACGGTATGAAAGGATGAAATGGATGGAATAGATGGATGGAATATATGGACTAGATGGATTGATGGAATGGATGGATGGAATGGATGGAATAGATGGAATGGATGGGTGGAATGGATGGAATAGATAGATGGAATGGATGGATGGAATGGAATGGATGGAATGGATGGAATGAATGGGATGGATGGATGGATGGATGGATGGATGGATGGATGGATGGATGGATGGATGGATGGATGGATGGATGGAATGGGGGATGGAATGGAGGGAATAGATGGAATGGATGGGTGGAATGGATGGAATAGATAGATGGAATGGATGAATATAATGGAATAGATGGAATGGATGGATGGATGGATGGATGGATGGATGGATGGATGGATGGATGGAATGGATGGAAGGGATGGGATGGATGGATGGATGGATGGATGGATGGATGGATGGATGGATGGAATGGAATGGATGGGATGGATGGAATGGATGGAATGGATGGATGGATGGAATGGACGGATGGATAGAATGAATGGAATGGATGGATGGAATAGATGGAATGGAAGGATGCAATAAGTGGATGAAATGAATGGTATGAAAGGATGAAATTGATGTAATAGATGGATGAAATAGATGGACTGGGTGGATGGGTTAATGGGACGGAATGGATGGGATGGATGGATGGAATGGATGGAATGAATGGATGGAATGGATGGGTGGGATGGAATGGATGGAATGGATGGGATGGGATGGATGGAATAAATGAATTGATGGAATGGATGAATGGAATGGAAGGAATGGATGGAATGGATGAAATGGATGGATGGAATGGATGGATGCAATGGACGGTATGAAAGGATGAAATGGATGGAAAAGATGGATGGAATAGATGACTGGATAAATTGATGGAATGGATGGAATGGAATGGATGGGATGGGATATATGGACGGAATGAATGGATGGAAGGAATAGATGGATGGAATGAATGGAATGGATAGATGGAATCGATGGATGCAGTAGAATGGATAGATGTGATGGATGGAATGGATAGATGGAATGGATGGATGCAATATAATAGATGGATGGGATGGATGGATGGAATGGGATAGATTGAATGGATGGATGAAATGGACGGATGGATAGAATGAATGGAATGGATGGATGGAATGGATGAATGGATGGAATGGATGGAATGGATGGAATGGATGGATGAAATAGATGGTATAAAAGGATGAAATAGATGGAATAGATGGATGGAATAGATGGACGGGATGGATTGATGGGACGGAATGGATGGAATTGATGAATGGAATGGATAGATTGGATGGATGGAATGAAATGGTTGGATGGGATGAATGGAATGGAAGGATGCAATGGATGGTATGAAAGGTTGAAATGGATGGAATGGATGGAATAGATAGATGGAATAGATGGACTGGATGGATTGATGGAATGGATGGATGGAATGGATGGAATAGATGGAATGGATGGATGTAATGGATGCAATAGATAGATGGAATGGATGAATGGAATGGAATGGATGGGATGCATGGATGGATGGATGGATGGATGGATGGATGGATGGATGGAATGAATGGATGGAATGGAGGGAACGGATTGAATGGATGGAAGGAATGAATGGATGGAATGAATGGAATTGATGGATGGAATAGAATGGATTGATTGGATGGATGGATGGATGGATGGAAGAGATAGGATGGATGGATGGATGGATGGATGGATGGATGGATGGAATGGATGGGATGGATGGAATGGATGGATGGATAGAATGAATGGAATGGATGGATGGAATAGATGGAATGGAAGGATGCAATAAATAGATGAACTGGATGGTATGAAAGGATGAAATTGATGTAATAGATGGATGTAATAGATGGTCTGGATGGATGGATTAATGGGACGGAATGGACGGGATGGATGAATGGATGAATGGATGGAATGGATGGATGGATGGGATGGATGGCATGGATGGATGGATTGAATGGATGGATGGAATGGCTTGAATGGAATGGATGGAATGGATGAATGGAATGGATGCAATGTAAGGGATGGAATAATCCTACCCTGTAGTCCACATGTGTGCCCACTGTGCACATGTGTCACTGTGTACCCTGCTTTCTTGTTCCCCGTGCTGTTGTTGTATATCCCTATGTCCCCCTCCTATCGCTGTAAGCCCAGCCCCCTGTCACTGTGTGTCCGTGTCACTGTGTTCCCTGCCATCTTGTTCCTGTGATGTCGCTATGTATCCCAATGTATTACCCAACCCTCTCGTCACTGTGTGTGCCCACTGTGCCTGTGTGTCATTGTGTACCCTGCTTTCTTGTTCCCCATGCTGTTGTTGAATATCCCTATGTCCCCCTCCTATCACTGTAAACCCAGCCCCCAGTCACTGTGTGTCCGTGTGTCACTGTGTTCCCTGCCATCCTGCTCCTGTAATGTCGCTATGTATCCCAATGTATTACCCAACCCTCTCGTCACTGTTTATGTGCCATTATAACAATCAACTTTTTAACTTCTCTGTCACTGCCTCCTGATTGTACCCATTTATTTTCTCTTTTTGTGTTCAAGGGACTTTATCTGTTTCTACATGCTCAAGCTGCCTGATCTCATGTCTGGGATGGCATGGTTTGATTTGATTTACATGGACAAACTGCTCTATTGCCGTTTCACCTTAATTTTTCAAAATTTTATGAACTACAGGAGAGACCTTATCTATAATTCGAAAGGGCCCCTGCCAGGCTGCTAGAAATTTAGAATTTTTCTGTTTACTTTTTCCAAAATGAAACTTGTACACCTGATCCCCAACACTGTATTCTCTCACTGATGTTCTTTTATCATAGTATGTTTTAGCACTGTCTCTGTGCAAAAGCAAATGCATGTTGAAAATGCTTCCTCAGTTCATCAATGTACTCATGAACTGTGGATGCACTCACAAGTGTCTGCTCATGTGTTCTTTATAGTAGGTGTTGTGGTAACACTATTTTCCTACCTGTCAAGACCTCATGGGGGCTAACACCTGTTGCTTTGGCAGGAGTTGATCTGATTGCCATCAAAACCAACGGTAAACGTAAATCCGAGCTGGAACCTGCTTCTGCCACAAATTTCTTTAAAATATCCACAACAGACCTATTGCTTCATTCAACTGCACCTGAAGAGGCCGCCCGATATGCAATATGTAATTTTCTTTTCACACCCAGTATTTGCCATACCTTACTCATTAGAGTACTTGTGAAATGATTTCCTCTGTCTGACTCAATTCTTTGTGGCAACCCAAACCTTGAGAACACATGGCTCACCAGCAATGTGGCTGCTGTTTGCGCACTACAATCTGGTGCAGGAATGCATTCAATCCACTTTGACATGAAACATACCACACTTAAAATATAACGGTTTCCTCTGCTCGACCTTTTTAAAGGCCCTACATAGTCTATTTGCAAATCTGACCATGGAAGAGTTAGGCCTCTTTTCATTAATGGGGCTCTATGCATTGGTGAAGCAGGTTTAAATTAGGCGAATACTAGACATCTCTAGAATATAATTCCACATCTTGGCCAGTAAGCATAATCTTTTAGTATTTCTAATGTTTTTGTGAACCTCTATGGCCTGCAGTTATGGCATCATGTGCATGGTGTAGCATTAGCCCTCTGAATGAAAGGGGTACCACCTACTGTATTTGTCCTGTTATGGACTCTCTAAACATGAGTTCATCCTGTAGTCTAATTCGTGTTTTGTTCTTTAATAGCACCCTCAACTCTTCTTTTCCCATACAATCATTTTCTGTTAAAGGATTTTGTTCAGGATCTATCAAATGATTATAATAGATTCCCAAAATTCGATCATTCGTTTGTGCCTCAATCAAATCTTGGTCTGGCGTGTCATGACTCCACTGTACCACTGGTTGATCTACCTCCTTTGGTGCTTTAGAACGTGTTACTGCATCAATTTGTATTTCACCCATTAAATAATCAATAGGTAGCAATTCTCCCATCACAGCCCCAATCTTAGCCAGGTGGTCTGCCTTATCATTTCCCTCCTTATCCTCTCCTGGTGTTTTTAAATGCCCGCAAATTTTTCTCCAGTATATTGTTAAATTATTCTCTGACACCAATTTGTCTATGGCTTGTATCATTTTTCCATGTTTAAGTGGCTTTTTGTTGTATGTAACCATGCCTCTTCGTTTCCAACCAGGCAAATACTCCACAAAGCTATTCCGTGCATAGTCAGAATCAGTCACCAGGACAATTTCACTGAACTTTTTATCAACTGCAGTAGCAATTGCTTTATAAATGGCTGCCAATTCCGCCACCTGACTGCTCCTAGCTCCAATCCTCATCCCTATACTGGGGACGCCTTCACATTTTAACCAGACATTTCCTATTCCTGCCACTAATTGTTTATTACTGTCATTTTCAATGTGAAAAGCACAACCATCCACATATACAGTTGGCAAATCCTTGCATGTTTTTTCATCAAAAGCTTTGTGTGGTGATTGTTCAAATTCCTGCAAACTAGTTTCCACTTCCATTTTATTTGGTATTTGTTCAGCTGCGCAGTCATGTAAGTCAGCTAACCCTTGAGCAATTGGGTTCTTTTTATTTTGTCCATATCTCACTTCTCCAGGAAAACCTTCTAATGCCAGCATCCATGAAGTGATTCTGGACTGCGCTAGATTACCTGATCTAATTCTTTTACTCTCTAAAAATTGCAAAGGTTGATGATTTGTTTCAATAATCACCTTTTCTCCCTGAACAATGGGGCGGAAATGTTGTAGCGCCCACACAGTGGTTAATAGGGCCTTTCCACATTCATTAAATTTCATTTCAATTTGGGAAAATGCCTTACTTGCATAGGCAATGGTTTTGTGATTCAAATTGTGTTTTTGTGATAACAATGCTGACATACAATGTTCAGAAAAACCTATTTCTATAACGAAATCCCTGTCCTTTATGGGATATGCTAAACATGGTGCCTTTACAAGACATTCCTTTAATTTAGCCACTGCATCAGACTGCTCTTTTTCCCATTTCCAGGGAGTATTCAATTTAAGCAGTTTAGTCAATGGTTGAGTGATTTCTGCATAATTTTCAATGAACTTTCTGTTATAGCCTGTCATCCCTAATAAACGTTTTACTCCTTTCACATTTTCAGGATCTTTTAATCTTTGCATGGCCTCTATTTTCTTCTTTTGTGGATTTAGCCCATGTTCAGTCACTTCATGCCCTAAAAAGTTCACTTTTTTCTTGCACCATTGTGCTTTTTGTAAAGATAATTTGGCGCCTGCTTTCTGCAATTGGCCAAGCAAATGTCTTAATTCATCAAAATGGCTTTTCAGGCTTTCATAGTTTATCAGGACATCGTCCACGTAACCTATTGTTCCTCTTTCCGCTGCATCCGGCATGGCCTTTCTCAAAAATATGCCAAATTCACTCCCACTATTGATGTACCCGAACGGAGCTCTAAGCCAGGCGTATTGAGTCCTGTCAAATGTAAAGGAAAATAAATGTTGTATCTCCTCTGCCAATGGCACGCACCAATATCCAGAGGTGAGATCTAATGTGGTAAATACTTTTGAACCATGTACCTGAGCTAGGCCCTGATCAATGAATTGCAGTGGCCATCTAGATACTGGTACTCTTTTATTTAACTCTCTCAAGTCTGCACATAGCCGCCATTGACCATTTGGCTTTAACACACCTAAAATAGGTGTATTGGATGTGCTATGAATGGGCCTGATAATTCCACTCGATTCCAAATTTTTAATAATCTCTGTCAATGATTCTAAACATGCCAGCGGTAGTCTATACTGGCGTACAAACACTGGACCTCTGTTACACCCTTCTGGTAGTGTGGCCACATGTAAATCAGTTAAACCACAATCATAAGCATCTTTTGCAAATACATCCTTAAACTCCATAAATATCTCCCTCAGATTGTCCCTATCCTCATTGCTTTCACACGCATCCGCTAAGGAGATCTGCTCTTCTACCATTTTGGAAAATTCTGGAAAATCTTCTGGTAAGGGAATCTCGGCGCTTTCCTCTAACTGTGTGGCTGTGTCTTTTTGTAAAGCTGCCACTTTTAAATATTTTGGCATATCAGCTTCCACTTCAATGGGCTGATTTTCTGTTTCATTTTCATTTAAATTAAATATTATGCAATCCTCTTGATGGCAGCACACTGTCTCATTTGAATCATAAGGATACACAGAATGAATTTTAAATATTCCTTTGGGCTGAGAGTCCAGGTGTTCTGGCAACTCACCCTTGGCATCTACATACGTTTCAGGGATATTTCCAATCACCATGTTATTTAAATCTGCCGTATAATGTGATTTTTGTATGGCCATTCCTAATGGGGAGTTTTCCTCTAAATGAATATCCTGACAACCTTTATTATTTACCATCATTTTTACAGATCCTTCACCAATATCTACCAATGGAATGTATTCATAATCCAGGCCTTGCTGTTTTATGGATTCATTCAGGCATACAAATGCATCAGCGTCTTTCATCTCCTGTCCATTTTTGCATTTCAGTGTTATTGCAAACTGTTTTGTAAATGCAAGAATAATAGTATCTTTCCTCATTTGTAATTTGATTGCATAAGGAACCAGTTGTGCACAATGATAAGCCCTTCTTTTGTCTTCAAATTCAGGTGCCGGACCACCTAGGCGTGACCATATTTTTTGATTAAGGAAATCTAACACCATACACATTCTGTGCATGATGTCATTGCCCATGTAAAATTCATTTTGTGCTCCACTCACTATCCATACATTATGGTAAATTGTTTTCTGCCCAATGCTAATTTTAAGCATGCATCTGCCTGCAATTCGGTTTTCAAAGTCTGGACTGTCCAACCCAGAAACATATTGGTTTTTAATCCTAAATTTCGGGATTTCTTCCCTCTCCATTATTTTTTGCAATCATTTCTCATTAATTAAACTCCTTTCATGTCCAAGAGCTAAAGTGGCTTTTATTGTTTTAAAATAGTCATTTATACCAACACAAACCCATGGTTGCTCACCTTCCATGTGTATTTCTGCCAGAGTGGTAATGTGTTTTTCTGAATCTGTTTTAGGAGCAATATTCTGTTTGCATGTTTTCTCTTTTAAATAAAAACGTAATGTGTGCTCATCTATGGCAGTCTGCCAATTTTTCCTTGGGTCCAAGTATATTTGTACAGGTAGTTTTTCATTGTCGCTCTGCATTTTGTCTTGACACATTAATATAACAGTGACACTAGGTATGCAACTATTCTGTAGATATACCTCCACAGCATCATTTGTTTTGGCAATGGTGTGACATTCATTTATGTTGCTGTTTTGTGATTTTAGTTTCTTAGGCCTCAATGGTTTTTTGGTTAAGAACCACAGCACTCCATTCACCCCATCTATGAGAGGAGACAATCTTTTCAGGCAATCTGTCCCCATCAGAAATGGAATTTCACAAATAGATGTGATCAATACCTCTTGTTTCATTTTGTGCTTTCCTATTTTTATGTCAACGTCAGTTACACCTATGATGGGCACCTCCTCCCCATTAAAGTTATGCACTGGACCTTGATTTTCCTTCACTGTGATCTGACTCTGTGGGGGTCTCCCTTCATTGATACTCTTTACCAGCTCCTTGGACATAATTGTGGCCTGTGCGCCAGTGTCAATCATAGCAAAGGTGTGGCATTTTTCTTCTACAGTGATGGGTGCATAATATCTGTCCTCAACTTCCTCTAATACACATAAGAAGTGTGAATTCTTACTGATTTCAGGGCTCACCTTTCTCAGGCCTTTTTCACTTTTGGCTAAGCACATTGGTAAATGGAAAGACATTTTTCCCTCCTTTTTACCCATTTCTGCGCGAGAGACTTTATTCATTTCTCCATGATCAGAGGTTTTTGGAGTGTGGCCACTGTTCGCCCATCCATCTTGGTAACATCAGAGACCACATTACAACCTTCCAACTGAACATGTGTAACAACATCATTCAGCAATTTGTCATTTTTAATTCTGTGCATTTGTGATCATTTAGTGTGATACCAGCCCTTTCAGCCTCTTCAAAAATATGTGGCTCAAAGAATTCTTCAGGTGATTGACTTGTACCCTCCTTTTGAGTATTTCCTTTTTCTGCCTGTGTTTGGTCATTGTTTCGCTTGCCCAGGGAAGGAGCTATAGCATCCCCACTTACTCCCTGTTCCCTGGTATTCCCCATGCATGAGTCATTTTTCTTAAATCTGTCCCTTTGTTCTTTTGGAATTCCTAATGTTTCTTTTTCATTTGTGCAAATCTTTACTGTTTTATTTAGCTCTGGGTTAAACCGTACCTCTTTTTTAGAAGTATTTGCACTTTCTGTCACAATTTACTGGCACTTTCATTTTTAATTCATTAGGCATCTCAGAGTCGTTATGCAAAATTATATCAGAGCAATCTGTCATTTTGGAACTGCAGTTATCATGAGTACTTAGTCACTTTTCGGAAGCCCCCCGGTCATTGCTATGGCCATCAGCCCCCTCTTTGGAAGGTTGTTTTTGCGCTGTATAGAGCTTTCCTATTTGCTCAGCTAACATTTTCACTTGAGCCTCAAGGCACTGGAACCTTTCCATCTCTCTAGAATCCTCTTTCTGTGTCCTAGGTCGATATTGGTTGTTTTCCCCCTGATTGGATCTATTCTGATACCTCTCAGGTGATTGATGTCGGTTGGGATGGTTTCTGAACTCTTGATTCATTTGTGGAGGGGAGCGGGTTGCACCCATCCTTTGATTATAGTCCCCTGATGGGGAATCATTGTACTGACGTGGATTGTAGTTCACGTTTTGCCTCATGTCCTGTCTCTCAGATTGTGGGTACTGGCCCCTATGTTGATTTCCATTATCAGTAAATCGATCCACATATCGGGGTCTATCCTGATTACCATATATCATGGTGTTGGGATAAAATCTGCTCTGTGTCCCCAATGACTGGTACGGACCATCATTTCTTTGATCTTGATTTTGTCTCTGGTTATTGTTCATACCTGCCATATCAGGCCGATATCCTATAGGTCTGTCCCCTAAATACCTAGGGCTGATGTAGCTCTCCCTATTACTAGGATCATGTGATTGGAACATTGGTACAGGAAATGGCGATCTTTCTTGATTACCCCTTTGTTCAGGTGTCACATTATTTTTACCTTGGCTTTGAGCAGACTCAAGGGACATTTTGGCTGACCTGATTTCCATTACTGTGGCTGAGGGTTCTTTAGATTTAGGTCTAGTATCTTTCATTTTATCACTTTCTCTACCCTGACAATAGAGTACCTCATATAGTTTTGTGCTTTGATGTACAATCCATTCAAGGGACTTGTCACGGTCAAATTCACGGACCTCTGTAGCCCATAGAAGTGTGCAGTTTTAAACTCATTGGAATTTGGGTCAAAAGATACATCAAAGCGAGAAAATGCTCTTTTTAAGTCTTGTAAAAATTGGCGAGGGGATGTATTAGGTCCAGCAGTAATTGTGTAAGCGACTTTCTTTGCCTCCTGCAATGACTGAAAAGGAGAAAAATGACGCCTAATTTCTTTTTCAAACTCCACCCAGGTCATATTCTGCTGTTCATTTAATCCCCTTATGATGCTGGCCGTCGGGGCATCTAAAGTTAAATGAAAATATTGTCTGTACTGTTCCTTAGGTATCTGGAGTGCTTTAAAAATGTCATGCACCGCTTCTAAGTGATCCTCAATGCAATATTCACCTCCCTTTTTAAATGGTTTGATCAGGGCTTTAATGGATTTCATTATTTTTATGGGGCTACTGGTTGCAATGCATGGAATTGCACTATTTTGTGATTCAATCCTGTTTTCAGGTGTATGAGATTGGTGGCTGCCCCCAATGGGAGTATCAAATCCCCCAAGGGCGCTGCAACCAAGTTCAGTCACCGGCCCAGTCACTGTAGCACTAGCTCTTTGGGCAGAACTAGAATTCACCTCCACTCCATTGAATGTGGTACCCTGCCGCCTCTCCTGGGACCTGGGAATGCACATTTGCTGTTCTAAGTCCTTACACTTTTTAAGGAGTCTGTTTGCTTCATTTTGCAAATAGTTGTTTTCATCACTCATCTTATTAATCACCTCCTGCATGTCGCACATTTGCATTTGGCATTCATTGAACTCTTTATTTCTCTTGTCTCTTTCTTGAATCATTTTAATTATTTCTTGTTCTGCACTCTGGAGATCACATTCGTTTTCACAATGTTCTTTTTATAAAATCTGCATTTCTGAAACAACCTCATCTTTATCCTGTCTAATGTGGTCCACTAAGGCTTTCAAGTGTACCAATTCTTGCTCACTATCCTCAAATTGTTTCTTGCTTTTGGATAACTGAGCATCAAAGTCTCTGCATTTTAATTGCATGTCTTTTTGGCATACATCCAATTCTGCTCTTAACATTTCCTGATTTTTACTTGCCCCATCTAATTCAGTCTTTAACCTGTTAATTAGCTGGGTATCATTTTCCTGCATTCGCAGGGACTTTTTCAAAATAAACCATATTTTGACGCATAGCCGTATTAAACAGTCTTTCTCTGCGCTTTTATCGGCTGCATTCAATAATCTTGTAAGGCAGACCTGAATTATGCTGCCTTCTGCAAAAATATTGTCTAGTTTTTCTTTCTGCACCTCACCCTGAATGCGGTCACGCCATTCTAAGGTGCTGTTCGACGACCACGTCCCATGTGCAAACAACTTTGCCTCTAAATATTGCACTAGGCCTTAAAATGTGGTTTCCCTTTGTGACATTCTGAAATTCGTTTTTAGTGGCACACTGCTATCATAAAATGGGTTCCCTTTAATGTGCAAATGGCAGTGTGAGACACGCTTGCCACGCCCAGTAGGTACTCTATGATCACTTTCCCGGCCAACGCACCATAAATATGTTGGGTATTTTGTGGATATTTGGGGCTTTGCAGTATTTTCTTATCGCCAAAATACCTTTAGCAATAATCACTCTCTGTATTCATATTGGGTCACACATGACAATAATACATTGCATTATTTCAGAATTCAGACCTATTTAGATGATGTGCGCGGTAGTTTGCGTGGTTGGTTGGTATAGTGGTTGGTTTATTTGTGGCCCCAATATCCAACATCCCTTGTTTTTTATCTAGATTGTTCTTGATCACTAGAGAGACCTCAGGCCTACATTTTAGGGATACCACATTTTCAGTGTTAGTGTTGTGTGCCACCATGGGCTATTGTGGTATTTTTGTGGTAATTTCCACTACCTTATATATGGTAGGGAACTATGTCCAGAGAGTCTCTCTTCCCGTTGGCTCATGTACCTCCAACAGGCTATGCTACAGTCACTCACAACTGTCCATACTGAATAGAATCATGCACACATCTGTTTTAAAATGACAATTGCACTGTTTAAAAATCTACCCACGTTTAAACCTTTCCCCATGCAAAATGAAAGAAATAAATAATACACACTAGCTATCTGTTTTCAAATATTTTTGTATTATAGAAATTTCTTTTAAACACAGTTTAACTTTTTTTACAGAAATAAATGAAATGGTACAACATTATTTGTGATAAAATGGACAGAGAGCTGCGAGAATATATTCAATTGGTAACATTAAATATGCTGATAAGAGACTGAGACTCCCTCGAATACACTGACTGAACAGTTTCGGACACTTTCGCACAGCTCCCACTCGCTTCTATAATTACCTTATCTGTTCAGCATGAGTTTTCTCCGGCTATTCTCTTTCTGAATTTGGCTCCCTTGAAAATCAACCCCAGTGAGAACAAGCGTCTGCCGTTCTCAAACCGGGGTTATTGCCTGGAACTCTCAGCTTTTGCAGCAGGAATGCCCCAGCCAGGAAACAGGTCCTTCTCCCAGCTCTGCAAGATCTCGATTGTTCTCTCCCTCCCCTCAAGCTTCTCCAGCAAAGTTCTAATCACAGCCTCTAGCATGATACTTGCTATGACGCTGCTCCAATCAGAATCAATCATGTCATCTCCTCCCTCACTACACAATGGCTCACTTCTACAGTAAAAATTGTAACAAACTGATTTCCTGTTCCTTCGAGCTCATTGCTTCCTGTAGTTATGTGGACAGAGCAGCAGAGAAAAAAATGAATGTGCGTTTAAAAGTTCACTTTCAGAGTAGGCCTAATTCTGCAGTGGAGACACATTTTTATTAGTGGGTTATGTTAAATGCAGTTTTATTAGTCAGGTTAGTTATTAATAAGGTTAGTTATTAATTTTCAAATGTGTCTCTTGCACCATAGGCATTTCAGGTGAAAAATAGTGTGCATTTTTGAATGTGCATGTGTGCTTTTAACTTTTAAAAATAGATTTGCATCTTATATGTTAAAATCGTTTTTGACTGAATAGCCTGTCTTTACTTATATGTCCATGTTAATCTGGCAACACATATAGCAATGCACCACACCCATGTGGTGGTGCTGCATCAAAAAAAAATTGCTACCTGTGCAGTAGTGCTGTACTCTGTGCTGTAACACGCCAAATATCCTTACATACCCTCCTTTTGTTTTTAGAACTTGGCTACGCTCCAAGCCAATTCCTAAAAACAACTTGTTCTTTTTTTTTCTTTTAAAATGCACGTGTATTGGGATATCTTTCTCTTCCTGACGCAGCTAGTAAAATCAGTAACATTTTCATTTTTACTGATAGCACAATCAACCATCCACCCATGATTAGCACAGGACAGCCAAACCCACTATTGAGCGTTCCCCCCAGGTTCCCCAATTAAATCTTTCCACTTCTATTATCCCCAGATTACTAATTGTAATATTGTTTTTTCTCAAATTCATTTTTATTACATGTCTTTCTCAGAGTAGGCCTAATTCTGCAGTGGAGACACATTTTTATTAGTGGGTTATGTTAAATGCAGTTTTATTAGTCAGGTTAGTTATTAATAAGGTTAGTTATTAATTTTCAAATGTGTCTTTTGCAACATAGGCATTTCAGGTGAAAAATAGTGTGCATTTTGAATGTGCACATGTGTGCTTTTAACTGTAAAAATAGATTTGCATCTTATATGTAAAAATCGTTTTTGACTGAATAGCCTGTCTTTACTTATATGTCCATGTTACTCTGGCAACACATATAGCAATGCACCACACCCATGTGGTGGTGCTGCATCAAAAAAAAATGCTACCTGTACAGTAGTGCTGTACTCTGTGCTGTAACACGCCAAATATCCTTACATAACATGTTTCACAGTACACAAAACTCTAATACGAAAGCATTTATCATTTTACTATCCAACATGTCAAGATTATGAATATTGCACCTATATGGTGTATACTGCACACAATGCCTATGTTTCTACATGACTAGGTTCCTATACTACAAAGAATTCCGTAATACAATGGTGTTCATAGCAATGCGTTGCTCAATGAACTACATAGCTCATGATATTTCTCCCAATAACCCTTGACAGTTTTGTACCAACATTATAAGAATCCCTTGTACAGAATGTTTCACGCAAAGTAAATGCATATGTGATGTCATCAGTGATGTCATTAATGAAATGTGTGATGTCATCTTTGATGTTATGGGTGTTAGTCCTTGCAGTGCACAGTCGTGGTGCGAGTTATGGTTGCTTAGCTTACCATAACTGGTGAATTCCTGGGTTTTTTCAGTTTTACTTGTAAGCATAATATAGATAGGTTGTTATTAGTGCAAAGTAACTATAATGTCTTTTAAAAAAAGTTTTTGCACTGAATTTGATAGGTTTTTAGTAGCACAACTTAACCATAACGTCCCTTTAACAAAGTTTTTTCACTGAATTTCATAGGTTTTTACCAGGATACCCTTAATTTGTATAGATGTACCATACAACATACAGAACCCCCTGTCCCCATTCTGATAGCCCCAGGGCCCCAAGACCATGCGACTGTTTGCAGACACCGGGTAGCATCCAAACTGCTCAAAAGGTCAGGAATTCTCTTACATTGTTGTACCATGCAGCAAAGACACTGAACATATACAAAGAGCAATGCATAAGTGAATTACAATGAAAAATACAGTAGGTCTACAAACTCTGTACTTATGAAAGGAACAGAACAAATGCATAGAGTATGTACCATAATGGAATCCACCGACAAGAAAACGTATGCTTCCAAAAATATACCTCAGTGCTGCTCTACATAGAAACTAAGAAGGAACTATGAGGGTAAGAACTGCAAAGTACTGAGAGCAGACCTGCACCACTATTTGGTAAGTACACTACATGTTATCCTATGACTGCACAGTTTGTTCAGTGTACAATTGTAGAAAAATGATTTTTCTTTTTTACTCAGAAATGGCAAGCAACATAGAGTGCATGGAAGAGAATTCCCTTCATGATGAAATGAGTGAAGACAGTAACCCCATTGGTAACCAACACAGTCTGAAAAGTAAAACAGTTAATACACATTGCTTCACATATATCTGACAGATATTTTTTTCTTTAACAGTACATACAGGAAATTAAGAAAATGAAGCAGAAGCAGCATCTCTTCCAAAAGGGCATGCGCGCAAAGAAAATGAAACAGACTCTGTAGACAGCCTCAATGCAAAAATTGGGCAATAACTGAAAAATGTTGCCAAGATTTTGTACAAGGAAATATTATGGAAAAAATAAACTACCACTGCCCCACCTGCACCTGTACTCCCTCGCCCTATCCAAGCCAACCATCCCCACAAATTCCCTGTAAACAGAGACGTTACGATGAGACCTCAATACCTTCCTCCCCTGATGCCCAACCTGCACAAAACCCCAAATCCCCTGTATATATCTCCATTTCTGCCACCAATCCCCTTTTCTAATTGTGTCTATTTCTATGTGTAAATAAAGTTTTATATGTATTCTGTTGCTGTGTGTGTGTGTGTGTGTGTGTGTGTGTTTCCTATTTTTAAAAAGCCTGTTAAAAGTCAGCAGAGCGTGCGACTGTCTGGCCTGTCAGTAATCAAAATGGAGGTGTCCTACGTCTACTGCGCCTGTCCGGCCTGTTCGCATTCAAAATGGAGGTGTTCGTAGGACACCACACCTGTCTGCATGTCTGAAAAGTTATGACGCACCTTTAATTAGTTCAAGGAGCCCAGGCCTGTCCGGCGGACACGTGGGCGCATGCATGTCTCATCCCCTGGGTCCTGCGCATACTGCCGCTGTCCGGCATGCCTGAAAAAAGTGGTGACATTTCTTCATTAGTTCGAGGAGCCCACCCATATCTGGCGGACACCTGGTCACATGCGCATCCCACCTCCTGAGTCCTACAAACAGCACACCTGTTCGTAAACATCTGCTGCATGTGTATCACACTTTTTATTCGTTCGGGGACCGCAACCCTGTCCGTAGATCACTTATGCACATGCGCACCTCCTATCCCGTGCAATAGGGGTTCCACGGACAGCTGGCCCATTCGTGAATGTCCACGACATCACCATGTGACGGCACCCATGCTGAGCATCGGCCCTTATTACGGACAGGGTCTGGGGCCCCGGACATCAAAAAACTGTTTTTTTTGGGCAATCCAAGGTGTTTTACTATGAAACTACACCCTTAGAGAGGTCCCAGACTATGCCCCTGGCGATCTGGACACTTTTCGGAACTTTTTGGGCTGGCTTTGTGGTTCGCAATGCTCCCCAGGCCCCTATAAATGCCCACACCCCAGAGCTGCTCCTCATTCTCTTTTTGTCTGTCCAGAACAGAGCAGTGGTACAGATGGTTCCTTGTCATTCCAATTGTTTTTTGCTCAATTCTGCTGTGCTGTACTATTTTTGGAGCTGTGCAATAGTAATGGCAACCATGGCTCCTGCTACTGCCTCTGCCTCAGCACCACCCGCACCCTCACCCTCACCACCACCTTTCCAAGGGCCTGAGGAGGGGAACAGGCATGGTGATGTAGAGAAGGATCAAGAAGAGAACGAGAATGAGGTAAAGGAAGTCCCCATTGCCTGCAGCCAGCATGATCTTGGGTGTGGACGCTATTTACCACTGTTGGAGACGTGCCCAAAGTTGTGCAAGTAAGGTGCAATGTACTGAGTGTGAGATGGTGCTCAGTCGCAGAAAACCAGGCTTGTACAGCTACGGCACTACCTCCATGCGGCGACACCTGTGGTTTAACCACAAGGCAGGAGTTTGGCGGGTCGTACCATTCAAACAAGGCAGTAGGTTGAGTTCCTCTGCAGCATCCTCCATATCTGCTCCTGCCGCCACAAGGGACACTCCTGTGGGGCAGCGGATCCCCGAACCAGCCTTGTAGGCCATACGCACCGCAGCAGACCCTTACCTTTTGAGGGTCATTGTATTGTCCCTGTACTGTGACGCGGTACTCTGCAGGGGGGAGCCATTTCACAATGCTTTTGAGGCTATGGTCTGGGAGCTTAAGAAAAACTACCTAAGTGAGACAGAGCCAACATTTTCCTCTCTCCACGTGCCCTTTGTTATCCCTATGGTTGGTGCCCCTACCCTACCCTCCCTTCCTTTCCTTTTGTATTGTGTATAAAAAAATGAAAAAAATACAAAATATAAAAAAATAAACAAACGGCTCTTTTCAGAACCACCTTTCCCAGTTTAAAAATAGAATTTCCAATGAAATGATGAAGGCCTCTGCACAGCCTGTGATGTCCGCGAACAGCGCGGTAGTCCACAATCCTTTAAAAAATGGGGGTTGTGGCACCATCAAAAACATTGCACTCTTTTCCGGGACAAAGTGGTGGCTCTGAAAGGAGCCTTTTTGTGGTGTTTGTTTGTTTTTGGAAGGGTCGAAATGGCCAACACCTACTGGAAAACTGCTTGCTATACTTGTTGACATTGTGCCTCGCTTTCTCCATTTGCGGACCAAATGAAGAAGAACACAGCCACATCTGTCTCTGGGCAACCCGAGAAAGAAATACTTGGGAGTTTGGAAAAATGTCCATGACTTGTCCAAGTGCCTCCTTCATTGCAAACTGTAGAGAAATTATGGTAACATAACCTAAACTGTTCCCTCCACAATGAATAATAATAATGTCTGGATGATGGAGTGACACCAAGGTGACACAAAGAGGAACCAAATTCAGCCACTTAATTTCATACACTCCATACCAGTGGACATCCACATAATGGAATACAAGATGTGCAGCCACTCCATAGAGCTCTGCGTGCACTTCCAATCAATGTATCCAGGAGTCCCCCAAAATCCATACAATCTGCCTCCTGAATGACACAGCCATAACCGTAGCCATCTACACTCCTCTCAGCAAACAGCCCTTCTGCCACAGTCTCTCTTTGCACACCACACCCAGGAAACCTTATTGATCAATCCCCAGTCCTCTACAGTGCCATTTCCATGCCTGCCATCCTCAAAAGCCCCAGAAGTGGCACATGCAATCTGCAACCTACCGTAGGGTTCGTGGATAAATCGGCCAATTCAAGGGTATGGAGAGAGAAATTGTACCCAGGGTAGGAGATTTTTCCTATAGTGGTGGCTCTGAAAAGAGCCTTTTTTTAAAGGTGCTACTGAAGAAACACCTTTTGTTTTCTATTTTTTCTGGGGTTTTTTTCTCTTCTTTTCCTCCTTACTGCCTTACATCAACCTCTGCAAAGCATCCCTTAGATTACAAAAAAAACAAGCATTTCCAAGGAAGGACAACTAAACACTATCTCCAGTAAAGTAGTGCACTCTAAGGGAATCAATGTCATCAGCACTTCTCAAAAGCTAATCCATGCCGCTATTAAAAAAGGCACTGGGATCGTTCCATTGTGCTCTTGGTATTATTTGAGAAAAAACACCTTTGCATTAGGGAAAAGCACCATTAGGTCTTCCACAAACAACTTCAGTTACCAAACCAAACTTGGGGCACTGATGTAGCCCAAATGCTCTCCTCCACATTGCACCAACAAAACATCAGGACTACCCAAAGTAGCCATGTTTCTACAATCAGCAAGCAGTGCCTGCAAATTGCAGACAGGCACACTCCACCATAAAGCCTCCAGACCTGGAAAACCAAGATCTGAAGAAAACCCTCTTGCCTTTGCATAGCTCTCCAGATCACACACACATGAATCTTCTACTATCCATACAGTAACTCCTGCCGTCTTCACTGCACAATCGACACAGCAATGAAACAAAATATTACCATCCCTTCTTGTTAAGCACACCCTGAACACCTGATTGGATAATCCCCATAGTACACTCCCATGTCCATGCCAATCATGCTAACAAGCCACGGATGCAGCACATGTGATCCACAGACTACCACAGTGTCTGCGGATCTCGTAAGACAGGGGCAGCCCTTCTTCCCTTTGTACTTACACTTTACAGCACTATCTCATTGGCTACTGGTAAGCTGTCACACAACCATCCACCAATCACATCCAAGACCTCAACATCTATCTCTATCATCTCTGTTCAACACTCCAGATTTATTTTAAACACTCAGAGTACAGGTCTCCTGTGATTGCAAAGCACCTCCAGTATAAGTACTGTAAAACTATCCAAAATGTCTGCTTCCAGATTCATCCACATCTCCATCCATCAACACAAACTACAGGTATAAATATTTTGTGTACAGTACATTTGCAACTCTATTATAAATGCCCGTAACAGGGTACCTGCCACTTTCCATGCATAACCTACTCAAAAAGCATACTGTCATGTGTCCCCATCGCCTATCATCAAGTGGCACTTACAATGCTATGTACTTTGACATTTTTCATTAACCCATATCACCCATTGTAATGTGCAAACTGTTATTCTTTTCTTTCCTTCTGTCATTTTTACAACCACTTCACCCACTAACACACCTCCTACAAAATTCCTAAAATGCACACAGAAAAGGAAAACTGAATGTATCTTACCAAACCATAGCAAGTACATACATTACTTACCTTGCACAGTTCACAGAATGCACCATTACCTAAAAAAGCACAAACATGTATGTTCGCATTTAGAACAATGCCATTTACAAATGTGGATAAATAAATCAAACAACTAAAATGATTGCTCCACTCATGTGGCAAGCATCTATCTGCAGAAAAGTTAATGGAATTCCATACTCAAAAACATTCTCCTTGACGGCCACCAGGGGGCGCACGGATGGAGACGTTCTCCGTGTGAGCTCCGCGCAAGGGTCCCAAAAAGTGGGTTGAGCCCCCACCACGAGACCCCCGCTGGCTAAAAGAACGTCAGAACCTGGTGTCGGAACCTCCCAGGCACCGTCTGGTTCCAACTCCAATCGAAATCGGACCTTGCATTCCGGAGAAACACTCTCCTGCGTCATACGGAAGGAGGACGCGCAAGGCCTGGAAGCTTCCAGCACACGCTGCGCTGACACGGCCCCAGGAAACTGGCGACTTCGTGGACCCTCGACTCGGCTGAATCCTGCGAGAAGGTGCGTGCAACTTGAAAGACGCACAGGCCTCACCTGATCGGCGCAAGACACGGTCCCAGACTTTAGGCCGCGCCCGGTGCGCGGGTCCCCGCCAGGGCGACAACGGAGGAAGGCCTTCTCTACGGGGATATACCGAACCCTCCCCCGAGCTCACAGTTCTTCTGGTGGGAAAAAAATGCACTCCGGGGATATCGGCGCTACGCACTTCCCTTTCCTCCGGGCTGCAGTGGGCTGAGGGTTGGGCCCCTGGACTCCAGGGCGTGTGCCCTCCTCGGCCCCCGTTGTCGGCCACTGCTCCTACTGGTCCCATCGAACTGTTACTTCGCCTGGACGGGGACCTCCGGACACGGCCACAGGCCTCAACGACACGGAACCTATCCGGCCCGCAAGACACACCACTACATGCAGACGCTGTCCTGAGAGCACTCCATTGTGTGGTTGTGACCCCACTACCCAAGGACCCTATGGACAAACTGGCAAAATACAAGTTTACCCCATCGCAAGACGACCCCCGAGGCCCGGACGAGCAAATGATGGCCTCCCAAGGATCTGAGGCCGCAGCAACTAAAGGGGACGTTGCTGACCTACTCAAAGAAATGAGAAGCATGAGAGCAGACATAGGGAGTCGGATTGACAAGATTACGCAAAGGATGGATAAAATGGATGACAGAGTGGAACAGCTCGAACACAATCAAACCTCCTTAAATACGCTGGAAACGCAGATGGACCTTCGTATTGCGGAGTTAGAACATAGGGAAGAGGAAATAAAGCTGAAGGTGGACGATCTTGAAAATAGAGAACGCCGTAACAACATACGTGTGCATGGCATTCCCGAAAAAGAAGGGGAGACTGATCTTGATTTGAGGCAATCCATCCACAACATCCTGAAACTCCTCTTTAAGGACGATCTGGTAGACGAACCCAAAATCGACCGCGTCCACAGGGCAGGAGGCAGGGCAGGAGGTCCGCGTTCGGTCCTAGTCAGATTTCACAACTACGCTGACAGGGCCCGCATCTTGGAAAAAGCTAGAAATGCCCCACCACTCACCATGGGTGACGCGACTGTCTCTCTTTACCAGGATTTATCATCCCTCACGCTTGCTCTGAGAAGAAAATGTATCCCAATTACAAGGATGCTGAAAGACAAGGGAAGCAGATATCGATGGGGGTACCCGTTCTCTCTCACCTTCGAGTGGCAAGGCTCGACAATAAAGCTCGCATCGGAGAAGGAAATTGCAGACTGCACAGCTGATCTCTTGGGCGATCACGCAGGGGAGCCCTCCCAGGGGGATCCAAATATAAAGGAAGCTGAATGGCGCATCAAGGGCCCCCGTCGGAGGTGTATCCAGGGCTCCAGGAAATTTCGGAGGATGGATGACTCGCGTGACATGGAGCACTAACTTGGACGGGGGTCGTGTGTGCTCAATTACTGGGGAAAAATGCCTTCCTCAGATGGGCGCCTTACCCCGATCGCTTCATTTGGGGCCCCGCCCGATGGGCCGAGGGGTCGACTGAGGTGTTATTTGCTCATTGAGGATCATGGATGCACACGCCTTCCTCGAGGCGCTCCTTGACTGCGATATATCAACCTACGTATGGAGCATTCGATTCTGTTTGCACGGTGAACTTGGTGATGGATATGAGGTAATATCCATGCAGTATAGACATTCTGGGGGGAGTCGATAGTACTGTTTCGAGGCTGCGGTTTACTCAGGTTTTTATGTGATTTGTCTGTTGGGGGCTCACTGTTATGTTTGCTTGTAATGGGATGGGACTGCTTGTTCTTGCGGTCCCCGCTGATGGTCCGAATTCGACTGGGTGAGGTCAACCCAGCCGGGTCGGGCGCCGTTCATAAAGGGGATGGGGGAGGGTCGGGAGGGTGGGGCGGATGGGCAACATTTAATCGACCACAACTTAGATTTGAAGGGAGAAATAGCACACTATCCACGTACGCGAGGGCTTTACACACGGAATTGGCGCTGTCGCAGGCACACTCGAGGTGCATACACACGTATATGACCTAAAATGACACACACACTTTCCACAGATACCATACGTATCTGCACGCTTAATGTTAAGGGGCTGAACTCCCCCACCAAGAGATCTATGGTGGCCAGGGAATTTAAGAGATCGAAGATCGACATTCTCTTTCTTCAGGAAACGAGATATCGGAAGGGTGAGGAGAGAATGATTCCATCACGGGAGGTTGGGCCCACCTTTTGGAGCTCGGGCGCTCTGAAGAAAGCAGGGGTGGGAATCATAATCTGCAAGAGCCTGCGGAGCACTATTATGGAGACATGGACAGATCAGGAGGGGAGGGCCCTCATAGTCATTGCTAACATAAGGGGCACGATAGTCACCCTCGCCACACTCTATGCACCTAACCAGGGGCAGAACAGATTTCTGCATAAAATCAGTGAAAAGGTCTTTGGAATGGCCAAAGGACACACGGTCCTCGGCGGGGATTTTAATACGTGGATGGACAGCTCCTTAGATAGACAATCCAAAGCAGACGCAGCAGACCCACCCGGTATATCAAACGAGGCAAGCATCAAGCTGACCCTTGACCTCTTTGGCCTCACTGACTCCTGGCGTCACTTACACCCGTTGGAGAGAGGCTTCACCTTCCATTCCCTCCCCCATGACACGCTCACGCGCATTGATTACATTTTTCTCTCAGAACATCTCACGCGTATAATGCAGGCAGCTAGTATACATACCTCCGCCTGGACGGATCATGATATGGTGACGGTGGACATACCCTGGCACGATCTAGCCCCACGAAACTCCAAATGGAGATGCAACGACTCTCTATGGGCCGATTTGGTCTTCAGAGAAAACCTGGAAAATGAAATAAAACAGTTTTTCCTTATAAATGATACAGGGGAGGTGGGGAAGTTACACGTCTGGGAGGCCGGCAAAGCGACGCTGAGGGGAATATTAATAAAAGAGGGAGCCGATAAAAAACGTGAACGTGCTCTGGTGGAGACGGATATAAGGGAAAGGCTTGGGAGGGCCCAGGCCATGGCACAGTCATCCCCATCTGAGAGGGCTGCACATATTGCCGAAGTCCGCCGTCTCAGGGAGGAGTTGAGGATACTCATCGCCGGTAAGACGGCACAGACCCTACAGTATCTCAAGCAGAAGTTCTATGAGAAGGGTGACAGGGCCGACGCTCTCTTGGCGGCCCGCCTCCACGCGCAAAAAGCGGAGAGATGGGTTGAAACGATCGAGAGACTTGATGGCACTCTCACAGACACGGTAGTCACGGCCCCTGAGGACATACAGGAAGCATTTGCTTATTTTTATGAAGACCTATATACATGTGACCCGCCCTCCCCCGTAGGGAGTATAGATGCATATCTGAAGGAATTACAGATCCCCACACTATCACCCACTGATGCGGATTCCTTAGACATGCCTGTTCTTGAAGAGGAAGTCATAGAGGCCATCAAGAGGTTGAAAACAGGCAAAGCCCCAGGGGACGATGGATTCACGCCTGGGTTCTATAAAACGTTCTCCCCCTTCATTGCTCCCTTTCTTACATCACTATTTAACCACATCTTTATCACAGGCCAGGCACCTCCATCTTTTTCGCAAGCCCTCCTCGCGGTCATCCCAAAAGAGGGCCGTGACCCCAGACACTGTAGCTCTTACCGCCCCATCTCCTTGCTTAATATCGATGCGAAGATTTACGCCAGAGTGATTGCAGCCCGGTTAGAGACATTCCTCCCTAGGCTGATAAACTCCGACCAAGTTGGCTTTGTCCTTGGCAGACAGGGCGCGGATACAATGAGAAAAACGCTGCACCTAATCCACGAAGCAAAGGAGATGGAGGGAGACCCGTCTCTCCTGTCTTTGGATGCCGAGAAGGCCTTTGACCGGGTCTCCTGGGAATTCCTGGAGAGGGTATTGAGTTCATACGGGCTGGGACCACAGCTCTCCCGTGCCATTAAAGCACTTTATAGCTCCCCTGTGACGTCCGTGGCGGTGAACGGGGGATACTCTCGTTGGTTTCCCCTTGAGAGAGGCACAAGGCAAGGCTGCCCACTGTCGGCGATCCTATTTGTGTTGTCTCTGGAACCGTTGGCACAAAAACTGAGAAATGACGCCAGAGTTAAGGGTATCACGGTGGGCGACCGGGAATATAAATTGGGACTATACGCAGATGACATTTTGCTACATGTGACCGACCCTTTAAACTCGATCCCGGCAGCATTTAGTATTATTGAGGAGTATGGAGCGCTAGCAGGACTGAAAATCAACACGGGCAAGTCTGTCGTCCTTCCAATAGACACCCGCAGAGACGCGGATGTCGAGCGCTTCGCCCCCTTGGGCGTTAAGGTCAGCCTCACTACGCTCCGATACCTGGGCATTAACGTCACCCGAGACCTTGGATCCCTGTATGAGGCCAACTTCCCCCCAATGTCCCTTGCTCTCCAGAAAGATGTCCAAAGGTGGTCCAAACTTACCATCTCGTGGCTAGGGCGTCTGAATGCTGTAAAAATGGTCCTGCTCCCTAAAATATTGTACTTATTTCAAATGCTCCCTATTCAAATGCCCCCGGACTACTTTACAGACACAAGGAAATTGATACTAACCTTTTTATGGCAAGGCCAAAAGCCAAGAATCCCGAGATACCTCCTTCAACTTAGAAAAGATAACGCTGGGGTGGGCCTCCCAGATATTGAGACATACTACAGAGCCACTCAGCTTAGGGTTCTCGTCCCACATTTCAGACAGCAGTCAGAACCCCAGTGGATAGCGCTTGATAATTACCACCTCCGTCCCTTTATCATGAGTGAATGGCTATGGGTAAATCCCATCCCATCATAGGCACGATATGGTCGATATGGAAACCAGGGAGGAAAATGGTGGGTGTCACAACGTGGCCCGCCCCACTGGGGCATCTCTGGTCACCAGGGATCCGCGATGCTATTCCGGAACCAGGGAGTTATGAAGCATGGTACCAGGCGGGGCTAGAAAGGGCAGGACAACTGCGCCGCAATGACTCCTTTATTACCATTCAGGAGTTGCAGGAAGCCCTCGGCATAGGTAACCTCTCGGTCTTCCTGTATCTTAGACTCAAGGGGGTAATGACCAGACCCATATGGAAGCAACAGTTACAAAGAGACCTCACGCCGTTTGAAGAGATCCTTGATTTGTGCACTAGCTCCAAAGGTCTGATCAGTGCTATGTACCTCGCACTCATTGAAATCGATATTAAACCCTCCTTGACACTTAAGAGCAAATGGGAAGCTGATATGGGCAGGCAAATCTCCCCAAAACTATGGTTACAAATGTGCAGAAGGACGGCGAAGTCCTCCCTTTCGTGCCAATATAAATTACATGCCACCAAATTACTATACAGATGGCAATACGACCCTGCCCGGCTGGCCAAGATGTACCAGGGAGTGAGCCCGAACTGTTGGAGGGGTTGTGGGAGGCGGGCCGATTATTGGCATATGTGGTGGGGATGCGCAAAGGTCCAACTCTATTGGTCAGAAGTCCTTAGCTGGATCAGGGACCTCGATGGGGAGGAAAGAGAGATGCATCCACTGCTCGTTTTGTTTTCTTTAACTGAGGAAGGGGAGAGAATAGTGGTGGCATGCAAAATGGTGCAGGGTCTATTGATGGCTGCTCGAGCATGTCTTACTATGACATGGAAGAGACCCACGCTCCCCAGCAAGAGTGAATGGCGAGCAGTCGCACTGAGCATTTACAGAATGGAGTGCCTGACTGCGGCATTGCATGGGAATCGTTCCACGGTAGAGAACGCCTGGTCGGAGTTTCGCTCCATATATGCGTTGTAAAGTGTGTCTGACACACGCTATGTCCTAAGCTACGAAGGCCTAACGCTTGGATTGACTCGAGTACGTGTCTGTTAAATCAATGCGCGACTTTTATGCCCACTGCCATGACTGAAATGACGGTTAATTAATGTTGTTCAATGCTCTCTCTAAGTTCTGGTTTGATATCATGTGCGGGGGGTGGGAATTAGGGGTGGGATATGTTTGGATGCAATAGTTTGGGGTTTTCTTTTTCTTTTCCTTTTTCTCTTCCTTTTTCTCAGGTATGCGATATAACTGATTGTTATAATACTTACATGCTCGCTTTTTTTTTTGTAACCAAGAGATGTAAGCTGCATTTATGCGACTGCCGAACTTTTCAAAATCAATAAAAGTGAAATTTAAAAAAAAAAAAACATTCTCCTTTCCAATCTGCGCATCTTTCCGAACCTTTTCCTCACTCTACTACAACTTGCACTAATCCATACCAAACTGAATACTCCTACAGCAACACACACACTTGCTAAAATACACCTCATACAGCAAACTTATAAACAAACCACTGACCCCCTTACCCCCTTACCAAAAATGCTGATGCTCCCAAGTCTCCATTTATATACAAAGCTATCCAATTTCACACACAAACTAACTCTTCCTGCCAAGACATCCTCCTACAATTTTAAATAATGTATTGTTCAAATGCAATCACTATGCCGTTAACAAACATATTTTTCTTACTTCCTTCTATCGCAGTTGCAGTGAACACCTCTCTCCTAAAAGCCAGTGGTGTCTGAAGTGGAAAATACAACCTAGAAGAAACCTACTCTAAACATCCAACAAAGTAAGTGCAATACTATCGTAGTGTTCTGCCTCTTACTCAGACAGTGCACTATTCTTGTATTGTAGGATACACAATTCCATCAACCCAACAATATTTGCTTCATTCTTATGCATTGCACCTCAACAGGTGCCCACTTCCTATTGTCATCTGACGGCCATTATAGTAACACACAGATACCAATACAGCCTTCCCAACCTAAAGTAACAGCCCATTACACAATCAAAAACCTCTATATGCATGCCTACCTCACATACACATTGCACAACCTGCATACCCATATTTTCCTTTTTATCCAACAGATACTACAGAATGTCTACCAAAAAGCAACTCTGTAGAAAACAACACAAAAAATAGAACAGATCAAACTAAAAGCATACAAAATAGCAATCCACCTCTAGCAGAATGTGTACAGAAGGTTCAAACAAAACAGCAAATACAGTCACTAAGGAAAAGGGAAGCACCTAACAGGAAACACACTTTAATTCTTCTTTCAAAATGTACAAATAAAAATAAATGTACTAAAAATAGTGCAACTACCCCTACTGCTAACAGAGCAGCTACAAATGGTAACATAGCTACAAGTAAGCATCCCAAAAAATGTATTTTAAAAAAATTGTTCCACCACAGAGTCCATCAGAACCTTAAAAATACAGGGAAAAAATCACGCTCAACCCTTAAAACCTACCGCAGAAAACAAATCCTGGAAGCTCTTGTAGACAGTGCAATCCTTCTCAAAAGGAAATTCTTTATATTAATTTTAAACAGAATGAAACCACTAACATAATTAATTAGTAAACTACAACCAGTACTTTGCAACAAAAGCAATATCAGCATAGATACCTTCGGCAAAATCTGTACAGGTGAGTGGAGTCACACCACCAGCACAGAGCCATAGTTCAATGAAGAATCATACAAACAAGAGCCAACAAACCAAATTGTCATACATAGCAGTGGGCGAGGGTATGAAAAAGTAGACAATACCATAATGGAAGAAGAAACCTCTTTCAAAAATATCCCCATCAAACTTAGAATCAAAACTCCATTCCACCGAAACAATACGCCCCATATACAAATGGCCATGCACATCAATATGTAACGTGTGCCAAACAAAACTCTATCAAATCTTTGCAGCAGTTCCTCAATCACTACGTGAAAGCCAACGACAAAGGAAAAATAAAAATACTTACAAAACATCAACAACCAAATGCATAAAGAAATGCTGCTAATAAGAGGAAACAGATAAACAGTTAGAATACGCCAACTGGTATCTAACTGCATCCATATGACCACCACTTCCAAAAGACAAATCATACACCATTTCAATTCCTCCTACTGCAACAGTGCACCTTAAACATTGCTGTAACTAGTTCACACGTCACTAAAACGGACTGTGCACATAACAAATGAACGTAGAAGGGTTTTGTTTAATCCTGTATGGATTATTTTTTTCCACAGACCCAATGATTATGCA
The DNA here is from genome assembly GCF_040938575.1 of Ambystoma mexicanum. Classification (NCBI taxonomy): domain Eukaryota; kingdom Metazoa; phylum Chordata; class Amphibia; order Caudata; family Ambystomatidae; genus Ambystoma; species Ambystoma mexicanum. Next base: position 10,735,296 of record NC_090941.1, read on the forward strand.
AAGAAGCACAGGAACTGGGCACATTGCACAGTAAACTTGTTTAAAGCATGGTACTTATGAGTTCTAATTATGAGGGCCCACAGAGTATACAAATGTCTGCATTGGAATGCAATGAACTACAAAATGACAAAGTACGTACCCTAATATGTTATGATTTCTTTCATCACAGAGAATGAAACGATTACTCCTACATTTCCCCATACCATGAACAAAAACTGCATAGGCCCTCAACAATACAAACAGTAAGTATACAATTATTGCTGTCATACATCTTTATAATCTATACTCTTGAGTGCATACCCTACAGTCTACAGCCCCCAGCCATGACCTCAATACTCTAGACCCTGGACACAACCACCACAGCATAATACAGCCATGCATGCAGACATCTACCCCTTACCACAAACCACAAACATAACACAGCCACCTGACCCCTAGCCACTACAGTTCACATAGTATTGTAGTACTTCCAGCCAATGGAAACACTCTTTGATGCATGGCGTCTGCACCAAAGGCTCTAATTTCTGCCCACAACCAATACATCATGATACAGTAAGCTACCAAATAATCTGCCCAGTGGCCACAACCCAAACACAGAATGCATCCATATCTCGTACATAACTGTACCATCTGCTGTAAGATTTGCCAGGTAGCATGCCAGTGGTATTGTTTAGCCCATTATGTGATCTTTCTTCTTATGTAGGCCATTTGAGTGGAGCGGGGTAGGAGACAAGCCTGTCTCTTCCGCTATATATATGTTTCATATGATATGACTTGACCCAAAGTCTACAAATATAGTACCTTTTCAATTTTTACTTCCTGACTGTTACTGAAGAAAACTATGTGGCTTAGATATGTCAGTAAAGGAAAAAAAGGGAGAGGCAGCCATGTGATGTCATCAGTGATGTCATCTTTGATGTCCTGGGTGTTAGTGTTAGCAGTGCACGGTGGTGCAAAGTTATGCTTGCTTATCTTACCATAACTCTCGAATTCCAGGGGTTTTTCGGTTTTACTTTGAACCATAATGTCCCTTTAACAAAATTTTTTTACTGAATTTGATAGGTTTTTAGTAGCGCAACTTAACCATAACGTCCCTTTTAACAAAGTTTTTTCATTGAATTTCATAGGTTTTTAGTAGCGCAACTTAACAATAACGTCCCTTTTAACAAAGTTTTTTCACTGAATTTCATAGGTTTTTAGTAGCGCAACTTAACCATAATGTCCCTTTAACAACATTTTTTTACTGAATTTCATATGTTTTTAGTAGCACAACTTAACCATAATATCCCTGACTTTATATGCATGTAACAACTATTATTTTATTATTCTTATTATTCTTATTATTCTTATTATTCTTATTATTCTTATTATTATTATTAACATAAAACATACTGAACCCCTAGCTAGTGATTTCGATGTCTGCGCACTACCACCATATCCGCGGACATATCGAAAATCTGAGCGTAGTGAATGTAAATTTAAATAGTGTGCCCCATTTCCCCTTTGAGGTTGGCTCTGAAAAGAGCCGTTTTTTTTTGGGTTTTTTTGCAGATGCTTGACAGACACCTGTTATTTTGTATTTTTTTAGTTTATTCTTACTTTACTCCTAAATTCTTCACATAACCTTCTCCAAAGCAATCCTTACATTCCAAAACAGAATGGCTTTTCCCATAAAAGATAAGGAAATGTCATCTTCTTTAAAATAAACAGCATTACTAGAATCAATATTCTCATTATTACAGAAGAACATATCAGCTCTAAGCATGAAGGCACACATGCCTCGGTTGATTACACACCTAGCATTGTTTTGCTGAGGACAAAAAACTTAACTATTGTATTGCCCTAGGTACTAATCCAGAAAAAATTACTTTGGCATTTGGAAGGATGTTCATTACTGCTTGAACCAAGTGTTCCAAATCTGCCAACAAAGTAGGGGCACTGACATAGCCCAAATGGAAAGCACCATAGTGCAAAACTACCACATGGGGACTGTTGATCCTGCCCATATCTTCACAAACTTGTACAATTTCCTTGTACATTGCAATCAGGCACAGTGCTCCACACCACCTCCACTCCTTTAACATCAAAATTCTTTGCAACATGCCTGCATTGAGCATAATGTTGTAAACCATGCACAAACATATCTCCGAGCACCAACACCCTGACTTTCTCCACTTCTGCCATCTTCACTACACACAGTCTCTTTGAACACAAATCCACAACCTCAACATCTGATTGGCTGATCCCTACAGTCTTCTTTCCATGCTGGATTTGCTGGAAAACCCCGGATGTAGCACGCCCTGTCCGCAGACCGCATAACTCTTAGACAGCCCTTCTACCATTTCCACTTCACTCTCTGTGCCATTCCCTCATTGGATACAGCTAAGCAGGCACACAATACGGAGAACATCCTCAGAACGCCCCCATTTTGTTTATTTTCGAACAGTTCAGGACACCGCGAGTGTTCTTAGAACACATTCAACTTGCCAGCGAACAATACGGACAACGTCCTCAGAACACCCCCATTTTCTTTATGTAAGAACATTTCAGGACACCGCGAGTGTTCTTAGAACACTTTCAGCTTGACAACGAACAATACAGACAACGTCTTCAGGACACCCCCTGCAAACATTCCAGAACCCACGAGTCTTCTTAGAACACTTTCAACTTGACACTGAATCCATTCTGCTTATTTACGAACATTTCAGAAAAGCCGTGTTGTCCGCAGACAAATCGAACACAACAAAAGCGTCTAGCACATAAAAAAATATAACATTGCACCTATCTCATACTCCCCCACCTTCCCCAAACACTCTTACACACCAACACACTCCACTAAATACAATTTTTAAACCAAGTTTCAACTCGCTTTCCGCGGTCTTCCGCGAATGCAAGATGTCAGGCGACACCAAAAATCTGATGCGCTCCACGCCCCACGCCCCACGCCGTCCAATCAGCGAACATGTCAGATGTCCGCAGACATCGCGCAACCCGCTCGGCCAATCAGGACACTGTCCGCGGAGCGAACCGGGAAGTCCGTCCGCGAAGCGAACGGAGATATCACTAATTTTTTTGCCTTACATTTTGGTCATTTTAAAAAAAAAACTACTGGACGGATTTACACCAAATTTGCAAAAGCACGCTTTCAGGACCAAGCCCCCCTCCTGCCGCACATTTGGTGTAAATCCGTCCAGCGGTTTGGGCTGTAGGCGTGCGCAAAGTTTTCTCCCATTATGTCTATGGGAAAAAACAAAAGTTTTGGGACCCCCCCATAACTTTACCCCCCCTGGACCAAACCTCGCAAAAGATTCAGAATGGGCCATATACTTGTTTTGCAAAGCATGGTGAGGATTCGTCCAGAGGGAGCAAAGTTATAAGCCGCCCAAAAAATGCTCTTCCTATGGAAACACCAACGTAACCATACCGCATCCATGTAGTTCAGTGAACAAACTTTGTTAAATGGACGTTATGGTTACAAGTAAAACTGAAAACCCCTTGAAATTCATCACGTATGCTAAGCTAAGCAACCATAACTCGCGCCACCACCGTGCACTGCTAAGACAAACACAAAATTAATTTTGATCAAAAATCCCTACAAGGGGTTGTGTTTATAATGTTAGTAACAAGTAGTCAGGTGTAATCGGGAGACCTATCATGAACTACTTAATGTATTAAAGAATGTACTTATCTAAACAAAACATTATATTGGAGTGTTGTTGTTAATACAGGAATGTAATCATACATATGCATAGGCTATGGCTGCAGCATGCACCGTAGTAGTACCATATTTTTCATCTGGTAATTTTGGATAGTAAAATAATGAATGCTACCTTATCAGAGTTTTGAGTAATGTTAAACATGGAATAAATAGCTAATAATTCAAGACTTAATACACTTGTGTTAGTACAAACAATACATATGAAAACCCACAATGCATACAAATCAGATTCACCTACAGGGAAACTAAAGTAAGGAAGAAAGAAATAACATCACCAGAAAATGTCAATAATATTAAAGTTCATCATCATGTATACAAATTACTTGTGTGTTTCTGGCCTGCTTATTGCCCTATATATGTGCACCGTGAGCTGAGACCAAACCCTAAGAAAAGTACTTTACCCTAAGGAATGTACTTTAAGAACGTACAAGAAGGTTAACGTCTATATATATAGCACCTTTCAATTTTCATATTCTGACTGTCAGTGAACAAAACCACTTGGCTTAGATATGTCAGTGAACAAAAACAAGTGGCCCAGATATGTGATGTCATCAGTGATGACATCAATGACATTTCTGATGTCATCTTTGATGTCCTGAGTGTCAGTCTTAGCAGTGGACAGTGGTTGCGTGAGTTATGGTTGCTTAGCTACCATTACAAACTAGGCACCGAACAATTATCCTCTCCCCAATTGAATTGAATTTAGTTTATTTGTTTAGTTTTAAGAAAACTTTACACATTTTTGTTAAAATTACATAGAATTACAAGATATTGTGAATAATTGCATAAAACTACAAGAAATTACAAATAATTGCATAAAACTGTACACCTTATATCCTAAAATCCATTAATTCAACGTACTTTCTAAAAATTCTTTTGTCTAAGCTCACTTTTACTTGCATACACAACATTGCTAAAACTTCATCATTGGTTGTGTGAATTACAGTACTCCCCCCAATATTCTAGGTGGGAAAACTGTGCATGGTCTCAGAATTCACAGGCATGCCTGGGAACAGGTACCCCAATACTACCTAAACACACAATGGGTACAATATTCCCCCAATCATGTACATATCCAACTTCCCAATTCTCCTTTTTTTGTTTTCCACTCTGGTTCTCATTTCCTATCTTAATTGTTGGTCATTTTAATTACATTAAATGGATATTAAATGCAGACTAATTACCCAGTCTGTGGACAGAAAATAAAACATTAGAAAACCATAAATTCAAACTACATGAACATTCATAAATTTAAATTCATTATTAATCACGTCATAAAAAACAAACTTCTTGAGCTCATCACCTGACCTGAAACACGGCTTTCATGCATTCAAACCTCAGTCCCTACACACTATTATGTTATTATGTTAATATGTTATATTATGTCACTGAAGCCTTCTAACTGCCGGGAAGACCTATGCCCAGCTCAGCTAATAAAAGACACTGCCCGTGACCTCTCCCCATTTATCACAAAGTTAATCAATGCCTCCTTCGCCACTGGGTCCATCCCAACTAATCTAAAACAACCCTGGGTTCTACCTTTACTAAAAAAACCTACTCTTGACCCAGCTACCCCCACTAATTACAGACCCATAACAACGGTACCGTTCCTCCTGAAAATCCTGGACAAGGTAGCCTATGTTCAAATACAGAAGCACTTGGAAGAACACCACCTGTTAGGAGCCAGACAATCAGGCTTCCGACCCCAACATGGGACTGAGACAGCTCTCATGGACCTTAAAACACAGATCGATCTGCTCAGAGACAATGGCCAAGCAGCGTTACTCCTCCTCCTTGACCTCTGCAGCTTTCGACCTGGTCGACCACTCGGTCCTTTGCACCCACCTACACACGGCTGCCCATTTCTCCCCCGAGGCCATTACATGGATTAGATCCTTCCTCGATGGCAGAACCATGAGGGTTTTTTCGTACGTAGATGCTGCAGACCCTATACCCATCACCTGTGGCGTACCTCAGGGCTCCTGTGTCTCCCCTACACTGTATAATATATTCACCAAGCCCCTTTTCGATGACCTGGATCATCTCGGTATCACCTACACTAAATATTCAGATGATACTCAGATCCTCCTTCCGCTTTCTGGAGATTATGGAAAAGGATTTGGCTTTGGTGAATAGGGTTTACATCATCTTCCAGGCATGGATGGCCACCCACGCTCTATGCCTGAATGATGATAAAACTGAACTCATCACCTTGGGTACCACTGCCAGCCTAAAGAAATTAAGCCCAGCTTACTCCTCCTTCATGATTGATGGCAACATCATCAGAGTGGGACATGAAGTCAAAACACTGGGCTTCTACTTGGATTCCAACTTCTCCTTTAATAGACAAGTGAACTCACTAGCCTCCTCCACGGCTTACACGTGCAAATTGATTCGCACAGCCAAACCCTTTCTATCCGTCACCAGCTGCCTAACCTTGGCCAGAGCCCTTATACTATCCCGCTTAGAGTACTGTAATGCGCTTTATCTTGGATCCTCCAAAGCCATTACTAGCAAGCTTCAAACCCTCCAGAATAATGCACTTAGAGCGGCTTTGGGCATCTCCAGAAGAGACCACATAACAGTATACAGCCAGCAGAACAATTGGACCCCCATTAAAGACAAAATCTCCCTTAAAACTGCCTCACTCACCCACAAGTCCCTTAATAACGCGGCCCCCATCTACTTGACAGACAGATTTCACAGACTGACATCCTCGAGACCGACAAGGTTAGCACATAGAGACTGCCTCTCCGTCCCTAACTACAAACGCTCTACCATAGGAGGCAACAGCTTTCCAGTGAAAGCGGCGAAACTGTGGAACTCCCTACCACCCACTCTTAGAATGGACTTACCCTACCAAAGCTTCCGCTCCAAGTTGATGTCTTGGCTGAAGACAGCCGCCATCTAAACATACTGAACCAGGATGCCTCTCCCTCCTTTCATCCGATTATGCAATTGTTAACTGTATATATGTAAATACTCTGTCCTCTCCTACATTATTACTGCGTATATGCCATGTATATATTTTACTGTCTGTAACTAAGCTTTGCAAATTCTTGTATCTGCTGCGCCCTATTACCCTCGGGTATTCCGGCGCATTACAAATAATAAACCAAACCAAACCAAACTATTACGATGTCCGAAGTCAATGAACAAGTGGGTCTTTGCGGACATGTTTGTTCACGAACATGTGCCAGTGCCTGCAATGCTGTGATGCACTTTCAAGTTTGTGAATGTCAAACTGGAGCTGCGGTTGTGTGAAGTGCCTGCATGACATCAACGTGTGTCCACTGACATTTGTGAACAGCGGCCGACGTCAGCGATGCTGTGATGGACTTTTACTTTGTTCACAAATGTCAACACAGAGCCATGGTAATACTGACACATCCCAGTGATGTCACTATGGTTGAATGAGTTTCAGAAACATACTGAAGCAGTTGTGGATAGCCATGGATGTTATAACTGACCGCACCCATGCTGGGTGATGACGTATCCACCATAGAGGTCTGTGTGTCCATGCGTCATGGATATCTTTAAATCCATTTGGTTGCACCCTAACAACTCTAAAGTTGATACTTTACCCATCCACAAATATTACTACCATTCTTTGCTGTTCTCTGAAATGTGTACTACTTTTCGTGACCTTTTCCAGCCTCCGAAGTCTGCTGATGGGGTAAGTGACAGCAGAAAATGCTTACAGGGGGACCCAGCTATTACTTATAGTCATTCTAAATAGACTCATAGCAGGGGAGAGGCATTTTTGGGAGCTGGATCAAAAGTAGATGTGGCTTCAGTAATAGTGAGTCCTTCCCCTTAGGGGCCACCACCAACACAAGGGGCACTGCAGCAGGTTAGCTGACGGAGGAACAGGAGGAAGATGATGAGGTAGAGAAATTACTTGAGACTTTGAGCAGTCAGAAAGAGTCATGAGTGTGGTGGCTCTTCACCACCATTGTGGGATTGCTGAAAGCTCAGGCTGCCCACAGAGCCACACTTAGTCACAGCCAAAAGGGGTAGTACTCTTTTGGCATCACGTCCATGCTCCACCACATCCACACATTCCATCTGGCCACCCTCAGGAAGGCAATTCCTTTCTATTGGCATCCACATAATTCCTCTAGATAACCACCCTCTTCCACCACTGCCCACACTCATACCACCTCAGTTGGGCAGATGGTTCCTCCTGAAGCATCAATTGACTCCTACCTTCAGAGGTCAACTGTCCTCTGTATATATTTTGATGCTCTCATCTGTCCGTGGGAGCAATTTTGGATTGCCTTTGAGGTGGCAGTGAAGGGACACAAGGAGAATTGCACCCTCCCTCAGTTCCAACAGCAGTGCCTTATCTCTTCCCTTCTCCATTTGTCCCTCCCTTTCAGTGGTTGCTGCACCTCACCCCATCATCTCCTTCCCTATACTGTGATAAAAAAAGAAGCAATATCAAATTAAAACTTAAAATAAAATAGAACAGGTTACGTGGTGAACCACCTTCGAACGTTAAAAAATCGAATGCAAGAAATACTGTAACCTGCTGCCCCCCCACCCATGGTGTCTGGGGACATGCTGAAATGTCAAGAGACTACATTATCAAAACACTGTATCAACATATCTCCTTTTTTAACTCATTATAATGTTGACTCGTGAAAGAGCCTTAACTTTGTTGTAAGAGTGTGATGTCAACATCTACACATACAATGTGTAGGTTTATATTATCTCATTATATACTGGTGTTTTCATAACCAAAAATTCCCTGTATTCTGAATATTTAATAGAAAACATTAATTTCCAAGATTCGTAAGACATAGTCAATACTTTCCAAACAATATTAGCTGCATCATGTCAAATAGTGTCATTTTCAAAAGATGACATTCCAATATCTCAGAGAAATGCACAGATGTATTCACATTCCACCTGTATTTTTCAATTAGCCCACAAAACTGCTAAAACCTTTTCACACTTGTCTTTGTCTCATTCATGAAAAGATAAACATGGTTTGCGGAAAAGGAGTCATCATACTTGTAAACTGCAAATATATTCCAGTGACCTACCCTAAACTGTTACCTCCACAATGAACTACAACCATATGTGGATATTTCAAATGCACCATGTCCTGACAAATAGGTAGCATTCGATTCTACTTCATATCACAAACTTCATACAATAACACCCCCAATTATTTTAAGCCAACATAATGTGAGATACCAATCTGCTCTGCATACATATACAAACAATAAACCCAGGACTCTCCTACGTATGATTCAAACAGTCTTCTTGTTCAGCTCCATGCTTTCAGCAATGCACACAAGAAATGAATCAACTCCACCTCCACAAACAGAATGCCTGGTGGTTGAGCCTTCCAATGTCGGTGGACATCTGCAATGTCTGAGACCACCACAGTCCTCTTCCAAAGCAGGACATGGTAAAAGTGCATGGATGGCGCATGCCCTTCATCCATGAAAAACTGCATTTGTGTGAGGGCATCAGGGCACATGGCATATGTTCTTCTCTTTGTATCCTTTTCTCTTTAACACACACTGACTGGCTGTATTCAAGCTGTCACAGAACCATTCACCAATCACATCCATAGACCCTCCATCTAACATTCTCACATCAGCTCAACAGCTCAGATGTATCTTTTAACTCAGAGTGCATTTCAGCTGTGGTTCAGAGCCTGCAAGATCACACTCTACTTTTCAATTGTTTACAGCTTTCTACTTACAGGACCAACAGCCATCAACATCTAACAAGACGTCCTACATAAATATATTTTTTAAAAGTAATATCGTATACCACCTGGCTTATAATATAACATCAACTATGATCTTTCATATGTGCTGAAAAACATGTTTGCTTGCAGCATCCGTCCCAATTTTTAGCACTGCTTTAAAACTACTTTTCCTTACGTTGTGACTGCTACATATCCTACTACATATGGCAGTGCACAATTCTAAATTCAAAATAGCTCAATTACCAAGATACAGTACACAAAATAACAAGATATTTTAACAAATGACATGCCTTGTCTAAAAACTATAAGCAACGTACAATACAATATAAAATACCACCTTTCTATTTCAACTGTCTGTAAAAAAAATGGCGGTTCTCCAAAACATCATCTGCAACTCTCTTCCAATTTTTTCAGCAGTGCTTATAAAACTACTTCTGCTTACATTGCCACTGCTGTATATCCTACTACATATTTCAGTGCACAATTCCATCATTCAAAATAGCTCAATTACCAAGCTACAGTACAAACAATAATGATATATTTTTATACAATCCCTGCTTCATCTCAAAACTATAAAATACATTAATTTTCTATATAATGTACAGTTCTATGTCTTTATAACAAATACATAAATAACTAAAACATTTTCAGTGAAAGAAAAATAATGAAAAAATGTTGAATTTTATTCTCTTTTTTTAATTTGGGGGGTCACCCTAATCCCCCCGTTTCTCCAGTTTTATTACCCCGAAATCCCCCCACCCCTTTTAATCCCTTAGCCCACACCCATATATACTTTAAACAAAAATGTGTCATTTATTTTGTTATTTATTTTTCACTGAAAAAGCTATTCGTTATTTATTTCGTTATAGACACTGTCTACCATAATATACCACTGTGCTTATAATGTCACTTTGACAATAACTTATATCTGTGCTGCAAAACATAATTGCCTGCAGCACCCACCCCGTATTAAACACTTTTTCATATTTTGCAAACTAACATTTGTCTTTTAAATATCAAGAAAAACAGATCACCCAAGAAACCTACCGAACAAAGCAAATTCTTTCATTTCTAAAAAGTATGTATATTGCTGTAACATATATGTAATTACAATTTTGCTAACATATTTATTCTGTGTGTATTACCATGATTTGTCTCTATCTTATAAAACTATCCATTCATAATATACACACTGCCACATGCCCCCTTCCTCATCTCAGTACTAAAATTACACTCTTTTGCATTACCCGCACAGCACTCTTCCTCATCCCATCCCATTCTGCAGCCTGCATCACTACACATGTTTAGCTTACAGCTTCCATTACCTTAACATCCCTCTTCCTCATGCTACTTCCTATTTATAATCCATATATTCATCCCAACACAGCTCATCTTTTTACTAGTACCCAGCAATCATCCACACTGTTAACCCCACATTCCTTTTTCTCTTCCCATTACACAACCCCAATCATTACCATTGCCACTTTATCCCTTTTACAAGTCCCAGTACCAAAATATAGTTCAGCTCATCACCTTCATAGACCTTTTCCTCATAGTACTACCCATTACGAATCCATTTCATTACCTAAACACCCTCTTCCTCATTTCAATAGCCAATATTAATCATTATAATTATAAATAATACATTTAAAATTAAAATAAAGATAAAATTGTTGTTCGTTATTTTCTGTTCATTATAATCACTGCATACCCATTTCAACAACTTCTCCAAAATGCAAATCATGGTATGTTGTGCTAATTTTGCCATTCAGTAAATCTCTCAACAATACAAATTGATTCACATGGCCAATATGGAATATTAGTTCTTTTAAGATACAAAGCAGATGGAGCAAAACATAACTGTAAACTCACTAACTTCACACACACAAGTTTCTCTTGGTGTAAAAGCATTCACCACAGTAGCCATAATATACCACACTGGTATCACAACCACTTCAGGACACCATAGAGCATACATAAAACAAATAAGTGGTTGATTTTATTTTGGGAAAAACAATGAAGGAAGCAGTGGGCACCACCGTTTATATTAATAATCAATAGAGCTATGCTAGCTATGATTTCAAGGTGCTAGGCAATGAAACAACTCTAGCGATAGGTTAATACTAATATATGCAAACAAAAGACCATCGGAAGGTTTCCACAACTTAGCTGCATTCTTTTTGTAGGAGAAAACTTACCAATTTGGTTCAACCAATCTAATCAATATTTGATGCATAGTATAACAGTAATACATGGTGAAACAATTGTTTTTAATTGGCAGTCAGAAGAAAGAGACCAATGCATTTCAAACCACACAGGGTCCTTTGTCAGGGTTTTGTCTGAGGTGATAGGAAAAATAGAGAGAGGAGAAGAGATGATCCTTAGTATAGAAGATTTATCACGATAATGCAAGAAAGAGCAATATTTAAAGAAAGGAGCCATACCTAGCCTGCAATAATGTAAACCACCAGAAAGAAACACCAATATAGAATACAAAGTGATAGACCTATGAATGACATTTCTTTTAAAAGGAGGCCACATAAATGTGAATATACTGTACCAGGTTGTGTAGTTATGTAGTCCCAAAATAGCCACAAAAAACCTGCAAGAATGATACCTTGTGTATGTGGTAGTAATCAGGACGGCTATGATAATCAAATTGTAGAGGTCATTGGAGGGACAGAGGACCACCTCTAAAAAATAGAAACATTATACTAATGTGATAACATACAAGAATTATAAGCTGGTCATGAATAGACCCAAAGGGATGGCGTTGCAATCATTGTGGACCCTGTGGTCCACAATGTGACATTTCTTATGTAAATGAGGAGTGCTGTGAAAGCACAGGCATCTGATTCTCTGCTGTAGGGAATGAGCAAGTAGTGTGGAACTGCCAAACATCTGAATTTAGTAACACTTCCATCATTACTCAAAAACAAAGGTTAACAGCAAAACGGCCTACTTAATATTCCTTAAACCACAATTTTGTCTTGAAATGATACTTTAAATTCATACTTATAATAACATACAGTTCGGATAAGCCAATGGGAATCTAACTACTTTAAAACATAAAGGAATAAACAAAACAAACAAAGTAACAAAATGATGCCTTAATTAAATTACACTTAAAATACCAGGCATCTAAGTGTGTTAACCATCCACATTGCCATTAAAGAACCTCCTACTCATACAACATCTCATTACTTTCTGCAAACATCACAATCTGATAAATGGAGAAACGGTTGAACAAAAAGTACATTTTACCAACAGTAAATGTAAAAAATGTTTTTTAATCAACCATGGATTTTTTTCTCTTGACCAAGTGATTTGAATATATTAAGACAACAATAGTGCTCCTCACATACATGTTGTAGAACACATAGTGCATACAATGTAATACTTATAAAGGTTAACAAAATGTATGTGTAAAATGAAAATTATGCATATGTTCCATACCATGTTCTACAACTATCTATGTTTTCTTTTCTTTTCAGGCAGAAACACCCCACAGATCGCTTGTGGCCATCTCCACTCAAACAAGTTGGGGGTAGATCTCTATCTTCGACTGGGGCCTCCCTCTGGAACAGCCTCCCTGCCAATCTAAAACTTGAGGCGAACCATCTATGGGTCCAGAAACACCTCAAAACCTTCCTCTTTGCTTCTGCCTTTGCTCCCCCTCTCCCCAGCTGTTCTGCTCTCTCCTGGCTCCGTGCACCTGGCCACCCTCTGTACTCCGGGCCCAGGCACGTGCTCACCCTGCCCTCTCCATCTCAAACAATCTGGAGGTAGATCTCTGTCTTCGGCTGGGGCCTGTAGGGTATTTTGTGAAGATTTGTTGCCTGACGGTATTTTCTTACCGCCGAAAAATAACTTAGCAACAATCCCTCCTTGTATTCAGATTGGGCCATGTACATCAATAATACAGTGGACATGCATTATTTCAGCACACAGACATGCGTATTTGGTATGCGTGGTTGGTATGCGTGGTTGGTGTTATTTTGGTGAGCATAATTCCCTTGTTTTATTTGTGGCCCCAATATCCAGAAACCCTTATTTTTGTTTAGATTTTTCGTGTAATCACTAGAGAGACCTCAGGCTTGCATTTCAGGAACACCACATTTTCATTTTTAGTGTGCCACCATGGGCAATTTCTCTCTGTCTTATCTACGGCAGTGAGCTATCATGTGGTATTTTCACTATCTTATATACGGTAGTGAACTATGTCCCGGGCCTCCCTTTTTGCCGACTCATAGACCTCCGACAAACTACAACACACACAGTTAGTTATAATTGCTCATACTGAATTACATTGTGCACACGGCTGCAGCAAATTTGACGTTTAGCTACCTTGAAAATGACAATTGCACTGTCTAAACATCTCCCCACATCATCAGCACTGTATTGGTAAATATAAAACACACCACCCGTCTGCTTTCAAATATTTTTGTATATTATAAAAGTTGCATTTAAACACGATCTCACTCTTTACAGAAATAAATAAAATAGCACAGTAACAGCATTGTCTGTGATACACTGAAAAGAGAGGGGTGGAAACAAGAACTCAATTTGCAACATTAAACATGTGAGTAAAGCACAGGAATCTCCTTTCCTACACTGACTGAATATTCTCGTACACACTCAGCCCCCACACTTCTGTAATTACCTTATCTGTTCAGCATGAGTTTTCTTCAGCTGTTCTCTTTCTGAATTTGGCTCCCTTGAAGATTAACCCCAGTGAAAACAAGCGTCTTTCGTTCTCAAACCGGGGTTATTGCCTGGAATTCTCAGCTTTTGCAGCAGGAATGCTTCAGCCAGGAAACAGGTCCTTCTCCCAGCTCTGCCAAATCTCGACTGTCCTCCCCCTCTCCTCAAGCTCCCCCAGCAAAACTCTAATCACTGCCTCTAGCATGATACTTGCTATGACGCTGCTCCAATCAGAAATCAATCATGCCATCTCCTCCCTCACTACACAATGGCTCATTTCTACAGTAACTATTTGTAACCAACTGATTTCCTGTTCCTTCGAGCCCTTTGCTTCCTGTAGTTATGTGGACAGAGCAGCAGAGAAAAAGAAAAAAAATGAATGTGCGTTTAAAAGTTCACTTTCAGAGTAGGCCTAATTCTGCAGTGGAGACACATTTTTATTAGTGGGTTATGTTAAATGCAGTTTTATTAGTCAGGTTAGTTATTAATAAGGTTAGTTATTAATTTTCAAATGTGTCTCTTGCACCATAGGCATTTCAGGTGAAAAATAGTGTGCATTTTTGAATGTGCATGTGTGCTTTTAACTTTTAAAAATAGATTTGCATCTTATATGTTAAAATCGTTTTTGACTGAATAGCCTGTCTTTACTTATATGTCCATGTTAATCTGGCAACACATATAGCAATGCACCACACCCATGTGGTGGTGCTGCATCAAAAAAAAATTGCTACCTGTGCAGTAGTGCTGTACTCTGTGCTGTAACACGCCAAATATCCTTACATACCCTCCTTTTGTTTTTAGAACTTGGCTACGCTCCAAGCCAATTCCTAAAAACAACTTGTTCTTTTTTTTTCTTTTAAAATGCACGTGTATTGGGATATCTTTCTCTTCCTGACGCAGCTAGTAAAATCAGTAACATTTTCATTTTTACTGATAGCACAATCAACCATCCACCCATGATTAGCACAGGACAGCCAAACCCACTATTGAGCGTTCCCCCCAGGTTCCCCAATTAAATCTTTCCACTTCTATTATCCCCAGATTACTAATTGTAATATTGTTTTTTCTCAAATTCATTTTTATTACATGTCTTTCTTTGTGATTCAATAAATATTCCACATCCGGATCTATTGGAAAAGTATCCCTTTGAAAAAAAATTGATATTTTCCCCTTGGCTTTCCCAAACATTATTTGTTACATGAAACAATGTTAACCCCCCAATTGACACAATTGTATCCTTTGGAACCTGTAAATAAAAAACATTATATTTCACCTGTTTAACCATGTATGTTCCATGGTTTAAATGTACTACCGTCATGTTCTTTAAACAGGTGCTGACCAACCATTTACCTCTGACCATCTTAGCCTGTGCCATTTCTTCACTCCCCATATTGCTAATAATCACTTCACATCCCTCTGATATACTTGGGTCAGATTTCAAACCACAAATAGCATGTGTGGCATCAGGAACAAACGGTTTACCTGGACACATATAATTTTGTTCTTTAAATTTTACACATGTTTCCAGGTTTGGTATTAAATAAACTTCAGGCTCCCATGACTGAAATGCCACCACTTCTGGAGTCTTAATCTTAATAAATTTGTCCTCTTGCCAAAATCCCACGTTGTGTACCCACTTCGTTTGGTAAATAAGTTCAGGGGCTACATATGGAATGCACAGCAAAAATCCGATCTCTAGTCTTTCCAATTCCACATATAACGGCATTGCATTACCCATTTCGAATGCAATTTTTACCTGTATTATATCAATTTCCCTCCTGGTCAATCTTTCTATCACTTGACGAATAATATCCTGCGAAACAAAATACAAGGGGATATGTCCTTGAATCAATTGTGAAACTGCAGTTTGAACTTCTCTCATATAATTCGTTAATAGTCTATCAAAAGGACTCATTATGTTCAATATTTCATTTAAAGTTCTATCATGCTTAAGTATTATTTTAGTCGCCCGTTGCATTACATCCGCTTGTTCATTTAGAATGATTGCAGTTTCATTTATGAATCTTACTTGTTCATCCAGTCCCCCTCTAATTCCATCTAATGTTTTTTGTATTATTTCTAGGTCAATACTCAGTTGTTGCGCTTTAGTACTCAGTGTTCCTACCAAAATAGAATTGGCTGTTGATATTGTGGTACCTATTATGGCTCCAACTATAGACATTACCAATGATATCGCGAGCATCACCGCACCTCTCTTTCCTCTCCTCTTCTTAATGTCTGCTGAATTCACAAATGTTTTTTCCAATTGCATTAATATATCTCTTATTGACTGCTTAGTGTCCTCTTTTCTTATTTCCAGCCACTCTTTAGTCTGTTCAATCTTAATTCCGGTATTGTTCAAGTGTTTTTCAATCAAAATCTCAGGATTCAATGGTATGTATATATTTTGGAAAATCATCCTTCAATCACTCATGATGAATCCTGGTGCCTCTTCCACCGCGATACCAGATGCTGGTCCAGGTTCAATGACAACCTGTGCTTCTGAATTCTTGAAGATCCCTCCAAATATCATCATCATTAACCATATAATCGGTATCATCTTCAATGCTGATCGCTTTGCAGCCTTGGTCTTCACCCCTCTTTGGGGCTTTCCCGGAATCCGTCCACGTGGGCTCCAGGACTCCATCGTCTCCCGTGGGCTCTGATCCCGGAACCTCCAACCAAATAATGTTAATTTTCTAAATCAAATAGAAAATAAACAAATTAAGTACATAGCACAATACTAACTTCACCCTTTTTCCAAAAATAAAACATGCTTGGTAAAAATATATATATATTTTATTTTTTCTGAAATTAAACACAAGTTAAAAAGAAAACAAGCACATATAAAACAGCATTCAATATTTAATACATTTTCTCTCTGCACACCAACCATGAGCTTCCATTATATATATTTATTTATTTATTTATTTATTTATTATATATTTTTACATATATTACAGTGTTTATGTGCCATAATAACAATCAACTTTTTAACTTCTTTGTCACTGCCTCCTGATTGTACCCATTTATTTTCTCTTTTTGTGTTCAAGGGACTTTATCTGTATCTAGATGCTCAAGCTGCCTGATCTCATGTCTGGGATTGCATGGTTTGATTTGATATACATGGACAAACTGCTCTATTGCCGTTTCACCTTCATTTTTCAAAATTTTATAAACTACAGGAGAGACCTTATCTATAATTCGAAATGGCCCCTGCCAGGCTGCTAGAAATTTAGAATTTTTCTGTTTATGTTTTCCAAAATGAAACTTGTATACCTGATCCCCTACACTGTATTCCTTTACTGATGTCTTTTTGTCATAATAAGACTTTGCACTGTCAGCAGCTTTTTCCAGATTTCTCTGCACAAAAGCAAATGCATGTTGCAAATGCCTCCTCAGCTCATCAATATATTCATGAACTGTGGATGCACTCACAAGTGTCTGCTCATGTGTTCTGTATAGTAGGTGTTGTGGTAATACCATTTTCCTACCTGTCAAGACCTCATGGGGGCTAACACCTGTTGCTTTGGCAGGAGTTGATCTGATTGCCATCAAAACCAACGGTAAATGTAAATCCCAGCTGGAACCTGCTTCTGCCACAAATTTCTTTAAAATATCCACAACAGACCTATTGCTTCTTTCAACTGTACCTGAAGACGCTGCCCGATATGCGATATGTAGTTTCCTTTTCACACCTAGTACTTGCCATACCTTACTCATTAGAGTACTTGTGAAATGACTTCCTCTGTCTGACTCAATTCTTTGTGGCAACCCAAACCTTGAGAACACATGGTTCACCAGTAATGTGGCTACTGTTTGCACACTACAATCTGGTGCAGGAATGCATTCAATCCACTTCGACATCAAACATACCACACTCAAAATATAACAGTTTCCCCTGCTCGACCTTTTTAAAGGACCTACATAGTCTATTTGCAAATCTGACCATGGGAGAGTTAGGCCTCTTTTCATCAATGGTGCTCTATGCATTGGTGAAGCAGGTTTAAATTGGGCGCATACTAGACATCCTCTAGTATATAATTCCACATCTTGGGACATATGTGGCCAGTAAGCATAATCTTTTAGTATTTCTAATGTTTTTGTGAACCTCTATGTCCTGCAGTTATGGCATCATGTGCATGGTGTAGCATTAGTCCTCTGAATGAAAGGGGTACTACCCACTGTATTTGTCCTGTTATGGACTCTCTAATCATGAGTCCATCCTGTAATCTAATTCGTGTTTTGTTCTTTAATAGCACCCTCAACTCTTCTTTTCCCATACAATCATTTTCTGTTAAAGAATTTTGTTCGGGATCTATCAAATGATTATAATAGATTCCCAAAATTCGATCATTCTTTTGTGCCTCAATCAAATCTTGGTCTGGCGTGTCATGACTCCACTGCACCACCGGTTGATCTACCTCCTTTGGTGCTTTAGAACGTGTGACTGCATCAATTTGTATTTTACCCATTAAATAATCAATAGGTAGCAATTCTCCCATCACAGCCCCAAACTTAGCCAGGTGGTCTGCCTTATCATTTCCCTCCTTATCCTCTCCTGGTGTTTTTAAATGCCCACAAATTGTTCTCCAGTATATTGTTAAATTATTCTCTGACACCAATTTGTCTATGGCTTGTATCATTTTTCCATGTTTAAGTGGCTTTTTGTTGTATGTAACCATGCCTCTTGCTTTCCAACCAGGCAAATACTCCACAAAGCTATTCCGTGCATAGTCAGAATCAGTCACCAGGACAATTTCACTGAACTTTTTATCAACTGCAGTAGCAATTGCTTTATAAATGGCTGCCAATTCCGCCACCTGACTGCTCCTATCTCCAATCCTCATCCCTATACTGGGGACGCCTTCACATTTCAACCAGACATTTCCTATTCCTGCCACTAATTGTTTATTACTGTCATTTTCAATGTGAAAAGCACAACCATCCACATATACAGTTGGCAAATCCTTGCATGTTTTTTCATCAAAAGCTTTGTGTGGTGATTGTTCAAATTCCTGCAAACTAGTTTCCACTTCCATTTCATTTGGTATTTGTTCAGCTGCACAGCCATGTAAGTCAGCTAACCCTTGAGCAATTGGGTTCTTTTTATTTTGTCCATATCTCACTTCTCCTTGTAATGCCAGTGTCCATGAAGTGATTCTGGATTGCGCTAGATTACCTGATCTAATTCTTTTACTCTCTAAAAATTGCAAAGGTTGATGATTTGTTTCAATAATCACCTTTTCTCCCTGAACAATGGGGCGGAAATGTTGTAGCGCCCACACAGTGCTTTATAGGGCCTTTTCACATTCATTAAATTTCATTTCAACTTGGGAAAATGCCTTACTTGCATAGGCAATGGTTTTGTGATTCAAATCGTGTTTTTGTGATAACACTGCTGACATACAATGTTCAGAAAAACCTATTTCTATAAAGAAATCCCTGTCCTTTATGGGATATGCTAAACATGGTGCCTTTACAAGACATTCGTTTAATTTAGCCACTGCATCAGACTGCTCTTTTTCCCATTTCCAGTATTCAGTTTAAGCAGTTTAGTCAATGGTTGAGTGATTTCTGCATAATTTTCAATGAACTTTCTGTTATAGCCTGTCATCCCTAATAAACTTTTTACTCCTTTCACATTTTTAGGATCTTTTAATCTTTGTATGGCCTCTATTTTCTTCTTTTGTGGATTTAGCCCATGTTCAGTCACTTCATGCCCTAGAAAGTTCACTTTTTTCTTGCACCATTGTGCTTTTTGCAAAGATACTTTGGCGCCTGCTTTCTGCAATTGGCCAAGTACATGTCTTATTTCATCAAAATGGCTTTTCAGGCTTTCATTTTTTATCAGGACATCATCCACATAAACTATTGTTCCTCTTTTCGCTGCATCCGGCATGGCCTTTCTCAAAAATATGCCAAATTCACTCCCACTATTGATGTACCCGAACGGAGCTCTAAGCCAGGCATATTGAGTCCTGTCAAATGTAAAGGAAAATAAATGTTGTATCTCCTCTGCCAATAGCACGCACCAATATCCAGAGGTGAGATCTAATGTGGTAAATACATTTGAACCATGTACCTGAGCTAGGCCCTGATCAATGAATGGCAGTGGCCATCTAGATACTGGTACTCTTTTATTAAACTCTCTCAAGTCTGCACATAGCCGCCATTGACCATTTGGCTTTAACACACCTAAAATAGGTGTATTGGATGTGCTATGAATGGGCCTGATGATTCCCCGCGATTCCAAATTTTAAATAATCTCTGCCAATGATTCTAAACATGCCAGCGGTAGTCTATACTGGCGTACAAACACTGGATTTCTGCTACACCCTTCTGGTAGTGTGGCCACATGTAAATCAGTTAAACCACAATCATAAGCATCTTTTGCAAATACATCCTTAAACTCCATAAATATCTCCCTCAGATTGTCCCTATCCTCATTGCTTTCACACGCATCCGCTAAGGAGATTTGCTCTTCTACCATTTTGGAAAATTCTGGAAAATCTTCTGGTAAGGGAATCTCGGCGCTTTCCTCTAACTGTGTGGCTGTGTCTTTTTGTAAAGCTGCCACTTTTAAATATTTTGGCATATCAGCTTCCACTTCAATGGGCTGATTTTCTGTTTCATTTTCATTTAAATTAAATATTATGCAATCCTCTTGATGGCAGCACACTGTCTCATTTGAATCATAAGGATACACAGAATGAATTTTAAATATTCCTTTGGGCTGAGAGTCCAGGTGTTCTGGCAACTCACCCTTGGCATCTACATACTTTTCAGGGATATTTCCAATCACCATGTTATTTAAATCTGCCGTATAATGTGATTTTTGTATGGCCATTCCTAATGGGGAGTTTTCCTCTAAATGAATATCCTGACAACCTTTATTATTTACCATAATTTTTACAGATCCTTCACCAATATCTACCAATGGAATGTATTCATAATCCAGGCCTTGCTGTTTTATGGATTCATTCAGGCATACAAATGCATCAGAGCCTTTCATCTGCTGTCCATTTTTGCATTTCAGTGTTATTGCAAACTGTTTTGTAAATGCAGGAATAATAGTATCTTTCCTCATTTGTAATTCGATTGCATAAGGAAACAGTTGTGCACAATGATAAGCCCTTCTTTTGTCTTCAAATTCAGGTGCCGGACCACCTAGGCGTGACCATATTTTTTGATTAAGGAAATCTAACACCATACACATTCTGTGCATGATGTCATTGCCCATGTAAAATTCATTTTGTGCTCCACTCACTATCCATACATTATGGTAAATTGTTTTCTGCCCAATGCTAATTTTAAGCATGCATCTGCCTGCAATTCGGTTTTCAAAGTCTGGACTGTCCAACCCAGAAACATATTGGTTTTTAATCCTAAATCTCGGGATTTCTTCCCTCTCCATTTTTTTTGCAACAATTTCTCATTAATGAAACTCCTTTCATGTCCAAGCGCTAGAGTGGCTTTTATTGTTTTAAAATATTCATTTATACCAACATGAACCCATGGTTGCTCATCTTCCATGTGCATTTCTGCCAGAGTGGTAATGTGTTTTTCTGAATCTGTTTTAGGAGCAATATTCTGTTTGCATGTTTTCTCTTTTAAATAAAAACGTATTGTGTGCTCATCCATGGCAGTCTGCCAATTTTTCCTTGGGTCCAAGTATATTTGTACAGGTAGTTTTTCATTGTCGCTCTGCATTTTGTCTTGACACATTAATATAACAGTGACACTAGGTATGCAGCTATTCTGGAGATATACCTCCACAGCATCATTTGTTTTGGCAATGGTGTGACATTCATTTATATTGCGGTTTTGTGATTTTAGTTTCTTAGGCCTCAATGGTTGTTTGGTTAAGGACCACAGTACTCCATTTACCCCATCTATGAGAGGAGACAATCTTTTCAGGCAATCTGTTCCCATCAGAAATGGAATTTCACAAATAGATGTGATCAATACCTCTTGTTTCATTCTGTGCTTTCCTATTTTTATGTCAACCTCAGTTACACCTATGATGGGCACCTCCTCCCCATTAAAATTATGCACTGGGCCTTGATTTTCCTTCACTGTGATCTGACTCTGTGGGGGTCTCCCTTCATTGATACTCTTTACCAGCTCCTTGGACATAATTGTGGCCTGTGCGCCAGCGTCAATCATTGCAAAGGTGTGGCATTTTTCTTCTATAGTGATGGGTGCATAATATCTGTCCTCAACTTCCTCTAATACACATAAGAAATGTGAATTCTTACTGATTTCAGGGCTCACCTTTCTCAGGTCTTTTTCACTTTTGGCTAAACACATTGGTAAATGGAAAGACATTTTTCCCTCCTTTTTACCCATTTCTGCGCGAGAGACTTTATTTATTTCTCCATGATCAGAGGTTTTTTGGAGTGTGGCCACTGTTCGCCCATCCATCTGGGTAACATCAGAGACCACATTACAACCTTCCAACTGAACATGTGTAACAACATCATTCAGCAATTTGTCATTTTTTAATTTTGTGCATTTGTGATCATTTAGTGTGATACCAGCCCTTTCAGCCTCTTCAAAAATATGTGGCTCAAAGAATTCTTCAGGTGATTGACTTGTACCCTCCTTTTGAGTATTTCCTTTTTCTGTCTGTGTTTGGTCATTGTTTTGCTTGCCCAGGGAAGGAGCTATAGTATCCCCACTTACTCCATGTTCACTGGTATTCCCCATGCATGAGTCATTTTTCTTAAATATGTCCCTTTGTTCTTTTGGAATTCCTAATGTTTCTTTTTCATTTGTACAAATCTTTACTGTTTTATTTAGTTCTAGGTTAAACTGTACCTCTTTTTTAGAAGTATTTGCACTTTCTGTCACAAGTTCATTTACTGGCACTTTCACATTTAATCCATTAGGCATCTCAGAGTCGTTATGCAAAATTATATCAGAGCAATCTGTCATTTTGGCACTGCAGTTATCATGAGTACTTAGTCACTTTTCGGAAGCCCCCCGGTCATTGCTATGGCCATCAGCCCCCTCTTTGGAAGGTTGTTTTTGCGCTGTACAGAGCTTTCCTATTTGCTCAGCTAACATTTTCACGTGGGCCTCAAGGCACTGGAACCTTTCCATCTCTCTAGGATCCTCTTTCTGTGGTCTAGGTCGATATTGGTTGTTTTCCCCTTGATTGGATCTATTCTGATACCTCTCAGGTGATTGATGTCGGTTGGGATGGTTTCTGAACTCTTGATTCATTTGTGGAGGGGAGCGGGTTGCACCCATCCTTTGATTATAGTCCCCTGGTGGGGAATCATTGTATTGACATGGATTGTAGTTCATGTTTTGCCTCATGTCCTGTCTCTCAGATTGTGGGTACTGGCCCCTAGGTTGATTTCCATTATCAGTAAATCGATCCACATATCGGGGCCTATCCTGATTACCATATATCATGGTGTTGGGATCAAATCTGCTCTGTGTCCCCAATGACTGGTAGGGACCATCAATTCTTTGATCTTGATTTTGTCTCTGGTTATTGTTCATACCTGCCATATCAGGCCGATATCCTACCCGGGGTCTGTCCCCTAAATACCTAGGGCTGATGTAGCTCTCTCTATTACTAGGATCATGTGATTGGAACATTGGTACAGGAAATGGCGATCTTTGTTGATTACCCCTTTGTTCAGGTGTCACATTATTTTTACCTTGGCTTTGAGCAGACTCAAGGGACATTTTGGCTGACCTGATTTCCATTACTGTGGCTGAGGGTTCTTTAGATTTAGGTCTAGTATCTTTCATTTTATCACTTTCTCTACCCTGACAATAGAGTACCTCATATAGTTTTGTGCTTTGATGTACAATCCATTCAAGGGACTTGTCACGGTCAAATTCACGGACCAATTGGGATATGATGTCTTTCTGTAGCCCATAGAAGTATGCAGTTTTAAACTCATTGGAATTTGAGTCAAAAGATACATCAAAGCGAGAAAATGCTCTTTTTAAGTCTTGTAAAAATTGGCGAGGGGATGTATTAGGTCCAGCAGTAATTGTGTAAGCGACTTTCTTTGCCTCCTGCAATGACTGAAAAGGAGAAAAATGACGCCTAATTTCTTTTTCAAACTCCAACCAGGTCATATTCTGCTGTTCATTTAATCCCCTTATGATGCTGGCCGTCGGGGCATCTAAAGTTAAATGAAAATATTGTCTGTACTGTTCCTTAGGTATATGGAGTGCTTTACAAATGTCATGCACCGCTTCTAAGTGATCCTCAATGCAGCATTCACCTCCCTTTTTAAATGGTGTGATCAGGGCTTTAATGGTTTTCATTATTTTTATGGGGCTACTTGTTGCAATGCATGGAATTGCACTATTTTGTGATTCAATCCTGTTTTCAGGTGTATGAGATTGGTGGCTGCCCCCAATGGGAGTATCAAATCCCCCAAGGGCGCTGCAACCAAGTTCAGTCACCGGCCCAGTCACTGGAGCACTAGCCCTTTGGGCAGAGCTAGAATTCACCTCCACTCCATTGAATGTGGTACCCTGCCGCCTCTCCTGGGACCTGGGAATGCACATTTGCTGTTCTAAGTCCTTACACTTTTTAAGGAGTCTGTTTGCTTCATTTTGCAAATAGTTGTTTTCATCACTCATCTTATTAATCACCTCCTGCATGTCGCACATTTGCATTTGGCATTCATTGAACTCTTTATTTCTCTTGTCTCTTTCTTGAATCATTTTAATAATTTCTTGTTCTGCACTCTGGAGATCACATTCTTTTTCACAATGTTCTTTTTGTAAAATCTGCATTTCTGAAACAACCTCATCTTTATCCTGTCTAATGTGGTCCACTAAGGCTTTTAAGTGTACCAATTCTTGCTCACTATCCTCAAATTGTTTCTTGCTTTTGGATAACTGAGCATCAAAGTCTCTGCATTTTAATTGCATGTCTTTTTGGCATACATCCAATTCTGCTCTCAACATTTCCTGATTTTTACTTGCCCCATCTAATTCAGTCTTTAACCTGTTAATTAGCTGAGTATCATTCTCCTGCATTCGCAGGGACTTATTCAAAACAAACCATATATTAAACAGTCTTTCTCTGCACTTTTATCGGCTGCATTCAATAATCTTGTAAGGCAGACCTGAATTATGCTGCCTTCTGCAAAAATATTGTCTAGTTTTTCTTTCTGCACCTCACCCTGGATGCGTTCACGCCATTCTAACGTGCTATTCGACGACCAAGTCCCATGTGCAAACAACTTTGCCTCTAAATATTGCACTAGGTCTGAGAATGTGGTTTCCCTTTGTGACATTCTGAAATTCGTTTTTAGTGGCACACTGCTATTATAAAATGGGTTCCCTTTAATGTGCAAAATGCAGTGTGAGATACGCTTGCCACACCCAGTAGGTACTCTATGATCACTTTCCCGGCCTGCAACGCACCATAAATATGTAGGGTATTTTGTGAAGATTTGGGGCCTGATGGTATTTTCTTACCGCCGAAAAATAACTTAGCAACAATCACTCCTTGTATTCAGATTGGGCCATGTACAACAATAATACAGTGGACATGCATTATTTCAGCACACAGACATGCGTATTTGGTATGCGTGGTTGGTGTTATTTTGGTGAGAATAATTCCCTTGTTTTATTTGTGGCCCCAATATCCAGAACCCCTTATTTTTGTTTAGATTTTTCGTGTAATCACTAGAGAGACCTCAGGCTTGCATTTCAGGAACACCACATTTTCATTTTTAGTGTGCCACCATGGGCAATTTCTCTCTGTTTTATCTACGGCAGCGAGCTATCATGTGGTATTTTCACTATCTTATATACGGTAGTGAACTATGTCCCGGGCCTCCCTTTTTGCCGACTCATAGACCTCCGACAAACTACAACACACACAGTTAGTTATAATTGCTCATACTGAATTACATTGTGCACACGGCTGCAGCAAATTTGACGTTTAGCTACCTTGAAAATGACAATTGCACTGCCTAAACATCACCCCACATCATCAGCACTGTATTGGTAAATATAAAACACACCACCCGTCTGCTTTCAAATATTTTTGTATATTATAAAAGTTGCATTTAAACATGATCTCACTCTTTACAGAAATAAATAAAATAGCACAGTAACAGCATTGTCTGTGATACACTGAAAAGAGAGTGGCGGAAACAAGAACTCAATTTGCAACATTAAACATGTGAGTAAAGCACAGGAATCTCCTTTCCTACACTGACTGAATATTCTCGTACACACTCAGCCCCCACACTTCTGTAATTACCTTATCTGTTCAGCATGAGTTTTCTTCAGCTGTTCTCTTTCTGAATTTGGCTCCCTTGAAGATTAACCCCAGTGAAAACAAGCGTCTTTCGTTCTCAAACCGGGGTTATTGCCTGGAATTCTCAGCTTTTGCAGCAGGAATGCTTCAGCCAGGAAACAGGTCCTTCTCCCAGCTCTGCCAAATCTCGACTGTCCTCCCCCTCTCCTCAAGCTCCCCCAGCAAACCTCTAATCACTGCCTCTAGCATGATACTTGCTATGACGCTGCTCCAATCAGAAATCAATCATGCCATCTCCTCCCTCACTACACAATGGCTCATTTCTACAGTAACTATTTGTAACCAACTGATTTCCTGTTCCTTCGAGCCCTTTGCTTCCTGTAGTTATGTGAACAGAGCAGCAGAGAAAAAGAAAAAAAATGAACGTGCGTTTAAAAGTTCACTTTCAGAGGAGGCCTAATTCTGCAGTGGAGACACATTTTTATTAGTGGGTTATGTTAAATGCAGTTTTATTAGTCAGGTTATTTTTTAATAAGGTTAGTTATTAATTTTCAAATGTGTCTCTTGCACCATAGGCATTTCAGGTGAAAAATAGTGTGCATTGTTGAATGTGCACGTGTGCTTTTAACTGTAAAAATAGATTTGCATCTTATACGTTAAAATCGTTTTTGACTGAATAGCCTGTCTTTACTTATATGTCCATGTTAATCTGGCAACACATATAGCAATGCACCACACCCATGTGGTGGTGCTGCATCAAAAGAAAAATTGCTACCTGTGCAGTAGTGCTGTACTCTGTGCTGTAACACGCCAAATATCCTTACAGGCCTTCCTCTGGCACAGCGTCCCTGCCACTCTAAAACGTGAGGAGAACCATCTCTGGTTCCGGAGGCACCTTAAGACCTTCCTCTTTGCTTCTGCCTTTGCTGCCCTTCTCCCCTGCGGATCTGTTCTCTCTTGGCACCGTGGACCTGGCCACCCTCTGTCCTCCGGGCCCAGGTACCTGCTCACCATGCCACCCTCCCGCACTGCCTCCAGGCCACCCCTTGCACTGGTGTCTGTATCTGCACCCCCACAGTCCCCCCTTTTTCTTCCTGCACTTATCAGAACTACCCTGTCTGCTGCCTTAAACCCAGCACTTGCCAATTGCTGGCTGCATGACCACTGTTTGTTGCCTTAATTATTTATTTATTTATTTATTATAATTTGCTGTTTCTCCATTGCGCCGCACTTTCCACTTCTTCCCCCTTTCATGCACTTTTCCCCTCCCTCTCTCACATGCACTTGCGTGTTCTCAATGTCACTGGGCCTAGTAAGATCGTTGTTTTGTTCTCCCCTGTTCCCCTTCCTTGCCTTGTCACGCTCTGAAATACTTGTGTACGAGCGTAATAGAAATAAAATATCAATATCCACTACTTGGGAACGTCAATGAAAATTATCATTCCTTGTCAAAGTACCCACAGTAACAGAAAAGTCAATCCAATATATCATCCATTGTTACAATAGTCAGAGTAAGCATGGCTGTAGCCATGGCCACTGGCAATATTGTTCGGAGCAACCAGCAAACACTATCCACATACAATAAATGAATCACCAAAAGTATGCCACACAGTGCCAACATATTAAGTAAGATTGTGTCAGCATTAACAAATGCAGTTTGTGGTCTATGGAGATGGCTGCAAACAAGGGAGGAGAATGCAAATACTGCAGATATTTTTTTTCATCTTCAACACAATCACAAATCTGTTTTCCAAAACATTTTCTTGCCACATTGTTAGCAAACAACCCAACATGATGAGCGTATCAGAATATTTTGTTGCACCTCACATTTCTTGGTTGACCAATTGGCTCCCTGCATTGGTGTCTGCATATGACTCCATCATTGATCCAGAGGCATCCACGGACACTAAATCAGGAAGTGTATCCATGCACCAGATGGGGATGTGACATACTTTTTGCCGCCTATTCTTTGCAGATTCTAAAAATAACCACTGGACGGATTAATACCAAATTTGCAAAAGCACGCTTTCAGGGCTATGCCACCGACCATCATATAAGTTTGGTGAATGTCCATCCAGTGGATCAGGCAGTAGTCACAAAGCTAGTTTATTCTCACTGAAGTCTATCTGGATTTTGAAAGGTTTGAGACCCCTCTACAACGTTGCCCCCCACTTGATGAACCAGTACAAACTTTGCAAAATCATTTGCAGTTGGGAATATATGTTTCTGAAAAGTGTTGTGCTGTGCCAAAGTTACAAGCCACCCAAAAACTGCTGGTTTTATGGGAAGGCCAACTTAACATGAATCCAGATTCACATACTAAATAAAAATAGGTCTTCTAATTTCACTTCTGATGCTTGCCACCAAACCTTATCAGACAATACCATTATTACACATAATTTACATTTGCAAATGCATGGGGTGTTGTGTTCCTCAATAACACATCAAGTAATGTTATTGGAGAACTGTTTCCTGTCTTACATTTCCCACATAAAATGTGGCATGGTGTTTTGTCTTGCACGTGTGTGTAGTTTAAAGTATGCTTACAATAAATTGCATTGCAAGTCTGCTCGTTTTTATGTTAGAGAAGCTGTGTTTTCAATTCCGAATGCACAGACTTTCAGTACACCCACCCAAACTAGTTGAAAGGTTTTAGGATACTTGGTTACAAATATGAGTGCCTATCCCCTTTTATTTTGCAGATTGAGTCCCACTGACACAAAATATTTTTTTTCTACTGTGTACAATCAAGAGTTAAGGGTTGCATGAGATTTACATTAGCATAATTTCCTGTGTGAGTAGAGAGGTCACAATTAAATTTGCTTTTATTTCTGAACTCACTTTAATTAGATATGGCCTTCACAAAATACACATTATCAAGCAAATCCTCATTAGGCTATGGTACAGATGTCTTCATATCACCTCCCAATGTTGGCTATTTATGTGGAAATGCTTTCGGTATGATTTAATGAGATTTATAAAAATATTATTTTCATCACAATGAGTGCAAAGCTGTGAAACATTTTGTAGGTTTAAACTAAAATGCCATCTCTCTTGATTTTAAATGCATTGAGAATGCATTGTTCATTTCCCATTTATAATCAATGTATTTCGGTAACACTTTCCCAGACTTGGAACTTAAGAAGGAGAATAGTTGTACAGAGTACATACAATTTCTCTTTTGCAATTCTCATACTCACTGAGAAATTATTTTAAATGGCACTGAGCCAGCAGAGACCCTCTCAGATTGAAATTCTCCCAATAAGAAGACCCCTTCTGGTCCCTTCCTACCATTCTTCAGGAAAGCAAGTTAGACTCAAGTTAAATTTCTGATTCCCTCCTGGATATGGCCTTGTCACCTATAGATAATATAGATACTCAGAACCCATCGGATAGACATAATTGGTGCTCTTTCCTGCAGCTTTTTCCATAGTCAGAATTCCCTTCTCATATGATTTTTTGAAAATATCCAATATTTCCATGATCATATTACAATTATTTTACAGTTAATCAAAGGTAAGCGTGAAATGTAGAGTGTGGAGTATGGAATGCGAGAAGAAAGATGCATTCGAAAAGCTGTTGGGGAAGTGGAAACAACGGTGCTGAGGGGCCAGTGGGCCTACATGTAAACTTGAATGAAGATCACTCCCACCCATAGACTGTTTTGTGGATTTCTTCAGTGGAGTTGAGAATCCCAGCACAGCAGCCTGCTGAGTAGCCGTTGAACCCGCCTTGTCCTTCACAAGCAGGACATGCAGCCAGTAAGGTCAAGAAGGCACCCGGAGCCGCCAGTGTAACATCAAAGTAAGTGAGCAGCACAGCCGCACTCGCTGTCGCATCCAGGATTGACCGTGCCCTTAGGCATACTGCGCATCCCCAAAACAAATACAGTGGGGAAGAAAGGTCCCTGAGAAGGCACGTGTGACCATGAGGGAGGCAAAGTACCCAATTTATATGGCAAGAGCAAGCACGAGAGCACAGTGAGTTCTGGAATTATTAAGATTCAGAGTAAAGGATGCTGCGACATCAGCCTATGTGACTACATTTTGGTTTCCAAGGAAACCAATACCAAAATTACATATTGACGAGAGCACCACTAATCATATCACCGGCAGCGTTACTGTAAAGGCCATCAAAGTGGCAAATTACTAGCTGCCACATTCACCTCCACATCGCTTGAAAGGAATCTACCTCAACACATTAAGGAGTCAAAATAATCTCCACTACAATAAAGGAATCAAAACAGAGAAGGTCTTTTTGTACAACAAGAGTGCCACACTGCACCGAAAACAGCCCATCACGACTAAAGAAACACCTAACCTTTACTCAAAGACACCACTACAAACACATATAGGTACTTAGGGGGGTGTCCTCGCTGTCTGCGCTCACTCGCTGAAGTTTCAACGGGACAGGTAATGTTGGAACAAAAAAACTTTCAGTGAGTATTTGGTTTAGTCATATTTAATAAACATCTCAAAACCAAATAATAGGCAAACAAAATCTGATAGTTCAAGTTGGTATTGGGAATCATCATACCAATTGTGTACCTCTAATTTCAGCGTCTATAAGTGTAAAATCTGATGGTTAAAGTTGGTATTAAGGAGTTATCATACCAATTATGTACCTCTAATTTAAGCACCTTGTAAACAGTTGGAACCACATGAATACGTATATTGGGCAATACAAAATAATTTGCAGGTCAATTAAAACCAAGGTAAATACAAAGGTGGTTTGTAGATTTCTGATTGATATTTAGTAGATTTTGAACTACGCCAGTAGATACCAAACTACGCCAACATGTGTTTTGACCCTATAAGGTCGTCCTCAGGGCGTACAGTGATGTTTTTTACACAGAACGTCCATTCAGTTTGGAAACATTTGAACATATTATTAGACCGTATCAAATTAGAAAGCAATCTTGTACATTCTATAGGTGTAGCTGGAAGAGAAGAAGACAAACCAAAAAAGATGGAGGGGGGAGAGAGATAGGAGATGATGGTTATTCACTGTCGGCCAAGGCTTGATTGTTCCAACATATTCTATGAAGATTAGTGCATATAACACTGTTAGTACATTTTGGTAAGGCCTTTAAATTAATTGTAGCTCACAGTTGCTATTTCCCTTTTAAGAGATATGGGTAGTGCTACCTAGACATTTGTTAGCGAGCTGTTTTAGTAATAGCCTGATTTAGTACTAATGTTGATAAGGCTAATTCCTTTTTATGTTTCAAACATATATGGAGTCATTTTGCTACGAGATTAACCAGGTACCATATTTTCATCTAGAACACAGTTACATCCTGAAGTTGTAAGTAAGATTTGATTTACCTGTGAGTGAAACGCTATATCTAACGAAAAGGTAGAGACTTAGAAAATCTGTGCCTGATATTCAATTTCCTGTTTCCTGCTGGACACAGTGGTTATATTTTACAAATATCTATATAAAGGGAGATGTTACTCATATACGTATATATTTAGAACATATGATATACAGCACATTGGGTGTGTAACAAGAGCACTCTCTTATTTAATTTGATTTTCGATTTACCTGTGATTTTCAGAGCGTAATGTTCATTTATATTATAGTGGTTCATCTTGATAGGTTGACAGGTCACTGAAAAGTTAGCAGAAAAACACATAGAGTTTGTAAAAATGGGTGATTAACGCTCGTATAGACATATGAGCACTCTTTTATTTTTGATTTACCTGTGACTTGAAAGGCATAATGTTCGTATTTCGTATAATAATAAATTCATGTTGCTTCCAAGATATGGCGCTGGGTGGCTCCTCTTGATAAGTTTACTGGTAACTGAAAGGTTAAAAGAGATACCCGGAAAGTGTGTAAGTATGGTTGATTGGGTTTGTGAAAGCGTTAGCCTTTAGATACTATATTTGTGAGATTTGTTTGCAAGCTGTCACTTACCAGGTAAATCGCATTGTTGCGTGCCACACGAGTGCTACCTGCTTCCTTGCAGAGTTGAGGTATGCCATCGGGAGGCGTGTGTCTTTGACTTGCGAGTTCCCGTTGCTATGGTGATCTTTCATTGACTTCTGGTCATGTGATGTATCACATGATTAGCGCGTTGCATAGCAACCAGACCATTTCCGGAAGTGTTTTTAGAAGTGGATTAACTTCTTGACAGATTTGCATTATGCTATAATTGTTGCAGTATAATGTATGTATAAAGACGTATGAATTATCTGTGAAAGATTGGCAGATTGTGTTTTGTGAAAGCGTTAGCCTTTAAATGCTGTATTCATGAGATTTGTTTACAAACTGTGACTTTCCAGGTTTATCTCATTGTTGCATGCAGCACGGGTGCTAACTGCTTCCTTGTAGAGTTGAGGTATACTGTCTGGAGGTGTGTAGCTTTGCCTTGCGAGTCCCCGTTACTATGGTGATCTTTCATTCACTTCTGGTCATGTGATGTATCACATGATTGGCGCATTGCATAGCAACCAGACCATTTCCGGAAATGTTTTTAGAAGTGGATTGACTACTTAACAGAGTTACATTATGCTATGATTGTTACAGTATAGTGTATGTATTAAGACATATTAGTTATCTGTGAAAGATTGGTTTTGCAGAACTGCAGAGTGTCCATATCTTAATTTGATTTCAAACCAGAATTTGAAAAAGCAATCTAACGTAATTCGAATACTGCAGTTGGATGTTTAGTCTAATGGTATATGTTGTGACACAGCATAGTGCCAGAAGTACTGTGTCTAGATGAAGAGATGGAGCTGTAAGTACTCGAACCAATAGATACCTTAGTATAATGTTAACTAGGCATTTGTGATCAGAAGCACATAAGTTGTAATTGGTGGACGGTGCAAGTAAACAATTGTTCAGGTGCAACAAAGAGTAATAGTAACCTAAAACAATAAAGGCAAATGCAGTGGAATACATTTCTGACTTGTCATTAAACCTTAACCATTTGCAAAAGATGTATACATATAATTGAATGTTATAGCATTAGGTTGAATTAAACAACTAGATTAGAGAAAGACATTTAGCTCATGCTCTTGATTGAGTCCGAGTGAAAGGCAGCGTAATTTGCATATCATGCATGCTTCCTGTTGTCACAACATTAGTTGTCTATCACCGCCTCTCGCATGTGGTTTAATTTGCTGCAGGCCAATTAATCTGATATCCTTATGGTGGTACAGTTGATGATAAGTCTGCCAGTGGGTGGCAAAGGATAGTCTCTGATCTTGACTGTTGAGACTGGCAAGGTGTTCCCGGATTCTAACTCGCACTTCTTGGATGGTGCTGCCGATTTATATCTTCTTGCAGGCACATTATATTCCATAAATTACAATTTTCGAACGGCAATTAATGAACTGTTTAATTTTGACTTGTAATCCTCCATGGCATTCAAAAATCTTAGTGGGTAATAGTGCATATTGGCAAAAGTTGCATGAGCCACATTTGTGGAACCCAACTGGTTTAGTGGTTGAAGCTAGCCAGTCTCCCTGTCTGGTTGGTTCAGATTTTAAGAAAGAGGGACTAAGCATATTTCTCAAGGTTGGTGCTTTCGTGAAAATAATTTTGGGTTGCTCTAAGATGTATTGAGTAAGATCTGGGTCTAGAAGTAAAATTGGCCAATGTTTATGCAAAATATGGTACAGAAAATTGCAGTCTCACGAATACTTTGTGATAAAGTTCACATGACTTGGATATGCTTCACGGTCCTGTTTGGTCATTTGTTTTAGTAAATTTGGTTTTACAACTGTTTCCATGGCTTTAGTGGCTTTCTTGAGTGTATGTGTTGAGTACCCTCTTTCCTGGAATCTGAGTCCAATTGACTTACATTCTTGTAGATATGTATCTTCTTGGCTACAGTTTCTCCTGGCTCTGAGAAACTCTCCTCTCGGTATATTGTTAATTGCACTTCGTCTATGACTGCTAGTTGCATGTAAAATAGAATGCACTGCAGTCGCCTTCCTGTAAGTGCGAGTTTGGATAGAATTGGAAATTATGTTAATTTGTAAATCAAGAAACACAATTTCAGCTCGATCTTATATGCCCTGTGAAGTTGATTCCAAAAGTGTTATTGTTAAGGTGTACCATGAATGCTTCAAAGTCATCACGTCTGCCTGAGCAACCACGTCATCAATATACCTTTTCCAAATGATGATGTGTTTTTAAAGGGATTATTCTTGATGATAAATTGGTCCTCAAAGAAGACCATGAAAAGGTTAGCCAAGGCGGGTGCATATTTAGCCCCCATGGCTATATCTTTTGTTTTAGAATAATAGTCACCATCAAAGATAAACTGGTTGTTTGTACGTGGGGTAAAGTCCTAAACTGGTTGTGTGCACGTGGGGTAAAGTCCAAGAAACTTTTCATCATTTGGACATGCGTATAATGTGAGGCCGAAAAAGTCCTGAAGCTGAAGTCAATTGTTTCGAGGGCCAGTTTGTGTTGAATCGATGTGTATAATGCTGTTCCATCTGGAGTAACAAGAGAAAAGTGCGGTTTCCAGGAGATATTCAAAATGTGCAAAGTGTGCGTGGTATCTTAAAGGTAGGCTGGAATTGCTGGTACTAAATATTTGATCCCAGAGTCTATATAGTCTGCCAAAGCTTCTGTGGCTCCTCCTTGTCCACTCATTATCAGTCATACGTTGGTAATTTGGGAAAAGGCTTATGAATTTTAGGCAAAAAATATATGGTCGGCATTAGAGGTTTGAGTACAGTGAGGAATAATTTTTCCTCATCAGTTAGAAGCCCTTGGTTATGCCAATGCTGAATCAAAGTTTGGAGTTCCTGAACTGTTTGCACTATGGGATTGGTGGTTAGTTTTTTATAACAGTCTGGAGTAGATAGATGTTCCTGAGCCATGGTTATATAATCTGTTTTATTAAGGATCACAATATTGCCACCTTTATCTGCCTCCTTAATGATAATCAAATTGTCTTCACATAGATCTTGAAGTGCTAACTGTTCTGTTTTGGTGAGGTTGTTGTTTTTACTACAGAAACTTTTTTGAAAGCCATTAATATGTCTGTAAATTTCTTTCGTAATTGATTTGTAAAAGGTTTCAATTACATTTTCGCCAACATTGGGAGGCATGAATTTTGATCTTTTTATGTGTACTTTTATGTCCATGTTACATTGGTGAATGCCTAACTCTTTCTGAATTTCACTCAGTTGTACATTCTTCACCTGCTAGATTTGCAAGTAAATGAATATTTTCAATTTCCTGAATACTTTTTGAGCTGATCGGTTGAAGATTGTCAGATGGTTTGTAAATCACTGGTTTGTTGTGGACATTTTTTTTTAGTTTAAATTTTCTTGTGAATTTATAGAGATCAGTATGCACTTCAGTCATGCCTGATGTTGCACTTGGTGCAAAGGAAAGGCCATAGTTTAAGACAGATAGTTGCTGTTTTGAGAGGTGTTTGTCCGATAAATGAATTGCTAGGTTTTGAGTATGGGCTTGATCTTGGGATTCTTTAGACTTGATCTTGTGAATCTTTTGTTTGTGCCATTGTCATCCTCTCTGGTTTGCTCCTCTTCCTCTTCCTCCTCTGAGGTTGTTGGAGTTGTTGTGATATTTTGGCCTAAAGGGGTGTTTTTTTTAAAACGTACTTGCTTATTAATAGAGTTGTAATTCATTTGGTTGCCCTTTTTGAACCTCTTAATTTCAGCCAGAAACCCTCTTCTGTGATGACGTGATATTCCTGAAGGTGATTCTTGTTCTAGATCACCATTGGTAGTATTTCTGGTCTCTGAGTCTGAGTCAGCATCAGAGGTGACTTGTGTCACTGTTGGTGTTTTGATTTGAGTCTGGTCTCCATCATATTTTGGCTGAAACGTATATTCTTGATCATTTAGATAATCCTTCTCGTCTTGATAACATTTCTGAAATGTACGTAACTTTAATTAATCTTGATATTCACCCAAAATAGTATTCATTCTTTCAAAGTTTTTCTCTTTCGTGCTACTAGGATTTTTCAATTCCGAAATTTCTGTATTGATTTTATCAATTTCTCATGTCACCCTGGTATGTTCCCGTTCTGCATGCATGATTAGGATCTTCATCATGTTTTCACTGCTCACTGTGATGTTGGCCTCCAATTCAGCTGCTAAATCTTGATCGTATTTATGTGTGAAGTCCGGAAAAATAAAGATTCTAAGGTATGATTATTTTGTTTTTCAGCGAAACTTGTTCCCAGTATTTATTAATTTCTTTCTTGCATAACCTCTCAATTTGATACATTTTTGGGCTAGGGTTTCTGTTATATTAGTACGGTTTTTAAAAGGATTATTGTCTAGACCACGTGGTGCAAAAAGGGCAGCACTATCTTTCTCTCTGTTTTATAAATAATGTGCCATGTATACCAAATAATGTGCCATTTACAACCAAATATACCCTGGAAACATTGGAAGAAACGTTTTGATCATTACGTGGTCACAGCATATGGCTTCAATTTTGCAAGTGAGCAGATGAAGTGCTTACTCATGCACTGTCTAGGTAATTATGGTCAGGAACAATTCGAGCATCTTCTGCCTCTCTCTGATGAAGAATCAGAAGACCTCACTCAATATGAAACAATGCATCAGAATGCTAGACACACACTACAACAGGTCTGTGAGCATGATACATGAGAGATATCACTTTGGGAAAAGGAAGCAAGAGATTGGGGAGACAGTTGAGCAGTACATTACAGCTCTCAGGAGTTTGGCCTCCTCATGTGAATTCGGCACCACCCTCATTGAGAGGCTACGATATCAGTTTATGTTAAAAAGGCAACGATGGAAAAGTGAGAGAAGCCTTATGGTCAAAATGCAGTCTGTCGATTGATGAACTAATCAAGGTGGCCAAAGAAATGGAACACACCAACAAGTGTGTGAAAGAGTTAGAAAAAAGGGCATAAAACAGAAATGAAGAAGTGCTAGCCACACAAGACTGAAACAACTAATTCGAAGGGAGAACATTCCAAAGAAAAAAGAAGATTCAAAGAAAGAGTAGAGAACAAAAGAAGATGTTTTCATTGTGATAGTTTGTATCATTTAGCCAGCAGCTACAAATGTCCTGTTATTAAAGCAATGTGCAAAAGATGCAACAAAAAAGTCATTCCACTAATTGCTGTAAAACAAAGGCTGAAAACATCGACTATGTTGATGAATTGTGTGAAGAGTTAGAGGAGTGCACATTGCCATTCATGGTAAAATAAGCAATGTGGAGGAAGAAGACACTGATGTAGAGAAACCCATGTCAAATATAGAAATTGGCGGCATAAATATGGACATGGTAATTGACTCCAGAGCCAGTATACCTTACTACCCAGAGCCATCTTTGAAGATAAAATGGGAACATATATTATACTATTATACTAAATGAAGTAGATGTGAAGCCTGTAGCCTATGGAGGCAAATGCATCAACTTTGAAGGCTGGTTCTGGTCTATTATGCGATTTAAAGACAGGACAGCAAAAGGAAAAATCTACATTTCCAGCAAAGATGCATACCCGCTACTTAGTTGCCTCAAAAGAGACTCAAAATAAAAATTGATCTGAATGGTGAGGAAAGAGTCTATGCCGTAGATTGTGATAAATCACTGGAACTTATTGGTCAACACTTTGTTTTTTTAGAAGAATTGGGAAGTTTGAAAAACATTATGCATAACATGTGCATGAAAACCAATGCCATTCCAGTGCTACAAAAATTAAGACCAATACGTTTAGCCATCAGATCCACCGTGAAAGAAGAACTTGATCAAATTGAGAGACAAGGAGTGATAGAAAGAGTTGAGTCCTCCGAGTGGGTTTCACCATTAGTGATTGTTCACAAACCCAATGGGAAACTCAGCGTGTGCATAGATTTGAGGTGTGTAAATCAATGTATAATACCGGATAGACATCCCTTAACCAATACAAAAGAGATGTTAGGAACGATTAAGGGTGCAAGAGTGATGAGCACATTGGATTTAAAGTCTCCATACCATCAACTTATTTTACATCCGTGTTCTAGGAATTTAACTGCAACTGATGGGTTGTTCCAATGAAAGCATCTGCCTTTCGGGCTTGTATCAGCAGGGGCCATATTTCAATGCATAATGTGTCAGTTGTTCCACCATATGGATGGGGGATTTGTGTTTCCAGGATGATGTGTTAGTGTATGGGAGAACATAGAAAGAGCATAATGGGAGACTTAAGGAAGTGTTAGACCCTTTCAAAGAAGCTGTATCAGTAAAGATAAGTGCACATCCCATAAGTCCACCATACAATATTTAGAACACAAAATATCTGAACAAGGTATTAGACCAAAGAAAGATTTAGTGAATACCATTTAAAATTTTCCCAGCCCAAATAACAAGGAGAAAATTATATCCTTTTTAGGAATGGCTGAGGACTATGCTAAATGTATTCCAGGTTTGGCAGATGAAACATTTCACATGAGAAAACCTGTGAAGGAAGGAGTGAGATTTCAGTTGAATGATGAATGTGGGCACATTAATTTGAAGAGATAAAGGTAGCCTTGAGTAACGCACCCACCGTGAAGAATCATTACCCCAATAAGAAAAGTATTCTTACGACAGATGCAAGTAATCATGGTTTGGGGAAGTGTCTCAAAGGAATGAAGCGAAGGAGTATCCCATTGCTTTTACACCCAGAGGCCCTCATTACGACCCTTGCGGAAATCGGAAAACGATGGCGGAAATGCAATACCGCCATCGAATAGCGCTCGGTGCGACTATGACCCATCACCGCAAAGTACGAAGCCATTAGCGACACCGTAGTGAACGCCAACGCTAACTGCACCAAGCACGCGCGCGCGCGCCATGCGAAACCGCAAACACCACCATGGCGCAAGGGTACGCCAATTCCGACCCTAGCGGACATGTACCTAACGCCATCAGGCATGGCGTAATGTACCATTCCGCCATGGTGAGAAGTACGGCATCGCGAATCAACCGTAAACGGCTCCACTGAGTGCCTGTACACCGCTCCCTGCCCACAAAGTACAACTCCCCGTAGGTGCAATGAAGTCACAATGCAACCATTGAAATGTACAAGTCACCCATGCATGGCAACGAACAAAAGAAACACAAGAGGGGCCAATGGGAGCTGCAGGGCACAGATGGCACGAATACAGAAGCCATCCCAATGGACATGACCACAGTCCCCCACCAAGAAACGCACGCAAACACAGGCACCTGTGACCAGCAATATTCCGAGAATCACATCATTCCACCAGTCCACCTGGCTGACCGGCATCTGTTACACAAAACCCAATCCCCCGCCCCTGAGCATGACAACATTCAAACTGTCATATTGGCAGCCCC
This sequence comes from Ambystoma mexicanum, assembly GCF_040938575.1. Classification (NCBI taxonomy): domain Eukaryota; kingdom Metazoa; phylum Chordata; class Amphibia; order Caudata; family Ambystomatidae; genus Ambystoma; species Ambystoma mexicanum. Next base: position 10,775,001 of record NC_090941.1, read on the forward strand.
CATCCCTGACCTCACGGGCTTAGTAGGCAAACGCGCCCAGTACAGTACCACGCAACTAAACTCCGAAGCTGGAACCCAATGCAGATCTCCTCACAATACATCGCCCCCCAAATAGGCATATGCCACATCACATGCAATGAAAAACGCTACACGGGCCAAATCAGAATAGAAATTTAATGCACATCAAAGTCACCAAGCCCATACAGCCATCAGGCCATGAACTCCAAAACACTAATCACCATTGTGGGCTGCATCCGCAAGAAATGACCAGCCACTACTTGTGTGTCGCCCTGTTCCCTCATGGTACACAGAGCCACATTCACGTACGAAAAGGCAACATGGAAGCGCACAGAACCGCAGGGCCGTCCCAATGGGGAGGCACTAGTCCAGCTGAAAGGCCGAAATGTTGCTCCGAGCCACCAGTACTGCGTAAGGGCATGTGGGCCATTGGCGATCGTCCCATAAGATCGTAATGCTGCTCCACTGATTAACACGAAGCAGCAGGTGTCGGGAGTAAAACCCATCTGCAGGAGTGGCATACAGATGGCAGTGGCAAAAGGGGAGGAGATACCTGTCAACCAAAAGAAAAGAAAAAGAACAGAATGGCCATCAGAACCACATTCCAACAACTCACTTCAATGAACACACGAAATCCACAGCCATATGCATGCTAGCCCACTCCAAAGGATCATCACCACCCCAAAACCACTTGCGACTCATAACCATCTATATCGAGGTGCAAACACCATCACAAACGAGTGTACCTGTGCATGCGTCTGTCAAAACAGAATCCATCAGATGGGAATGTTAACGTGCATGGACACAAGTGTCTGAGGGCGCGTCGAGACAGGGAGGGCTCAACAAGGCCAGATAGACGATGGTCCCACTATGGCAGCCCTGCATCACATAGCGTAGGGGAGGCGGATAGATCCCAAGAAGCCCTGTACATGGCAAACTCTGTATCAAATCACCTGCCCATGCATCCATTCATCATTCCCTCATCCCGGAATCAAAATGCCTGAATAATTACTCACATAACATTAGAAACATCCATTGAGTCTGTGCGTTATGCAGCCTGCAAAATCCACAGTGCCCCAGCCCGTAATTCCAGTGTAGTGAAGTAACATGTATTTGGGAACGTCCGGCCTCATCGCCCACGTAGCAATTGCGCATCCCAAACTATTCATATCAATCATTGCTTCCTCGCCATGGGCCCTGTCTCAAGGACATTGAACAATAGAACGTTATATTTGCAGTCAGACCTGTGGGCATCTCCTCGCCGCTAGCTGGAAACCGAAAGCGCCGCCCTTCGAATTCCTCATTTGCAACATCACGCCGAAAAGGCATCTGTGGCCGTTTGAAATCACTAATTATTCCATCGAGTGCGGCTGTGTGTGAAAATGGCAACTGCCTTCACCCACAAATGGGACGCCCCGCCCGTCGTTGCAACTCGGTACAGTGATGCATGAGGGCCCACCGTTACTCGAGTACTACGTTCCACTGACCCTTCACAAGTCTGTTCGCGACTGCACCGATAGTATGTGAAACAATGGGACCACAGCAGAATGAACATGTCAACCAATGTTACACGGCCATCGGGTACAAATACATGATTGCAATAGCAAGATGCCATTCCCCGAATTGCAGCGTTGTGCGCGGGACGTGCCCGGCCAAAGGGGAGAGCAGTTTGCACAGGTGGAATTAATCACCACAGGTGGAGGCCATACAGCCTGAAAACACATAAATTGCACAGCCAGTCTCCTCCCACAACCACACCGAAATGCTACCGGCAGGACTCGCGATGTTGGCCCTGGGGGACCTGATAGCACTGCAAGTACTCCAACTCCAAGAAGAAGACGAACACCAACTACAACCGGCCGCACGGAGGAGACGCAGGAGGAGGAGGAGGCCAAGGCAGGGCCAGCAAGGGCCGCCAGCACAGCCACTACCACCACGCAGGCAGCCCGCAATCCCACGCCTCCGAGCACATCCGTTCAACCTCACTGATGAGCAGATCCACACCCTCTACCGTCTGGACCGGGACACCATAGCCGCCATTGTGGACATGACACAGGCTGACCTTGTCAGCATGATAGATAGCCCAACCGCCATCCCACCCCTACTGAAGGTGGTGTCTGTACTCCACTTCCTGGCCACAGGCACCTACCAGCACACAGTCGGACAGTTGCATGGCATTTCTCAGCCACTGTTCTCACGGACACTATTTCAAGTGCTCGATGCCCTCCTGCAGCACGCAGACGACTACATCTCTCTACCACGCTCGGAGCAGGAAATTACCAACACAAAAGTGGGATTCCATGCACTTGCCGGCATACCGGGTTGCATTGGTGCCATCGACTGCACCCATGTGGAATTGGTCGTCCCACATGCCATGGAGGCCCAGTACCGCAACCGAAAACAATTTCATTCCCTGAATGTACAAATGGTGTGTGACTCCAACAGGATCATTACACATTGTTGTGCCCGATTCCCTGGATCAACCCATGATTCTATGGTCTTGAGGAACTCTACAATACCACGCTACATGGAGCGACACGCAGGGAACAGATCCTGGCTACTCGGTGAGTCTCATTACATGCATGATTATGTGGGGTATGTGATTTGGCAATGACCTGGCAGGAAGGGGCGGGGGTGTGCGTACGTAGCAATGGCATTCCACATCATACGTTTCTCGTCCACATACAGGTGATGCTGGATATCCACTGAAGAAATGGCTCCTCACACCAGTCCGGAACCCACGGGACCAGCATGAGGAGGACTACAACCATGCCCACTCACGTACCCGTGTAGTCATTGAACAGGCATTCGGCCTACTGAAGACTCGTTTCCGCTGCCTCAGCAGGTCTGGCGGGGCACTCCTGTACCGCCATGAGAAGGTTGCAAAGATGGTCATGGCATGTGTCATGCTCCACAACATGTGCGTACGTAGAAATGTGCCCATGCCCCCTGACGCAGAACTGCAAGCACCTGATGATGGTCATGATGAGGGTGGGGATGTGGCAGCACCTCATAGAGTCTGCGAGGCACCGGAGGGCCGTGACATTCATCAGCATCTCATTGATGTATGCTTCTAGCACTCACGCCTGGTGGCTGATACATGGACATGGGACTCGTGGCACTGTGTGTGTCTGGGACATGCACAATATGGACTGTACGCCTATGATGGCCTAGTACACTAAGATCAATGTCCACACATCTCATTGGTTGATCGTGCACTTTTTATGGCATATGTGATGTCATGTTGAACACCCTATCGACCCGCCACCCAAGTGAGCCCAACACACCCCCTCCACCCTCCTACCTCCCCCCCGAACACCAGTGTCCAAAGATGCTCATTGTCAGTGGGCTGTCGCTATTGCAAGCCCCCTCTGCGGGTATCAGGGGCACCCCTGCCTGTGGAGCGCAGGTTCCTTCCAGATCTACGTTGGGGGCTGCCCTGGACGGAACTTGCAACGGATGATGTGTCTGCCTGCTCACGTCCATGCATGTCCCTAAGGGTTTGCGAGAGCTCAGTGAGCACACGGCGCACTGCGGCAAGTTCGGCACATATGTCTTTGGACGTCGCATGCAGTTCCCCCCTCAGGCTCTCGGTGCTTCTCTCCATTTGGACTCTCAGGCTCTCGGTGCTACTCTCCATTTGGACTCTCAGGCTCTCGGTGCTACTCTCCATTTGGACTCTCAGGCTCTCGGTGCTACTCTCCATTTGTGCCCTTAGCGTCTCTGTACCTCTCTCCATTTCTGCCCTAAGTGTCTCAGTTGATGTTTCTATGTCTGCCTTAGTGCCCCCACATTCATCGGCATGGTCCTTGAGGAGTGTGGCCAGTTGCTGCTGTTGTACGATTAACTGGTCGAGGGACTGTTGCCTCTGCTGGGCCATGGCCATTTGCGGGGGTGTCACAGAGGGGCTGTTGTCCTCATGTTGCCTTGCCACAGGGCTTGTGGGGGATGGCCAGTCGTCGTCTTGTGGGTGCCCCTGCGTGGTATCCTCATGTTGTACGGGATGGGACAGACAGGGGGATTGGGACAGGTCATGGATGGATCTGACTTCGACATCCCCGTTTTCTGTGTCCGAGCATGCTGCCAACAATGGGGTGTCACCTATGGTGCTGCTGCCACCAGAGGCAGTGCCTTCTGTGGCATCCATTGGGGGGACCTGTGGTGGTGGTGTTGTGGGCATGCTGGCTGCTGGGGTGCCTGTTGATGTTCCCTCCTCTGTGCTGCCACCTGATTTGTGCTGCTGCCGTGTCTTGATGCGTGCAGCTGAGGTGGAGGGTCTCTGGCCGTTGGTCTTGGCCCTCTTTGCAGGTGTGCTGGTAGGGGTGTCCTGTAGCTCGTCGTTTGGATCGGACCCTGTGGTGGAGTAAAGGAGGGCGAGGGTTATTGATGGGTCTGTGGGAATTGGAATGGCATTGTATCACATGCATTGGGGTGGTACCTGAGGGTGATTTGGGTCGGGGCCTTGGAGGTGCTTTGATTTGTGTGTGGAGTGAGGGTGCAGTTGTTTGGCAGCCTGCAGTTTGGGTGTGCCTGCTGCACGTGTAGTGCCTGTATTAGGGGTTTTTAATTATTTATGTATTTATTGTGGGTTTTAACGTGCGCTATCAGGACGATGTGTGTGGACGTTCTCCTGGACATGTGTTTCTGTTGCACTATGTGGACGCATGGTACTTCACATGGATGGACTGTGTGGATTTGGCATTGTTTTATCTGGCCCACCTACCTGAATCTTCGGATGTCTGCACTCCTTTCTCCATCCCTCCCACTCCCTCTATGCTCTCCATTCCGATGGTGGAGGCACAGATTTCTTCCCAGGGGGTCAACTTGATGGGTGATTCAGGACCTCCCCCGGTGGCTGTGGCAATGTTGCGGTTGGCAGAGAGTATGCTGCGGACGCGTATCCGCAGGTCATCCCATCGCTTGCGGCATTGCTGTGGGGTGCGGGGTGCGGTCCCCACCGCACTTACCCGCTGTGCCACCAGAGCCCATATGGTCTTCTTGTTTGCAAGTGCCGTTCTGGTCATTTGCGTGGAGAAGACGACGGCAGCATTCTCCTGGAGGGTCTCTGTTAGCACCGTGAGTTCCTCACGGGAGAAGTGGACCTGCTGCTTGCGGTCGCACGCTTTCTTCGCTACTTTTCCCATTTGTCTTGGTTTCGCTAGGGTGGGTGACGGGTTGGGGTGTGTTTCAGGGTAGTGATTTTAGTGGTTGTGTGGTTTTAGTGGTTTTATAGGTGTACGCCGGGATGTTTCCCGTTCCGGGCCCATGTTTTTACTTCCGTTTCCGTATATTTCCGGTCACCGTACTTTCCGGTAGGCGCACACTGCGGTGACCGCTAAGAGGGGTGGCGGTATTGCACCTAGGGCGCCGTACGGCGGCGGTGTGGGCCGTTTGGGGGTCATTTCCGCCATTGCGGACTTTGCACTTCCGCCGTGGCGTGGTGCTCGTGCCCGATGGGTCGGAATGGGCCGCACTTTGCTCCTTCGTGCAATGGCGGAAACGCTATTTACGCTGTGGCGCTCCGGTCAGTCACTTTCCGCCAGGGTCGTAATGAGGGCCAGAGTTTTAAGGGAGGGGAACATATTTACTCTACCATAGAAAAATAACTATCCATTTAGTGGGCGATTGATACATTTTGTCCCTTCCTGTGGAGCATCAGATTTGTGGTCAGATCAGATCAGAAACCTTTGAGAGATATTTTGATGATAAAGGGTTTGTATAAAGTGTCCTCAAGAATATGCAAGTGGGTTGCAAGTATGCACGATTACAGTTGGGAGATCGAACATATACCTGGAGTGAGAAATAAGGCAGCTGATTGTCTGTCAAGGTTGACCAATACAGTTGAACATTTTGATACCAGTGAAGAAGACCAAGTTTAAAGTGTTAGCCAAGAAATTGTGTCAGAGAAAGAGTGGGAGGAAGCCATGTTAGCAGACAAAGTATTTAAGAACGTCTAAGAGTGTCTTGAACATGGCATTAAAAGTAGTGAGATTAGGAAAGGAGCCATGCCAGATGCAATTAAACATGTATTTGATGAGCTACTAATAAACAAGGGCATGATACTGAGAGGGGAAAAGATTTTTCCACCCACCAGTGTGAGAAAGAATATCCTAGAGATTGCACATGAGGGACACCAAGGAATGACAAAAACTAAACAACTTATAAGACAAGACTACTGGTGGCCTGGAATGGACTTGCAGGTAGAGAGATCAATCTGAGGTTTCCACATTTGTGAGGATTACGCAAAAGATTGTATTGCTAGAGTAGAACCTATGACAGTAATGTCTATTCCATCTGTACCCTGGGAATACGTAGGGTTGGACATTGTGGGACTGTAAGGAGTCAAGGGATTTTGTATGTTATGTTATCTTGATGGGTGGAGATTGCATGGGTACAAAATGTCTGTTCTAAAGATATAATAACATGTTTGGAAGAACTCTTTAGGAGAGAGGGTTAGCCCACAACCACTGTGACAGATAATAGAGCTCAACTGGTGTCTGAAGAAATTGAGGCGTTTCTAAAGAGGAATGGCATAGAGCATAAAAGCAGCTTGATTTGGTATACAGTGATAAAATTGCAGCAAAAATGTCACCTGTACAAAGAATGCCGTAGTTTGACCCGGTAAAAGGTGTACCCTATGGTACCATTTAAGGGGAGCGGGGGTTGCTGGGGTGTCCCCCGCTACCATTAAATGGAATAATGGGTCCAGGGGTTGCGGGGGTGTCCCCTGCATTCTTTACATGGATTGTGGCGGCCAAACCACTCCATTTTTGCCATGATATTTTGTGTCAACGGCCATTTTTGCCACGATTTTAACACATGGAAACCTTGATTGATCATCCAAAGACAAATGTTGAATGATTCAACAGAGTCATTAAGAATAGCAGTCGGTGTGCCATCTCAGAGAATGAAGATTGGAGGAGAGCAGTGGAGGACACATTAGTGGCACATCGGTTTACACCTCATGGTTCTCCTTTTGAGGTGTTAAGGGGAAGAAAACCTAGCACAAGTGTTCGTCCACACTGGTTGGACAGAGCATGCCAGAAAGAAATTCATTTTGGTGTTATTATGGAAAATATCACCAGGAAACAAGTTGACAATAAGATTTGCTTTGGCATTAGGAAGGTAGCTAAGAAATGTTTGGTGAAGGAAGGGGACTGGGTGCGGATTACGTTTTCCCATGTGAGAGCAGAGAAGGCAGTTGATTGGTCTGAACCTATGGAAGTTGTAGAAAGGTTTCATGGAGCAGACAGAGTTTCAGACGGTAGAGTGTGGAATGTTAACAGGGCTTTCAGGTGTGTGAACGGTAAATGCAATAGTACAAGGTCCACAGGACAAAACCTTTATAAGGGAAAAAAGTGTCTCAGTGAGGGAAATGAAGGGAAAGGTGAAGTGATTAACTGTGTAACTTGTGTCAAACGAGTGTGTAGCAGACCTTCATGCTTGAAGGACCATGTAGATAAAGATTAAAGACAGAGACATGTATACATTCAAATGCATACATCGAGATTGCTAATTAATAGTCTTCCATTAGTGTGTTTTGTTTTGACATTATATGTACATATGTAAACCAACAATGTAATGTTCTTCTTTTGGGTTGTTCTAACTTTACATTTGTTTTAGCTACATAGGTTGTTTTAATTAATACATAAAGGTTAAGTATATTTCCTGTGACTGTTACAAATGTCACTATATTTCCTTTGTCTATGTTTAACTTTGCATTGGTATAGTGTAAGAAAGGGAGATGTGTAGTATGCCATGTTCTACACTCTGCAATCCACGCTGAGGTGTACGTGGAATGTAGAGTGTGGAGTATGGAATCTGAGAAGAAAGATGCATTTGAAAAGCTGCTGGGGAAGTGGAAACAACAGTGCTGAGGAGCCGGTGGGCCTACATGTAAACTTGAATAAAGATCACTACTACCCAAAGACAGCTTCATGGATTTCTTCAGCCAAGTTCTTCTATTGGTTTGCCCAACGGTCAGTTACTCCCTCAGAATCCAAATCCAAATCTTCATTGGATGTTCTTCTCTCTATACTTGTGAAAAGAAAAATGTGTGGACCCAATCTATTCGTTATAGTTTTAAATACAAGATTGATTTTATTCCATAATGCAGGATAGCAACCAGCCTAAAATATGGATGTCTGAAATCTGTTATCAAAGACAGACATTGAGATATGCGGAACAGCTATGTCAGCTTTAATTGGTGCATGGTTTCTATAGAGTCCCAGCCTTAGTTTCATTTCTGGAGTAATGAAACTCATAATGCTAGCAGGCCTCTCAAACAATTATTGAATTGACTCCTCTGACTGGTCACCTTTGTTTGGAGTTTCCATTTAGCTGTATCTGGTCACCATCATTGTCTACATTCATGTAAACATGGAATGAAATCTCTTTGAAGCTAGAAAAAACAGGCCTGATGAAGAGCACCCCAGGCATCTCACCTTAAGAGAATTTGTACTATCACATATTTATTCTTCAAAGTGTGTACTGCACGAGGACCCAAAAGGGTTATCTTGACAACTGCCTGCTTGAAAGCATTTTCTTTTTGCACCTTACTTTCCATAGATTTGTATGGCACCCCATTCCTTTTGCTTGTTTTGAACCCTCTCCTGACTTTCTGGTGGGTGGCCATTAATGCCTTATGCTTTCATTTCCTTGCTTGCTCTGCTCATTCTTATAGGAAAATGCACTAGTCCCTTTTTATTAATTCTTGTATTTTTACAATTGCACAATGAAGTGCAGTTAGGATACTTTTTATCCTTATAACTTTTTATATAATGGTTTATTGGTTACTTTGGCAAGGTGCCTAAGACAATATGGTGGCAGCTGAGTGAGTTTTAAAGATTTTATGTTTTGTTTTAATCATGCACCTTTTGCTACTAAATGTGGCTAGCACGCTAAAATGGTGGTGCCATGAGATTATTCACTTGTTCTTGGCCATATTGCTCTTTTGCCTTCTTCCTGCCTTCTCAGGTCAGGAAATGCCATATATGGAAATCCGTAAGCTTAGGGGCATTTTGTGTATGAACCAGAGGAAGGGATTGGAACTGTTTAGTCCCAATCCACACAAGTCTAGTGCCTGAAAGTTTGTCACTGGGTAGATGTGATGACCAGTGGTGGTCCCTGTTTGGACAACTCCTCACAGTTTTAATGGTGCAGATCCACACCATTGGTGACCGTGAGCTTGCTTCCAGCCTGAATCTTGGATACAAGGAAGACTCCTGCAGCTGTTCATCAGATCAGGATCCAAGACTTCTACGACTCATGCTCATGGATTGGTACCTGCTGCCACCTTCAGAAGTGTTGTTGGACTAACTGGCTAACTGATCGCCTCTCTCTTACCTCACTGCAGCTAACGTTGTTCCGAGCAGAGCCTTGGAACTTTTCAGATGCCCAGCCTGTTCCACGAGTCACCAGCTCTTGCATTTTCAGCCATCCCACTCCAAGAGTTGGGGCTGCTTCTGTGTTCAGCACTGTATGATCAGCTGTTGCCACCTGTCCATGGTGACCTTAGTTGGATATCGCATTTTTCATGTCCCTTTGGTGTTCTGAGGGTATCAACACATATATCCCCACCAAAAATATCGCCATATATATGGTCGTCAGGAACAGCAATAGGTGATATTTTTGGGTGGATAATTTTGGGGGTTTTTGGGAGCAGGGGCTGTGGGGGTGTCCCCCACTCCTTTAAAAATAATGCAGGAGTTACGGGGGTGTCCCCCGCAGGTTCCATGCCTTAATATCACCGCATAAATATGGTGATATTTTTGTATGGTGATATTTTTGCGTGGATATTAACACATGGAACCGTTCTGAGGCTGTCTCTCCTGCAGAAATTATCCTTTGTCTTCATTTTGTCTTCATTTGGGGCTTTAACTGGAAGCTACTTGTATCTGATTCCTGTGCATTGCGACTTACCAAAACTAAGGGCCTCATCATGAGTTTGGCAGTAACCCTTAAATGCGGTGGTAGCGCTATTACTGCCGCATTTAAGGGTCCACCAGATCATGACCTTGGTGGATTTTCCCCCAGCTCTGAGCTGGGGGGAAATCTGCAGCAAATTTGCCAATTTCCAGCGTGTTTACCGCCGGCTGGAAATCCGCCAGTGGTAATAGTGCAAATTTTCGCAATTGCCCCCAATGGGGAATAAGTTATTCCCGAATAGGCCCAATGGGGAATGCACAATAACTGTTCTGCCAAACCTGTGATCCGGCACTAATAGTGCCTGGGGTTTGGTGGTAGGGCTATTAGCGCCGGCACTAATAGCGTCGGCGTTACGCCCAACTTGTGATGAGGCCCAAAAACACAAAGGGCCTCATCACGAGTTGAGCTGTAACCGTTAAATGCAGTGGTAACGATATTACCGCTGCATTTAAGGGCTGGCCCTATCATGAGTTGGGCGCTAAATCGGCTGTTTTACCTGCAGCTTTTTTCTGGAGGTGAAAATCCCTGTTTTCGGCGGTATTACAGCCGGCTGTATTAGCCTGCAGTATTAGCACTGAAAATTCCCATGGATCCAATGGACCCAATCAGGAGTGGGGATTTACCGTTAAGGCCCAACCCGTGATCTGGTGGTAAAACCACCAGACCAGTCAGTGCTAGGGCTGTTACAGTCAGCGGTATTACAACCAGGAATACAGCCCAACTCGTGATGAGGCCCAAAGTACCAAAACACAAACAAAGTACCTCTGCTGTTTAGAAGTCCAGACAACACCCACAGTAAGAAAAGGTACAGAAAAATATGCCTAGAACAAAGTCTTGAACCTACCCAAGTGGAATAGGAAACATCCTGAGCTAGGCGGGTAAGTGTATATACCTGTTGCTTTCTCCCCCTGTCTCCCATAGTGTATTTTGGGTGTAAGGTCCTGACCATAAACCACTCTGACCTGACCTTTTGTGATGGAATCTGGGTTAAGGATCCTTCCCTATGCTAATCCTAATGTGCTGAAATGAGTTGACTGCTTACCAGAACTTTACTGAAATGTATATCTAACTTTGAGAAATTGCTATATAGTAACCACCACAGCCCACTACATTCTTTTCTATATAAACTTTCCTGAAGAGGGAATTGGTTCTTGTGTTGGTTCTGAAAAGTTCTACCTATTTTCCTTGCACCTGACCACTCAACTTTATTGCACTGGTAGTTGATTCATATGCAACTGTATTCTCCTAATGGTGAATGTGTATGTATGTTATGTAAGGTTTTGTGTAACAATAGTTTCCTGTTATTTTTATATTCTTAGTGTGTAACTAAAGGCCTTGTAAATTACTGTATGTTTACATACTTAATAACTTGAATTAGTCGTAGGCCACTGTTACACTTTTTCTTAAGACTAATCATTGAGTGCTCAGCCACTATACCTTAATTGGGTTTTGGAAAACCTCCCAGTGTCTTTCCTGTTCACAATAAATGGGGTGGCCTCCCATACTCCTCCCACTGGGTCGGATTTTGAAAATCCATTTTAATACAACCAGTCTTCATACACTCTGAAAAGACCCAGGCCAGTCTCCTGGTAAGATAGCCACCCCCACAGCAAGGCTGGGTTGAACAAGAGTTTAACTTAAAACCGGATTCTCAACAACACAGAAACACATGCATTTCCCTATTCAGCATGAGGGAACCATTGATAACTTAAATATTTTGCATAATGTATTCCCTATTTTTAAATAATAAATGTGCACATCGTTGTATAATTATCAGAGGTCCACAAATGCATTTATAAAATATTATATATATATATATATATATTACTGAAGGAATACATCAGGTTTCACTTGCTTGTTTAAACTGAATTGCCTTGTTTACATTTGAAGCTTTGAATAGAAGAATGGTTCATTTTGACTTCATTTTGTATGTACAGCCAGAGGTTGTGCCATTCAGAATACATGACACCTCATCACTTGACATTTGCCATTTTAAAATGAATGGCACTGTAGCACCGGCTGCATCCTCTATATAGCTTGATTTTATTTCCAACCTACATGTGCCTCTTCGTACCTTTAGAGAGAGAGTCCCCTTTTCAACGTGTGCCTTCTGAATATCCTATTTTCACTTAACATCCAGTTAAAATCCAGTCTATCGGTGAAATGTACTCAAGAGCCAATATGGGTCCTGGAATGATTTAATTTGTGGTAACATTCGCACCAAGAGTTGGGTGCTGTCTCTTAGGTGGGCAAGTGAGTACCTGTGTCACAAAAGGTACACCCTATTCTAGCACCTCTCACTTTGAAGTTAGGATGTTTCCATTTGTCATTGATTCTCCTTACACAGAGCCATCTGCCTCACACTTGAAAGAAGCAGCACAGTCTGCAGATTTATGGCACCAGATTCCTTTAGGGAAACAGTTTTTGGTAGCCTTTATCTTCACAGTACTAGGTACTGTTGAAAGCCGGCATTCTGCTTACTTTTTTTGCTCAACATCTGTACAAACTTCAGGTGGTGTAAGAGAATGGTGTCGAGACTATACAGAGAAAATGCTGGTCAAATTGCCAGTCATTCTGAAATGTGAAGCTTGAAGCTCAACACAATATGTCCCTGTATGCTATCTGGCCCAGCTGCGACAACGTCTCAATTTTAAAGTATCACAAAGTCGAGTTAGTTGCACTGAGTCAGCATGTTGTCCATCATTTGTTCAATAGCAGCCGAGTGGATATGTTGGCGACATAAATAATCTGATTCAGCACATTGTGGTCATAACGAGCGCCACTGCCGTTTTATAAACATGAAACAGACATCAACAAGTCAAAAGGGTAAAATTTAACATCTCAGAAGATATCTGTCTTTTTCAAGGCTTTTTCGAGGTCAGACGTGTCATTGAAAAATATGATTTTGTTGCATTCCATCTAGTATGATGTGGATAGTTGTTCATAGAATTACTTTGTCTGTCCAGGAACAGATGTACAATAAAAGGCGGCACCCAGAGTCTGACAGTTTCAAACAGACGGAGTTTACCCGAGAGCTGAGGCTATTCGAAAATATAGAAGCAAATATGTAAAATACTTCCTGTTATTGTCTAATGTGTACATGTACAGTTGCCATGCATTTATTTAAGAAGGAAGAGAGCATGGTTTGCATCAGGACAATGAACAGACAAGAGACTATTCTAAAAATATACAGACATTTTTTCGTTCACCCTTCACACATACTGTATATTCTCAGGAATCGCTCGTCGCACTGTTCTGTATGAGGTGAGGTCTTTCACCAATCTAAGCAGTAGGTGATCTTCCTTAATGTCCCCTGGCTACATAGGGTAGTAGTGGTCGATCAGCCAAGGCCCAACAATATAGTTGCCACCTTTGCAAACAGTGTAGCGCTTTATTATATGGAATACATGTTATGTCCACAGTGACTTAGTAATAAGAATACTTTTATTTGATTATGAGTACAGAAAAAATATGTGCAGAAACAGGTAGATAAATTCACTGTAGGCAGTTAAAAGATATCCGAGAGATGTCTTAAATTTTGTTCTGGGTTAAATAGGGTTAACTATAACCACAGGGTCCAATGATATTGATAGAAAACTACACTTTTCATACGCAAGCATTAGAACAAAGCAGGAATGTCATTTGATCAAAGCTACATTCAGCTTAGAATTTGGATTCTTCAAAGTCCCTGTGTTCAGCAATGTTTCAGTGTAGCAATTCGCCCCTAGATGTTTTTTCTGAACTCGCAGCTGGGTTCCATTAGTTGTATGCACCATAGTTATTCCACATGTTCAAATGCAGCAGTCATGCCTTTAACATGAGGAGGACTTAATTAGGGAAAATGGTCCAGTATTACTGTCCATTGACCCACAGTAATATTTGTCCTTTGAAGCATGTGCCGATTTTTTAATGAGTGAAGCTATGATTTGGTGACTCAGTTCTCCAGACTATTATAGGGATAGTTCACCAGCCGCTGAAAAGTGAAAGGTGCATTCTTCAAGACAAAGGGAATTACATGAAACTGGTCGCAGCCCTCTGAGGTAGAGCATGTAATCTTCTCCTTCAGAAAAGACCCTACTTTGTAATTCACGTTCATGCACTTCGAAATTCTTTTTTCCTTCTTTTTTTAAAATTAGAATGGTGTGGACCCACATACCCCAATACCTACCTCCCACCCACACCCCTATCCTCCCAGCCCACATTTGTACCACTTGCACTCAAATATGAATTAATTCCCCACGAAGTAACTGCATCGAAATGAATGACAACAAAGTAATTCACTTTGATGAAAAAACGAAACACTCAAACCTTCAGAGCCATCTTCCTAGGCTAACAATGCAGGATGATTATCAACAACATTCAAACTCCCATCCATATGGGGTTCTGCCAAATGTAGTCATCGCTCTCAAAGATAGGCAGAAAGAGGCCCTTCTTGATGAAACACCTATAGAATTGTTGACCAGAATCCAAACTACTTTGGGCCTCATTACACGGTAGGCGGTAAGGGATTACCGGCACCGGTAAGGGCACCGGTGCCGGTAATCCCTTACCGCCCTACTACGAGGTCCCTTAGTGGGTCCCTCCCCTAACGCTGGTTTTACCAGGCGTTATGGGAGGGACCTGCTAAGGGACTTCAGAGCTAATAATGGTATCGCAAATTGCAGTTCCGTTATTAGCTCCTTCCCCATTCCCATTGAGCCCTGTGTGGGCTCAAATGGGAATGGGTAATGGTTCCCGGAATGGGGATTTACTGCTTCCTCCAAGGTCGGAATGACCCGGTAAGTCCCTATTCTGGGAACACAGACCCAGAATGCGGTAAGGGGGTAGCCATGGCGCTAATAGCGCCATGGCTACCGCCTACTATGTAATGAGGCCCATTGTCTTTATGGCTAGGGAAAAGACCACTGGAGGAAGCATTAGAGATTCTAACTATATAACCATTTATAAATTTAGTACCTCCTGCCTACAAAAAGCCATATTTCAGCTTAATAAACATAACTTGGTTTTGGTCATTGAAACTGCTCAACATTTATTAGAAGCAAATAGACATGTAAGAAGTTTACATACAAAATGTTGAGGTTAAGAGAGAATCTAAAAATATACATCACTCTCTTCAGGTGATAGCAAAAACCAAGAATTATGTGAATCTCTCCAAATTCATATTTAAGAACACTGTAGGCTGAGTGTAACACTCACCTGGTATCCACGGGGACGTCACTCAGCCTCTTCTGACCTCTCATGACCTCGAAACCTTCCCTGGAGTCTACTCGACTGGAGACTGGGCCTGAAACACAGAATTGGTAGTTTAACTCCCTATTGTCTCTGTGTGCTTGAACCCCTTCTTCCCCGGGGTCCAACCCTTCCCTTTGATCGACAGCTCACCTTGTTTTCTTGGAAAGTGTGCTCTCCATCCTGTTTTCAGTGCAGGGGCACATTGATTGATGCGGGCTCGTTGCTGCCTAGTTACCTCACTGGCAAGAGTTCGACAGGTAAGTATAATGAGTCTTTTGAACAGTTCTCTAACTTCGTTCCTTTCCTTCATTAGATGGTGGCCGGCATCCGGGGGTTGGCGACGTGCTGTTGAGATGAGTAGCGCTGAAGGTGAGTGAGAGCGCGATGCGCGATGTGACCCTTTCGTATTTGTATTGAACTGAGTTCTTTTTCTGTGTCTTTTAGGTGCCGCAACGTTTTCAGCGTAGATGCCGGTTATGAAGAAGAAATGCAGTGAGTAAGCGCGGTATTCAGCGCCTCTAGATGTTTCCACACTAACCTGAAGTGTCTTTTCCCTCTTGCAGATGGATGAGAAGTTCCGGAGAAAGAGTTCCCCCAGAGCGGCTGGGATTCAGGTAAGCGTTAGAAGCTCGTACAGTCTTTAAAAATAAGCGAAGATTTGCTGAATGCTTACTAATGCCTTTTTTATGTTCTTTTCCCTTTTCCTTAGGATGTGGCGTGCCGGGATGGGAATGACACCGCTAAAGATGCCCGCAGAACAGAAGGAGCGATGAATGATGGGCAGAAGCGTTGCAAGGTAAGGCTGTTCCTAACAGTGTTCTTGTTCTTGCAGGAGCTGGGCGCAGAAGAAAGATGCAGGCCTACTGGAGACCGATCCGAACACGGTGAGTGTCACGCTGCAGGTGCAGAAAACACAAAGCATGTTTCTCAGCCTGGGCGTGGCTTAAATAGTCTCTGGGTATCCCAGGTGTCTCTGGGCTAAACCACACCCAAAAGACTAGACTGCACATGCAGTTCTGGGAACCGAAATATGTGGGGGCATCCATCTTGTCCCCATCAATGCACTACAAGTCCAATCCACAATGTTATCCTATGGGAGTGAGTGAGTCTGGTGCCACAAGCGCCAAGTCTGACTCCAAGTGGGTCTTTGGAGTTATGGAGGGGTCCTTGAGGGCCATGTTGGTGATCGTGGCCTGGCTCCAGCCTGACATCTTGGAGGGCTGGGGACATGAGGGGCAGGAATCATGACACTGAGATACAACAGTACATATTTCGAAGGGAAAAATTGAAACCAAATCAGAAGAACCCCAAAATCCAAAATTTACTCCAGTGTTATGCTCTTCATGCGGCCAGGTTGGACATTTGACATACCATTTCCCTTCCAATAAGAAAGGCGAACCTATGGAAATTGGGTACATGATGGTAGATGATTTGGAGGGAGAGGAGGAATAGGAAAGTTACAAAGAAGTAGAAATCATAAATAATTTATTTTTGGGAAATAGCAACCTTAAAACCCATGATAATGCCCTAGTGACCAGAATCCCAGTCCAAGCTTTAATCAACTTGTGTAGAATAAACAAACCTCCATAAGACCCTATTTGATTCTCCTTGAAAAAATCCTTGAGAGTCCTGCCTATAAAGTCACATGTGCACATGGGGACGAAAACATTTATTATAGGATCCCAGTTACCATTGGGATTCAAGGAAATATCACTAAAATGAATGCTGCTGTTATCCTGATGAAATCATTATTGGCACAGATTTCCCACATTTTAGATATTACACCAGAATGTGAATAAACCCTTATATACCGCCAATTGCCCTCAACATTCTTGGACAGAAGAGGAATCCTACTTAGATGGCCTAGTTCGGGACTGGAAAGCATGTGAATCCATTATGAATGTGGGGGAGGCTGATGGTGAGAAGAAAAAGAGGAACCTCAACCGGGAGGTCAGGTCTTTAGGGGAAAGGTATGTGATGAATCCCATGACTCCTCACTAAGCCCCTGCCTAAAGTCTCCTCCCCGGTGGCCAGGGAAAGGCAGACGCTTTCTGATCCTAATGCTGGGCGTGGTGTTCTGCAGGAGGATCACCTGGGAAGAGAAAGAGCCCAGAGGATTGAAAAGACTCCATGGGATGAGACACAGTATTTATGCTCCTCTAGGGAGGACATCTCTTTAATTCCAAAGTATGTAATGGCTTGCTGTCATAACACTTTGCCTGTCCCACAAGTTGAACATCTTAATTTAGGTAAAAGCCATCAGAAGCCCTTGTGCATTGAGAAAAATTAAAACCCCTTGAAAAGCCAGGAGACCTATAAAGCTAGACGCTTCCCTGTATCCCAAAGGTGCGGTAAAGGGAGGTCCAAAATAATGACGGTTTTAACCCTAAGGAAATGTTTCCCTCCGTTCAATCAAATCTGGTGATTCATTCTTATGCTATTTCCTTAAAGGAAATTACAGGGAACAGAAATAAGTTTACGAAGGAACACCAAACCAGAAAAACTAACTTTGTCATTACATTAGGGACTTCAAGTCTCATAAATCCCTAAGCACTGGGATGAAAAAGAGGGCTAAAGAGGAACAATGCTGCATGAGTGATCAGATTGCTAATGGAAATGACCCACACCTGAGGGAGAGTGGGAGGCTTTAAAGTACCCCCAGGTGCAGGCCAGGGTCAAGCAGAATGAACAGGCAGAGCAGTGCACGCATCCGATGCAGAAGCTGGGGGAGAGAGATGACGCTGGGACCTCTGTTAAGGAGAAGACAGTAGCAGGTTCTGAGAGGGTCTGTGCCTCCAGAAGTCTATAGTGCAGAGGCTGTGCAGCAGGGAAGCTTTCCTTCCCAAGAATCTGTCTCCAGTGACCGGTGAGCACCAGGAAGCCTCAGGAGCAAAGGAAGCTCAGTTTTTTCGAGTGGCGCAGGCGGTGACAGACCAGAAGTAACTATTTGCTCGGTCGCGAGGAGCCTGTGTAAGATGTGTAAACTGGTGAGTTCCCCAGTTTACAGTGACCATGGAGCACTCTGAGACTGCTCCCATGTTCAAGGCAAGCGTTTCACTATTAAGAAACACTTGCATATGAGTGAATGTGATATCAGAAGTACCTTTGAATCTCAAACTATCAGAAAGCAACAAAAGTCACATTTGATAAAGCCAAATTACTTTAATTTTAAGCGTTTGTGAGTTTAGAGAAGACCCGGCCGCCCGATGGCCCGCTATTTTAAAAAGCAAATACATACAACCATTGCCCAAGCCAAGAGAGACCAAAAACAAGACAATTCAATTCCAGCATACATTGTCAAAGGTGAAGGGGGACTAATGAAAGGGCCAAAGTTTGTGCAGCTTGTTACTCAAATTTTGAGATGCATATATCCATTGCTGGTATAAACACACATTGCCAAAGTCAAGGAAGCAACAAAATAAGACCCTATCCTTGTCAGTATAAGATTAATTGTGCAGTGAGAAAACGAAAGTGGTAAAAAAAGGCTACCCTTCTGGAAAAGGTTATTCAGAAGCCGAGGAGCTTAATTTGCAGAGGAGTATTGAAGAGTATCAATGTGAATGAAGTTTTCCTTGAACAGTTGATAAAAGTGTAATGCTGCAAAATACTGAACATTGTGAAGCTGATGCAAAGCTTTTCTAAGTTGTTCTTAACAGCAGAAACACTTACTATATTCAAAACGCTATTCGGGCAAGGGAATATATCCGGATGGGAAATCCTAGAAGCAGTAGGCCTGGAATTAAAGTAAGGATGTGGAAGTTGATGAATTGGTGTAAAGTGGTCCTGACAAACACAATTCATGTTGTTTGTGGTGCTGAAGAAAGTACTGCATAAAACAGTTCCCTTTATAAGTTCAATGTATGTATACATGTGAGGGACAGATTCCTTTTATTAGAGTGTATCCTTTAGTTTATTTTGATAGGCAGGGAAACCCTCTGCAGGGTAGGGATAGTGAGGATTCTGTCAAACCCTTTTGAGTTAATAAAATGCCATCCTATGAAAAACCTTTACCAAGCTGTCCACCACACACTTCTGACCCCTCACAATAGTCACGTAGCTGAAACCCAAGTTGTCGGGTTGACAGATATTTACACTATCATCATCTCTGCTGCCTGTAGCCTCCTGGACTCTTTTCCCAAAATATGTAAAACAGCATAGGACAGATGTGTACACTATCCATCATAATCTCCATAACTACAGCCTCTGGGACTTTATTTTCTAAAAAAGGACAGAACGTTACTTACTATGTGTAACCCCTGGAGTAAATACTCCATTAGGAAATGCCAGCCAGAAGCCTAGGAAATCTCAAATTGATTTCCGTAGTGGAAAAACACTAACCTGTTCGGGTGTCAATGGATCTGGAGCTGCAGCGGTCGTCGGAAGGATGCCCCTGAAACTCCTGCTCCCCCCTGTACCAAATAATAAGAATTGGTAGGGGAGAACACGAATCCCAGGGAAACCCTCTGGGGAAAAAAACCCTGGATGACAGGAATCCTTCGTCTTGCTGAGGATGATCACTTGCTTCGGAAATGGTGGAACTTGGGGTCCCTCATTCCTTAGGTAGCAGCGTGAACAGGAGATCTATATTATGAGAGGCACAGGTGAGTGGGAGAAAGGAGACTGAGGAGATAGTACATGAAATGCAGGTATCAAGTCTGATACTAACGTCGGGTCTGGAAACGTGACAACCTTGGGAATGTAACTTCTCCGGCCGTTTACGGGGGGAGAGTCCAACACAGAGGAATGTGACTGAAAAGGGAAGAATGGTAAGTCCGAATAGAAGGAAGAAGGGAGAACCTGTTCTAACCTAGGAATGCACTTACTTCCTCTAGGCGGACGGGTTGCCCTATACAGAGAGCAGAGTGATCGGCTCGGCTAGTCGGGACGAGGGAGTTCTCCAGGGGAGCACCACTAATAGTAGTAGCGACGCATCGGAACAGAGTTCCGGATTCCTTAAAAGGGGTCAGATGATCAGTCACGTGATCTTGATGACAACGTGCAACGACTAGACCGTTGACACTGGTTCTTCTTGTTTTCCCCGTTTCTCCTGGAAACAGAACCCCACACAGGGACCAATGACGCCGTAGTTGCCAACGGCGAAACAGTGTGACAGTATGCCCCCTCCTCAAGGGGGGAGAACCTGGTTTACCCGGGTGAAGTCGAAAGAATCGACGTACCAACAGAGGAGCATGTACTCCAGATGCGGGTTCCCAAGTCCGTTCAGAAGGGGAATACCCCTTCCAATCCGCCAGAAACTGGAGACGACCTCGGCGATATCTAGAGTCACAAATATCTGCAACTTCATACTCAGGACCTGATGCAGTCAGGATAGGAGGAGGCAGATGACTGCTGGACCGGGAGAAACGGTCTGGTACATCCAGCCTGATCTGAGAGACATGAAAAACAGGATGGATACGAGACCAAGAAGGGGGCAAGGATAACCGTACTGCTAAAGATCCTACCTGTTCCAAGACTTCAAAGGGACCAAAAAATCTCGGAGACAGTTTGGAAGGAATCAGGTGTCTAGGCAAAAAGCGAGAGGCCAACCAAACCTTAGTCCCGGGATTAAGAATCGGTGCAATTTTCCGGTGTCTATCTGCATTCTTCTTGGCACGCTCCTGCGCTGCTTGCAAAGCCACGCGAGCCGTCTTATGGCCTTCTTGGATATCGGCTATCAAGCTGTCCACCCCTGGGAATTGAGAAGAGGTTGCAGAAGGAGACTGAAGAAATGAAGGGTGATAACCATATGAGCAGTAGAAGGGGCTGGTCTTCAGAGCTGCATGCTTGGCATTATTATAGGCGAACTCTGCAAAGGGTAAGAGTTCAACCCAGTTGTCTTGAGCTGCCGACCCAAAACAGCAGAGATAGCACTCTAAAGTCTGGTTCAAACGTTCCGTCTGCCCGTTGGTATGGGGGTGATATCCTGAACTCAGAGCTCTTTCAATGTTTAAAGCTTGACATATCCCTTTCCAGAAACCCGATATGTATTGGGGGCCTCTATCGGAAATGATCTTGTCTGGAAGACCATGTCTTGCAAATATTTCAGAGATGAAGATCTTAGCCATCTGAGCCGTTCCTGGAAGTTTAGGTAAAGGGGTGAAATACGCCATCTTGGTGAAATAAACCACAGTGACCATAATAGTGGTACTTTGCGACGAAGGAGGAAGGTCTACAATGAAATCAGTAGAGATGAATTGCCATGGTTTTTCTGGTATGGGCATGCATGCCATTAAACCGAAAGGAGGGGACCCTACAGTCTTGGATTGAATGCAGATGCTGCAAGCATTAACATAATCCGTGACATCCGATAACAACGTAGGCCACCAGAAGTGTCTTTGAATCAACTCGAGGGTAGTTTGAATACCTCGATGACCAGCTGCCCGGGTGTCATGACACATCCGAAGCACTTCTACTTGTAAGGGATACGTGGGAATGAGTACTTGACCATCATGAAAATATAAACCTTGGTTCCAGGTTAGGTGGTAGGATCTAGCCAGTTCTTCGCACAATTGTCGTTGATTTGTAGTTTCGGTTTTTAGGGCTTGGAGAAAATCCACAACAATGGATATGAATCGAGCATGTGGAAACATCTTTTCCAAACAGAATCTTGTAGAATGGGGATTCTTACGGGATAGAGCATCCGCTCGAAGATTCTGACTCCCTGGTATAAAGGTGAATTCAATCCTGTAGGGGAGAAAAAAGTGTGCCCATCTTGCTTGCCTACTGTTGGTGGTTTGGGCCTGTTGAAGCACCTTTAGGTTTTGATGGTCTGTACGAACCACAATGGGAAAAGGAGATCCCAATAACAGATGTCGCCATTCCTCAAAGGCCTTCTTGATGGCCAGAAGCTCTTTTTCGAGCACCGAATAATTCTCTTCGGAGCTGGTGAAAGTCTTCGAGAGATAGGCCACAGGTCTTTCTTCGCCAGATCTTGAAGTTTGCAACAATACAGCCCCTAGGGCATGATGAGAAGCGTCTGTCTCAACAATAAAGGGGCGATTCTGATCAGGAGTAACTAAAATAGATGCTGAAGTAAAAAGCTCTTTCAGTTTAAGGAAAGCCTGTTGTGCTGGTTCATCCCACTTGAAACGTACGCCTTTCTTGAGTACTCTAGTGATAGGTAGAACAGCCTCGGAGTAACGAGGAATAAACTTACGATAGATGTTGGCAAAACCTAGAAAGGGTTGGACTTCTTTTACAGAATTGGGAGAGGGCCAGTCTAGAACAGCAGTAACTTTTCGATGATCCATGGAGATACCGTTGGCTGATAACACAAATCCCAGGTAAGTAATCTGAGTTTGATGAAATTCACATTTCTCGACCTTGCAATATAGGTGATTAGCTTGAAGACGTTCCAGGACGATATTGACGTGACGAATATGGTCTTGCTTGTTGGTAGAAAACACCAGAATGTCGTCCAAATAAATGATTACGAAGTGAAGAAGGATGTCTGAGAACAAATGATCCATAAATCTTTGGAACACTGCTGGTGCGTTTATTAGTCCAAAGGGCATCACTTGGTACTGATAGTGACCAAAGGGGGTGTGAAACGCTGTCTTCCATTCGTCTCCAGGGGCGATGCAAATAAGATGGTAAGCCCCCCGAAGATCCAGTTTGGTGTATATTTCTGCCCCTCGAACTGCTTCCAAGATGTCTTTAATCAGTGGCATCGGGTATTTATCGGGAATAGTAATTCTGTTTAGTCCTCGATAATCGATGCAAGGGCGCAATTCTTCTGAATCCTTCTTCGGGATAAAAAAAAGTGAAGCCCCTGCAGGGGATTTAGTTTCAGTTATGAGTCAGTTCCGAAGATTTGCCTGGAGATATTCTCTAAGAGCCTTCTTTTCCTTTTGGGAAAGGACATACATTCGGCCGAATGGGAGAGGTTGTTCTGGGAGGAGAGTGATGTGACAATCATCACGACGGTGCGGTGGTAAGGAGGGAAATAACGGTTTCGAAAAGACTTTGTGGAAAGGCTGATGACACTGAGGCACAGTATTCAACTGATTAATAGAAGAAGTTATGGGGATCTGAGAGGTTTCTGGAGGGATCTGTATACCAACTGCTTCTTGGGAAATGCAATGGGCTAAGCAATATTCTGAACCTAAGAAAATCGTTCCAGCCATCCAATTGATATATGGATTGTGGGTACGAAGCCAAGGGAGTCCTAAAATAACCGGGAAGTGTGCCGCCTTAATCAGATCGAAAGTTAGACTCTCCTTATGTGAAGCAATTAGACACAACACAGGATGGGTATGTTCTCTAATCGGTCTGGAAACCAAGGGACTACCATCCACACTCTGGATTGGGGTGGAACAAGTCTTAAGTGTCCTTGCGATGCCATGAGTGGCCGCCCACTGATCATCCAAAAAGTTACCCGCTGCCCCGCAGTTGAGCAGAGCAGGAATGTTTTGTATTATCTTCCCTGGGAGACTGAAGGTAATAGCTAATACAATCATTGAATGGTTGCATATAGGTGAATCTGGAGACAGCCCAAAAATATGTGGGGAACTCTGATCTGATACCCCTACCGTGGTTCCCTGTACGGCAGGGTTTTGTCGTTTCCCGCCACCTGTGGCTTGGGTCTCCGTGGTGGAACTGTAGGACAATCACGCAATATATGCGATGAGGAGGAACAATACATACAGAGGCCAAATGTCTTCCGTCATTCTCTTCTATGTTAGTTAACAGGCCCTTGATGGACCCAATCTGCATGGGTTCTTCTCCAGAAGGGGTCTTAACAAAACTGGGCCGTAGATCAGAATGAGTTCAACTTCCTTTAGACTTTTTTCTTTCATGTGCTCTTTCAAGAAGTCAGTACTCAATTTGCATGGGCAAAGTAATCATGTCAGCCAGGTTGGCGGGACGTGGAACTTTGGAAACCTCATCCTTCAGTTCCTCACAAAGACCTCGGCGGAACAATGTGAGAAGACCATCATCCGGCCATCCTAGTTCTGAGGACAACTGTTTAAACTGAGTGATGTACCAGAGAAGGTCCTTATTACCTTGTCGGAGATCAAGAAGTTTCTCTTGTATTGACACTGATATCTCCTGACGACTAAACATTGATCTCAGGCTATTCACGAAAGCGGGGTAGGAATCGAATACTGCATTCCCCGAGGTAACCAAAGGAGTCGCCCAGGCTAAGGCCGGACCCGAGAGATGAGAAATGAGAAATCCCACCTTGTCTCTTTCAGTTGGAAAGAATCAAGGTTTAAATGTAAATTGTACTGTGCAACTATCTAGAAATTCCTTAAGTTTATGAGGATCCCCATCGAACTTGCCCATGTTTAATGAAACTGGGGGGTTCTCAGAAAAGGCACGTGTCACTTGTTGTCTTAATTGGGAATTGTCTTGCTTAATAGCTTGCAATTCTAACGACATAGACTGCATAGCCGTCATTAACTGTTGCATTTGTTGCTCCATAGTACCGACACCCGACCGGATTAGGTTTACCTGTCGTCGCTATCTGTAACCCCTG
The DNA here is from genome assembly GCF_040938575.1 of Ambystoma mexicanum. Lineage (NCBI taxonomy): Eukaryota > Metazoa > Chordata > Amphibia > Caudata > Ambystomatidae > Ambystoma > Ambystoma mexicanum. Next base: position 10,799,659 of record NC_090941.1, read on the forward strand.
GAGTAAATACTCCGTTAGGAAATGCCAGCCAGAAGCCTAGGAAATCTCAAATTGATTTCCGTAGTGGAAAAACACTAACCTGTTTGGGTGTCAATGGATCTGGAGCTGCAACGGTCGTCGGAAGGATCCCCCCGAAACTCCTGCTCCCCCCTGTACCAAATAATAAGCATTAGTAGGGGAGAACACGAATCCCAGGGAAACCCTCTGGGGAAAAAAACCCTGGATGACAGGAATCCTTCGTCTTGCTGAGGATGATCACTTGCTTCTGAAATGGTGGAACTTGGGGTCCCTCGTTCCTTAGGTAGCAGCGTGAACAGGATATCTATATTATGAGAGGCACAGGTGAGTGGGAGAAAGGAGACTGAGGAGATAGTACATGAAATGCAGGTATCAAGTCTGATACTAACGTCGGGTCTGGAAACTTGACAACCTTGGGAATGTAACTTCTCCGGCCGTTTACGGGGAGAGAGTCCAACACAGAGGAATGTGACTGAAAAGGGAAGAATGGTAAGTCCGAATAGAAGGAAGAAGGGAGAACCTGTTCTAACCTAGGAATGCACTTACTTCCGCTAGGCGGACGGGATGCCCTATACAGAGAGCAGAGCGATTGGCTCGGCTAGTCGGGACGAGGGAGTTCTCGAGGGGAGCACCACTAATAGTAGTAGCGACGCATCGGAACAGAGTTCCAGATTCCTTAAAAGGGGTCAGATGATCAGTCACGTGATCTTGATGACAACGTGCAACGACTAAACCGTTGACACTGGTTCTTCTTGTTTTCCCCGTTTCTCCTGGAAACAGAACCCCACACAGGGACCAATGACGCCGTAGTTGCCAACGGCGAAATGGTGTGACACTATGTGCTTTGCAATTGCTATTTGACACTGCAAACTACCATGTATTACATCCTTTTTTGTGATACTTTTCTACCATATGATATTATGTTTTCTTCTATGTTGATATCTTGTTCATTTAAGCGTTGCTTCATTAGCATGATTTTGTCATGTTTGGTACTCACCCATTGGTATTTCAAAGTATGTATGCAGGCACTCTTGTAAACAACGCCATATTTGGGCTGAGTGATGGCTCATCGTCTGATCAAAAGTATTCACACATTAAAGGTTTTGGAAGCTGCCCAAAGAGAGGATGCCCAAAGTTTTGGAAGCTGCCCAAAGAGAGGATGCTGCAACATTCAATGTTTTCCATACATTGTCCCAGGCTTAAACACCAGGTGTGGATTTAAGTTTATATCCAGACACCCATCAAGAATACAGCCACAAGTCACTCTGCAAACTGAAGTCCATGCTCCCCATTTTATGCTGAGACCATGTTCATGAATGGAAACATTCATAGCCTACTCTCTATCAGATAACAATGTGACTCGCTTGAACGCAAAACTTTATTTATAAACATGGAGCTCACCTTTTCTGTAAAGATTGCAGAACCCTTGTTTAACTTTTCTCACTGTTGCATGTGTTGTAGACTTGGGACTTTTTTTCTTTTTTAGTACTGTGCTCACTCTCAAGTCAATGAATAGGCATTTTCAGTAAAAAAAGGACCACTCTGCATTTCTGTGAAGTCTCAGTTAGGTTTTCTATGCCATTTAAATTCAATGGGTGGGTTTATACTACAGAAAAGGGACATTTATATACTGGGGGACCACACTGTCATGCTGTCTCTGATCTTGTGATCAGGGTCAGGCATCTAAACTATATTATCATTGCACTAGGGAAGAATACTAGTGACCCTTTTCAGTGTCTCTCTGTTAGGGCCCAAAGACTAAATCCAGCAGTGGTGGCTTGACATGTCGTGATGCAATTGAGTTTTATTGACAATATACCCCTCAAGAGTACGAAAGGACAGATTGAGGTGAGTATTGCCCGAAAATATTGGTACACTCTGGTACCCAGACAGCTGGCTGCAAGAGAAAGTAACCAAGTATTAAAATATGACTCAAGACACCTAAATAACTAAGCAAGGTGATGAGCAGATACTCACAAGCAAGAAATGGAGACTGGGACTGATAAGTTCCAAGCTAGATTGGTGAGTATCCTGAAACAAGAGAGGTAGCTATTACCATGAGTACAGGATAGTAAGAAAAGAAAGAACCAGGTAGATGTGTGCTTACCAATGATTGTCCTGGATGAATTCAGAAGAGGAAATTGTTGTAATTAAGTGGTAGTCCTGGGAACACAAAGTCTTGTTTCCTATTCCAGCCGGCACGAGGACGCCTAAAGAAGTCTTTGATCCTTGCGCCGTTGCGCTAATGTCCTTTAAGTTCCTTAGAGTTTTTAGCTGCAAATGAAGGAAGGCGTGATGATGGTTTGGAGATGAAGCAGTCCAATAGACGTTCCAGTTTGAAAGCAGGCAGGTAAGACGTGAGGGATGAGAAGAATGCAGTCCAATAGACGTTCCGGTTTGGCAACAAGCAGGTAAGATGTGAGGGATGAGACAAATGCAGTCCGATAAACGTTCCGGTTTGGCAACAAGTAGGTAAGACTTGAGGGATGAGACAAATGTAGTCCGATAGACGTTCCGGTTGGCAACAAGCAGGTAAGACTTGAGGGTTGAGGCGAATGCAGTCCATGGACGTTCCGAGTCGACAGCAGATATCAAGTAAGCAATGACAAAGAACGAGGCAAGGGAGGTCACAGAGCAGACCAGGAGATCGAAGAACAAGGTATCAAAATACAAAGCTTTGGAATTACAAATTCAGAAGCAGCGCCGTGCAGTGGGGGTGGGGTTAATATAAGATCAGTTGACCACACGCCCAACGCGCCGCCGTAGGCTTGAACGGCTACGTGAATGCAAAGGGCGCCAGCGTTTCCAAGGCAACCCATAGCGTTCTCTGTAAGAACGCGTAAACAAGGATGAACAAGGGTTCCGAGGGTTTACTGAGAATCCCGACTTCAAACGTATACTGTTAAACCTACTGGGGAGTCGGGAATGTTTCTTCCTGTGTGTACCAGATCTATGACAAGAAAAAGAGGAATCAAACGGAACCCTGACACTCTTACAGTCCTAGTGGCTGGCATATTAGTCCAAAGATTCTCAGGTTGGAGGATGGCAATGATGTGAGTCACAGGGATGCAGTACAGGCTGGACAATAATCCCCATGAATACTATTAACAGCACTTGGGATATTCTGTGCATAGCCATATGTTGCATACTGTGCTGGCTGTCATCACTCTTGGTTGCCCAATCGTTTCCAGGCTTGTGACTCAGCTGGTCCAGCTGGTTACGGGAAGAAGGCCCCCAAAGTTAGCTCTTAAATAGTCACTTGAAAATGGTTGGTGCCTTCAAACAATGGTACAGCTTTGCCTTCAGAAAATAGTGTTGGAAGGTTAGCAAGTCTGGCAGTGCTTCCTTACAATTCTTCTTTAGCTTGCTATTTGGTACTCACCCATAGGATTGTCAAGATATGTGTGCAGAGACTCTTGTAAAAAAAATACAATGTTTGGGCTGAGTGGAGACTAATTGTCTTATCAAAAGTATTCATATATCCAAAGTTCTGGAAGCCACCCAAAGAGAGAATGCCGCCACATTCAATGTTTTCCGTACATCTTATTGGGCTGACACTCCAGGTGTGGATTTAACTGTGTATCCAGACAAAGATCAAACATCGAGCCACAAGTCGCTCTGCAAACTGTAGCCCATGTTCTCCATGGTAGGATTAGACCATGTCCATAAATAGGAACATCCGTAGCCTACTCTCTATCAAAAGACAATGTGACACTGTTGAACGAAATATTGGATTTACACGGGGCACAGGACTGACACCTATTCTTATACACAAGGCTGCCATCAACAGTGGATTCCAAAAATCCTGCAGTATGAGGAGACACGCACAGGGAATACGGTGTCTCTGTAAACTCTACCCCTCAGGCGTCTAGGGGCACTAATTAGGGACCTTATGAGACCTTAACTGAGATCTAATTTGTGGAAAAAGAGGTATTAACCGGTCTGGCAAAAGTGAAAAATCACTAGGTCTTCTCACCAGATGTTGTATTTAGGACTATGGCATAGTCTAGTAATTTTAAACACATGCCATCTCCTGTAACAAACTGAAAATAGATTCAAAGCTTATCCATAGCTGGACAAATTATATATTAGAATCTGTGCTTGCAGAAGCAAGTGTGGGTATGCAACACAACTATTTTGCATTTTGCATCATAACACTGTAGCATAGTATTTAAGTTCACTATATTATTATAAGCTTTATACAAAAATGTGACAGCCGTTGGATTAATAACTCATTACGTTAAAATTAATCTAAAAGTTCATAGAGAAATACAACATCATATTAAAAAAAATCTGAATGAATGATAATTCCTTTCCTTCATTTGAATTACAGTAAGAAATGAAACAGCATGCCACTCTGAGCACTTGACAATATCGTACCACTGGAATTATATGATTTCAAATTTCTGTTTGTTTTTTTGTTTTATTCGTATTTATATAGCTTACAACAGCCCGAGGACATCGTGGCACTTGTTACAGTAAAAAGCTTAGTTACTTAGTTACATGGTCATTAGCAATATATATACAGGTTGAAATATAGTTACATAGGGGGTCATTACGACCCTGGCGTTAAGGGTTTAACGGCGCCGTAAAAGGTGTCGGCGCCGTTAAACCCTTAACGCCTGATTACGAGGACCCTTTGCGGGACCTGACCTTAACGGCTGGTTTTACCAGCCGTTTAAGTAGGGTGCTGCAAAGGGACCTCAGTGCTAATTACGGTACCGCAATTTGCGGTACCGTACTTAGCGCCTTCCCCAGTCCCATTGAGCCCTATGGGTCGAAAATGGGAATGGGGAAGGGCCATGGTGAAATGGGAAAATACCGCCCCGCCAACCTTGGAATGGGGCGGTATTTCCCCGTTTCACCATGGCGGACTCGTTACAACACCAGCACCAACCATGGTGCTAATAGCGCCATGGTTTAGCACCGGGGTTGTAATGAGGGCCATAGTCATTAGCAGTATATATACAGGTTACAATATAGTTATATTACATTTGTGTTATATTACAATATACATGGCAGGAGTGGAGGAGGCAGTCCTCCACTTGCTAGTTGAGGAGAGTGGCCTTGAGGTTGTTGCGGAAGACAGAGATAGAATGTTCAGCTCTAAGGGTGGCAGGGAGTGAGTTCCAGAGTTTCGGTGCAATTTAGGAGAAGCCTAGACCTCCCGCTGTGGCTCTCTTCATGTGTGGTATGTGTAGCTTGTTGGTGTACTGAGCTCTGGTGGGGCGAGTGGATGTGGTCCTTGGCATTGCTTCAGATAGGTATGCTGGAGCGGTTTTGTTGATGCATCTGTGAGTGATGGTGAGGATTTTCAGAGTAATACGGTCTTTGACCTGGAGCCACTGTGCTTCACGTCTGGTGTGGGATATATGGTCTCTTCTAGGGATGCTCATGGCGGCTCTGAGGGCATTGTTTTGTGTGGTTTGCAGTCTGTGAATGTTTTTGGTGGAGGTGCCAGCTAGAAGGGCGTTGCAATAATCGAGTATGGCTCCTATAGTTGCTCTAGCTATGGCCAAGCGGTTGGGGGTGGATAAGTAGGTTTTAATGGTATTTGATTTAATGGTATTGATGAGTTTGGTGCTGAATGCTGATGCAGAGGCTATGGTGCTGGCTTGTTTGTTCATCGATAGATTTGCATCTAGATCTGTAACATAGTCCGTGTTCTCTAGTTAACAGTATTATATTTCGGACACATTCAGGTCTATTAGCACTTTTAGAAGTTAATATCCATTTTAAGCTGGCACATTCTAGATCTCCTTTTTTCTTTGAGATAGGTCTTAGGGCCTTTGAGTACTTTTCACCCAATGTGTCCAGTGTTAGCTTTCAAGTGTGGGGATGATTACATGCATCCTGCAGATACACCCTGGTGGTAGTGAGTAAGAGTCGGGAATCATAACCTGATACAATGCTTTTCTATGGCAACTTTCTTAACAAACATCATAAAAGTACAGCACTTTTTTTAGCTGATAGACTTGTTACTTTGAGCCTTATTTCAATATATAAGTGTATTATTTACTTACTAAAACCAAGCCTTAAAACAATTATAAATGTATAGCCACCAAATACATACATTCATATATCCTCTCCCACTGAAACCAGAAACAGTATGTGAAAACAGAACAATAATATGAGGCCGGGAAGCCCGAAAAGAAACACACCAACACAGCTTACAAAGAAACATACAAGTGCTTTATTTAAAAAGCTACAACAGTTACCAAGTCAATTGACAAACGGATAGCTATTCAGCTCTCAGAGTAACATAACGAACTTCAACGAGGGTTCGATGTGTTCCTGAGAGAGACCGCACATTGGAATACCCGGGCTTTTTATACAATTTGTCTAGCCCTGAGCCAACCCTCTTGTGGGTTAACCATTCTGCAAAACAGGTCTTTGGGTTCCTTGCCAGGTCAATCCTTTAATATATACATTTAGATTAGTTTCACTGATATAGTTGTACATTTACATATAGGTCAACGGTAGGACAAGGTCTCAGTTCGCGACCCCGACAAGTGGCCTGCAGGCATATTAATTATTCAGTTGCACGGTGGTCACAACGGCCAGAGTTTTACTCAGAATGTCATTTGGCCTCCATTTTGATGTTCAGGGTGACTTCTACATAAAAAGAGAACCTAAAATGGCGGCTCAATCCAAGATGGCGACTTACATTACTTTCTCTAAGGTCAAGACCTTGCCGTGGAGTTTGTTCGCACATGATGTTTAGACAACTTGGCGTAGGCCAATACACATACAATTGTTACAATGGGAGGCACAATATTGTTTCTATTCTGACAAGTATCCATTGGTTTTGAATTCTCTTTACACTGAGCTATCTGCCTCTTGCTTATAAGGAGAAGTGCATCTCCCTTTGTTACTGGCATTTGTTTGCTTTAGGAAAACAGTCTTGGATTTCATTTATGTTGACAGACCAGCCAGCCATAAAGGTGAAAAACGTTTGAATCTAATTACTTACACACTAAGGGCTTCATTACGAGTTGGGCGGTATCCCTTAAATCCGCTGGTACTGTAATTACTGCCACATTTAAGGGTCCGCCCAATCTCGAGTCTGGCAGCATTTTTCCCTCAGCTCTAAGCTGGGGGTAAATGCTCCGACTTTACGCCTATATTCGCGCGCAATTAGTGCAGCGCCATTAGCGTGTGCTAATTGCACTGAAATGCCCCATAAAGTCCTATGGACTAGGAATAGAATGGGGATTAACAGCATGACCACTACTTGTGATCCTGCGCCAATAGCACCAGACTAAGTAGCAGTAACGCTATTTGCGTTTTCTGTATCATTCTCTACACGTATGCACACCTATCTACATACAGAGTTGGTAAATCTTTACAAGTTTCTTCATTGAATGCCTTGTATGGAGATTGCTGGAAGGTTTAGAATAAATCTTAACCTCTGGCATTGCTCTGGGAAATACTCTAGACCATCGTTCTTCAACTGCCAAGCTATTACAGAAAGGGAAAGACTATATTCAAATCAGGCTTGGTCCCACCCCAAAAGGGGCAGTGCAGCCCAAACTGCTAGATCACATCCCTTCTGCACGAGACCACAAGCATCCCCAAACATGTATCAGCCTTGTTGGGCCTCATCAGTGAGGAGTGGCTTGTGTCTCTAGGCCCAGCAGGCATGGGACACACGTCTGGGCATACCCGTCCCGCTCAGCAAATGTCCTTCATTTTCACACACCTGAGTAGCCTGGTTCAACTCTAAATTGAACCACACTCTTTTTTGTGTGTGTTGAGGTTCTCTGTTTCACTTTCATTCATTTGTTTTCTTATTTTTAAATCATTAAACAATTCAGAACCATTATTCAAAGGTGATTCATAGGCATTTGTGTTTTGATCAGTGCAGAGATTATCAACTAGTCACTTATTGTCAGAACGCACAAGATCCCTCCTATGACATTCTGCAGCTTCACTTTTGAACTACGTATCCGGTGGGTGTCTATGAGCACACCTATAGATTTATGTTTCTTTACCAATGTTTTAAGTGTAATGGGGTGCAAGGGGGATTAACCAACCCTGACACAAGGTGGTACAAATAATGAACAACAGCAGTGGTCCACAGTTTTGTGGAACCCTCCCATCGCTCGCACACCCTATTGTGTTGTATAACAACCAACAATTAATTATTCCTTCTAATATACCTCTGATTATTTGAAATGATACATTTTGATGCAAAGCTTGTAAAAACAAAATAGTTTTTCTTATACTGTGTTCAATTTCATATAAAAGTTTTACAGATCATATCAATATAAACAGATTATTTTCATTTTAACATTAAGAAAAGATCAAGTTCATATTGTTATTCTCACACACTGCTTGTATCTCCAGAAAGTGTTGCATACATGCCAATGTAATTATAAGCTATTTTGATTTTGATTCTAGATTGTTTTTCATATCCTTGAACTCAAAATATTAGGAGTGTTAAAACTTCTTGAGTACTTGAAGTCAAACCTCAATAGTTGAAGGTGAATGTAACAGGTCAAGAATTCTGAGAGAAACCTGGTGTTAGCAATCCTTGATTGATGAACCGATACCTTTGCTGTCAGCATGTTAGGTGCTGACACCTTGCACCAGACAGGTAGACTCGTGGCTCATGAAAGCAGTTTGGATAAGAGATTTTATGACATCAGCAGATTACATTATCATCCAGATAGAAAAGGCCAAAAGATCACATGAATAGAAAGCTCCTGAAGAAGGGAACCAATTCCAGAAATGCGTAGAGCAAGTACTCAAGAAGTTGTAAGTCTAATATTAATACGTTTATTAGACATTGCCTCTTGAATTGAGGTGCACCATCCCTCATTTTTTACCAGTGGTTCTTTATTAGGTCCCCTAGGGGTTTCCTGTCCTCTTAGGATTTTGTAAATGTCTTTCGCATATGTGGTGGACTTTGCAATTCTGTTGTAAATCATTTCTTTTTTGGCTTTTTATGGTTGTTGTCTCAAGAACTTTAACTGAATGTTTATAAAGTGTTAAGCTCAATGTCTTCTGACTTCTTCTCCATGCATAAAAAGTACTTTATTTAATCAGTTTTAAGTTTTTGAATTCCTGCCGATAACCATTTGTTGCCCTTGTGTCCTTCCTGGCAGAACGTCCTCTTTTCCGGGGCTAAAGACTCTGATGTATTGTGAAATGTGTTATGGAACCACTGGGTCATCCCATTCAAAGTATTTGATTTCGGAATCTCAGATGAGAAGGGTGTGACCCATGGTTTAAATGCTTCTGCTGTTAACCTCTTGTGGTTTCTGGCTACCTTTAATACCCTAGCATTATCAATTCTATTTGAGAACAGTTCATTAGTACTATGGAAGTAGATAGAGGAATGGTCTGACCAGGGACAAGGTAGAACTACTGGTACTGAGACCTTAACTTTGTGGGTGGCCACCCAGTCCAGGGTGTGTCCTTATGTGTGTGTTGGATTATTAATAAAGTGTCAGAATCAAAATGAGCATAATACAGCCTCTAGGTCCCCGGAGATGGCGCCTGTCTTATTCCCCAGCCATAGATTAAAATCCCCCATTATTAGTAGTTTTGTATTGGGTTTGAGCATAGGTAAAACCCGGTTACAAAACTGATCCGGGAAATCCAGATCTACCCCGAGAGCTCTATAGATGAGCAATAGGTTCAGGGTGGTTTCAGGACTAATCCCAATTTTGACAACAAAGAGTTCCAACCCCTGTATGTCGTCCATTTTAGTTTCCCACATATTGAGTTCTGTTCTGAAGATAAGGGCTACTCCCACACCCGGCTCTCCTTTCTATCCATCCTCAGGACGCTGTATCCCATAGGAATGGCTAGCTCTAGAGAGGGTCCAGCTGCTTCATTACTCCAGGTGCCTGTTAATGTGCAGATGTCTATGTGACTTTCCTCAATGTGTGTAGCTACTCAACAGCGTGCTTGATTAGAGACCTAGTATTTACCAGCATAACTTTTAAGGTGCTAGTCAAAGATCTATCCTGTGCCTTACTGTCGTTCACCTCTATGTCTATACTTAGTTTCCTTTTTGTGGCCCAGTTGGCATTACCTGACTTTGTATATTGTATGGTGCATTGTGGGTGTATGAGGAGATGATCTCCTGTTGTTGTGGCGAAATCCCACTCTGGAAGAATGACCCAAATATCTAGGGCTGAGGTAAGAATCCCTATTTCTGGGATCAATGGATTGGAACATAGGAGTTTTGGGTGATGCTCTCTGTGGAGGCATGCCCCTTTGGCGGGGTGTCATGATGTTTCTTGCCTGAGTCAGAGCTGATTGTAAAGGCATCTTTACAGATTTTACCTCCAAAATCACTGGCGCCGGTTCTGTAGCCTTAGTTTTGTCCCCTTATTCTTGGGTCCTTCCTCTTTCTGACCAAATAGCACTTCATATAGTTTGGTTCACTGTTCTATAATCCATAGTGGTATTTCCCTGTCAAATTCACAAATTATCTGGGATACAATTTATTTTTGGAGTCCATAAAAGTATGCAGTCTTAAAATCTACTGAGTTAGGGTTAAAGGCCACATCAAAGTGTGAACATTTTTGTTTCAAATTTTGAAGGTATTGGCGAGGGGACATATCTGGCTTCGCCGTGATAGTATAAGCTGCTTTTTTGGTATCCTGTATAGACTGATAAAGTGAGAATTGATGTCTAAGGAATGCGTATGAGTATTTGCTAGTGATTCAGACCCCACCATTGGGTTATAACCACGTCTGGCCAAAGGGACAGCTGTTGGTACATTGTTTTCATGGCCATAACTGTAATTCAGTTCGGTTCCATTGAATGTAGTGCCTTATCGCCTTTCCTGAGACTTGAGAATAACTGGTCGATTCATGGAATTAATGTGCGCCGAAAATTCCCGCGCAGAGGTGCCAAAACGTGCGAATCGCAGTAAAAGTGCGAAAATCGCAGTGCAACTGCGAAAATCGCAGGGAAACCAGTGCACATCGATTCATGGAAGTCCGTGCGCGAGAAAAACATTGGATGTGCGCTGAAAAAGTGCGCGGCGCACGCCGGCGCACAGGTCATCCAACAGGGTGCGCCACGGCCACTGCGAAATCGCACATAGCGCGGCGCACATCACAAAAGTAGGCGGAACACGGGGCGTAACACTTGGAATGGGGAACAACGCGTGAAAATATGGGCGTCACGGGGGAAGTACAGGAGGCAAGTGCGCAGAACGCCCACACGCTCGCCTACAACCCGTATTCATGGAATCGAATAGCGCAAACCAGCGCACGGTGAAAGACGCGCACAGAGCCAAACAAGTACGCCACAAGAAAGCAGGCGGTAGCGTCCCTGCGCCTGAAATAAATGTGCGCCAAAATGTGCGCTAACAAAAAGCACCCATATACAGCCATGATGAATGGTCGATACAGTGGCTCTCTAGGACAAATGAGGTGCAAAGGGGTACCGACAAACACGGACACCCGCTGCATGAAAATTAGCGTGTGCGTGTATTACGGGGTTCGCGGGAAGTTCCACACGCGATTGGCCTGGGCACGTGTATTCTGGGGTGCGTGGGAAGTTTCACACGTGAATTTGCAGGGTACGTGTATTACGGGGTTCGCGGGAAGTTCCACATGCAATTGCCCTGGGTCCGTGTATTTCGGGGTGCGTGGGAAGTTTCACACGCAAATTAGCAGGGTACGTGTATTTCGGTGTGCGGGGGAAGTTACACACGCGAATTAGCAGGGTACGTGTATTTCGGTGTGCGCGTGAAGTTCCACACGCAATTTCAGCAGGGTACGTGTACTCCGGGTGCGCAGCAAATTCCACACGCGAATCCAGCAGCCTACGTGTATTTCTGGGGTGCCGGGGAGAACCACACATGAATTGGCCGTGTGGGTCCTCCCAGCTGTTCCCTCTACACCCTCCACGGCGCTTGCAGGCGGCCCACACCACAGGGGACTACCCTGCACCCCTGCACATGTCCCGCAGGCAGCCCATCCACCATGGCCATGCCCCCCAGCCAACCCACATGTCACCTTGCACTACTGCCCACCAACGCATGTCTCCCAGCACCCCCACCCCCCAGCATCCACGGGCACCCTCCACCAGGCCCCCACTCATGTCTCCCAGCACCCCCACCCCCTTGCATCCAGGGGCACCCTCCACCAGGCCCCCACTCATGTCTCCCAGCACCCCGACCCCCCAGCACTGTGGGTTCCCCTCCACCAGGCCCCCACACATGTCTCCCAGCACCCCCACCCCCCAGCATTGTGGGGCACCCTCCACCAGGCCCCCACTCATGTCTCCCAGCACCCCCCCTGCATCCAGGGGCACCCTCCACCAGGCCCCCACTCATGTCCCCCTGCACCCCCACCCCCCAGCACTGTGGGGCACCCTCCACCAAGCCCCCACTCATCTCCCCCTGCACCCCACCCCCCTGCATCCAGGGGCACCCTCCACCAGGCCCCCACTCATGTCCAACTCATGTCCCTCTAAACCCCCTCCCCCCACCAATCAGGGGCACCCTCCACCAGGCCCCCACTCATGTCTCCCAGCACCCCCACCCCTCTGCATCCAGGGGCACCCTCCACCAGGCCCCCACTAATGTCCCCCTGCACCCCCACCCCCCACCAGTCAGGGGCACCCTCCACCAGGCCCCCACTCATGTCTCCCTGCACCCCCACCCCCCAGCACTGTGGGGCACCCTCCACCAGGCCCCCACTCATCTCCCCCTGCACCCCCACCCCCCAGCATCCAGGGGGACCCTCCACCAGGCCCCCATTCATGTCTCCCAGCAACCCCACCCCCCAGCATCCAGGGGCACCCTCCACCAGGCCCCAACTCATGTCTCCCAGCAACCCCACCCCCCCAGCACTGTGGGGCATCCTCCACCAGGCCCCCACTCATGTCTCCCTGCGCCCCCACCCCCCAGCACTGTGGGGCACCCTCCACCAGGCCCCCACTCATGTCCCCCTGCACCCTCACCCCCCTGCATCCAGGGGCACCCTCCACCAGGCCCCCACTCATGTCTCCCTGCACCCCCACCCCCCTGCATCCAGGGGCACCATCCACCAGGCCCCCACTCATGTCTCCCAGCACCCCCAACCCAAAGCATCCAGGGGCACCCTCCATCAGGCCCCCACTCAAGTCTCCCAGCATCTCCACCCCCCACCAGTCAGGGGCACCCTCCACCAGGCCCCCACTCATGTCCAACTCATGTCTCCTTGCACCCCCACCCCCAGCATCCAGGGGCACCGTCCACCAGGCCCCCACTCATGTCTCCCAGCACCCCCACACCCCACCAGTCAGGGGCACCCTCCACCAGGCCCCCACTCATGTCTCCCAGCACCCCCACCCCCCACCAGTCAGGGGCACCCTCCACCAGGCCCCACTCATGTCCCCCAGCACCCCCCACCAGTCAGGGGCACCCTCTACCAGGCCCCCACTCATGTCCCCCTGCACCCCCACCCCCCAGCACTGTGGGGCACCCTCCACCAGGCCCCCACTCATCTCCCCCTGCACCCCCACCCCCCTGCATCCAGGGGCACCCTCCACCAGGCCCACACTCATGTCCAACTTATGTCTCCCTGCACCCCCACCCCCCAGCATCCAAGGGCACACTCCACCAGGCCCCCACTCATGTCTCCCAGCACCCCCACCCCCCACCAGTCAGGGGCACCCTCCACCAGGCCCCCACTCATGTCTCCCAGCACCCCCTCCCCCCACCAGTCAGGGGGACCCTCCACCAGGCCCCCACTCATGTCCCCCTGCACCCCCACCCCCCAGCACTGTGGGGTACTCTCCACCAGGCCCCCACTCATCTCCCCCTGCACCCCCACCCCCCTGCATCCAGGGGCACCCTCCACCAGGCCCCCACTCATGTCCAACTCATGTCCCCCTGCACCCCCACCCCCCAGCATCCAGAGGCACCCTCCACCAGGCCCCCACTCATGTCTCCTTGCACCCCCACCCCCTTGCATCCAGGGGCACCCTCCACCAGGCCCCCACTCATGTCCAACTCTTGTCTCCTTGCACCCCCACCCCCCAGCATCCAGGGGCACCCTCCATCAGGCCCCCACTCATGTCTCCCTGCACCCCCACCCCCCAGCATCCAGGGGCACCCTCCACCCGGCCCCCACTCATGTCCAACTCATGTCTCCCTGCACCCCCACCCCCCTGCATCCAGGGGCACCCTCCACCCGGCCCCCACTCATGTCTCCCTGCACCCCCAGCACTGTGGGGCACCCTCCACCAGGCGCACACTCATGTCCCCCTGCACCCCCACCCCCCTGCATCCAGGGGCACCCTCCACCAGGCCCCCACTCCTTCCTACCACCCCCCCATCCCCCAGCAGTGCGATTCGCCTGTGTATGTGTATATCAGGGTTGCGCGTGAAGTCTGACACGCAATATCAGCAGGGTACGTGTATTATTGGGTTCGCAGGAAGTTCCACACGCGATATCAGCAGGGTACGTGTATTACGGGGTTCGCGGGAAGTTCCACACGCAATTTCAGCAGGGTACGTGTATTTCGGTGTGTGCACGTGAAGTTACACATGCGACTGTGCCTGGGAGAGTGGGGTACGTGTATTCCAGGGGTGGGCGGGATTATTTACTCACGACTGGGTCTGGGAGAGCGTGTTACGTGTATTCCTGGGGTGGGTGGGAAGATTTACACGCTCGCCTATAACGCGCCAAAATATAAAAGGACCAATCCTGAAACACGTACGCCAGCATGAAGCAGGCGCACGTCACGCGCAGCGTAAAAGAGTGCGCAAACAACAAACAAGCTCAGACGCCAGGATGTATATACCGTTCCTAGCAGCAGTGGCCGTGGGATACCGCAGGAGGAGGAGAAGGATAGTCAGGGCCAGAATCTTCACACCCAGAACCAGCCTATTTGGTATGCCAGATGACCGGGTGTATGGGAGGTACAGGTTTCCACCACACATAATACTCGACCTGGTCAGTGAGTGGGAGGATGACCTCACATCACCCACCCTGTGCTCCCAAGCACTCAGCCCCCTGGAGAAGGTCCTCAATGTACTGCACTTCTTGGCTACCGGATCATTTCAGAGGACAAGTGCCATAGTGGGGGGGGTGTCACAGGCCACGCAGTCACGGTGCCTACACCAGGTGTTGGCATTCATCACTGCACGCCCATCAGTCCGCAGGCACATATACCTGCCCAGAACACCTGCAGAAAGGCAGGCTGTCAGCCAGGATTTCTACAGGGTGGCACAATTCCCCAAAGTGCTTGGTGCCATTGATTGCACCCATGTGGCTCTACGTCCCCCCAGGGCATCTGAGCACATCTATAGAAACCGCAAGCACTGGCATTCCATCAACGTCCAGGTAGTATGTTATGCCAAGGGAATCATCACTTCAGTATATGCCAACTATCCAGGGTCCACCCACGACAGCTTCATTTACAGGATGTCTACCCTAAACCGGGACATAAACCTGGGCGGCATGGCGATGCATGGCTGCTTGGTGAGTATAAATGCCACAGCACACGCATGCATGACAGATACAGAGTAATGCCAATACCCCACTAATGATCCCCATCACCACCTCCCCAGGGGACATTGCCTACCCTCTGAGCACCCACATGATGACGCCACATCGGAACCCCATCACGCCTCCCGAGGTAAGATACAACACAGCCCATATTGCAACACGGGGCATAGTGGAGCGCACATTCGGAGTGCTCAAGTCACGCTTTCGCTCCCTTGACCGTTCTGGCGGGAAGCTGTTATACACTCCCCCAGTAGTGTGCAGGATCATAGTGGCAGCATGTGTCCTGCACAATGTTGCAACACGCCGGGGCCTGGCTGTGGATATGGTGGTGCCCGCACATCCCCAACCACATGCACGCCCGCTGCGCATGGGAGGGGAAAGGGCCCGGGGTGAGGCAGCCACACAACACACAATGGCATGTCATGCAATGTGAGAGCAAACAAATTAATCCCCACAACATGCCCCAAGTGTCACCAACTACAGTGTCCCTAATGGAAACTGGCCACACATGAAATGCTCACGGTAATGCAGGACCAACAACACACATTACCAAATACTTACCAAGAATACCAATCACCTACACAACCTCCAACCTACCATAAACATGACAGTACAGACTTAAAAAATTGGTAGCCTCACTACTTGATAATGGCAGCACTTTGAAAACTTCCAAGTATACAGTGTTAGCGCCACGCAAGAGTGTAGGTGCACTGCTTACAACATGGACTCCAGTCCCAAAGTAGACCGCCTTGTGAAGACATGAGAAATGGACCTGCAAATTAGGAGGATGAGATGGATGCAGAGGCACATATCAATACACCATGCAGTGTACAATACAACAACAATATGCACTAGGAATGTATACACAGTATTGACTACAGACTGCCCACACATCAAATGGGAGTCCAACGTCACCGTGTACGTCAATGTCACTTGGGCACACCCTTTGCAAGCCCATGGAAACGGGAAGCAGGAGGGGTGTGTGTCACACAAACCCAAGCATCTGACCCAAATTCAGGACAAGCCTGCATGTGCCCAGCCACAATACAGCGTATGCTCACGGGAGCCACACAAGGCAACACACTGGCCAAAAAAAATAAAATAAATAAATAAATAAAAATAAAAAATCAAAAATGGCCATTTATGGGCCCGGGGGTGGTGGGGGAGGCCACCCAGAAGGTCCGAGGACAGGGTGCACACCAAAACCCACCTGTGTGGATCTTGCGTAAAAAAAACACCTCCATGGGCTCATGGCCTGCACGGCTACCCTATAGTGAGAGATTTGCTGCTGTCGCTCTCCTCACCCTCTGCAGCTGCATCAGGATGTGGTGGCACTATGGGAGGCAGCCCACGCAAAGCCCTAGTCTGGTCCTCCATGGCAGCAAGCATGCGGGTGTGGAAGGTCTGGTTCTGGAGGATAATTGTGCGGCGGTTCCCATGCAACAACTCATGGGATGCCCGGACCTCCGCCCTAGTTGCCTGCATCTCAGCTGAGAGCGTACGTGTGAGCCGCTCCAGCTGCTGTTCTGTCCTCGTATTAGCTGAAGCCTCAAGCTCAACCAGAGTTGCCCTGAGCTGACAGAGTTCCACCCTCATGGCTTCCCTGTGGCCCTGGGACTCAATGTAAATGGCTTCCCGCAGAGTCTCCAGTGCCGCCCGCCTGTCCCTGTTGGACGCCAACATGTCCTCCCTGTGTGACTGGCTAATGGAGTCTGTTGTCTGCTGTAGTTGTTCAATTAGCCTTTCTTGGGGGACAATGGAAGTGGCCACCCTATCCATGGCCTGAGCCATCATCTCAGTTGATGCTGCCTGTTGGTTTGCCATACCGTATATGGATTGCTCCCATGCGGTATTGCCTGGTGGCGTACGGCCACCGCGTCGGCGGGCACCACACCTGTCTGGGGCAAGGCAAACTGCGCCTTGCTGTGCCGGCACTGCCTGAGGCTGCAGGACTGCATTCCCCCTCTGATCTGCTGCCCAGGAACAGGATCAGATGTAGCGGAGTATGACCTTGCATCCGTAACCACCAAAGGCTGACCTACCAACACTGACATCCCCATTGAAAGTTCGACCCCTGGTGCAGGTGGGTTGGACAGTACAGAATCCCTCCCAGAGACACTTACCTGCGACGGCACATAGGTCTCATCATCCGAATCGACACCTGAATAGAGCTCGGGGGAGGTGCACCCAGAGACACCCCTTGAGATGACGGCCTGCAGCAAGTGTGGGTTCTCACCCACCACCACACCACGTCCCTCACTGGTGCCCGGTCAGGCCTGAGACCCCTCCTGGGTCTGCACCATCTCCACAACCCCAGCAGTATCAAGTACGTCATCCCCTGCAAAGACATGAAAGAAAAGAAATGGGAACAGGCATTAGCAACATGGAACACAATTAGGGCTGAGAAGCAACAGAAACAGTACTTCATTGACACATGTCCCACATGACTATAACCCTCCCATGCATGCACTGTCACTGCATATGAAGGGGAGGCAAATGGCACACATTGATGACACCAAGATGGAAGACCAACAAATGTGCTGCATGCTGCCTAGCAGTGCCATCACACATTGGCCTGTGATTGGCATGTCCAATACACATACATGACACATGCCATCACACAGATGGCATGTACCCTAGCCATGTCACACATGTGACAATAGGACTGAGAAATGCCTAGTGAAAGTGGTGGAATGCAGACAATCAGCCTGAATGAACACAGAATAACATGCAACTATGTTGTGGCAAGATGACAATTCAAGGGCAACTGGCGTGATGTTGGGCTGAATGTCTACTGTTGCCAGAAGGGATACTGCAGCACCCAAATCCTGGTGCGCAGAATGTTTTGGATGAAGCACATGGGTGACCCAAACCACTCAGGCACACCCCCCTCACCTGGCACTCAATCAGAAGCACTCACACACACGCCATGCACATGGATGACACACACATGCATGTGCACTCACCGGACAATGCCTTGTAATCTGGCAGGTCTCCCACGCCTTGGATCTGTTCCTCCGTGACGTAGGTCCCAGCAACATACTCATGTGGAGTGAGTTCTACGTCCTCTACCGGAGACCCACCTCCAGTCACTAGAGTTGCGGCATGACTTGAGGCCAGCTTTTTCTTTGCCCTGCGCTTAAGGTCATTCCAGCGCTTGTAGCAATCATTAGCTGTGCGCCTCACAAATCCAAGGGCACTTATGAGTTCCGCAATGGTCTGCCAGTGTGCCCGACGTTGTGCAGGTGTGGTCTTGCATCCTGCAGTAATCACCATTTCACTGTCATGTGCGGACACATACTCCACAAGTGCATCAAGTCCGAACCGATTGAAGCAGGGCTTCCTTGCTGGGCCGGACTGTGTAGCCGTGTCTGGGGCATCAGCCTGTACTGGACGAGCACTCTTCCTCTTTCGCTTGGAAGGTGGTGGTGATACTGAGTGTCCGACGCCGCTCTGGACACTAGGGGCAGGAGCCCCGGTGGACTGTAGACTAGGAGTGTGGGAATTAACACTCACCATGGGAGTTGGTGCAGGCATTAGCTGAAGTGTGATGTGGTCAGGGGGAACGTCAGCAGGATGGACTAGGACCGACACTGTCCTGGCTGGGACACTCAGAGCTGGGGTGGATGGAGCCGCAGCTGCCCCTGCAGCCTCCCCACCCTGCCTACTCGGGGCAGCAGATGACATAGCTGCCCCTGATCCACGTGGGCTGGTGACACCAACGTGCACTGCCACACGTGGCCTAGACCTGCTGACCTGGAAGTCAGCCATGGAGTCACCCAGTGCCAGGTCTGGTGCCACAATGGGCTGGTCCAACAAGGGCTGAGCAGGGATGGTGTCAGCCACGTTACCCTCAACCAGGGGGGGGCTTGGGTGTCCCTGACTGGTCACCCACACATGGGGGGCTAGGGGCACCCTGCAATTCCTGGCCACGTCCCCTACCGTATCCACCACGGCCACCTCTTGTGGCTCGCCCACCTTTGCCACCCTCACCGGGTGCTCGCCTCCCAACCATTGCACTAATGTTGTTGTGCGTATGGGAGTTGCAGTAAACTATTGTCCTGGGCAATTGGGGGTCAAAGGGGTAGGGTACTAGATGGAATTCATACCCTAGTGCTCTAGCAAGGCTGTATGTGACCCCTGGGGGAAGATGACGGGTCACGCAACGCACAGGAACCCCGAAAAAGGTAGATAATGTGCACGCAACCCCTCCTAGAGCATGTGCGTCGAAAAAAAAACCTGCACTATGCTGTGGCACCCAGAAACACAAAAATGAACGTATGCGTGTCACACGCAGCCTAGACTGACCTCTGAAGGGGTAGGCAACACACGGGGCAAGCACAGATGTCAAATGCGTGCGCAACTCACCGTCTGCCAGGAAAAATTGCGTGTAAAATACACGCGTGTGCGTGTTGGCAACACCCCCGCCAAAAGAAGAATTGTACGCTGTTTGAGGAAACAGGCCCAGGAAAAAGACAAGAAGAGAAAAAGCTGTCAGAGGTAAAAGGGAGTACGAACTTGGAACGTTGTGAAGTAAACCGCGTGTGAACCGACAAGAAGTACAGATTTCACCCACTCGCTCTCCACAAAAAGCACGTACAAGGAAATGGCATTCTACACATACCTTTTAAACATGCCCACACGTCCAGCGTCCCTTCTGCGTGTACGCGCTAAGGCTCCATCCTCCAATTACACGCGCTGACACTCTGACGTGCAGTCATTGGACGTGTAACATGCACCCGAGTACAGGGAAACGCCCGCGCACGCACGTCACAGACGCGCATACGCGCTGTTGGCCTTTGGGCCAATGAATTCGCGTACGTGTGCTGATGCGTTTACGCGCTAAGGCCCTTTCCTCGAATTACACGCAGACGTGCTGGATTTTCACGTGCCAAATCACTCCGTATCAAGCTGGCCACGTGTAAGCACACGGAAGACCACGCTCCTGCCCAGGAGGCCGAATTACTGCCCCCCAGAGCCCCGAGCAGGCTCCCACCTGCCATCTGCTGCTGCCTGATTGCCTGCTGCCCATGTGCCCTGCCATTTGCTGCCTGCACATCAGCCAGCGGTGCTGTTGCTGTGACCACCCCTGCTGGAACCGAAGACTCCCGACTGGGATTCCATCACTCCACAGCCCAGCCCCAGGACCCAGTTGCCCACCCACTCCTGCCTCTGGGGTTGTCATGTCGGGCACTGCAACATCTGGCACCACTGACAACCCCCCGCCAGAGAGGCAGAGGGGCACCAGCTTCACTGCCACCGAAGTTGGTGTCCTGGTGGAGCAAGTCCTGGAGCAGTATGATGCCCTCTTCGGAAGTTCCCGTGCCGACAAGGAAGGACGGACTCGGATCTGGACGGACATCGTGACTGCCATCAATGTGGAGGGGGTGGAAGTCCGCGACTTCCAACATGTCAAGAAGCGCTGGGAGGACTTCAGGTCCAAGACCCTCAACAAGGCCCGGCGCCTCTTGAAGGCAGCGGATGCTAAGGGGTGCCGGGGCCACTTGTCGGAAGATCAGATGAGGGTCCTGGAACGCATATCCCCAGCGCTCCATGTCCAGGTCCTTGAGAGGCAGACCCGTCTGGAGTCGAGCGGTAAGTGTACATGAATCATGATTGTAAGCTGTGCGTGTGGTGATGTGCCAGTAGTGTGCAGGTTTCACATCTGTTTGTATGGGGCCGAGTATGGGTGGGGGTGTACAGGGCCGTGAGGCAAACACATGCGAGGGCTGTCATCTGTGAGGCATGGATGGTGCTTATGTGTGTAGGCTTGCATGCCAAATGCAGTTGTGTGGGCACGCATGTTTGGATGAATGTGTATGTAAGTAGATATGTTCGTGATGTCACGCATGTATGTTGTTTTCAGCTGCATGTATCAGCACTGTGTACACGTGCATGTGTGTGTATTTGACAAGGGTGGAACAGTGATGCAACATGGATGCATGTGACAGCGGGATGTGGAAGCCTGATTGGCAGATGTGACATGGATGCCCATCTGAACACTGCGACAGTTGGCAGAGGTGTACACATGCATGCAAGTGTGGTGGTGTGTGTGCATGTGTAGTGCACTCCCTGTGTTGCATGTGATGTCTGGCTCACCTTTGCCTGCTCATGCTGTTGTATGTGTATGGATGGTGCTGGCAGTTGCGATATGGCTGTGGTATGGCTCATGTGTGCAAGTTGAAATTACATGTGTGTTGGCGATTGTGATGCCATGTCTGAGGTTTGCCAATGCCACTCATGTACAACTGTCATGTGTGTATGTGTCCATTGTACAGTGCCCTGATGCCTGTGTTTTATTTCTCCCTCACTGCAGCGTCAACTGATGAAGAGGGCGGAGAAGGTGCTGTGGAGCACAGCGGCGGGAATCGCACCGCCAGCCGGAGACACAAGGCCCGGCTCCCCTCCCAGGTTGTGATCTTGTCGGGGAGTGAGGAGTCTGATGCCGCGTCCCAGGCCGCAGCTGCCGGGGGGAGGTCCAAGAGGTGGAGGTTGGAGTTGGACTCCTCGGCAGCAGAAGGGGCAGCTGGGACCCCACAGGGCCCAACGGGGGAAGATGGCACAGAGTCATCCAGGTTGGTGGGGGGTTTGGTGGAGGAGGAGGCCATGCAAGCAACCGAGACGGGGTCTGGAGGTGGGGATTCCACTGGTGCTAGTGGTGCAGTGCAGGACCAGGGTCAGGAGGCAGCACAGGCCGCCGCGGAGGTGCCTGTGTGCAATCCTGTCCCTGATCCTGTCACTGCATCATCTTGCACCAGCAGGGATGCCTACGTCCAGACCCGTTTTCAGGCAGGGGATGAGCTCACAACAACTGGCCTCCTCTGCCTGCGGACGTGGCTATCCGGGTCTGGGTTGAGCCTGTCCTGAATGGTGTGGCGTTGCGTCAACGGGCCATGCGAGGTGACCTGCAGTCTTTTCATGAGGAAACTGCACGTCATCTCGAATGGCTCGTTGTCCGCGTCGGCCTACTGGGACAGGTCACCCAGGCCGGATACCTCCGTTTGATGGGGCTTGCTCAGACCCCCTCCTCAACTTAACCCCCTATGCGCCAGTCGTCCTCCGTGCCATCTTCCCACCCATTAGTCACCTGGGTGTCCTGTGGAGCTGCCTCTGACAGTGCAGCCAGGCTGGTGGAGGAGGCATCCCTGCTACAGTCGGGAGTCGGACGTCCAGCAGGGGTGGCCACATCAACGACTGCACCCTAGCCAGAGGAGGATGTGCAGGCAGCAGGAGGCAGTGCAAGGGCAGAGGCACAGCAGCAACGTGGTGGGAGCCATGATGGCTCGGGGCCTTCGACATCGGAGGGGCAGGCATCGGCCGGAGGGCAGGAGGATCCAGGACGGGAAGTGTCTTCAGTGTGGCAGCGGTTGGGCCATGCCATAGATGCGGAGCGGAAGCGGGCGGAAGAGGCACGGCTCACGATGGTCAGGGCGGAGAACTCCATGCGGAGGGCCCTGAGGCGGGCCGGGTGCCTCGAGGCAATCCGCAGGGAGTTGGAGGTGAACATGTCGACAGCCCTGCGGACCCTCGGGCCATGGAGGAGGACCGCCTCCGGGACATTGAGCAGGAGTTCGATGATGCCCTGGCCCGGAACATCCCGAAGTGAGCCGTCGGACTAGCCCGCTGCCCTTGTAAATAGTTCTGTAGTTAGTGTTAGGTTTCCTTTGATTTTGCATTTTTTTTGGACCTTTTGGACAATGGGCCACATTTTTGTATATAGTTTTTTTTTTATTAGGTAGTGTTATTAGATAGGTTTTATTTCTTCCGTTGGGATCATGGACCCTGGATTGTTTATCTGTATATAGTTGACTGTTGGATTTTCATTTTTTTTTATGATTTACCCATGGAGCAATGGTTTTCGATTTTAATTTTCCATTGGATTTACTTTTGTGGACTGTGACTTTGGACACCTTTCCTTTGGATTATGATTTGTGGTTTTGCATTATTTCACGGACATGCTGTTTATTTTTTTAAAAATTCCCATTTTTGTTTGTTTATTTTTGATTCAATTTATGATGCTTTTAATACATATTTTTTTTCAATGTGTAGTATCATCTCATTGGTTTCATGCATATCATGATATGGGTTTTGACATTCACTGACACCCATTGGGTGTATGTTAGGGACATGTGTTCATTTCCAAACTTGCAATTGGGGTTCTATCATGTTATTGCCATTTCTAAGTGGGTGGATGCAATACTCGGGTGGGTGTTTGGCATTTGGAGGCTGACCATAAGGGACAGGGATCTAGATTGTGATGACATGTTGGCTGGGGGACATGTGTAGGGGCCTGGTGAAGGATGCCCCTGGATGCAGGGGGGTGGGGGTGCAGGGAGACATGAGTGGGGGCCTGGTGGAGGGTGCCCCTGGATGCAGGGGGGTCGGGGTGCAGGGAGACATGAGTTGGACATGAGTGGGGGCCTGCTGGAGGGTGCCCCTGGATGGTGGGGGGTGGGGGTGCAGGGAGACATGAGTGGGGGCCTGGTGGAGGGTGCCCCTGGATGCAGGGGGGTGGGGTGCAGGGAGACATGAGTGGGGGCCTGGTGGAGGGTGCCCCTGACTGGTGGGGGGTGGGGGTGCTGGGAGACATGAGTGGGGGCCTGGTGGAGGGTGCCCCTAGATGCAGGGGGTGGGGGTGCAGGGAGACATGAGTGGGGCCTGGTGGAGGGTGCGCCTGGATGCAGGGGGGTGGGGGTGCAAGGGGACATGAGTGGGGGCCTGGTGGAGGGTGCCCCACAGTGCTGGGGGGTGGGGGTGCAGGGAGACATGAGTGGGGGCCTGGTGGAGGGTGCCCCTGGATGCTGGGGGGTGGGGGTGCAAGGAGACATGAGTTGGACATGAGTGGGGGCCTGGTGGAGGGTGCCCCACAGTGCTGGGGGGTGGGGATGCTGGGAGACATGATTGGCGGCCTGGTGGAGGGTGCCCCTGGATGCAGGGGGGTGGGGGTGCAGGGAGACATGAGTGTGGGCCTGGTGGAGGGTGCCCCTGGATGCAGGGGGGTGGGGGTGCAGGGAGACATGAGTGGGGGCCTGGTGGAGGGTGCCCCTGGATGCAGGGGGCTGGGGGTGCAGGGGGACATGAGTGTGGGCCTGCTGGAGGGTGCCCCTGACTGGTGGGGGGTGGGGGTGCAGGGGGACATGAGTGGGGCCTGGTGGATGGTGCCCCTGGATGCAGAGGGGTGGGGGAGCTGGGAGACATGAGTTGGACATGTGTGGGGGCCTGCTGGCAGGTGCCCCACAGTGCTGGGGGTGGGGGTGCAGGGGGACATGAGTTGGACATGTGTGGGGGCCTGCTGGCAGGTGCCCCACAGTGCTGGGGGTGGGGGTGCTGGGAGACATGCGTTGGTGGGCAGTAGTGCAAGGTGACATGTGGGTTGGCTGGGGGGCATGGGCATGGTGGATGGGCTGCCTGCGGGACATGTGCAGGGTAGTCCCCTGTGGTGTGGGCCGCCTGCAGGGGCCGTGGAGGGTGTTGGTTGAACAGCTGGGAGGACCCACACGGCGGATACACTTGTAGGACTGGCCGGCACCCCCGGAATCCACGTACCCTGCTGAAATCGCGTGTGGAACTTCCCGCGCACCTTGGAATACACGTACCCTGCTGAAATTGCATGTGGAACTTTCCGCGCACCCCAAAATACACGTACCCAGGGCAATTACGTGTGGAACTTCCCGCGAACCCCGTAATACACGTACCCTGCTGATATCGCGTGTCAGACTACACGCGCAACCCTGATATACACGTACACAGGCGAATCGCACTGCTGGGGGGTGGGGGGGGTGGTAGAAAGGAGTGGGGGCCTGGTGGAGGGTGCCCGTGGATGCAGGGGGGTGGGGGTGCAGGGGGACATGAGTGTGGGCCTGGTGGAGGGTGCCCCACAGTGCTGGGGGGTGGGGGTGCAGGGAGACATGAGTGGGGGCCTGGTGGAGGGTGCCCCTGGATGCAGGGGTGTGGGGGTGCAGGGAGACATGAGTTGGACATGAGTGGGGGCATGGTGGAGGGTGCCCCTGACTGGTGGGGGGTGGGGGTGCTGGGAGACATGAGTGGGGGCCTGGTGGAGGGTGCCCCTGCATGCTGGGGGGTGGGGGTGCTCAGAGACATGAGTGGGGGCCTGGTGGAGGGTGCCCCTGGATGCAGGGGGGTGGGGGTGCAGGGGGACATGAGTGGGGGCCTGGTGGAGGGTGCCCCACAGTGCTGGGGGGTGGGGGTGCAGGGAGACATGAGTGGGGCCCTGGTGGAGGGTGCCCCTGGATGCAGGGGGTTGGGGGTGCAGGGAGACATGAGTTGGACATGAGTGGGGGCCTGGTAGAGGGTGCCCCTGGATGGTGGGGGGTGGGGGTGCAGGGAGACATGAGTGGGGGCCTGGTGGAGGGTGCCCCTGGATGCTGGGGGGTGGGGGTGCAAGGAGACATGAGTTGGACATGAGTGGGGGCCTGGTGGAGGGTGCCCCTGGATGCAGGGGAGTGGGGGTGCAGGGAGACATGAGTGGGGGCCTGGTGGAGGGTGCCCCACAGTGCTGGGGGGTGGGGGTGCAGGGAGACATGAGTGGGGCCCTGGTGGAGGGTGCCCCTGGATGCAGGGGGGTGGGGGTGCAGGGAGACATGAGTTGGACATGAGTGGGGGTCTGGTAGAGGGTGCCCCTGGATGGTGGGGGGTGGGGGTGCAGGGAGACATGAGTGGGGGCCTGGTGGAGGGTGCCCCTGGATGCTGGGGGGTGGGGGTGCAAGGAGACATGAGTTGGACATGAGTGGGGGCCTGGTGGAGGGTGCTCCTGACTGGTGGGGGGTGGGGGTGCTGGGAGACATGAGTGGGGGCCTGGTGGAGGGTGCCCCTGGATGCAGGGGGGTGGGGGTGCAGGGAGACATGAGTGGGGGCCTGGTGGAGGGTGCCCCTGGATGCAGGGGGGTGGGGGTGCAGGGAGACATGAGTGGGAGCCTGGTGGAGGGTGCCCCTGGATGCAGGGGGGTGGGGGTGCAGGGGGACATGAGTGGGGGCCTGGTAGAGGGTGCCCCACAGTGCTGGGGGTGGGGGTGCAGGGAGACATGAGTGGGGGCCTTGTGGAGGGTGCCCCTGGATGCAGGGGGGTGGGGATGCAGGGAGACATGAGTTGGACATGAGTGGGGGCCTGGTGGAGGGTGCCCCTGGATGCTGGGGGGTGGGGGTGCAAGGAGACATGAGTTGGACATGAGTGGGGGCCTGGTGGAGGGTGACCCTGACTGGTGGGGGGTGGGGGTGCTGGGAGACATGAGTGGGGGCCTGGTGGAGGGTCCCCGTGGATGCAGGGGGGTGGGGGTGCAGGGAGACATGAGCGTGGGCCTGGTGGAGGGTGCCCCTGGATGCAGGGGGGTGGGGGTGCAGGGAGATATGAGTGGGGGCCTGGTGGAGGGTGCCCCTGGATGCAGGGGGGTGGGGGTGCAGGGGGACATGAGGGGGGGCCTGGTGGAGGGTGCCCCACAGTGCTGGGGGTGGCGGTGCAGGGAGACATGAGTGTGGGCCTGGTGGAGGGTGCCCCTAGATGCAGGGGGGTGGGGGTACAGGGAGACATGAGTTGGACATGAGTGGGGGTCTGTTGGAGGGTGCCCCTGGATGGTGGGGGTGGGGGTGCAGGGAGTCATGAGTGGGGGCCTGGTGGAGGATGCCCCTGGATGCTGGGGGGTGGGGGTTCAAGGAGACATGAGTTGGACATGAGTGGGGGCCTGGTGGAGGGTGCCCCTGACTGGTGGGGAGTGGGGGTGCTGGGAGACATGAGTGGGGGCCTGGTAGAGGGTGCCCCTGGATGCAGGGGGGGTGCAGGGAGACATGAGTGGAGGCCTGTTGGAGGGTGCCCTTGGATGCTGGGGGGTGGGGGTACAGGGAGACATGAATGGGGGCCTGGTGGAGGGTTCCCCTGGATGCAGGGGGGTGGGGGTGCAGGGAGACATGAGTGTGGGCCTGGTGGAGGGTGCCCCACAGTGCTGGGGGGTGGGGGTGCAGGGAGACATGAGTGGGGGCCTGGTGGAGGGTGTCCCTGGATGCAGGGGGTGGGGGTGCAGGGAGACATGAGTTGGACATGAGTGGGGACCTGGTGGAGGGTGCCCCTGGATGCTGGGGGGTGGGGGTGCAGGGAGACATGAGTGGGGGCCTGGTGGAGGGTGCCCCTGGATGCTGGGGGGTGGGGGTGCAAGGAGAGATGACTTGGACATGAGTGGGGGCCTGGTGGAGGGTGCCCCTGACTGGTGGGGGGTGGGGATGCTGGGAGACATGAGTGGGGGCCTGGTGGAGGGTGCCCCTGGATGCAGGGGGGTGGGGGTGCAGGGGGACATGAGTGTGGGACTGGTGGAGGGTGCCCCACAGTGCTGGGGGGTGGGGGTGCAGGGAGACATGAGTGGGGGCCTGGTGGAGGGTGCCCCTGGATGCAGGGGGGTGGGGGTGCAGGGAGACATGAGTGGGGGCCTGGTGGAGGGTGCCCCTGGATGCTGGGGGGTGGGGGTGCAAGGAGACATGAGTTGGACATGAGTGGGGGCCTGGTGGAGGATGCCCCTGACTGGTGGGGGGTGGGGGTGCTGGGAGACATGAGTGGGGGCCTGGTGGAGGGTGCCCCTGGATGCAGGGGGGTGGGGGTGCAGGGAAACATGAGTGGGGGCCTGGTGGAGGGTGCCCCTGGATGCTGGGGTGTGGGGGTGCTGGGAGACATGAGTGGGGGCCTGGTGGAGGGTGCCCCTGGATGCAGGGGGGTGGGGGTGCAGGGAGACATGAGTGGGGGCCTGGTGGAGGGTGCCCCTGGATGCAGGGGGGTGGGGGTGCAGGGGGACATGAGTGGGGGCCTGGTGGAGGGTGCCCCACAGTGCCAGGGGTTGGGGGTGCAGGGAGACATGAGTGGGGGCCTTGTGGAGGGTGCCCCTGGATGCAGGGGGGTGGGGGTGCAGGGAGACATGAGTTGGACATGAGTGGGGGCCTGGTGGAGGGTGCCCCTGGATGGTGGGGGTGCAGGGAGACATGAGTGGGGGCCTGGTGGAGGGTGCCCCTGGATGCTGGGGGGTGGGGGTGCAAGGAGACATGAGTTGGACATGAGTGGGGGCCTGGTGGAGGGTGCCCCACAGTGCTGGGGGGTGGGGGTGCAGGGAGACATGAGTGTGGGCCTGGTGGAGGGTGCCCCTGGATGCAGGGGGGTGGGGGTGCAGGGAGACATGAGTTGGACATGAGTGGGGGTCTGTTGGAGGGTGCCCCTGGATGGTGGGGGTGCAGGGAGGCATGAGTGGGGACCTGGTGGAGGGTGACCCTGGATGCTGGGGGTTCACGGAGACATGAGTTGGACATGAGTGGGGGCCTGGTGGAGGGTGCCCCTGACTGGTGGGGAGTGGGGGTGCTGGGAGACATGAGTGGAGGCCTGGTAGAGGGTGCCCCTGGATGCAGGGGGTGGGGGTGCAGGGAGACATGAGTGGAGGCCTGGAGGAGGGTGCCCCTGGATGCTGGGGCGTGGGGGTGCAGGGGGACATGAGTGGGGGCCTGGTGGAGGGTGCCCCTGGATGCAGGGGGGTGGGGGTGCAGGGGGATATGAGTGTGGGCCCGGTGGAGGGTGCCCCACAGTGCTGGGGGGTGGGGGTGCAGGGAGACATGAGTGGGGGCCTGGTGGAGGGTGCCCCTGGATGCAGGGGGGTGGGAGTGCAGGGAGACATGAGTTAGACATGAGTGGGGGCCTGGTGGAGGGTGCCCCTGGATGCTGGGGGGTGGGGGTGCAGGGAGACATGAGTGGGGGCCTCGTGGAGGGTGCCCCTGGATGCTGGGGGGTGGGGGTGCAAGGAGACATGAGTTGGACATGAGTGGGGGCCTGGTGGAGGGTGCCCCTGACTGGTGGGGGGTGGGGGTGCTGGGAGACATGAGTGGGGGCCTGGTGGAGGGTGCCCCTGGATGCAGGGGGGTGGGGGTGCAGGGAGACATGAGTGGGGGCCTGGTGGAGGGTGCCCCTGGATGCTGGGGGTGGGGGTGCAGGGAGACATGAGTGGGGGCCTGGTGGAGGGTGCCCCACAGTGCTGGGGGGTGGGGGTGCTGGGAGACATGAATGGGGGCCTGGTGGAGGGTGCCCCACAGTGCTGGGGGGTGGGGTGCTGGGAGACATGAGTGGGGTCCTGGTGGAGGGTGTCCCTGGATGCTGGGGGGTGGGGGTGCTGGGAGACATGAATGGGGGCCTGGTGGAGGGTGCCCCACAGTGCTGGGGGGGGGTGTGCTGGGAGACATGAGTGGGGGCCTGGTGGAGGGTGCCCCTGGATGCTGGGGGGTGGGGGTGCAGGGGGACATGAGTGGGGGTCTGGTGGAGGGTGCCCCTGGATGCTGGGGGGTGGGGGTGCAGGGGGACATGAGTGGGGGCCTGGTGGAGGGTGCAAAGTGCTCGGGGGTGGGGGTAAAGGGGGACATGCGTTGGTGGGCAGTAGTGCAAGGTGACATGTGGGTTGGCTGGGGGCATGGTGGATGGGCTGCCTGCGGGACATGTGCAGGGTAGTCCCCTGTGGTGTGGGCCGCCTGCAGGGGCCGTGGAGGGTGTAGAGGGAACACCTGGGAGGACCCACATGGGCAATTCACGTGTAGTGCTCCCCGCGCACCCCTGAAATACACGTGCCCTGATGGAATCGCATGTGATACTTCCCTGCGCACCCCTGAAATACACGTACCCTGCTGCTTTTGCGTGTGATACTTCCCGCGCACCCCTGGAATACACGTACCCTGATGGAATCGCATGTGATACTTCCCGTGCACCCCTGAAATGCACGTACCCTGCTGATTTTGCGTGTGATACTTCCCGCGCACCACTGAAATACACGTACCCTGATGGAATTGCGTGTGATACTTCCCGCGCACCCCTGAAATACACGTACCCTGCTGCTTTTGCGTGTGATACTTCCCGCGCATCCCTGGAATACACGTACCCTGATGGAATTGCGTGTGATACTTCCTGCGCACCCCTGAAATGCATGTACCCTGCTGTTTTTGCGTGTGATACTTCCCGCGCACCCCTGGAATACACGTGCCCTGATGGAATCGCGTGTGTTACTTCCCACGCACCCCTGATGTACACATACCCAGGACAATCGCGTGTGAAACTTCCCGCGAACCACTGAAATACACGTTCCCCTCTTGGCGTTTGCTGTTTGGCTGCCCTGTGAACTGGTCCAGGGTTAGCGCAGCCCTTTGTGATGATTTGGGAATTTTGAAGGCTTTTCCTTGCGCGAGGGCGTTCTTGGGGGCGTAACTGGCGCTGCTGCAGGGTCGCTGCGCCACGGCTGGTTTTTGAGGCTAAAATCCATGAATACGCTGTGCGATGAAAAGGATTTTATCGCACGCGGCTGGTGCAGTGTATCGCACGGGGACACTTTGTGCCAGCCGCGTGCGCCACATTTGTGCAAAATTCTATGAATTACCCTGTAAATATTTGCTGGTCTAAGTTCTTGCATTGTCCATGAAGCTGTTCTGCTTCATGACAGGAATCACAATTATCATCTCTGACCTTATTGATTATTGCTTGCAATTCATTGATTTGTGTCTGATACTGATTAAGCGCTTTGTCCTTTTTGTCATTTTCTGCTAGTAATTTAAATATCTTCTATTCCATAGCATGGAATTCTCTATCTTTCTCCCTGTTATCTTCTCTAAGGGTTTGTATTTCCGAAATAGCAACATCATTGTCTTGTCTTATTTCACCTAAAATTGCTTTTAAGTAGGTTAATTCTTGCTCACTCTCATGACATTATTTTTCTCCCTGAGCCAATTGAGTAGCTTGTAATTCCTTATCTAGCTCCCTCTGTTTTAATTCTGCATTTAACTGCTGCACCTGATCACATTCATTATCCAAACTGCATTGTAACTGGCTAATAACTTCACTCTCATTCCCGTGTATATTTATGGACCCGTGTAGCAGGAACCACAATTTTGAGCCTAATCGGATGAGGCAGTTTTTCTCCTCCTTGCGCTCTGGTGCTGGGAACAGCCGTAGGAGGCACACCTGCACAATGCTTCCTTCATCAAAACTATTTTCGAATGCCTCCTGTTCTACCTCTGTGGTAATTCTGTCTTTCCATATTGTCATATTTCATGAGGACCAAACTGCATGGGCATACATCTTTGCACAATATGGTTATGCTTTTGAATGCAAGACCACGCCCACTAACTGTTTAAAAGCTTCTCAAATGCCAAAGCACAAAATATGTTGGATATAATTTGGAGTTATATCTATCACTTTGTGTTTTTATTTTCATTATGGTGGTATTTGGTCGTATTTTATAATCCATGCCAATATATTGTGGTAACCTGTGGGGGTATTTTTATAGTGGTGAGACTGATTTCAGAATACTGCCTAATAATTATTTTTACCAGGGTAACTAACAACAAACAAAATACTGGACTTGGTACACTCTGGATACCTTATGTAAAATACCACAATACGCCCTTCTGGCTGAGTTTCAACAATTATAAAGAATGCAATTTAAATACTGCAAATTAATTCAATCTCTCTAGATAAACAGCTCACAGCGGCTACTTTACTTTGAGATATTTCTTACCACACTTCTGTCTCTTTATGCATGTCAAATAAAAATAACTAAATGCAGAATAAATATAATGAGACCAAGTTACTTTTGAATCTGTATTTTTATCGTAAAATAGAAATATGCAAGTTACACAGAGAGACACTTATGGGCACATTGCACTTCATAGTGCAAGTACATTTCTTCTTGTAATAGCTTACAGCGCTTTATCTGTGCACAGCCCTGCCAACTATCCTTGATATCGTGAAACTTGGCAAGAGAAATACACTTTGAAAAATAAACACAGTAAGCCTTTGATAAATATAAACACAGGATTACATGCATGTTAAAAATAGATAGCACCTAAAATGAAAGTAACAATTTTACCTAAACTATCTGTTATCATTCACATCAGCAGCCCCTCACTTTACTTCATATTTACTTAGATATGTTGTTATTTCCGACTCACTTAACCCAGATAAGGACAGCTTCATCATCAGACAGCTTGCAAGCACTGAACTCTGTCTACCTAGCCAGCCCTCTGCTCCTTCATCTCACAGGGCCCAAAGAGGAATGAATGCTAGTCTGTCTCAAAATGTCATGGTTACAGGCCCCAGAACACAAAAACCACACCATCTAGTGATGGGGGCAATGGGTCACTTGACTCACTTATGTCCCTTTCGGACCCATACACACAGGGGCCCTGGCTGGACTCAGTCCTGGTGCCTTTGGTGCCAGGCTCATATAGAGATGTGAGCAGGAACACTTTATTTCAGTGCAGGAGTGCTTTTACTTTATTTCAGTGCAGGAGTTCTTTTATTTAACAAGAACTTTCCAGGAGCTGAATGCCTTTATTCCAGAGAACATCCTCATGTGCTGACTCATCGGGTGTGGCTCCCTAGACCTGGTGTTCATGTGCTGACTCATCAGGTGTGGCAAGGTGTGGCAGGCATTCTAAACCTGGTAGGCGTGGCTTCAGAAGCTCAGCTATATAAGCTGCTCCATCCTTAAGGCTGGTGGGTCGTGTCGCGTTACTGTTCAGTACGGTTTACTTTACTTAACATTCGCCGAGCACTATACTGTTTTTATAGTAAAGTGCTTTTATTTGTTTTAATCTGTTTTAACCCGAGAAATCTTGCTGATCTTGTGTGTTAACCTTATAGAAATGCTAATTCTATCTTTGCACGCTTTACTTTTAATTACTTAGCAAGAACAGTGTAATTTGAAGCAGCAGAACTCGTCCTGCACACAATGCCATAGGGAAACTACATTTCCCATCGCATAGTAGTTCGTTTAGCTACTTATTATTAAAATTGGCGTGAAAGCGTCAGCGTGAAGGAGACGAGCCGGTCTGTGCTGGTCCGTGGCCGGACGTGTCGGCGTTTCGGGGCGTTGTGTCGTCTACAGCACACTATGGGTCTCCCGGAAGTCATGGCAATAGAGGCAGCAAGAAATATTTTCCTGAAACCTAAGCTGGTGTTGCCCACATCCACCATAGTAAGTGCGCCTTCTCTGGTACCCAACGTTACTGCTACTCCATCCTTGCATTATATGCAAGGCCCTTCTTCCCCCACGTCTGATTGACCCTCTTTACAGAATGTCATCATGCCTCCCACGAAACCTAACCCTGATTCTGAAATCTCCTCCCCCCAGCTAAACATCCCCTCAAAGTACATAAATGCAGCATGTCGTAGTTACGCATTTCTGTATCAGTCCCCTAGAGCCTAATATGAGTTTGCCCTGGCCATCTGCTGTTACTCCTTCCAACTCACAGCACGAAGATTTTTACTCTCATCTGTCCCCGACCTCCTTAGCTATTCCATTACTTTTGACGCCAAACCTGATAGATTCTTCTTTTAACTGCCCAGTAGGTAATCATATAGCTCCAATTAGCACACTCCGATGCTTATTACTCAATACTCGGTCCCTTATTAAACATGCTTTAGAAGTCAATCATTTTATTGCGGATAATTATCTTGACCTATGCGCTTTAACAGAAACCTGGGCATCTAGCTTAGATGGTCCTTCCCTCAATTTAGCGATTCCAACAGGCTATATTATGTCCCGCCACAACCGTGTATCAAGGAGAGGCGGAGGGGTAGCTTTTATTCTCAAAGATACCCTATCTACCTGGACAGTCCAAAATCCAGACTTTGAAGGGGTGGAATCCTTGCACATCAAAATAGGTATGAACGCAGAATCTACAGTGAATTTCTTACTTGTTTATCGCCCGCCTTCATCTCTACACAACCCCACTTCTTCCCTCTCTAATTACCTGCTCTCACTTCTTAAACCTAACACCCGGTTCATTCTCCTTGGAGACTTGAACCATTGGCTAGGTCATAAAGATGATCCATTGGCTGCAGAACTAGAGGAAACCCTCTCCGACTTAGGCTTTGAATACCAAATCTATGTGCCTAGGGCCACACCTTGGACTGGGTTGCTTCAGTCAATACTCCTTGTTATGACATTCAAATCAAACCTTGTCCTTGGTCGGACCACTCATTTGTCAATTTTTCGATAAGGGCCCTTTCCCAGTTAAACCCAAACTTCATAAGCCCAACTTTATTACTATGTGCAATTTCAAACATATCACTGAGGACAAAATTGGGTTTCTTCTCAACCCCATAATTAATTTCTCAGAACATACCACCTTATCGGATATGTCCTCCGTCCTTACGGCTAATGTAGCCTCCATCTATCAGTCCCTAGCTCCTGCCAAGTCCTGAAAATCGCTTGGTCCTAACAGAAGCAATTCCTGGTTTACTAAGGACCTACAAAAGTCCAAATCGGCTACGGCCAAGCTTTTATCCCAATGGAAAGCCGATCCTAACCACCATACTTTAAATGCATATAAATCCTCAGCCAAGGCCTATAGATCTGAGCTCACGGCCGCACAAAAGATTTACCATAGCAATCAGATACTTAACGCTAAATCTGACCCTAAAGAACTGTTTATGATCTGAAAGGACACAGAATCCACTCCTGAGCCACAGGGACAACTTCCATCATTAGACAAATCCTGGTGTCTTCAAATCCAGAACGGCATGCACAATAAACTTCTTGGCATTAGAGCTGATATTATTCAGAAGCAGGCTGTCAACCATCGGCACACAGTAAACCATTTATTAGAAATCCCTCAATCACGGAATTTAACTTTCATCCAATCTCAGAGGCTGAATTAAAATCCACCATCTAACAACCTAAGCCTACTAAATGTAAAGGTGATCCCTGCTTATCCTTAATCATAAAATCTTGCCCTCCCCGCTGTTAAAAGTTATTTGTACTTTTGTTAATGCCTCCTTACAAGAGGGTTGTATCCCAGATAACCTTAAAACCGCCTGGATCACTGCTATTCTCAAGAAGCGTGAACTTGCCCCTGACAATCCGCTTAACTGTCACCCAATCACTAATACACAATTCCTTTTGAAAATACTCGATCGAGTGGCTTACTCACAAATAGCCTCTCACCTGAACCAGCATAACATCCTAAATATTTACCAGTCAGGTTTTAGGCAAGGATATGGTACTGAGGCCTCCCTTTTAGACCTCAAGTCACGTTTATTTGCTAATATGGATAAAGGCCTGGCAACTCTTCTTGTGTCCCTGGATCTTTCCAAGGCATTTGATTTGGTTGACCATTCCATTTTGGTAGCTAGAATGGCCGAGGTGGCCAATTTCTCCCCTTCCGCTGCATCATGGATCAACTCCTTCTTGGCCAATAGACAAACCTAGTCTGCATATGGCAGTCTGAGGCGGATCCAATCCCGGTTTTCTTTGGGGTCCCGCAGGGCGGCAGTACCTCTCCCTTCCTCTATAACATCTATACAGCTCCCTTCCTTAAAATGCTTGAGGAAGAAGGTATTTCATTCTCTAACTATGCTAATACCCAGGTATTAGTAAATCTATCGGGTGTTCATTCTCAGGATGTACTAGAGCTTAACAGAATGTTCTCCCTTATTGAAAATTGGATGATGTCCAACAATCTCGCACTAAACAAAAGCAAAACTGAGCTCATGATTGTGGGCAACACAAACTATCTTGCCAAATTGGATCCTATGTTTAAATCATTTAGGCTAGGTCTAGTTGATATTTCTCCCCAATCTAAACAAAAAATATTAGGTGTCATTTTGAACCAGTCCCTCAACATGAGAGCTCATGTTAGTAGTGTCATCTCTGCCGCGACTTACTATGTAAAACTCCTGTCTCACCTGAGACCTTTTATCTCGCCGGCAAATGCTGAGCCCATAGCAAGAGCCATAGTTGAGGCGAAGATCGACTACTGCGGCAGCCTTTTAGCCGGATTAGGAAAAACTGACCTTAATAGACTTCAAGTAGTCCAGAATGGAGCGGTCCGTGTCATCACTGGCTTGACACTGCGCGACCACGTCTCAGACACTCGACGCTCCTTACACTGGCTACCGATTGAAGCCCGGGTTAGATTCAGAATTCTCACAATTGCCTTTAAATGTAGACTTGGCATAATGCCAAAATACCTACTTGATCAAATCGTAGACAAATCTAATCCCAGGGTTCTTAGAGCCAGCAACCAGAACCTGCTATATTTGCCACGCTGCAAACTCAAGAAGGTTGAGAAGGGGGCATTTTATATGGCAACCCCTAAACTCTGGAACTTGCTTCCCCCTATTCTTCATCAGCAGCTTTCGGTCACCTCGTTTAAGAAGTATCGTAAGATTCATCTGTTCTATTACACTAACATTCCTGTCTCCATCTTGCTGACTCGGTACCTCCACACCCTTTGCTCTGATCTTCACCCCCTTTTGATCCTTCGCTACTTCCTGTAAGTTTTATGTCTTGTTTGTCATGTCTTTGTACCCTCACGCCTCAGGGTTCAATGAAGGGCGTTATAAATTGAATAAAGTAAAGTAAAGTAAAACTTGTGTGCAACGTGACGCTCACCACCGCTTGGACCAGTTTACTTACCTTAGTAACCAGCGTTCTCCTGCATACTCACCTCCAGGAAACCGGTGCTTCATCGCTTCATCTGCAGACTCATCTCCTGACATCCAGTGATCTTGATCCCGACGCCGCAGCACTGCACTCCGCATCCACAAACTTGGACCCTGTGAAGAAGAAGAAAAAAAAGGTTAGAACATCCATCCTAGGGCCGCACCACATTTGAACTCTGCGTGCCCCCTAGTTAATAATTTACCAGCTACTGTACCGCTGCAGCTTCAGTCCTCATTTCCTCTGGCTGCCGCCTTGAGCTCTGCAGCTTCTGCTGGGCCGGCAACATCACATGCAAGGGAAGAAATCAAAAGAGCAAACATCAAAAGTGGAGCGGACAGCAATACAAGGCAACAAACTTTACAATATAACAAAAACAGACGGGGAAAGACAAAGGCAAAAAGGAACACTTACCTGAAGTATAGTGGCTTAGTTGCAGCTGGACTGGACTACCACGTGCAAGGGACCAGTAAAGGAACTCGGTCCAGATCATACAAGCGCCCCTGCCAGAAGCAGCAGGATGGAGTGCTCGCCAAAACGCATCAACAGGTGAGCTTTCCAGGGAAACGCATCCCATCGGTACCACGGTTTGAGAGAAGGGGTCTGGAAGGGGATCAGGCGCACAAGCTGGCATACTCACAGCCCCTATTCTCCACGCAGGAGCAGTCCCAAGCAGCATAACCTATTACCACCAGTCACCACATAAGCACAGAGCGCAAAGTCAGACCCGAGCAACATCACCCCCGGGAGGGCTGCAACCATGCCCCAACGCCTCCGCAGAGACCAGGTGAACTTAATACAAAACCATTTTTGTCAATAAAGTAAAACATCTCCCCTTGAGCAGATTATTCCACTGAAACGGCAGGTGATTTCATTGCTGGAGGGCAAAGGATACATCTCGCTTGCTCTTCCTGCTCTAATACAATGCCCTGTTTTCAGTAGAATGGATCTTCACTTTTTTTTAGTTTATCACCTAGCACACATTAGCATGCACGTTTAAATTCCCATTTCCAGAGCATCATGCATTTTCCCAATCCGCATTTAGCTTTTTTCATCATGGACTAATTTGCACTCAATGTTATTAAGGGGTTCAGTTACATGTTAACTGGGGTTGGGTTAATTAGTATTTTAATTTATGTTAGTATTATATATAGTGCATTTCAATGAAACAGCCTCATGGATCAAAATGCAATTTCAAGCATGTGCTCTGTGCATTGGCATCTATTTAATTCTGTCTGAGCCTCACACTCTTGAGTCAAGCAATGAGTTTCACACCCTGGGTCCCAGTTGCAGTTCAAACCCAAGCTAACATGTGCATGCTGAAATTATGAACATAACTGTTAGCATTCAGAGCCCCTACTCCTACATTCCACAGCCAATATCAAACTTGTCTGCTTTGTGGTCATCAATAAAGACTCTAGCTGTCTGATGGGACAGAAAGAACTCGATCCAAGTTGCTGCAGATGTGGAGAAGTGAGCATCATGTTTCAGCCTGGAAACTAGTATTGAGTGTTCCACTAAATCGAAGGCTGT
Organism: Ambystoma mexicanum; assembly: GCF_040938575.1. NCBI lineage: Eukaryota > Metazoa > Chordata > Amphibia > Caudata > Ambystomatidae > Ambystoma > Ambystoma mexicanum. The sequence goes on from NC_090941.1 coordinate 10,838,141, forward strand.
AGAGAGATCAATGAGCAGCAAGAGCACTGTCATGCCTCCTTCTATAATTTCCAGCATATTCACCTTAAGATCCAACAGGCTGGATTCTGTGCTATGGGCTCTCCAAATACCTGACTGCCTTTCATTCAAGATCTGGTACTTCTCCAGATAGATCTGTACCTGTGCGTAGGCAGCGCGATCCAGATGTTTTCATAAAAAGGGCACATTCAAAATGGGCCTATAATTAGTTGGTATTTTGGGGTCCCAGGAAGGTTTCTTTAATAACGGCGAGATCGAAGTCTGTTTAATGCAGCTTGGCACAAATCCCTCCATGAAGGATAAGTTCTCAAATTTCGTTTTGAGTGGAATCATTTGAACAGCACAATCTTTCACCACTTTTGAGGGGCACACGTTACCCTTACAGAAAGTGGGTCGCAGTTGATTTACCAAGGCCAACATTTCATCTTCAGTAAAACGGGAGCAAACAAAAAACGGGGGAAGTTCAATTCAGGTTCCGGGTGGATATCTAGATGAATAATTTTACCATGTAAAAACCTTTCGCTTTCATGTCATTCTGGATCTTTTTTATTTTATGGATCAGTGCCCCTTGGTTGGAGTCACACCATTCTTTGTCTTTACTGGCCATGATTACCACTGGGGTCGGGTTTTCCAATTTCCTCAGGATTTTAAACAGTTCTTTAGTATTTGACTTGGCACTTTTTATCCTTTGATCGAAGGCTATTACTTGGCAGACGTAATAGCATCTTTATGAAATGTAGTTGCCGCCAGATATTTGTTTCAATTGATTTCAACACCTGACATTTTCGAGCACTCAAACGCCTTGCGCTTGTCTGCTCAAATATGTTGAATTTCATCTGAATACCAACATTTGGCTTCCCTTTTCAAGATATGGCGTGTCTTTTCAGGTGCCTTAATATGTATGGTTTTCTCTAGCGTGTTTTGGTGGACCATCACTATTTTGTTTGCAGAGTCCAGTTGGGACAGTGTGTTTAGCGTATCTTCAAAAGGTGGAGTTAATATTGCGGCGGATAGCCGACTTGTGTGTCTCGATGTCACTACCACCCTTTCTGGTTTAGGTTTCCTGGACCGGGGTGGACAGACAATGTTAAAGTGAATAAGCATATGGTCCAACCAAGGGCATGGCCTTACTTCTATCTTGTCCGTGAATACATTTAAACTGGTGATCCAAACCAGGATGCTCCCCTTGATATGTGTTGCCGTCTGCACATTGTGCTGAAAACCCATATTTGACCGTGTTCTTTTTGTGAAAGTAGCTGCCTGCTCTGACTCATCATGGAGTCCTACATTAAAATCCCGTAATAGTATTACCCTCAAAGGGGGATTGCTGAACAGGGTGTCTCCCAGAAATTCTGGGAACTAAGGTATAGAAATGTGTGGGTGTTAAACAAGCACAACGTTAATGGTCGTGTTTGGGTCAGTTAGAACAATGGCATGCAGTATTTCACATGGATTTTGTATTTTGAGGCATATTTTATGAATCTGGAGGGATGATTTGTGAATCAATGCCACCCCCCCCTCTACCCGTGGGTCGATCTACATGAATAATGGAGTATCCAACTGGAATTGCGAGTAATAAAGCCAGTCCTGCCACCTCATGTAACCATGTCTCCGTGATAGCACACACATATATTTGTTCCACCATGATATAGTCTGCCATATCCATTGCGTGCTTTATCAGGGAGCGTGTGTTTATAAGTAGGCACACCTTTGGCACCCCCATGCTTACATCCCCACTGTGTTGCACTGGTACCAGTATTTGGTAGAGCATCCACAATGAGCAGCTGGCTGTGCCCGGGCCGTGTCTAGCGCATCTTCTCGTTGCAGATGCAAATTGGCGAAAATGAGCCTTGCAAACGCACCAGTGCTGACAAGTTTTCAAGGACCAGGTAGTGCTGAGAAATGTAGATCAGAAGAACTATGCAAATAACAAAGGGGGTCCTAGGAGACTCTCTGCCAGACATGAGTCCTGGATACAAGAGCCTTACCCAGAGTCTTTAGCTCACTATCTTTCACAGAGGAAAAATATCCTAAACATATCAGTCTTTGTCCTGCCCTGGGGCAGTCCAGCACCAAAATGTTAGGCAACTCTCCTCTGAACAAGAGTACCAACAGCAACCCAGACGCGTGTTTTGGTCTGGTTGAACCTCATCAGTAGGGTGTAGCTGTGCCTCTCCAAGAATAGTGAGCAAGGGGTCCACGTCTGGATTCCCCTAGTAACTTAGGGTAAGACCCGTTCAGAAGAACTACACAGGAAGCCTTTCCTAGCAAGATGAAATCAGCACGCTCTACGAGGGGAAAGTGATTGTAGACAAAGGTGCGGAATACACAGGACAGCCTGGAGGAGACACAGGCTCTAGCTAAGGTAAGAGACAGGGCTAGAAAGTTACAAATCACAGTATGCAGTCCTTACTGCCTGGAGTATAAAAGATAATAAAGGCACTTCACAATACAGTCTGACAAAAAGTCTGTCTGACAAAAAGCATGCACACAGAAAGTGTTATTTAACAAATGAACGCTCTCATCACACAAAGACATCCGGTTATTACATTAATATCACAGTGAACACATGTTCTGACCTATACTCAAGTTTTTTTAATGGCTAACACACGGCTAACACACACCACTGAGGCAACACTGAGCCTAGAAAACTCAGCTAATATTTAAGCAGTGATTACTATTTTAGAAGTTTCTCAGATGGTCAATGTGTGGCTGTTAAGAATTCTTGACCTAATATCCTTGATGCTATGAGGCCACTCAGTGGCATTATTAATACTTGGAATTCAAATGAGCACTTCGTCTTACTGAATCTAGTCGTATTTGATTAAAGTATGAAAAGACCTGAGTGTAGTGTTAGCTGTGATGTTATTGTAATAAATGTTCTCACAAACATATATTCAGTTACACTATGGGTGAGAGGGGGAGGGGTTTGAAAATGGAGCCTCAGCGCTAAGTAATCCACCTAAGATTATTAGTTGAGACCCAGGCCTGCCGCATGCACCATCCCAAAGAGCCTACCCTTCCACGGCTCTGAGATAGTTAGGAGTCACAATTGATATGGGGATATGGTCTAACGCACAAAGCCCAATATATAGAGAATTAGTAGAGGAAGAGTTTGTAGACACATGCACAAAATACAGATTAGGCATGAGTATACATTTTATTTAATAATTTGCTGTACACTCCCTCCCAATATCCTAAATCCCTGCACAGTCCATCCACTGCCCCAGTCCCACCTCTCATCCTGAGCCAGGTCTCCCTTCTCATCCCAAACATGGATCATTGCTTTATGAATCCACTGCCTATTTCCTTCCTCACATCCCTGCCCTTTTGTCTCTGGGCAATCTTTTCTACTCAGGATTTGTTGAACAGTCTTCCTGCTGCAAACTTTACTGCCTCCCCACCTACCAAATCCTATGTATACGCTTATTTCTTGTTCAACCATCACATTTTTTCCATTGCGTAACAGTTGAATTAACTTCTACTTGTTCCCCATCTCCATTTGTTATACAGCCCTCACTCATTTAAATGTGTTTTTATGTCATGCCTTCTTCCCTATTCCTTTGCATGATATTTGATGATGTTAAAGTAAGGGTGCCACATACCTTTTTCCTTTCTATATTTTCATCCATTACCCAATATGTTATGTGTTCTCTTGTATGTCTGTGGTGTTCGCCGAGACTAATGTGGAGGTATAGCATTCTGTTTGTTTATGTGTGTTGGGAAAGTTATCCTAGCAACATCTAAATATATTACAAACAAAATAATATAATTCAATTGCTATGTATGTTTAGCTTGCATATAGCATGTTTGAGTGTAGAGAAAGTTAGTGCATGGAGGTAAGTGGGGGGGCTTGGTAGGCAACTCGGAGCACCCATCTTGGGTGGCCACCCATCTTGGGTGGCCTAAGCAACATCACTGTAGGGGGTGCTCCTTGGGAGACTTCTCTTTAATCAAGCCCTTCCGGTAAGAAATTTGTGAGGATAGGTAATTTGCCACCATTGGATGGGCTGGTGTCTCTGGCAGTAGACAGATGGGCAGAGTCTGGTTCAGTGTGAGAGTGGAGAAATAAGGAGAGGGGAGGAGTGGAAGCCATAGTGAACATACAAATGTAGGTGCCACGCAAAAGGGGAAGAGTGGAAGCTATATGGAGCATTCCGCAGTAGATCTGAAGTACACAGCGGCATGCTCCCTATAGCTTCAGAGCGGTAAATTGCAGTGGGAAACACAGGAGCACAATTACAGTGTGGAACGGTCGAGCAAATCCCAGTGGGCAGAATCCCATTGGGGCACCTGAAAGCAGTACATAATTTAGTAAATAGTAGAATGTTGAACATGATTCCTGCTCCTTCTGCTGGAACTCTTGGTGGTCTTTCACCCGGTCGACCACCAAACACTTTGTCACAACCTCAAAGCCTCAGCTAACTTATCCCCGAAGCGACCACTTCGTTCAACTCTTTCCTTGAAGGCAGATCCGTGAGAGTGTTTGCAGATGCGGTGAGCACCCCTGCTAGACCCTTTGGTTGTGGGGTCCGACAAGGATCCTACATTCCCCCACCTTATACAATGTATTCACCAAGCCACTTTTTGGCTTTCTCGACTCCATCAGCATATTTATTTATTCATTTTATTTTATTGTTTGCTTTTTAGGCACTTATACAATAAGAAATACCAGCACCCACAGGGCAAGGGAAGGAACAGGAGTGGGAAATACATTACAACACATTAAAAACACAATACATAAGAGCAGTGGGGTGAGGAGGAAAACAGGATTAACCTACTATGCTCTGTGAGTATTCAGAACGTGCAAGTGCAGCAAGGTTGAGGCAGGGGTCAGTGCTGTGGAGCCTGAGCTCATGGGAGAGCCACAGATGAAGTGCTAGAAATGTAGAGAGCTACAGAGCCAGGAGCCACGAGGGGTGTAAGTGTGAGCCACCAGGGTGGAGGGGGTAAGTGCAAGTGAAGATAGACAGGAGCTAGGCCGATTGGGTGCAGGAGGTCAGGGCCCCGAGGATGTATAAGGTGCCAGGACAGCAATCGCAGCAACTGTGGGATTAGCAGGGGAGAGAAGAAGGGAAGGAGGAGGTAAAGAGGAGGGTTTTAAGGAGCTTCTGGAATTTAACAAGATCCTGCTCGAGGCACAGGAGTGGGGGACGCTGTTCCATAGGAGAATCCAGCTGAGGAAAGCGAACGACCACCTGCTCTCTGTTTAGCAAAACACTTTCCACACAGAGAGTTAGAGGCAGAGGAGCGTAGTGGCCAAGAGGGGCAGTATATAGTAAGGTAAAGTTGAAGATAGTGTGGTCCCCGGGCCCAGACCACCTTGTGGATGATGCAAAGGGATTTGAATTTAATCCGTGCAGCAACCGGGAGCCAGTGAATACTTTTTAGTGCAGCAGAGATGCGGCCCCTGGGCTTAAGGCCAAGGATAAGTCTTGCTGCCCTATTCTGGATCAGCTGGAGGGGTCGCAGAGTGGAAGATATTAGACTTAGGAGGAGGCAATTGCAATGGTCAAATCGAGAGTGAACCAGGGCTTGGGTCACATTGAGCCTCTGGGGGAAAGTAAGAAAAGGGAGAATTCCTTTGAGAAGGAAGAGCTGAAAGTGGGATTTCTTGGCAATGTTCTAAGTGTGAGGGAGGAAGGAGATAGAGGAGTCAAAGGTAACTCCAAGGTTTCTAGCTTCAGAAGAAGGTGCCGAGGGATAGCCCAAAGAGGAAGGCCAGAGTGAAGGGAAGAAGGAAGGAGCAGGGGTCCCAACGGGAAGGATCTCAGTTTTAAAGACCTTGAGGTAGAGATCATTGGCGGCGCACCAGGACTGCATGGCAGATATGCTGTCAGGGATGATGGAGGGTGAAAGAGGGTTGGCAGGGAGTTTGAAAAAGAGCTGTGTGTTGTCTGTGTAACACAGGAAGTTTCAAGAGAAGGAGGAGATGGGGCGTGCAAGCAGAGCAAGGTTGATGTTGAAGAGCCAGGGGGGAGGATAGAACCCTCGGGGGCACCACAGGTGGAGAGGGAAGTAAGAGAGGAGAAACTGCCCAGGATAACTTTGGAAGAGCAGTCAGTAAGGAAAGATTTCAGCCAGTCCAGTGTCCATACTGAGATAGTAAGAGTATTGTGGAGCCTTTGTATGATAATGGAATGATTCCCTGTGTCAAAGGCAGAGGACAGATCAAGAAGGATAAGGACAGCTGGGGAATTGGAGTCCAGAGTTGCGAGCAGTTCTTCATGGGAGTTCACAAGAGCAGTTTCCATGCCTCAGGATGCTCGGAATCCAGATTGGTCATTGTGGAGACCCCCAACAAGTTCAATGTGTGAGTTGAGTTGGGGCAACTATGAACCAACTATGCTGATGACACAAAAATTCCCCTTCCACTATCAGACATCTACAAGGAAGACTCCAGCTCCATCAATAAAACCTTCCCAACAATCCAGGCATGGATGGCCACCAACCATTGTTGTCTAAATGTTAACAAAACAGAGCTCCTATTTGTGGGTTCACCAGCTTTGCTTAAGAAGCTCAAAGGCCAATACACATCCTTCAACATAGATGGCCTACATATTCCTGTATCCACCTCAGTGAAAACGCTGGGAGTCCACCTGGATGCTACTCTTTCACTAACAAGACAAGTGAACTCCATCACTTGTTTGGCCGCCTACACGACTTAGTTTATCAACGCCACCAGGCAATTGCTCACACAAACCAGCTGTTTCCCATTGTGTGAGTAATTTTCAGATTGAAGCTCGACTACTGCAATGCCCTTTCTATAGGTATCTCAAAGCAGAACATCAATAAGATGCAGGCAATTCAAAACATTGCCCTATGCTCTGCCCTTAAGATTCCCAAAAGAGAACATATCTCAGCAGCAAGAGGGGGGCCCACTGGCTCCCTATCCGAGAAAGGATACTTTTCAAAACTCTTGTCACACACAGATGCCTGTCTCAATCTGCTCTCCACTCCTTGTCCAAAAAAAATCTCCAAGCCAGTTCTTCCAGATCGGTAAGGAATCTTAAAATAGCTCAACCTTCTAAGAAACTGTCTACCAGGTTTCTGGGCCATTTACTTGTGACAAAACGTATTAATCAAGTTGCATATAAACTTGATCTACCAAAGAAGGGGAAGATTCATCCAGTATTTCACACTTCCTTGCTCATCATGCAAACCCAAAGATTCCATACCTTCCAAAGGTACAGCAAGAGGATGATGGGGAATACACACACATTTTGGATCCTGAATTATAAGAGGATGACTTCAGTTTTAGATCCACTAGAAAGGATAGCCCGATGTCAGAAAGGTCATGGGAACCTTTTTATAATGTGTCTGCTAGTTGCCTGATTAAAGAATATCATTTGAAAAGGTCTGATAGTCATGGAGCACAATGGTGGAAAGCTTGAGGATGAGGCCTCTAGGGTGTGGCTGATGTCAGGAATTCCCCTCCTAAGTATACCTCTTATAAGACCCCCCATGGAAACCTTTCCAGAGATGGCGGCATGCACAGGGTTAATGCTTGCTGATCAGGACGTACACTGAAACAAGTATAAAGGGCTTGCCATCCCCCATTACAGTGATTTTGCAACAACTAACTTATCTGGAATTGCCCTGTCTGGTTTGCTGTTGGAAGAAACTCCTTCTGCTGTGTGTGATTGCCTTTATGAAGCTGCGGGTGCTGTAAGAGTACCACTGTTGAGGTCAGGGAGTGTTTTTGGAAGTTATCTTCCCCCAAAGTACTGGCACAGGGGAAAGACTTGTTTGTGCTACTTAAATGTTTGCTGACACAAATCGGCTACCTGGGGAATTTCAATCGCTTTACAGTTCCCGAGTATACAAGCTCAGTTTCTGGGTTCCTTTGAAGTTTCAGACAGAGACATTATTCATCAGAATCTACGTGTTGACTTTGCAACAGTAACTCTGAGACTTGCTTGGAGACTCGTTTGTCCACGAAAAAGGACATTATATTTAAGCTCTGGTAGAGGTCTGACTCCTGTGGCAACGTGAGACTTTAATCATTGTGCCACTATTCTTTTGTTTGTATTACGAGAATAAATTCAATCTTTTTGTTTATTAAAAATATCAGTATATTAGTGACGTTTTTTCTTTCATTCTTTTCCCCCCTTTTCTCTTGGCTTCAAAAGACAACCAATTCCTCATTAGATCAGAACTTGCAGTGAGTTCTTGTTGTGGGGCAATAGCATTGCTATTGTGTTGATGCATGCAGACTGGAAGTATCCTGACCGCTGAGTGCAGGTATGTTTCTAAGTGCCATGTGATAGGAGCACAGGGGCATTTGCGCCCAGAGGAGAGCCATGCATGCCCATGGTGCTAGGATGCATTGGCCGTGACTATGATGTGCAAGTTGATTGTAGAGGTGTAGCATTCTCTTGTTGGATGTTGTAAGGAACTCATGGTGGTAACAGTAAAGGCAGAAACAAGTGATCACAGTTCAAGGATGTTTATTAAACTGTATAGTGGCTGAGAAAAATGCCTAATCTAAACCTAAATCTAAGATAAGAGCAAGCTACAACCATCCAAATAATAATAAGGCAGTCCTAGTGGCGTCTTGTCAAATAAAAAAAGCCTATACTAAAAACACCTATTGCCAATCCTTACAACTAAGTTACAAAGTATTGTGGGATAATGTTCATAAGAATAGAAAAAAGTGTTCACCAAATGATAAGTCAGGATGGTAGGGCTGGGCTCCCTTGCCCACGTTTTTACCACGGGACAAGGCAGGACCTTTGAGCATAGCACACTCCTGGGCCTCACCAGCACAAGGTTACAGTTCATTTCAACGATGCCAGGACCCTCTGGGGCCAAGTCTCTTTCCTGCAAAGTATCTTGTCTTAGAAGGCCGGCTGAACCAAAAACAATAAACAATCAACATTTTCTTTTGTAATCTTTCACATTGGGCTATTGCTCTTTGCCCCTTTGGATCCCATCAGCCGGGCTTTGATCCCACATGCAATGTTGGCCTCCCTCGCATCGGGTTCACTGGGCGATGCTCTTCGCTTCTTTGGATCCCCCTCAGCCAATTCTGATCCCTCTTGCAATGTTGGCCTCCCTCAATCGGGTTCACTGGGCAATTGCTCTTCACCCCTTTGGATCACCCTCAGTCATGCTCTGTTCCCTCCTCCTTCCTTCAATCGGGTTCACTACCGCATTTCACTCAAAAACATACCATTCAAAAGTCTCAATGTTTTTATAAACAGCTATCCATTGTAGACATCCCTCAGCCGGGTTCACACTTGTCACAATTTACATGAGTACATCACTGCTCAATTTGCAGGCATCCCTCTGTCGGGTTCACATTTGCCAGTTTCACAGTTCAATTAGTTTGGTATCCCTCTATCGGGTTCACGTTTGCCAGTTTCACAGTTCACTCAGTTTTCTCCTATGTGTCAAAAAGATTCGAGTGCACAAGGGGTTTTGCTCGACCCTCATAGGACCAGTTTGACACTTCACTCTGGGCTCTCTTCAGGCCTCTTGACTTTCGTAGTTCCAACAAAAAAAACACACTGAACCACTCTGCTTCTGAACCATTTTCTAGGGTTCAATTACACAAATTCTTTGTTCGACAAGGTTGCAGCCTGCGACATTGGGCCCTTCACAGTTTGGTTTTACTATCTGTCTTCTCCAATTTACCGGCTGTTCTTGTCTCGGGAGTCAAGGAGGGCACCACAGCGGCCAGCGCTTATAGCTGCCTTGACTTTCAGCGCAGGAGGGCCTTGTGTGCCGTTGCCACCTGTCACACCACATGCCAGCTGGACTTTCCAGTCTTGTGATTTCCCTTTCGGAGGATTTTTCGGGGGTGTGAGTTTAAACGGGCAAGGGCAGTTCCCCTTTCATCATCCTTCCAGGTCTTGCCACCTTTCTCCTCCGTTTGAACTGCCGATCTGGTGTAGGTGGTTCCTCATGCATTTGTCCTTGCTCAAAGTGTGCTCTCGTGCTCTGCCTTTCATCCCTGTGGTGAAGGGAAAGGGCCTTCATGTTGCCGTAGTTATTGTCGATTGCCTGACTCTGCCTGACCTTTGTGTTGGGACATGTCAGGTAAACGTCTTTGTTGTTAGTTCACTGTCTTTCACGGTATGAGAAAATGTTTGTGTCGGAAAAGGGGTGGGTAGAGTTTCTAAAGGATGGGGAAAACTGTCATAAGAAATTATATCTCTCATCATAGGGGTTGTGGTGAGCTCGAAAGGGTGGGTTATGTAGGGTTTGTGAAATGAGTATGAGGTATTGTGGGAACTATAGTGTTTTGTCACAGTCGACTGGGAGTTCAAAAAATGATGATCAGAAGGACGAGGAGAAGAATGACTAGGAGTACTTGGGTGGGTAACCGGAAAACAGGTACTTTGGAAGTTATAGTCATCCACAGTATCATTATTCAGGTTCCGAATTAGTTTCACAGACAAGGAGTGGTTGTTGGACTTTGATAAGTGAGAATGACTGTGGGAAGGGGGTTTAATTTGGAATAGCCTACAAAAACCTCAAGAACTTCGTCCTCCTCTCTGGTGTAGCACCGCGTCTCACCTGGGGCATTTCCCCCAGCATAACCCCGGGTTCCCCAACCCATCTGATCCTACCTCGCTTGTTCGCCCCCAGGTGTGGGACATGAGAGTGCCAGCCTTTCCCTGGCCACCTGAATAAGTGCTTCTCGAGGTCTGCTTAGAGAACACCCTCAGACTTCTCACAATGTCTATGCCTAGCACCTTAAGGTGATAGCGATATATAGGTGGTACCTATACAGAATGTGGCATGTGTGAGTAGATCAGTTGCTTGCATGTAGTAGGTTTGTTCATCGATTTTGAAAGTGTTAATGCAGATAGGTTAGTGAAGGGGTCAAAAAGGAAGGTGGAGGAAGAATCGTAATTCACAATATAGATAATGTTTACACATACATTTTACAAATTCATTCTACCTCATGCCATTAAGAACATGAGCCCAATGCATAGTGTATACAAAATGATCTGGAAATTGGCAGATATGGTGAGGGTGCAGTCTGGTGACTCCACTGATTGCGATATGCAGAGTGCAATGGGTTATGAGGGGCACAAATGTTAGGCTCAGAGTATGTGTTCCCTGACATATGGGGACCCAGGCCCTCACTTCACCTTTCTTGGCGTTTTGATTAGCGGCTGTGTGATGTTTCCAACAACACTCTAACTAGCTCCGGTCCTAGGCCCAGTTCGCCCTGATGAGGCTTTTGCCCATTGGACAATGCCTATCAGGGATATGCTGCATTTGTCTGGCATTCATCAGGAAAGATTTAGGCCGATATAAATATACCTGGTTACTTCTACCAGAAGTCAATGCCAGTGTCTCCAAAAGATCGCAATCCCCATCTCCCACAGCACACACAGTCACAGGTGGCAAAGGGAATACACAAATCTAGGCCAGAAAAAGCAGTGTTGATTCAGGCTATGTCTGTGTTACAGGGTGCTGTAGTTCATTTGACTAGATGTCCTCTGGGATGGGAAATCCATGGGGAACCCTATCCACCCCTCCCCTCACCTAGTTTTGATGAAGCTGCATAACTTCAGTTTCAGACATATAATGAAACCCTAGAGGTTTTCTCCACTATCCTGGGTGCTGTAGGATTGTTTAGCGTGTTTTGGGAGCACAGAGCGCAGCACCACTGCACAGGATCAATGTATAGCATGTTTTTTTTGTTATGCAGTACCACTGCATGGGTTTGGTGCATTGCTATGATGCAATTGTTTCAAGCTATGTGTTGCCAGTGTAACATGGACATATAAGTGAGGGCAGGTTATTCAGTCGAAAACGATTTTTACATATAAAAAGCAAATATTTTTTTTTTCACAGTTAAAAGCACACATTTGTACATTCAAAATGCACACTATTTTTCACCTGAAATGCCTATGTTGCAAGAGACACATTCGAAAATTAATAAACTAACCTCATTAACAACTAACCTGATCATAACTCACTAATAATAATGTGTTCTTCAGTGCAACATGAATGGAAAATGACAGGCTCTGAAAGTCATTATTTAAATGCACATTCAGTTTTTTTTTTTCTTTTTGCTCTGCTGTTCTGTACACAGTAACTGCAGGAAGCAAAGACCTCGAATAAGCAGGAAATCAGTTTGGTTACAGTTGCAACTGTATAAGCCAAGCCATTGTGTGCAGAGGGTGGTTAGGGCATGATAGAATTTTATTGGTTAGGATCCTTTGGTAGGAGGTAACCAGAGTTTTCTTGTATAATCTCGAGGAAGAAGCTAGGGAGAGACATCTTGACACAGCTCGAGGAAGGACTGGGTTGATAGCTGGGGATGCCTGATTCCTAAAGCAGATTCAACTTGGTTGCAGAGACTGGGATTTCCAGTCAACAAGTCCCAGTTTGATTTCATTTATTTCTGTAAAGAGTGAGATGTGTTTAAATGCAACTTTTATAATACACAAAAATATCTGAAAGCAGACGGGTGGTGTGTTTTATATTTACCAAGACAGTGCTGATGATGTGGGGAGATGTTTAGACAGTGCAATTGTCATTTTTAAGGTAGCTAAAAATAAGATTTGGCTGCAGCTGTGTGCACAATTTCATTCAGTATGAGCAATTATAACTAACTGGGTGTGTTATAGCCTTTTGCTGAATGTACATGAGTGTTAAGACGGATTTCTGAACTCTGTCCTGGCGGCGCAGAGGTTCAGAAGACCAACCTAATTACTTGGAACAGGGTAACCTCTGGACAAGCCAGACCAATCAGGGTAGCGATCGTGGTGGTCAAGACTAGGTCTCAAGAGGAGTGAGGGTGACTGAAAGCCCGCAATGAGCACACAAAGCAAGGACACTTACAAACACTCCAAACTGGTGTTATATTAAAAATATATACACATTTATTCCAAGGCCTTTGCAATAATGACCGTAGCGAGAAATCACAATAAAACTCTAGTAAACCAACACATACCAAACCAATACAATATATATACAAATACAAACGAGTCTAAAGCGTTAGATGCACGAAATGTGTAGTCCACCTAGAAGGGGAGGAAAACAGGCAGTGCAAAATAATGATTAGACCCAGTCCGCCTTCAGAGGCACCTAACTAAAAGGAAGTCCAAGACCTACGAAGAGTGGAGCCTTGTGCTCAAAAGTACCTGCACACGCTGGTGCCAACGGGCAAAAAGGGGAGTCTCTTCGAGGGAATCAGGCAGTTCAGTTTGGTGCACAAATGAAGAAGAACAGAGTTCCGCGACTCAAACGCAGCCTCCACTGTGGGCAGAAGCAGAGCGCGAGTACGGAAAGGCGTGCTGTTTGACACAGCGGCGAAAAGCTATGGGCTCCTGCAGGAGGGTGACCAGTTCCTAGCTATGCTACTCACCGGTCCCCGATGCAAGCAGACCCAGGCCTCTCCGCATCAGTTTCAGTGCTGGCAGGTTCAGGGGAGCAGGGGACGTCTCGTCGTCGTGTAGATTCTGCAGCAGCAGAGTTGAGTTAAAGATGTCCCAAACGAAGTGAACCCGCACAGTTTGTTACCACAGCAGGGCAACGGAGCGGCCGTGTGTATCTCAGTCAAATGTACACTACTCACTTCAGACCTGGGAATGCAAAGTGTACGAATCGTGTGAGAGTGACAAGGACTCGAAATACAACACAACCTGGCGGCGGTTACAGAGCAAGACTCCTGGGTAGGCTGGTCAGTCTGCTGGATGGCCCAGAGACACTTCCGAAGGCTTACGTGCAGGAGATGGTGAAGATGCCAAGAATAGCTGTCCCCGCTATTCCAAGGGTCGAAGTACCAGTACAGGCCTTCTGGTTCGATCAGAGGTAGAAAGGGTTTCACAAGGCGACAGCAGTGCAGAGGAGCAGTCCTTCAGCGGGTCACCAGCGATTCCTCGGTTCAGCCTCGTGGTTGCAGGATACTTGGCTCCTGTATTCCTTTGTTCGTGAGAACTCAGGAGATCGACATGCTAGTGGTGTTTCCAGCCTCCTCTTATCCACGGTTCCCTTTGCGCCAAAACGGAGGGGACCCAATGGGAGATCCGCTCATCAAACACTCACACCATACGTGGACCTATCACGGACCACGGTGGTCCCAGGCATTCATACCACACTAGACTCTCTGGCACCCAGGATGTGTATCGGGACCAGACATCCCAGCCCACATCCTGGAGGCACACACAAGGCCTGTAGAAGCCCGTGAAAGCATCTGTGTTTCGCGGGAAATTACATGCCCAAATAAGGAAGGCCCCGGGTCGGCTCGACCTGGGGAATGTGAAGGGAGCAAGACGGTCAGCGGACAGGACAAAGGAGCCTCGTGGTTTGGCCATTTTGGGAGCCAGGCCACCATTTTGGGCTAAGCGCGAGAAACGCGCTTAAACGCCAAAAGGAGCTCAAAAACACAAGAAACGATCGCTGCCATCATTCCCGTCCGTGATTCACTTGCACCGATCAGTTACAATCCAAACAGAGTATCTAGGGCCTGTAGAAGGCTAGAGACCCAAGAGAGCAGTAACTTAGTTTACAGTGCCCTGTTGTGTCATGTTGCACGAAAGCCGCAACATGATAAAGAAACTACGGAAAACTGCTTTTCCTGGTACTGACTGCCTTAAGGGCATGTCAGTTTCCCCGTAAGAATGGAGCGAAAGCCCAGGGGAGTGCGGCAGAAGGCTGCACTTCTCTGGCAAAGTCTAGATCATGGTGAAAACAACAGCAAAAAGTTTAGGGGTTGCCACTTGGAAGGAAAATTACCCACAATTAAGAAATCTTTCCTAACAATGAGTCAGCAAGAATATACTAAATTATTGTTTTTGGCGGTAAGAAAATACCGCCAGGCCCCAAATCTACACAAAATACCCAACATATTTATGGTGCGTTGCATGCTGGGAAAGTGATCACAGAGCACCTGCTGGGCGTGGCAAGTGTGTCTCACACTGCCATCTGTACATTAAAGGGAACCCATTTCATAATAGCAGTGTGTTACTAAAAACGAATTTCAGAATGTCACAAAGGGAAACCACATTCTCAGACCTAGTGCAATATTTAGAGGCAAAGTTGTTTGCACATGGGACGTGGTCGTCGAACAGTACCTTAGAATGGCATGACCGCATTCAGGGTGAGGTGCAGAAAGAAAAACTAGACAATATTTTTGCAGAAGGCAGCATAATTCAGGTCTGCCTTACAAGATTATTGAATGCAGCCGATAAAAGTGCAGAGAAAGACTGTTTATTACGGCTATGCAGCAAAATATGGTTTATTTTGAATAGGTCCCTGCGAATGCAGGAAAATGATACTCAGCTAATTAACAGGTTAAAGACTGAATTAGATGGGGCAAGTAAAAATCAGCAAATGTTAAGAGCAGAATTGAATGTATGCCAAAAAGACATGCAATTAAAATGCAGAGACTTTGATGCTCAGTTATCCAAAAGCAAGAAACAATTTGAGGATAGTGAGCAAGAATTGGTACACTTAAAAGCCTTAGTGGACCACATTAGATAGGATAAAGATGAGATTGTTTCAGAAATGCAGATTTTACAAAAAGAACATTTTGAAAAAGAAAGTGATGTCCAAGGTGCAGAGCAAGAAATTGTTAAAATGATTCAAGAAAAATACAAGAGAAACAAAGAATTCAATGAATGCCAAATGCAAATGTGCGACATGCAGGAGGTAATAGATAAAATGAGTGATGAAAACAACTATCTGCAAAATGAAGCACGCAGGCTCCTTAAAAAGTGCAAAGACTTAGAACAACAAATGTGCATTCCCAGGTCTCAGGAGAGGCGGCAGGGTAGCACATTCAATGGAGTGGAGGAGAATTCTAGTTCTGCCCAAAGAGCTAGTGCTCCAGTGACTGGGCCGGTGACTGAACTTGGTTGCAGCGCCCTTGGGGGAATTGATACTCCCATTGGGGGCAGCCACCAACCCCATACACCTTAAACCAGGATTGAATCACAAAGTAGTGCAATTCCATGCATTGCAACAAGTAGCCCCATAAAAATAATGAAATCCATTAAAGCCCTGATCAAACCATTTAAAAAGGGAGGTGAATGCTGCATTGAGGATCACTTAGAAGCGGTTCATGACATTTTTAAAGCACTCCAGATACCTAAGGAACAGTACAGACAATATTTTCATTTAACTTTAGATGCCCCGACGGCCAGCATCATAAGGGGATTAAATGAACAACAGAAAATGACATGGGTGGAGTTTGAAAAAGAAATTAGGCGTCATTTTTCTCCTTTTCAGTCATTGCAGGAGGCAAAGAAAGTCGCTTACACAATCACTGCTGGGCCTAATACATCCCCTCACCAATTTTTACAAGACTTAAAAAGAGCATTTTCTCGCTTTGATGCATCTTTTGACCCAAATTCCAATGAGTTTAAAACTGCATACTTCTATGGGCTACAGAAAGACATCATATCCCAATTGGTCCGTGAATTTGACCGTGACAAGTCCCTTGAATGGATTGTACATCAAAGCACAAAACTATATGAGGTATTCTATTGTCAGGGTAGAGAAAGTGATAAAATGAAAGATACTAGACCTAAATCTAAAGAACCCTCAGCCACAGTAATGGAAATCAGGTCAGCCAAAATGTCCCTTGAGTCTGCTCAAAGCCCAGGTAAAAATAATGTGACACCTGAACAAAGGGGTAATCAACAAAGATCGCCCTTTCCTGTACCAATGTTCCAATCACATGATCCTAGTAATAGGGAGAGCTACATCAGCCCTAGGTATTTAGCGGACAGACCCCGGGTGGGATATCGGCCTGTTATGTCAGGTATGAACAATAACCAGAGACAAAATCAAGATCAAAGAAATGATGGTCCCTACCAGACATTGGGGACACAGAGCAGATTTGATCCCAACACCATGATATATGATAATCAGAATAGACCCCGATATGTGGATCGATTTACTGATAATGGAAATCAACATAGGGGCCAGTACCCACAATCTGAGAGACAGGACATGAGGCAAAACCTGAACTACAATCCACGTCAGTACAATGATTCCCCACCAGGGGCCTATAATCAAAGGATGGGTGCACCCCGCTCCCTCCACAAATGAATCAAGAGTTCAGAAACCGTCCCAACAGACATCAATCACCTGAGAGGTATCAGAATAGATCCAATCAGGGGGAAAACAACCAATATCGACCTAGGCCCAGAAAGAGGATTCTAGAGAGATGGAAAGGTTCCAGTGCCTTGAGGCCCAAGTGAAAATGTTAGCTGAGCAAATAGGAAAGCTCTATACAGCGCAAAAACATCCATCTAAAGAGCGGGCTGATGGCCCTACCAATGACCGGGGGGCTTCTAAGAAGTGACTATGTACTTATGACACCTGCAGTGCCAAAAAGACAGATTGCCCTGATGTAATTTTGCATAATGACTCTGAGATGCCTAATGATTTAAAAGTGAAAGCACCAATAAATGAACATGTAACAGAAAATGCAAATACTTCTAAAAAGAGGTACGGTTTAACCTAGAACTAAATCAAACATTGAAGATTTGTGCAAATAAAAAAGAAACACCGGAAATTCCAAAAGAACAAAGAGGCAGATTTAAGAAAAATGACTCATGCATGGGGAATACCAGTGAACAGGGAGTAAGTGGGGATGCTATAGCTCCTTCCCTGGGCAAGCAAAACAATGACCAAACACAGGCAGAAAAAGGAAATACTCAAAAGGAGGGTACAGGTCAATCACCTGAAGAATTCTTTGAGCCACATATTTTTGAAGAGGCTGAAAGGGCTGGTATCACACTAAATGATCACAAATGCACAGAATTAAACAATGACAAATTGCTGAATGATGTTGTTACACATGTTCAGTTGGGAGGTTGTAATGTGGTTCCTGATGTTACCCAGATGGATGGGCGAACAGTGGCCACACTCCAAAAAACCTCTGATCATGGAGAAATGAATAAAGTCTCTCGCGCAGAAATGGGTAAAAAGGAGGGAAAAATGTCTTTCCATTTACCAATGTGCTTAGCCAAAAGTGAAAAAGGCCTGAGAAAGGTGAGCCCTGAAATCAGTAAGAATTCACACTTCTTATGTGTATTAGAGGACGTTGAGGACAGATATTATGCACCCATAACTGTAGAAGAAAAATGCCAAACATTTGCTATGATTGACACTGGCGCACAGGCCACAATTATGTCCAAGGAGCTGGTAAAGAGTATCAATGAAGGGAGACCCCCACAGAATCAGATCACAGTGAAGGAAAATCAAGGTCCAGTGCATAACTTTAATGGGGAGGAGGTGCCCATCATAGGTGTAACTGAGGTTGACATAAAAATAGGAAAGCACAGAATGAAACAAGAGGTATTGATCACATCTATTTGTGAAATTCCATTTCTGATGGGGACAGATTGCCTGAAAAGATTGTCTCCTCTCATAGATGGGGTGAATGGAGTGCTGTGGTAATTAACCAAGAAACCATTGAGATCTAAGAAACTAAAATCACAAAACAGCAACATAAATGAATGTCACACTGTTGCCAAAACAAATGATGCTGTGGAGGTATATCTCCAGAATAGTTCCATACCTAGTGTCACTGTTATATTAATGTGTCAAGACAAAATGCAGAGCGACAATGAAAGACTACCTGTACAAATATACTTGGACCCAAGGAACAATTGGCAGACTGACATAGATGAGCACACATTACGTTTTTATTTAAAAGAGAAAACAATCAAACAGAATATTGCTCCTAAAACAGATTCAGAAAAACACATTACCACTCTTGCTAAAATACACATGGAAGATGAGCAACCATGGGTTCATGTTGGTATAAATGACTGTTTTAAAACAATAAAAGCCACTTTAGCGCTTGAACAGGAGAGGAGCTTCATTAATGAGAAATTGTTGCAAAAAATAATGGAGAGGGAGGAAATCCCGAAATTTAGGATTAAAAACCAATATGTTTCTAGGTTGGACAGTCCAGACTTTGAAAACCGAATTGCAGGCAGATGTATGCTTAAAATTAGCATTGGGCAGAAAACAATTTACCATAATGTATGGATAGTAAGTGGAGCACAAAATGGCTTTTACATGGGCAATGAAATCATGCACAGAATGTGTATGGTGTTAGATTTCCTTAATCAAAAAATATGGTCACGCCTAGGTGGCCTGGCACCTGAATTTGAAGACAAAAGAAGGGCTTATCATTGTGCACAACTGGTTCCTTATGCAATCGAATTACAAATGAGGAAAGATACTATTATTCCTGCATTTACAAAACAGTTTGCAATAACACTGAAATGCAAAAATGGACAGCAGATGAAAGACTCTGATGCATTTGTATGCCTGAATGAATCCATAAAACAGCAAGGCCTGGATTATGAATACATTCCATTGGTAGATATTGGTGAAGGATCTGTAAAAATTATGGTAAATAATAAAGGTTGTCAGGATATTCATTTAGAGGAAAACTCCCCATTAGGAATGGCCATACAAAAATCACATTATACGGCAGATTTAAATAACATGGTGATTGGAAATATCCCTGAAACGTATGTAGATGCAAAGGGTGAGTTGCCAGAACACCTGGACTCTCAGCCCAAAGGAATATTTAAAATTCATTCTGTGTATGCTTATGATTCAAATGAGACAGTGTGCTGCCATCAAGAGGATTGGTCCTGGTCCTGGTGACTGATTCTGACTATGCACGAAATAGCTTTGTGGAGTATTTACCTGGCTGGAAAGCGAGAGGCATGGTTACATACAACAAAAAGCCACTTAAACATGGAAAAATGATACAAGCCATAGACTGTATAAATTGGTATCAGAAAATGATTTGACAATATACTGGAGAAAAATGTGTGGGCATTTAAAAACACCAGGAGAGGATAAGGAGGGAAATGATAAGGCAGACCACCTGGCTAAAATTGGGGCTGTGATGGGAGAATTGCTACCTATTGATGATTTACTGGGTGAAATACAAATTGATGCAGTAACACGTTCTAAAGCACCAAAGGAGGTAGATCAACCAGTGGTGCAATGGGGCCATGACACGCCAGACCAAGATTTGATTGAGGCACAAAAGAATGATCGAATTTTGGGAATCTATTATAATCATTTGATAGATACTGAACAAAACCCTTTAACAGAAAATGATTGTATGGGAAAAGAAGAGTTGAGGGTACTATTAAAGAATAAAAAAACAAATTAGATTACAAGATGGACTCATGATTAGAGAGTCCATAACAGGACAGATACAGTGGGTGGTGCTCCTTTCATTCAGAGGGCTAATGCTACAACATGCACATGATGCAATAACTGCGGGCTACAGAGGTTCACAAAAAACATTGGAAATACTAAAAGATTATGCTTACTGGCCACATATGTCCCACGATGTGGAATTATATACTAGAGGGTGTCTAGTATGCGCCCAATTTAAACCTGCTTCACCAATGCATAGAGCCCCATTGATGAAAAGAGGCCTAACCCTCCCATGGTCAGATTTGCAAATATACTATGTAGGCCCTTTAAAAAGGTCGAGCAGAGGACACCGTTACATTTTAAGTGTGATATGTTTGATGTCAAAGTGGATTGAATGTATTCCTGCACCAGATTGTAGTGCGCAAACAGCAGCCACATTGCTGGTGAACCATGTGTTCTCAAGGTTTGGGTTGCCACAAAGAATTGAGTCAGACAGAGGAAGTTATTTCACAAGTACTCTAATGAGTAAGGTATGGCAAATACTGGGTGTGAAAAGGAAACTACATATCGCATATCGGGCAGCCTCTTCAGGTGGAGTTGAACGGAGCAATAGATCTGTTGTGGATATTTTAAAGAAATTCGTGGCAGAAGCAGGTTCCAGCTGGAATTTACGTTTACCGTTGGTTTTGATGGCAATCAGATCAACTCCTGCCAAAGCAACAGGTGTTAGCCCCATGAGGTCTTGACAGGTAGGAAAATGGTGTTACCACAACACCTGTTATACAGAACACATGAGCAGACACTTGTGAGTGCATCCACAGTTCATGAGTACATTGATGAACTGAGGAAGCATTTGCAACATGCATTTGCTTTTGTGCAGAGAAATCTGGAAAGGGCTGCTGACAGTGCTAAGACATACTATGATAAAAGAACATCTGTGAGAGAATACAGTGTAGGGGATCGGGTGTACAAGTTTCATTTTGGAAAAAGTAAACAGAAAAATTCTAAATTTCTAGCAGCCTGGCAGGGGCCATTTCGAATTATAGATAAGATCTCTCCTGTAGTTTATAAAATTTTGAAGTATGAAGGTGAAACAGCGATAGAGCAGTTTGTCCATGTAAATCAGATCAAGCCATGCCATCCCAGACACGAGATCAGGCAGCTTGAGCATGTAGAAACAGAAAGCCCTGGGGCTACTGCCCACTGATGCACACTATACAATAGAAAGTCCCTTGAACACAAAAAGATAACATAAATGGGTACAGTCAGGAGGCAGTGACAGAGAAGTTAAAAGGTTGATTATTGTAATGGCACAAAAACATTGTAATATATGTAAATATATATAAAAACAAAAAAATATATATATAATGGAAGCTCATGGTCGGTGTGCAGAATGAAAATGTATTATACATGAATGTTGTTTTATGTATGCTTGTTCTCTATAACATGTGTTTAATTTCAGAAGGCGAAAGAAAATTTTACAAGGCGTGTTTTATTTTGGCAAAAGGGTGAAATTAGTATTGTGCTATATACTTAATCGGTTTCTTTTCTATTTGATTTAGAATATTAACATATTTGTACTGGAGGTCATGGGAGACAATGGAGTCCTGGAGTCCCCTGGATGAAGACCAAAAGATGCCTGCCTCCGGGTGGAGGTGAAGACAAAATAGCCGGAATGCCAAAGAAAAGATGACTTCTATAGAGAAGGATCCAAGAGTACGAAGATGAAAGAGTACCCGAATGAACCAAAAGAGGCAGACAAGTGTCCTGACATATGGAGTTCCACCTATTTATTATTTTAATTAATTGTTTTAATCTGTTATGTTAATTATTTGTTTTAGTTAGTTGTTTTATTTTATTATTTTCAATTGACTTCAAGTATAAACCTGAAACACTAGACTATGGACACTTCCATTGGGAAGGCAAATGTAGAACATTTTTATAAGAATTGATGAATTCAGATGAATTTTAATATTATATTGATTGAACAGTGACTTTCAATTTTCATCTTCACAACAAGAATGTCGATTGTATTGGATTGTTACATTTTGAAAGAAGAAAAGGAGCAAGTCGGATTTTTTCCAATTGTGGCTCAGATTAGCCAAATTCTCAAAAAAAAAGGAGGGTATATGTAGGATTGTTTAGCGTGTTTTGGGAGCACAGAGCGCAGCACCACTGCACAGGATCAATGTATAGCATGTTTTTTTTTTATGCAGTACCACTGCATGGGTTTGGTGCATTGCTATGATGCAATTGTTTCAAGCTATGTGTTGCCAGTGTAACATGGACATATAAGTGAGGGCAGGTTATTCAGTCAAAAACGATTTTTACATATAAAAAGCAAATCATTTTTTTTTCACAGTTAAAAGCACACATTTGTACATTGAAAATGCGCACTACTTTTCACCTGAAATGCCTATGTTGCAAGAGACACATTTGAAAATTAATAAACTAACCTCATTAACAACTAACCTGATCATAACCCACTAATAATAATGTGTTCTTCAGTGCAACATGAATGGAAAATGACAGGCTCTGAAAGTCATTATTTAAATGCACATTCAGTTTTTTTTTTCTTTTTGCTCTGCTGTTCCGTCCACAGTAACTGCAGGAAGCAAAGACCTCGAATAAGCAGGAAATCAGTTTGGTTACAGTTGCAACTGTATAAGCCAAGCCATTGTGTGCAGAGGGTGGTTAGGGCATGATAGAATTTTATTGGTTAGGATCCTTTGGTAGGAGGTAACCAGAGTTTTCTTGTATAATCTCGAGGAAGGAGCTAGGGCGAGACATCTTGACACAGCTCAAGGAAGGACTGGGTTGATAGCTGGGGATGCCTGATTCCTAAAGCAGATTCAACTTGGTTCCAAAGACTGGGATTTCCAGTCAACAAGTCCCAGTTTGAGTGACAGCAGATGCTTGTCCTTGCTGGGTGAACCCCTCCAGAAGGCGACCAGCCAAAGAAGTTACATACTGAATAAGCCTGGTAATTATCTCGCTGAACTGTGGGGGCTGAGTGTGTGCGGAAATATTCAGTCAGTGTAGGATAGGAGATTCCTGTGCTTTACCCATGTGTTTAATGTTGCAAATTTAATTCTTGTTCCCCGCCACTCTCTTCTCAGTGTATCACAAATAATGATGTTACTGTGCTATTTCATTTGTTTCTGTAAAGAGTGAGATCGTGTTTAAATGCAACTTTTATAATACACAAAAATATCTGAAAGCAGACGGGTGGTGTGTTTTATATTTACCAATACAGTGCTGATGATGTGGGAAGATGTTTAGACAGTGCAATTGTCATTTTTAAGGTAGCTAAAAATAAGATTTGGCTGCAGCTTTGTGCACAATGTCATTCAGTATGAGCAATTATAACTAACTGTGTGTGTTATAGCCTTTTGCTGAAGGTACATGAGTCAGCAAAAATAGAGACCCGGGACATAGTTCACTACGGTATATAAGTTAGTGAAAAATACCACATGATAGCTCGCTGCCGTAGATAAAACAGCGAGAAATTGCCCATGGTGGCACACTAAAAATGAAAATGTGGTATTTCTGAAATGTAGGCCTGAGGTCTCTCTAGTGATCACAAGAACAATCTAAACAAAAACAAGGGGTTCTGGATATTGGGGCCACGAATAAACCAAAGGAATTATGCTCACCACCATACCAACCACGCAAACCAACCACGCATACCAACCGCGCATACCATCTAAACAGGTCTGTGTGCTGAAATAATGCATATCCACTGTGTTATTGTTGTACATGGCCCAATCTGAATGTAGGGAGTGATCGTTACTAAATTATTATTTTTGGCGGTAAGAAAATACTGCCAGGCCCCAAATCTACACAAAATACCCAACAGTGCACAATCCCTTCACCAATGGGAAGTGCATAGGCCACAAGAAGGGGAAGAGAAGCATGCTGGCATTGAAATAAAGTATGTTGTTGATTGAGGGCAGGGATAAGATGACAACATCACACCTCTACAATTTCATAATTGCAGTATCTCTGGCACCTTATAGGTGCTGCTAAATTGCAGGTCTCATTTGAAATCTATGTGCGTGAGCTAGTGAATGGACCATTGCAAAATGCACTTGGACATATGATTTTATAATAAAGGAGAAAAGGATTTGTTACCCCAGAGGCAAGGAAGTTGAAGGCTGTCAAGATAAGGTGGCAGGTTATAGGTGGAGGTTTGGCAGGTGGGTTTCCAATGTGTCCATTGATTCAGGTTGCATTGTCCCTCAGTCTGGGTTTCTCCAGGCCTCAAAAGAAACATGGATTCTCAAGAAGGTAATCAGTAGTTAAGTACTTTCATGGGGCTGTTCTCCCAGAGTTAGGGAGGGCCTGGTAGACAGTGCCCTCTGCACAAGGTTTTGTACTGTCCTATTAGCGCTGCTGTGCAGTTTTCTCCCCAATGACCTAATGATTATACAGACAGAAACAACAAATGTGGAAAACACACACTAATATTGTTTCACCCATAGTACTTAAAAAGTACTGAGTATGAGGGTCTACAAACTGTCCTCACTAACCTGTAACACTATCAACTGTTACAGTAAGCCAACAGCTCTCTAACTGTGCGCATACCACTGCAATGATATGGCAACTGCCATCTACGTGTACACGTAATACTACAATGTCACTTGGCAATAGTGGAAAACTTAAATTCACCAACAGGAATGAAGCTGCTTTAAAACATACCCTACAACACTGTGAAACTGTGAACAGTTGGACTACGCCAACTGGTATCAAAATCAGGGGTGCACAACAACTGACAGAGGACCGAAAGTACCTTACATGATGGCTACAGTGGGCCAATAGTGGGCCAAAAAGTAAATGTGGGTGGGGCTTTAGGCGGGGCATGGCAGGAGGCTTTTCCAACCCCCAATTTGTATTAAACACATGGAAAAAGAATATGTTTTTGAAGGGTAACGATTTTTATTTGTATTTCAAACTTACATTTTGTACTACACATTTTCCATTGTTATAATTTATTTCTATTTAGTTATTGTATATCGTCTGTTTAATTTTATTTATTCTATTTTATTTATTTTATTCAGATTTGTAGAGCGCACGTCAGCCCCGGGGCATCGCGGCGCTTGTTACAAATATCTTAGTTACATAGGATACAATATTTACATACAAACACAATATTTACAGTAGACATTTACACATTAGCAATGCAGTATATTTACATGGATTCCTCAGAGTTTCCTATTATTTTGCAAGGAATGAGGTTTTCAGTTTCCTGCGAAAAATAGAGAGTGAGTTTTCCGCTCTAATGTCTGCAGGAAGAGCTTCCCAGGTCTTGGCTGCAATGTAGGGGAAACTTAGACCTCCGGCTTTGGATTTTTTGATGCGTGGGATGCAGAGTAGGTTGGAGTATTACGTCCTGGTGGGACGGGAGGAGGATGGCGGAGAGAGAGAGGCATTTGTGAGTGAGGATTTTGAGAGTGATCCGCTCTTTGACCGGGAGCCATTGCCTGGCATGGGTGATATGCTCTCTTCTTGGGATACTAAGAGCGGCCCGGTGAGCATTGTTCTGCGTGACTTGTAGTATGTTTAGGTTTTTGGCTGATGTACCTGCTAGGAGTGCATTGTATTAGTCCAGTTTGGCTCCAATGGTTGCTCTCACTATAGAGAGGCAGTTGGGTTTAGAGAGGTAAGGCTTGAGGGCTTTTATGAGTTTGGTGGTGTGCGCAGATGAGGAAGTGATTGCGCTGACTTGTCTAGTCATAGATAGTGAAGAGTCAAGGTATACTCCCAGTCTCTTTACGGCTGTGGATACGGGGATGATGGAGTTGTCAATGGAGAAGTTAGCGTACAGTTTGCCAAGTTTGTCTAGGGTGTTCTGTTGACCTAATATCATGATTTCAGTCTTGTCTCCATTGATGCCATTAACTGCCATCCATGCCTTGATGATGGAGTAGATTGTGTGGAGTGCCTTGGTGTCTTCTTTGTATGATCCTGAAAGGGGTAGAAGTACTTGCGTGTCGTCCGCGTAGTTCGTGTATGTGATGCCGTATGAGTCGAGTTTGTCAAAGAGGGGCTTGGTGAACAAGTTGTAGAGTGTGGGTGCAGTGCATTAACCTTGAGGGACCCCGCAATTGATTGTCGTGGGAGTGGCGTTGGCGATGTCCGAGAAGACTTTCATGGCTCTTCCCTCTAGGAAGGAGGTGATCCAGTGAGCTGATTCTTTAGAGAAGTTGGCTGAGTGTGTGAGGTGTGAAGTGAGAGTCTTGTGATCAACCAGATCGAAAGCGGCCGAGAGATCTAGAGGCTTGCCTTTGTCCATGATTTGGGTGATGTGACTCTTCAAATCCATGTTCTGTGCCATGTCCTTTCTGGAAGCCTGATTGCCTAGTCCCGAGGATGGAGTGGGTTTCCAGAAAGTGTTGGATTTGGCAATGTGCGGCTTTGTCCAGTAATTTCAGGAGGAATGGCACCGTGGTTATTGGTCTGTAGTTGTCTGGTTGTAAGGGGTTGAGAGTAGGTTTTTTTAGGAGAGGCCGGACCCAGGCCTCTTTGAGGTTAGCTGGGATGATGCCTGTTTTAAAGGACGCATTGATGAATGCCCTAAAGAGCATCGCAAAGCAGTCTGCGCAGTCTTTGATGAGTTTTGGTGGGCAAATATCGCCTTTGCATGGGGAGGGTTTGAGATTTTTTAGTAGGTTGATAACTTCTGATTCAGTGACGTCTCTGAAGGAGAAGTCAGGTATGGTGGGCTTGGACGAGGCGGGTGGGGTGTTGGTAGGTTTAGTTCCTGTCTGCTGAGGAAGTGCTTTGCAGTGGTCTTTGATTTTCTTTTGGAGAAGGTCAATTTTGTGTAGCATGGCTGCTTGAATGCTGGTACACCAAGCTTCATCTTTGATTATTTCGTACGGTGTATTGGGGGGGGGGGGGAGATGAGCTCATTAAAAAAGGTGAAGATCTCTTTAAAGTGTGATTTGGCTTTAGAGATTTGTGTGTTGAAAGCGTTGGCTTTGGCATCAGTGATAGCTATCTTGTATTGGTGGGAGATTAAATTGAATTTGTTTTTGGTACTGGTACAGGGGTTAGATTGCCAGTTTTTTAGTGCTGCTCTTTTGTGGGATCGCATTGAGTGCAGTTCTTCAAAAAACCATGAGTTGGTGTGTAGAGATTTCTTCTCTTTTTTCCATTCGAGTGGTGCTATTTCATTGATAGCTTTGGTGATGACATCTTTGTAGATGTCCATTAGGATATTGGGGTCATTGGCGAATGGGGGAGCTAACTTGCGGGTATTGAGGTATGGGTGCAGGTTATCCTCTATGAGTTTTTTGAGTTTCTGACTTGTGCAGCGCTAGCAGAGGTCTGAGTTTTGTGGTTTTTGGTGATAGGAATAGAGAACTTGATGCAGTTGTGGTCAGTCCAGGGCAGTGAGGAGTTAGAGGTGATAGTGGAGAGGCAGTTATGGTCTGCAATCCAATCAAGAGTGCAGCCTTTGGCGTGAGTAGTACTTTCTACTTTTTGAGTGAAGCCCAGGTCATTGAGTTCCTTGGTGAGAGCGGCTGCAGATTTGTCCTTAGTATCGTTGAATCCGAGATTAAGGTCTCCGAGTAGAAGGGTTTTGGTGGAGCTTTTGATATTATTGCTGAGGATGTGAATGATGTTATCCTGGATTAAATTATATATATTTTATTCACCCTTGATTGGACATTCCATTATTTTGGACTGCTATACTTTGCTGTTTGGGTTTCCCAAGAGGAGAATGGCCTTTGTTGAGTCAGGTTTCCTCGAAAAGCAAAGGATGTACATCTCCTAACTGTGCCTGTTTTAGCTTTATTATTGTGTTCACTCTTGGAGTGTAACACTATGCCCCATGGCCCCCACTGTAACCAAACACTATGCCCCATGGCCCCCACCCCTCAAGCAAACACTATGCACCATGGCTCCCACCCCCAACCAAACACTATGCCCCATGGCTCCCACCCCCAACCAAACACTATGCCCCATGTCCCTCCCCCGCAACCAAACACTATGACCCATGGCTCCCACCCCCAACCAAACACTAAGCCCCATGGCTCGCACTCCCAACCAAACACTATGCCCCATGGCCCCAATCACCCCCAACCAAACACAATGCCCCATGGCCCGCTCACCCCCAATCAAACACTAAGTCCCATGTCTCCCACTCCGAACCAAACACTATGCCCCATGGCCCCCTCACCCGCAACCAAACACTATGCCCCATGTCCCTCACCCCAACCAAACACTATGGTCCATGGCCCCCTGACCCCCAACCAAACCCTATGCCCCATGGCCCCCTCACCCCAACCAAACATTATGCCCCATGGCTCCCTCTCCCAACCAAACACTATGCCCCAAGGCCCCCACCCCCAACCAAAAACTATGCCCCATGTCCCTCACCCCCAAACAAACACTATGCCCCATGGCCCCCTAACCCCCAACCAAACGCTATGCCCCATGGCTCCCACCCCCAACCAAACACTATGCCTCATGGCTCCCACCCCTAACCAAACACTTGCCCCATACAGACCCAAACCCCCCACCCCCAAACTCAGCATACAAACTCTCAAGCATGCACCCATACAGACCCAACCCCCCACCCAAAACTCAGCACACAAACTCTCTAACATGCACCCATACAGACTCAAAGCCCCCACCCCCCACCCCCCAACTCAGCACACAAACTCTCAAACATGCACCCATACAGACCCAATCCCCCCACCCCCAACTCAGCATACAAACTCTCAAGCATGCACCCATACAGACACAAACCCCCCATCCCCAACTCAGCACACAAACTCTCAAACATGCACCCATACAAACTCAAGGCCCCCACCCCCCAACTCAGCACACACACTCTCAAGCATGCACCCATACAGACTCAAACCCCTGTATGGGAGGGTAGGTCCAAGGGGCCCCCCTCCCCTGCAGCTCTCCCCCCCTTGTGAAGTCCATGGCTCGTCGGGGGTCCCTTCTGCCACCAGGGCCCGGGTGGGCCACTGGCTGAAACATTGACCAAACGTGCTGTATTACGCTAGGCCCTGGAAACCATTTTGTGAAACCAGAATGACAGGAGCCCCTGTGCGCCGCAGCACAGCCCCCACCCTTGGTGATTCCTCACTCGTCCCTGCGGCCGCAGCTCCCTGGCAGATCCGCTGAGAGCTCGTTCCCTCGAACAGACGGACATGAGCTAGTGCTAGACGCAAACACTGTAACATTCACCTTCTGCAGTGTATCACTGTCCTCAGTATGACCCGGCCAGCAGGGCCGGGGTGGAAAAGAACTGTAAAATGGTCCCCCGACATAAGTAGAGCCCCCAAATACTAATGAACAAACTGCCTGTGATGAAACTCTTCTCTCCATGACCTTTTTGATAAAACATGTAACCTCCATGAAGATGACAGAATGTGTGTTCATATGGCATTCTGGTTGAAGTACCCACATCCCCGTAGCTATGCGCAAATGGTAAAAGCTTCCCGGGGTTTTTATGTTATATGTTTCGCCGAGAAGAATGTACTCCAAGGTCCTATGCCATAACTGAACTAATGCTGCTAGAGTGCAAAGGAAGACAAGTGCAACCACATTGGAAGCTCATGTAAATTGTGTACGGAAATACACAGAATGTATTTGAATGTCCAAGCTCACCATGTGTCACTGCCATCAGTCTCATTGGCCAGTTGTTCCTGCGTGCTCCACCAACCTTACCACTACCTCGCTTACTGTGCATGCATAGAAATGTAACAAAATGTTGTGGTTGTTAAATACTTAACATATAGTTATCAATTGCAAAATGGGTATAGGTAACACATTCGAAATGGACATGTAAAGGCACCAACAATGGAAAAACATAAGCTTTGAAAAGATTCAATGAGTATTGTATATTATATGAAGGTTTATGCCTCTTTCACATAATCTGCAACACACGAGGAAAATACCATTGTGGGCATATCCAAGGCCATTCCCCCTTCCTCCCCATTGAAGCCTGCCAGACGGAAAGCAGAGGCCTGTGCTGCTCTGCCTCACCTCCCCCAATTCGGCTGGAGCCGCTTCAAGCATTCACGTTCCCCCGCAGCTCCCAGGGCCGAGGCCAGCCACCTGAATTATTTACAACCCAGCATTAAACCCCGGCCATAAACGCAGGCCAAAAGGTGCCCTTTCTTAGGCTCCACGACCCACCAGCTCACCCCAGGTTAATGGCCCCTGTAAAATTAGGACACCCAATATTATAGCAACACTATAGGAACACATTCATAATGACTTCTAACGAGACGTGATAACTTGGACAGCTCGCCCCTTGCCCTGCAACCCTACCTTGTGACCTATGATACCCGGTCAACAGGATGATGGTAATCATGTATTGATGTATTTCCAAAGGACCCCACTCTAGGTGCATTCCTCCTGTGGTGCATTAACCTGTAGAATAACCTATTGGAAGATTTACCGGGGAAGATAATATTGCAATATTGAATGAATGCGGTGTGCGTGGCCTTAGGGCAGAAAGCCAAGAAGGACGTTCGTCAATGACACTGGCCACGCCTGGCACAACAGCACCGCCCGGATGAGACCAGTGACGTCTGCCAACCACGGCGCACCACATCACAGATGCACCTATAGTTAGTCGTCGCCACCCAATCCCCACGAACATGTGCCCCCTATAGTGTTTAGGTTCTTATGACATATTTTGTAAATGTATACGCCTGTCTTTGCTAATGTCAGACAGAGTGCTCTCGGAGTTTGCAGAGTCCTTTGCATGCCCTATTTTGACTTATATAAACTCCCATTAAGCTCACCTGCACTTGTCTTAGCCTTATTCCCATCTTGGGAGAGTCCATTATTGTCTCTCAGTGTGGGGAGGATCGTGCTATCTGGGGACGCTCGCCTTCACCCTCCACCCCCTAACTCAGCACACAAACTCTCAGGCATGCACCCATACAGACCCGAACCCCCCACCCCCCAACTCAGCACACACTCTCAAACATGCACCCATACAGACCCAAAGCCCCCACCCCCAACTCAGCATGCAAACTCTCAAGCATGTACCGATACAGACCCTGCATCTCAACATACACCGCACTTACACTCCAAAACAAACATCCAGGCAGACCCAACACCACTGCATCTCAACATATACTGCACTTGCACTCAAAAACAAACATTCAAGCAGACCCGACACCCCCCCACCCCCGCATCTCAACATACACCACATTCACACTTAAAAACAAACATTCATGCAGCCCCCTCCAACTCAGCACACATACTCTCAAGCAAGCACCCATACAGACCCAAACCCCCACCCCCATCTCAGCATACAAACTCTCAAACATGCACCCATACAGACCCAAAGCCCCCACCCTCAACTCAGCACACAAACTCTCAAGCATGCACCCATACAGACTCAAAGCCCCCACCCAACTCAGCATACAAACTCTCAAGCATGCACCCATACAGGCCTGAACCCCCCCACCTCCCAACTCAGCACACACACTCTCAAGCATGCACCCATACAGACCCAAACCCCCCACACCCCAACTCAGCATACAAACTCTCAAGCATGCACCCATACAGACTCAAAGCCCCCACCCAACTCAGCATACAAACTCTCAAGCATGCACCCATACAGGCCTGAACCCCCCCACCTCCCAACTCAGCACACACACTCTCAAGCATGCACCCATACAGACCGGAACCCCCAAACCCACAACTCAGCACACACTCTCAAACATGTACCCATACAGACGCAAACCCCCCAACTCAGCATACAAACTCTCAAGCATGCACCGATACAGATCCTGCATCTCAGCATACACCGCACTTACACTAAAAAACAAACATTCAGGCAGACCCGACACTCCTGCATCTCAACATACACTGCACTTGCACTCAAAAAACAACATTCAAGCAGACCCGACACCCCTCCACCCCAACATACACCACACTCACACTTAAAAACAAACATGTATGCAGACCGACACCCCACCCACCCCTGCATCTCAACATACACCACACTCACACTTAAAAACCAACATTCATGCGGACCCGACACCCCTCCCTCCCCCGCATCTCAACATACACCAGGCTCACACTTCAACACAAACATTCAAGCAGACCCGACACCAACCCACCCCCGCATCTCAACATACACTGCACAAACATACATAAACAAACATTCAAGCAGACCCGACACCTCCCCACCCCCGCATCTCAACAATCACTGCACAAACATACAAAAACAAACATTCATGCACACCCGACACCCCTGCATCTCAGCATACACCGCACAAACATACAAAAACAAACATTCATGCAGACCAGACACCCCCCCACCCCTGCATCTCAACAAACAACGCACAAACATACAAAAACAAACATTCATGCAGACCCGACACCCCCCCACCCCCGCATCTCAACAAACACTGCACAAACATACAAAAACAAACATTCATGCAGACCCGACACCCCCCCACCCCCGCATCTCAACAAACACTGCACAAACATACAAAAACAAATATTCATGCAGACCTGACACCCCCCTAACCCCTGCATCTCAACAAACAACACACAAACATACAAAAACAAACATTCATGCAGACCCGACACCCCACCCCCGCATCTCAAGAAACACTGCACAAACATACAAAAACAAACATTCATGCACACCCGACATCCACCCACCCCCGCATCTCTGCAAACACTGCAAAAACATACAAAAACAAACATTAATGCAGACCTGACACCCCCGACCCCCGCATCTCAACAAACACTGCACAAACATACAAAAACAAACATTCATGCACACCCGACACCCCCCCCACCTCTGCAGCTCAACAAACACTGCACAAACATACAAAAACAAACATTCATGCACATCCGACCCCCCGACCCCCACATTTCAACAAACACAGGACAAACTTACAAAAACAAACATTCATGCACACCGACACCCCCTCACCCTCGCATCTCAACATACACCACATAAACATACAGCAGAACAGACCTGACACACAAACACAAACAAACAGACCACTTACCGGACGTGCTGGAAGGCAGGCTAGCTGGAATGCTGGCAAAGTAACTGGAGTGGTACTACGGCTAGCGTGGCAAGGGTGAACTGCCTTGTGGCATCAAGCCTTATCGACCACCCCAGTCGTAGGGCTGGCACTCCATTGGTGCAGCACACATGGACTACATGGCTCGTAGGAACTACATGGTGCGTGTGTGCTGAGCCAATGAGGGCCAGTGTTTTGTCCTGCCCGGAAGAGAAGAGTTTCAAAGACTTTCCTAATAGAGGGCGGCCGATGCTGCTTGCGGGCTGCACTCCATTAGGAAAGTCTTTGTGCCTCGCGGGCTGGACAAAACAGCATGGCAGGCCGCAACTGGCCGGCGGGCCGTATGTTGTGCACCCGTGATCTAAATGGAACCATAATACTGCAATATTACTTCCCATTACTACAAAATCCACATGCAAAAATGAAAGTTCTTCTGAACATGCCATTCAAGACTCAAAGTATCAACAGGCAGAATACACCCTTTGGTAGCTAAGTACACCCAGAGTACTACAATGTTACTTCCAACAGTCAAACTGCTAACAGCCACCTTCAAGAATGAAACGGTTTCAAAAGATACCCTCAAGAACTGTGAAACTAGCAACAGTTAGAATACGTCAACAGGTATCTAACTGCCCCCGCCCCCCAATACTGCAATATTAGTTTTCAATAGCACAGTACTTACAATACACCAACAAGAATAAAACTGCATAAACAGATAGTGTTAAGAAGTGGAAACGGATTAACAGTTAGAATGTGCCAATTGGTATCGAACTACAACCATCCCACCGCCGCCTCCGAAAAGCAAAACACATACACTATTTCAATTCCTCCTACTGCGACAGTGATTGTAACAACAAACCCAAATAGATATGCACCTTAAACATTCTTATAACTACTGCAAAATTCAATGAAACATAGTGTGAGAAATAACATCAAATGAATGTGCTAGGTTTTTTTATCCTGCATGGATTTTCTTTTCCACAGACCCAATGATTATGCAACCAAACACAGGAACTGAGCACATTGCACAGTACACTTGTTTGAAGCACAGTACCTGTAATGTACTAATTATGATGGTCCACAAAGTACATGAATGTCTAGAATTGTGTACATTACAACATTATCAAGTATCTTCCCTAAAATGTTATGTTTTTATTTTTATCACAGACAACGAAGCAAAGATTTCTCCTGCATTTCCACATGCAGCAATGAAAATGTATGCCCACAGGGGCACAATATTGGAATGTGCTATTTCCACTTCAATGGTATTTTGTCACTGTGTTCCAAAAAGTATGCAATGCCTCAACAATATGTACAGTGAGTATACGCTTATTGGTGTGATGCTTCTTTGTATTGGGCAGATAGCCTTTCTATATGCATGTTTGTGCAATGCTTATGCCAGTGTGCACATTCTTGGGTGCATGGCTTTATTATGCCTCTGGTAATGCACCCAAGAGTCTAGGGCCTGGCCACAACCACCACAGCATAACATGGTCATGCACCCACGAATCTGCCCGGTGGCCATAACCCACACACATAAGCCAGGTGCCCAAGGCCCTGTCCACTTCTGTACACAAACTACTACAGTTCTTCCAAGCAGTGGGCAGACTTTCATGCACCCAAGAGTCTAGGGGAAGGCCACAACCACACGCTTATTGGTGCCATGCGTCTTTGTAAAAGGCAAATTGCATTTCTATTCTGTACACATACTATTACAGTTCTTGCAACTAGTGGGCAGACAGTCATGCACCCAAAAGCCGAAGAACAGGCCACAACCATCACAGCATAATACAGCCATGCACCCAATATTTTGGCCCGTGCCCACCACCCACACACATAAACCAGCTGCCAGATGCCATGCCCACTTCAGTACACATACTATTGCAGTACTTCCAACCAGTGTCCAGACTCTTGGGTGAGGCCATGCACCCAAGAGTCTATGGGAAGGCCACAACCACATGATTAATGGTGTCATGCTTCTTTGTAATGGGCAAATTGCATTTCTATTCTCTACACATACTATTACAGTTCTTGCAACTAGTGGGCAGACACTCATGCACCCAAAAGTCTAGGGGCAGGCAACAAGCACCACAGCATAATACAGCCATGCACCCAAGAATATGGCCAGTGACCACAACCCACATGCAAAATCCAGGCACCCACACCCCACACACATAAGGCAGCCACTTGAAACCCTATCCACTTCTGTATACATACTATTACAGTACTTGCAACCAGTGGGCAGACTCTTGGATGCATGACTCTAGGAGCAGGCCACAACCATGGCAGCATAATGCAGCCATGTACCCAAGAATCTGGCCAGTGACCACAACCCACAAACATAATCCAGCCACTCGAGGGCCTATCCACTTCTGTACACATACTATTACAATACTTGCAGCCAATAGCTAAACTCTTGAGTGCATGGCCTCTAGTGGTGGGCCACAAACACATGCACCCAAGAATCTGGCCACTGGCCACAACCCACACAGTTAAACCAGCCGCCAGAGACTCTGTCCACTTCTGTACATGTATTATTGCAGTAGTTGCAACCAGTGGGCACACTCTTGGGTGCATGGCCTCTGGCCATGCACATAAGAGTCTAGGGGCAGGCCACAACCATCACAGCATAATACAAACATGCACCCAAGAACCTGGCCTGTGCCCACACCCCACACACATAAATATGCCACCTGAGGCCCTGTCCACTTCTGTACACATACCATTACAGTACTTTCAACCAGTTAGCACACTCTTGATGCATAGCCTCTAGAGTCTAGGATGAGGTCACAACCACCACAGCATAATACAGCCATGCGCTCAAGAATCTGGTCACTGGCCACGACCCACACACATAAACCAGCCGCCAGAGACTCTGTCCACTTCTGTAAACATACTATTGCAGTTCTTGCAACCAGTCGGCAGACTCTTGGGTGCATGGCCTCCAACCATGCACGCAAGAAATCTAGGGGCAGACCACAACCACCACAGCATAATACAGCCATGCAACCAAGAAACTGGCCAGTGGCCACAACCCACACACATAAGCTAGGCACCAAAGACTCTGTCCACTTCTGTACACGTACTATTGCAGTAGTTGCAACTAGTGGGCACACTTTTGGGTGCATGACCTCTGGCCATGCACCTAAGAGTCTAGGGGCAGGCCACAACCATCACAGCATAATACAACCATGCACCCAAGAACCTGGCCTGTGCCCACACCCCACACACATAAGGAAGTCACCTGAGGCCCTGTCCACTTCTGTACACATACTATTACAATACTTGCAGCCAATAGCCAGACTCTTGAGTGCGTGGCCATTAGTGGCTGGCCACAAACAACACAGCATAATACAGCCATGCACCCAAGAATCTGGCCGCTAGCCACAACCCACACACATAGACCAGCCGCCAGAGACTCTGTCCACTTCTGTACACGTACTATTGCAGTAGTTGCAACCAGTGGGCACACTCTTGGGTGCATGGCCTTTGGCCATGCACCTAAGAGTCTAGGGGCAGGCCCCAACTATCACAGCATAATACAAACATGCACCCAAGAACCTGGCCTGTGCCCACACCCCACACACATAAGGAAGTCACCTGAGGCCCTGTCCACTTCTGTACACATACCATTACAGTACTTGCAACCAGTGGTCACACTCTTGGGTGCATAGCCTCTAGAGTCTAGGGTGAGGCCACAACCACCACAGCATAATACAGCCATGCACCCAAGAATCTGGCCAGTGACCACAACCCACACACATAATCCAAGCGCCCAAGGCCCTGTCCACTTCTGTACAAATACTATTACAATTCTTGCACCCAGTGGGCATACACCCATGAACCCAAGAGTCTAAAGGCAGGCACAACCACCACAGCTTAATACAGCCGTGCACCTAAGAATCTGGCAAGTAGCCACAACCCACAGAAATAAGCCAGGCGCTGAAGGCCCTGTCCACTTCTGTACAC
Source organism: Ambystoma mexicanum (assembly GCF_040938575.1). Lineage (NCBI taxonomy): Eukaryota > Metazoa > Chordata > Amphibia > Caudata > Ambystomatidae > Ambystoma > Ambystoma mexicanum. The sequence continues at coordinate 10,875,280 of NC_090941.1, forward strand.
ATACTATTACAATTGTTGCATCCAGTGGGCAAACGCTCATGCACCCAACAGTCTCAGGGCAGTCCAATAAGTCAGCTACCAGAGGCCCTGTCCACTTCTGTGCACATACTATTACAGTATTTGGAACCAGTGGGCAGACTCTTGGGTGCACTGCCTGGGGTCTAGGGGCAGGCCAAAACCACCACAGCGTAACACAGCCATGCAACCAAGAATCGAGCCATTGACCACAACCCACACACATACTCCAGCCACCCGAGGCCCTATCCACTTCTGTACACATAATATTATACTACTTGTAGCCAGCGTGCAGACTCTAAGAGTCTAAGGACTGGCCACAACCACCACAGCATAATACAACCTATGCAAACAGTCTCATAGCATCTCCATTCCACTACCTACCCTAATGAAGCTTGCCTGCAGTCACCAGATAAAACAGCCGCCAGAGATCCTGTCCACAGTCTACCAAATGTTGAACAGGTTAGCGAAGGGTGCAAACAATGAATCCCCATATAGAAAGGCCTATGATGGCCTAGGAAGGATTGATAAGTATACAGTAGAAGTGTACTTAACTTAATGCCTCTCTGCCATGCAAAATGAGTAATGTTGCCTCACGTGTATTGCTGGCAGGCAGAATTTACAATGAATTCTTATTGAATGAGCCTGATGAGGCAGATTCCATAAGAATCTACCGCGTTTGACCCAGCATGAAAATACTTGCTTTCTTAAATGTTGGCTTATTTCTATGTAAAAAAAGGAAGGTGGAGGCAGAATCGTAATTCACGATCCATGCCTCTGCTATACAAATGAATGAAAATATGGCGTGGAATAATATTTATATAGATAATGTTTACACATACATTTTACAAATTCATTCTACCTCATGCCATTAAGAACATGAGCCCCAATGCATAGTGTATACAAAATGATCTGGAAATTGGCAGATATGGTGAGGGTGCAGTCTGGTGACTCCACTGATTGCGATAAGCAGAGTGCAATGGGTTATGAGGGGCACAAATGTTAGGCTCAGAGTATGTGTTCCCTGACATATGGGGCCCAGGCCCTCACTTCACCTTTCTTGGCGTTTTGATTAGCGGGCTGTGTGATGTTTCAAACAACACTCTAACTAGCTCCGGTCCTAGGCACAGTTGGCCCTGATGAGGCTTTTGCCCATTGGACAATGCCTGTCAGGGATATGCTGCATTTTGCATTCAGCATGAAAGATCTAGGCTGATATAAATATACATATATCTACATTCCACTCCCTACCCTAATGAAGCTTGCCTGCAGTCACCAGATAAAACAGCTGCCCGAGATCCTGTCCACAGTCTACCGCGGTCTGCGCGAACTGCCGCAAACACAAAACAGTGTTCATCCACCTAAACAAATACATCATAGCATCCATCTTTCGCTTCACCACCCTTCCCAGACCCTCTTCCCAACACCAAATGTCCTAAACCATGTTTCCCATCCCTGTTCCCCAGTGTGCTATCCGCGGATATCCACAGATAAAACATGGTGGATGTTTTGGAAAAAGATGATGCCCCTCACGCTTCCCTCCAGCCAATCAGCGTGCAAGTCGTATGTCCGCGGACATCACATGGCCCTACAGTCCTATCAGAGTCCTGTTTGCAGAGTGAACAGGGAAATGCATCTGTGAAGTGGACCCAAATATCACTAATTTTTGGGCACCTACATTTTGCTTGTTTAAAAAAAAAATACTGGATGGATTTCCACCGAATTTACAAAAGCATGCTTTCGGGACCAACCCGCCACTCCTGCTGCAAATTTGGTGAAAATCTGTCCAGTGGTTTGGACTGTAGACGTGAGCAAATTTTTTTCCATTAAGTCTATGGAAAAAAACTTTGGGGGACCCCCCTACAACTTTGACCCCTTGCACGGGTCTGTATCTGTACCCATACAGTCCCCCCCTTTTTATTCCTGCACTTATCAGACCTACTATCTGTTTCTCCTTTGCTCCGCACTTTCCACTTCTCCACCCTTCCATGCACTTTTCCCCTCCCCCTCTCCCATGCACTTGCACGTTTTCAATGTCACTGGGCCTAGTAAGATCATTATTTTGTTCTCCCCTGTTCCCCTCCCTTGCCATGTCGCGCTCTGAAACACTTGTGTACGAGCGCAATAGAAATAAAAATATCAATTCAATCAATTCAATAATTGTCTGCCAGGGTTTTCATTCCTGTTGGTTTCCTCCTGGGTGGCGATGCATTGTGGACTCAGATGTCATTGTTGCTGCTGCTGTTCTCATGGTCAGACATATTGAAGTCATGGTTTCCAACACAATACTAGCTAGTGGCCACAGTCTTTGGCTTTGCTGACTGTAAATTCTAATATATAAATGGGCACCAACTGTGGCCTTTAGCCATGGCCACTGACTACAGCTTTCAACATTGCCCACTGTAGATTTTAAAACAGTAATGGGCTACTAGGCATGGCTTTTAACCATGCACATTGGTATTATTGAACACTAACCGACCACTATCTATGCCCTTTGGTGCTGGCCAGTGACCACATCCTTTGTCATGGCCAAGTCGACGGCCTAAATTGTTATTAAGGTATTCAAAGTTTTCATGAGCTAACTTATAAATGATGTCATGTCTAATTCCATATTTTATGTAATCAGTTATACACAATTAAATTAGTGTTGTCACCAGTGATGTGATGTCCTCAGTGTTCTCATATTGCATGTAATTAGTGATGTCACCAGTGACGTGCTCTGTGATGTCATCATTGTGGTCATAGGATGGGCAACAGTGGGCGTGAAGTTAAAGTGGCTTTACCTGGATGTCAGTGGTATTGTTGCATTAAGGTCTCACCTTAACATCCATGCAACTAAAGTTTTCTTCCTTGAATTTCAAGGGTTTTGTTATTCCATAGATTTTGAGAATGCTTCCAGACGTGCCGTGCAGACTGTCCATTTTAAAATGCTACCAGACCACTAGCCATGGCCGAAGGCCATGGCCGGTGTGCACGGCCACTCTATAATTTAAAACACTTGCAATCCATTGCTCAAAGACGTTCATCAATCAGAAACTGATTTGTGCTGTTTTGAGGTGGTATTGTTAATTATAAAAGATTGAAGGTTTTGAGAACTCACAAGGATTTTAGACAATGTGCCATGAAATTAAATGATTTGCCATGGACCACACACTCTGGTTAAGCAGTGTGCTCCAAGCCCCTTCTTTTATGGCCGGTCTCTTGGTGACTGTTGTGATACATTGCACGACCCCAACTAACCACATTTTAGCAGCATGGAAACAGGAAAAAAATTTGTGGCTGCAAGAATAACATATGCCCAGGTAGTCTGAACCCATAATGAAAATCAAAAGCTGGTATCTTAAAGTGAAATATACAAATGTAGTTCATTTGACCTTCCCTTTAGAAGTAAGTGCAGAAGACAAAATAACATTGGACTTTAAAAAAAGTAATGAACACCAAAAGGGAAATATTCCTATAAATATGCAGGCATAAAATGTGCTCACCTTTAAAACCCAGCAATCTGTGGTGAAATATTCCATGGAAAACTAAATACCCAATCCAAAACAAGTGCTTGTGGTCCTGTGGGTAAGCATCTGCACTGGGAACATGACAACGGGAGTAAAAATCCTGGTATCCAAATACTTGCGCAAGCTTGATAACCTCAGAAAAAGCCAAGGGGTTCTGTCCGTACCTCTGAAAAAAAGTTACACTGTTCACCCACATGTGTATTTTTTGCTGGTGCCCTGTAAAGCAGCCACAGTCAGGGGAAAATAACTGCATCAGTGTCCAGGATTCCAAACTCGCCTGCCACATCGTGGGAAAATACTCTTGACATTCTTGCCCTCTAATCATTTCCCCTCCTCACCCCCATGTCTGGCATTCAACAATACTCTGCTTTATAAAGCTAACTTGAAAAGTACACATACCATAATGTCACTCCAATTTATAAATCCTTATAGCACTATGTTAGGGAAAAGTGTACAATTGTGGCAACTACAGCAAAAGGCAAAAAATGGTCTCTGAGTGCAAAACCCTCAAAGACTGGCAGTAGCATGGTTTAAAATAATAAATCTGAATGCCGTGTTTTATGAGGTATTTTAAACTAAGAAAACACACAGCATTGGGGACTGTGGCCTGTCTCCCATCCATGCAGAAACCGGGTCCGACCCTTCTTGGTTTCAAAGCTAGGAAGGCTCTAGCCCCCTTGGGCCATGTTCCTGTAAGTAGTCATGCAAGGTGGACTCGTTTATTAGGCAACATGACCTAAGGGGGCTGACCCCTTCCTCGCTTTGGAGCTACCATGGTTCGTCTCAGTCACTGCAGGGATGGGAAACCCACTGTTGCTGTACAAATATCTATTTGTTTTTTGTAGTATTGACTGGGAGACTACAAATACTAGAATGCAATTCAGCAAAAGGCAAAAAACGGTGTCGGAGTGCAAAACATTCAAGCACTGAGAGTAGCATTGTTTAAAAAATAATAATTTGGATGCCCATTCAGTCGCCCATCCATGCAATAACCGCAACTGACCCTGCTTAGCTTCAAAGCGGGACTGCCCCTGCTTAGCTTCAAAGCAAGTAAAGGGCTAGCCCATTTCTCTAAGTGGTCTTGTAAGTTTGGCTCCTTTATCGGGCAAAATGGTCTGAGGAGGCTGGCCCCTTCCTCACTTTGAAGCTAAGCAGGTTCTGTAAGGGTTAATGCAAGGATGGGAGACTTACAGGGCAATCATCTGACTGGCTATTGCCATGGTTAGTGAATTTTCACCTCCAACGTCACTATAACTGTAAAAATATCTTTTAAAAAAAAATGTAACCATGGGTACTGAACTAGACATAACCTCAGCTATCCGTAGTCCTTTATAGCCTCAAATATCTGAAAAACTGCAGAAAAAATGCATTCATGCCCCCAGGCCCTTACCAAGTACCCCTCCAACCTCCACAGGGCCTCCTCACCTCCCCTCCCAAATCCCAAATGTCACTTGATGCCCTCTAGCTACACCCTCACCTCTAGCATGATGGCATTTGCATGTTTTTTGACCTACAAATAGCTTTTTGTCCTGCAGTAGCTTTATTCCTGCGCTTCATTTTCCCATAACCTTGGCTATAGCCACGGTTATCTCTCATATCCAGAGAAGAACAAGATGGCGGTTGTTTCATTTCTAGAAACACACAGTTTTGGGTATCTATTTTTGAGAATGGAGCACCCCTTTCTCCGTTGAATATTTAAAAAACGACTGTATGGAATAACCACAAACCATGCATGGATCGCGAGTCAACAACTTGTGCCCAAGTTGTTTCGAACCTGGTCCAAATCCGTCCAGTGGCTTGGGCTGTGCGCTTTGGCAAAAATTGACCTTGTTTGTCTATGGGAAAATGAATGGGAAGTAGGCTGCACTTTTGGAAAAAATAAATATTTTGTCTTCTTAATAACTTTTTTTATTTTTTAACGAATCTTAACGAAACTTTGCAATCTGGGGTTGGGGCGGGGGCAAATCCTTAATCACTTATGAAACTTCGGTCAAATCTGTTGTTACTCGACTCAAAAGTTATTAAAAATAGAATTTTGACGGGTTTCTATGCAAGTCCAAATCACCTTAACTATAGGGCAGCGAACACCGCCCTATAATATATATATATATATTACTACTGCTTATCGAATTAAGTTACATTTTCCACTAGTGCTAAAAAGAGGACAGACACTTCCTTGGTGCAAAAATGCATTGGAAGAAAATGTTTTTTTGCACTACGCAATGTTTGCCCTAGTGCTACTTGCGCTTGCTCGAGTGCAAAGATTCTGTAATACTGCCTCCCGTTTCTCTGCATGGTTGTATAGCTTTATTTTCGGAGTCCTCGAGCCACTTATTTCCGCCCAACACCATTGCCATATTTCTGCCAATTCTATGTATTCATTTATCAATGTAGTTTCATTTAAGATATTTTCGGAATAAAAAACACAACATTGACGCATTGTATTGCTTTAATGTTATATTACAAATTCAATTGTATTTTCTGCTTGTAACTTAAATCCTTGATTTTCTCAATTATTTTCCCATACCGTGTTTGTGTATATAACCAACATGAAAGATTATACCTACCAGCCCACTTGTGTGCTCGGCAGGTCCAATTCCAACATACAGAACAGATGGTCCTGTAGGCAGAGCCACCGGTGAAGTACATTAATATTTGTCAGGCAGAGAATCACAGTGAGTGATTTATGTGGCCAATGTCAGAAATCATTTTCACACCTTGACAACAGAGCCCGACACTTCGTATTACGGTGGATTGGACTGAGAGCTGTATAATGGTTTAATGTGGCTCTGAAAACATCATTAACAATGTATTGCTTGGTCGCAGAATCTGCCCACTGTTGCTCTTACTAAATGGCCATCTTTCCTTGATTGACTAATACTTATCTCATGAGCTATTTACCTGTAAAGAATCAAGTTGGGGACACTTTAAGGGTGTTATAGCAGGGCTTGCCCTATCTAACGCTGGTTTTGAGATCGAGGAAGTGGACCATGATAATAATTAAATCGTAACGCATCCAAGTTTTGAATCGCAATAATGCAATCTTAAAAGTGAAGAGGACTAATACCCCACTGCGCTTCTGTCTTTGTTAAATTAACTGCAATGATTATACATTTCGCATGAGGCATACTATAGGAATGATACATGTGCAAATGGTAAAACCATATGCTTACTGTCACGAAGTGAGAGATCAGAAAAAAAATGAAGGCTGGCATCTGTGTACAATTTTAGGATTTATTGGGATGAAACACTGGAGATGAGATTAATGAGAGAATCAAGTGTGCCTACTCTCTTTGAAATAGTTTGAGGTCTATGGGAAAACTATATCAGGGCAGGGACTATTAACGAACTAGTCGCATTCAATGTTTGTTCTCGCGGCGCTGGCCTTTGGCCTTCAGGTCTTCTACCAGTTAGTGGCCAGGATGAACCAAGTCAATGATGAATGCAGTCTTTTACAGATAGATCAGTGAGCCTTTACTTCATGGGACCTTGCCGCTCACAGTTACCCAGATTTGGATTCCTTAGATCCAGGATCATAACAATGATCTGGACAGTCTCCCAGACCTGGTCTCCTGCAGTCTGTCATCACAAGAATGTCCTTCACAGTTTTCTGAGTCATGCAGAAGGTTAACCTTGCTGGGTTTAATGTTCATCATGATGATGACAGTGTATTTCTTCTCCAACATTAACAAGGAGGGTCCTGGGAGTCCCTCTGCCAGACATTAGTCCTGGTTACGAGAGACTTACCCAGAGTCTTTAGCTCACTATCTTTCACAGAGAAGAAATATCCCAAACATATCAGTCTTTGTCCTGCCCTGGGGCAGTCCAGCACCGAAATGCTAGGCAATTCTCCTCTGAACAAGAGTACCAACAGAAACCCCAGACACGTGTTTCGGTCTGGTTGGACCTCATCAGTAGGGTGGATCTGTGCCTCTCTAAGAATAGTGAGCAAGGGGTCCACGTCTGGATTCCCCTAGTAACTTAGGGTGAGACCCAAAGTTACTTAAATATGCAAATTAACAAGGGAGGTCCTGGGAGTCCCTCTGCCAGACATTAGTGCTGGTTACGAGAGACTTACCCAGAGTCTTTAGCTCACTATCTTTCACAGAGAAGAAATATCCCAAACATATCAGTCTTTGTCCTGCCCTGGGGCAGACCAGCACCGAAATGCTAGGCAATTCTCCTCTGAACAAGAGTACCAACAGAATCCCCAGACACGTGTTTCAGTCTGGTTGGACCTCATCAGTAGGGTGGATCTGTGCCTCTCTAAGAATAGTGAGCAAGGGCAGGACAAAGACTGATATGCTTGGGATATTTCTTCTCTGTGAAAGATAGTGAGCTAAAGACTCTGGGTAAGTCTCTCGTAACCAGGACTAATGTCTGGCAGAGAGACTCCCAGGACCCCCCTTGTCAATTTTCTTCTCCAACAGTCATGGCTTAATTTTCAGTCCAGGTTTATCTATACTGGTATCTATCACAGAGACAACCACAACACCAGAGGTGTCACCCTTCTCTACTAACTGGGTACAACCTTAAATCATATGTTTAAAGAAGAGAAGTAACAAAAGTGTTTGAAAATAAAACTATCTTAGTCCTTTTCCTCCTAAAGTTTTAAGCACACTAAGTCCTGAAAAAAAAGATGATGTGACATGTGACATACACAATATACAGTGGCGGTAGGAAACTAGAAGTTGCAGATCACAAGGCTAGATCATTGAAAGTATGGCAGACCTTGCTGCCGATGACTAGGTTCTTGTGAGATGGTGCCCTCCCATCTCAATTAGTGGTTTAGACAGGTTGGGTTGAGAACCTGTTGTCACATGGCGCTAGATGGGTGAACAGTTCTCTTTTTTTATTTGTGTTGAGGTTTGCTGGAATAATTTTAGACACTTGTTTTTGGTTTATATCTTGGTGATTTTTAATTGCACAGTTTAGCCGACATATGTTTCGACCCAACAGCGGTCTTTTTCAAGGCTGCGGTGTGCATTCATTAAATGCGTAGTGGTGCACAATGGGTTAAGGACCCAAACAGACAGTGTGAAAACGGGTGAGTGACATTGTGTCGAGCGGAGAGTCGGGTTTGGTGGTTAGGTGACATTAACAATATGCTTATTTATTTGTATTCAGTTGCAAAATAACTTTTACAAAACTTACAGATCACAATTTAAGAATCAAATTCCAATAACTAACTCACTAAGCCTACAATCCAAAAATCCTAGTCTAAAACATTGGATCAATTCATACTCATACTGTATTAACATCATTACTTAACATAATTTCTTACGTGCTATTTGTTTTGTGTTAGTCATGCCTAATGAATCATAGTATCACTTGTAAGATCAAATAAAATCAACTAAAATCAGTCATTATAATATACATTACATGCCATGATGCCCATTGAACATAGATTTCATATATGTAATCATTAGAACAAGACATTTCAAAAACATTTAAGACATTTAATAGGCCATAAAGGTCATAAAAGATACTGAAAAGTAACCCGAGGGTAGCCCATAAGAGCCAGCCCCGAAGGATCAAATTAGATTTAATTAGGCAGGCATGTTTTAATAATTCTCCATAATTCTCCATAACGAGCACAGAGCAAAGTGTAGACGTTCAGTCTCAGTGTTTAAGCAGTAGTTCCAAAATGCTCCTTCCCTTATCGACTCGTAGCTATATACCATACTGCTCAAGATGGTAAAGTAAACATTGCCCAGGGCTGCACATTCAATAAATAAGTGCCTTTCAGTCTCCAATTTTCTGGGCAGTTTACATATATGACAAAACCTGTCCTTGAGTGGGATCCAAAGTTGAGCACCCTTGAAAACATACAGTGGCAACTGATTTATACGTAGCTTCAGTCAAAAGCTCTGCACCGCTGGGTTTGGCCACTGTCTCAGGTATCTCTCGGGTTGGAGAAATATATGCACCACCCCAGGGACGTAGGTATAAGTACAAAGTGTAGCCAAATGGGTGTAGTTCTCAGTCCAATCCCACTGCATAACTTTACGTTTAAAAATATGCTTTATAACAACATACCTGGTTCTTCTGTTAAAGTCAGGGAACCACTCAATACTCTTACATAGGGTAGCTATTGGTAAGTCAAACAAGACTTCCCTGCGACCGTGCCACTGATTCTCACCAAACCTCAAAAGCGAGAGAAGCCGATATTTCGGCTTGGTGGTTTTTTTGTAGGTGCAGAAGTGCTTGTTTGGTCAGCATCTGGCCCTTAAGAGAAAGCAGCCCCAATTCCAGTTGAACATATTCAATGGAGGTGAAAATGCTCAGCCTCAAGATATGCTCCCAAAAAGAACCCTCAATCAGATCAAGCCAGTGCAAGTCCCCCATTGCCAGTGCCTCCAAGCCATATAAAACCATGGGGCAGAAGCCCTGGGTGTATAGGGTGATTATCCAAGGAAAACCCAGCTGCATTTCTTGCAAAATTGCCAATTAGGTGGGTCATATTTTGGGCCCTCGCCCTCTTGATGGCCCCTATACAAGAGTATGTTCTACTGGCAATCATTTCTAATCCTAAGTATGGATAAGAAGCAAAATAATTTACCTTCCCAAGATTAGAAGTGAAACTGGGGCACTTCACCCTATTGGGTGAAACTACCATGACTTTGGTCTTCCCCATGTTAATACACAATACATGTTCCGCGGAGTATTTGACCAGTACATCAAACATGGCTTTCACTCCACTATAGTTATAGTTCAGCATGTCCAAATCATCAGCGTACAGAATACAAGGGATCATTTGCCTGCTTCTTTTAGGGTAACAGCCGATACCTGGAACGAATCAGGCAGGACGATCAGACATGTAAATATTATAGAGCAGTGGCGCAATGGTGGAGCCCTGCTTCACCGCTTTGAAGATCATAACTGGGGTATATGACATTACAATTGTATATGTGAACGTTTTTGAGATTGGCAAAGTGAATGAATGTTAAAAATCACAGGTCACGTCATTATTATAGTTTTGATTGGTAGATGAGTGTGTTGATAGTAGAGCAGAAATCAGGAGCACCAAGGAAAAAAGGGGGTGAGGAATGAGAAAAGGGTGTAAAGCAAAGAAATGTTAGAAATTGTTAGCATGGATAGCACTTGGGGTCATGGACGGTATATAATATGGGGATGGGAATCATTACCGTGGTTAAGAGTGAAGAAAGTGAATAACAATTGGTACACTTGGGTAGAGCCTCCGAGTGGAAACCAACTTGTGGGGTAAGCATATTGAGAATGGGGTTAGGTGATGATAGGACATGGGACAGATGGAGTACATGGGACGGATCGAGTGCATGCAACAAGTGACATAGGTTGAACCGATAATGAATGGAAAGGATGAATGGATGAAGTGAGTGGAGCAGACGAAATCAGTGGAACGGATGAATGTCAGTGTAGTGGAGGAATGTGGGTGGAGTGGATGAATGTCAGTGGAACGGATGAATGTCGGTGGAGCGGATGAGAGCGTAGGATGAATGAGAGCGTGGAACAGATGAGAGCGTGGAGTGGATGTAGGGTCTGGTGCGGCTGTAGGTTGTGGAGTGGATGATAGTGTGGAGCGGATGTAGGATGTTGAGCAGATGTAGGGTGTGGGGGTGTTGAGCAGATGTAGGGTGTTGAGAAGATGTAGAAAGTGGAGCGGATGTAGGTGTGTAGCGGATGTAGGGTGTGCAGCGGGTATAGAGTGTGGAGCGGGTGTAGAGCGGGTGCAGAGTGTGGAGCGGGTGTATACAGTAGAACGGGTGATGTATGTGAACGGAACAGGTGATGTATATGGACAGAACGGGTGAAGTGGGTGGAAGGAACGGGTGAAGTGGGTGGAAGGAATGGGTCAAGTGGGTGGAAGGAACGTGTGATGTGTGAGAAAGGAACCGGTGAAGTATGTTGATGTAACGGGTGAAGTGGGCAGAAGGAACGGGTGATGTATGTGGAAGAAACGGGTGAAGTGAATGGATCAAGTGAAGTATCGAAGTATGTGGTTGGAACAGACAATGTACGGGATTCGAATGGATGAAGCATGCAGGCAGAATGGATGAACTGGGTGGAATGGATAAACTGGGTGGAATGGGTCAAGTGAGTGGAATGGATGAAGTATGTGGATGGAAAGGATGAAACATGTGGATGGTACAAATGGAACTATTAGAATAGACAATTCAAGAGCATGAGACGGGTGTAGTGCATGGGACAGATGGAGTACATGGGACGGATCCAGTGCATGCGACAAGTGACATAGGCTGAACCGATAATGCAGGATGAATAGATGAAGTGAGTGGAGCAGACGAAATCAGTGGAACGGATGAATGTCAGTGGAGCGGATGAGAACGTAGAGCAGATGAGAGCATAGGATGAATGAGAGCGTGGAACGGATGAGAGCGTGGAGCGGATTTAGGGTCTGTTGCGGCTGTAGGGTATGGAGTGGATGATAGCGAGGAGCGGATGTAGGATGTTGAGCAGATGTAGGGTGTGGGAGAGTTGAGCAGATGTAGGTTGTTGAGAGGATGTAGGGGGTGGAACGGTGTAGGGTGTGGAGCGGATGTAGGGTGTGTAGCGGATGTAGGGTGTGTAGCGGATGCAGGGTGTGGAGCGGGTGTGGAGCGGTTGCAGAGTGTGGAGCAGATGTATTGAGTGGAACGGGTGATGTATGTGCACAGAACGGGTGATTTATGTGGATGGAACGGGTGAAGTGGGTGGAAGGAACGGGTCAAGTGGGTGGAATAACGGGTCAAGTGGGTGGAAGGAACGTGTGATGTATGAGGAAGGAACCAGTGAAGTATGTAGATGTAACAGATGAAGTGGGCAGAAGGAAAAGGTGAAGTATGTGGAAGGAACGGGTGAAGTATGTGGAAGGAACGGGTGATGTATGTGGAAGGAAAGGTTGAAGTGGATGGATCAAGTGAAGTATCGAAGTATGTGGTTGGAACAGACGATGTATGGGGTTTGAATGGATGAAGCATGTAGGTGGAACGGATGAACTGGGTAGAATGGATGAACTGGGCGGAGTGGATGAACTGGGCGGAATGGATGAACTGGGCAGAATGGATGAACTGGGTGGAACGGGTGAAGTGGGTGGAACGGATGAAGTATATGGATGGAAAGGTTGACATATGTGGACGGATCGGGTGAAGTGGGTGGATGAAATCGGGGGAAGTGGGTGAATGGAACAGGGGAAGTATGTGGAATGAATGAGAGAAGTAGGTAGATGGAACAGAGAAAGTGGGTGGATGAAACTGGTGAAGTGGGTGTATAGAACGGGTGAAGTATATGGAAGGAACAGGGGAAGCATGTGGATTGAACGGCTGAAGTATGTGGATGGAATGGCTGAAGCATGTGGATTGAAAGGCTGAAGCATGTGGATGGAACGGCTGAAGCATGTGGAGGAACGTGTGAAGTATGTGGATGGAACGGATGAAGTATATGGATGGAACGGGTGAAATAAGTGAAACAGATGAAATAGGTGGATGAACGGATGAAGTATGTGGATGGAATGGGTGAAGTGGGTGGAACGAGTGAAATGGGTGGAACGAGTGAAGTGGGTGGAACCGGAGAAATGGGTGGAACGGGTGAAGTGCAACAGGTGAAGTGGATGGAACGGGTGAAGTGGATAGAACCTGTGAAGTGGATGGAACAGGTAAAGTGGATGGAACGGGTGAAGTGGATGGAATTGGTGAAGTGGATGGAACGGGTGGAGTGGATGGAACGGGTGAAGTGGGTGGAACGGGTGAAGTGCAACCAGTGAAGTGGGTGGAACGGGTGAAGTGGGTGGGACGGTGAAGTGGGTGAACGGAAGAAGTGTGTGGATGAAACGGGTGAAGTGGGTGGAACGGATGACGTATGTGGATGGAACGGATGACGTATGTGGATGGAATGGAAGACGTATGTCGATGGAACGGATGAAACAGGGTGTATGGAACGGGTCAATTACGTGGATGGATGACACATGAAGAACGGATAACGTGGGTAGAACGAATGAAATGGGCAGACCGGAGGATGAAGGGATAACATGCATAGATTGGGCGAAGTGCATTGATCAGAAGGAATTCATAGAACTGATTGAACTGATAGTGTACATAGAAGTGAGCGTGTACATGCAACGGATGAAATGCACGGAACAGATAGAGGGCACGAAATGGACACTGTACAAAATGATTAGAGTGCATGGAACGATCTGAAGTGAATAGAACGGTTGGAGTGCATAATACGATCGAAGTGCATAAATGGTTGAAGTGCATAGAATGGTTGGAGTGCATAGAATGGTTGGAGTGCACAGTATGGTGGGAGTGCATAGAATGGTTGGAGTGCAGAGAATAGTTGGAGTGCATAGAATGGTTGGAGTGCATAGAATGGTTGGAGTGCATAGAATGGTTGGAGTGCATAAATGGTTGGAATGCATAAAACGGAGTGAATGGAACGCTGTAGAGTGCATGGAACGGTTTGGAGTGCATGGAATGGTTTGGAGTGCATGGAACGTTTGGAGTGCATGGAACGGTTTGGAGTGCATGGAACGGTCGGAATGCATGGAATGGGCAGAGTGCGTGGAACGGATGGAGTGCATAGAACTATTGGAGTGTGCTCGATCTCAACCCTCTAAGGTAAACCACCATATCACATCTCCATGCTTACTCTCTTCTTTACACCACCACTCCACTAGAACACAGCAATACTATGACACCATTCGGTATAGCTGTTCTCATACCATCACTTGCCTCATACTCACCAACATCCTAACTAAACACTGCTGGTTACACACCCTCCAGCCTAGGCATTCTCCTCAGGCCTAATGCAGACAGAATCGGTCTGGATGAAAAACCTGCGAGAATGAACACATACTCCTGATCTCCCATCCACCACACCTAGCGCTAAGAAGCAGCCATCGCACAAATACCACTCCTGCTGCACACATATCAGGTGCTCACATGCACCTTATGACTCTCTCTCTCTCTCTCTCTCTCTCTCTCTACTGACTTGAACTTCGGTTCCCGAGGGCGTTCAACCTACCAGCGCCTTGAGATCATACCAATGGTACATAAGGCGCTATATAAATGCAAAGTAACATAACATAGCATAGCATAGCAAGGGGTTGGTGTCAGGGTTAAGTGACGACGGTCCAAGCGGACTGGTGTTGCATTTGGAAACGGAAAGGGGCTGCAGGGGGCAATTAATGCCACTGAAAATGGCAGGTTGTGGCTAGCGAGTTAGATCGGGATAACCTAATATTCATATGAAGTGTGTGGCCTCTAGTTTTTAAGGACAACAAGATATACCGTATGAAACAGCATAGGGTCAAGCTGACGGCCAAAAGACACCAAGGCGGTGCCCATCAAAATGGTGTGGTGGTTGGAGTTATACCACGTGGTGCAGTGCATAACTTACTCTATGTCTTATTAATGGAGGCTAAGGTTTCCAATGACCACTGCATTCTTTCAAACACTTATCCCCCAATGTTGTATAATGCATATTTCCTTTACAATACACTTCTTCCATTCTCTCACAGTCGGAATCCGCATCAAACCTCTGAGCCAATCAAACAAGAGAACTACGATGGCCACTCACAAGAGACCTTACTCAATATTTAAATCAGAATCTATTCTTAAAAATGTTTATTTCCATATTCAATTTACTTTTAAAAGTGTTTGCAATTAAATGTACTGTTTACAAATAGAAATGTATTAAAGTGTTATAGTAAGTGTGTACAAAGAGTACACTCAATATATCTTAAAACACATTTTTACCACACAACTGCCCACATACATTTGTACATAAGTGTTTTTTTTAAATAGTTTCATACATGCATTTACAGAGGTGGTTTATCCGCAAAAGGGCCACAGCTGCGTCAATAAAAGGCCCAAACTGATCAAAAGTTCTGTTGATGCGGCTACCTGGCTTTGCGTCTCTTTCTACAGCCGAATTGCATTTCGAGCTCCGATGTTTGATAGCCAAGTAAATATACGAGCTAATGGAACACCGAGATGCTATGACGAGACTACGCCCATGCTATCTGATGACATCGCTCTTGCAAAATCCTATGATGCGTACCTGTGTAAACAAATGAGCCAATGGCACATCGACATGTATTGACGCGACTACGCCCATGCAGTCGCGTGACATTTGCGCATGCAAAATCAACCAATAGCACATTTAATTACCATCAACGCAGCTATGCATCCAGGTCAGACAACAAACAGCCAATCATGTTATGTGCTGTGGCTTTGAGCCTGTGCGTCTTCGTTAACCGCCCGCAAATACCATCCAATCGCATACTCAGATTCATTGATGCAGCTACGCCCACACTGTATCATGACATCCGCGCATGCAATACTGTCCAATCAGTGGGCAGGGCAGTCTGTAACCACAAATAATCACCACACCCACACTTATCAATTCTTTCTGTACTTGCTAGTGAATGGGTTTCTGAGAAACTGCAAGCACTTTTGGTACTTTAACTTTAACCCTTACATTTTTCATCCTTTTTACCCAGTTTTACCCTAATCATATTTTCCTTTGTCTTGTGATTTGTTCAGTTTGTCTATTTTTGTTTTACATTTTTTTATTTTGTTTTTTGCACTTTTTAATTTTTAGAGGCATTGTCTTTTTTTGTGCTGTCATTTTTATAATTGTACATATTCCTCCCCGGTTGGACATTCCAACGTGTCCAACCACGAGAGTAGCAGCAATGATGATGATGATGATGTTATCTTTTGGGTTCCGAATCCATTGCCACTGAGGAAGAAGGCAACTGGAATAAAAACCAGTGCAGACAGTTTGCGCATCTTTCAAGTCAAAAAACACTGTTCCTGAAAAGAGGCAGAGGAGGTACTTTGCACATTCTGCAACAAAACTATACACTGTGGGCCTTCTAATATTCCTTCTCAAAGCCTGGGAACATCTATTACGATTAATCATCAAGTGCATGCCCACTGGGATGATGATGATGACTATTGAAAAGCACACAAACATCATAAAGGAAAATGCATGGGTCTCATTCCTTGCGTCAATGGACATCAGCAACACCTGCCGCAACTTCATCCATCAATGCAACAACATCACCAACTGGAAATGAAGCCTCTACTTCAACGGCAGTTTGAACTGCATAAACTCTTGTTTTACCTACTCCTGATCTTCCCATGATGTGTGCCACGTGTAAACAATGGCTCGAATGGGTAGTCAAGGAAGATGCAACAATTGAGCAATGGCAGAAGTTAATTGTTGAACACCAGATTACCTGTCAGGCTTAATTTTTCTTTTTAAGTGCCAATTTGCCCTCCCTTTTTTTCAAAAAATAAAATAGAAATAAAATACCCCAAAAACATATCCTGCTTTTTATTTTTATTCGCTTTGTTATATGTTTCATCCTTATATGTTTTCCTCCCCTATTCCACCTCCCTCTTTCCATACGCCAAAACAGCTCTTTTAAGGGCTACATTTTAAGTTATAAATATAGATAAAATTGAACAAAAACTGCAAAAATCTATTAACATATTTATTGCCATTTATTTTATGCAGTTTCAGTAATGAAAATCCCCCAATTGTTTATTTATAGCCACAATTATACGACTAATAACGAAAGCAGTTTAACTGCGAATAAAACCACCCCAGTCGTTGCTCACCTTAGCCATGCAAGCAAAATCCTGCAATTCATTGGCTGATGCTGTAGCCGCCGCTACAAATCAAAATATATAAATAAACAACTCTGTGTCTGAACATATATGCTTTACACATACATACACACACAAACATATATATATATATATATATATATATGTATATATATATATATCTTATTAACGAACAGACTTACCAAATACCTTGATACATGTTCTCTTTTTTCTTCCATATCAACTCTGAAAAAAAATGTTTTTTATAACAAAATAAGAACAAAACTCTGTATTTTTTTCATAATGGTACTAAATGAATATTGACAGTATGCCTAGTACAGAACCATTAACATGTTCTATTCGTTTAATCATACTATAGAGGAAATAACTTCTCGTTGGAGAAAAAAAAAGTCTTCAGTTATTTTAACTATTTAACAATAATTATATATACATTTACAAATTATACACTATCTCAATTTCTACAAGTATATGTATATAATAACATGTAACATCTAAATGTAAACAATTTTATAAAATAAACATTTTATCAAAAAACACACGCCACAAAATAACACTTTTAAAAACTAAGAGCTGCTACAGTGCAGTATAGGAAAAAAGCAGTGTTATCACTTCAACTTTTCTAACAATTTAGGTAGGTACGTACTTGGTTTTGCATCAGCAAATTCTAAAATGATTTTCCCACAACATCAACATTTAGTACACAGATAAAAACCTTTCACTACAATGAAAATGTATTAAAATTCTGGATGTGCTGCCGCGGGCTGAGAGGCCCGGTGTGGTCTCCCAGAGCAGCAGTCGATACCCTGTGCGACATGATGGCAGACCGCCTGCTCGTCTCAAGGACAGCGTCCTGGTCTCGGGAGACTGAGCCGGCGTCCGAGTCAGGTCAGCGACCCATGTTGGGTCCAGTTATCGTTTTCCATGTTTTACTGTTGTGTTTGATGCGCGTTTGTTTTCATTAAAGAAAAAAAGCGATGTGACGTAATCAGTGTAAACGACGCATGCGCGAGCCTCGTTTTGGGTCACGCATGCACGTTTCAAATAAAGAACGTCCGTGCGGCAGTTGCTGCCGGGACCCTGGAAAGCACAGACGTATGTGTCCTGTCTCAGTGATTGTGTGCGTGTGTGTGCGAGTACAGGGCGGCCCGAGGCACGGGCACGCCCATCACAGTCTGCAGAGCGCAATAATGATCTATTACGTTCGGCGTCAATAAAAGACAGAACTTCAGCAAGTCCCATGAAAGCATCGCAGTGTGTTTTACAGCGCCTCCTATCCCCTGACTGTCGCAAACTATAACAACCCGTCCGTGCCAGCGCGTTCGCGCTGTGTTTGTACTGAAGAGCACTTCCAGGAACTACAGTCCTGCTGGGGATTGTAGTTTCAACGGGATAAGAGCGTGCAGAGGTTGCGTGCCTGCCTCCGATTCTAATCACACCGTACTTTTTGCAGAATGGCAGAGCCTATTAGCCTGAGCTTGTTACAAAGAGGAAATGCTCTAAAGTCGTCTGAATTAAAGTGTTCTACTTAAGAAACACACACGTATCAAAATGAAGTTAAACAATTATAAAATCAAGTAAAAACATGAATAAAATGGTCAGCAAGCGGGAGTTAACTATCTAACCAGTAGTGGGGAGAGGTAACCTTAAATACTTGCTGAAGACTGTCACAACCCGTCCGTGCCGGCACGTTCGGACCGGGTTTGTATTGAAGAACGCTTCCGGGAACTATAGTCCTGCTGGGGATTGTAGTTTCACCGAGATAAGAGCATACAGAAGTCGAGTGCCTGCATCTGAGTCTAATCGCACCATACTTTTTGCAGGATGGAAGAGCCTATTAGCCTGAGCTTGTTACAAAGAAGAAATGCTCTAAAGTCGCCTGAATTAAAGAGTTCGACTTAAGAAACACACACGTATCAAAATGCAGTTAAACAATTATAAAATCAAGTAAAAACACTGATAAAATGGACAGCAAGCGGGAGTTAACTATCTAACCAGTAGTGGGGAGAGGTAACCTTATATACTTGACGCAGGCTGTCATGGCCAGTCCCCGTCAGCGAGTTAGCACCAGGTTTGTATTGAAGAGCGCTTCTGGGAAACTACAGTGCTGCTGGGGATTGTAGTTTCACCGCGATAAGTGCGTGCAGAGGTCGAGTGCCTGCCTCTGATTCTAATCGCACCATACTTATTGCAGAATGGAATAGCTGTAGAGATATCGCGAGAGCCCCGCTCTCGCGAGATCTCGCTCGCGCCATCAGCTCCGCCCCTGCGCGCATTACGGTACGAGCTGAGGACGCGGACAGCAGCGTCTTCCCGGCTCCTCCGAGCACGGGACGAATTTAAGGATTTTGAGGCACATTTCATTTATAGCATCCTAACCCCTGATGGCCATGTTGGCCCATTAAATTCTGGACACTATCCAAGCTATATCTGGTCCAGAGGTATTACGAAATAAAGTCCTGGTGAAATCCCTGCCCGGCTCCTGTCTTTCTTAAGGCACCAATTTACTACATAAATTGGCGACGAGGATCACCACAAGAAACCACGCAGAAACATGCAGGGAGCCACACCGCCACCACCCTTTCTACAGACACCAGGTAGGCCTGCCATTCCTTGGCCACAATGGCAGCCCCTGTTCACGACGTACGTGGAGGCAATGGGTGGATCAGGATTTTCAGCGGTGAGACGCAGGGCCATGTTACTTAACGCCTTAGGGGTAGAAGGGCAAAGAATATTCGAGGGCCTTACCCCGATACCAGTAGAGGACGAAAATGATGACGAGTTCAAGGAGGCCGTTAGAAGAATCATCAAGAGGTTCGCCAGCAAAGAGAACACTGTACTCCATAGAATAAGGTTTTACACTCGAAAACAAGAGCAGTCCGAACCCGTCGATGACTACGTCACGAAATTAAGGGAACTAGCAGCCCTGTGTAACTTTGGCACCAATGCGGAAAACCGCATATGTGACATGCTAGTCGTCCATACCAACAGTCGGAAGGTCCAGGATAAGTTCATACTCGAAAAAGAGCTACAGTTAGAAAAAGCCGTAGAAATTGCCAAAGCGGTAGAGGAAACCGCGGGGAGAAGGAAAGAGTTTACAGGGGCCCAAGTCCCCACTGAAATACAAGCAGTTGGATTCCGTCCAAGAAAGGATAAGTTTGCACCAGACACGAGAGAGTCAAGGAACAGCAAGAAAGAACCCCTCAAGTGTCATAGGTGCTCCAGCACCAAACACCTGGCATTTGACAGAGAGTGCCCAGCCAGGGACAAGGAGTGTTCAGTCTGCAAACGCATAGGACACTTCTCGATAGTGTGTCGATGGAGGAACAAGAAAGTCACAAGCCTCACCACAGAACACACAAAGGAAAGGGAATCCTCGTCAGATGAGGAGGGGAGACCCACAGTCATAATGGTGAACAGCACCCAAGCCAGGAGAAAGAAGCCTCACTGCGTGATCAAAATCGATGGAAGAGAGACACGGGTCATGGCAAATTCCGGGTCGGACCTCACCATCCTACCCCTCCAGACATATAAAGACATGGTGGGTAAAGAGAAAGTGGAAGTGCTCACCACACGACACAAGCCCACGGTGTTCGGGGGGGCCTCAGTCGAACTTTTAGGGTATATCAACGGCAAAGTCGAATTCAAAGGTAGAGAAACCATCACCAGAGTCTACTTCAGCCATGAAGGGCCTGCAGTGTTGGACTGGGATGATCAAGACAAGTTAAAAATCAGACTGGATCCCAGCACAGAAGATCAAGTCCTATCAGTCCATACGAGGAACGAATCTGTTGTCAAGAGCGATTACCCAACACTTTTCTCGGAGGAGCCGGGACACATTAAAAGTTTCGTTCACAAGATCGTGCTCAAAAGAAATGCCGTCCCTGTCAAGCACCGGGTGAGACCAGTACCGGCCACAGCAAGGGACACCCTTAGACAACAGCTAGACAAAATGAAGATGGACGGAGTGATAGAAGAAATTGAAGCATCCGAATGGCTGAGCCCAGTCGTCCTGATAAAGAAACCCCAGTCACAGGAATTAAGGGTGTGTATAGACCTGCGCAGCTTAAACTTAGAAGTTATCACGGACAACTACCCGCTCCCAAGCATAAACAAACTCATATTATTAATGAAAGAGGCCAAAATATTCTCAAAACTCGACATGAGAAATGCATATCATCAGATACAGCTCCACGAAGAATCGAAACCCCTTACAGCATTTATCACGCCATTTGGCACATTTCAATTCACTAAAATGCCTTTCGGGTTGTCGTCAGCCGCGTCGGCCTTTCAGCGCATGATGGACGTCCTACTAAGGAAAGTCAAAAATGTAGTATATTTTCAGGATGACATATTGGTCTATGCAAAGGACAAGCGGACGCACGATACCACCCTCAAAGTGGTTCTCAACAAACTACAAGACGCAGGAGTGCGTTTACGTCACGAGAAATGCTCATTTGGAGTAAAAGAAGTTCAATATCTGGGGTACAAGATTTCGGAAAAGGGGATCAGCCCGAAAGAAAATCTTATGCAAGCTATCACCAAAGCTCCTCAACCTGCCACCAAAGAAGAGGTGAGGTCTTTTCTGGGATTGGCTGAGTACTACGCGAAATTTATACCAAAGTTTTCAGAAACCACGTCACCCCTACGCGATCTACTTAAAAAAGGGACATAATTTTCGTGGAGAGAACCTCAGAAGAGGGCGATGGACACCATAAAGCAACACATCATGAAAGCTCCATGTCTGCAACCCTTTAACCCAGAGTGGGATACGGTCATTACCACTGACGCCAGTGCGTACGGACTAGGAGCAGTGCTAACGCAGAGGAGAGGTGACACCGAACATGTGGTGGCCTTTGCGTCGAAGGCACTATCAGAGGCGGAACAGAAGTACTCTACGATTGAAAAAGAAATGCTAGCATGCGCATGGGCAGTTGAACATTTCAGAACATATGTGTGGGGCACAAAGTTCAAGCTGGTAACAGATCACAAGCCGCTCATCCACATGCTGCGTCCGGGAGACACCAAAACATCCACGCCCAGACTAGCTCGCATTGCAGCGAAACTACAGGAATACACATTCGAAATCCATCACATCTCAGGATGGAAAAACTCGCAAGCCGACTGCATGTCGCGACTGCCAGAGAACAAGGAAGGGGCTACCACATTCTTACACGGTGAATGCATAGTCGCATCCATATCAGACATAAGGGCCCCAGACTACCTGGAACTCAGTGAGAGACACTGGGAAGAAGAAGACGGGAAGGACCCAATCATGGCCAAGATACGCAATTGGATCAAAGAAGGCTGGCCGAATGAGAAAATGCTGCCGGAGGGCATGAGAGCATATTGGAAAGTGCAAGATGAGTTGTCGGAAACGGAGGGAATAATCATGAAAATGGATCAGATCATCCCCCCCACAGGAATGAGGCGCACCATACTCTGCAGGGCCCACGCGGGACACCTAGGGAACACGATGACTCGCCGCAGGGTGAGAGAAGCTTACTGGTGGCCGTCTATGGACCAGGAAATACGCGCCATGAATGCCTGAACAGTGACAAAAGACTGAAAGTTCGACAGGCGCCTCTCATTCCAACGGAGATACCAGAAGCAGTATGGTCCAAAGTGGGCATTGACTTCATAGGGCCCCTGGAGGCGATGGAAACGGAACACAAATATGGCATAGTGCTGGTCGACTACTTATCCAAGTGGGTCGAAGCCGAGTTTGTCCCGAACATAACCACAGAGACAGTCATAGAGGTACTCACTGAAATATTCCAAAGGGAAGGCCTCCCCAAAGAAGTCATCACAGGCAATGGTGTGCAATTAGTTTCCAAAGATATGGAAGCATTTTTAAGAAAAACCACATCAAACAAAAGAAAGCGGCCTTGTATCACCCCCAAGCAAATGGACTGGTGGAGAGGGCGAACAGGTTCATAAAAGGGGCCATCCAACTGGCAACAGCGTCAGGAATGAACCCCCTCAAAACTGCCAAAGAAGCCATAGCGGCTCACAGGCTCACGCCAAATGGAATTACTCAAATATCCCCGTTCAAAATGTTGAGAGGGAGGAGTGCGGCATCCACCCTCATTCCACCATGGCTGGCGAAAGTAAGGGAAGATGAAGCAGTTGACATGACTGAAGTAGTATGGCGCATGGAGAGAAACAAGACACGCATGAAATTGTGGAGTGATGAAAGAAGAAGGACGAAGCAAGCGCCCAACATAAAAGAAGGGGACTGGGTCAAAATCAAACTGCCAAGAAAGGACCAAGCCACGGGATCCCGTTATAGTCCGCCCATAAAAGTAACTCATAAAGGAACCAATCACGTCCGCACGGAAGACGGGGGCTCGTGGAACTTTGAAAGGGTAGCATTATACCAGCGAAGGCAAGAAGAAGTGAGGACCCAAGAGACACCCCACTTAGAAACCGAAAGAGATAACTGGAGAAACGAGGAACGAGAAACTGAAGGAAGCGATGGAGAGAGAGATGCAACCGAAGCGGAACGGGAAGAACCATGTGAAAGTCCAGAACTAGAGCAGCAGAGACCATGCCCTGTAACCAGTGAGAGGCCCCGAAGGGAGCACAGAAGACCGGTGAGATACAATGACTATGTGGTACAGTGAACCCGTTCTGCTTTTGGAAATCAGCTACGCGCGCGCTACGCGCGCATTACGGGACGAGCTGAGGACGCGGACAGCAGCGTCTTCCCGGCTCCTCCGAGCACGGGACGAATTTAAGGATTTTGAGGCACATTTCATTTATAGCATCCTAACCCCTGATGGCCATGTTGGCCCATTAAATTCTGGACACTATCCAAGCTATATCTGGTCCAGAGGTATTACGAAATAAAGTCCTGGTGAAATCCCTGCCCGGCTCCTGTCTTTCTTAAGGCACCAATTTACTACAATAGCCTATTAGCCTGAGCTTGTTACAAAGAGGAAATGCTCTAAAGTCACAAGAATTAAAGTGTTCTACTCAGGAAACACACACGTATCAAAATGCAGTTGAACAATTATAAAATCAAGTAAAAACACTAATAAAATGGTCAGCAAGCTAGAGTTAACTATCTAACCATTAGTCGGGAGAGGTAACCTTAAATACTTGCCGCACACTGTCACGACCCGTCCATGCCAGCGTGTTCGCGCCGGGTTTGTATTGAAGAGCGCTTCCGGGGAACTACAGTGCTGCTGGGGATTGTAGTTTCACCGGGATAAGAGCGTGCAGAGGTCGAGTGCCTGCCTCTGATTCTAATTGCACCGTACTTTTTGCAGAATGGAAGAGCCCATGAGCCTGAGCTTGTTACGAAGAGGAAATGCTCTAAAGTCACCTGAATTAAAGTGTTCTACTTAAGAAACACACACGTTTCAAAATGTAGTTAAACAATTATAAAATTAGGTAAAAACACAAATAAAATGGTCAGCAAGCGGGAGTTAACTATCTAACCAGTAGTGGGGAGAGGTAACCTTAAATACTTGCCGCAGACTGTCACGACCCGTCCGTGCCAGTGTGTTTGCGCCAGGTTTGTATTGAAGAGCGCTTCTGGGAACTACATTCCTGCCGGGGATGGTAGTTTCACCGTGATAAGTGTGTGCAGAGGTCGAGTGCCTTCCTCTGATTCTAAGAGCAACGTACTTTTTGCAGAATGGAAGAGCCTATTAGCTAGTGGTTGTTACAAAGAGGAAATACTCTAAAGTCGACTGAATTAAAGTGTTCTACTTCACAAACACACATGTATCAAAATGTAGTTAAACAATTATAAAATCAAGTAAAAACACTAATAAAATGGTCAGCAAGCGGGAGTTAACTAAGAGGCCTTGCTTTCGGAGGAGACGGTCCTTTCCGATGTGCAGTTTGGATTTCGCCCCTTGGTGTGAACTATGGAGCAGAGTCTCAACTTGTACCTACTGGTGTCCAATTCAGTTCTTTGTAGAGGTGAGGAGATGTATCTTGCATTCATGGACCTGAGCACAGCCTTCGATAAAGTAGATAGGTCAAAGATGTGGGCCGTGCTCTGCTCCATGTGATGGTGGGGAGACATCGTGATGGTATTAGAGGAAGTACAGAGGGAAATGAGGCCTGTTTGCGTAGTGGCCTGGGGACACTGGACCAGATGTTTCAAGGTCGGGTGTGTTGTCGGCAGGTGTGCGTTTTGGCACCTATCTGCTTTACAATGTATATTAATGGGCTCCAAATGGCTTTGGTGAATACAAAAGTGTATTATCCGGTTCTGGGGGGCAGGGCTCTTCCTGTGCTGGCATATGCGGATGATACCGTGTTGCTAGCCAGAACCCCTAGAGCACTGCATATTCTTATTACTGCGTATTTGACTTTCGTGGAAAATTTGGGGCTTAAGATTAATACAAAGAAATCGTGTCTAATGGGCTGTGGGTAGAAAGGGGACGGTGAAAATGCATCCTGTACTTTGCAATGGGAAAATGATCCCGAGGGTGAAGGAGTTTATTTAGGGATCAGATTCTCAGAATCACTTATGGGGATGGCACACTTGAAAAAACAGTCAGCTAAGCTAACCCAACAAGTAGGGGGGATTTCATGTGTCTTGTCCCGTTGTCAGGGTCAACCGTTAGAAGTTGTCCTTAAAATGTATTCTGCCCAGATGAAAGCTGTTATGCTGTATGCAGCACCATTATGGGGTTTTCAGAAAGCACATGCAGTCCAAGTGAAGGAGAATTTGTTCTTTAGAAGGCTACTGGGACTCCCAAGTCCCTCTCCCCGTATCTCTATTCAAAGGGAATTGAGTATGGAATTTTGGGAGGACCAGTGGGCACTGGCCCCAATAATTCTTTGGATTCGAATCTGGGCAAATTAACATGCTTCCCTTTATTGCTTTACAATCAGGTCACTAATGTCTTGGGATGGTTGGAGAAAAATCCTGTGGCTCAATTATATCGATAAAGCTCTGTCTCAGCGTAACATAACATGAGGGTTCTTTCCCCCAGATGCCCTACTGCCCAAAGCACAAATGAGGCATTATAAATGTAATTTGGGGGCAGTGTTCTCAATGAAAAGGACCTTTTTGGAGCATGTAACCAACTCCGATAAAGAGCATGCAGTGATTAGCCGGGTAAAGGCGATACAGCCCTATTTAATATGGGGCACTACTAAGAAAGATTGTTGGTTAATCACCCGTGCAAGATTTGACTACCTCCCTTTGAGGGGAACTACAGCTAAATGGAGAGGATATCCCGACTTAGCGGGGTGCCTGGTGTGTGGTTACATAAAAGAGGATTTGGCCCATTTGTTATTATTTTGCCCCGGATATAGCAGGATTAGACGGTTGACCTTACTGCCGGTCTTACAGGAAGCTAACATCGGCTTCTATAGGCCTTAATTTTAGTTCCTTTTGATTCTGTTTTAACAGCGTGGGCATTATTATCTTTTTTAAAAAGAGCCATGTTTCAAAAGAAGGGAATTTTAACCTAATTGACCTAGGTCTCTAGTAAGTTATTATTCACATAGTTATAGCATTCTCCCCAATGATTTGGGGACTTGGCTATTTGTTTTCTCTCTTTCATTTTGGCTGGTCATTGCTTCTATGAATGTTTACATTTTAGGAACTGTCTACCCTGTACCTCGTTTTACATATTTACTGACTGATAAAGGTTTTAGAAAGAAAATATTTTGTTAGCAAAACCACATAAGATTAGGTTGTTTTGTTAGTCAAACAGTAGCAGAGCTTAAGGTTCTAGAGGCAGTTTCTTCACACACTGAGGCTTTTAAAGTCCAATTCACAACACTAACTAAAAGGAAGTTCGGAGAGGCTCAAAATCGTACAAAGCAGCAGAATAGCAAACGTTGCTGTGGATACTTTCAGTGTCTAGGTAAGGATACTAGAATAATAACTCAAAAGGTGGAGACTCTGTTAAATGACTTGCAAAAGGAACACAAGCAGCAGCTTGGGTCAGAGGTAAGAGTGGACACTGTACACTATGCGCTGTGGCTATGTGATGTTCACTACGCTGTGTACCCTACCTGTTTACAATATGCATTTATGTATTACTGAACCCTACCTATTTACAATTTGTATGTATGTATGACTTCGTCCCCACCCTGTAACTTTGTAACTCTGTAACTATGTAAGCTTTGCATTGTCTTGCTGCTGCGCCCTGATACCCTCGGGTCTGGGGCGCATTAGAAATAAATTAAAAAAAAACAAAAAAAACAAGCAAACCTCTCCATGCATTCTAACACTGTGGAGTGGATTCTTGGATCAAGGTAGGCAATACCTTTTCTCCCCACAATACCTTAGGTTAGAAGACATGTTTGTGGCTGAATTTTCCTTGATGTGGCAGTGCTGGACCCAACCTCCAGGTTTCCTTGGTCTAGTGACAAAAGGCAGGACAATGGACGGGGTCTCTCAGCAGCAGCCTTGAGGGAGGACCTCTGACACAGGTTTCTTCAGCTTCTCTGGTCAGTCTGTGGTTTTGGCGCCTTTTCTGCACCACCAACAAAGGACACGATTTGCCCAGTCAATATTCTTTGAATCCTGCACTCTGGTGATGGGACGGGGATGAGTCAGATTATGTCTCTTGAAGTTCCCCTGTATTTCAGCAGACTTGGATGGATTTGTCCTTGGAAAGACGATGCACTACGATTGGGTTGGAGGCCTCCTGGTATTCGTGGCTTGAAGCTCTGGAATGCCACAGCACCTCGGGAGAAGGCTCAGATTGTAGTTTGTCTCAAGGCAGGTTGGTCCCACCAGCCAAAGAGAAGGCGAAATCCTCTTTGGAGTTCCTCTGTTACATAGAAAATGGGGTCAGGACAGCAATGGTCACATCAAAGTGTTGCAAAGGGTCTGCAGGCGTCTTTGGTTGACTTCTTCAGTTATTTCAGTTTCCAGTGGTTGACTTGCCTTTCACCTCAGGAACCTCACCTTTTATTCAGTTTCAGCACACACTCCTCTACAATTTCTCTCAGCACTTTACAGAAAGTGGTGGGTGGCTGTCCAGTCAGGACAGCCAGACCCCCAGTGGGAGATGGTTCCATTCAGGAAATTAGGCAGACAAAGAGCAGGGCAGTGAAAACTCCTCCCCCACTTCGCCTAGGCTCCTGTGTGTCTGGGCAGGCAAGGAGACACCCAAGGGTTCCCACCAAAGGCAAAACACTCAAACAGACCTCCCCCTCCCAGGATTTTAGAAGAAGGGCTAACAAAGAACAACCATGCTAGAAATGGCAAAAAAGAAGCCACCAAGTTAGTACTTAGGTGTCCCCATATGGCACAAACGGGAATGTGAATACAGTCTGCGGTAAAAAAAATACCACAATAGTTAATAGAACACATCCACTGCCACCAGCCATAACTAAAAGGTTGTTTATGTGACTAAAAAGTTACAAGAGCAGGCAGAGAGAAGGGGGATTCTAGGTATCCCTGTGGCACTCCACATAAGGTGTTGTGTACCAATCTCTCAGAATATAACGTTTTAGGAGAGATGCAAAGTATTTCTCTATCCTTAAGAACAGTAGAAAGTAAGGATAAAGAAAGAATCTCAAAGGATAACCCAAAGTGTTCCAAGCAACACTGCCCATAATGAGCTGTGTGCTTCAATAGTAAAATACAGATGCCTTGAAAGAAATATGGATGAAAATAGACTCTATATTAAAGGTAAAATACAAAGAACAGAGTTTGAAAAGGCCCATAAGAATGAATGAGTTGAAAAAGGCTCCACTCATTCAGGATAGAAAGAAACAGGTCCAGAAGTCCAGCAAAAAGAGCTGGGGTCTCACTAGGAGAGGGGATGAAGCATAACAATGATAAATCTCCTTAACACTCACCTGATCCCCCCCTCTGCAGACTAGGGACAGGAGGAATCTCTTGATCCAGTTGGTCATACTTTCTGGAGAGTCCATCAGCATTCTTATGTTGGCTACCTGACCTGTGATCAATATTGAAGTCTAAGCTTTGTAGGCTTATGGACCACCTGAGCAATTTTGGGTTTCCTCCTTTCATCTGCATCAGCCACCTAAAGGGTCAGTTCCAATCCTGAAAGTAGTTTCATACAGGTATGTCCTGACCATTTTCAAGGCCCATACAATAGAAAAACATTCACGTTCAATTGTGCCCCACCTGTGTTCCCTATCTTTTAGTGTCTTACTAATAAATCACATGGGGTGCTCCCTGCTTTTGCTATCAAAATGATTCAAGACTGCTCATATCCCTGTGTTGGAAGCATCAGTCTGGACTAAGAAGGCCTGAGTATAATCTGGAGCTCTCAGCACTAAAGTTTAACAGAGGGCATCTTTCAGCCCCTGGAAGGGTATTTTACAGTCCACTTTCCACTTGACTTTCTTAGGGTACTTAAGAGAGCATACAGTAATCAGAGGAAAAGCTATGGTCCCATAGTTCTCAATGAGGTTCCTGTAGTAACCATAAATACATTAGAAGGCTCTTACTTGAGTTTGAGTAGTTGGAGTGGCCACGTCTTGTACAGCATGTGCTTTGCTGGGGTAGGGCTTAATCTCTCCCTACCTCATGATCAAGGTAGACCACTTTACTCTGACCAACTTGGCACTTACTTGCTTTGATGGTCAGATTGGCCCGTTGAAGGGCCTGAAGCACATGTTCCAGGTGAATAATATGCTCTTCCCAGGTAGGGTGGGACACTGCAATATCATACAAGTATGCCATGAAGAGGTTCTCTAACCCATTCAGAAGTTGATTAACCATTCTCTGAAAAGGGGCAGGTGCATTCTTTAGTCCAAAGAGCATGACCTTAAACTGTTACAAGCCTTCTGAGGTTGAGAATGCTGTTTTCTCATTGGCATGATCAGTCATGGTAATCTGCCAATAACCACTTGCCAGGTCGAAAGTACTGAGGAATTTTACTGAGTGCAGCTTATCCACCAGTTAATCTGTCCTTGGCAAGGGATGGGCATCAGTCTTAGTCACTGAATTCAAGGCCCTACAGTCCACACAGAATCTTAGTTCTTTAGTTCCTGCCTTTGCTGGTGAGGCAGGTAAGTGTTGGCCATTGAAGCCCCTCCTGGGCTGTGTAACTTCCATCTGTGCGGCCCATGCCCAATGCTTGCCTCTGTGCCTTCCTGATCCCTCCCACCTCCCTGTTCCTGCTTCCTCCCACCTCTCACCTCCCTTGCCGCCCCCCGCTCTGATTGACCTCTTGCTGGTCCTCAAAGACCTCCCTGGGGCAGTCCTCTGACTGGTAGCCCCTGAGGCGAAGGGCCCCAAAGCAAAGGGCGGCTCTCACTGGGGCGGCTCCAGCCTGTGTCTGCAGGTGACCGCAGTGGAAGCCAGTTGCCAGCCATCAACCATCTGCGACTATAGCAGGTAAGAGTTTCTGGGTTAGGTTCTGAACCTCACTCTACCCGGCAAACTTGACCATTTAGCAAACTCTCAAACTTAGGTGTGTTTTTCTCCTGTTTTAAAATTGCAATGTGAAAGTATTTAAAATTGCACTGTGAAACCTAGGCCTTTTTCCCTCTATTCAGGACTCTCAAACGTACCTGTGTTTTTCTCCTGTTTTCAGATTGCATTGTGAAAGTATTTAACATTGCATTGTGAAACCTAGGCCTTTTTCCCCTCTATTCAGGACTCTCAAACTTGGTTGTGTTTTTCTCCTGTTTTCAAATTGCATTGTGAAAGTATTTAACATTGCATTGTGAAACCTAGGCCTTTTTCCTCTCTATTCAGGACTCTCAAACTTGGTTGTGTTTTTCTCCTGTTTTCAAATTGCATTGTGATTGTCCTATTAATCTGAGTGTATGTCATCTTGTTCAGTTGTTCAACTTGTCTATGGTGCTCTCTGTCTCTTCTATTTTCTCTAACTGCTTCTCTATCGACTATTCTGCTCTCCTCACTAAATCTGGTAGGAAGAAGTTTAAAAAGGACATCCCGGTCTCCAACCCAGGCCTCCCTATTGCTGACACCTATACCAGTCTTCCTCCAGGCAAACTTTCACATACATCCTCTTTGTCATTCCCTCACCAGACCTATGGACCCTACATATGGTCTCTGTGCTCTCTCCTTTCTCTTCTTCTCCCATTAATGGTCGCACCCATTGGCAGTCCCTCCTGGCCTCCTTCCACTCCTTTAAGGTCATCATTAATGTTTATGTGAATGGTACCGTCTTAGTCCAAGGCCCTCAGGCCAACCTTCTCCTCTTCGATAGACGCTTCCCGCACCTCATCAATTTCCTTTCTTCTGCTGCTGTCCCCTCTCCCTCTCCACAGCTTCCTCACCTCCCCCTGCTGCCTCCTCCTTGGCTACCTTGCACTCTGCTCCTTCCCTGTCTGCCCTGCCAAGGTTTCTTCTACATCTCTGCAGGGCGTTCCTCTAATTTTTACCCTTCCCCGGAAGTCTTTCAAGGACGGCAACCTTCTCCATATTGCCACTCTTAACTCTCGCTCAGCTGTTAAACACTCCTCCGACATCTGCCGCCTTCTGGAGGAACTTGACCTCGATGTCCTCGGTCTTACCGAGACATGGTTCACGGCCAGCTCTGTCACGAGCTTTGACACTCTCCTCCCTGATGGCTACAGGATCCTCTCCGCGCCCAGGTCCAACCGTTCCGGAGGGGGTGTAGCCCTGATCTTCCCTGAGTGAATGCCTGCCTCTGTCATTCCTACGCAGACCTGCTCCTCTTTCGAATGCCTCACCTGCAGGCTCTCTCTCTCTCTCTCTCCTAGCCATTCCCTTACTGTGGCTACTATCTACCGGCCACCTGGTCAGATCTCCTCCTTCCTCTTGCGTGGACCTCTCCTCTTCCCTCCTAGTCTCGACCACTCAACTCCTCCTTCTTGGAGACTTCAACATCCACCTGGATGCTTCCAGTCCTTCCGCTCGACTCTTTCGAGACCTTTGCAACCCTCTTGCACTCTCTATTCTCCCCTCTGGCCCAACTCACTCTGCAGGGCACACTCTGGATGTTCTGATCGCCTCTGACCTTCCCCTTTCTATCCCTCTCACCTCTCCTCTCTCCTCTCTCCTGGAGTGATCACTTTCTCCTTTCTTCCCAGCTCACCCTCTCTACCCCTCAGTCAATTCCATCACTGCCAACCACATTCTCGGTCATCCAACCCATAAAGCGCGTGTCAGTTGAGGCTTTCGCTGCCACTTTCTCACACCCCCTCCCCCTTTGGCTGACTCACACCCTGACACAGCCCTTTCCATGATCCACTCTGCTATATCTGATACTCTAGATGTTCTTGCCCCTGTCATGAGGATCCGCCTGAAGCCCAAAACAAAGTGCAACTCCTGGTACGACTCAGACCTTGTCAACCTTAAACGCAAGAGCAGGGTGGCTGAGAGGAAATGGCGTGCTTCATGTTCATCCTCTGACAAACTGGCCTGCTGCCTGCTCCAAAGGCAATACCGGATCTCTGGCTGCACCAAGAAGAGAGCTCACATCCAAGCCTGTATCTCTGTGGCATCTAATAACTCGGCTGAACTCTTCAAAATCTGCAAGGAACTGGCAGTATCTATCTCTCCTGTCTCTTCCCAGGCCCTCTCCACAGCACTGGCTAAGACTCAGGACATCCTGTCCTCTCGCTCCTCCGTTCCTCTTCCTCCCTCTCTTCACTGCTCTTCCTCTTGCCCTTCTTCAGCCACCTCTCCTCCCTCCTTCTCTGCCTTTCTCAAGACAAGGTTTCTAGGCAAGTCTGATCTATGAAAGCCTTGTCAAAACAGGTTCATCCCTGTTCCTCCAAAACCATCAAACACTACATTGACTCTGTGACTCCTGCCCTGGCCGACTTCTGCAACCACTCCTTCGCCCCTGGAGTCTTCCCTTCCCCCCTGAAGCACTCCCTTGTGCACCCTCTCCTTAAGAAACCCTCTGGCAACCTGTCCTGCCAGCTAACTATCGCCCAATCTCCATCACTCCTTTCCTGGGCAAACTCTTGGAAAAGCTGGCCAGCTCAATATTCACACTGAATCTGTTGGTTGTCTCCATGATCATCAGTCTCGCTTCAGAGCTGACACAAGCACGGAAACTGCTCTCCTGAACATCCGTGAAGACATGTTTGCCAACCTTGATTCCAACACCACATGTGTCCTTATCTTGATTGATCTCTCTTCTGCCTTTGACACGGCCAACCTGAAAGATTAAAGATTAAAGATTAAAGAATATCAAGGCTTACCAAGGCTTACTACCGCATAACAGAAATACGCCAGTCACGAGGTCAAAGTTACAATTGTACTTTATTTAACAAACAGCTGTTTGGCTCTCAACACCCCGCAGTGTGTGCAAGCAGACACTGTGAGATGAGAGAGTGCTGAACATTCCACAAATAAACATATTGATACAAATTCTTCACAGCCTTGGACACATCGTCCAGCCCCTCTTCATGTAATACATAACCTGAGGTTTGTGACCTAACTACATAACTAATTCATGTTTAAACATCTTTGCATAGTCTGCTGTTTTCCATCAAACAATTCACATGTTTTCCATATACAAGACACAAAGGCAACATTCCTCCTTTTACTTGCATATATTTGTCTACCATTTGTTCTTGAGCTTAAAGTCATTTAGATCCAAGGAGAGAAAACAAGGATTTCTGCAGAAGAGCACAATTACCCATTCATTATTTTACTTTTCTGTTTGAACAGGGAAGGCATTGTTGGGACAGATGGTATCTAAATTACTGATTAGTACAGCTTTTGTTTATCTCCAAGGTTCTTCAGTGTAGGATAAACAAGCCATCTTAGCAGAGCAGCTTCAACATTCTTATCTATGTAACATCATAAAGTAGCACAAAGTTCATTTTGCTCTGATGAAGCCGAACACACAAATTCTGAACATGCAACAGAAAGCAGGAGGCGATCCAAATGGTGGACAACTCAAAATAGCAGTGTAGTCTGCTTGTTTCAGGTTCATTCAATGCAATATTACAATGCAATATTACAGTGCGATGCGAATAAGCTTAGGCCAATATTTACTATCAGGCGGTATTATGTCAAATATATTTTCACAAACAATGCCAATTTGCTCAACCGTCTCTGTGATAACCTGGGGATCACCAGTCAGGCCCTGGCGTGGCTGATTCTTTCCTCTCTGATCGACCCTCCCAGGTTCAACTTTGGTCCTTCCTCTCCACTATCTCTAACTCTACCTATGGTGTTCCCCAGGGGTCTAACCTCTCTCCCTGGTTGTTCAACCAATACCTGGTACTTCTCACCCACCGTGCTCGGCCCCAACTTCCAGTGCTATGCGGATGACACTCAGCTCATTTTTAGGCTACTCTCAGCCACCTCTTCTCCCTCTCTCATCTTGGATTTTCTGCCACCATCCAGGAGTGGTGTGGCACCAATGATCTCTGCCTTAATGCCAGTAAGACAGAGTTTCTCCTCATCAGCACACCCACTCCCTCATTTCCTGTCACTCTCTGGCTGGCCTCTCTTGGCCGTCTTCCTGCTCCCACCCGTGAGGCTAAAAACCTCAGGGTCATCTTTGACTCCACACTCTCCTTCCCTCCTCACATTTTTGACGTCTCTAAGAAGTCACACTACTAGCTGCACCTCCTCAGAGGTATTCGTCATTCCCCTAGAAGCTCACTGTCTACAGAGCTCTGGTTCTCTCTAAGCTGGTCTATTGCAGCAGCCTCTTTCTAAATCTGCCTGCTTCTATTCTCCGCCCTCTGCAACTCATCCAGAACAGGACTGTGAGACGTGTCCTTGGCCTCAAGCCCAGGGATTGTAACTCTCCAGGACTCTGAAATCTCTGCACTGGCACCCAGTGGCTGCGAGGATTAAGTTCAAAACCCTCTGCATTGTCCATAAGTCCTTCTGGGGCCTGGACCTTCAATACCTTCAACTCTCTCTTCCTGATTATCTTCCTTCTCGAGCTCTTCTCTCATCCGCCTCCAACTCCCACAGGGTCAGTCGCTTCTCCAAGTAATGAGTTGGTGGTAGATCTCTTTCTTCAGTGGGGGCCTCCCTCTGGAACAGCCTCCCTGCCTCCCTCAAACTTGAGGAGAATCATCTCCGGTTCTGGAAGCACCTCAAAAGCTTTCTCTTTGCTTCTGCTTTTTCTCCTCCTCTCCCCTGCTGACTTTCTGGCTGATACTGAAACTGTACTAGTTACCTGGCCACCCTCTAATCTCGAGACCAGGTCCCATCCTCCACCAGTCGCACTCCTGCACTGCCTTCCTGGCAACTCCCGCACTTAGGGACTGTTTCTGTATCCCTACAGTTCCACTTCCAGCACCTGATACCTGATGTCTGCATTTACCCTTGCACTTGCCACCTGCTGGCCGTACTTTTACTTTTGTTATTTATTTTATTATCCCAGGTACTGCACTGTTGGCCCCCCCTGCACTTTCCTCCTCCATCTTCCCATGCACTAGCGTGATCTGGATGACACCTGGCCTAGTAGGATTGTTGTCTGTCTTCCCTCTGTTCCCCCTCCCTTGCCTTGTCGCACCTTGAAACACTTGTGTATTGTTAGTGACTCCAATTCAGCACTCCAACTAAGTCAATGCCTAGTCTGGGATGCCCAAGGGAAGCCCTTATTTATATATTTTTATGACAAGTTCATAAATCTGGATGATAAACCCTTATATAACCCCCCTCTCTTTGAATCCCCCTGACCTCACTGAGCCCAGAAGTAGGTTTGTTTTGCAAATTAAAAGGTCTATTGAAAGATTAAACAATATATATATATATATATATATATATATATATATATATATATATATATATATATATATATATATCACACTTTTATGAATAACTTAATATTTGATAGCACACTTATGAATATGACAGTGATCAACAATGGATACTATTACACTAGCACACTTCTTTAATTACTTAGGAGTTGGTATAGAAAGGATAAGGTAGCTGAGAATACTTTTATGGTTTCAAGGAAATGCAATGATGGAAAAGAATGCAGCACAGAAATAAACTGATATGGTTTCAACAAGAGATAATATGATCACTTTTTCTTTTGACAATTCACTCCCCCCTATGGAATATAAGGAGATGGAAGGAGAGCACACAGTTTTCAGGAATACAATGAAATGCAATACCAATTCCAGTTCCCCCCTAGCAAGCTTAGAGCAACCGGTATGCTTTAAAACAGGCAGAAATCCTTTTAAATGTGACTTGCAATGAAATGAAAAATATGATAAAAATGATTTTAATTCCCTATAGGAGATTCAGGGTAGGTGACAGCTACTTTGAATTAGTTCAGGTCAACACTAGCAATTATTCAGGAATGATTATCAGATTGAAAACGAAATTCAGCAGTTGCAAGCAAAAGAAAGCTATTTTGACAGGTGGGAAAATTGAGTCAAATTACAATTCGTGGCACTTTTTCCGAGCGCGTTGATCGCGATTATGGAAAAACCTGTTCTGGGTTTGTTGGAAAGCTTAGGATCTTCGCTTAAAAATGAAAGTTAAATCTCGCTTCTAGGACGTGCGGTTCAAAAGATACGGACGGCTTAATGGAGGTAGATTCTCAGAAATAAAGTAAGGTTCAAATGACAAATGACGCTTTCACGGGTTTGAAATCACAGAATGGACACACGATTTCTATGATGCAGTTCTAGGTAGGTGGAAATGGTTTGAATTAGATTCTTTTAAACTAAGAGATTGGTTCTGCACAGTTCTGGCTGGATACTCACACTATAAATTTGAAATAGGCCGTCAAGATCTGGTCAACAGGTTTAGACTGGACTTCTGGCGGGTGGTTCTGAAGTCACAGCTATCTGGGTCAGCTCTGCTCTGCTGGTCTGGATCTCTGGTTCTGGCAAAAGTTCTTGGCACTGCACAGAGGTCTGGTCTGGTCTGCGGTTCTGGGAACAGCACTGCTCTCTGGGACTGGTTCTGGTGAAAGTTCTTGGCAAAGAAGCAGAAACAGCACAGCCCGGCTGTTTTATTCTGATGTGCCCCTTGGAAGTCTGAAGTAAAATCTGTTTGCAAGATTGTAAGGCCAGCTGAGAATACTTTTAGCTTGCAGTAGGCCTTCTGCTTCAAAGTTCTGGAATCTGGAGTCTAAGTTCTGGATATGGTCCTTCTGGATATTGTCTGGTCCTGCAAAGTGCTTCACAAGAAAGTGGAAAGAGCAGTCCCTACCTAGGTCTCAGTGGCTCTTTTATGTCTTTTGAAAATGGGTGGGAAGGTTGACTTTATATGCCCAACCCACTGAGGATTCTGATAGGTTAGAAGATATTCTGTCCTCTGACTAGGGGACTGAGTTGTGAGTCAGAGTGATGCTACCATTTTACAATCTATTGAAGAAACGCCCCTTTGGTTTCACTTATAAAATGAATTGTTCATAACAAACAGATTTCCCAGATACACACGTGGTTCATAATACATGTACACATCACAGATGAATTAAGACAGGTCTCTGTTCAAGTCCCATGTTCCTGCGAGCTTGGGTTCAGAAACAACAACATTTTGCACTTTTAGTGGGTTTTGCCATGGTCGATTCTGCATCAAATTTTACACAGACCTGCACCCTCTCCCTGAGCACATTACGATAAGTTTTCAATTCTCTACTGGACAGGACCCTTCAAGGTTGTAGTCAAACTTGGAGAGGTAAACTATTTGGTAGACTTGGACAACCCCAAGGAGGCCCATAGGGTTTTTCATACCAACTGCCTAAAGAATTATGTGCACAGTGTCTGCAGTATTAAGAAATCGTGGGGTTCGGTCTCAGAACATCGTACAGAGTCCTAATACCTCTTAAAATGTGCACAGAAAAATCACAGGAATAATGATATTATTTATATAATTTGGACAATTTCGTACTATGAATTATCCATCTTCTAAAAATTATGCTCTGGCCCAGATGGGTGTGGTCAGGTCCCAAAGCACATGGGGGAATTCCTTGTTCGTCCCCGCCTCCAAGCTCAGCTTTCTCACAGAGGCAGTGCCCTTCCCAGTTCCTTCCAAGGGGAAGCCATTTACGACCCCCTGATTTAGCAATTGCTTTGAGCCAAGGGAAGTTCATTGTTTTGTTTCCCTCCTAATTAACATGTCAAGGCGATATCCTGTGCTGTTGTTGGTAAGGGCAGGTGTGAATGCTTCCCATGGACAGAGGCCTCTTGAACTTTTAATTAAATCAGACTGCCTTCTGGTATAGGGCCTGGGAAGAGTAGGTGTTAAGAATTCTCATTCACCAGCAAGCCTTTGAAGTCCCAGCTAGCTCAGGTTCTTTTTCAGCTCCTTAAATACCGGTCTCCTGTCAGAGTTTAGATCGCTAGCGCCGGTTAGTGTCAAGCACCGGTACTGCGTCCATTTTTGGGAGCTGTCTTGAATTAATACATTTCAAAAAGGGGATTTTACTTGATAGCATATGATCCTTGCTAACATTGTATTAATGGAGATTCTGCAGTAGAGTAATGTAGAACACCCAACCAGAAGTTGGATTTTTTTTGTTTGGTGGTTTTTTGCCCATGATTTCAGCAATTTCTGACATTAATTAAAACGGATTTTGAACAGCACCATATTCCTTTGCACCGATTTCCCTCATGGCGCTTCTGGTGGGTGGCGGGTCAGGCGACCATTTTGGTGTGCGCAAAAACTGCGTGGTTTTCCTGGATTCTGGCACAAATGTGGGCTTTTCGACCATCTTGGATTTTCTAAGCCCAAAGCACCAAAGGTAGCAGCATAATAACTCGAACGTGGGTCAATACACCTGACAGTATAGGCACATTATAAATGCCATACCATATCATAACACAAACTGGGATATCCCATGGACTTGTGGAATGTTCAATCACCCCAAGGACAAGCATCTTGTTGTCCTCTTATTTTGTGTGGTTTTTCACATTGTCTGGCATTCCGTAGCCCCTGCTTTTAACAGGTACACTATCACCAGTGTCAATGTCATGTTGGCCCCAAATTGGTTAAGCCTGGTGTAAGTGAGAACAGAGGGGCAAACTGATTTTAAAGAGCTTTGCATGCCTAATGTTGCTGCAGAGTCAGATTAGAAGAGAGTTTTACTCCTTCTATAGACCCATCTGAAGGGTGTCTCCTGAGAAGGTCTGGGAGAGCCTCACTCCCCTCTTCTTCTTGATCAGAAGCTAAGAACAAACCTCCTATCTCTGGTCTGGAAACATAATTCTTTAGGCAGTTGGTATGAAAAACCCTATGGGCCTCCTTGGGGTTGTCCAAGTCTACCAAATAGTTTACCTCTCCAAGTTTGACTACAACCTTGAAGGGTCCTGTCCATTTGTCCTGTAAGACCCTCTATCCTACTGGAACCATGTTAAGAACTTGTTGGTCTCGAGTAAAATCCACCATTTTAGCCCTCTGGTCTGCCATTGCTTGAACAGAACTTGATCGAAAGACATAAGGGAACCCCTTAATGCGAGGTTCTTGGGGTGAAACAACATATATTTATACAATTGTACCTCAACATGTCTTCTTATTTTCTTATTTGTGACGATTTCTCTGTTTTTTTTAATTCAATGCCTAAGGCAAACACCTCTTGACGCACTTTTAATAGTCAATCAAAGACAATGGGCCTCATTACACGGTAGGCGGTAAGGGTTTACTGGTACCGGTAAGGGCACCGGTACCGGTAAACCCTTACCGCTTTACTACGAGGTCCCTTTGCGGGACCCGACCTTAACGGCTGGTTTGACCAGCCGTTAAGGAACGAGCCCCCAAAGGGACCTTGGTGCTAATTATGGTACCGCAATTAGCGGTACCGTAATTAGCGCCTTCCCCATTGCCATTGAGCCCTATGGGGGCAAAAATGGGAATGAGGAAGTGCCTTGGTGAATGGGGAATTACCGCCCCTGCTCACCTTGGAGTAGGGCGGTAATTCCGCCATCCGCCAAGGCGGACACGGTAAAATACCGGCGGCAACATGGCGCTAATAGCACCATGGTTACCGCCTACCGTGTAATGAGGCCCAATGTATTGGTTATTTTTTTACCCTTTCATTTTTTGCATCACTTATTTAGTGCAACTGTACATATTTCATATAGCATACTCATATGAACATATATTTGTCATAAATCTCCTGGTATTTGTGATTTTCCATACCAGTGGGGTTGCCTTTACAGTCACACATTTGAAAGCAATTCTAACGTGAGCCCTAAATGCTGGAGCCCACTAATACCTCAAAAGATAGAAAAAAATATTTCATAAGAAGCTCTATTGAAGTGCATCCAGGTCTACGGTTTGTGTGGAAACATTATTCAGCTAATTCCGTTGCTTTATCAACGGGTTGACGTTTCGGTGAATCTATGTTTGTACCACCTTCTGCAGGACCGTATCAAATACATAGGGATCATGGAAAGAAACCACATTTGTGTATGAATCTTCTTTGTTTATAAAAAACCTTAAAATCTAGAATGACTAAAAACACCACTGAATCAAAGATTCTAATATTCTGCTACCTAATCATTTTACTACTAACCTTGCTTAGTAAAAGTATCCTCCTGTTCTTGATTTGGGATGGGCTTGATGCTTCCACCCTCTTGTTTGTAACCAATTAGTAATAATCATTTGAGGTTGTTTACTCTACCAACTATATTATGCATAAGTGCAGAGTCGCCATGTGATTACACATCAATTCTTACCCTATCATGGGTTCCTTTTGTGATGCCGCTTTGGATAATGCGAGTGTCTCCAGGGTGGTGGAGAAGTGTGCCAATCTGTCTCTCCAGACAGAATGGTGCAGTCTTTGCTGTCTTGTCTTGTTTCTACAAAGTAGACATGTATATTTAACTACCAGGTCTCATCTTGAGTTTTAATTGGGTGTGTGCCTAATCCCCTAGGAGCATCTGGTTCTGGTGTCATCCAAATAAATTATATTGTATCTGGTATTTGTTTAGTCCGTAGGAAGGAGTCCGTAGATGTATATTTGCGGTATCAATCCATTAACGCCCCCCCTCTTATAGTCGATAACTCCTCTCTCATTAGACATAATCAAAAATCCCTGTATCAATTGGGTGTTTGTCAGCCAGTGAACACTAACAGGGATTCAATGGGGCACCATCAAACTTACTTGAGAGTGGTGTCCGTGTTTTCGTATCAGCACACCTTGCAGCAGCTAGCTTTCACTTCCATCCGACAAACAATGCTGCTTGGCGCATGCATCTGCTTTTGCTGGCTATTAATCATGCACGGTCCGAGCATCGCGTCATGCTGCCAAGCAACCTGTGACTCATACCGTATTGGTTGCAGATATGTCATTACTCGCAAAGTCTGAGGGAAATTAAATATATATTAGTTGTTGCAATGATGTAGTAAGAACTTAACCTTGTTTATACCCGTAACAATATTTGAAACTATTATCTGCATGTGCGGAAGGTTATTTCCATTGCGCACATGCATAATCTCAGTACGGCATCCAGCTCCCTAGCAACCCGTGCCACTTATCATGCTGGTTGCAGAACAGATATTGTCGTCACTGCTCCGGGATAATGTTTCTCTGCCAGCCACGTCGAGAAATACTCGGAGCCTTGACATCGCTTATGAGGTCTTCCCTGCTACCGAGGGTCGGTATCATGTATTTTGAAATATATGTAAGTTTGGTGTGCGGGCCCTTGTAGTCATCGCGATCAACGGCAAATGCAGTCAAATTGTTTTATCCTGCAGATGTGAGCATTCATATGAGCATTCATCTGTGCAAAACTCAAGACATGGTACTGCCTATTCTAGCAAGGGATGTGGTAAGTGTGCGTCCCCATCTTATGTTCATAATAATTAGAGCTGGGTTTGTCTGAATGGCACCTCAAGTACACATCTTATGGTCATACAAAAGTTAGTTCCTCATTTAATCCAGTCAAATTTGGGCCCAGTTTGTGGATCCACCATGTCCACCAAGTCAAGTCATGGGCAGTGTGCTGAAGACTAATATTATGTGCTACCAGTGAAGTTGTTTCTGTTTTGCATATGAGGCGGGAGCGATGTTCCCCTATTCTCTCATTCCACAGGGGCATTGTATGCAATATACTGCAGTTTGTGAATTGTTTTAAGGTCCACTGTCTACCTTTCACTGTGAAGGTGTTGATATGCCATGTGAACTTGTCCAAAAGACAGAGTCCATAAGAATGAATGAGTGGAAAAAAGCTACACTCATTCAGGATATTAAGAAAAAGGCCCAGAAGTCCAGCAAAAAGTCCTGGGGGTCTCGCTAGGAGAGGGGATGAAGCATACACATGATACAACTCTGTAACAACAAGTTGCACAAGAATACACATGAACTGCTTACTGACGCTTAATGCAACTAACATGAACAGTCATGTAAATAAAGATGGAAGCCATAGCTGCATTGAAATGAATGGAAGGCACTGAAGAAGCTCAAGAACACTGGGAGAGGCCTCACACACTGATTTCACTGATAAGTGCAAACCCAGCTGTCAGTGCAGCTATTGTGCACAGCCTTGCCAAGGACACCAGGAGAGAGAACGTTTCGAGTCAACAGAAAAGATAGGACACCTGCAAAGGCAAGAAGGTGAAAATCCTCATATATGCAAGCAGAGAAATTCAAGTTTATGGTCCCTACACACATGATCTGACCCTGGGAGACAAAACCCACACATTCATGTCAGGCAGGGGCCATTGTTCCCACCAAACTGAAGACAGATTA
This sequence comes from Ambystoma mexicanum, assembly GCF_040938575.1. Taxonomy (NCBI): domain Eukaryota; kingdom Metazoa; phylum Chordata; class Amphibia; order Caudata; family Ambystomatidae; genus Ambystoma; species Ambystoma mexicanum. Next base: position 10,917,952 of record NC_090941.1, read on the forward strand.
TACAAAAGTGATACAGCATAAAGTTACAAGCTAGAATGTCCTTGCTTGTGGCCAGGGGAGCTGGAGGGCTGAGAAAGCTCACACTGGCCACTCCTCACCCGTCCCTAACGCTGCCCACAATTTGTTGCAGCAGCCACTCACACCACATTAGCATGACATGATTTCACTTGCAACATCTTGTAGGTGGTCCCAGGCAGAGCTACCTGATATTGTCGGACCAATTTGATCACCTATTCCAAATAGAATGTATAGCTATCCATAATGTTCACCCAATCCCATCTCATCTGAAGTTTTAGAAATGTATCTTTTGTTTGTGATGTCACTGTGTAATACAACTCCATTACCAGCCCGTAACGAGTTGAGAGCGTGCTGGACACCTTCAGACATCCGTGTGTGCATCCCTGCTTTTTAAAATGTTATGAAAGCAGTACATTTGTCACATTCCTGGAGCTAGATCTCTGGCTTTACTTTGCTTCAAAGTGATAAAAGAATAGGACATAGAGGGAGAGAAAAGAAGGGAGCGAGTGGCAAGGTGTCAGGAAGGTAGAGAGAAGAGATAATTGAGAGGGAGTCCAGTAAGATCAAAGGGGGGATGAGAATGGAGATAGCAGGATGAGTGGTAGTAAAGTCACAGGTAGAGAAGGAAGACGTAAGAGAGAAGTGGAGTAGGGAGAGGGAGGGGAGAGGAATGAGACTAGTGAGGAGAGAGAGAGGAGTGAGCTAATAAAACATCAGAAGAAGGAAGTAGTAACATAAAACAGAGCAAGTTCCCTTTAGAAAGTCCCGGAAGGAGATGTATAGAGATGGCTAGGGCATTTGGGCCCTCCCTTAGAAATATGTCTGTTTAAATAGCATGGTTTACCTTGCATTAGTGTAAATTCCTGTATCATTGTGGCAGTAGGGACACCTGGGCTAGCTTAGAGAAAGTGCATGTCCAGGCTGAGAAAGTCCTAGGATACCCCTTTGTCCAGACCCACCACAACCTCCCTGAGAATAGTTTTCAACTCTTGATAAATATCAACAAACTTCACTAACCCTGTCTGCTGATTTCTCAAGCCATCTGCAACAAGTGATATCATCATAGGATCATTCAGGCCCGATACAGAGGCCACCACAGCCACCAATGTTGTGTGTAGTATGACTGACCAAGAATGCCAAATCTCATACCAGGGCTACTCCCTGAGCAGCAGGATTTGATTTACATGCTACTCCTATTATGACTGCTTGTCATTAATTCCTCTGTATATGATTTATGTATGCCTTAATTGCTGATTTTTTAGCATAATTCATATCGCCTCTATGCATCTTGCAGCAGCTTGCCAATTTATTCTGTACTTCAAAACTGCCTAACAGGATAGCCTGACAAAGTGCTCCATCTTAGCCCACCTAGCACCAGAATGTTACACTCCTATTGTAGCCCATTATCACAGGTCATAGCATGTTCTACTGCCTACCTATGATTTATGTTTGCCCCAATACTGATTCTTGAGCACAAGGCATATCATCTCTATGTATCCTGTAGCAGTTTGACAATATATTCTGTATTTCATAACTGCCTTACATTATAGCCTGACAAAGTGTTCCATTTTAGCCCACCCAGCACCAGAATTTCACGCTCCTACTGCAGCCCGATAGCACAGGTCATAGCTTGCTTTACTACTTATTATCCTAGTCATGTACGAGCTTACATTAATCATAACGAGCATTCTAAACAGCCTTACCTCAAAATTGCTACTCACAATGGCATCCTATGCCTTAGCCACCTCTGCTATTGGCAATAGCAATGACTCCCAGTCAGACTCAATAGCCCATCATGCTGCACCGAGGACACATAGCATCACCCTATCCATGGCCACAAGACTGCCATTGTCAGACAGTATTAATCCAACCACATTTCGACCCTCCCTATACCAAAAGGTAACCAAACCTAATAGCTCTGCCATAACCACGCCAAATAATGCCCAGCCGCTCATACCAGCCCAATGGATTAAGCTCTATGCCACCAGACCTACTCCCAACCAACCTTGCCCTACCAAAATTAGGAACCTAGACTAGTCTCTAGATTCAAGACAGCCAACCCATACAAATTAAGGACAATAATAAAGCTAATAACAAATCTTCACCAACAAGTTCGAAAGAAGCCAAACTAACCAGCAGTAAAGTCATTAATGTGCCTCTCCTATGAAAAAACTCCTGCCTCTCCTCATCAACCTTTCCCTCTGCTTTCAAACATGCAACGATTATTCCTATCCTAAAGAAACCCTCTGCCGATCCACTTCTCACTGCTAACTACAGAGCTATCTCTCTTCTACCTTTCCTTTTTAAGCTTCTTGAGTGCCTTGCCTACTCTCGACTCTCATCCTTTGTCACTATTTCCTCTCTCCTTCCTCCCTTCCAATCTGGCTTCCATCCCAAACATTCCACTGAAACTGCGCTAGCCTCTATCCTTAACTCCCTCCTCTCTGCTCGACATGCCAAGCAATCCTCTATCCTTATTCTTCTTGATCTCTCCGCAGCTTTTGAGACTGTCGATCATCCACTCCTGCTCCACACTCTTTCCTCCTTCGGGTTTAAAGGCCCTGTTCTGAAATGGTAAAATGGCTATCCTCTTACGTCTCCTCCCATTCCTTTGCTGTATCATGGGGAGGCCTGACCTCTCCTTCCTTCCCTCTTACTTACGGTGTTCCTCAAGGTTCTGTACTTGGTCCTTTCCTCTTCTCTCTTTACACCTCCCTCATTGCCCCTATTATTTCCTCGTTCGGCATATCCCACCATTTGTATGCTGACGATACTCAACTCTTTCTCTCTTTCTCCTCCTTCTCAACTAACCTTCACCTCAAGCTCTCCTCCTGCCTCACTGCTATCAAGAACTGGATGTCCTCCCGCTTTCTCTCTCTTAACACTGATAAAACTGAAGTCCTTTTCTTCCCCTCTAATTCTCTTCCCCCTCTCTCTCCTCCCCCTTTCATTAACTTTCCTCCCTCCAATCTCCCCATCTCTCCCCAAGCTCGTAATTTAGGCGTTCTCTTTGACTCCTCTCTCACCTTCTCGCAACACATTTCACTCACCTCTCGCACCTGCCGATACCACCTCTACAATATTCGCAAAATCCGTCCCTCCCTCACATTCCAAGCCACCAAACTCCTAATTTCCTCTCTCATCTTTTCCCGCCTCTCCTACTGCTCCTCTCTATTCTTTGTACTTCCCACATCTCATTTTGCCCCTCTTAAATCCATATACCACTCACCCTCGCGGATCACAACTATCCACCTTAGGTACAGACCACCAGGACCACTTTCCTCCTTTGGGGAAGACACAACCTTACTTCTTACAGCAAACACCAAACCAGGCTCACAAGTCATGCTGCTAGGAGACCTCAATTTAGGACTACACAACCTAAAAGACGATAATGCAATAGCTGTTGCCAACAGTATAACAGAACTTGGCTTCACACATCGCATCTCTCAGCCCACCCATAACAAAGGGAGAACACTAGATTGGATCACGGACATGAACTGAGATACCAACATTCTCGCTAACTCTCTGTGTGCTTTGTCTGACCACCAGATTATCTTATTCACTAGCCACTATACAGGACCCTAATCACCCCAACCACTGTACACCTATTGCACCCTCTAGACTCACTAGGAAAAGGTGTAACATAACAGCCCAAAAACTACTTCCTCTACTAAAACCCATCATCAGCCCCACAACCCCTAACAATGACCCAACCAATTTAGTAGACCTGTAAAACGACACATTACTTAACGTCATTAATACTATTGCGCTACTGAAAATGGAGAAAGCAAAACCTCACTCCTACTTAAACACATGGTTCAGCCCACACCTTAGAACTTTGCGCAAACACAAAAGAACCGCTGAAACCCTATGGAAAAGCCTTCCATCAGCATCTAAGAAAGATAATTTCCTAATAGCCCCTTCTACCTACAAAACGGCAATCCATTAGACTAACAGTGATTCCTATAACAACAGAATCGTAAAAGCTAAATCAATTACCAAATAATTATTTAGTATCCTCAGAGAGCTGGAATCCCCTACACCACCACCTGTGACCTGCACTAAAGACTCTGTGTGGTGTAATAATATTCAGAAAGCTCTGCTAGACAAACTTGAGCTCTTACAAGCCAACATAGAGACTAAAGCAATTAGCCTTACTATTAAGATGGATTTCTGAACTCTGACATGGAGGGCAGAGGTTCAGGAGGCCAGCCTAGTTTCTTGGAACAGGGCAAACTTCTGAACAAGCCAGACCAACCAAGGTAGCTTGGCGGCGGTCAAGACTAGTTCTCAGGAGGGGTGAGGGTGACTGAAAGACCTCAATGAGCACCCAGAGTAAAGGACACTTACAAATCACTCCCAGTCAGGTGTCGATATATTAAAAATACATATACGTTTATTTTAAGGCCTTTGAGTTTCAAAGACACAAATCAAACCACAGTAATACGTATTAGACCAACATAATCCTATCTAAATACATATATACAAGACCAAAGGGGTCTAAAGGGTTAATGCACAAATTGAGTCCACAACCTAAAGGGGGAAGAAACAGGCAGTGCAAGTAGTCTTTAGTCCCTTCTGCATCCAACACACTCCTGACTAAGAGGTAGTCCAATCCCTAAGAAGAGTGGAGCCTAATGCTCAAATGTACATGCAATGCAAGCACACACAGTAGTTCAAATGGGCAAAATGGGGTTGCTTCAAGGGTCTGTAGCAACTCAGGAAGGTGGGTGAGGCGATGAAGAAAGGGTTCCCACTATTCAAGGAGGCTATCCACTTTTGGGCAGAGTTGATTCCAACAGTTGGGAATAGTTTGCTAGTTTGCACTAGCAGTGGAAAGGAGAGGGGCCCCCAGGGCCCACTTGTGCGTAAAAATGGATGGAGGCACTAGAGGCCACCGGCTAGGGTTGTGATTACTCACCGACCCCCGATGCACTCCAGACCAACCTTCGGCAGTTGAGTCCACTTCGGTTTGAAGGTTCAAGTGTGACAATTTGGCAGCTCTGCGGCTTTCAGCGACGAAGATACAGCAATGATTCCCAAATGGGACAGTGGCGATTTCTCCGCTCCTGGTGGATGAATCAGGTCAGTTTCACTGCAGCAGGCTTCAGGGGTAAGAGGGGCACAAATGCAGCACACCGGCAAAGGTCATCACCACGGCTAGGCGACATGGTGACCGTGTATGCTCCGGTTCTGGCGCACTCATCTCACTTCAGACCAGGGAATGCCAAGTGTACGAAATTCAGTGTGGCGATACAGTGAACACAGAGCTAGCAGTAAACTAAGTTTCGAGGGCTTGCGCAAAACGGCGGCAGAGACAGAGCAAAGGTCCTGTGCAAGCTGGTCAGCCCACTGGTTGGTTCAGGGACACTTCCGAAAAGGCTTACTTGCAGGTTTTGATGAAGGTGCTGAGAATAGTTGGTCCTACTATTCCAATGCGTCGAAGCATCTTCGCAGATCTTCTAGGATGACCAGATGCAGAGGGGTCCCACGGGACGACAGCGGGCTCAGGGTGCCAAACCTTCCAGCGGGTCACCAGCGGGTTGACTCGGCTTCTTGGCTTCAGGATACTTGGATCCTATCCTTCGTTCAGTGAGAAATCCAGAGATCGACATGGTATGGGTGTTTGGGGGCTTCTCTTATCCAGAATCTCCTTCGCGCCAAAACGAAGAGGACCCAATGGGAGATCTGCTAACATACAGGCATACATATGTGGACCAATCATGGACCACTGTGGTCCCAGGCATTCACAGCACTCCAGACTCTCTGGCACCCAGGATGTGTATTAGGGACAGACACCCCAGCCCACATCCTGGAGGCACCTACACAAGGCATGCAGAAGCCCACGAAGCTTGGCGTTTTGTGATAAAATGCATGCCCAAATAAGGACTGACCCGGGTTGGCTCGACCTGGGGAAGGCGAAGGCGCAAGATGGCCAAAGGACAGGACAAAGTACCTTGTGGCATGGCCATTTTGGAGCCAGGCCACCTATTCGTGTCAAACACGGTCATCGCGGTTTACCTGGCAGGAAAGGGTTAGAATTATATGAAAAGATAAGCTGCCACCAGCTCTGCCCGTGACACATCTGGACATCTCCTAAAAAATCCTTTGAGAGTATCTTGGGCCTTTGGAAATGACTAAGAGACCCAAGCGTACTGTACTGGAAGGTACATTGTACACTTGTTACATGTTGAAGAAAAGTTGCAACATTGTAAAAGGACTAGGGGAAACAAAGTCTCCCAGTACTGACTGTCTTAAGGGCATGTCGGTTTCCCCATAAAAAGTGAGCGAAAGCCCAGAGGAGTGCAGCAAAAGGCTGGGCTCCCCTGGCAAAGTCAGACTATGGTGTTGAACAGCAACAAAAAAGTTGGGGGGTACACAACTGGAGGGAAAATTACACATAAATGGAAATCTTTCCTAACACTCACCCCTCTCAGACCAAGGACAGGGGGAGTTAATCCACCCCTGGATGAGTCTCAATTTCAGGTTGGTTAAATATTCTGGACAACCCATCAGCATTGCTATGTTGGACACCTGGCCTATGCTAAATAGTTAAGTCAAAGCCTTGCAAACTTATGGACCACCTGAACAACTTTGGATTCTCTCCCTTCATGTTCATTAGCCACTTTAAGGGTTTATGGTCAGTTTGCACAGTGAATTGGGTCCCATAGAGGTAGGGCCTCAGCTTCCTTAAGGCCCACACACAGAGAAACATTATTTCTCTACACTGGACCATCTGAGCTCTCAGGCCTTAAACCGGTGACTAATGAAGCCAATAGGGTGTTCCTTACCCTTCTCATCCACTTGTGATACTACAGCTCCTATCCCAGTGTCAGAGGCATGTGTCTGCACAATAAAAGGTCTTTGGTAATCAGGGGCCCTGAGAACAGGGGCCTGGCACAAGGAATCTTTTAAGCCATTGAAGGCCTTCTCACACACTTCAGACCAAGTTACCTTTGTGGGTTTCTTAGGAGTTGTGAGAGCAGTCAGAGGGGCAGCTATGGTGCAATAGTCTGCCATGAAATTTCTATAGTACCCAGTGAGTCCTAAAAAGGCCCTCACTTGGGTCTGAGTAGTGGGGGTAGGCCAGTCTTGTACTGCTGGTACTTTACTGGGTAGAGGCTGTATCCTCCCTCCACCTACTTCATGTCCAAGGTAGACCACTGATCCTTGTCCAATCTGGCACTTACGGGCCTTTGTGGTCAAGTGGGCCTTCTGAAGGGCCTGCAGCACAATCCTAAGGTGTTTCATATGCTCTTCCCAGGTGGCACTGAAAACTGCTAAATCATCCAGGTATGCAAGACAGAATGCATCCAACCCATTCAACACATGATTCACAAACCTCTGGAAAGTGGCAGGGGCGTTCTTCAACCCAAAAGGCATTACTCTGAACTGGTGTAACTCACCACACCAAGGGTCGGAAAATTGGAACCAGACCTTGAAGACAGAAGTGGTGGAATTCTCAGAGCAATCAGTCTTTGACCTCAGCTACCCCTGATTTCAGTGAGTCAGGCTTCCTCAAGAAGAGGGGCTCTTTTCTATGATGTATCCCTCTGCTGTGTTGATATGACAGAGGTATCAATCAAATAAAAGAGCGGGGTAAACGCTCACCGCTAGACAAACAGCTGAAAAGGAACCACAGAAAGGGTTATATGCGGTACAGATGGAAATAGCAAGTGCAAATACAATCAACAATAATGAATACCTGAATAAAGGTTGGTTGGAGTTATCAGAGTATGTACAGTGCCTGAAAGAGCAATCCAAAAGAAAATGAGAAACTAACGGACTTAAAGAACTCCCCTTAAAACCTAGAGAATGCACGACTAACCTGAAAGGGCATGACCAGGGAGCAAATGGAAATCCTGCTGGAAAGAACACAACGATAGGAGAAAATAATAAACAGGGATGTTAGTGAGGAAAAGTACACCCGAACGGCACCAGGTATGCGCTAAATTCGGGTTGGTGCATGTTACTGGAGAGCGTCCCAAACTGCACTTTGTTAGGTAGATAGTTCAAATCCAGCACAGTGTCCAAAGTATTGAGTTGTATTCTCAAATTCGTGGGCAGGAAGGGTTAAATCCACAGAACAAACAACACAAGAGGCATGGAAACCCAGTTTGAATGGAGGCGCACTTACTGTAGAAGAGAACCCTAAATGCCAGGGTTGACCACTCAGTCGCGGCCCTTGAGGAAGGAACCAAAACGAATACAGAGCGTTGAAGAAGAAAAGGCTCCTGACAGGGAGCCGCCAGCAATCCGAGGAACGTTCCGCGTCGTAACAGTGTGTAGAGCCGAGGTCAAAAGGGAAATCCGTAAGCAATCCGTGAAGGCAAGCAGAGTCGAGGAACCAGGAAGTCAGGTAGGTAGGAAGAAGCAAGTTCACTTGAAGTGAAGAGGGAAGAATCGCACAGGAGCTACACACGTAAGGATACGTGTTGCTGTAATTAGCAGCACCGAGCCCCGAGAGGAACAGAGTTATGAAGACAAGGGGCAGAGCAACAGTGTACCTGTTGTGCGTAACAAATGTGTCAGCTGACACGGCCGATGCCTGCGTCCATACCATCTCCATGGTAACCGATAACGCTGCCACACAGATGCCTTTCCCCGGGCTGTATGAGTCTGCGTTAATGCGGAGGGAGAGTGGCGCCACCGAAGCGTAAGAGCATCCGCCCCCAAAGACACCGGCAACCCCGGGTGGAATGGAAATCTCTCAAAAGATCCGGACAGTGCAAATTGGCAAGGGGTTCCCATGTCTGATCCTCAGGACCAAAACCCTTCCAGTCAACCCGATAAAAGACTGTACTGCTAGAAACCCTACAATCCAGGATGCGGGAAACCTCAAACTCCTCCTCGCCATCCACCAGCAAAGGAGGCGGACGGACTGGTAAACGTGTGGAAGAAACGCAGGGTTTGAGTAAGGATACATGGAAGACAGGATGGATACACCATGATTTCGGCAAAGCCAACTTGACAGCGACAGGGTTAATCACAGAAATGACGTGAAAAGGGCCCACAAACCGTGGCAGCAAAGATCTTTTACCTGCTATCCACAGGTTCCGTGAAGACAACCAGACTCTCATACCGATCCGGTAGTCGGGACCAGGCACACAGCGAGCATCCGCAGTCCTCTTAGCATGCTCCTGAGCCCGGAGCAAATGGCATCGGATGTCCCGGTGTAACTGGTCCAGATCACAAACACAATCCAAAGCGGCAGGGTTAGTTGCAGGCAAGGACGGGTCAAGAGGCAAAGAACGTGGATGGCATCCATATAGGGCGAAGAACGGGGATACCCCTGTTTCAGAATGCATTAAGTTGTTATAGGCGAATTCCGCTTGGGGCAAGGCCGTAAACCAAGACTGCTGAAATTGGAGGCACAGACAACGCAAATATTGTTCGATAGTAGCGTTTGCCCTTTCAGTCTGGCCGTCAGTCTGAGGATGGTACAACGAGGAGTATCGGTCGTCGATGCCAAAAGAGGTCGTGAGCACCTTCCAAAAACGGGATGTGAACTGTGTTCCACGATCAGACACGATGATGGACGGCAACCCGAAATAGCTGAAAACATTAGCCATAAACAACCTAGCCAACTGAGGAGTGGAAGGCAGACCCACACAGGGCACAAAAATGGCATACTTGGTGAAGTAAAAAAGCAGGAAGCAAATTTGAGTGGGCACCACAGGGGTATTGAATCTTTCTGGCGTTCTCAAAGGTCTCTGGTGTAATGAGTCTTTATTAGGAAGTTAGGTCCTATATATACAGGAGCTGGCTGAAAAAGGCCTGGAGACACCCAAACCCAGAAAAACAGCAAGAACAAAAGATTAGGTGAAAACCCAATCATACAGCCGCTCTCTGAAATCCCAAACTGGGTTCTTTGTTAGTTGTAATTTTACTATGTATAGTTCCTTTGATCCAATCTTGGAAAAATACGAAAGTCAAATATATAGTGGTTTTTCAATGTTGATTTTATCCATCAAGTAGAAAATTATTTTATAGAAAGAAGTGACAAGTAGCCACTAATAATGTTCTTCGTGAGGAAGAGATTGCCATAAATCACTCTATCCGTAGACTTATATTGTGCCAATGCATTTCGGAATACAACAAATTCCTTCATCAGGGCAAGTCTAAAACATAACATTTAAATGCAATTGTGCCAACCATCCCATGGTTAATATCCATATAAAATAAATCCCATATTTAGAACAACGTAAGTATATAAATATCAACATGAACAGTCATCATCCAAATAGTTGAAAAAATATGAAGGTAAACACATACCCGACAATGTAATGAGCCGGATCAGAAGGCAGGTCAGAGATATAAAAAGAAACAAATCAGTACAAAGGTAAGTAAAGATGTCCTATAACAAAATGGAGGGAATTGGGTCCATTACCTGATGTAGGTGAGTAATGGCGAAATCTATGTTTCATAGGCCAGGCTGCTCCACTGTGTGCGGCGAGCAGGTACTGTGAATGGTAAAGTAAATGTATATGAAGGACCTATCCAAAATGTAGCTAATCGCTAATAGGAAAAAACAAGCGTGGATTGTAGCTTACCATATGTAGAGAACGGAGCGGAGAAGTTCTCTCTGCGTCTGCTGAAAGCAGACTGTCTACGTTGCATCAGCGCGTTGCCGAGCAACCTGGTTTTATAAGACACGTGATTAAAGGCAGAATGTCCTCCTTGCATCGGTGCGTTGCCGAGCAACTAAGTTGTGTAAGACACAGCAATCACGGCTTCATGAAGAAGAGCACGAGCCGCGACCCGTCTCTGTGAACAGGTCAATGAGCTTGAATATGATAAAAATACCTAATTTGTGGACCTCCTGGGTTAGTAATGATAAAAGTCATCACCTAAGAATCAAAAAGGAATTGGTAGTCTGTCATCCATAGACATAGAAAAAATACTAAGAGTGACTAAACCCAATTGGATAGCAGTAATGGCTGTTTCATGAACACCTCAGATGAGGCTATGCTATTATGAACGTACCTAAGTTGGATATATAGAGCCTAGGGAGCAACCCTAGGGCTGTACCTAATATTGATAGTATGTGCCTTAATGCCGCTAGTGGTGTCGTCCAGACAGACGGCACCTCGGGTCCTGGGGGAACTCCAGGATGCGCAGCATGCAGGACATTTCAAACATGGGAAACATCTCTTATACATATACATTTGAGTGACCCTCAACATTCAGGTCATATGTGTACTGGTGTCAATCTAAACCAAACAATGCCAAATACAATAAAAGAAAACAATTAGAGAAAACAATTAGAGAAAACAATGAAAGTTGATCTCCTCATTTAATCCATTGGGTGCCAGACTGCCAAGTTTGTCAATCCAATATGTCTCTCTGCGATTCAAACGTTGGCATAAATCCTCATGAGGGCTATTCTCGGTTAGAACTTCCAAAATCACAAATTTTATTTGTGACACGTTATGTCCATTGGCCATCCAATGCCGTGCCACGGCTGAATTCATGTTTGCATTGCGAATACAGGATCGGTGTTCACCCCACCTTAACTTGACTGTTCGGGTTGACTGTCCCACATAAAATTTCCCACAAGGGCATTTAATGCCATAGATGATATTACTGCTGTCACATGTGGCAAAATTCTTTAGCATAATCTTCTGCCCCGTCCTTGGATGGTTAATGGAATTCCCTTTAATAACAAAGTTACAGTTGACACACTGTAAACACGGAAAAATCCCAGTTCGCTGTGTCATAGGTTCCCTAGCTGTAGGTTTCGTCTGCACCAGTTCATCTCTTAGATTCCTACTGCGTTGGTATGCAAAGATTGGTTTTTCACTAAAAATATCTTGAACTCGGATGTCATTCTTGAAAATCTCCCAATGTTTCATAATAGTTTTCTTGATTTTGTTACTTTGCGTAGAGAACTTAGATACAAATACTGGTGACTTCAATTCTCTCTTATTTTCGGGATTCTGTTCTGATAATAGAGTCTCTCGTGATAAGGCATCAACCCTGTCAGATGCCAGATCGAGTTCATTCTGCTTGTATCCCCGGGCCAGAAATGTTTCTTTCATTTCCATCTGTTGCATTCTGTAGTCTTCAGGATCACTCACTATTTTCTTGACCCTAAGTAATTGACTGTATGGTAGATTCTTCAGCAGGCTCGGTTGATGGAAGCTGAGGCGGTGTAGGAGATTATTCCGATCTGTCACTTTCCGAAACAATGAAGTGCTGTAGCTAGCAAGTTGCTTTCTGACTTGCACATCAAGGAATGTTATAATTTCATGTGAGAGCTCCCTAGTGAACTGTACACTCTGGTCGATGCTGTTAAGATACACAAAAAATGTTTCAAAAGACTCTCTGGTTCCTTTCCAAATTAATTCCAAAGATATCGTCTATGTATCTCGTCCAAATCCGGATGTCCTTATTCCATTCTTGTTTATTCAATACATGGTCTGTTTCAAATTTATGCATGAAACTGTTGGCATATGAGGGTGCCATGGTGGCTCCCATTGAAGTCCCTGCAGTTTGTAGAAAAAATTGGTTGCCATATTGAAAATAAGAGTTCTCAGCAATAAATTGTAGCAATGCCAGTATGAATTCCTTCTGGGCACGTATCTCAGGTGCTTTCAGTAACAGCCATTCTACAGCCTCTATCCCCAGGTCGTGGGGTATAGAGGTGTATAAACTCTTCACGTCTATAGTAAACATCAGATCTTCAGGCAAAGGTGTCAATGAGCTAAGCTTTTGCAGGAAGTGGGTGGTATCCCTTGTGTAGGTGTTGGTCTCTTGTATCAATGGCTGTAGGAAGAAGTCTATATAGATCCCTAAAGGTTGGTTAATGCTCTCTATCCCTGCAACAATTGGTCTACCTGGTGGTTTGATAGCATCTTTATGGATCTTCGGCAGCGTGTAGAAATTAGGTATTCTAGGATGTTCTTTCAAGAGAAATATGTGGTCTGGTCTTGAAGCTGTTTTTTACATTCAGCATCATAGTCACATGTATTCTGAATAACCAAAGCTCCTCCCTTATCTACAGGACGAATGGTAATACTCTTGTCACTAAACAGGTCTCTAATCAATCTCATCTTGTGTGGTTTTAAGTTCCTCTACGGAGGATTTCTGTAGCTGATCCGTTCAAGGACCCGAGTAACTAGTTTCTGAAATATTTCTGTGGATGGTACTGTGATGGGTGGAACAAACCCACTTTTGACTCTAAATTCTTGAAAGTCTGGAATCTCGGTCGGACTCTCTGGTGTCTCCAATTCGTTAAAGAAGACTTTAAGTTTAAGTTTGCGAACGAACTTGTATAGTTCTATCTCCGTGTCAAACAAGGTGGTACCGTAAATCGGTACGAAACTGAGACCTTTCTGTAGGGTCTCTTCCTCTACCTTGTTGAGTCTCCTCCCCGAAATGTTAACGACTAACTTTTCTTCTGCTGCAATCTCGTTAGAGGTTTGTTTCTTGCGCTGCCTCCTCACCCTGCGGGTTCTTTTCGGCGGGCGCCTAAAAAGATACAGCAGACGGAGCTCGTGCCAAAGGGCTTGTTGTCTGTGCAAGGTTATCTATGGTTTGTTCTGCTGGAATATCAGACTCTCTCTGGGCCTCTGAGTCAGAACTGGAGGTATTGTCGGATGTGTATTTAAAAGGTTTCTTCGGTGCTACTTGGCCGTATTTGTCCACCCAGGTGTATACCTCGTCATTAATATAATCATAGGTATCCCGTCTGAATTTCTTGACCTTCTTTTGCTCCAATTCAGACTTGTAGTCCTCAAGCTTAGTGTTAATCTCTAGTAGTATGGTGTCATATTCTTCTCTTCCAAGTGTGTCAACTAATTCTTTCTCTATCTCCTCAATTTCTGTACTCAGGGTTGTTAAATTCTTCGATAACTCTTGGATAGTTAGCAAGATGAGGTCCAGTGAACACTAATTCAGTATAGCTTCCCACCTTCGAACAAACTCTCTACTCTCTTTGCACAAAGTCGGTCGGAGCTGTATGTGAAGCCCCCTTGGGATGCGTTGGTTTTTGAAGTATCGTCCAAGGGTAATTGCGTGTAATTTCCTATTTATCTCCTTTCGTATGAGATACTCTAATTGTTTAATTCGTTTGGCTGGATCCTTTGGTGTAGTACCATGAGAACCAATAGACGTTTCGCTAATGAGTCCAAGAATGGCAGTTGCTTCCTGGGTTGAGAAACCTAAAGTTTCTGCACATTTGTTAGATAAACCTTCAATGTCCTCAAATAACATGTTCAGTGTGTTGGGTAATCTTTTTTGAAATTGTGTGCCACCACTGCTGTCTGTCTCACCAATGGAGGGAAGGAAAAAAGCAGGAAGCAAATTTGAGTGGGCACCACAGGGGTATTGAATCTTTCTGGCGTTCTCAAAGGTCTGTGGTGTAATGAGTCTTTATTAGGAAGTTAGGTCCTATATACAGGAGCTGGCTGAAAAAGGCCTGGAGACACCCAAACCCAGAAAAACAGCAAGAACAAAAGATTAGGTGAAAACCCAATCATACAGCCGCTCTCTGAAATCCCAAACTGGGTTCTGTGTTAGTTGTAATTTTACTATGTATAGTTCCTTTGATCCAATCTTGGAAAAATACGAAAGTCAAATATATAGTGGTTTTTCAATGTTGATTTTATCCATCAAGTAGAAAATTATTTTATAGAAAGAAGTGACAAGTAGCCACTAATAATGTTCTTCGCTCAGAAAGCCTTCTGGAGGGGCCAAAGGAAACTGGGTGGTAAGCATCACAGGGCCAGGTTCTGGATTGGGCACAGGGAACCCAGACCCGGAAGCCATAGCTCCAGCACCTGCCTGAGATGCTGGGGAGGTCACAAGAGACTGAATTGCATCCATGCGTTGACGCAAGGCCTCTTGAGCGTTGGTTAGTTCTTAACGTAGCTCAGTGACCATTTGCACTATCTGTGCTAATGCGTCTGTTGTCTCTGTAGACATTTCGGGCTGCTAATTCTGTTACTCACCACACCAAGGGTCGGAAGATTGGAACCAGACCTTGAAGACAGAAGTGGTGGAATTCTCGGAGCAATCAGTCTTTGACCTCAGCTTGCCCTGATTTCAGTGAATCAGGCTTCCTCAATAAGAGGGGCTCTTTTCTATGATGTATCCCTCTGCTGTGTTGATATGACAGAGGTATCAATCAAATAAAAGAGCGGGGTAAGCGCGCACCGCTAGACCAACAGCTGAAAAGGAACCACAGAAAGGGTTATATGCGGTACAGATGGTGTCAGGAGTCAGGTTGCCCACGTAGTGTAGCCGAAGAGTTCTTCTCCCCGATGTACCCCTCTGGCTTAAGTATGAACAAGAAACCAGAGCGGTCAATCAGATAAAAGAAAGGATGCCAATGGAGTCCCAGGTGCTGCGGAGAATGCCAGATGCCAGTTGAGAAGATACGGGCTAACCGGATGATGACACAAATGGTGTAGGCGCTGGACCTGCAAGTGAAGTGATCTTATTAACACAACACACGTAGCAGGGTAACCTATGTGAAAACAGCGCCAATGCCCAGACCAAGATAAAGCCAATCACATAGGGTTTTCCCTGAATGTGGGTATACTGTATAATATTCACTTATCCCCCCTCCCCCCCTTGTACACTCAATCAATGTCACAATGGCTTACCGTAGTTTTCCTGTTTCTTTCTCCAGGACAGAATCCCTGCAGTGGGAAACAGGAAGGTCCAAAGTAGCAATCCAAAGGAGAAGAGGTCCAACCTATTCCGACGGCACGAGGACGCCTAAGCAGCCACCTGACCCGACGGCACGAGGATGCCTAAGTACACACTGGAAGTCTCTAGTCCATGTACTGAACAAACAGGAAGTCCCAAGTCCCAGTAGTTCAACAAGAATGACACACAATTCCAAAGTCCAGAAGCGATCCCACGATGTGAAGCAACAGGCGGACGGAGTCCAAAAGCAGCCAAGGTAACGTAGTTCAAAAGGGAAAGGCACGAGGAAATCCGATAGCGGTCCGAGGTCAAAGCACGAGTCAAGGCAAAACCAAAGTACAAAGTGTTCCAAAAAGCAGTTCCAAATCAGCGGTCCGGGTCGAAGAGCCAAGGAGTCTTAAAGTCCAAAGGGGAAGGTAAAAGGAAGGGAAAAAGGGCAACAGGGAACAAGGTACAGGTATAACAAGATGCAAGGTACGAAGCGCCACTAATTACAATCAGAAGCACCGGGCAGAGTGAGGGAGGTGCTTATGAAGGGCAGGTCATGTGACAAAGGTGTGTATTGCTCGGCGTTGAGCGCGAGAGGAAACGGGAGGATGCCAGCATTGCCATGCCAACTTCCAGGCACCTGGCTGCAGAGTCCTTAAAGGGCTACGACCCTGTGTTTTGATCGTGCCGGTACGGCCACACATGACAGATGGAAATAGCAAGTGCAAATACAATCAACAATAATGAATACATAATGTACAGTGCCTGAAAGAGCAATCCAAAAGAAAATGAGAAACTAACGGACTTAAAGAACTCCCCTTAAACCCTAGAGAATGCACGACTAACCTGAAAGGGCATGAACAGGGAGCAAATGGAAATCCTGCTAGAAAGAACACAACGACAGGAGAACATAATAAACAGGGATGTTAGTGTTGAAAAGTACACCCGAACAGCACGAGGGATGCGCTGGGTCCGGGTTGGTGCATGTTACTGGAGAGCGTCCTGAACTGCACTTTGTTAGGTAGATAGTTCAAATCCAGCACAGTGTTCAAAGTAATAAGTTGTATTCTCAAATGCGTGGGCAGGAAGGGTTAAATCCACAGAACAAACACAACAGGCATGGAAACCCAGTTTGAATGGAGGCGCACTTACTGTAGGAAGAGAACCCTAAATGCCAGGGTTGACCACCCCGTTGCAGCCCTTGAGAAAGGAACCAAAAGGAATACAGAGCTTGAAGAAGAAAAGGCTTCTGACAGGGAGCCGCCAGCAATCCGAGGAACGTTCCGCATCATAACAGCATGTAGAGCCGAGGACAAAAGGGAAATCCGTAAGCAATCCGTGAAGGCAAGCAAAGTCGAGGAACCAGGAAGTCAGGTAGGTAGGAAGAAGCAAGTTCACTTGGAGTGAAGAAGGAAGAATCGCACAGGAGCTACACACGTAAGGATACGTGTTGCTGTAATTAGCAGCACCGAGCCCCGAGAGGAACAGAGTTATGAAGACAAGGGGCGGAGCAACAGTGTACGTGTTGTGCGTAAAGAACGTGTCAGCTGACACGGCCGATGCCGGCGTCCATACCATCTCCATGGTAACCAATAACACTGCCACACAGATGCCTTTCCCCGGGCTGTGTGAGTCTGCGTTAATGCAGAGAGAGACTGGCGCTGCCGAAGTATAACAACTGGTAAACACCCTCTGGTGTTGAGAAAGCTATCTTCTCCTTGGCATGTTCTGCAAGAGCTATTTGCCAATAGCCTGCAGTGAGGTCAAATGTGCTGAGGTATTTGGAGGCACCCAAAGTATCCACCAGCTCATCTGTTCTAGGCAAGGGGTGTGCATCTGTCTTGGTGACAGCAATCAGAGCCCTGTAATCCACACATAACCTCAACTCAGAAGTGCATGCTTTTGGAACCAATACCACTGACTGGACCAAGGACTACTAGAGGGTGCAATCATCCCAGGATCCAACATTTTGTTGACCTCTGTCTTAATGTAAAACCTTACTTTGTCTGACATCCTGTCTCCCCTACTTTTGGTAGGCACACTGTCTCCTGTGTCAATGTTATGTTTGCACCAAGGTGTCAAACCAGGAGAGTGTGAGAACTAGGGGGAAAATTGCCTCAGAAAACTTTTCACCTCTGCTTGTTGATCAACAGTCAGGTGAGGGGCCACATGGACACCCTCAATGGTGCTGACTGAAGGACTGCTCTGGAACAGGTCAGGGATAGGTTCTGACTCCTCCTCCTCAACATCTGAAGCCAGCAGCAGTGCAGCGATTGCAACTCTTGGGATGAAAGCCTTCAGTCTATTCACATGGAACACTTTTGGATCCTGACCAGCCCTTCCAAGGTTCACTAAATAGTTGACCTCACCCAGTGACTCCACAACTGTGTAAGGGCATGACCATTTGTCCTCTAAAGCTCAAGGTCTTATGGGATTCATGATCAGGACTTGCTGACCAGGTGTAAAATTGATGAGGGAAGCCTTCTGGTCATAGCTAAGTTTCACCATTGCTTGCCCTGCCTTCAGTTTCTCACTAGCCAGACCCACCAGGAGTACAATCATTTTTCTGAGCCCTAGCACATAGTCTACTACATTGGTAGCAATGGGGGAGTGGGCATCTCCCATCTCTCTTTGGCTATGGCCAAGGGTCCCCGTACAGGGTGACCAAACAGAAACTCGAAGGGGCTGAAGCCAACATCCTCCTGTGGTACCTCTCTGTAGGCAAACAGTAAGCATTGTAACAGAAGATCCCATTTTCTTCTTTGGGGTTCTTCCAGTGCCCCAATCATGCTTTTAAAGGTACTGTTAAACCTTTCAACTAGACCATTGGTTTGTGGGTGACATGCGGATGAAAACTTATAGGTGACACCACATTCCTTCCACGTGGCCTGCATATACTTTGACATACTGCCCCTATCTGCCACCCTCCTTATCTTTAGGCTATTTTCCCCTCCTCCTGCTTACCAGGATGAGTCTTGTTCTTATGGGACATTCGTTGTGACACCCACAAATATGCTGCAATGGCCAGCTTCTTAGGATCTAACTCATTTGAATCTGCCAAATGCTGCTTAAGCTCAGGAGAACAAGATGCACAATATGTTCAAGCATGACAAGACATATCATACCCTCAAAGGTGGAGACCTTATAGCCTTCAAACCAGCCAGTCAAGTTTTTTTAAAGAATCAGTCATATATGACAACCAAGTACTTACTTCTTTCTTTCTATACTCTCTGAACCTTTTAAGGTATTGGGCAGGAGTCTTCCCAAACTTCAAAATGAGAGTTTGCTTTAACATTGCAAAATCAACTTTCTCAGCTTTTGACATTTCCATAATGGCACAACAGCCAGAATGGGGTAGTCTGCTGAGCAACCATGCAATCTTATCAGCATTTACAACCTCCTGAACTTCACATGCATACTCAAATGCATTCAACCAGTCCATAATGTCATTCTTGTCATCATACACACTGAGCAGATCTTTAGGAAATCTTGGATGAGAGGAGGACCCAGAACCATGTCCATATCCCTTGGATCCATTTGAAGCTTGAAGCTTGGCCAATTCCAACTGGTGATCCATGTCTTTCAGTTTTTCTGCCAGCTCTATTCTCAGCTTATCCATGTGAAATTCAAGCTCCTTCTGCCTAAAAAGCAGCTCTTGTTTCTTGAATTCCAGCATGGCCTCAGCATCAGAGCTGGCGGAGCAAACATTAGACATAGAATCCTCCCTGTCATCATGGGCACCACTGATGAGGGCAGCGACAGAACTGTCAGTTCTGCCAGTGGAAGCTGCTCCACCCCCTTCTGCACTATCATCAGAGGCTATAGCATTGAGTTGCAACTCTTGCCATTCCATGACTCTGGATCATTTCCAATTGTGTACCTTGAGCAGATAAACCTCTCTCAGTACACATCTTTCTCAATGGTTCTGACCAAGAAGCATTTAAGGTTATAAAGGTACTTGTTTCCATTGTATTAGCTATGTCTCTAGGTCTATGGCCTTTTACAGTTATCACTACAAAGTCACTATGTGCCCTGGATAGGAATAACTTGAAATGTCTAGACTAGTGTGCAACACTGGATACCTTCAGTCCTATCCCATTGCTATACACCAATTTGTTAAGATGGATTTCTGAACTCTGACCTGGTGGGCAGAGGTTCAGGAGGCCAGCCTAGTTCCTTGGAACAGGGTAGCCTCCTGGACAAGCCAGACCAATCAAGGTAGCTTGGCGGTGGTCAAGACTAGGTGTCAGGAGGGGTGAGGTTGACTGAAAGGCCTCAATGAGCACACAGAATAAAGGACACTTACAAATCACTTCCAGTCAGGTGTCGATATATTAAAAATACATATACATTTATTTCAAGGCCTTAGAGTTTCAAACACACAAATCGAATCACAGAAATACTTCTTAGACCAACACAATCCTATCTAAGTACATATATACAAGACCAATGGGGTCTAAAGGGTTAATGCATGAATTGAGTCCACAACCTAAAGGGGAAGGAAACAGGCAGTGCAGGTAGTCTTTAGTCCCGTCTGCATCCAACACACTCCTGACTAAGGCAGTACAATCCGTAAAAAGAGGAGAGCCTAATGCCCAAATGCACATGCAATGCAAGCGCACGCAGTAGTTCAAATGGGCAAAACGAGGTCGCTTCAAGGGTCTGTAGCAACTCAGGAAGGTGGGTGAGGCGATGAAGAATAGGTTCCCACTATTCACAGAGGGTCTCCACTTGAGGGCAGAGTCAATTCCAAGAGTTGGGATTAGTTTGCACTAGCAGTGGAAAGCAGAGAGGCCCCCAGGGGCCACTCGTGCATAAAAGTGAATGGAGGTGCTTGGGGCCACTTGTGCGTAAAAGTGAATGGAGGCACTAGGGGCCACCAGCTAGGGCTGTGATTACTCACCGACCCCGGCGCACTCCGGACCAAACTTCAGCAGTCAAGTCCACTTCGGTTGCAGGTTCAAGTGCAGCAATTTGGCGGCTCTGCGGCTTTCAGTAACGAAGATACAGCGATGATTCCCAAACGGGACAGTGGTGATTTCTCCGCTCCTGGTGGATGTATCAGGCCAGTTTCACTGCAGAAGGCTTCCGGGGCAAGAGAGGCACAAATGCAGTGCACCTGCAAAGGTCGTCACCAGGCTGGGCAACACAGTAACCGCGTATGCTCTGGTTCTGGCACACTCGTCTCACTTCGGACCTGGGAACGTCAACTGTATGAAATTCGGTGTGAGGGTGCCGTGAACACAGAGCTAACAGTATACCAATTTTGAGGGCCTCCTCAAAATGGCAGCAGAGACAGAGAAAAGGTCCTGGGCATGCTGGTCAGCCCACTGGTTGGTGCAGGTACACTTCGAGAAGGCTTACTTGCAGATTTTGATGATGGTGCCGAGAATAGTTGGTCACACTATTCCAATGGGTCGAAGAGTCTTTGCAGACCTTTTAGGACAACCAGATGCAGAGGCCATGCCATGCAACAGAAACTACCCTGATCTCGATCTGGAATGATCTCAAGGTTGTGGCAGACTCGGAGGGTTGTGCAGTGCTGGTTCTCCTTGATCTGTCAGCAGCCTTTGACACTGTTAACCATTCTATCCTCCTTGACCAATTCCACTCCCTAGGAATCCGAGGCTCGGCACTCAAATGAATTGCCTCCTTCCTCAACAACAGGAAACAAATCACTTTCATCTCCCCTTTTGTCTCAACCGCTCGCATCGTGGACACTAGAGTACCCCAAGGCGCCTGCCTCTCTACTCTCCTTTTCAACCTCTATCTGACCACTCTACCAGCGATCATCTTTGTGCAGAACCTCACCTGCTACAACTACGGTGACAATACCCAAATTATCCTGAGAATTCCCAAAACAAGCTCTAACCCACACCCGACCTTGAAGTCTGCCTCAGAGATATTGACCAATGGATGACAAGAAACCACCTCCTTCTGAACCCAAATAAAACTGAAATCATGGCGTGCGGCAACATTGCCCTTCTTCTGCAACCACTCCCATGGCCCCCTTTCTTTGGCACTCCCCTTCAACCTCAAATATAGTCAAAAACCTTGGCTGCACTATGGACTCAGGCTTAACCCTCTCCCATCAGATCAACAATGCATCAAAATCTTGTCACTACCACCTCAAACTCCTGAGTCGCATCTTTCCATACCCCTCCTACCCCAACAGACTTGTCCGCTATTATGTCCATTGTGATGGCGAGACTGGACTATGCCAACTCCTTATACTTGGGTGCACCAGCATACCAATTTAACAATCTCCAAAAATCCCAAAACGCTGCTGCAATACTACTCCTTGATCTGGGACACAGGGACCACATCTCCCCCACTCTGCGCACCCTTCACTGGCTCCCTGTTTGACAAAGAGACACTTTCAAAATCATGTGCATAACCCAACAAGCAGTGCAAATGACCGGCCCAGCATACCTACAAGAGAAGATTACACCCTACCACCCATCATGCACCCTGAGGTCAACCATTACCTTCTTACTAGTGATTCCAGCCTCCAATTCACCCATTGGATTGGAGGGTCTGCCTTTTCAGCCTTTTGGAACTCACTACCTCTGCACATTCAACACACCCAAGACTACATGGCTTTCCGCAAAGCTCTAACAATCTTGCGTAAACCATGATTAGGACCATCTAGGGCCGCTGAAACTAACCAACATTTTGGATTCATGACTTTAACGCCATAACTCTAGAAAGTAAGTACAGCTGGCCAACCAATGTCAAAGCCAGCTGACAAATGTCCAGTCTGTCCTTTAGCATCACTGCCTCAGTGTGACCAGGTTGGTGCAAGATATCTTCTGTCCTATAACCAAGTATCCTGCCTAGACCTACCCACAACCCACCATAGTCCACAACCAGAGAACCAAAAAAATGGGCTCCTAAGTGTCAGGTGTATTGACCCACGTTTGAGTCATTGGAGAACCGAGCAGTTTTGCGCACACCAAAATGGTTGCCTAACCTGCCACCCACCAATGCGAGCGTGATGGACCAGAAGCGCCATTGTTAAAAGGTGGTGCCCAAGAAAAAACAGCAGGGCCTGTTAGCTCAAAAGCGCTTTTAAACCACCTCTGTTTCTCTGAATGCAAGCTTAAAATGTCCATTTCAAACATTGCAAGATAGCTAATACAGGAGACCATCTGTTCAAAATCCGTTTTAATTAATGTCAAAAATGGCTAAAATTAAGGGCACAAAATTATTCTACTGCAGAATCCAAACCAAGGCCATGTTGAGCAATGATCATATACTATCAAGAAAATCCCCTTTTTGAAATGGAGTTAATTCAAGACAACTCCTAAAAAAAATGGGTGCAGAACCGGCATTGGACACAAACCGGTGCTAGCGGTCTAAACTCTGACAGGAGAACTGTACTTCAGGAGTTGCAAAAGGATCCTGAGCCAGCTGGAAACTTCAAAGCCTTTTGGTTAATTAAAATTCTTAAACACCTGCTGTTCCCAGAAGACAGGCTGATTCAATTAACAGTCCAAGAGGCTGGGAAACCTTCTCACCTCAGAACTACACACAAGAAGGCAGGATATCACATGGCCCTGTTCATTGAGAGGGAGGGGTTTCTCCTCCAGCCTGCAGGACCCAACACACTAGACTCTTTCCATTGAATATGATATGCTGATTTGGGTGTTGACTGTAAACAGTGCCCTGCCAGCAAAGAAGGCCATGTGACCATCTGACTCACCAAGCTTCTGGGGGCGGACCCAAACATTGAAGTGAAGTGAATTGAAGGCAAATATATGTTTTATAAGAATACTGATAACTAATTGTAACCAGATGACAGAAATGTACAACTTTGTGTTCTTTAAAAACTAGTTCAAAACTAGGCGGTCTCTCTGTGATGTTCTGAGGCAAAATCCCTGGGAATTATGAATGCTGCAAACACTGTATTTATGCTAGAGACATGATAACTGAGATTAATATGCTCAGGAAGAGGGTACAGGTCTGTGTAAAGATTTGATGAAAAACCAATGTTGCAAAAGCTACCAAAAACGAAAATAAGTCGTCATTTTTGAATGCAAGCTCTTAGAAACATCAGAGTTGGAACAGAGACTACCTTATGTGATATATGATATGTACATGTAATGTCAACGACGTGTGTATCTGGGAAACCTGTTAGTTATGAAAAATGTTCTTTTCTAAGTAAAAGCAAAGGGGCGTTTCTTCAATAGACTGTAAGACTCTGACTCACTCTGACTCACTGCTCCCTTCTCAAATCAGGTCAAAGAGAAATCCTTGACCTATCAAATCGTGAGTGGGTTGGGCATAGAAAGTTAGCATCCACACCCATTTTCAAAAGACATAAAAAGAGCCACTGGAAGCCAGACAGGGACATTCATTTTCCAACCTTCAACTGAATTCCTGCGCAGCACGCTGACGGAGAACTCCAGATGCCAGAACTCCAGAGATCCAGACTAACTCCAGAACAAAAACCCCAAAGAGCTGAACTCTTCAGCAGGCCTCAAAATCTTTTGCAAACTATTCAACCGCCGGGCTGTGCGGTTTGCTGCTTGCTAAGAGTCCTGTGTATCCAGAACAGAACCAGTACCCAGAAAGCAGTGCGGTATCCAGAATCCACTTGATCCAGACCAGCAGAACCAGAGACCCAGACCAGAACGCTGTGAACAAAACCGGTGCCTGATTGACCCGCCGAGCAGAGAAAACCGCAGCTAAACTTGTTGACCAGATCCGTGATGAGGCCATTCCTTTCAAATTTATAGTGTAAGTATCCAGCTAGAACTGTGCAGAACCCATCTCTTAGCTTAAAATATTCTGATTCAAAACATTTAACCTGTCCAAAACTGCATCATAGAATCGTGTGTCCTTTCTCCGATTTTAAACCTGTAAAAGTGTCATTTGCCATTTTAAATCATTATTTCATTTCTGAAAAACTACCTTCATAAAATTGTCCCTATCTCTTGAACCATTTGTGCTAGGAACGAGATTTAACTTTCATTTGGAAGCTAATATTCCCAGCTTTCCAACATGCTCTGCTCCTTATAGCGTCTCCGTAATTGCGCTCGACGCACTCAGAAAAAGTGCCGCGATTTGACATTTGCTTCATTTCAACCACGTGTAGAAAGATCTGTCCTTTGCTTCCATTCCTGAAATCCGTTTGCAACCTGACAATCTTTCATAGAGCCTTGCTAAAGTGATCCTGAACTAATTTAAAGTAGCTATCGCCCACCCTGAATCTCTTATAGGGAATTAAAATCATTTTTAGCATATTTTTCCCTTCTTTGCAAACCACATTTAAAGTATTTTGCCTGTGTTTCAATATCATCCCTGTGATCTAAGCTTGCTAGGGGAAATGCGTATTGTACTGTGATTGTATTCCTGAAGACTGTGTGTGTTACTTCCATCTCCTTACCTTGCATAGGGGGGGAGTGAATTGATTGTCAGATCATATTATCTTTTGCTGAAATCATATCAAGTTTATTTCTGTACTGCCTTTTATTCATCTTTGCATCTCCTTGAAACCATAAAGCATTCCCAGCTACCTTGTTCTTTCCGTACCAACTCCTAAGTAATAAAATAAGTGTGCTAGTATAACATTATCCATTGTTGATCGTCATTATACTCATAAGTGTGATATTAAATATTAATTTATTATAAAAGTGTGATATATATCTATTGTTTAATTTTTCAAATAAACCTTTTAATTTGCAAAACAAACCTACTTCTTTGCTCAGTGGGGTCAGGGGGATTCTAAGAGAGGGGCGTTATACAAGGGTTCATCATCCAAATTATAACTTGTCATAAAAATATATAAATAAGGGCTTCCCTTGAGCAATCCCAGACAAGGCACTGACTTAGTGGGAATGATTGATTGGAGTCATTAACATAAGACACATAGTGCTGAGCCTAATTAATAATGACCCTCTGACTGAGCAAAACATAACTTATCATGGCCCTACCTGTGAATCTACCTCAGAGTGACGCTACCGCGAAACTTGAGGATGACCACTGACAGCTTGTCCAAGTCCAGAATGTAAACCAGGAACAGTGGGCACCTAAAAGTAAAAAATCCACTCCAGACACTCACCTCTGCTACTGCTATGCTCACTCTCTACTTTAGACCAACACATAATAGAGTGCAGCTATACCCCTCAGTCAATTTCGGCCAAGCTGCACACATACAAACAATACTCCATGAGCACCTCAACATCCTGCTAGAACGCAGCTATACCCCATGAAGAAATGAGCCTAACTGCACACATAAACGTCATACACAGGCCTAATGCCGCCAGAATGCAGTCTTGGAGAGCAACCACCTGACTGCATACATTCGACTGATCTCTCACTATCACTGCACCTAATTTTAGGATGCAGCTACCATCAGGCAATCACACTAGCTGCGCACATATTGAGTGCAGCCAAGCACCCTATACTATCCTACTCTCTCGACTGACCTGGACTACGGTCCCCAAGAGCGTTCAACCCACAAGAGATCATACCAATGATATATAGGGCGCTATATAAATGCTCAATAACAACAACAATAACACCACCACACTTGTTATGAGGCCCATTGTCTCTGTATTCATCTTATTTTTTTAACTGAAAAATGTAGTTTAAAGATATTTGTATTACATCTATGCTTGGACCATCCCTTATTCTAAGTATTATTACTGGTAGTTGTAGTATTGCATTTACTGCCAGTAGATTTATCGCTACCTTTAGTTTTACTATTACTTCTAATACCACTAATATAACAACATGTATTACCACAGCTACTGTAAGTAGAAATAGTACTAATAATATCATTTGTGGTACTAGTACTACTACTAATATTTCTGAAACGAATGAAGCAAGTTTGGCAGTGCCATCTTAAGCACTTTGGGGGCCCGGGGCATGGACACTTGTGGGGCCCCCCTCCAACAGACCAAAGGAATTAATGAATATAGAATATCTAGTGTGCTGCACCCCGTGTCACGATAACAACCCATAGCTTGATATGCTGCCTCGCAGAGATGAAAATAAGCATGTTAAACTCCCTTTCAGATACCCTACCCTCTTCAGTCTTGTTGTAATCAGACTGATAAACAATAGCATTTCAAGGGCAACATTAGCATTCTACGACGAGGGTACTTGTGTTCAAGCATAGGTACAGCACACATTTCGTCAATAGCAGCCACGTGGAAGATATACTGGAGATAGTATAACTGCAGGGCACAGATTTTGTGGCAAAGGTACACATAATCCAGAATAGTGAAATGACTCAGATTAGCTGCAAAAGTGCTCAAGCATGGATACAAGCAACCAATGGGAAGCAAGGATAAAACTACACATACCATAGCAAAGCGAGTGGATGACGATTTGAAGATACCAGGAAGGTGTCTGTATCCAGACAGACTGAGATTAGAAGTGGGACATGGTGTTCAAGCAGTGTTGCCATTCGAGAGCAAAGAAACAGGTGGCTGTGGTGTGTAATATATCAATGCTCACTGTCATTATAGAGGAAGCAACACTATATATACAGTGAAACCATAAGTGAGTCTTTTTTGAAGATCATACCCTGAGAACGAAATCACTCTAAAGGGCTGGCAATTTTGAAAGGTTTAGGGATTTGAAATATTGACAGATGAGGAAATATAATATTAAATGAGATACCCAGGATCACACATTGATTAAGAGGTGAATCTGGGTTTCGTAACCACTCTGCAATTTCTGCTCTTTAGCAATGTCTTTTCTAGTTTTTACCCTGAACTAAAATAATCCCATTTTACAGAACTGACTTGGAAAATATGAAAATCACATAACCCAATATAAACATTTTAAAAAACAAAATGTTATAGAAACATATTAAGTAAAATGGGAATGATTCTAGCTTCATTGTCTCCATCATCAAGGAAGGTATATAAATACCAGCATACTAATGGATGTGATCTTAAAAGATTTCAGATGGGTTTCTCTTTTGAATTTTAAAGCTTTAAATACACCCCAAACACAGGCTTGCACAATGGTATTTATAAACGTACAGAAAAAACTTTGAATTGTACAAAAAAGCAAACCGTTTTGTTGTCACATAAGCAGAACTTAAAATATGCTTGGAAGAGGCCTGTAACATCTGGTCTGCTCTCTTCTGTCTAGAACTCCTTCCACTCAAATGCCCTACATGATAGGACTGATCAGGTAATTCACCAAACAATGCCAACAGTATGTGAGAAGCAAACCTTTTCATAGAAGTCAGTACAGTACTGGTAGTGATATAAAATTTGTCCAGGATCACTGTATAAAGCAAAGCCAGGATCAAAGGATGAATGCTTTGGTTCCACAGTCTGGAATTTTGATACATAAACACCTCTAACACTTTATTGTCATAATTGGAGGTGCCTGCGTAGGTTTTACACCTCCCCATCTAAACAAACCAATTTCTAGACCTTCACCATACTGATGCTACATTATTTTCTATGGCAACCGCTATCTGGTGCAGGTACATTGGTGATGATAACACCTGGAGTGCTATAAAACAAAGTACATATACATGCAGGCTTAACAACTTCATGCATTTATAACGCTGAGTCGGCCTTGCTGGAATTTGGTATATTGTAAACTTGCATATGGATGCATATCTCTGCAATGAGTGCTTAACGCACTGAGCTATCCTCGGATTCATCAGGGCACTCAAATGTATCAATATGCATTTCAACTTTGGCTATTGCACATGATCAATATAATCCCCACAGAAAGGTGAGCATGCTATAGGTGTTTTGCCACGCAAACTATGTATACTACAGTGAACATAGCATTACAGGATGAAAAGATCAGAACAAAATGTACTTGTCAACAACAGACAGAAAATAGGTTTAGCCTTAGCAGCACACCGTAGAAAATCCTGATGTGTGACACTTAATTTTGTTGACTTAGGGAAAGTTACTTTTTTAATAAGGCTCATTCTTGGGGCCCCATCCAATGTGGGGGCCCAGGGCAAGTGCCCCTTTTGCCCTCTCATAAAAACGTCTCTGAAGTTTGGTATTGATGCAATATGACCAAAAATGTGAGAGCCGCACAACTGAGAAAGAACCAAATACCTCTTCTATTTCTTGGGTAGTACTCAGGGGTGTCGGAAATACGTGTTAGCTGTCTCCTTTCACAGAGGAGAAATATCCAAACGTGCTGCTTTACTTTGACATGTTGCTTCTATGATGGGCCTGCAGTCTGCACTTTCTCTCCTCTGATCTCACTTCCTGTTTAAGGGATTAAGAGCAGTCCACATAATGGTGAACAACTTAAATATTTTTATTAAAAAAAGGAAGGTTATGAATTTGTAGTTTTCTGAACTATTAATCAAACATCACCGGGCCATATGATATAACATTTGCACTGGTGAAAAAAGGGAAGTAAATAAATACTACAGTACACTAAGTTTAATACTTGCGTAAGAACAAAGTGGGCACACATTTTGCTGCAACCTGAGCCTGAACCATACTCCAAAGGTTCTACACAAGGACAAATAAGTGGACACATTATTTGTTACTATTAACATATTAAGTAAACAAGCACATATGTTTTGGACGACTTTTCAAATGTGAAAGCTTTTAAAGCAAATTCATGTTAATCAATTGCTTATTATATAAGCAACACGCCCCTCTTGTAGAGTACTTAGATATTTATTTTATTTATTACATTTATATAGCGCGCAGGCAGCCCAGGGGCATTGTTTCGCTGTTACTTGTAGATGCACTTAGTTACAATGAGTACAGGTTGTGCCTTGGGTTACAGGGAGGCAGGATCCTGTGTTCAGTGATAGGAGGTATCATACATCATAATACATCATACATGAGAGCTTGAACATATGGTGTTGGTTAGGTGAACAAGGAAGTTTTCATGGCTTTGCGGAAAGCAGTCAGTGAAGGTTCAGCTCGCAGAGAGGTGGGAAGGGTGTTCCAGTGTAAGGCAGCAAGGTAGGGGAAGCTGGAGCCCCCTGCTCTAGCTCTTTTTACCCTAGGTACAGAAAGCATATTGGCATATGGTGTCCTAGTGGGTCTCATGGAGGAGACCGGGTGGACTCTCTGGGATAGGTACACTGGGGCTGAGAGGTGGATGCATTTGTGAGTGATACTTAGCGCTTTGAATATGATCCTTTCCTTTATGGGGAGCCAGTGGGATGCTTTTCTGGCGGCAGTGATGTGCTCTCTCTTGGCAATGCCTTGTGCAGCACGCAGGGTGCTGTTTTGGATTACTTGCAGCTTCTCGAGGTTTTTGTTGGAGGTCCCTAGGAAAAGAACATTGCAGTATTCTAGCCTCGAGCCAGTTATGGCTCTGGCTATGTTGGTGCATGAGTCTTTTGACAGATAAGGTCTGATTGCATTGAGGAGTTTAGCATGGTAAGCAGCAGAGGAGGCGATTGCGTTTACTTGCCTGGTCATGGATAAGTTGGAATCTAGATAGACGCCTAATGTTTTTACTGTGTCTAGTACTGGAATTCTGATTGAGTCAATAGTAAAGTGGCTAAACTTGGAGTCAAGTTTCTTAAGGGTGTCAGGGGATCCTAAGAGTAGGAGCTCAGTTTTATCAGAGTTAAGACAGAGGCCGTTGATAGCCATCCACATTTGGATTGTGTTATATAAGTTGTTGAGAGTCGCACAGTCAGTGTCATAGTCGCCTGTTAATGTGAGAAGGATCTGAGTGTCGTTGGCGTAGTTGGTGTAAGAGATGCCCATGGCGTCAAGGATGAGGAAGAGGGGGCGGGTAAAGATGTTGTAGAGGGTGGGGGAGAGGCAGGAGCCTTGGGGCACACCACATAGCATGATGGTGGGTGATGCAGTGGCTAGGTCAGAGAAGACCTGCATGGTCCTGCCTTGGAGGAAGGAGGTGATCCATGTGGTGGCTTCTTGGGAGAAGTTGGCTGTGGAGGTGAGGTGATGGCAGAGGATGTCGTGATCTACAAGATCAAAAGCAGCAGAGAGATCGAGGAGAAGGAGCAGGACAGGTTTCCCTTGGTCTCTTGCGTCATCCATTTGGTTTTTGAGGTTGAGTATGGCGGTTCCTGTCCCGTGTCTAAGGTGAAAGCCGGGTTGTCTCAGTCCTAGGAGGTTGTGTTCTTCGAGGAAGTGCTGGACCTGCAGGTAAGCTGCTTTGTCTAGAATCTTGAGGAGGAATGGGACTGTGGTGATGGGGCGGTAGTTATTGGGGGAGGTGGGGTCAAGTGTGAGTTTTTTTATGAGAGGTCGGAGCCATGCTTCCTTGAGGCATGAGGGGACTCTCCCTGTGGTGAAGGAGGCATTGACGAAGGCTGTTAGGAAGGGAGCCAGGGTGTCTGCGCAGTCTTTGATGATGGAGGCGGGGCAGGGGTCCCCTTTGCAGTTGGAGGGTTTTATATTGTTCATGATGTTGATCATGTCTTTTTCCTGGATGGTTTTAAATGAGAAGGTAGGGGGGGGCTTTGTGGGTGAGGAGAGTGGGGGGATAGGGGAGGGGGTAGGGGGGGTTGGCAGCGTTAGTTTGGTGTTCAAAATGTTGGCTTGGAGAGAGCTAATCTTGTTACGCATGGCTGTTTGGATGCCATCACACCATGCTTTATCTTTGGTGAAGTTTTGGGGGGTGGGTGTAGGGGTCTCGAGTTCTCTAAATATGGCGAACATTTCCTTGGTGTTTGATTTGGCCTCAGCGATTCTATCTTCAAATGATTTGGCTTTGGCTTTGATGATGGCTTTCTTATATTCATTTGCGAGGGATTTGAAGATAAGTTTGTCTTTAACATCTTGAGATTTTTACCATTGCGCTAGTGCTGCTCGTTTGTCTGTGCGCAGTTTGAGAAGGTCTTGGGTGTACCACGCATTGGTGCGGCTGGTGGGTTTGGTTTTGTGTGGTTTAAGTGGGGCGATCTCATTGATTGCAGCCGTGATGGCAGTATCGTAGTTTTTGGCCCGGGTTTCTGGGTTATCGGAGAAGGGGTGTCTGAAGGCAGGTCCCCGTAGGAAGGGTAGGAGTCTTTGGTGAGTTGGCGGGCACTTCTTGTGAGGGCTGATGGTAAGGGCTGGGTGGGGCGGGATGCAGTTGTGGTGGTGGGGATGTTGAAGGTGATGGTGTGGTGGTCGGACCATGGGGTGGGGGTATTGCCTGTGACTGTGAGGGGCCAATTGTGGTGGGCGATCCAGTCTAGTGATCTGCCTAGTACATGCGTGGGGTCTGTGATGGTGTTGGTGAATCCTAGAGTGGTTAAGGCTGTGTCAAGTGTTTTGGCAGCAGGGTCTTTGGTGTCATTCAGGCCAAGGTTGATGTCCCCAAGGAGAATGGCTTTGGATGATTTTTTTAGGTTGTCAGCCAGGAGGTGGGTGAGGGAGGCCTGGAAGTCTTCTAGGGGGCCTGGTGGCTGCTAGATGAGGTGTAGGGTGATGGTGAAGTGGTGTGAGATAGTGAGTTTCAATTGAAGGTAGTCACTGTTGGTGTTGATGGTTTTGTCAACCTTTCTGATGGTGATTGAATCTTTGGCTATGAGAGCGATCGCCTGTGGTCAGGCGATCTTGTCTAGTGATGTCATAGCCTGGCGGGAGTGCGAGGGACAAAGCGGGGCCTGAGGCTTCGTGTAGCGAGGTCTCAGTGACCATTAGCAGATCTAGATCTATTGTGATGATGAGGTCGTGGATGTCTAGGGCATGAGCATTGATGGATCGGGCGTTGATGAGGGCACATTTGAGGTGGGGTTCAGGGGTGACATTGATGGCAGTGGATGGCATAGTCAGGCCTGTGGGGGGCACATTTTCTAGGGTCATAGACATAGGCAGAGTAGCATTTGCATCAGTGGATAGCAAGGGTGTGATAGAAGAATTGCACATTGCAGTATTCACATTCAAACCTTTGGGGGGAACAATTTCGGGAGTCTTAGCCTTTGTAGCAGTTGCATTGTGGTCAGAGCCGTGCATACTGTGTGGGTTTAGGTCAGCTGTGTTGCGTAGTCTATGGGGCTTATAGACTGCTGATGCTGGAATGGATAGGCTAGGGGCTGATTTCAAAGTTCTGGATTGCAGGCGTGTATTGCGTACGGTCGTGGGGATGGGTGTTGTGAGAAGGGCGCTTGTGAGAGTACGGGCGCGTAGACGCTGTAGTCTAGTGGCGAGTGTTTTGTGCTGCTCAGGAGTGCGGGACTCCTTACCTTGTAGTTCAGGCAGAGTTCCACGGCAGACGGCAGGCTGCGAGCAGCGAAGAGCTGCAAAGAGGAGCGCTGGCCTTTTTCTGAGGCCTTCTTCTCCCGGCTTCGCCTAACGGCACCCTTCACCTCCATTTAAAGCAGGAGGGGAGGGGCAGGCAGGTCGGGGGAGCAAATCAGGATCCGGGCCTGCGGCGGTGATGTTCACGGGCTGCAAGGACGCTCCGGTCGTCATGGGGATCGTGGTGGCCATCTTAGGAGCCGCGTGGCTCGCGGGAAGCAACGATTCTGTAGCAGCTGATCCGAAAGAAAGGAGATCAGCTGTTAGGGCCTCAGCTTGTAAATGCGCTCACAGCGGAGCTGCAAAGAGGAGCGCTGGCCTTTTTCTGCAGCCTTCTTCTCCCGGCTTCGCCTCATGGCACCCTTCACTTCCATTTAAAGCAGGAGGGGAGGGGCAGGCAGGTCGGGGGAGCAAATCAGGATCCGGGCCTGAGGCCGTGATGTTCACGGGCTACAAGGACGCTCTGGTCGTCATGGGGATGGCGGCGGCCATCTTAGGAGCCATGTGGCTCGTGGGAAGCAACGATTCTGTAGCAGCTGATCCGAAAGAAAGTAGATCAGCTGTTAGGGCCTCAGCTTGTAGATGCGCTCGCAGCGTAGCTGCAAAGAGGAGCGCTGGCCTTTTTCTGTAGCCTTCTTCACCCGGCTATAAATTCACATCTTGAGTCACATTAAAGAAATCATTTTTCTGTGTGCCGCATAGTTACTAACTGCTGGAATAATCAGAAGCTCGGCAACCCCACACATTTCAAGCAGCTGTATCAGCAGCTTTACCCCCCGCATTATTCTGTTATACATCAAGACTTAGGTCAGATTCTGTTCACTGTAAATGGGGTCATTAGGTCTCCTACAACGGCAGAGCGAATGGTGTACAAGGGCAAATGCTGTCAGCCTGACAATAGTTACACTAACTAGATGTCCCTCCTGTTGACTCTTCCCAGAATTTTGCAGACAGATAGAATCCTCTTTCAGCCATCACAGTGCATACAATCACCACACAGGGAAGGTGGGCCTAGAGGGTCGTTAGGTTAATTCGTGAACCCTCCGCAATAAGTGCAAAAAGTGGTGTGTAATGCTCCTCTGATGTAACCGTAGCCATACATTCGGAAGGCAGAAAAATGCTTACAGCCCCTTTCAGCAACAAGAAAGTGTAGCTTCTGCAAATGCAACAACACTTAGGGCCTGTTTTCAATGGGACTTTCCCAATTAGGCCCTTATTATGCTATGACCTACAGAGTAATCCGCCTTTGTTTCTTGGTTACAGCTGTGCAAATATCTGTATGCAATTTACATTGGAAGCAGAATTAAATGTGCAAGAAAACCTTAGCTTTGCTTTTTTCCCATTGCAAACTTCAAAATACTGTGTCCCCAATTTATCTTGACTCATTAACAAATTAATGGGCAGGGACGTCATTTCACCGAAATGCCAAGAGTAGCTGAAGGGATATCACACATCCCTTGACCTCTGATGACATCACAGGAAGTGATGTAATTTGACCACACCCCGAAGTGACCGCATGTGAAGCAATGGAACACGACCTTACACCACTTGACAAAACAGGAAGTGCCATCACATAGCATTGTTGTATAATGTGATATCCATTTCATACAAGAATGGATCACCATATGTATCGTTAATATCAATGTTTAAAGGCCCATATTATCAAATTACTGTGAATGCAAGCAGACGTCCAAGGCCAAATGATAATGATGTGTTATTAACTAGCACTTAAGAGCTTTATATAAAACAAATATACATAGAATATCAATCTGTGTTGGTAATCATTTATCAACCTCAGAACGACTAAAGGCTGAGTTGAGGTATTTAAGAATAGACTAAATCATTAACTCACCCCCTGAAGTGTGCCTGAAAGAAACATTTAATGAGTCTAGCAATTATTGTACAGAATTCCAGAAAGACAAATTATTTGCTATTCCTATTATTTCTTATTTAGGGTCACTGATCAAAGTGTTACACTTGTGGAACCCCATTTTTTTTTTAAGAGGCCTGAACAAGAAAGCCAGCCACTCCAGAAACAAAGAGCCACATGGCGCTGGTCAGAGCCCATGAGCTTACATTGCAACAACAAATATATATATGTTTATTTATTTTTAGGAGTAGAAAGGGGGGCCACAGGGGTAGCAAGGGAGACCTGATGGGTTGCAGCTGCGACCCCTGGCAACCCCCAAATGACATCCCTGTTAATGGGTGTATTTTAAAGTCTCCATATTCTAATAACATCAGCTTCAATAAAACACATTTTTTTCTCAAGTTTGCACCTTAATGTATGTCAACCTAGTAAATCCCCTTAAATGAGCCTAATATATTATTTTTGTAAGTAGGCATGTGCACGTCTCATTATGTTGAACCACCATGCCTGTGCAATGCCGCAATGTGTATCAGCATTAGAAAGTCGTCCACAGCATCATTCTGTTCTGTGTCCTGTCCGATTCTTAATTAGATTAAAAACAAACGGTGGCCTATACACTCGTAAGTGTCAAAGTAGGAATGTCGCGCAGAAGGATTTCCAGCCACTCATAAACGATACATTATCATGTGGCAGCATCTCATTTATCACTCTTAGCTATGCATATACAATTCCTAACCATCCATGCTAAATAGAGCGTCCACGCAGAAAAATTCATTAACGTGTTCATCTTTCCTAAATAAATAGTGTGGGCATTTTATGCCTGAGTCCACACAGGCTCTCCTTTATCATCGCCATAGTTGATTTCAATTACCGGCTCACTGTTAAAGTAGAACAGAAGACACTGGTGTCTTCCTTCGCACATGCACGCCATAGCACCGGAGTAACTAGTGTTTGTATCTAGAAAAGTTGCAATTGTTTGTTAATAAGTTACGCAGTCTCTTTTTTAAAATAAAGCGAATACAAAAAAACAAAAACAATTCATGTTGTTTATCTCTGCAGTAATAGGGGTACAGTCTGTTTTCCAGGGGAATTACCTGATACAAAAACATAGTTTAAAATCATAGCCAGGCCCACGTTACGTACACATTACTAGGTACTTAGAACTTAGTATATGATTCTAAATCACACTTGTGTGTTTGTTTCTCTTACTTCAAGTGCAAACACAAAATATCTTCAAGGTACCAAATGCAACACACATGCTATCCCACTAAACTAAAACAAAACGCATTAACAAATAAAGGTCAACTAGATGGGAACAGTGCTGTCCTAGTCATACTGTGCTTGGTCATTATATTTGTTTAGGGATTTTAGTGCATCATGTTCATTTGAAATGTTGCCAGAAAGACACGTCCAAGTAAACATTATAATTCACTGCATTTGTTTATTTAAGGTGTTTCTGTATTTCTATTGTATGCATGCCTGGTTACTGGAAGTACCTGGCAGTCGATCATACGAAGGGTTGAGACAGGGTCATAAAAAGGATCTGCCTAGCAGCTTGATACACGAGTTTTAGAAAGCTAGGATTGTAGGTATCTACAAGAGCAATCAGACATGATGGAAAAAACAAATCGCTGCATGGGACTTGATAAGCTCATAAAATTCACTTGCCTTTCAATTTGATATAAAGGATGTGCAGGTCTTACTTTAGTCAGTTTACTGCAAACTCATTGCCTCTGATTCATTCTTCATTTTATACATGACCAGAGTAATTATAATATCCATCCAATTTCCCAAAAGCCCCAGTATTATACTGATTTAAATCTGCTAAATTGTGACATAACTTGCCAGATGCCCTGTCGCAGAGTAGAGAGTGATATCAATAGAAGGAATCACTGATGTGAAGTAAAGTGAGAAATACCAAGAATGGAACACACAACTCACAAAACAAACACAACATAACAAACAAATGCAAAGCAGAGCCTATAAAGGATTGCCATCTGGTGAGAGCAAGATAAACAATGATTTTTTATTAAAATAAAATAAAATGAAGCATGTAATTATCTTTGAAAGAGTTGTCTGCTGATCAGACGCCCCCTGCCTTCAGTGGTACCGGGCAGGTTCAAAAGATCACATACACCTTCTTGACAGCTGCTTGGACACCATTCCCTTGCAGAGGCCTCATTTAACTTTTTCATCTCTGATTCAACATAACATAATTGTGGTCCTATCAATCTGGTGGGATCGTACACTCTAAGAACAAGCCATTTCTGGTTTTGGTACACGGAACGATACAAACCTACAATTATTACAGCCGCATCTAATTGGTATTACACATGTCTAAACCTGGAGGGCAGGCCAGCAATTTGAAGGGTATGCGGATTAATGGCTAGCCCACCTCTCATTACTTCAGCAAGTGAGATGATAGTCAGAAAGCTGCCTTTTTTTGTTTCTCTGGGAGAATGTGTAACACCTCCCTTGAAACAATGGGGCTTTCACTAGTGTAAGTGACTTCAATCCAGCATTCCACTAAGTCAATGCCTAGTATGGGATGCCCGATGGAAATCCTTATAGAGATATTTTTATGTCAAAGTTCTTTAAATCTGGATGATGAACCCTTATATAACGCCCCTCTCTTTGGATCTCCCCGACCTCACTGAGCCAAGAAGTAGGTTTGTTTTGCAAATTAAAAGGTTTATTTGAAGAATTGAATAATATATATATATCACACTTTTATGAATAGAAATAATATCTGAATAGCACACTTATGAATAAGAACGGTGATCAGCAATGGGTAATATTACAATATCAACAATCTCTTTAATCAGTTAGGAGTAGGAATGAGAAGGATAAGGTAGCAGAGAATACTTTATATGGTTCAAGGAAATGCAATGATGGGAAAGAATGCAACACAGAAATAAACTTGATATGGTTTCAATCAAAAGACAATATAATTGCTTTTTCCCCCTGTTAATACTCACTCCCCCCCTATGCAATATAAAGAGATGGAAATGAGGGCACACAGGTTTCAGGAATACAATCAATAATGCAGTTCAATCCCAATTCCCCCAGCAAGTTTAGAGAAAACAGGTATGATTTTAAAACAGGCAAAAATACTTTTGAATGTGATTGTATTGAAAGGGAAAATATGATAAAAATGATTTTAATTCACTAAAGGAAATTCAGCACTAGCGATAATTACTTTCAATTGGTTCAGGTCAACACTAGGAATGATTCATGAATGATTATCAGATTGAAAACGAATTTCAGCAGTTGAAAACAAGGAACAGCTATTTCGACATGTGGTGAAATTGAGCTAAATTGCAATTCGCTGCAACTTTTCCGCGTGTGACAGTTAAATTTCGGTTCTAGGACGTGCGGTTCAAAAGATACAGAGGTTTTGGTGAAGGTAGATTTTTCAGAAATAAAGTCAAAATTTCAAAATCAAAGATTGCGCTTTAAAGATTTACCAACAAGGATAGGCTTATGCTAAGGGGCTATGAAGAAGCAAGACACTCAATGGGAAGCCACCAGAACAGCGGCGCCTTCGCTCTGATCTCTGTCCGTCAAAACACTTGTCCCTCTTCAGAAAAATATCAGCGCAAAGATGATTATTGCTACAATTATCACAGACAATATAATGAGAAGAATTCAGGATGGACACAAGATTCTATAATGCAGTTCTGGATAGGTTGAGATGGTTGGAATAGGATTACTTTAAAATGAGAGATTGGACTTACTCCTATGTCTTTGGAATGGAGTGGAATGGGCCCCGTCAAAGATCTGGTCAAAGGTTTGGCTGGGATTCTCTTGCCACCGGACAGGATCAGGCATTGGGTTCTGCTCTCGGCACTGCACTGCGGTCTGCGCGGCCTCTTGGACTGGATCTGACGGGTTATGGATACAGCTCTGCTTTCTGGGTCTGCATCTTGGTTCTAGCACAGGGTTCTTGCTAGAATAGCAAAACAGCACAGCCCGGCTGTTGAATATAAGCCCCTTGGAAGTTTAGGGGTTAGAATCAGGTTGCTAGATTCTGCAGGCCTGCTGAGAAGGGTTCAGCTTTTGGGTTTGGCCTCTCTCCTTCAAAGTTCTAGAGTTGGTTCTAGAGTTTCTGTCTCGAGCTCTGTCTGGATCTTCTTGCAGGGTGCTTCGCCAAGAAATCAGTTGAGAAGTGGAAAGTGTGTCTTTCCTAACTGTCCTCAGCAGTCCCTATTTATGCATTTCCAAAGTGGGTGGGGAGGCTGATTCTACTACGCCCAACCCTCTCAGGATCTGATAGGTTAGAGGATTCCCTGTCCCCTGATTTGAGAAGGGATCAGTGTGTCATCCTGTGTCATCACGTGTAATGTTTATGGCTTAGGGAAAAAACCTCCCTTTGTCTCTGTACAGTATATCTTATTTCTCATAAAACACATATTTACAATATACACAATTTGTTAATACTACATGAATCACATGACAGATTACCTAAGGTACATTTCTGTTCAACTCTCATCTTCCTAAGAGCTTTGGTTCAGAAATGACAACTTTTTCGCGCTTTTGGTGGGTTTCTCAATATTAGTTCTGCAGCAATTTTTAGACATGCATGCACCCCCCATCTGGGCACATTTCTGTAATTTTTCAGGTTCCTGGCATAAACACAGTAGCTACAATATGAATAATTCCGGGGTTGGGTCTCAAAACATCACACAGAGTCCAGCTTAGTCTTAAACTGTGAGGAAATTTTTCATTTTAACAATCTCAAAGTTTCACATTTTTGTCAGTTTGTTACAATATTTTAGAAGCATTTTCCTTAAACATATATTTAGTCCAATGTTAAATCCGCATGCCAGTCTGGTCCGCCCCCAGAGCTGAGCTGACTCAGAGGGTCACATGTCCTTCTTCCTGCCAGCAGTTTGCTGTCAGTCACACCCGAATTTGCATTTCTATTCAGCCCAAGGACTGCTTTGTCTGCATTCAGAGCAACAGGCCAGGGTGCCCCTCCTAGTTCCCTTTCACAACAGCCTGTCAATCTCTTAGCCAAGGGCAGGGGGAAGTTTCCTTTGTCCATGGAGAAGGTGTGGAATTTGTTTGAAACACAGTGTGGCAAGTCTTTCTTTGGCATAGTTTGAGTTCCATGTCCAACTTTACCCAAAATGGTTTTAAAACACTGGCTTCTGGTAGAGGTGTAACGGTATTACACCCATTTTTGACAGATTTCTCCCAGCAAGCAATCCTCAAAAGTGGACTTTGTTCAGATAACATGTACTTCTGTGGACCTCATATTTATGTA
The DNA here is from genome assembly GCF_040938575.1 of Ambystoma mexicanum. Lineage (NCBI taxonomy): Eukaryota > Metazoa > Chordata > Amphibia > Caudata > Ambystomatidae > Ambystoma > Ambystoma mexicanum. The sequence goes on from NC_090941.1 coordinate 10,957,928, forward strand.
GATTTTTGAAGGAGAATGATGTTGACCACCCAATAAGGAGGTTGGATCTTTTTGGGTGGTTTGTGAGCCATGATTTTTGCAAATTTGATAACAAATAAAAACTGATTTTTGAAACCAGCCCTGTTTCTTTTGCAATGATTTTGCTCTGTGAGCAGCCAAATGGTGGGTTTTGGCAGTGGTCTCCTGTATTACCACTGACATAGGCAAAAGTAGATGGTGGCCTATGTTTCAGGTTTTCACTGCGCACTTTCTGGTGATTTCTAGCGAGCAGCCTGCTTTCCAGTGGCTATTATGATGTTTCTGCTGCCAGCATTGCACAGTGATGTTGCAGGGCTTGGATTAGTGGGTTAAGACATCCCACAAGCCCCCCTCTTGCGATGGTCGTTGATCTTCCATTAATGGAATTTCACAAGACTTGGATGTCCGCCTCATCTCTCTGGATTCCACAAATGGCAAAGTTCAACATCTTTTCCTCCATCAGGGGTGCATCGCTTGGTTCTCCTCGCCAGTCCTGATGGGAGTATTGAGCGATACTCCGGGCCCCTCGGATCTTTGCTCCCGGTCCCCGGGTCGTCCTCCTTGGTCAGTCTCCATGGTTTATCTCTCTCTCTTTCTCTCTCCTATGGATGACAAAGCAAAAAACATATTTGTAGACATTTCCACACCACTATTAATGTAGTGGGGCAGACATATACATTTTATGTTTCAGGAGACATTTGCATTATTGCATTTTATAGACTATATGTGGAATATTTTAGGGTTGGAATTTTATGGATCTGGAGTGGCCCCCTCTGGGGTTCCAGAAGACTCCTCCAGTTGCTGCAGAGTGTGCCTAGGATGGCAATGGCAACACTTTAGCTGATTAATATAGACCCACTTGTCTTCCCCTTCTGCCAAACTGCCTTTGGGGATGCAGATCTTGTAGGCGACTGGTGAGATTTTGTCTACAATATCAAAAGTTCCCTTCCAGGTAGGCAGAAATTTCAGCTGTTTGGCCTAGTTCCTTTGGAAATTGTATAGATAGACCTGGTCTCCTACATTGTATTCCTTTCTGGTAGTCTTTAAGTCATAGTGGGTCTTCATGCTATCGGCTGATCTTTCTAGATTTCGCTGAGCATAGGCAAAAGCATGTTGAAGGTGTTTTCTTAAATTTTCAACATACTCATGAGTTGTGGAGGCATTGATCAATGTCTGCTCTTGGGTCTTGTAGAGCAGATGCTGGGGAAGCACCATCCTGCGTCCAGTCATCAGCTCAAACGGTGACATTTTAGTTGCAGAGGAAGGGGTAGATCTGATGGCCATTAGGACAAGAGGTAATTGAATATCCCAACTTGGGCCAGAATCTGCCACAATTTTTTTAATATGCTGACAATGGTTTTGTTGTATCGTTCTACTGCACCACTAGAGGCTGGCCGGTAAGCAATATGTAGCTTCCTTTTAACCCCAAGTATCCTCCACATCTTTGTCATTACTTCGCTGGTTAAATGGCTACCTCTGTCTGACTCAATCCTTTGGGGTAGTCCAAAACGCAAAAAGATGTGGTTGATCATCAGGGCAGCTGCTGTTTCTGCCTTGCAGTTTGGGGCCGGGAGACATTCCACCCATTTAGTAAATAAGCATGTCACGGTCAACATGTACTTATTCCCCCTAGAGGAGCGAATCACGGGCCCAATGAAATCTACTTGCAAATTTGACCATGGCAGTGTCATCCCCCTCTTTTCCAGAGGCGCACAGTGTGTGAGGGATGTTGGCTGAAATTGTGCACACACAAGACACCCCTTCAAGTATTGGTCGAGGTCCTGCCCCATGTGTGGCCAGTTTGCAACCTCTCTTAAGATTTCAAGTGTTGTATGAAACCCCCTATGACCGGCTGTGGCCGCATCATGGGCGTGACTTAACATCAGGCTTCGGAATGACGTAGGAACCACCCACTGATCATGGCCAGCTAGGGATTTCCTCACCAACAAACCGTCTTGGATTCGGAACATTTTAAAACATTTCATCAACACTCTGAGGTCCTCTTTCCCAATGTAATCAGTATCCGTCAGGGGAAAGTTCTCAGGGTCCTCAATGTGTTGATAAAACTTACCAATTATTGGATCCCCTTTTTGACCTGTAATCAAATCAGCATCTGGGGTTTCCTTACTCCATTGTGCAGTTGAAAGATCATTGTGAGCATTTGTCTGGGACCTAGTGATAGCAGTGACCTGGATTTCCCCCAACAGGGACTCAGTGTCTATTAGATCCCCTTGGATGGCCCCGGTTTTGGCCAGCTGATCAGCTAAGTCATTCCTAGTTTTGTCTGGTCCCTCTACTTTGGAATGACCCTTGATATCTTTCCAGTAAATGGTCATCCCATTCGAGGGGACCAGATCATCAATATTTTGAATTATTTTCCCATGTTTCAAGGGTTTGTTATTAGCACACAACATGCCTCTGGTTTTCCAATTAACCAGGTGCTCCACGAACCTGTTCCGTACATAATCCGAATCTGTGATTATCCAGTTCGTGGAGTTGATGTTGGACAGCAGTGAGGATGGCTTGATGCACAGCCATCAACTCTGCCACTTGACTACTTCGGGCACCAATCTTGTACCCAGCGGAGGGTTCTGGGGACTCATTCACCCATGCATTCCCTACGCCGGCCACCAGTTCTTTTTCCCTGTTGTTGTCAACATGGCATTCCCTCACACTTGTCTTCTTCAAAGACTTTGTGTGCGGAAATGAGGTATGCCTCCATGTTGTCCTTGATTTTTAGACTCTCGTCCTCGAGACAGTTTTCTCTGGCACAATCATGCAAGTCAGCCAGACCTTGCACGAGGGGACTCTTCTTGTTTTGGCCATACCTGACCTCCACAGGAAAGCCTTGCATTGACAGAATCCAGGAAGTAATTCGGGAATTACTCACATTTCCTGCCCGGATTCTGTCACTTTGGAGATATTGCAGAGACTGGTGTGGAGTCTCCACTATAATGTGTTCCCCCTGGATAAACGGGTTGTAATTCTTAAATGCCCACACCGTTGCCAGGAGTGTCTTCTCACAATCATTGAATTTTTCCTCCACAGAGGATACAGTTTTACTCGCGTAGGAGATTACTTTATTGACCTTGTCATGCTTTTGGTATAATACTGCAGTGAAGCATGTATTAGAAAACCCTGTCTCCAAGAAGAACTCCTTGTTTCTGATAGGGTAAGCTAGGCAAGGCGCTTGTGAGAGGCTTCTTTTGAGTTGTCTTACTGCCTCGACTTGTTCTGGACCCCATTCCCACTTGATCCCCCTTCAAAAGATGAATCAGGGGTCTGGTGATTTCTGCATAGCCCTCAATAAACTTTCTGCTGTAATTAGCCAGTCCAAGGAGGCTCCTTAGTTCTCGCAGAGTTGTGGGGTCTTTTAGTTTTTGGAGGGCTTCCACTTTGTTCCTGGGGACAGAGACCCTGAGGAGTAATCTCATGCCCCAAGAAATTAACACGGGTTCTACACCACTGTGCTTTCTGAAAGGAAAGTTTTGCTCCGGCGGCCCTCAACTGTATCAGAACATAACAGATCTCCACTATGCGTTCTTCCACAGTTGAGCTTTTGATGAGGACATCATCTACGTAGGCCAGGTTACCCCTTTCACCCAGGTCAGGCATGGCCTTATGTAGGGAAATGTTGAATTCATTGCCAGAGTTGAGGTATCCGAAGGGAGTCCGGGTCCATGTGTACTGCTGGCCCCCAAAGGTAAAAGCCAGCTTGTATTGGTCCTCCCTACTGACAGGTACAGTACAGTATCCATTGGTCAGGTCTATTGCAGTGAATACCTGTGACCCCTGGACCTGGGCCAGCCCTTGGTCAATGTAGGGAAGATGCCATCGGGAAGTATGGACCCATTTGTTGAGCTCCCTAAGGTCGGCGCAGAGTCTCCACTGGCCGTTTGGCTTCGATATCCCCAGCACCAGATTATTGAAGGTGCTGTGGACTGGACGGATTATCCCACGGGACTCAAGGTTCTTAATTAATTCAGTAAGGGATTACATTGATGCGAGAGGCAAGCGATATTGCTTCACAAGCACTGGAGTCATGCCCGGGTCCATGTGAATTGTTGTTGTATGGATGTCGGTGCGACCACAGTCATATGAGTCTACCACAAAGAGATCTTGAAAATCCCAAAAAACTTGTTTCAACTTTTGCTTCTGCTCCAGAGTCTCACAGGCATCAGCTAGGTTGACACTCTCTTCAACCATCTGTCTGAAGCCTGGAAAGAATTCTGGTTTCGCTATTTCAGCGGCCTCCTCCAGCTGGGTGGAGAAGTCCCAGGTCAAAGGGCTGATTTGGACTGGTGGCTTCGGGTAGGAAAGGCAGCCCTCATGGACCTGGAAAATCACCTCATCCCTCCTGAAGTCACAAGTCACATCTTCCTTACCATAAGGGCAGGAAGTGTACACCAGAAAGTTCCCCCCATGCCGAGTAAAGATCCTGTCTGGTGTTGTGTTGTCATCACTGTCACTGTCAAAACAGTCCTTGGGGATTGGTCCTAACAGTTAATTACCTAGATCAAAGGGAAAATGTCAGTCATCAACCGCCTTTCCAATAATGGTGCCTGCGGCTAGAGTGATACTCTTTAAGTTGCTGTTATCCACCACTATTGGAATGGTGATATGTTCTATATTGACTAATGGTTTTGGGTTTACCCCCAACCCTTGCTGTTGGAGAGAAGCATTTGGATGAATATAGGCATCAGGGTTTTTCAATTTCTGTCCTCTTTTAACTTTCACTTCCAGGGAGAAATGTCGGGTCCTTTCTGGGATGGTGTCTTCCTCTCCAATCTGAATTTCAACTGCATAAGGCAGCAGTTGAGCTGACCTAAATGCTTTCTCTGGATCATCAAAGCCCATGGGATTATCCGCTAATCGGGACCAAGCTTTGAAGTTTATTAGGTCCAAACTAATGGAAAAGTGAATGAGAATGTCACTGCCTAAGGAAGGTGGCAGTGATGTGTCGCACGACCCAACAATTATGAACTATGCTCTTGTTGCCTATGGAAGTTTTGAGCATACACAGGCTTGGCAGGAGATGTTTGGAATTGGGTGTTTCCAGATCCCTTTCCCATTTGTCTATCAGTCTAAATGTGGGAATGGCTGGATCTTTTGCGAGTTGGCGGAACATGGCTTCGCTGATGAAGCTCTTACCGTTGTTCACACACACTCGGGCGAGAACAGAGTCCTTCCCTTCATTTAACTGAATTGGGATGAACAACTGCTCTCCAATTTGCTGAACATCAGCCAGGCTCTGAGCTGATTTCAAATCTTTCTGGACTATAGGAGTGGCAATGTCTGATTGTGAATTGGTAAAGAATTTCAGAGTGCTCCCTTCCAGTGTGGAATACCAACTTAGACTGGGAAGGTTGATTTTCAGAAATAGAGAGGACCCCCCATCACCAGTTTGTTGTCCTACTGCTATTACTGTCACGTCTGGAATTTGGTTGTTCTGGAAGTGAAATTCTACTTGGTCAGCTTTTTGTTCAACCATTTGGCAGGTGCTGTTTAAACTAACATGGTTGACACTCTGTTTTAACTTTATTGGTTGACAGGTCTGGGTCCAGAGGACCTTGTTTACACAGTCTATTAGTGGTGACAACCTTCTCGGGAGGTCATTCCCTAGTAAACAAGGGGTGCCCTCTGGAGTCACTATAATATGACCGGGTGTTTCACCTTGTGTCGCCCAATTTTAATGTCCAAATCCGCAGTCCCCTTGATGGGAACTTACTTCCCGTCAAATTTCTGAAGTTGTCCAGGAAGAGAGGTGAGAGGAATTTGGTAATTCTCCCCCCTTCCTGAATTTAACTCATCAAAGGCCTTTTTGGACAGAAGGGTAGCCTGGGATCCGGTGTCCACCAGTGCCAAAATTGTACCCTGCCCCTATACTTGAACCGGGGCATAGTATCTTTCCTCCTTCTCTGCAAGGGGGCACAGATAATGCACATTTTTGGACAACTGGTGGGCTAGTTTTTTAGTTTTAGGCATAGAGAGAGAAGAGATTTGGGCAGAATTTGTTGGGGAGTCATGGGAATCTGAAATAAAAAGTTGGCAACTGGAGATAGGAGAAGTTTTGAGTTCCCATTTTTGGAGGCAGTCACCAGGATGGGTTTGAACCAGGGGATTTTGATGCTGTTGGTTCTGGGATGGTATGATGGGCGGCGCTCGCTCAGTCCCCACATCTACCCAGTCCGAATTTGAATCCCTTGGGACCCATTTTTCTTTGGGATGAGTTCCCCCATCTCTGAAGGAGAAGATCCTTTTCCCAGGATCCTCTGGGGATCCCTCTCCTTCAAATTGGAAGATCTGTACCTCCTCCTCAAAATGGGTATGTTTGGGTCCTTGGTTTCTCCTACCCCCCCCATCTGCTCCTTGGGTGGCAGACTTTCAGGGGCAGGAGATTTAGTTTCCGGTTCCTGGGTTTCCTGGGGCTGTTTAAAAGTGGGGAAGGAAGCTTTCTCCAAGGCTTTACACCCCCTTCTCCTTGTGCCTCCCCCCTGGGAACCGGTGAGTTGTCAGGGTACTGCCCCAGTCATTGTTCTGGAGCACCAGGTCCAGAGTTGGAGGCATTCTGCACCAGAATGCTCATCTGAGGATTCTGCTGAGCCCCCAGCATGCAACCCAGATCCTGGGCCATGTTTTGGACCTGGCGCTCAAGCTGTGAAACCCGGTCAGGCTGATACAGGGTTCTGTTATTCCCCCTGGGCTGATCCTGGGAAGGGTAGCTATCCCTTCTCTGGTAATACCCCGGGTTGGGAAGATTTGAGTACTCCTCCACCCTTGGCCTCCCCTCTCCCGGAATAGGTTGTCTGGGCTCAGGAAAGTGGGGAAAGAAGGATGCATGATTTTGGGGTTGGAAACCTTGTGGGTACCTGGGGAAAAAGTTCTGCCCAGGATTTGGGGAACTTCTGCCCTCCTGGGGGAAGTTAGGAGGCAAGTTTCCTAGGTTAGGTGCTTGGTTGGATCCCCCCCCTTGAGCTGGAGGAGTCCACCCGACCCAGCATGGGTCGGTTTCCCTTGTAGCGGGGACTTACATAGTCAGGGGAGTGAGGAATCCCATTTGTGGGACTACCTCCTTGACTCCCTGTCTGTGACTGGCCCGAGGGCCTTCTGGGCTTGGAATTATTCTGTGCAGGCAAGTTATTAGGCCCCCCATCTCCAAATCTAAAATGGGGGTAACCTTTACCTCTGCCACCTTAGCAGCGGCAGGGGTGCTGGGTGGTTTGGGGCTTTTCTGAGCATTATTTTTTATTTTCTATGGGCTTCTGCACCTCATAGATTCGGGTGGCCTGTTCAATGACCCAGTCTAGTGACCTTTTCTCATGAAAATCTCTCACTAGCTGGGTCATGATGTATTTTGGCAGCGCATGAAAAAACGTATTAACAAATTCTTTACTGTCCGTGTGCACCCTTTTGGTAGTCGCCGCAAAGGCATGCTCCTCCGCACATTGTAAATTGTAGGCTGCCTTTCAAGCCTCTTGGGGATGTCTATGAACAGAAAAGTGCTTTAAGATGGCCGCCCTATATGGGGACCATCTTGAATGATTTTGGTCCTCCAACCCCGCAAAGAAACAGGAGTATTCTGGGGAGAAGGTCCATTTTACGTACTGAATGCAGCTACTGCTGTCTTTCAAATGGAAATTCTCCATCATTTGCTCAAAGAGCTCTAAGTGTTCCCACACAGAATACTTGGCATTCTTGTGATAAGGCGTGATGACACTACTTATTGCCTTAATCTGTTTTAAGTGGTCCTTAAGCAAGGCCCTTTTTGCCTTATTGGCCTTCTTGGTTTGAGTAACCCTGGTCCATTCATCCTCTGACTCAGAGGCACTGCTCCCAGAGGTGCCCGTCTGATCTTCCAGGTTTTCCCAGATTCTGCGAGCCTGGGAATGGCTGGCGGAATGTGGGGACCTGGTCTCCTGTGTCCTGGGACACTCAGAGGAGTCTTCTGATTCCTCCTTGCTCCCAGGATTTGATGGGTACCCCCCGCCCCACTGACCTAGCTGGGCAGAGGTCTTTAGGATGCCCTTAGTGGGCCTACTCTCCTGGGGTTCCCCACTAAATTGCACTGTACTTGGGTGCCCATACCCGGATGCCCGCCCATCCATTCCTGGGAGGTACAGCTATTTCGACATGTGGTGAAATTGAGCTAAATTGCAATTCGCTGCAACTTTTCCGCGTGTGACAGTTACATTTCGGTTCTAGGACGTGCGGTTCAAAAGATACAGAGGTTTTGGTGAAGGTAGATTTTTCAGAAATAAAGTCAAAATTTCAAAATCAAAGATTGCGCTTTAAAGATTTACCAACAAGGATAGGCTTATGCTAAGGGGCTATGAAGAAGCAAGACACTCAATGGGAAGCCACCAGAACAGCGGCGCCTTCGCTCTGATCTCTGTCCGTCAAAACACTTGTCCCTCTTCAGAAAAATATCAGCGCAAAGATGATTATTGCTACAATTATCACAGACAATATAATGAGAAGAATTCAGGATGGACACAAGATTCTATAATGCAGTTCTGGATAGGTTGAGATGGTTGGAATAGGATTACTTTAAAATGAGAGATTGGTTAGGTACAGTTCTAGACTGGATACTTACTCCTATGTCTTTGGAATGGAGTGGAATGGGCCCCGTCAAAGATCTGGTCAAAGGTTTGGCTGGGATTCTCTTGCCACCGGACTGGATCAGGCATTGGGTTCTGCTCTCGGCACTGCACTGCGGTCTGCGCGGCCTCTTGGACTGGATCTGACGGGTTATGGATACAGCTCTGCTTTCTGGGTCTGCATCTTGGTTCTAGCACAGGGTTCTTGCTAGAATAGCAAAACAGCACAGCCCGGCTGTTGAATATAAGCCCCTTGGAAGTTTAGGGGTTAGAATCAGGTTGCTAGATTCTGCAGGCCTGCTGAGAAGGGTTCAGCTTTTGGGTTTGGCCTCTCTCCTTCAAAGTTCTAGAGTTGGTTCTAGAGTTTCTGTCTCGAGCTCTGTCTGGATCTTCTTGCAGGGTGCTTCGCCAAGAAATCTGTTGAGAAGTGGAAAGTGTGTCTGTCCTAACTGTCCTCAGCAGTCCCTATTTATGCATTTCCAAAGTGGGTGGGGAGGCTGATTCTACTACGCCCAACCCTCTCAGGATCTGATAGGTTAGAGGATTCCCTGTCCCCTGATTTGAGAAGGGATCAGTGTGTCATCCTGCGTCATCACGTGTAATGTTTATGGCTTAGGGAAAAAACCTCCCTTTGTCTCTGTACAGTATATCTTATTTCTCATAAAACACATATTTACAATATACACAATTTGTTAATACTACATGAATCACATGACAGATTACCTAAGGTACATTTCTGTTCAACTCTCATCTTCCTAAGAGCTTTGGTTCAGAAATGACAAATTTTTCGCGCTTTTGGTGGGTTTCTCAATATTAGTTCTGCAGCAATTTTTAGACATGCATGCACCCCCCATCTGGGCACATTTCTGTAATTTTTCAGGTTCCTGGCATAAACACAGTAGCTACAATATGAATAATTCCGGGGTTGGGTCTCAAAACATCACACAGAGTCCAGCTTAGTCTTAAACTGTGAGGAAATTTTTCATTTTAACAATCTCAAAGTTTCACATTTTTGTCAGTTTGTTACAATATTTTAGAAGCATTTTCCTTAAACATATATTTAGTCCAATGTTAAATCCGCATCCCAGTCTGGTCCGCCCCCAGAGCTGAGCTGACTCAGAGGGTTACATGTCCTTCTTCCTGCCAGCAGTTTGCTGTCAGTCACACCCGAATTTGCATTTCTATTCAGCCCAAGGACTGCTTTGTCTGCACTCAGAGCAACAGGCCAGGGTGCCCCTCCTAGTTCCCTTTCACAACAGCCTGTCAATCTCTTAGCCAAGGGCAGGGGGAAGTTTCCTTTGTCCATGGAGAAGGTGTGGAATGTGTTTGAAACACAGTGTGGCAAGTCTTTCTTTGGCATAGTTTGAGTTCCATGTCCAACTTTACCCAAAATGGTTTTAAAACACTGGCTTCTGGTAGAGGTGTAACGGTATTACACCCATTTTTGACAGATTTCTCCCAGCAAGCAATCCTCAAAAGTGGACTTTGTTCAGATAACATGTACTTCTGTGGACCTCATATTTATGTAGATTTTTGAAGGAGAATGATGTTGACCACCCAATAAGGAGGTTGGATCTTTTTGGGTGGTTTGTGAGCCATGATTTTTGCAAATTTGATAACAAATAAAAACTGATTTTTGAAACCAGCCCTGTTTCTTTTGCAATGATTTTGCTCTGTGAGCAGCCAAATGGTGGGTTTTGGCAGTGGTCTCCTGTATTACCACTGACATAGGCAAAAGTAGATGGTGGCCTATTTTTCAGGTTTTCACTGCGCACTTTCTGGTGATTTCTAGCGAGCAGCCTGCTTTCCAGCGGCTATTATGATGTTTCTGCTGCCAGCATTGCACAGTGATGTTGCAGGGCTTGGATTAGTGGGTTAAGACATCCCACAAGCCCCCCTCTTGCGATGGTCGTTGATCTTCCATTAATGGAATTTCACAAGACTTGGATGTCCGCCTCATCTCTCTGGATTCCACAAATGGCAAAGTTCAACATCTTTTCCTCCATCAGGGGTGCATCGCTTGGTTCTCCTCGCCAGTCCTGATGGGAGTATTGAGCGATACTCCGGGCCCCTCGGATCTTTGCTCCCGGTCCCCGGGTCGTCCTCCTTGGTCAGTCTACATGGTTTATCTCTCTCTCTCTTTCTCTCTCCTATGGATGACAAAGCAAAAAACATATTTGTAGACATTTCCACACCACTATTAATGTAGTGGGGCAGACATATACATTTTATGTTTCAGGAGACATTTGCATTATTGCATTTTATAGACTATATGTGGAATATTTTAGGGTTGGAATTTTATGGATCTGGAGTGGCCCCCTCTGGGGTTCCAGAAGACTCCTCCAGTTGCTGCAGAGTGTGCCTAGGATGGCAATGGCAACACTTTAGCTGATTAATATGGACCCACTTGTCTTCCCCTTCTGCCAAACTGCCTTTGGGGATGCAGATCTTGTAGGCGACTGGTGAGATTTTGTCTACAATATCAAAAGTTCCCTTCCAGGTAGGCAGAAATTTCAGCTGTTTGGCCTAGTTCCTTTGGAAATTGTATAGATAGACCTGGTCTCCTACATTGTATTCCTTTCTGGTAGTCTTTAAGTCATAGTGGGTCTTCATGCTATCGGCTGATCTTTCTAGATTTCGCTGAGCATAGGCAAAAGCATGTTGAAGGTGTTTTCTTAAATTTTCAACATACTCATGAGTTGTGGAGGCATTGATCAATGTCTGCTCTTGGGTCTTGTAGAGCAGATGCTGGGGAAGCACCATCCTGCGTCCAGTCATCAGCTCAAACGGTGACATTTTAGTTGCAGAGGAAGGGGTAGATCTGATGGCCATTAGGACAAGAGGTAATTGAATATCCCAACTTGGGCCAGAATCTGCCACAATTTTTTTAATATGCTGACAATGGTTTTGTTGTATTGTTCTACTGCACCACTAGAGGCTGGCCGGTAAGCAATATGTAGCTTCCTTTTAACCCCAAGTATCCTCCACATCTTTGTCATTACTTTGCTGGTGAAATGGCTACCTCTGTCTGACTCAATCCTTTGGGGTAGTCCAAAACGCAAAAAGATGTGGTTGATCATCAGGGCAGCTGCTGTTTCTGCCTTGCAGTTTGGGGCCAGGAGACATTCCACCCATTTAGTAAATAAGCATGTCACGGTCAACATGTACTTATTCCCCCTAGAGGAGCGAATCACGGGCCCAATGAAATCTACTTGCAAATTTGACCATGGCAGTGTCATCCCCCTCTTTTCCAGAGGCGCACGGTGTGTGAGGGATGTTGGCTGAAATTGTGCACACACAAGACACCCCTTCAAGTATTGGTCGAGGTCCTGCCCCATGTGTGGCCAGTTTGCAACCTCTCTTAAGATTTCAAGTGTTGTATGAAACCCCCTATGACCGGCTGTGGCCGCATCATGGGCGTGACTTAACATCAGGCTTCGGAATGACGTAGGAACCACCCACTGATCATGGCCAGCTAGGGATTTCCTCACCAACAAACCGTCTTAGATTCGGAACATTTTAAAACATTTCATCAACACTCTGAGGTCCTCTTTCCCAATGTAATCAGTATCCGTCAGGGGAAAGTTCTCAGGGTCCTCAATGTGTTGATAAAACTTACCAATTATTGGATCCCCTTTTTGACCTGTAATCAAATCAGCATCTGGGGTTTCCTTACTCCATTGTGCAGTTGAAAGATCATTGTGAGCATTTGTCTGGGACCTAGTGATAGCAGTGACCTGGATTTCCCCCAACAGGGACTCAGTGTCTATTAGATCCCCTTGGATGGCCCCGGTTTTGGCCAGCTGATCAGCTAAGTCATTCCTAGTTTTGTCTGGTCCCTCTACTTTGGAATGACCCTTGATATTTTTCCAGTAAATGGTCATCCCATTCGAGGGGACCAGATCATCAATATTTTGAATTATTTTCCCATGTTTCAAGGGTTTGTTATTAGCACACAACATGCCTCTGGTTTTCCAATTAACCAGGTGCTCCACGAACCTGTTCCGTACATAATCCGAAGCTGTGATTATCCAGTTCGTGGAGTTGATGTTGGACAGCAGTGAGGATGGCTTGATGCACAGCCATCAACTCTGCCACTTGACTACTTCGGGCACCAATCTTGTACCCAGCGGAGGGTTCTGGGGACTCATTCACCCATGCATTCCCTACGCCGGCCACCAGTTCTTTTTCCCTGTTGTTGTCAACATGGCATTCCCTCACACTTGTCTTCTTCAAAGACTTTGTGTGGGGAAATGAGGTATGCCTCCATGTTGTCCTTGATTTTTAGACTCTCGTCCTCGAGACAGTTTTCTCTGGCACAATCATGCAAGTCAGCCAGACCTTGCACGAGGGGACTCTTCTTGTTTTGGCCATACCTGACCTCCACAGGAAAGCCTTTCATTGACAGAAACCAGGAAGTAATTCGGGAATTACTCACATTTCCTGCCCGGATTCTGTCACTTTGGAGATATTGCAGAGACTGGTGTGGAGTCTCCACTATAATGTGTTCCCCCTGGATAAACGGGTTGTAATTCTTCAATGCCCACACTGTTGCCAGGAGTGCCTTCTCACAATCATTGTTTTTTTCCTCCACAGAGGATACAGTTTTACTCGCATAGGAGATTACTTTATTGACCTTGTCATGCTTTTGGTATAATACTGCAGTGAAGCATGTATTAGAAAACCCTGTCTCCAAGAAGAACTCCTTGTTTCTGATAGGGTAAGCTAGGCAAGGCACTTGTGAGAGGCTTCTTTTGAGTTGTCTTACTGCCTCGACTTGTTCTGGACCCCATTCCCACTTGATCCCCCTTCAAAAGATGAATCAGGGGTCTGGTGATTTCTGCATAGCCCTCAATGAACTTTCTGCTGTAATTAGCCAGTCCAAGGAGGCTCCTTAGTTCCCGCAGAGTTGTGGGGTCTTTTAGTTTTTGGAGGGCTTCCACTTTGTTCCTGGGGACAGAGACCCTGAGGAGTAATCTCATGCCCCAAGAAATTAACACGGGTTCTACACCACTGTGCTTTCTGAAAGGAAAGTTTTGCTCCGGCGGCCCTCAACTGTATCAGAACATAACAGATCTCCGCTATGTGTTCTTCCACAGTTGAGCTTTTGATGAGGACATCATCTACGTAGGCCAGGTTACCCCTTTCACCCAGGTCGGGCATGGCCTTATGTAGGGAAATGTTGAATTCATTGCCAGAGTTGAGGTATCCGAAGGGAGTCCGGGTCCATGTGTACTGCTGGCCCCCAAAGGTAAAAGCCAGCTTGTATTGGTCCTCCCTACTGACAGGTACAGTACAGTATCCATTGGGCAGGTCTATTGCAGTGAATACCTCTGACCCCTGGACCTGGGCCAGCCCTTGGTCAATGTAGGGAAGATGCCATCGGGAAGTATGGACCCATTTTTTGAGCTCCCTAAGGTCGGCGCAGAGTCTCCACTGGCCGTTTGGCTTCGATATCCCCAGCACCAGATTATTGAAGGTGCTGTGGACTGGACGGATTATCCCACGGGACTCAAGGTTCTTAATTAATTCAGTAAGGGATTACATTGATGCGAGAGGCAAGCGATATTGCTTCACAAGCACTGGAGTCATGCCCGGGTCCGTGTGAATTGTTGTTGTGTGGATGTTGGTGCGACCACAGTCATATGAGTCCACCACAAAGAGATCTTGAAAATCCCAAAAAACTTGTTTCAACTTTTGCTTCTGCTCCAGAGTCTCACAGGCATCAGCTAGGTTGACTCTCTCTTCAACCATCTGTCTGAAGCCTGGAAAGAATTCTGGTTTCGCTATTTCAGCGGCCTCCTCCAGCTGGGTGGAGAAGTCCCAGGTCAAAGTGCTGATTTGGACTGGTGGCTTCGGGTAGGAAAGGCAGCCCTCATGGACCTGGAAAATCACCTCATCCCTCCTGAAGTCACAAGTCACATCTTCCTTACCATAAGGGCAGGAAGTGTACACCAGGAAGTTCCCCCCATGCCGAGTAAAGATCCTGTCTGGTGTTGTGTTGTCATCACTGTCACTGTCAAAACAGTCCTTGGGGATTGGTCCTAACAGTTAATTACCTAGATCAATGGGAAAATGTCGGTCATCAACCGCCATTCCAATAATGGTGCCTGCGGCTAGAGTGATACTCTTTAAGTTGCTGTTATCCACCACTATTGGAATGGTGACATGTTCTATATTGACTAATGGTTTTGGGTTTACCCCCAACCCTTGCTGTTGGAGAGAAGCATTTGGATGAATATAGGCATCAGGGTTTTTCAATTTCTGTCCTCTTTTAACTTTCACTTCCAGGGAGAAATGTCGGGTCCTTTCTGGGATGGTGTCTTCCTCTCCAATCTGAATTTCAACTGCATAAGGCAGCAGTTGAGCTGACCTAAATGCTTTCTCTGGATCATCAAAGCCCATGGGATTATCCGCTAATCGGGACCAAGCTTTGAAGTTTATTAGGTCCAAACTAATGGCAAAGTGAATGAGAATGTCACTGCCTAAGGAAGGTGGCAGTGATGTGTCGCACGACCCAACAATTATGAACTATGCTCTTGTTGCCTATGGAAGTTTTGAGCATACACAGGCTTGGCAGGAGATGTTTGGAATTGGGTGTTTCCAGATCCCTTTCCCATTTGTCTATCAGTCTAAATGTGGGAATGGCTGGATCTTTTGCGAGTTGGCGGAACATGGCTTCGCTGATGAAGCTCTTACCGTTGTTCACACACACTCGGGCGAGAACAGAGTCCTTCCCTTCATTTAACTGAATTGGGATGAACAACTGCTCTCCAATTTGCTGAACATCAGCCAGGCTCTGAGCTGATTTCAAATCTTTCTGGACTATAGGAGTGGCAATGTCTGATTGTGAATTGGTAAAGAATTTCAGAGTGCTCCCTTCCAGTGTGGAATACCAACTTAGACTGGGAAGGTTGATTTTCAGAAATAGAGAGGACCCCCCATCACCAGTTTGTTGTCCTACTGCTATTACTGTCACGTCTGGAATTTGGTTGTTCTGGAAGTGAAATTCTACTTGGTCAGCTTTTTGTTCAACCATTTGGCATGTGCTGTTTAAACTAACATGGTTGACACTCTGTTTTAACTTTATTGGTTGGCAGGTCTGGGTCCAGAGGACCTTGTTTACACAGTCTATTAGGGGTGACAACCTTCTCGGGAGGTCATTCCCTAGTAAACAAGGGGTGCCCTCTGGAGTCACTATAATATGACCGGGTGTTTCACCTTGTGTCGCCCAATTTTAATGTCCAAATCCGCAGTCCCCTTGATGGGAACTTACTTCCCGTCAAATTTCTGAGGTTGTCCAGGAAGAGAGGTGAGAGGAATTTGGTAATTCTCCCCCCTTCCTGAATTTAGTTCATCAAAGGCCTTTTTGGACAGAAGGGTAGCCTGGGATCCGGTGTCCACCAGTGCCAAAATTGTACCCTGCCCCTATACTTGAACCGGGGCATAGTATCTTTCCTCCTTCTCTGCAAGGGGGCACAGATAATGCACATTTTTGGACAACTGGTGGGCTAGTTTTTTAGTTTTAGACATAGAGAGAGAAGAGATTTGGGCAGAATTTGTTGGGGAGTCATGGGAATCTGAAATAAAAAGTTGGCAACTGGAGATAGGAGAAGTTTTGAGTTCCCATTTTTGGAGGCAGTCACCAGGATGGGTTTGAACCAGGGGATTTTGATGCTGTTGGTTCTGGGATGGTATGATGGGCGGCGCTCGCTCAGTCCCCACATCTACCCAGTCCGAATTTGAATCCCTTGGGACCCATTTTTCTTTGGGATGAGTTCCCCCATCTCTGAAGGAGAAGATCCTTTTCCCAGGATCCTCTGGGGATCCCTCTCCTTCAAATTGGAAGATCTGTACCTCCTCCTCAAAATGGGTATGTTTGGGTCCTTGGTTTCTCCTACCCCCCCCATCTGCTCCTTGGGTGGCAGACTTTCAGGGGCAGGAGATTTAGTTTCCGGTTCCTGGGTTTCCTGGGGCTGTTTAAAAGTGGGGAAGGAAGCTTCCTCCAAGGCTTTACACCCCCTTCTCCTTGTGCCTCCCCCCTGGGAACCGGTGAGTTGTCAGGGTACTGCCCCAGTCATTGTTCTGGAGCACCAGGTCCAGAGTTGGAGGCATTCTGCACCAGAATGCTCATTTGAGGGTTCTGCTGAGCCCCCAGCATGCAACCCAGATCCTGGGCCATGTTTTGGACCTGGCGCTCAAGCTGTGAAACCCGGTCAGGCTGATATAGGGTTCTGTTTTTCCCCCTGGGCTGATCCTGGGAAGGGTAGCTATCCCTTCTCTGGTAATACCCCGGGTTGGGAAGATTTGAGTACTCCTCCACCCTTGGCCTCCCCTCTCCCGGAATAGGTTGTCTGGGCTCAGGAAAGTGGGGAAAGAAGGATGCATGATTTTGGGGTTGGAAACCTTGTGGGTACCTGGGGAAAAAGTTCTGCCCAGGATTTGGGGAACTTCTGCCCTCCTGGGGGAAGTTAGGAGGCAAGTTTCCTAGGTTAGGTGCTTGGTTGGATCCCCCCCCTTGAGCTGGAGGAGTCCACCCGACCCAGCATGGGTCGGTTTCCCTTGTAGCGGGGACTTACATAGTCAGGGGAGTGAGGAATCCCATTTGTGGGACTACCTCCTTGACTCCCTGTCTGTGACTGGCCCGAGGGCCTTCTGGGCTTGGAATTATTCTGTGCAGGCAAGTTATTAGGCCCCCCATCTCCAAATCTAAAATGGGGGTAACCTTTACCTCTGCCACCTTAGCAGCGGCAGGGGTGCTGGGTGGTTTGGGGCTTTTCTGAGCATTATTTTTTATTTTCTATGGGCTTCTGCACCTCATAGATTCGGGTGGCCTGTTCAATGACCCAGTCTAGTGACCTTTTCTCATGAAAATCTCTCACTAGCTGGGTCATGATGTATTTTGGCAGCGCATGGAAAAACGTATTAACAAATTCTTTACTGTCCGTGTGCACCCTTTTGGTAGTCGCCGCAAAGGCATGCTCCTCCGCACATTGTAAATTGTAGGCTGCCTTTCAAGCCTCTTGGGGATGTCTATGAACAGAAAAGTGCTTTAAGATGGCCGCCCTATATGTGGACCATCTTGAATGATTTTGGTCCTCCAACCCCGCAAAGAAACAGGAGTATTCTGGGGAGAAGGTCCATTTTACGTACTGAATGCAGCTACTGCTGTCTTTCAAATGGAAATTCTCCATCATTTGCTCAAAGAGCTCTAAGTGTTCCCACACAGAATACTTGGCATTCTTGTGATAAGGCGTGATGACACTACTTATTGCCTTAATCTGTTTTAAGTGGTCCTTAAGCAAGGCCCTTTTTGCCTTATTGGCCTTCTTGGTTTGAGTAACCCTGGTCCATTCATCCTCTGGCTCAGAGGCACTGCTCCCAGAGGTGCCCGTCTGATCTTCCAGGTTTTCCCAGATTCTGCGAGCCTGGGAATGGCTGGCGGAATGTGGGGACCTGGTCTCCTGTGTCCTGGGACACTCAGAGGAGTCTTCTGATTCCTCCCAGGATTTGATGGGTACCCCCCGCCCCACTGACCTAGCTGGGCAGAGGTCTTTAGGATGCCCTTAGTGGGCCTACTGTCCTGGGGTTCCCCACTAAATTGCACTGTACTTGGGTGCCCATACCCGGATGCCCACCCATCCATTCCTGGGAGGTACTGGCCTATGAGCCCCATTCTTCTGACTGTATAGTAATCTGCCATCCCCGTGGCCCTGGGCTCATGTGCGCCAGGGGACACGGGGGTGGCAGAGTCCAGGGACTAAGAGAGATGAAGGCCTCTGGTACTAGGGCTCCTGAGGTTATGCTCAGGTGTTTCCCTTTCCCAGCGAACCTCATCTCTATCAGCCCCTGCTCCCTGTTGCCATGCAAGAGCCTCTGCTTTCAGTTCCTCAATCAAGGCCTTACTAGACTCTATCAGTCCCTCTTGCATGGCTACCTGTCGCTGGAGCCTATCATTGTGCTGACAGAGAGCCTCATTTTCTCTCTGTGATTCCTGGTTTGTCTTGGAGTACTGGGCCAGTCTTTGTTGCAGGAGGGTTACCTCCTGAGTCCCGTCCCTACTGGCCTGCTCCTTTCTTGCCAGAGCATCTTCCACCCTCCTGGTGTGCTCTAACAAGTTTTGATGCTCTTTTTGGAGGTCACCCAGTCCCTGGAGGGCCAGGTGATTTTCTTCCAGCTTCCTTTTTAAGTTACAGACTTCCGGGCCTAAGGTATCCCTTTCCTGAGCAAGAGCCAGCCTCTGCGCCGCCAGGTCGTCCCTCTGTCTTGGAAGGGCACCAGCTTTCTGGCGCTCTTCCTCAAATTCTGCATGGGTGTCCAGGTCTTTCAGAAATAATGTATTGTTCTCTGCCTTCTCTCTATCTAGGTGGCTTTGCAGGGTGACTAACTGCTCTGCGCATGCCCTATTGAAATCCAGTTGTTGCTCCAGCTTTTTCTGGCTCTGCAGTAGGGAGTCCAAACCTTCTTGATACCTTCTTGATACTCCTTCTGCAAGGCCAGAATTCTGGTATCCTGATCTGCGGTTTTCCTGTTGCATGATACCCATGTCCTCTTTTATTTTAATTAGATACTGCCTACTTTCGTTTTCTGACTCCTGGCTCCTCTGCAGCCTCTTCTCAGAAGAGCCCAGATCAGATTGGGCCTTCTTTAATGCCAACAGTTGCCTACTTGCCAGATCTTGGCCTTCAGCACATTTGTCCTGTATGGCTCCCATATATAAATATAAATATGCCACTATCCTGGCAATCTTGTTGTGCTCATCCTTGGCCTTAGGGGCCATATATAGTTCAACCAGTGCCACATGTATGGGACCCTGATCTCTTCAGATATCTAACCCAGTTGCAGTGACCTGTTGTGTGATCGCCTGCAACCACGCATACTGGTCCTGCTCAGTCCACTCACCTCTCACAAATAGCTTATGTAAAAGGTGCTCTCTAGCTATCTTGATGTCTACCAATGTCTCCATTCTGGTAACTGATTTCCTTCCTGACTTACAGAAGTTTATTATTTTATTTTGCAAAACAGACCGTTTCCTGAGAGCGTTCCTTTTTGAGGGGTGCTTTTACAGCGTAACACAGCGTGGTAGCCCAACAGGATTTATGTATCCTATTAGTTAGCACCCTGTATTAAGCTGCACAAGTGGTAGTTCTAATCCAGAAGTCCTGCTACGAGCCCCCAATCTGTGACTTTAATCCAGCATTCCAATAAGTCAATGCCTAGTATGGGATGCCCGATGGAAATCCTTATTGAGATATTTTTATGTCAAAGTTCTTTAAATCTGGATGATGAACCCTTATATAACGCCCCTCTCTTTGGATCTCCCCGACCTCACTGAGCCAAGAAGTAGGTTTGTTTTGAAAATTAAAAGGTTTATTTGAAGAATTGAACAATATATATATATCACACTTTTATGAATAGAAATAATATCTGAATAGAACACTTATGAATATGAACGGTGATCAGCAATGGGTAATATTACAATATCAACAAATGAATTTCAGCAGTTGAAAACAAGAAACAGCTATTTTGACATGTGGTGAAATTGAGCTAAATTGCAATTCGCTGCAACTTTTCCGCATGTGAGGGAAATGTGATTGCGGAAAAACTGTAAGGAATTGGGATGTTCGTTATAAAGCTTAGGATCCAAGCTTCAAAATGACAGTTACATTTCGGTTCTAGGGCATGTGGTTCAAAAGAGGTTTTTGTGAAGGTAGATTTTTCAGAAATAAAGTCAAGATTTCAAAATGAAGGATTGCGCTTTAAAGATTTACCAACAAGGATAGGCTTATACTAAGGGGCTATGAAGAAGCAAGCCACTCAACGGGCAACCACCAGAACAGCAGCGCCTCCGCTTTGATCTCTATCCGTCAAAACACTTGCCCTCTTCAGAAAAATATCAGCGCAAAGATGATTATTGCTACAATTATCACAGACAATATAATGAGAAGAATTCAGAATGGACACAAGATTCTATAATGCAGTTCTGGATAGGGTGAAATGGTTGGAATAGGATTACTTTGAACTAAGAGATTGGTTAGGTACAGTTCTAGACTGGATACTCACTCCTATGGCTTTGGAATGGAGTGGAATGGGCCCCGTTAAAGATCTGGTCAAAGGTTTGACTGGGATTCTCTCGCCACCGGACAGGATCAGGCACTGGGTTCTGTTCTCAGCACTGCACTGTGGTCTGCATGGCCTCTTGGACTTGATCTGGTGGGTTCTGGATACAGCTCTACTTTCTGGGTCTGGATCTTGGTTCTAGCACAGGGTTCTTGGCTAGAATAGAAGACTTGCTGTTGAATGTAAGCCCCTTGGAAGTTTAGGGGTTAGAATCAGGTTGCTAGATTCTGTAGGCCTGCTGAGAAGGGTTCAGCTTTTGGGTTAGGCCTCTCTGCTTCAAGGTTCTAGAGTTGGTTCTAGAGTTTCTGTCTGGAGCTCTGCCTGGATCTTCTTGCAGGGTGCTTCGCCAAGAAATCAGTTGAGAAGTGGAAAGTGTGTCTGTCCTATCTGTCCTCAGCAGTCCCTATTTATGTATTTCCAAAGCAGGTGGGTTTGAGAAGGGATCAGTGTGTCATCCTGTGTCATCACGTGTCATGTTTATGGCTTAGGGAAAAAACCTGCCCTTTGTCTCTGTACAGTATATCTTATTTTTCATAAAACACATATTTACAATATACACAATTTGTTAATACTACATGAATTACATGACAGATTACCTAAGGTACATTTCTGTTCAACTCTCATCTTCCTAAGAGCTTTGGTTCAGAAATGACAACTTTTTCACGCTTTTGGTGGCTTTCTCAATATTAATTCTGCACCAATTTTTAGACATGCATGCACCCCCCATCTGGGCACATTTCTGTAATTTTTCAGGTTCCTGGCATAAACACAGTAGCTACAATATGAATAATTCCGGGGTTGGGTCTCAAAACATCACACAGAGTCCAGCTTAGTCTTAAACTGTGAGGACATTTTTCATTTTAACAATCTCAAAGTTTCACATTTTTGTCAGTTTGTTACAATATTTTAGAAGCATTTTCCTTAAACATATATTTAGTCCAATGTTAAATCCATATCCCAGTCTGGTCCGGCCCCAGAGCTGGCTGACTCAGAGGGTCACATGTCCTTCTTCCTGACAGCAGTTTGTTGTCAGTCACACCTGAATTTGCATTTCTATTCAGCCCAAGGACTCCTTTGTCTGTACTCAGAGCAACAGGCCAGGGTACCCCTCCTAGTTCCCTTTCACAACAGCCTGTCAATCTCTTAGCAAAGGGCAGGGGGAAGTTTCCTTTGTCCAGGGAGAAGTTGTGGAATTTGTTTGAAACACAGTGTGGGAAACTTTAACTCTTAAACCAATATCTACAAATTTTCTTTTCTTATAATATAACTCACATTTTTAATACATACATTAAACAATTTCTAACTTCAAGCCTTTTCAGAATATAGTTTTAAATTGTATCCACCTCTTAGCAAGTCTTTCTTTGGCATAGTTTGAGTTCCATGTTCAACTTTTCCCAAAATGGTTTTAAAACGCTGGCTTCTGGTAGAGGTGAGTAGCGGTATTACACCCATTTTTGACAGATTTCTTCCAGCAAGCAATCCTCAAAAGTGGATTTTGTTCAGATAACATGTACTTCTGTGGACCTCATATTTATGTAGATTCTTGAAGGAGAATGATGTTGACCACCCAATAAGGAGGTTGGATCTTTTTGGGTGGTTTATGAGCCATGATTTCTGCAAATTTAACAATAAAAACGGATTTTTGAAACCAGCTCCGTTTCTTTTGCAATGATTTTGCTCTGTGAGCAGCCAAATATGGGTTTTGGCAGTGGTCTCCTGTGTTACCACTGACATAGGCAAAAGTAGATGGTGGCCTATTTTTCAGGTTTTCAATGCGCACTTTGCTGGTGATTTCTAGCGAGCAGTCTGCTTTCCAGCGGCCATTATGATGTTTCTGCTGCCAGCAATGCACAGTGAGGTTGCAGGACGTGGATTAGTGGGTTAAGACATCCCACACTAGGAAATCTCCTAGGAACCATACTTCAAAGAGGAATATCAATAGCAAAGGCTAGCCTTATACCAGGGACCTTGAAGCTGAAGGTTTTGGAATGGAGTGGGGTTAAAGTAGCCAGATAGGACAGAGAAAGGTTACACCATCTTGAGTTTCTGTGGAGCTCTCTTTTCTTCCGGCCCTACCCACTTTCTGCAGAACAAAGTCAAGAAGGCAAATTTCACCTTTCACAGTGACAGTGATTAGACCCTTACAGCAGGCTTGCTTTTGTCACCTGTATCATTTTACCTTTATATGGATGCAGTTTCCCACTCCTTCTTGGATTTATTTTGGATTTATTTCAAAACAAGAAGAATTTGATTAGTTGCACCCGTTGAGAGTGCAGTCTATTCAGATCATGCTTCTTCCTGTGGAACCTCAACGTTGAATCTCATAGATGGTCTACTGGTCTTCCAGGAAACCTCTGATGTACACTGCAGCATGAGATCATCTACAATGGTAGGTGCAACTTCTAATCCACACCAGGAGCTGGCACACGTTGTGTTGCAATGCTTCTTGCTGGTGAAGACATATTTATTTTTCTAGTATTCTCTATCCTTGCTTTGATCCTGATTCCTCTTCAAAATTCCTTAATAATTCTTCCAAATTGCCTTGCCTTTTGAATCCTTGTGGAGAGCTGGATCTCTAATTTATCTTCTCGTTGGAGCGGCCATCATTCTTCCAACTCCTCTTACCTGGCTGATTCCAACTTGATTGTTCTTAACTCTGTCGGGGGCTTCCACCCGTTAGGTGTTTTCCCCCTATAAAGACCTGGAACTGGTGAAGCCACTCAATCTCCCTGTATTAATTGAGGTGACAGTCTCACTTCAATCAGGGACATACCTTATCTCTTTGAATCCCATAGAAATCAGAGATCTGTGGAAGACCTGTAACTGGTCATTCTTGTGACAGTTTGCAAGGCCACTTCCCTCCACTCAATATGAAATTAAATGATCTTTTATTTACATCGCGCTCATACACAAGTGATTCAGAGTCCGACCAGACAAAGGAAGGAGAAAAAAGGAGAACAAAAACAACGATCTTACTGGGCCCAGTGAAATTGAGAACGTGCAAGTGCATGGAAAAGGGAAAGGGGGAAAATGCATGGAGGGGGGAGAAGTGAAAAGTGCAGAACAGAGGAGAGAACAGAATAAATAATAAGTAAAATAAATAAATAAATAAATAAAGGCGATAAGCAGTGGTAGTGCAGCCAGCAAGTGGCAAGTGCTAGATTAGTCAGATAGGGTATATTTGATAAGTGCAGAAGAAAAGTGGGAGGGGGGCTATATGGGTACAGATACAGTCGCCAGTGCAAAGGGTGGCCTGGAGCTAGTGCAGGAGGATGCCAGTGTGAGCAGGTACCTGGGCAGAATGACAGAGGGTGGCCAGGTGCACAGTGCCAAGAGAGAAAACAGATCAGCAGGCATGAAGAGAGGCAAAGGCGGAAGCGAAGAGGAAGGTCTTGAGGGCCTCAAGTTTCAAGGTGGCCGGGAGGCTGTTCCAAAGGGAAGCTGCAGCCAAAGACAGAGATCTACCCAAGCTCATTTCTTTGAGAAATGACTGACCCTGAGGGAGTTACAAGTAGAGGAGCGAAGGGCTCTATAGGGGATGTATTTACAGAGGGATAGTTGAAGGTATTTTGGACCCAGGCCCCAGAAAGCCTTTTGGACAATACAGAGGGTTATACATTTAAACTCATAATTAAATATTATGGACCAACTGCAAGGTCTTATGGATGCTGTTCAGGCATTAACTACTGATTTACCTGCTTTACCCATGGAAATCAGAACCTTTGACACATTGGGCCTCATTACGAATGAGGCGGTAGGGGATTAACGGCGCCGGTAAAACTGACGGCGCTGTTAAACCCCTACCGCCTCATTGTGAAGGTCCCCTCGCGCGACCCGCTCTGGATGCCTGGTTTTACCAGACATCCTTAGCGGGTCCCGCGAGCAGGCCAGCATGCTAACAATGGGCCCATCATTAACGGGCCTGTTGTTAGCATGCTCCCAATTCCCATTGAGCCCTATGGGGGATCAAATGGGGATGGACCGGGTCCGAGTTCCATGAATTGGGAAATACCGGGCCCTCCTAGGTCGGAATGGCCCGGTATTTCCCCATACTGTCATGAACCGTCGTCTGCGTCCCTTCTGGACTTCCTGGTCCCTGATCCACAGGGGATTGAATACAGTGATCCTTCCAACATGGCCGCTCGAAACAGAATGCTCCTGGACAGTCTCTACGCTGCACGCTCTACAAAACAGACACGCCCTCGCGGCTGTGAGTGTCTCAACGCTACCGCTTGCTGTAGTCGGACGTGTTTTTCTGGAGTTCGCTCGGGGCTCTCTTTTGATTCCTGGTTCCCGGTTCCTTGAATCCCCCGTCCTTCCTCCCATTCCTCTACCTTACCTCTGATCTTCCTGGATTTTCTTCTGCGCTCGGGTCACGGCATTCCGTGCCTTCGAGTGCAAACTTCATTCCTTCCTGGTATCCAGCCTGGACTTCTGAACGCTCCCGGAAGTTGGATAGCGAACCTCACGCTGGAATCCGAGGACCAGCGTTCGGGTTTGTACAAATCCCGGACTGTGAGAAAGAAGACATCACAGAAGGTCGCAAGCAAACAACAAAAGCAGGTGAGAAGGGGAGAGACTTGTGACACATTCAGGGAACCCGGACCCGGATTCGGACCCAAGTTTGGGGGTAGCCATGCCCTTATTAAGGGCATGGCTACCCCCAAACTTGTAATGAGGGAAATTGTATCTGCAAGAGAAGGTTTACCAATTGGCACACCCACCAGCAGTGGTTCCATGAAACTCGATGTTTCTTCTAAGAAAGTAAAGGAGTTTATAGGCAAATTGAAAAAAAAGCATGCCTTTGATGAACTTGTAGTTGCCAGGCGAAAACAATATAGAGCAGACCTCAGACTCATACACCAGACCAACAGCATTGAGAAATGTGAACTTCTGAGAAAATGCCGGCAAAGATATAAAAACTGGCTGCGCTCAAATAGACATCTGAGACTACAAAGAGATGCAGAGAAGATGCTAGCTGCACTATCGACTAATAACACAAGAAGTACGTGGGACCTAATTAACAACAGGGACCTGAATCTATCGGCTATAGGTGTGAACCAAGTCTCGGAAGAAAAGTGGTTTCAGCACTATACCTCATTATATGAAGGAAAAACCCAAGGAAAAACCATACAGAAGATCCCGGCTGCTACCCCATGGGCCTTGATATTCGATAGAGATGACATCCTTATGCTAATTAAAAAACTTAGCACTTCTCGGGCGGCAGGCCCAGATGGCATTTCGAATAAAATGCTGAAAGACAACTATGAAGACTGGTCCGATTTAATACATGCGCTCTTCGAACAAATAATAAAAGCAAGGCAAATTCCAACCACGTGGACTGAGGCTTATATTGTGCCTATCTACAAAAAGGGGGATCGAGGGAATCCCAGGAATTACAGACCAATAGCATTGTTAGATTCAATCGGCAAGCTATTCGCGCTATCCTCTTAAGGGATCTAAAAAAATGGGCTACCCAGATTAACATCCTGGATGAGAGACAAATAGCTTTCGTAAGCGGTGTTGGCACCGCCCTCAACTTATTTCTGATCAACTTACTGAAGGCAAAGGCTTTGGAAGGAAAAAAAACGACATACCTGGCCTTCATTGACCTCGAACAGGCGTTTGACGGTATAAATAGAGAGCGCCTGTGGTCAAAATTGAGGAATTGGGGGTGCCCAAAAGATCTGCTGGAAGCTATCCAAGCCCTATACACCGACACCTCGATACAGATCCAAATTACTGCTAATGGAGGACTTTCGAGGAAGATAAAAACTTTTCAAGGCATAAAACAAGGATGTGCTCTAGCCCCCTTCCTCTTTGTCCTATATATGGCAGACATGAAGACCACCCAGGATCAGATCCGGGCTTTCCCTCCGAAGATCAACGGAACTGAGGTACCATGGATGATGTATGCGGATGACGCGGAATTCGCAGATCAAACGCCGATAGGACTGCAGCGACGGATTGTGGCCTTTAATAAGTATCTAAAAAACAACGACATGAAGCAGAGGCACTTCTAGCCCTAAAATGGGAAGTTTGGAATTTATGCGAAGCCTACTTTTGGCGAAAGATCTTACGCCTCCCGAACTATCTCCCGATAGAGATCATAAGGACAGAATTAAGGCTCCAATCTATGGCTTCAATCGCAATATGGAAAACCTTGTTCCTCTATAGAAAGTGCATCTTTGACAGCCCAGCCCAGCCTTTTAAAATCTTAATACAGACTGATACGCAAAATGGAGATAAGATCTTACACGAATGGAAGATAAGGTGTGAAGCGACTTTGGAAAAGCTAGACATCTCGGAAGAGACTTTAAAGTGTAATCTAGATAAGGCCAAAAGATCTGTTCGGGAAAAGGATTGGGAAGAAACACAGGTGAAAAGCCTGCCAAGGAATGTGTGCCACAACATCATCTGGGAAAGAAAGGGTTTAAATATGCTCCCACCATACTTGCTGAAATTTCCATCTGCCCATTACAGAGACTTGCTCGTGCGTTGCAGGCTTAATGTATGGTATTCCCGAGAGGTAAAATGGAGAAGACGACTTATTGACAAATCAATGGCATACTGCAGGTTCTGTAAAAACAGGACCCAAATAGAATCTATCAGACATGTGATGCTAGTTTGTCCGACGCTCGCACTGAAACGACAAGTATACATGGGAAGCTATACCATCAATATTACTGAGGAGACGGAAGAGGAGTACTGGGAGCGGCTAATGACAGTCGAAAAGGTCGGTAAGACCTTAGATGCATTGAAATTTGTCGAAGCACTAAAACTGGACCAGGAGGTTGACGATCCTGAAGTGTGAGCTGAATTGACTAAACTGGACAGACCAAGAGAATTGGTTTTGGGAAAAGTCACTGAATCTACGTAACTTTGGACATGCACTCATCTAATATTGATGAACTGACATGAAGGAGTGTTAAAGGTTTAAATTTGATTAACCAATAAAACAAAAAAAAACAACAACAAAAAAAATAGGCAATTGTGCAATCCAGTACACTGGTTGGACATATCCGTTCATCATGGATAGAGCTAAAGTGGGAAGCATGGTGACAAAAAGATAGGGAACACCCTGGCTTGGGTCACCTCTCTGGTAACCTCAAACAGCAACATCCTGGATAGCTTTGATGCCTTTTTAACAATGCTGAGAGGAATGTTTGTGAAGAACCAAAACGGCGTACACAGCAGAAGACAGTTTGCTAGACTTATTCCAAAGTTCCCTAGACATGCTTAGTTATGACAACTGGCCGATGAGACTGGTTGGCCGACAAAAAAAAAAGATTCACTTTATTCCGTTGAGGATTAACAGAAAACTTAAAAGATGAATTTGTGAGTGCTGCCCGTCCAATGTCTTTTGCAGACCATTTGACAGTGGTACTATAGAGCCACAGGCATATTTATGGGCATAGACTAGGCCCAACAGAAACACATTCCGATTGAATGCAAGCACATGGCCTTGCCCATAGTCAGAGTTGATGGTGAACCCCTAAGCTCAGGTCCCATATGTAACCAGACCAATAAGCTTACCCTTTTATTGAACAACATTTTGAAGACCTACCTCTTGACCTGATTTGCACTGTGCATTTTCTGTGATTTTAGGAATTCCATGGTTACAGTGACATATCCCCTATATAAACCGGAGAGTAGGTACTATGTCCTGGGCCTCAGAAGACTGTGTGCAGGACTGCTTCACTGAGTACCAAACATCAGGGGGACCTCAGAGTGTTAGAGTGACCTTGGCTAATGTCAAATGTAGCATTTTACCTTTATATGGATGCAGTTTCCCACTCCTTCTTGGGTTTATTTTGGATTTATTTCAAGACAAGAAGAATTTGATAAATTGCCCCCGTTGAGAGTGCAGTCTATTCAGATCACGCTCACGCTTCTTCCTGTGGAACCTCAACGCTGAATCTCATAGATGGTCTAGTGTTCTTGCAGGAAACCTCTGATGTACACTGCGGCATGAGATCATCTACAATGGTAGGTGCAACTTCTTATCCACACCAGGAGCTGGCACACATTATGTCGCATCGCTTCTTGCTGGTGAAGAAGTATTTATTTTTCTAGTATTCTCAATCCTTGCTTTGATCCTGATTCCTCTACAAAATTCCTTAATCATTCTTCCAAATTGCCTTGCCTTTTGAATCCTTGTGGAGAGCTTGATCTCTAATTTATCTTCTCGTTGGAGCGGCCATCATTCTTCCACTCCTGGGACCTGGATGATTCCAACTTGAGTGTTCTTCACTCTGTGGGGGGGTTTCCACCCGTGAGGTGTTTTCCCCCTATAGAGACCCGGAACTGGTGAAGCCACTCAATCTCCCTGTATTAATTGGGGTGACAGTCTCACTTTAATCAGGGACATACGTTATCTCTTTGAATACCATTGAAATCAGAGATCTGTGGAAGTCCTGCAACTGGTCCTTCTTGTGATAGTTTGCAAGGCCACTTCCCTCCACTCAATATGAAATGAAATATTTTATTTATATCGCGCTCATACACAAGTGATTCAGAGCGCGACCAGACAAAGGGAGGAGAAAAGGGGAGAACGAAAACAACGATCTTACTAGGCCCAGTGAAATTGAGAATGCGCAAGTGCATGGAAAAAGGAAAAGGGGGAAAGTGCATGGAGGGGGGAGAAGTGAAAAGTGCGAACAGAGGAGAGAACAGATTAAATAATAAGTAAAATAAATAAATAAATAAATAAATAAATAAATAAATAAATAAAGGCGATAAACTGTGGTAGTGCAGCCAGCAAGTGGCAAGTGCTAGATTAGTCAGATGGGGTATATTTGATATGTGCAGAAGAAAAGTGGGAGGTGGGCTGAATGGGTACAGATACAGTCTCCAGTGCAGGAGATGGCCTGGAGGCAGTGCAAGAGGGTGGCAGGGTGAGCAGGTATCTGGGCCCGAATGACAGAGGGTGGCCAGATGCACGGTGCCGAGAGAGGAAACAGATCAGCAAGCGTGAAGAGAGGCAAAGGCGGAAGCGAAGCGGAAGATCTTGAGGTCCTCAAGTTTCAAGGTGGCCAGGAGGCTGTTCCAAAGGGTAGCCCCAGCGAAAGACAGAGATCTACCCAAGCTTGTTTCTTTGAGAAATGACTGACCCCAAGGGAGTTAGAAGTAGAGGAGCGAAGGGCTCGAGAGGGGAGGTATTTACGGAGGGACAGTTGAAGGTATTTTGGACCCAGGCCCAGAAAGCCTTGTGGACGATACAGAGGGTTATACATTTAAACACATACTTAAATAATATGGACCAACTGCAAGGTCTTATGGATGCTGTTCAGGCATCTACTGAAGTACAGGCTTTACAAATGGAAATCAGACCCTTCGACATATTGGGCCTCATTACGAGTGACGCGGTAGGGGGTTAACGGCAGTGGTAAAGCTTTAAACCCCTACAGCCTCATTACGAGGTCCCCTGGCGGGACCTGCTCTGGACGCCTGGTTTTACCAGACGTCCTTAGCGGGCCCACGAGCGGGCCAGCATGCTAACAACGGGCCCGTCATTAACGGGCCTGTTGTTAGCATGCTCCCCATTCCCATTGAGCTGTATGGGGGCTGAAATGCGAATGGGGATGGAGCAGGTCCGGGTTCCCTGAATGGGGACATACTGAGCCCTCCTAGGTCAGAATGGCCCGGTATTTCCCCATTCAGGGAACCCGGACCACCTCCAAACTCGTAATGAGGCCCATCGAATCTGCAAGAGAAGGTTTACCAATTGGCACACCAACCAGTAGTGGTTCCATGAAACTCAATGTTTCTCCTAAGAAAGTAAAGGAGTTTATAGGCAATTGTGTGATCCAGTACACTGGTTGGACATATCAGATCATCATGGATAGAGCTAAAGTGGGAAGCATGGTGACAAAAAGATAGGGAACGCCCTGGCTTGGGTCATCTCTCTGGTAACCTCAAACAGCAACATCCTGGATAGCTTTGATGCCTTTTTAACAATGCTGAGAGGAATGTTGCGAAGAACCAAAACTGTGTACACTGCAGAAGACAGTCTGCTAGACTTATTCCAAAGGTCCCTAGACATGCTGAGTTATGACAACTGGCCGATGAGACTGGCTGACCGGCAAAAAAAAAGATCCACTTTATTCCGATGAGGATTAACCGAAAACTTAAAAGATTAATTTGTGAGTGCTGCCTGTCCAATGTCTTTTGCAGACCGTTTGACAGTGGTACTGCATTTGGACTATTGGAGTCAAGAACAGAAGACAGAAAAGAGAAAATAATGTATAACCCAGACCCCAGAGACGACTCTAAGCCCTTTACGTACCTCTTCAGAACTTGAACCCATTGAGTTATGGGTAGCAAGAGGGCCTCTATACGATGAAGAAAGGCAAAGGGGAAGATCTGAAGGCCTCTGCAAGTACTGCAGGTCTAAGGGTCACCTGGTCCGAGAATGCTGATAGCCCCAAGAAGATCACGGGTAAACACAAACTCCCCTTTCTAAAAGGGACATTGGTTTGGGATACACTTACAAGTCCCCTTTGCTATCAGGAATAGGGGCACAGAAACCAAATATTACTCTGCTTGTCCTTCGTGTACTCCTGTGTCTGGAAAATGGTAGAAGGTCTACTGTTCCTGACCTCTTGTACTACAGTGCAACACGCATATTTATGGGCATAGACTAGGCCCAATAGAAACACATTCCGATTGAATGCAAGGACATGGCCCTGCCCATAGTCACAGTTGATGGTGATATGTAACCAGACCAAGGGGCTTACCCTTTATATTGAACAGCATTTTGAAGACCTAACTCTTGACCTGATTTGTACTGTGCATTTTCTGTGACCTTAGGAATTCCATGGTTCAGTGACATATAAACCGGAGAGTAGGTAATATGTCCTGGGCCTCAGAAGACTATGTGCAGAACTGTTTCACTGAGTACCAAACATCAGGGGGACCTCAGAGTGTTAGAATGACCTTGGCTAAAGTAATCAATCTCCTCCTGGAGTGTCACAAATACATTGAAGTCTTTGTAGAAGAAGTTGAGCTACCCCATCACAGGGCAGAGCACTGTGCCATTGATCATATGCCAGGAACCACCATATCCTTTGGAAGGATGTACATCCTGTCCGAAAGAGAAAAAGAAGGCTTACGAAGATATGTAGATAAAAACCTTAAGAATGGTCCGATTGCTCAAGGGCGCCTGGAGGCAGGTTGCTATTTTTTGCTCCAAAAAATGAGATAACGGAGTTGAGACCCTGTCTGGATTTTGGTGGCCTGAACCAGATAACGATCAAGGATAAGATCCCACTTCCTTTGAACAAGGACATTATTGAAGTGGTCAGAGGAGCTTCAGTATTTACCAAATTGGACCTGCATGGAGCGTACCATCTTATCGGCATCAAATCGGCATATAAATGAAAGATGGCCTTTAGAACACCATTTCGGCCTTTTTCAGTACTGTGTTATGGCCTTCAGTTTAGCGAATGTTCTCGCAGTGTTCCAGAGATTCATGGATTGTGTGTTTTGTGATATTCTGAATACTTACCTCATCATCTCCCTATATGATATCTTAGTGTACTCCAAGACTCTACCTGACCACTTCAAACACGTCAATTGCCTACCTGGGCTACAGCACCCTTACACAAACCTGTATGGAATGGCGTTATTTACTACTAAGAGCCAGATGTCAGATAGAGTTTTGGACGAAGTATAGAAATCTGCAGGTTTTACAGAGCTTTGAGCGTAGAAATCACAGACAGGCCAGATAGGCCTATTTTTTCAGACAGTATCATTTCCACATAACCTACATACCAGTGATGCTCTACCAAGAAAGTCTACTTGCCGTCATACTTGTTCTTCTTCACCAGAGAGAATACTAGCAGATAAAACCTTTGTTTTTGTCTTACGCTTGTTTCTTTGACCTACATGAAGTACAAAGAATCCCAGAGTTTGTGAGTCCCTTCCTGGGTTTAGTGATAAAGCAAGGATATGTATTCGAAGGAAAGAGACTTTTTATACCAACTGAAACGTTAAAAGGACATACCTTGCAATTACTTAATGATCATCCTTCTGCAGTCCATAGAGATAGTCTTTCGACCAAGGCAGCAGTGGTCAGACATTTCTGGTAGCCTAAGTGGCAACATGAAATTGGCCTATACATGAAATCCTGTGCTGTTAGTGTCCAAAACAAAGATTCACATCTTCATCACATGGGCAAGCTACAACCACTCCCAATTACAAAAAGAGCATGGTGGTCTATTTCCATTGATTTCATAGTCGAGCTACCCTATCACTGGAAAAACCCACAATGAGGCCACTGCGACCGCTTCACCAGGGCAGCCCATTTTACCACCCTGGAAAAGCCACCTACTGCCATGGAAATGGCCAATATCTTTCTCATAGAAATGCTCCATCTCCACGCACTTCCTACATCCATAGTGTCAGATCAGGAATGCAACATGTCTCAAGGGTTTGGGAATACACATGTAAGGCATTACGTGTTGCACAGAATCATTACTATGGATGACATCACCAATCTAGTGGACAAACAGAGAGAGACAATTAGGTTTTGGAACAATATCTCTGTTGCTTCTCCACTGCATTGTCTGACAACTGGGCAGTTCTGCTCCCCTTAGCTGAATTTGCCTACAATAATTAATTACATACATCTACGAAGATTGTTCTGTTTTTTTGCGTTGTTTGCCTTTCACCCAACCTGGATTTTACCCTCTGTGGATCTGTGGCCAACTGATATTCAAATATCTCATGAATCAGAAAAGAGGCCACTTCAGAAAGCTCACAAATTCATTAAACGTTATACGGATCGTGACCGAAGTAAGGAATCTGATTATGCTGTGGGTGATCAAGTTTGGCTTTCCTCCAAAACATTACCTAGACACTTGGTCCCTTCCAAGCTTACACCTAGATTTATTTGACCTTTCCATATCCTGCAGCACATCAATCTTGTGGCCTTCAAGCTTTGCTTACCTTCTACTGCTACTCCTTTGGTTATGGATTGAACACTCAAGAACGAGGTTGCTGACATATTTCACTCTCAATATAGAATGGATGTAGTTCAATATTTGATTAAACTATAAGGGGTACGCCGCTTGTGAGCGAACCTGGTAGCCTGCTCATCATGTGCATGCCCCTGCACTGATCCGACCATTCCATCGTTTCCACTCTTCCAAGCCTGGGTACAGACACCTATGAAGTGGGTGTACTGTGGGATCGCGCTCACGTCTCTTCCTGTCAAACCACTATGCCATATCTCATAGACAGCATTAGCAGGCCGAATGTTCTTCCAGGAAATCTCCAACATGTGCTACAGCATGCTGTCATCCAAGATGGCGGGTACTGCTATTTATCCACTCCCGGATCCAGCACTCATTGTGTCACAACATTTCTTGCTAGAGCAGACGTATGTTTTTCTAGTATTCTCTGTCCTCGCCTTGATCAAGATTCCTCTTCTGTTTTCCTGAATCCTTCCTTATTTCGTTGCCTTTGAATCCTCACAGAGAGCTTGATCTCTAAATCATCTACTGTTTGGAGCGGCCAAAATTCTTCAACTCCTGGGACCTGACTGATTCCAACTCAATGTTTCTAAGTTCCATGTTTTCTTTCCACCCATTAAGTGTTTTCTCCCTATAATGATGTGGAACTAGGGAAGGCACCCGTTCTCCCCATATTAATTGATGTGATAGTCTGGCTTCATTCAGAGACAGACCTTTTCTCTTTGAGTCTCAAAGAAACCGGAGATCTGTGGTAAATCCTACAACTCGTAATTCTCGAGGCAAGGTGTGTCCAAGGCAGAGGAAAGATCTGTACACTAACTATACCCAGGGAACATTGAAGATGACTGCTGTTAATACTAAGGCCTGCCATTCTACTAACTGCAATGGAAACAGACTCCTCACTAGAGGTGAAGGACCACTGCTTGTTCCAGTCAAGCTCCCTGGACTTGGAGTGAAGAGTAAAAATGACTCACCTTATCCTAGAGCCCCTGGAGTGTGATTCCCAGTATCCTGAGAAGCCCAAACCAGCTTGGACTCCTTTTCTGCCTCTTCAAACCACTGATTGCCATCTTAGAACTGTCTTGCTGCCACATTGACCCAGCCACACTCATTTCGGCTTTGACTCCAACAACTCACCACTGTGAAAGCCTCTGAACAACTGTGTTAGGAAAGATGTGTTAATTGTAGGTATTTTTCCTTCCATGTGGCAACCCCTAATCTTTTTGCTGTTGTTTTTCACCATGATCTAGACTTTGCCAGAGAAGCGCAGCCTTCTGCCGCACTCCTCTGGGCTTTCGCTCCATTCTTACGGGGAAACTGACATGCCCTTAAAACAGTCAGTACCGGGAAACATTTTTTTCCGTAGTTCTTTTCTCATGTTGCAGCTTTCGCGCAACATGACACAAGAGGGCACTGTAAGCTAAGTTACTGCTCTCTTCGGTCTCTAGTCACTCTACAGGCCCTAGACACTCTCTTTGGATTGTTAACGAACGGTGCAAGTGAATCACGGACAGGACTGGTGGCAGCGATTGTTTCTTTGTGTTTTGAGCTCCTTTTGGCTGTTTAAGCGTGTTTCTCGCGCTTAGCCCAAAATGGTGGCCTGGCTCCCAAAATGGCCAGACCACGAGGCTCTTTGTCCGGCCCGCTAACCGTCTTGCCCCATTCACCTTCCCCAGGTCGAGCCGACCCGGAGCCTTCCTTATTTGGGCATGTACTTTCCCGCGAAACACAGATGCTTTCGCGGGCTTCTACAGGCCTGTGTGTGCCTCCAGGATGTGGGCTGGGATGTCGGGTCCCAATACACATCCTGGGTGCCAGAGAGTCTAGTGTGTCTTGAATGCCTGGGACCACTGTGGTCCGTGATAGGTCCACGTATGGTGTGAGTGTTTTGTGAGCAGATCTCCCATTGGGTCCTCTCCGTTTTGGCACGAAGGGAACTCTGGATAAGAGGAGGCTAGAAACACCACTACCATGTCGATCTCCTGAGTTCTCACGAACGACGGATACAGGAGCCAAGTATCCTGCAACTAAGAGGCTTAACCGAGGAATCGCTGGTGACCCGCTGAAGGACTGCTCCTCTGCACTGCAGTCGCCCTGTGAAACCATTCTGCCTCTGATCGAACGAGAAGGCCTGTACTGGTACTTCGACCCTTTGGAATAGTGGGAACAACTATTCTCGGCATCTTCATCATCTCCTGCACGTAAGCCTTCGGAAGCGTCTCTGGGCCATCCAGTGGACTGACCAGCCTACGCCTTCTTCACACTCGCACTCTGCTTCTGCCCACAAGTGGAGGCCACGCTTGAGTAGCAGAGATCTGTTCGCCCTCCTTTGTTCACCACTCTGAACTGCCTGATTTCCTTGAAGAGACTCCCCTTGTCCCGTTGGCACCAGTGTGTGCAGGTACTTTTGAGCACAAGGCTCCACTCTTCGTAGGGCTCGGACTTCCTTCTAGTTAGGTGGCCTTTGAAGACGAACTGGGTCTAACGATTACTTGCACTGCCTGTTTTCCTCCCCATCTAGGTGGTCTTCATATTTCGTGTTTCGAACTCTTTAGACCCTATGGTAATTGTATATATATTGTATTTGATTGTGATGTATTGGTTTACTTGAGTTTTACTGTGATTCTTTACTATGGTCAATGTTACAGAGGCCTTGTAATAAATGTGTCTATATTTTTTATATAACACCTGCTTGGAGTAATGTGTAAGTGTCCTTGCTTTGTGTGCTCATTGCGGGCTTTCAGTCACCCTCACCCCTCTTGAGACCTAGTCTTGACCGCCGCGATCGCTACCTTGATTGGTCTGGCTTGTCCAGAGGTTACCCTGTTCCAAGAAACTAGGCTGGCCTTCTGAACCTCTGCCCCTCCATGACAGAGTTCAGAAATCCATCTTAACAAACTGCATCTTCAATTAGTAGATCAAACCATCAGGAGCACTGCAGTGACTGACCCGGACCTCAACTGAAGCTGCTGGCACCCATCTTATTGAACCAGCTCGACTGGTGTACCAATGCTGGTGGACTAATAGAACTGCAGCGCTCGAATGCTGCATCAAAGGGCACAGAGCTATGTTTCAAACCTGACTCGATGCCAAGTCGCGGCCTGGCTAAATGCCACATAAAGCACCCAAACCCAGTTCAACCCACAAGGACAGGGCCTAGAAGCTCAATGAGATGCTGTTGAACTACCCAAGAATGAAAATAAGCTCCTGTTCGGAGTCCAGACCACGTGATTCGCTTTTTGTAGCATAGCGTCAGAAAAGCCGCATTTTATGCACGTATTCTATTCTCTGAAGACATATCCTTTGTCGAGTGACATTGTTGTAATTTCTTGCCTATTAACCCTAACTCCAGTACCCAGAGTGCTTTCACATATATGTGATGCATTTTTTGTGTTTTCTGAACAGGTTTTTGTAGTGTTTTTTTAGCACATTGGTTTGTTAAATTAAAGTTTCTATATTTTTATAGAACCTTGATTGGACATCATTTTGTTTTGGAGTCTTAGTACTATTTCCATTTGGGTTGCTACTGTTATCCCT
This sequence comes from Ambystoma mexicanum, assembly GCF_040938575.1. NCBI lineage: Eukaryota > Metazoa > Chordata > Amphibia > Caudata > Ambystomatidae > Ambystoma > Ambystoma mexicanum. The sequence goes on from NC_090941.1 coordinate 10,995,177, forward strand.
CACACACTTCTTAAGAGTATAGCCTGTGCTTGGCCCACATTACCATAAAAAAGGGGCCTGTAACCTGGGGCGCTCCAGATGTTTTGGACCACAACTCCCATGATCCCTCACCATTGATTATGCTGGCTAGGGTTGATGGGTGTTGTAGTCCAAAACATCTGGGGAGCCAAAAGTTGCAGACCGATGACATAAAATGCAAAGGAGCTGCATCTATTGACTGGGCCTATTTTACATTTTTGAGGGGTATCAATAGTGGTTTATAGCTTGAGGACTGAGTAGGAGGTTTAGCCATTATTCATTCCTGTACTCCTGCAGAACAGTAGTCATTTTGTCACCGAGCCCAACAACAATGTCGGTTCACAAAATACTGAAAAATAACACTCAACTAAGGGATATCCAAAAGCAAGTGGAGAGGCAGACGCCAAGGTCAAAACATAGGGAAAACACAGCAATGCACAAGAAGAAACTGGGCACCAAACATCAAAACAGTTGTAGAGCAATGAAACGCTCCAGTTCTGAGTTTTAAAAGAGTTCCTCGCTGGGTAGTCATCCTGAATGACAGACACGTGAAGAATGCCTTATGCATGTAGCTTCTTCCCATTTATTGAGTGTTAGAATTGTACCCAAAAACCTGAGCGGAAAATAGAGCAACACCCCGGCTAAGACATTGAGGGTCTGATTCATGGAAGTGTTTTATAATGGCACAATCCCACAGGAAAACGTTCCATGAATCAGGCGCATTGAAAATGGAACAAGTAGACAGTCAAGAAGTGGAAAGGGGCTGATGAAAAATAAGCTGATACTCGATTGTTTTTCAGTTTGTTCTTTTCAGTCAAAACAGATTTCAATGTATGTGTAACTGTTATGAGGGCTTTGAGTGGTTTTCAGAATTTAAATTCAAGACATTTTGGAAAAAAGTAGGGGTGTGGCCATTCAGTTGTTTATTATATTGTCGGCCCTTTCCTGACATTTCATAGTGTTGTACAATAGTTAGACGAGCCATGAAAATTATCGTCAAACTGACATTTATGTTTTCCAATGCCAAGTTCAAGTGAAGGTGAGAAAGTTGTGACATTTTAATGTAGCAGTAATTTGCTAAATCTGCCACCTTTCCCTCTCTTCTTCCTCTTTACAATCGTTGAGGTTGCTGTTGGAAATGCTGATAATGAACCCCAAACACCCGGAAGCTGTTTTCTTTATGTGAACATTAAATGTAGACACTTTTGAATCTGAGAAATATAAAGGGCACCAAAAATGAACACAACAAGAATACATAGATCCAAGAAACAGGCTCTATATTTTGCCCATCTAGGTTCGCCATGACCTTTAAGAAGAAGAAAGTATGTTATTATGTTAGGACATTGGGCTTCTCCATTTTACAGCATACTTCCTGAAATGTGCCTCTTTTAGCGGAGCAAGCCCTTCCTGCCAACCCATACCCGAGCTAGGAAAGCAGCACTTTAAAAGTTATTATACATGGTTTAATAGCTTAACAGCTCAGCAGACGCCTACATGTAGTGATTGGCTCCGAAGAGCCTATCAAGTAAAGCAAGTGGCATGCTTTTACTGCAAAAAGGACAGCTCAAGAATTGAGAACATGTTTTAAAAAGTAGTGGCTTCTTTTGCCATTGAACATGCCTTGAACTGCCTGCATGAGTGATTTAGACAATGAGAAAAAGTCAATGTAGGAGACACACTGTGAGTGCAGAATAAAAGTTGTACTCACTCTCTACCAGATTTTACAATCGATCATTTTCTTTACAATTCAGTTGCCACATAATGTCTCTAAGGCCATCCTGCCTTTCTTCTTTTCTCTCCAGACTTGAGAGTGGATATATAACTATGCATCAAGCAGTAGGTTTAGGACCGCTTGCCTACATCTTGGACGTCATACCAAATCTGTCAGTGCAATAGTTCCTATGTAATTTTGGCCAAGTCAGTTTGGCAGAGAGACGTTCACCAGTAGAACATCCATATCATTCATAAGTAAATGGCCTATTAAGAATACATTTTTTAAATCTGACTCTAAATTTATTATTTAAAGTTTACATATTTGTGTAGTAGTATCCATATTTCTTGTGAGTTGATTTCATAAGAGGCATTCGATACTATCCATCGCATCAACTAATTTTGCCTGCCTCCTCCAAAAGTAGAAATGTTTCTGAAAGCATTGTTATGTCTGGTAAGTCTGCAGAAGAGTTGGAGCGTTGGTGCAATTTCCCTTTGGAGCTTCCTTGCAGGAGATTGTGTGAGCCCCGCCCCCTTGCTGCACAAAGCCTTGTAGTGCCTGCAAAGCGGACCTTGAGGTGCCCCACAAGTGTCTGGCAGTCTGCAGTCGAGTTGGAGTTGGAGCATTACTGCCGTTTCCCTTTGGAGCTTGGTTGCAGGAGATTGTGTAAGCCCCGCCCCCTGCTGCAAAGCAGACTGCAAAGTGCCCAACAGTGTCTGGCAGTCTGCAGCCCGTGGTTTGCGGTTTGGAGGCATCAGCCGGGAGTGTAGCCTCTTCAGTTTTACTAATGCAGTGAGAGACTAGAAGGTTAGACACACATTCATTAAAGCTCAATATTATTTACAACTCTTCAGGGTGACCTATGGTGGGTAGCATTCAGTGAGGATGCGAGGGAAACTCAAAAGATATAATCTAGGATGCACAGACCAAACTCCATTGATAAAGAGATGGTATCTAATCTTCAGACAGCAAGTCAAAATAAATTGAAACCTGTTAATCAATGGAAAATTATGACTTTCTTTTCACAAAGCCCTATTAGATCCTATAGTCAGGTAGTACACATGAATCCATCGATTCCGGATTCCCTTATTGGGGGTCCAGAAACAGACTTTAGTGAAGGCATTGAGATTTCAGGTCCTGTCCTGCAATATGCAATAGAAGAGCAAGCATCTCGCTAATGGACGCATGCATCAGTCTGGATGAAGAAATGCATGCCCTCTAAGTTCCTTCACCAAGACTGAGTGTATCGTTTCAGGGAGGGTAACAGTCACTGCACGATTCCACTGAGAACACAAACAGTGTTAGCAGCATTAAACCTTGTTTTACAATCATTTATACACCTATATGACACAGTAGTTCTTGAAGTGAGAGAAAACCCATCTATTCTTAAAAAACTGAAGGTACTATTACTAGCTTATGAACTAGGACACTTACACTCTAGGCCGAACACAATGGAATCAATGATAAGGAGAGTTAGAACTGTCAATCAGAGCATAATCGACCAGCCCGGTGGTGACAAACTTGTTAAAGGGAGTGAGATTCCCCTAGAACACAAGGGCCGACCTGAAAAGCAAATGATTGCTCCCAATAACTTGTGATAATCCAAGAACATGAAAGGATGTGCCAAATCTAAAAACTACAGGATCAAGAACATTTTTAATAAATATGCTGAGTGTTAGGAACAGGCGAGAACGCAGTGAGTCGTTGACGACTTGTTGATTTAGTCCATGACCAGGACTGCATTATGATCAACGACATGCAAATTAGTGCAGCGTTGTGCAGTCGCACTACCGTAAAGGGCACTATCAATATTTACATCCCGCCAGAAGGTATGTATTCTGCAACAGAACTGAGTATTAGTCTAGAGACAACATTATCAAAGAAGAACAAAAAGAGAAGAAATAGAAGGGGAAGAATTAGAAGATTCTTCAAACCAGTAGGTAGTGGAAAAGACAAAGGCATTGACTTTGAAGATCCCTCCAACGTGCAGGAGTAATGGAAAGTGTTGAAGAGCCGAATATCATTACAGAAACCAGCACTCAGGAATTTAGGAATGAAAGCATAGCTAAGGACATAATTGTAAGCAGAGGGGAGAATGGCAATGGCACGATTGTGGCTAACATCCACTTTGCCCCACTCTGTAGTCGCGACAAAAAAAAGCCAATAGGAGGCATTATTAGTCACAGGCATGAACTTTGATTACCTGTATTCGATGGGGAGAGACATGTCCCTCTTAAGAGGTCAAGAATTATGTCGATATTTGTCACTATTCCGGATGTAATGACTTTTTCTTCCTCTGATTATCATGTTGAACATCTTTTGGATGAAGATAATACTGGTAAATGTTCTGTACATGTACATTTTTACTCTAACACGAGGAAATCCTGAAGGGAGGATTTCAAAGTTATTACATTCAACATAATGACAAGGATGAGAGTGACAAAATTAAACCATCTGAGCTTGATCACAGTTTCACAAATATGAAGTGCTCCGTGAATAATGAATGGCGGAGGCAGGTGTGCTTTGAAAAAGACACAGGTAGATTGGGAAGGTTGGCCTCCACACTCCCTATATCCACAGATCTCAGGCAAGGTTTCGGAAAAGAAAGAATGTAGAATTATTTGCTGGAATTCACAGGGACACAAATGCTTCATGGGTCTTCAAATGTGCGCTACTTTTAATCAGTATGATATCATGCTAATCCAAGAGTTGTGGTTAAGCATTATTCCTGCTATTGCCAGATATTCCATTGACTTAAAGAATGCAAAAAAGGGAAAGAAGGTTAGGCCTTTTGGTGGCACATTCACTGCCATAAAAACATGCAGTGCCAGGCCATAAGACAAATCACTACAAGGATGAAGGTGGTGTTAGCCACAGAAGTGGTCGACAAGCACAGAGGTATGTAAACACGTAACTTGGTATTTAACATCTATTATAATACTGCTCATGTCAATGTAGAAGACACTATCAACGACATTGAATATGTACTGATTTCTTGGTCGGGTGAGATTTAGTCCAACCCAATAAACATTGGTGGGGACTTCAACTCCACCTGCCCTGAGATAGACAATACCCTTGAAGGTATTTACGTTGGCAACAGAGCAATTGAGACAGATGACCCGAGATTCAGGGGAAAAAGCATTGAGGTGGGGTTTTCTCCAAGTCAATTTTCTATTTAAGAATGGACTTGTCTTGGATCCTACCTGGTTTGGAATTGCTTCTAACTCTGTTATTGATTATATTTATCTCGCTAAGGTTTATAAAAAAATGATAAGATGTTTTGGGGTAACTAGGTCGAATGCCAGTGATCATGCAATGCTGGAACTTTCTCTTGCGTTCTCATCAAGCGGAGAGGAGACCCAATTTTCAGGTTGTATTAATGTTGTCACTAATTCAACAGGAAAAAGAGTTTTCCAGGTGTGCAAAAATAGGTTCAAGTCAAATTCTAACTTAGTGAAGTGGTGGGATTTTCGGAAGAGAGATGTATTCACTCCTTGTTTGTAGAATTTCAGAATATTTTGTGGAGGCTGAAAACAACGATTCTCATGTAAGATTGTTGGAAGTAACAAGTCTTTACTGATAACAAAGATCTTAAATATGATCTGGTAATACACTTTAGGAAGTGTCTGTTAGGCTCAGACATAAGGAAAGTTATCAAATTCAAAACCAAGGATCGGAAAGTGAAAACATTGAAATAGGTTCCTTGAAGCAGACATTTTAAAACTGGCTTAGAAACTACAGACTAGAAATTTACATTAAGGATAACCAAGACCTTCTTGCTGACATTATGTAGAAGAACGCTAGATCGATATGGTAGACTCTGAATAACAAATAGAAGTCCCAATCTACATTTCAATCATCTTGTTTTACAGAGGTAGAAGAAATTTGTAGTTATAAAAATCAACCTAGTGAGGGAATTCTGCATCACAACATTGGCTAAATATGATCGAGATAGAAGAGATTAAAGACCTAATAGCTAAGCTAAAGAAATCTCGTTCTTGTGGACCGGACAGTATAACAAATGGGTTACTGAAAAAGAATAGCAAGCTATGTGCAGACATTTTCCTCAGGCTTTTCACGCAAGTTGTTTGCAGTGGTGTAATTCTTGCCTCTTGGAACCAAACTATAATTTTTCAGATCCTTAAAAAAAGTACAAGATGCGATCCAATTAGTCACCAGCTAATTTCTTTGATAGACATCTCTTCTAAAATCTTGGCTACCATCCTATTAAAATACCTAATTAATTGGGCAGAGAGTACCAGCTGGTTCAGTCCATTCCAGATTGCTTATAGAAAGGGTGTGGAACCATAGAGAGTGGTTTGGCCCTGGCCTCTTGCATGTCCCAAGCAGGCGAGTGCACAAGCAGAGTGCTTTATGTGGCCATCCTGTATGATATGATATGATGATATGATATGGCATTTATAACACACCTATTCACAAGTGTTTCAAGGCACGACGAGGCAAGGGAGGGAGAACAGAGGGAGGAGAGAGACAACGATCTTACTAGACCAAGTGACATTGAAATCACACAAGTGCCAGGGGAAAGAGGAGGGGTGCAGTGCTGTGCATGGGATCAAAACAATAACAAGAATTGAGGCCAGCCGGTGGCAAGTGCAACAGTAAGTGCAGACAACAGGTGTCCAAAAGTGCTGGTAGGGGGACTGTAGGGTTACAGATACAGACCCAAGTGCAAAGGTTGCCAGAAGGCAGTGCAGTTGTGCAACTGGGCGGGCAGGGACATGGGCCCAAAATCAGAGGGTAATCTGGTGACCAGTGCAGTATCAGACATGAAATCAGCAAGGGAAAGGAAGAGCAGAAGCAAAGAGGAAGGTCTTTTGGTGCTTCTGGGATCGGAGATGGTTCTGCTCAAGTTTCAGAGAGGCAGGGAGGATGTTCCAGAGGAAGGTCCCAGCCGAAGAAAGAGATCTACCACCAACTTGTTGCTTGGAGAAGTGACTGACCCTGTGGGAGTTGGAGGCGGATGAGCGAAGAGCTTGAGAAGGAAGGTATTTACAAAGAAAGAGTTTGAGGTATTGAGGACCCAGGCCCCAGAAAGCCTTGTGGATAATGCAGAGGGTCTTGAACTAAATTCTTGCAGCCACTGGGAGCCAATGCAGAGATTTCAGTGCTGGAGAGATACGATCCCTGGGCTTGAGGCCAAGGGCAAGTCCTGCAGTCCTGTTCTGGATGAGTTGCAGAGGGTGCAGAGTAGAAGCAGGCAGATTTAGAAAGAGGCTGTTGCAGAAGTCCAGCCTGGAGAGCTCTAGAGACAGTCAGCTTCTGGGGGAAGGAGATGAAAGGAAGAGTACCTCTGAGGAGGTGCAGTTGGTAGTTTGACTTCTTAGAGATGTCATAGATGTGAGGAGAAAGGAGAGTGTGGAGTTGAAGATGACCTTGAGGTTCTTAGCCGCACAGGTGGGATCAGGAAGAGGGCCAAAGGAGGCCAGCCAGAGAGTGACAGGAAAGGAGGGTGCAGGTGTGCCGATGAGGAGAATCTCTATCTTACTGGCAGTAAGGCAGATATCATTGGCGGCAAACCACTCCTAGATAGCATACAGATAGTCAGAGTTGAGAGAAGGAGAAGAGTTGGCAGAAGGGAGCCTGAAAATGATGTGTGTGTCATCTGCATAGCACTGAAAGTTGGAGCAGAGAGCGGCAATGTGATGGGTAAGAGGTGCCAGGTATTGGTTGAAGAGCCAGGGGGAGAGGTTAGACCCCTCGGGATCACCACAGACAGAGAATGAAATAGAGGAAAGGAAGGACCCAAGTTGGACATGGGAGGGTTGATCAGAGAGAATAGAGGTCAGCCACGCCAGGGCCTAATCAGTGATATCCAGGTTATCAAGAGACAATTGAGCACGATGGCATGGTGGACCGTGTCAGAGGCAGAAGAAAGATCGAGTAAGATGAGGACAGAGGGGAGATTAGAATCAATGTTAGAGAGCAGGTCTCCATAGATTTTCAGGAGAGCAGTTTCCGTGCTTCCAGCTGCTCTGAAGGCAGACTGATGGTCATTGAGACAACCAACAGATTCAGTGTGAAGATTAAGCTGGGAGATGGCCAGCTTTTCCTGGAGTTTGCCCAGGAAAGAAGTCATGGAGATCGGGCAATAGTTAGCCGGGCAGGAGTGGTCGGCTGGAGGTTTCGTGAGAAGAGGGTGCAAACGAGAGTGCTTCAGGGGGGAATGGAAGGCTCCAGTGGCAAAGGAGTGGTTGCATAAGTCAGTCAGGGCAGAAGCAAGAGTCTCAATGTGGTCCTTGATGGTTTTGGAAGAACAGGGAAGAACCTGTTTCGATGAGACATTAATAGAGCAGACTTGTCTAGAAACATTGTCAGGGGAGAAGAGACGAATGGCAGAGAGCGAGGGAGGAGAGGTGGCCACAGGCGGGGCGGAGGTAGAAGAGAGAGTAGAGGGAGGAGGAGAAGTGGAGAAGAGGGTGGACAGGATGTCCTGGGTTTTAGAGATTAAATGAGAAGCCAGGCCCATGCAGAGGGCCTGGGAGGGGACAGGAGAGGTAGAGACTGCAGCAGGATTGTTAAGCTCCTTGCAGATTTTAAAGAGTTTGGCCGCCTTTTTAGATGCCGCAGAGATGCAGGCTTGGATGTGGGCTCACTTCTTATTGCAGACAGAGAACCGGTTTTGCATGTCGAGCAGGCGGCAGGCCAGTTTGTCAGAGGATTCACAAGAAGCTAGCCATTTCCTCTAAACCACCCTGCACTGGCACTGGTGACGAGGTCAGAGTCATAGCAGGAGTTGCAGTTGGCTTTGTGCTTCAAGGGGATCCTCCTGACAGGGGCAAGATCCTCAAGAGTATCAGAGATAGAAGAGTGGAGCATGGAAAGGGCTGTGTCAGCCAGGATATGAGTCAGCAAGAGTAGGAGGAGGGGGAGAGAAAGTGGTGGCGAAAACCTCAACTGACACATGCTTCATGGGTTATATGACTGAGAAGGTAGGTGGCAGTGCTGGGGTTGGCTGGGCCTGAGGGGTAGAGAGGGAGCGATGGGAGGGAAGGAGAAAGTGATCATTCCAGGATAGAGGAGTCGTGAGGGGGATACAGAGGGGGAGGTCTGAGGAGATCAGAACATCCAGAGTGTGCCCTGCAGAGTGAGTCGGGCCAGAGGGGAGAATAGGAAAAGAGACAGTTTCAGAGGTCGCGAAAGAGTCCAGAGGAGGGACAGGAAGCATCCAGGTGGATGTTGAAGTCTCCAAGAAGGAGGAGGTTAGTGGTCGAGGCCAGGAGGGTGGAGGAGAGGTCCGCTCACTCAGAGAGGAAGGAGGTGATCTGACCAGGTGGCTGATAGATAGTAGCCACATTAAGAGAGTGGCCATGAGATAGAGAAAGCCTGAAGACAAGGCATTCAAAAGAGGAGTAGGCCTGCCAGGAATGACAGAGGCAGGAATCCACTCCGGGAAGATCAAGGCTACACCCCCTCTGGAACGGATGGATATTGGCGCGGAGAGGATGGAGGATCTTGTAGCCATCATGGAGGAGAGTGTCAAAGCTTGTGACAGAGCTGGCCGTGAACCATGTCTCAGTGAGACAGAGGACATCGAGGTCAAGTTCTTCCAGGAGGCAGCAGATGTCAGAGGAGTGTTTGATAGCTGAGCAAGAGTTGAGAGTGGCAATATTGAGAAGGTTGCCAACCTTAAAAGACTTCCTGGGAAGGGGTACAAATCAAAGGTATGCCCTGCAGATGTGTAGAAGGAGCACTCGGGGGGGGGGGGCAGAAGAGGAAGGTGGAGATGGCAAGGGAGCCGAGGAAGAGAGCAAAGGGACAGCAGGAGAAGAAAGGAAATTGATGAGGCACGGAAATTGTCTATCAAAGAGGAGAAGGTTGGCCTGAGGGTTTTGGACCAGGACAGTGCCATTCAGGTAAACATTAATGATGACCTTGGATGAGTGGAAGGGGGCCAACAGGGCCTCCCAACGGGTGCCACCGTTAATGGGAGAAGAACAGAAAGGAGAGAGCACAGAGATCATATGAGTAGTCCATAGGTCTGGCGAGTGAATGACAAAGAGGATGTGCCTGAGGGTCTGTCTGGAGGAAGCACTGTTATAGTTGTCAGCGATAAGGAGGCCTGGGTTGGAGACCAGAATATCCTTTTTTAACTTCTTCCTTCCAGACTTAGTGAGGCGAACAGGATAGTCAATAGAGAAGCAGTTTGAGAAGATAGGAGAAACAGAGAGCACCATAGAGGAGGTGGGGGAAGTGGAGAGATGAAGAGAGGTGGAGGGTAAAGGTGGGGGATGACACTAGGGGAGGAGACAAGGAGGGGTACAAGCAGACGAGACAGAACGGGACAAGACAGTAGTAAACAATTTAACTAAATAGACAAGAGCTCAGAAGGAATAGCAGGCAGAAAACAAGGCAGTCCGGTAAGCACATCAGGTTACCAGGGCATCAAGAACAGAGCAGTAGCTAAAGAGAGCCTAGAGGAGGGTGGACCACAGCAGAACACAGTACAAAATAGAAAAGGATGAAGCAGTCGACAAATTAACCTAGAGGAAGGAAGAGTACAGCAGAACACAAAGCAATACAATGCAAAACAGGGCAGTCTGTCCTCTGCGTTTGACAATGTAAATTTACTTTGTGGACCAAGGTCGCAGAGTGGGGGATTGATTCAGGACTGCTACTCAAGTGTCACCTGTTTTATTCAAACAATGTGGTCAGACTGAGCACTTTGGGGGCATTATCTAGCTCAATACCTCTGGGCAGAAGAGTCTACCAAGGCAGCGTAATTGCCACAACTTTGTTTAATTTGTACCTGGCAGACATTTGGAGCTAGTGCAGTCTGTGTGGAGGATATCTCCCGCACACATCTTGTATTAGATATGAAGACAATTTAATTTGAATGGATTTCACTCCTGCAGGATTGCCATGCTCGTTGAATGGCATCACACTCTTTCTAAGACAGAATCAGTTAGTGATAAATCTTGTTAAATCTACTGTGATGACGATTAGCGCAAAGTGAAAGTGTAAAAGTGGCTGATAAATGACGCAAGGGTGTCTGAAGTTGAATCATATTTAGGTTTTGTGTTCTCAGCAAGAAATGCCTTGCACATAGTTAAGACGAAATTGGAAGAGAAAACAAGATCTTGTATATCCTTGATGAAAGTGATAAAGAATAGGCTTTCTGCTTTCTCCCTTGTGCCATTAATAGATGTTTATCATTTGAAGGCCTCCACTATGTGTATGCATGTCTTCGGATTCCTTTTTTTCACTAATAGAAAGTACTTGAATTGCCTTGAGGGACATATTCTTAAAGAGGTTCTAGATGTGCTCAGATTGGTACCAATCAGCATCATTTGCTTGGAGATGGGTCTGCTATCATGGTGGGCTCAATATTTGAAAATAGTATCATATAAGAAAGTATTGGATTCTGAAAAACCTTCCCTGGCATTCCATCTGATTGCGAAGTTTAAGAAGGGCTCAAACTGCTTTCTCTGTAAATTTCAAAAACGGTGTGAAAGGTTTGTGGAGCTAGCTGATGTAGGCAGCACCGATTCTCAGATGGTTTTAACATCTAAAATTAAAAGGTGGGTGCAGGATAGTGGATGTTGATGATCTACAGAGGCTTAAGCTGTATGAGAATAACAGCCATTATTATACACCAACCAATAGATCAAGGGCAAGCACTTTTAGTGTCCCTGAATTTAAATTTGTAGCCGCATCCTTTTTAAATTTATCAGATAGAACAATGGAATTGTAATTATGTGTATGATGCATTTTTTTTATACAAATTGAATAGTTTGAGATGTTATCATATTTAAGATTATCTTTATCAAACAGTTGTAGATGTTTGTCTGTCGTAATTTTGTATTCTGTGTAATGTATAAACTGAAATTTTCTCTTTTGTGAAAGGTACTCTGTGTACTAAAAAACAATACAAAACATAATCGCTATGTCTGTTTTAAGACACTTCAAACATATGATAGTTTATTTCCATTTGACAGGGTTGTTGACATGATTAACATTCCACCAAATCCTCTCCAATGCCGAACAGATTGTTTCTTTCAGTTTTGTGTTCCCTCTAAGGGGTTAGAAGCAATTTAAGAGGTATTTCATGCTCTCTCCTTTTTTGCTGAATAGCCAATACAAACTACTTAAAATATACTAGTATCAATATAAACTGTGTGTCCTACAATCTATGAAATACAAAATGTCAACTAAAATAAAATTAAAAGGATTCCAATTCACTCTATATTGATCCTGTGACATGACTAACAGCCCCCTGTGGCCCCTGCAATCTCCCCAAGACATTGGTGACATGCCACACTTATATGGTAGTGAGGGTATAGTCTGATGCGTTTTGGGCAAGCCATCAGATATAATGGTGATGATTAGACAGATATGTTTTCATATAGAAATGTAGGAAGATACTCCCCAGTTAGAAGACATGCTTTCTTTCGTTAAAAGGTGATTTTGCTCATATAAGAAAATGGTGAATAGACTGAAGTGTTGTGAGTGAAAGAATTGTAAGAAGCATTTTGATTCCTCCCTGCTGCATCACAGCACAGCTTGGGCCATTTTTACTAGCGCTTTTAAGATAGTCTGATTCCAAATGCGCCATCTCAGATGACCTGTGAGCTGAAGCACAGCCTCCATAGCCTCAATTTCTAGTGATCGTTATGTGAGCCAGATCCACATGGGAGAGGTGCTCTAAAGGTGAACTTGTCATGTGCAGGCACTACTGTCCATCCACAGTGGTGCCAATTGGAGCAGCTTCAAAACACTGGCATCTCCCCTGGCTTACCTTGATGCTTCCAGGCTCCTGTTTTCCAGCAATGTTCTGGAAAAAATGTGTACTCCTCCCTCACCCCAGACCAGGGACAGTCCACATGGAAACCACTAGTCTCACGCCCCCAAACCAGTGGGATAGGATGGGGCGCGGAACGTGCGAAATAAAATTGCTGTGAAAGGAGATGGGCTTCACCCCGAGTTCTTAGCTGACTAAATGGACACAGATACCAGAGTGGATTATATATGGATACTATGAGACTGAAGTATTAATGCAAGAGACACTGCACGCCCCTAAAATAAACTCTATTTACCCATGCAAAACATAATTTACTGTATACATCCCCTACAGCAGCAATGGTCTGGATGTTGGAACACTACAACCAACTATTGTAAATAACCACGTGACAAGAGAGGTCCAGACACTTTGCGTTTGGGGATCAAACATCAATAATTACACAATAAACAATGCTTGGATTGAACCACAAACAATCCCAAAAAATGTTTAGATTAGTATTTAATATGTTGGTTTATTAATAATCAGAATCTAGCTTAAACACTACTTAATTCACATAGCCTATTATGATAATCACTCAATTGACATAGATTTAATAAGCAACAGTCAAATACCAACAGTAACTCATTGGACAGCACGTGCCAGTGTTTTTGCTCTCCTGGGCTTTGTCTAGGTATTTACAAAGGTTAAGGATGCATTCTACACAAATTAATTCGCCATATTTAAATTGACTAAGATCCATTCAATGTATTCGAGGAGAGTTATCTGGTATTTAAAACTGCATGGAAGAGAGAGAGGAAGAGAGAAAAAAAAGGGAAAACGAAACAAAAAGAATGTCATTAGACTTGTGGTTACCAAAGCTTAGCACATGCAAATGCTTATCTTCCGCGCTTATGTCATTTATATTGAGAGACCATACATTATTCATTAACAGTAGCATTTAGGGAGGGGCGTGGCTAAGAAGCCATGTAGGAGGACGTGTCCGACCTGGGCTCCGGCTGATCCAAACAATATCCTTTACAATTCGTGCCACATCTGCATCATTCAGCCCATAAAACATATGCCCGGGCAGGGGAAGCAGCAGAGCATATTCTGCGGACTTAATACGCGGACCGCCGGCGTCGAGAAGGAAACCGGAGCCTGCTTTGTAACGCGGGTGTCCGTGATACATAAAGGGGAAAATGGCCGCCGCCTGACCCGCCGACAAACAAAGGAGAGATTGATCTGTGTGTGGACTGCTCCGAGGGAGCACGGGGAGAGCTGAGCTCCCGGAGCGGGGGCCCGCGGCCGGTCCTGCAGTACGGAGTGTTAATCCTGCGCAGTGGAAGCCGGCGAGCGCCTGCGAGAGCTGTACGAGGTGCGCCCGCGGTGAGGAGCGCTTCGCGAGGACGGAAGAAGCTGGGCCTGTTCGGAGTGCAACATTGTCTCCGTCATTACAGGCCCGGCGAGCGTACTGTAAGAGACGCGCGCCGGGAGGGGAGGCCGCCAAGAGAAACGAGGAGCGGCTGCTACATATGTATCCGGGCCACCCCATCGCAGCGTGAGGAAGAGAGACCCGCAGCTTGAAACTTTGCCTGCAAGCAGCTGGGAGCGTGCATGTCTATAAACCTGATCAAAATGTGGAACTGTTGCACACGCACAGAGAGGAATCCAGCCCTATGGGCAAGCTGGTGTAGCTTCGTAGCACTAGAGCACAGGTGGGGCGCCCACACTAAATAGTTGAACACTGCTGCCAGCCCCTCGTGATTACGAACAGCGCACAGCGGTTATATAGGCAGGGGAGAAGGAGACACCCCCTAGCCTAAACAGTAGGCGAACAGGGGAGCACAGAGAAGCATGCCGGGCGCTGAGCTCTGCAACTATTACCTAGGCACAGGAGACAAAGGGGACTTGGCAGGAAGCAGGGTCACACACGTTGGGCCGGTGCTCGCACTCAAATAGACCCATAGGCACTGGGGTGTGTACCCACGGGCCTGGACCAGCAGTGGCCTGGACTGGCAGCTAAGGCGGACTGACTTGCCCAAGAACAATACGTGGGAGGACACAGCCCACACCAGGAGCAGATCGGGCTGTATAAGGGATCTTTTAATACCGCTTGCTGGGACCCTGGCACCAGATGCAGTCTAGCCTAGCGGAAGCCAGAGAACACACACTGCCGGGCTTGCGTGCACAGCCTTGATACACCGAGATGTCCACCAAACTGCCCAGAGCGAAGGACAAGCAGCCCACGCTGGATGAATATGCTAGAACATCACCAGGGGAAGAAGGGGCCAGGAGCAAAGACAAAGCCCCCTCCGGGAGCACGGACACTATGGGCAGAGACCAGGAGATCCTTGCTGCGATCACTGACCTAAAAGTGGCTTGGGAAACCAAACTGGGATTGGCCATGAACGAGCTGAAGGTGGCACTAGAGCTCAAAGTCGGGACAGTACAAGAGGAGGTGAACCTCCTCCAGCAAGATCTCAGAACGCTGGCTGAACGCACAGGTGACCTAGAGAAAGAGGTGGCCCTGAACACAGCGGCATGCGCAGCCCATAAATCTGAACTTCATGCTCTAGTACAACGAGTGGGCAACCTGGAAAGTAGGGCGGAAGAGGCGGAGGGATGTGCCCGCAGGAATAACATACGCATCATTGGACTGCCTGAAGGAGCTGAGGGACTTAACCCTACGGAATATATTTCGAATCAATGCTGCTGCAGCAGATAACCGGGGGAGTGCTGTCCCAGGGGTTTGCCGTGGAAAGGGCGCATAGGGCCATGATGAGGAAGCCACCCCCGGGAACCACCCCAGACCAGTGATAGCCAAGATCTTGAACTACCATGACCGGGAGAGAATCCTAGAGCATTTCCGGAAGGGCGGAACGATACAAAGGGCGTCGTCAAACATATCTGCATACCCGGACTACACCCGGCAGGTGCAACGGCAACGCATGAACTTTGGGTCCATGAAAAGAAGGTAGCGTGAAGCAGGACACAAATATATACTTCTCTACCCGGCGAAACTGAAAGTGATCCACAAGAGCAGAACATTGTTTTTTGAAACCCCGGAAGATGCCATGGAATGGCTAAACATGCAAAGCTGCCCCCAAGAATCGGCATCCAGAAGGAAGATGGCGCAGATAAGTAACATGTGACTGAGGCACCTAGAGTGTCGCAGTATAAGACATTGGGATTGGAATATAGTAAGGGATATAGCCTGACGGAGGCATGTGATTAGGGCAACACATATACACATGATCCACGAGCACGGGGAACCTAGCTAATGGTGTAGGAGCCTAACGGAACCAGTCCTTATACCCCCACATTGAATAGACTAGTAGGGTCACCAGTAGACCAGTGACATCCTGCCGGGTCCTGCTCTCTGCATTCCGAAGCTGGACCAAATGCGGGGGAGCCGGAGATCCAGGGATGGAGCTAGGCACTTGTTGGGGTTGGGTAGAGTGGAGAGAGGGAAGGGGTTGTGTGCAGTGTTGGTAGCAGGGCAGGAGGGAGTGGGGGTTAGTTGGGGAGTTTTTGGTGGGAGCGGGAGGGGAACGAGCCCAATCTTATGTCAAATCAGGCGGGAGGGGGAAGCTAGGAGGGGAGGCGGGACGACCCACAGATGGCGTCGTGTAGCCTTAGGTTTGTGACCTGGAACGTGAGGGGCCTCAATAGCGTTTTGAAGTGGAACACAGTAATGATGTACCTAAGACGGCTAAAGATTGACATAGCGCTATTACAGGAAACCCATCTCACTAGAGAGAAGCTGGAGGTGGTCCAGAGAAAGTGGAGAGGGTGTACCACGGGAGCCACATACTCAGCATATGCGAGGGGGGTCATCAAATGGGTGGCACCGCATGTACCATTTCAACTGCTTCAGACCACGACAGACCCAGAAGGCAGAATGATGGTGGTTAGGGGGATGCTGGAAAACAGGGAAGTGAGCATTATAAATTTGTACGCCCCTAACCAAGAC
Organism: Ambystoma mexicanum; assembly: GCF_040938575.1. Taxonomy (NCBI): domain Eukaryota; kingdom Metazoa; phylum Chordata; class Amphibia; order Caudata; family Ambystomatidae; genus Ambystoma; species Ambystoma mexicanum. Next base: position 11,011,617 of record NC_090941.1, read on the forward strand.
ACAGCGGCCTACTTTAGGACCCTGTATGGCAAAATTGGCCCCTTGTTGGGTGGTGCGATTTTATGGGGAGGGAACTTTAACTGTACATTAGACCCTAAAATGGACAGATCATATGGTAAACCAGACAGACCTACTCTGGCTGCAAAGGCATTACAGGCCCTACTGAGAGACTTGGGACTCGAAGACGTCTGGAGACAGTTACACCCAGCAGATAGGCAGTACTCACACTATGCAGCCCCACACAACCTACATACGAGGCTGGATTACTTTTTCGCTGCTTCGGAGCTGGTAGGCGAGATGACGGGTGCGGAATACAGGGGCAGAGTGCTCTCGGGCCACTCACCCTTGGTTCTGGAGTTGCGACACCAACCCCCTAGAGCAGGAATTCCGACATGGAAGCTCAGAGCTGAGGCCCTGCAGGACTCGGGATTCCGGGAGGACTTGAGGGAGGCAATCACTGAGTATTTTGACACCAACACAGGTAGTGTTCAATCGGTGGGAACCTTGTGGGAGGCATTCAAAGTAGTAATACGGGCCGCGGCCATATCAAAATCTAGAGGGCTCCAAGGGGGCATAGAGCGAGAGTTGCAAGAAACAGAGAGGGAGCTGGAAGCCATAATGCGTAGGGGGGGAACCTCACAGGAGGATGTGGAAAGAATGAAGCTGTTACACCAGGCCAGCAGCGAGCACTGGGATAGACTATGCAAGCTGAGTTACAAGAAATACGCCGAAAAGCAACACGCTAGTGGAGACAAGCCAGGCAGGCTGTTGGCCTGGTTATATAAAAATGAAACACCACGGCCAGCGATCAGGGAACGTAGAGGGGAGGAAGGCCAGTGCTGGGACACCCAAGAGGGAGTAAATGAGGGATTCCTTAGATATTATAAATGCCTTTATGAAGACGTAGGGGAGGGGACGGCTCAAGAGATCCAGGAAACACTAGAGGACATAGGCCTGCCCAAATTAGACGATCAAAAGCAAGAGGATCTGGACGCCCCAATCACGTTAGAAGAATTGGAGATAGTGGTTCAGCACCTGCTCACGTGTAAAGCCCTGGGGTCGGATGGGTTCCCCAGCAAATTCTATAAAATGTACAAACAAGAGATGCTCCCCCCGCTGTTGGACATTAATGAGGCGTTTGAGCATGGCAGGTTGCCGGAGACCCTACGGGAGGCGGTGGTCATCCCGCTCTTAAAACCGTGTAAGCCAAGCACAGGCTGCGGGTCATACAGACCCCTATCGATGCTTAATCAGGACAGCAAAATCCTCACAGCAGCGCTAGCGAATAGGCTTAAGCGAGTCATTAGCAAACTGATACACCGCGATCAAACAGGCTACGTTCCTTGCAGGAACATAACCGACAACCATAGGAGACTCCACCACATTATTGACCAAACTGAGAAGGACCCAGGCGAACTGGTAATAGTCTTGCTGGATGCCGTGGAGGCTTTTGACTCAGTGAGATGGCCCTGGTTGATGGCGACTCTGAGAGAATACGGGATGGGGCCGGGATACTGAGGTGGGTTAAAATGCTATACAGCTCCCATATTGCCAGGGTCAAGACGGGCGCTACAATCTCAGATAAATGGCAACTCAGCAGGGGCACCAGACAGGGATGCCCCTGGTCGCCCATGGTGTATATCCTTGCGTTGGAGCCACTGGCAATCTGTCTCAGTTAGGACAGCCCGAAGCACAGTCTGGAACTAGTACCTATTCCCATCGATCAGAAAGGGCCCTATGTTGAAATGAAGATGGGAAATAGGAAGCATCTATTTTTGATAGATACAGGAACACAGAAGTGTTCCATTGATCATTCGCGGGTTCCAGATATTCCACTGTCAGGGCAGAACAACATTTCTATAGGGTTCTCTGGTACGCCAGTGGCTAGTCCGGTTTCCCAGCCGGTACCGATTTCACTGGGGCCATTCACCGATTCATGTCCCTTTCTTTTGATGACAAATTGTGGTGAATCTGGTTGAATCTGGGTTGAATCTGTTGAAAGAATGGAATGCATTAATTCACTGTTCTCCGGATGGGATGCATTTGACGATTTCACCTCAACGAACTTCTGTTTTGCAATTCTTGACTAGGCCTTTACCGACTGAATTGGATAAAGTTCTGGCATGTTTATGGGCGGTTGATGATAATGACTTTGGTATTTTACAAATTGAACCGGTTAAAATTGTGTTGTAACCAGGTGTCAAACTACCACGTACAAAACAGTATAAGATTTCAGTTGACGGTGAGCAAGCTTTAAAGAGTATAGTTTCTGATTTTGTACATCAAGAAGTGATTGAAGAAATTGCAGGAAGTTTGTAATAGTCCGATTCTTCCGGTGTATAAGAAAGGGGATAATGCGATTCCTTTCCATTTTATTATTGATTTACGTGCTATCAATAAGATTGTTGCTCCACAATTTCCAATTGTGCCTGATGTGACCACTATATTGACAATGATTCCAGCTTCAGCTACTCATTTTAGTGTTGTGGATTTAAAGAATGCTTTCTTTAGTATTCCTGTACATGTTGACAGTAGATATTTGTTCGCGTTCACCCTATGGGGACGCTCGTCTACATTCACTCATGTGCCACAAGGGTACACTGAGAGTCCAGGCATTTATAGTAGAGCTTTGAAGGAACAGATCGATAAACTTGAGTTGCCTTCCACTTGCACGTTGTTGCAGTATGTTGACGGTCTTCTTTTAGCTGCAGACTCATAAGTTGCTTGCAAGGAGGGCACTGTGTTGCTGCTTATTCATCTAGCAGCAGAACTTGGGCATAAGGCTTCATTGAAAAAGTTTCAATGTTGTCGACAGGAGGTCGCCTGTTTAGGCTATCTGCTGTCAAAGGAGGGGAGAAGACTGACACCTGAATGGATACAAAGCATCTCTAGCATGTCTGTCACAAATACACAGAAAGAGGTCAGAGCCTTGATAGGCATGGCTTCATACTGTAGACAGTGGATCCCTAACTTTCCATTAATGATAAAACCAATGTTGGCATTGACAACGAAGGGCATTTCTTTGCCTCTACCGTGGAACATGGATTGCCAGAAAGCTTTTGATCTGCTCAAGACTGGGTTGTGTACAGCACTGGTTTTGGGCACACCAAATTACGACAAGGCCTTTGTTTTGTATGTGAATGAATGTGATGGATGCGCTTTGGCTGTGTTAACGCAGGAGCATGGAGGGAAGAATAGACTGTGTGGTTATTTTTCCACCACGCTTCACCCTGTTGCATGCGCTTTGCCGAGATGTTTGAAAGCTGTTGCTGCTGCTGCTGCATCTGTCAAAAAAAGTGAGGGTATGGTTCTGGGTCACTCCTTAACCATGATGGTACCTCACTCTGTAGACGTTCTATTAAACAGAACACAAACGCAACATCTCACATCAGCACGATTAACAAGATACGAGCTGATTCTATTTGCACCACACATTAAGAGATGTTGCGCATTAAATCCGGCCGAACTATTGCCTCTTCTGCAAGAAATTGCTTGCAGTGACAAGCTGTCACATGACTGCCTCTATACCACAGAACAAGAGACTAAGGGCAAAATTGACTTGAGTGATACACCGTTTAAAAATCCACAAGGGGAGCTGTTTTGCGATGGCTCCTGCTTCTAACTTCCGGATGGTACCTGCACTGCTGCTTATGCCATCACTACATTAAGCACTATTGTGGAAACCAAAAGAATTCCGCATAACTCAGCGCAGGCCGCAGACATTATTGCATTGACTCGAGCTTGTGAACTTTCTGAAGGGCTTAGTGTGATTATATTTACAGACAGTCATTATGCCTTTGGGGTGGTTCACAACTTCGGTAGATTATGGGCAGAGAGAGGTTTTTTGACCTCACATGAAACTAAAATACAACATGGCACTTTGATAGTTCGGCTTCTTTCAGCACTTGTGTTTCCTACTCAGTTATCGATAATGAAGTGCGCAGCACACGAGAAAGTAACAGATGATGTGGGGAGAGGAAACGCTTTTGCTGACAGAATAGCCAAACAGACTGCCACCGATTTGCATTCCAAAATGTATATAACAAAAGAGGTCACTAACACTTGTGTGATGGATGTAGGAATTGGGTGCATAAAAGACATTCAGGCTGATGCCACTTCAGAAGAGCTTAAACAATGGGCTGAAGGTTTAGCAAGTTTAGACGATGAAGGTTGTTGGGAAGATAATGGAAAGCAAAGATGGATGCTGCCCGATGCTTATGTCACCGCTATGGTTACGATGGCTCATGGTCCAACTCATATATGTGCTAAATAGATTTGTAAACTGTTAGAACCTGTCTGGGTCTGTCTCAAAAACTGCTGAGCGTTTGGTCCAAAATTGCATTGTATGCTTACAGCATAATGTGGGGAAGGGTACACCAACACCAAAGGGTAGTTTTGGTGCCCCCTCTGTGCCCTTTGAGGTCATATGCTTCGATTTCATTGAAATGGAGCCTTGTCAGAATTACAAATATTTTCTGGTAGTTATTTGTGCTTTCAGAAAATGGGTTGAAGCTTTCCCGTTGAAAGATGCCACAGCAATGACGACGGCGAAAACCATGCTGAAGGAATATTTTCCTAGGTTAGGTTTGCTGAGGGTCATTTGGTCGGACAATTGTCCACATTTTATCCTGCAAGTATGCGTGGGATTACAGATCGATAAACAATTCCATTTGGCCAGGCACGCTCAGAGTGCGGGACTTGTAGAACGCCATAACGGTATATTAAAGAATAAGATGGCGAAGATCTGTGCAAGTAGCAATTTGAAATTGCCAGATGCCTTAACGATAGTTCTTTTGTCCATGCGGAAGACAGCACAAATGAAGACTGGGATCTCTCCCTATGAGATAATCATGGGGAGACCAGCCAATATTTGTAATGTACCTAAACCTAAGTTGCTAAAAGATGTAGAGCATTTGCTCCTTTCTGAGTACTGCGACCAGTTAATTCAAAACTTGTATTTGATTTATCAACAGGTGCGAGAAACCCTCCGAGAAAAATACGAGGGTCCAGGTCATCGACTCCTGGCAATTGGGTGCTCTTCAAATCATTTGAACAAGCATTCTGTCTCGCACCTCACTGGAAAGGACCGTTTCAAGTCTTATTGTCCACACAGACCGCTGTACGAGTAGAAGGGAAACAACACTGGATCCACGCAACGCACATCAAGAAGCTACCTTTTCCTCTGCCCCACAACAAGGGGCAAGAAGGAGATTGTTCACTCTGATACTCATCATAAGCCTGTTTTGTCTACAGAGATGAGCTTGTGGGGCCTAGGGAGACTACCACTTTGCCTTCAAGTTCTTCTCCGGATCTTTCTTCACCATTGAGCAATCTTGCTTCTGCTTCATCACTAAGCAACAACACTCTGTTCGCAGATCACACAGTACCTGGAGTCTTAAGGTATGATCTGCGTCTGAGGCACCGAACTTACAGCACAGTATCAGCTGTGCCCACAAGGAATGATCATTGTGTCAGTCCCTTGTCACCCTTTCGGTGTAAAAAATAAATAAGAGGCAGGGACCGGCAAAGTTACCTTCAAGCAAGATAGGCCACGTGGGCAGGAGCCACCGACGGATGAACTAAAAGAGCCTAACGGAGAGCCTTCTAAACAGACTCTGAGAAACAATGTCCTTTCCTAAATCTACCTGTGCGGAACAAGCTATTGGTCTTGTGGCTGACAAAGAATCTGTTCATCAAAGATCATGGTCCCTGAGGACCGAATGGGCCTCATTACACGGAATGCGGTAAGGGTTTACCGGTACCGGTAAGGGCACTGGTACCTGTAAACCCTTACCGCCTTACTACGAGGTCCCTTTGTGGGTCCTCCCTTAACGCCTGGTTTTTACAGGCGTTAAGTACGGGACCCGCAAAGGGACCTTGGTGCTAATTACGATACCGCAATTTGCGGTACCGTAATTAGCACCTTCACCATTAACATGGAGCCCTATGGGGCTGACTGGCAATGGTGAAGGGGCAATGGTGGATGGCGGAATTAGCACCCCCACACACCTTGGAATATGGCGCTAATTCCGCCATCCACCAAGGCGGACCCGGTAAGGTACCGGCGGCAGCCATGGCGCTAATAGCGCCATGGCTTACCGCCTACCGTGTAATGAGGCCCATTGTTTTCTAATCACAGTACTGATCTGTTTAATAATTGCATTTGCACGTGGGTTCTGGTACATGGAAGGGGTGCGTCCACTTGAGACTTTGTTATCCACCGAAATTATCTCCACTGTGTCTCCACCTTTTGTGCATCTGCACACTCTTCCTTCTCGAGACTCCCAACATAGACAGTGTTATCATAATAATACCCTTTTAATGATCATGAATGCAAACCATGCGATTCTAAACAGAACAAATTACTGGGTGTGTTCACACTTGCCACAACACAGGGAAAAGGGACTGGGCTGGTATATTCATCCTCTTTGTTTAACTACTGCATGCTATGCCTCGCTCAGGGCACTATTCTTTGGTCATTGGAATGATAGTATTTCTGGGAACTTAGATGGGACAAATCTAAATGAATTCGAAAAACGAGCCCTAACACCTTTGGGATGTTCTCTATTTGCAAATAGGAGCAAACTCAATGTTGCTTCTATTAGGCCTTCTAATAGACTCTCTAGACCTTTTCTATCACTGATTTCTTTCAAGATGGTCCCCGTAGGCAACCGGGATGCCATGCCTCCTTCCTATACTATTAATCATAGCCCCAACTCTGTTTCCTTCTGTATACAAAGGGATGGTTCTCAGCCAAAGGGTACATTCGAGGGTTGAACTAACATTGCAAATCTAACCAGTGAGGACAGACCTTAGTGTGTAGGAGACCCTGTTTACTTTGTTTGTGGCAATTAAGCTTATCCTTGGTTACCTAGAGATTGGCAGGGTACTTGTTACTTGGGTATCTTGTTACCAGGGGTATACGTGGCTACCACTTCTGAAGTCTCTAGAGCTCGTCCAAGACGGGATGAGAATGGTGATACTCCTTCACAAGTTATGGGTGATGTAGCAAAATCCTTTGTGCCATTTCGGGAATACATAATGAACTCTGAGGATATCAGAAGACTAGCAAGGGTACTGGAGAAAACAATCAATAGAACCACCTATATTCTCACTAGGCAAGACTGCCACTCAAAACGGGGTGGCGTGGCACTTATATCCAAAGACTCCCTCTCTATCAGGAAAATTGACAAAATCATGAACAGCAGTGACTACCTTCAACTAAAACTCAACCTCTCCCATCAATGCACTGTTACAATCCACCTTGTCTACCACCCTCCAGGTCCCATAGGAGACTTCCAGGCCTCCCTCATTCACCTTCTTTCAGACAACCTAAAGAAACCCTCCAAAGCCATCCTACTTGGCAACATCAACTTAGGTCTTAATGACACCAAGGACCCAGCAGCCAAAGCGCTCATCTCAGCTCTCGAGACCTTAGAATTCTGCAACACCATCACTGACCCCACTCATACCCTTGGCAGGACACTTGACTGGATTGCCTTTGGCATCCCCACCACCAGAACCACCACTCGTCCATGTACCCCCCTACCCCTAGCCCTAGCACGAAGCTCCCGCCAACTTACGAAGGAAGGAATACTACCATTCCTACAATGACCAACCTTCAGACCACCCTTCTCCACTGACCCAGAGGCCCTTGCCGTAGCTTATGACATTGCCATCAAATCAGCAGCAAAATCCATTGCTCCACTCAATCCTCGTAAACCAAACCCACTAGCCACGCTAATGCCTGGTTCACCGCAGATCTCATCGAACTCCGTACTAAAAAACGGACCACACTAACACACTGGCAATCCTGCCACTCCGACACTGATAAACTCAACTTTAAAACCCTCTCTAGAGAGTACAAAAAAGCAGTCACTCGTGCCAAAGTCAACTCCTTTGAATATGCAAAAGATTTCTTTCATGTTGGATTTGGCCTCAGCGATTCTGGATTCGGAGAATTCAAGAATGCCACACCTGCCCCCCAGAACTTCACTGAAGACAAGGCTTAGTGTGATAATATCCAAACAGCCATGCGCAACAAGCTGAACCTCCTCCAAACCAAAATCCTAACCATCCAACAGTCACTCGCCAACACCACCATCCCTATACCAACACCCTCTCCTGACATCATCCCCCCTTTCTCCTTCAAAGCCAATCATGAACAGGACATGATCAACCTCATGAAAACCATAAAACGATCCAATTTCAAAGGTGACTCATGCCCTGCCGCAATCATCAATCATCAAGGACTGTGCTGACACTCTTGCTCCCTTCCTAACAGCCTTTGTCAATGCCTCCTTTGCTACAGGCCCATCACCACTGTCCCTTTTTTCCTAAAAATACTGGACAAAGCAGCCTAGCTGCAGGTGAAACAATTGATTGAAGAGAACAATCCCCTGGGGCTACGACAATCCGGCTTCCGCCCCAAGCACGGGACAGAAACTGCCGTATTAGACTAGACTAAGGGTAGCCAGCCTCTCGGCGGCATTCGACCTGGTTGACCACAATGTCCTATGCCACCACCTCTCTGCCACAGCTAAATTCTCCACAGACGCCACAGCTTGGATCACCTCCTTCCTGCAAGGAAGAACCATGCAAGTGTTTTCTGATTTAGCTGCTGCCTCACCCACTATCCTGCTATGTGGAGTGCCTCAAGGCTCCTGCCTCTCTCCGACTCTCTACAACATCTTTACCCGTCCTCATCCTTGACGCTCTGGGTATCTCCTACACCAATTACCAGCATCTGATGCAGTGAAAACACTGGGGATCTACTTAGACTCCAACCTATTCATGATCAGACAAGTGAATGCCATCGCCTCCGCAGCAGCATACCATGCCAAACTTTTAAATGCAGTAAGGCCGTTCCTCTCCAAATAAATTTGCACCAACATGAGCCAGAGCGATTACCAGCTCAAGGCTGCACTATTGCAATGTACTCTTCCTAGGCACATTCACAAAAAACTCATTCAGAACAGTGCCCTTCGTGCAGCCCAAGACATTTTCAAAAGAGAGCACATCACAACCGCCAGTAAGCTAGCGCACTGGCTCCCAATAAAAGAACGGGTGATATTCAAAGTGCTAACTCTCACTCCCAAGTGCATACACCACTCAGCACCTGCCTACTTATCACAAAGGATTTACCCATCCACCTCAACCAGGTCAACAAGAACACTGTAGTCAAATATGCTAACAGAGCCCATGGTAAAAAGAGTTAGAGCAGGAGGTGCCAGCTTCCCCTACTTAGCACCCTTTCACTGGAATGCCCTTTCACCAACTCTTCGAGCAGAAGAATCACTCCCAGCATTCCGAAAGGCCATAAAGACCACACTATTCGCATAACGAAAACCACACTTCCCCATATAAGTGTCCTCTGTTATAGTTCTGTAATTCATGCTAACCTGCCAAGTGTACCTATGACATCTATGTATAAATGTACTAACTGCTATATGTCTACCCCCTGTAACTAATTTCCCTTCATGTAACAGTGCCATGATGCCTATGGGCTGTTTGTGCGCTACACAAATGTAAAAATAAAATGAATAAAAAATACAATATAAAATAAATACAAGAAGCACAAACAAATCAAGGTAATGTTATCCAGCAACCGTCTTTTCTCAATTCTTAACCTCGTAATCACCCTGTAAATGTACCAGTGCAGCAGTCTGCATCCGTACAGCTGTAGAGATTGACACACCGGCGGTGCAGTCCAAGAAAGAGGGAAAGAGGGAAAAAGAGTGTTTTCTTTTATGCCATGTGTATTCTGAAATTTCCGAAAGTTTCACTCTAATGATGTCTATGAAATTATTAGCCGCTGGCAAAATAAAAGAACGTTGAAGTACGAACCCTGTGGCAGTCACAGTAAAATTAAAAGTCTAATTAAGATGAGGGAGTCTGCCCTCGGCAGAACGCTTCCAAAACATATAAATCAATTAGAGAGCCCTTCGCTCTAAGCACAGTCGCCTTCCCCGCAGCGGAAGACAACAAGCTTGTTAGTGCTTAACAATGCACCCCGAACTTTGCAGCTCATGGCTTACTAATTCACAGCAAAAAGCACTAACTCGCGGCTATTTCTCCCTGGTGAAAGGGGCTGCCTCACACTGATTCAGTGACTCAGTGAGTAATTCAGTTAGACGGCTACTCACCCCCTCAGGTCCTGCGGTCCTGCTCAGTCGCAGAACACCTGCTTGCCTTTTAACCTTCTCACGCAGCCTCCGGTCTCAACACTGTCGCTTCGTGCCTGTTTGAGAGAGTAACAAGAGCACACAAAACACTAGAGGAAAGTGCCACCAAACGTGTTGGACATCAAGCTGCCCTGCCTCTGCCTCACCAAACTACTGCAGACGCTTCCCACACCGCTCCTCAGGACATCCATAAACACCCCTGCGAATGATCTCAGCAGGAACCTGGTCCACAATAATGTTCTCAGTATACAATTAAATCAAAACCCATAGATCAAAGTGAATGATCTTTTGCAAATAACATATTGACAATAAATGCAGACACAAACTAGACGACTGTCCAATTTGGCAGGCAGTCAGCCTTCAGGAGTTTGACATGGTCTATGTCTGCAGAAGTGATCCATTCATATTACTATAGTACTGGGACGAGGAAGAGGTGGTTAGGAGTGGTACATACCAGCATGTCATTTCACCACTCTGGTACTGAGACGAGGAAGAGGCCTGAAGACTGTTGTGACGGTCAGTCATGTCCCAAGAACACCACTTATTATAGTCAGGCATTTGTACACAAAGACGCACTCCTGTAACCATTTAGGGAAACACAGGTGTATAAAAGGTGGAGCCTACAGCATGAGAGAGGAAGCCAGCAGGAGAGATGCCGGGCTGGAAGAAGCGGACCTGAGAGGGTTGACGTCCTGCAACGAAGAATGCTGGCGAGGATCGTGCTGGTGGCCAGGACATCAGCATGTGCTGTCAGAAAGCTGTGACAGCTGGGCCTGAGTGGGCTGTGAAAGGAGCAAGGCTGAGGGAGTCCCCCTTGCCTAATGCCCACAACCAGAGCTGTGGGGACGGAGGACTTGCAAGCTCAGCAGGCCACCAATAGCACCTGAGAGAGAGAGAGGCAGTGCTATCAGCAGCCCACAGTGGAGTTCGTGCAGGCGAGTTTTGCTCGCGGGGACACAGAGAAGTGTACACAGAGCTGACAAGAGAGAGGGAGATCACCCGGAGGAGTCACTGATAGCCAGTGAGTTAAACTTAGGGGCCACTCATACCAGGGCGCTTCTTGGTGGTCTATGTTCAAGCATATGTAGATGCCGCTTGAAAGATACTGTATGTGCAAGTGACTGTAAACCCACAGTAAGAGGATTTTGAGTGCTACGAACAAAACGCTGAACATTAAAGGAAGGAATATAAATTTGAAGCATGTGATATTGAATCTTAATCTGAAGAACTGCTTTACAAGTATTATTGAATACCGAACTAAAGGAAAGCTTTGTGAAGGTTCTGAATGGGATGGATACAAGTGTGAAACACACGTAATGAACATTTTAAAGGCAAAGAATGCAACGTTTTGAATAAATTGAAAAGCAAGTGATGAACATTTATAAAGTGTAGGCAAGCAAGGTGATGGAAGAGAGTAAGCACCACGAAGTAAGGCGTGTGGGAGAACACACTGTATCAAAACCAAAAGACTGGCAAGAAGAATTCAGAGTGAATGCAAGCTGATGCACAGGTGTGGTGAAGGAGAAACCTGTGAGGGCAAGAAACCTAGGTGTATCGGTTGCATGACCTGTAGTGAGTGGACCATGTGGTCCTACAACTGCAACTAGCCCGAGGAAACCCTGTATGGCAAAGTCAAGAAAACTTCATTGAATCTTCATTGGGAACCAAGATTGCTGAATGGGAAGAATAGCAATCTGCAGTACCTCCATTTGAAGTGTATTTGGTGACCTGGAATTCAGAGACTTGAAACTGATTATACATTGGGAAGCTAAAAGTGTTGCAGTCGTGGATAAAGAACCCCAAAGCCCTTTTTGGAACTGTGTTGCAACCTTGGGTAAGGTAACCCTAAGGTCTTTTGAACTGGTTTGCAGCCCTCGGGAATGGAACCCTAGAGCCCTTTTGCAACTGTGCTACTTACTTGGGGAAAGGAAACCAAAGGCCTTTTTTAACTGATTTGAACATGGGGAGGAGAGCTGGAAAGTAAGCTTAGGGCTGGAAGAAGCTCAGAACTTTTTTTGGAAGACTTTTTTGTTTATTGCTGACATCCTTGCACATTGTATAGTTTAGTTGTGAGGTCAAGTATAGGTTTTGGACAAAGACCAACATTTAAGTTGAACTTACTGACTCGGACTGACTTAGTTTCTTTTGATAGGGAAATCCCACCTTAGTATAGGTCAAGTTAGGCCTTACACCATCCTGACTTTTGAGTTAAGAAATACATTTGGTTTGAAATTTGAATCTGTTTTCTGTATCTTGATTCCGCAGGCCGTCACAACACGTAGATAACTGCATTGCTAGCTATCCTGATTATAGCAACCTTTTTCTCGTTTTGTTTTTTGTATTTTATAATTTGAATTGCAGTAAAAAAGCTTGTTACGAACATTATAGCAAAGCCAATAGTTAGTGAAACTAATGTAAGTATAATGATTGAAAGGATGGCAAGCGAAAATTACACCCAAAGCATTAACTTATACAAGTGCCCTATTCAAAAGATTAAAAAGAAGTAGGCCACATGACAGCAGCCAATCGAGCAAGTATTTTGATAAGTCCCTCCTCATTACCAATAACATGTGGTAAAAACATATGAGCAAAGTGGGGAGAGAGATGTCTGATAAGAGCTGCTTTGTCTGTTCCCTCATCCTGTATGCGATGAGTCCCTCTAGAATATTCATAGCAACAGAAGTAGCTACAAATGCAGCACATTGCTAGATATATCTTGCACTATGTATGACACAAAGACAATTCCAGGGCCAAACTGCCTCCATTTAGTGGGTTGCAAAGGCAGACTCTCCGTGTGAGGATAGTTTTATAAAAACAAATGCCAAAACACAACATAAGTCAATGAAATACATACTGTCAGGTCCAACTAGGGGAGGGATTTGAATCTAAAATCACAAACTGCACTGATGCATGAGGAAAAGGAATACCTGGTTGCTGGGACAGAGGCCAGCTGCAAATAACAGGAAGTGTACTTACCACTGAAGGGTGGGTTGATAGACAGATAGTATTTAAAGCACTAGCAGTACTAGGGCAGCCTGAGGAGGTTGTGCTGAATGCAAATAAAGAGATGCCTTGAAGAATGGCCTAAATAAATATAACTGCTCACCTGGGGGAAGATGAGGATGGCCCAGTACCCATAATACCAGTGTTAAATGCTACCATGTGCTTTATACTAATGGCACAATGAAAGTAGGAAGAAACACAGGTTGCAGGCACATTTCTGTTGTGCGAGGAATGAAAGTAGGCACACCTGTATTGATGGACCACTATTGGGCTTCTGGTTCAAAAGCCTACCTGTAGCTTCAGCCAAATTGGGGAGGTGTCTGTTCCATAATAATACTATGTGCACCAGCACTGGTGGTGCATCAAAGTGAGGTTCAGATTGGTGATTTCCCCATTGGATATAAATGTCAGAAATAAAGGTCTTTTACACTAAAATGTATCAAAAGGTAAAACTACTTTTTGGATGCATCAGTGGAGGCCTATAATGACATACCAGACGAACACAAACTGTTCGACCGAGCAGCAATATTCTCTACCTCCTATCTTGCCCATGGCATGCAGGCAGGGGTCAATGCCAAATGGTTGCAAATAACAAGAGGGGAGCTGTTGCAAACTATAAATGCAACTATACAAGGGTTTAATGCAATCAGGGAAGAATTGAGAGCAGTGAGGCTAACGACCCTCCAAAATAGGTATGTCCTACATTTGATAACGGCAATGGAGGGAGGAGTTTGCACAGAAGTCGGGCCATCTTGCTGTACTTACACACCAGCAAACGTTGATGAGCATGTAGATATAGATAGCATGAATATGATAGGTTTTAGTAGGATTTCCTTAGTTTATATACATGTAACATGGAACATACTGAACCCCCTGTCCCACGCTAGTGGTTCTGATGTCCGCAGATCGTGCGCATGTCCACGGATGGACTCAGTCAACATCAACACTATCCAAAAACTCAGGGGGTATCTTACATTGTTGTATCATGCAATTAAAACACTGAACATGTTCAAAGAGCAGCATGTAAATAAATTACATTAAAAAAGTAAAATAAGAAGTGCAAACTGTATATGTAAGACACCAACAGTCCAATTACATAGCATATGGAACATAATGGAACATACCAAAAAAAAAAAAAAACATATGCCTCCAGCAGAATTACCTCACAGAAACTGGACAGCAAAAATCAACAGCACACCTACGAAGCAGTTACAGCAAAACTAAAAAACAAACATGTAAGTACACTACATTAGGTCCTATATTTATAAACGTTCTGTAGTAGGGTACACTGAAAAATTATTTTCTTTTTTTTTTACACAGAAATGTCTAGTACTTTGGAATGGCTGGAAAAAAAAATGTCCTCAGGACGAAATGAGTTAAAACATTGATACTAATGGTAGACACTACACTTCTCTAAATAAGCCAATTAATAAACATTATTTTATGTGTACTTAACACTTTTTTTTAACAGAACATACAGACAATAAGAATAATACTGAACCAGACCCCTTGGAAAATCATCTGCAGCGTTTAGAGCAAAAAATGGATCAATTGATGACCAATTTCATTATTTTGAAAAACTTTGTAGAGGACCATATAAAGGAAAACATTAAATATCACTGTCCCACATGTACCTATACCCCTTCTCCATGTCCCAGCCAACCATCCCCAAAAAATCCCCTTCACGAAAAACATTATGATGAGACTTCAATCCCTTCCTCCCCTACCATCCAACATGTACAAATCCCTAATTCCCCTGTATTTGTATACATTTCTGCTTCCCCCTCTCTTTCATAATTTTTATATTTGTATACAATAATAAAATATCATATATGCTGTTACTATATTCCTCTGTGTTTTTTTTAAAAAAAAGGCTGTTAGGGTGTATGCAGACAGCACGACTGTCCGAGATGTCCACAATTAACCAAAATGGAGCTGTCCTAAAGACACTAAACTATAAGGGGAAACCCCAATGACAACCAGAGTGGTAGGAAATAAGTATTATTTTAAACAGGAGGTAGTTAGCTGTTATCAACAGTCACTAAAACATTAAACTAGTGCTGTATTGTAATATACATAATCACTTTTTAATCAATAAATTCATATACAAAATTACACATCAACATTAGATAAAAGTCATGATATAAAAAATCACTGTCATAAAATACAATCAATATATCTAAAACAAATATATCAACAGTGACAACAGATACACATGGACCTATGTCAAACAGGTCGTATTACAAGTAATTCCCATTTGTCTCCGAACACTTAGAGGTTAGTAACTTTCTTAATCTTAGGTATATTGCTCTTGTAAATTGATGTTTTTTCGGCTTATTTATTTTACCCGAACATTACACTCAACATGTTTCAGTTCTCATCATTTAGTCTCAGAACTTTCTTCAGGAGTAGGTATCACTTTACAATTGTTACCGTACCATAAAATAGTTCAAGTGGGCCTAATTCCCATTTTGATTCTGAGACAGCAGTATCTGGCTATCTATATTGTGGCTGTTGATAAAAGGGATGAAAAGAGAATAAGCTATGGTTGCTTCATTCGATCTCTAAGATTAATTTTAATCTATGGCCATACAAGGAATATTAGTTACCTGGTATAGTCCGTGGAGAAGATTATAGAAGTATAGAGGTCCTGAATATAGCAGGGGCTCTCATCTTAGTTCGAGATTAGATACTTGATGATCTAGCTCGGCCTGTAAACAAAATTTACATCTAGTATCCTAATGACACCATACCTGTCTGCACTGTTCGCAATCAAAATGGAGGTGTCTGCAGGACACAAAATCCATCTGCATGTCCGCAATTATTCAGAATAAGGTGTCCTAAGAACATACCCTTTGTTCGCATTGTGCGCAACCAGAATGAATATGTCCGTAGAACACATAGCCCGTCCGCCTATCAGCAAAGTTGTGACGCACATTTAATTAGTTCAGGGACTTGAACACTGTCCGTAGAACACCCGCACGCATGCGTATCACACCGTTGGGTCCTACGAACATCGTGCCTGTCTGTAACTGACCACCGCACGTGTGTCACACTTTTTATTAGTTTGGGGACCCGAACACTGTCTGTCGAACACCCGCACGCATGCATACAACCGACCCCGTGCATTTGGTGTCCTATAGACACCCATCCCATTCCTGAACGTGTCCGCAACGTCATCATGTGACCACAGTCTGGGCCCGCAGACACCAAAAAAGTGCTTTTCTGAGCAATCCAAGGTATTTTCCTGTCAAAGTTCACCCTTGCACATGTTCCAGACCATGTCCCTAACGATCTGCATACTTTTTGGAACATTTTTAACCCTTTTTTGGTGTTCGAAGTGTTCACGGACAGCGCGGCTGTCCACGAAGCACTCCCCAGCATCCCTATAAAAGGCCACACCCCAGAGCTGATCCTCATTCTGATTTTCGATTTCCAGAACAGAGCATTGCTCCAGATTGCTGGTTATCAGAACTTGCTTTTGCTGTGCTGTGCTCTTTTACATTTGGAGAAGATGGCAACCATAGTGAGTCCTGCTCCTGCTGCCTCAACATAAGCACCACCCCCACCCCCTCCCCCTCCACCACCACCACCTCCCCAAGGGACTGCAGAGGGGAACAAGCGTGAGGATGCAGAGGAGGATGAAGAGGATGACGAGGATGAGGTAGTGGAAGTCCCTACTACTAGCACTCACCGTGAATCATGGGTGTGGAGGTTGTTTGCCATTCTTGATGGAGTACCAAAAGCTCGTGCAAACAAGGTGCACTGCACTCCATGCCAGTTGGTGCTGAGTCGTGGAAAACCAGGTTTGTACAGCTACGGTACTACCTCAATGCAGCAACACCTATTCATAAGGTTGTACCTTGCGATAAACGTAGTAGGTTGAGTTCCTCTGCAGCATCCTCTGTTTCTGCTGCTGCCAACACAAGAGGCACTCCTGTGGGGAAGTGCATCACTCCAGATGCCTTGCAGGCCATACACGATGCTGTAGAACCTTACCTTAAGGTCACAGTTTTGTATATGTACTGCGATGCAGTACTCTGCAGGGGGGAGACCCTTCGAAGTGCTTTCGAGTCTGCGGTCCAGGAGCATGAGAAGGACTGCCACGTACCTGATTAAGACCCATCGTACATCTTCCTCTCTCCACCTGCCCTTTCTTATCCCCATGGTTGGTGCCCCTTCCTTACCCTCCCTTCCCTTCCTTTCCTTATGTATCATGTCTGAAAAACCCCAAAAAAATCGAAAACAGCAAAAACCAAAAAAGCGGCCTTTCACAGTTCAAAAATGGAAGTGCCAATGAAATGCTGCAGGGCCCTGTGCATTTTTAGAAGTCCGCGGACAGTCCGCAGACATTTAAAATGTTTGGGGTGCTGCCCTATCAAAACCATTGCACTCTTCTCCGGAAGGAAGTGGTGGCTCTGAAAAGAGACTTGTGGTGTTTTTTGTGTGTTTCAAAAACTTAAAGTGTTCAACACCTACTGGAAAAAGGATTGCTATAATTCCAAAAAGGGTCGCAAAGCATTTTGTATAGTTCGCAGAAAAATCTGACTACCAGCATAAGAAAGATGTACTCCATCTGTGCGAAAAATGTGTGTACTATGAAACATAATATTTTCTTTGTGAAAAGAAGACATGCCAACATCTCTCAAAAAGGCACAAACAGCCTTGTTGACATTGACCCTCGCTTTCTCCATTTGTGGACCAAATGAAGAAGAACGCAGCCACATTTGTCTCTGTGCAATACGAGAAAAAATTACTCAGGAGTTTGGAAACATGTCCATGAATTTCCCAAGCCCTTCTTTCATTGCAAATTGCAAGCAGATTCCAGAGGGATGTCCTAAACTGTTCCCTCCACAATGAATAATAATAATGTCTGGATGACTCTGTGTCACCAAAGTAGCACAAAGAGGAACCAAATCCAGCTACTTCATTCCACGCACTCCATGCCAGTGCACATTCACATGAGGGAATCCAAGATTTGCAGCCACTCTACAGTGATCTGCATGCACCTCCAACCAATTTATGCACGAGTCTCCCAAAATCCAGACAATCTGCCTTCTGAAAGACACAGCCATAGCTATCTGCTCTCCTCTCAGGAAAAAGACTTTCTGACAAAGTCTCTCCTTACACATAACACCCAGTAAACCTTATTGACCAATCCCTTTCCCTGCTAAATCTCATTTACATGACTCTCAGCCTCAAAATCCCCATATATAATCCGCGATGTCTGCGGACAAATCGAAACATTTGAGAGTGGGTAATGAAAATATAAATAGTGTTCCCCACTTCCCCTTTGATATTGGCTCTGAAAAGAGCCTTATTTTGTTTTTTGGGAAACTGCTTATAAAAAAACAGCTTGCATTTTGTAATTTATTTTCCTACTTATTTTATTCCTGATTTCTTCATATTATCCTCTGTAAAGCACTCCTTATATTTTGAAATAACATGGCTAAAGAAATGCCATCTGATTTAAAATAGTCACCATTGACATAATCAATATTGTCATTGTTACAAAACAACATTCCACTTCTCAACAAAAAAGCAGACAACCCTCTGTTCACCAAACACCTTGCACCATTTTGCTGGGTACAGAAAACATTGGAATTGTCCCATAGTTCCCTAGGCAGTATTTGAGAAAAAATCACTTTCCCATTTGGAATAACTTCCATCACTGCCTGAACCAACTTTTCAAGACTACTCAACAAAGTAGGAGCCCTGGTGTATCCCAACTGGAAACCACCCCAATGCAGTACCACTACATTTGGACTCTTCCACATGCAGACAGTTTTACAAGCTCCAACCACTGCCTGTATATTGCAACCAGGCACAGTTGACCAGTAAACCTCCACTCCTTCAAAACCAAAACTGGCAGCCTTATGTTTAAACATAGCATACCTCTCTAAACCATCTACAAACATATCTCAACACCCTGACTTTCTCCACCTCTGCCATCTTCACTACACACAACCTCTCTCAATACAAAGCAGAACCTCAACACCTGATTGGCTAACCCTCAAAATACACTCCCATTTCATGCTCAGAAGCTCCGGATGGGGCACGCCCAGTCCGTGACAGCCGTGTTGTCTGTGGAGTGCGTAAGACTGGGGCAGCCCTTCTACCCTTTCCACTTCATTCTCCGCACCATTCCCTCATTGGCTACTTTTAAGCAGTCACACAACCATCCACCAATCACATCCAAGAACTCTACATCTAACTCCATCATCACAGTTCAGCACTTTAGATGTACTGTTGATCACTCTTGAGTACAATTGTGCTGTTATAGCAAAGCACCTACAGCAACAACTACTATAGAACTATCCAAACTTTCTGCTTGCAGATTCATGCACATCCACATGCATGAACACAAACTACAGGTATGAATATTTTCTGCACAGTACATGTACAGCTCTTGTATAAATGCATATAAACATGGTAACTGCCACTTACCCTCTATAACCTGTAAAAAAAGCTTTCTGTCATTTCTCCCATCTTTTATGTCGAGTGTCACTTGCAAAGCTGTCTGCTCTCCACATTTTTATTTACCCATATTACTAACTGTAATGTGCAAACTGTTATTCTCTTCATTCATTCTGTCATTTGTGTGACCACTGCCACCTATTTATCCACATTTCAACCATAATACCATTTAATGCATTATAGTGCATGGGATGTACATACAATGTCCTTTCTATACATTCTGCATATTTTACATACAATCTATCATTTGAACTTCCTTTAGGAATGATTATAATAGTACTCAGACACAACACACACAGCTGTCTAACAAAGTGTCATTTCATGTTAAAAGATGGGAGAAATAACAGTATAATTTGGGATAAGGCTTTGTGGGGTGTTATAAGGTGACACGCAGCCAGGATGAGTACATGCATCTTTATTCGTGCACACAGATAGCCAATATCATTTCAAAGGCTCCCACCTGAAACAAAACCACTGCCTCAACAACTGTTCTTCCAATATAGACAGCTCTCCCATTCCAGCTGGTTGCCGATTCCGTTCTAGAATTTCTAGAACAGCATTCAACTATACACAGGTGCAGTCATGTCTATCACATCATGTACAACTATGTACAAACAGTGTAGTAAACCAACACATATAACATCTCCCCCTTTCCCTTCAGTCTGCAACGAAAGCACCAGACCCTTCATTGCAACCCTTACTTTATTTCAGTCTCTCCCATCTCCAAGCACCACAGGATCACCCAGTAGTTTGCTAGTCACCTGCAGTCCCTTTGCCACTTTTCCAGATGTTCTTATTTGAACCTTCTCCACTACAACTATCCTGGAGAGTAATAAGCTGATGAACCCATCAAATCCTTCTGCTTCATTTTCCGCACGTTCACAAATGCATACATTGCATGTTTTTTCTCCACAGTTCCTGCCATTTACCTTGTTTAAATAGCAAGTAAAGCATATGTTTATTTCTCCTATCTCCTAACATCCAATAACACTGCCTTAAAAAGCCAAGTGTGCGCTGTGTGCTTACTATTGTAATCATTTCTAAGTCAAGTTCAACTGACAGATTCTAAGTAAAATATACAGAATGCACATAGACAAAGTAAACTGCATCTACATGCTATGCAGTTATCAGAAAGCACTACTACTGCAAAAACAAACAAATTCAAGTCTACATTAACAACAGTGCTATTAACACACATATTTACTAACTTCTTTCTTTCACAATTGTAGTGAAGACCACTCTCCTGAAAACCAGCACCGTCTGAAGTACGAACCAGAACTCAAAAGAAACCTATTCTTTCCATCCAAGAAAGTAAGTGCAATACTGCCATTATGTTCTAACTGTTACTCAAACACTGTAGAATTCTAGTATTGTAGAACAAATGATTGTATTAACCCTGCAGCATTGGATTCAGTATTACTGATTGCCCATCAGCAGGTGTATACCTTGTTTTTGTCATCTGAACATCAATATAGTAACACACAAATAGCCTTCCCAACCTGAAGTAACAGCCCATTGCACAATCACACATCTCTACATACATACCTACCATCATACTCAGACACTCATGCGCAAAGCACACATACATTGCAAACTTCCAACCCACACTTTTTTTTTTCTCCAACAGACCCCAAAGAATGCCTACCTAAAAGCAACTCCATAGAAAGCAATGTGTAAGTTGACAAAAACAAAATAAAAGTGTCCAAAATAAGCATCCCCCTCTAGCAGAATTTATACAAAAAGTTCAAACAAAACAGCTAATACAGTCACTAAGCGAAACAAAAGCAGCTTCCTTTAAAGAAACTTTGCCTCCTCTTTCAAAATGTAAAACTAAACAGAAAGTTATTAAAAAGACTGCAGCTACCACTACTGCTAACACTGCACCTATAAATCTCGATGTAGCCACAAGTAAGCATACCAAAAGAATTATTTTACAAAAAATGTTCCGCCACACAGTCATTCAGAACCTTATAAAAACAGGAGAGAAATAAAGCACAACCCTTAAAACCTACCATAGAAAATTAATCCTAGAAGCTCTCATAGACAGTGCAATCCTTCTAAAAAGGAAATTATTTATTTTAGTTTTAAACAGAATGAAATCACGAACAAAACTAACTACTAAACCTCAAAAAAGACTTCTCAATAAACGGAATATCAACAAAGATAGCTTGGCAAACATCTGTGGAGGTGAATGGAGTCACACCACCAGCACAGAACCATATTTCAATGAAGAAGCATACAAACAAAAGCAAAGAAACCCAATTGCCATACATAGCAGTGGACGAGGGTGTGAAAAACCATTATGGAACAAGAAACGCTGCTCACAAAAATATCCCCAGAAAACGTAGTATCAACTCTCCATTCCACTGAACCAATGCGTTCAGTCTACAAATGGCCGTGCACATCAATATGTAACATAGGCAAAAAAATGTTCATATCTTTACGGCAGTTCCTCAATCAGTATGTGAAAGGCAAAGACAAATTGAAAATAAAACTATTACAAAGTATGGACTCCTGCCCAGTGCGAAAATACACAGGCCTACAAGGACATTCATTAACCAGCATTTCTGGACCTATTTGCAAAAGCACCTTCAACCATATCAAAATGATATCAACACACCATTCAACTATAAGAAATCTGGTTCATAAACTGTACTATGCCAAAAGTTCTGCTTTAGCACTAGCCAATTTAAATAACAATCTTCTACATGGTACAGCCAAAGAACTATTCAAAGAAATAAAGCATATTAAGAGAAAATATTTTGGAAGTGAAAGCCACTTACAAAATGCAATAGCTTAACAACAGACTAGCAACAACCTTACAGATGGCAACCTTCTACTAAACACATACAAAAAAGAAATACTAAAGTTTAAAAGCACAGCTGCTGAAATACCAAACAATGTGTGTGTGTGTTGCCGCAGGACTTTTTGTATGAATAGTACAAAAACTGTAGACATAATGTACAAAATAGACAACAATGAAGATTCCAAGTGGTTCCAATTAGCTCTCTATCTTATAGCAGAAAACAAATACGAAATTACTGACCCATTAATACTTTGCAGTTAATGCACTGCAAAACTTGACAACAACCAAATACCTTCACGTGCTATCACAAATAACTTGGAATTATTCCCACTGCCAAAACCCCTGCTACAACTTAACTTGTACGAGAGGATCAGAATTCAAACAGTGCACCCATTTCAAGCAATAATACCCCTTCAACCAAAACAGCAAAACTACCTCCCTCTGAATTACTGAAAGGCATTTGTGGCAAAGTAGTTTATTTGCCATTAGATCTCAAAGAAAATGTAAACACTATGGGAGTGCAACGTCCAATAGATCAATCTTTGATTATCACAGTAAATGGTATACCTACAAAAGACAAACAAATTTGGCAACAACTCGTGAACTTACATAAAGTTAGACAAGCCCTGCAATATCTAAAAACCAACAATGAATACTACAAATAAATAAATATTGAAGAAAACCTGAGGGAAACCACCGAAATAATTCAAGACTGGTCAGCAAGTGGTCAATTTCAACGTCTAGATCCTGCTACAGAATCCAATATTTTAGACCATTATACAATTCACCCATTACACTAAAGACACCGTAGATGATGCACTGGAAACATACCAAATGCGACAAGCCAAAGGATCTCCAATCAGCATATGGGAAAAAAGTATAGAAGCACTTGCCTTTCCTCTACTCTTTCCTACTGTAAAAGGAGGAAGTTACAATGAAAGACCCACACAAATAACAGCATCAGAATACCGCTCTTTACGAATGTATTCAGAAGACCCCAGATTCAGACAAAACGTGGAATACATATTCCATCTTCTCTTTGAACGTGAACTAGCAAATCTATTCTAAGTAGTTGCACACACATTAAAATCAGGTACCAATTTTCAAAATATGTCAGCAACGCAATTACTACAAAAAGTGCAAGAAAAAGATGAGGTTTTACAGTCAAGCATTATAAATCTTTTAGCAAACATGTGTGGTACAAAAGAATACTGGTTCCGACGTCACGCAGATATACGTTGTATGATAAGAAACCTTGGCCCACCCACTTGGTTTGTGACATTAAGTTGTGCAGAATATGCATGGGAAAATTTACAGGATTTCCTACGCATAGCAAACAAAAACAACAGAAATATAGATATAAAAACACCAGGAGAACTCTGCTCTCTAGATCCTGTAAATGTATCAAGATATTTTCATCATCGCTTCATTGCTATGCTATACTTCATTTGTAATAAAACTGTTCCTCTTCTCGGAGAAGTGCAACACTTCTTTTGGAGAAAAGAATATAAAGCCAAAAGAGCAACACACATCCACATGCTTTTGTGGATTAAAGATGCTCCTAAATTTGGTCAGGACAGTGATGTCATTGTTTTGCAGTTCATCCAAAAATATGTCACTTGTGAAATCCCTTCACAAACGACACATAGTGACCTTCATGCACAAATTTCACAATTCGGCTATGCCCCCCAGGCTCTAGGCCCTGGCCACAACCACCACAGCAAAACACACCCATGGAAGCAAACACCCACCAAATGACCACAACCCAAAAACATAACACATCCACCTCAAAACCTATCCACTTCAATTTACATTCTAAAATAATAATTACAACCAACACACAAACTCTTCAATACATACCCTCTTCACCCAATGCTGTACTAACGACCCAAAACCAACATCACAGTAAAGTAAAATAGCCAGTAGTGCGCCTAGTGTTTAGTGTGTTCGTGGACAACCACAGTGACTGCGGACACCTCAAACACATCACAGCCTTCTCCCACCTAGACAAATACAGCATTTTAGGAGCGAACAGGGAAGTTTGTTCGCAGAGCGGACATAGATATCACTAATTCTTTGGGACTTACTTTTTGGTTGTTGTAAAAGAAAATACTGCACAGATTTTCACCTAACGTTCCTGCCGCAAAATTTGGTGAAAATCATTCCAGCAGTTTGGGCTGTAGGCGTGAGCAAAGCTTTTTCCCATTATGTCTATGGGAAAAAAAAATCTGGGACCCCCCGCTGCGGTAGCAGGCATGTAGTTATGGTTAAGTTGCTAAACCCATAGGAAGAGCACTTTTTGGGCGGCTTATAACTTCGTTCCCCCTGGACGAATCTTCACAAACCTTTGCAAAAAAAAGTATATGGCCCACTCTTCAAAGATTGGTGAGGTTTGGTCAAGGGGGGCAAAGTTATAGGGGTGTCCCAAAATTATTTTTTTTCCCATAGACTGAATGGAGAAAAACTTTGCTCATGCCTAGAGCCCAAACTGCTGGATGGATTTTCACCAAATTTGAGGCAGGAGCGGCGGCTTGGTCCCGAAAGCCTGCTTTTGTAAATTTGGTGGAAATCCGTCCAGCAGTCTTTCAAAAAATGACCAAAAAGTAGGTCCAAAGAAATTAATGATATCTATGTCAGCTCTGCAGACACACTTCCCTATTCGCTCCGCGGACAGGACTCTGATTGGCCTAAAGGGCAACATGGTGTCCGTGGACATCGGACGCGCCCGCTGACTGGATGGTGAAAAACGTGAAGTGCGTCAGATTTTTGGAAAAAGGCTGCCATCTTGGATTCACAGACAGCTGCCGGTGTCCGTGGACATGGCGGTAAAAACATGTTAAAAAACACAACATTGCACTTATCATACTTATCAAATAATCTCTGAGGAGGTGAGGGGTGATGAGGATGGGATGGGATATGGATGCAAGAAGCAAAAAAACAGGTGTTTTTTTGCAGCAAAAGTCTGCGAACGGTCCGCATGTTCGTGAACAGTCCTGTGAAGTTCGCGGACACCTCTGCATTACAGAGTTGGTGAAAAGCAGTTCTTGGATGGCTTATAACTTTGGTGCCACTTAATAAAACTGCATGAAATTTACCACTAATATTCTTCCCCTGATTTCGAAAGAGTGTGCAGAGTTTGGTGGGATTCTGTCAAGAGGGGGCAAAATTAGAGGGGGAGTCCCAAAATAATATAAAGGCTTGTAAATGAGGTGCCATTTGACGAATATACACTTAAATTGGGGAACTGATATTAGATCTAGGTCTAAATGCTTTCGCGACGTTCGTGGGATTTTGTAAAGAGGGAGCAAAATTAGAGGGGGGTTCACAAATTATTTTGAAGGGTTCTAAATGTGGTGCCATTTGACAAATCTACACAAAGGTTTGTAAATAAATTATAGATGTAGATGTACATGTTTTTGCAAAGTTTGGTGGGATTCTGTCAAGAGGGGGCAAAATTAGAGTGGGGTCACACATTATTTTAAAGGCTTATAAATCGGGTGCCATTTAACGAATCTACACAAAGGTGTGCAAAAACATTTTAAATGTAGATATACATGTTTTTGCAATGTTTGGTGGGATTTTGTCAGGAGGGGGCAAAATTAGAGAGGGGTCCCAAAATATTGTAAAGGCTTATAAATGTGATGCAGTTTGATGAATCTACACAAAAGTTTGCAAAAAGATTTTAGATCTAGATATAAATGTTTTCTTAAAATCTATATGGATTTTGGGGGCTAGGTTATATGACTATTGTATGTGCATACATTTGACACTTTTGAAAAAATAAAACATGTGTGGATTTCCAGCAATCCTGCGGAAGGAGCATTGGCAAGGATCTGAAAGCATAGTTTTGCAAATGTGCCCGTGTTTTATTTTTGAACAAGTGCCATAATGTATGTACAAAAAATAGTGATATACCTTTTTGGTGACTGAGGTATAGCCGGCAGCCATGGGCATTGGCCAGATTGTCCGGGTCATGGAATAAGGTCATGATCTGGAAAAATCTAGCTAATGGCCATGACCATGATGGATAACACATGGGGTTAAAGTGGCCATATCTACCCGGGACCGGCTTTGTGGTAAAGTTGTCACTGGAACGGGGGATGAACGCCACAATATTCCCATTAGCATTAAACTAAATGCAAATGGTAATGTTGGAAAATCTTATTAAATCTATGTACTTTACTGAGAAATGTAAAGTATGTACAAAAAATAGTGATATACCTTTTTGGTGACTGAGGTATAGCCGGCAGCCATGGGCATTGGCCAGATTGTCCGGGTCATGGAATAAGGTCATGATCTGGAAAAATCTAGCTAATGGCCATGACCATGATGGATAACACATGGGGTTAAAGTGGCCATATCTACCCGGGACCGGCTTTGTGGTAAAGTTGTCACTGGAACGGGGGATGAACGCCACAATATTCCCATTAGCATTAAACTAAATGCAAATGGTAATGTTGGAAAATCTTATTAAATCTATGTACTTTACTGAGAAATGTAAAGTAGATGGGGTCTAAACTTTTTTTTAGTTCTATTTTTTAACTGTGAATGCTGGTTCCTAAAGCAACATTTCTTTTGTTGTCTTTGGATGTATTTTTTTTGTTGCCAAGAACGAAAGGTGGGGAGGGAAATGAGGGAAGAGGCACCAAACACTAATATGTAGGGGCAGGTAGACAGGGGAAAATGTTGCGTGTGTGTTATTTCTAAGGTAGGGGGCAGTGTTTCTTATGCTCCTTAATTACAGCAGTGGTGGTGGCTCTTGGGGAGGAGGGATGGCAATAGCTGATGCCATTTTAAGATAAATAGCAGTTTTTCTGTGTACTAGATTGTTAATGGATAATGAGTAGGAGTAGGTGTTGGAGCTGTGCAATGGAAATTTTGAAGTTGAAAGTTCCTAGATCAGTAGAAAATGCAGTTCCGAACTGTCTGCGAAGCACAGATCTTATTGTGAAGTGCGGACGGGTTCTCGGACACGTCATGATGCCGCGCGCCAGCGTATGGTTATGTGGCACTGTCTGGAAGGTCCGCAATGAAGTCAGATGTTCGTAGAGGTCTACGGATGCAAAACTAGTTGAAATAGTTGCAAAAAGT
Organism: Ambystoma mexicanum; assembly: GCF_040938575.1. NCBI lineage: Eukaryota > Metazoa > Chordata > Amphibia > Caudata > Ambystomatidae > Ambystoma > Ambystoma mexicanum. The sequence goes on from NC_090941.1 coordinate 11,039,178, forward strand.
GTATAGAAGTGTTAAAAATGATTCTAGAAGGTGGGAAATGGCAGAATTTTAAGGTGAAAATTTGTAAATTGGACACCTATATTGTTATATTGGGTAAGTATGATATTAGTAAGTTGTAGGAAAATAGCATGCACTGGTAAAAACCCATAAAATTCACTGAAAAAACGTTGTTAAAGGGACGTTATGGTGAAGTTGGACTAATAAAAACCTGTGAAATTCAATGAAATAACTTTGTTAAAGGGACATTATGGTTAAGTTCCACTAATAAAAACCTATGAAATTCAATGAAAAAACTTTGTTAAAGGGACATTATATTAAGTTGCGCTACTAAAAACCAATGAAATTCAGTAAAAAAACATTGTTAAAAAGACGTTATGGTTACGAGTAAAATCGAAAAAACTCTGAAATTCCCCAGTTATGGTAAGCTAGGCAACCATAGCTCACACCACCACCGTGCACTGCTAAGACTAACACCCAGGACATCAAAGATGACATCACAAATATCATTGATGACATTTTTTAGATGCTTCTACAGAAACACCTTTTATTCGTTTTTTTTGGGTGACAACAAAATGCCATTTTCTTGGAAAAGTGGGGAGGTCTTTGCAAAGTGCATGCATGTATTGGTTGTGTTGAGCTATACCTTCGTAGTGCGCCGAAAAATAATGGAATAGAAAAATATTCGAATATACGGAGGACTTCTTTGTCCAGGAGGGATTCATCCCTGTGAACATCAGCTTCTTCATGCATTATGCAGTGACCTATGAGCTAACCATATAACCTGGATTTGAAAAAGGCAGCTCTGCCGAAACACGTGTCATCCACAAAGGCTCTAATATCACAAAAATAAAAGGAATTTATAACTCTGATCATAACTACTTGCCTATTCCATTATTTTTCGGCGCACTACGAAGGTATAGCTCAACACAACCAATACATATTGTCACATACGGAGTGGAGGGGCTCTAAGTCTCCGTAGTAGCTAAACCTGGTGCGACGCAAGATCTCTAACGTCACCTTAACTCTCAAGGACAAATCCTTCTAATTCAACGGGGCGCGTAGGTACCGCAACAGGTGTCATCACAAACAGTCCCTCACTAGCAATGCAAAGTGCATGCATATCAGCGAAATTTCACTCATACACAGCGTTCCACAATGCGTCCACTCCTTCCAAACCAAAATTGCAGTCGAAGTGTCTTTGGAGTGGATAGTTGTGCAGATCTATGACAAAGGGATCACCTACAGTCAACACAATGCGTTTCGCCATGTCTGCCACCCTCAGTACGTAGAGTATAATGTACAACAGTTTCAGCTCCCCTTCCTGTTAACCACACCCACACTGCCTGATTGGCTAATCCCCACACTGCCATGTAAATTGGGCAAGGTGGTCTAAAGGGAAGATTTTTGCAGGTGCGCCTCCCAAAGTAGCGTGAGGGCCACACCCCTGTAAAGCTGGAGCCGTCCTTCTTCCCTTTGCACTATCTTCTCTGCAGCTCTACTTCATTGGGTTACGCGTAAATAGGCACACACACATCCAAGCCCTGATCTTTTCTTTGTTGTGTAGGCAGGCTGTGCTGAACCACCTCTCCCTGTGCTGCATTCCCATTGGTTTCTGAGTGTTTTCTTCCATTTAAATAGGGACCGGCAGGCTTTAGCCAGCCCTCTCACTCAAGGCCCACTTCTAAGGCCCCTGTCTGCTCCCTGTCCGCTTCCGGATCACTAATTGGGTTCCTCCCTGCACCTTAACCACAATGATGCTGCCACCTCGCTCATCTAAGAAATGTGGACTGCCTTGACCTTGCCTCCTCCAGAACTATGGGTTAGTTCCCTCCTTATGGACTCACTCCTACCACCTTTGACTATCACTGTCTTTCTGCTTGTTACTCCCATTTTGTCATCCTGATGCCCAGTGCTTCCTAAAACCGTTGGCTAACATCTGATTCCAAGATTGAAAAGTCAAATCTTGCTGTTTTTGCTTTGTTCTAAAAAGTCAAATCTTGCTGCTTTTGCTTTGTTCTAAAAAGTCAAATCTTACTGTTTTTGCTTTGTTCTAAAAAGTCAAATCTTGCTGCTTTTGCTTTGTGCTAAAAAGTCAAATCCTGCTGTTTTTGCTTTGTGCTAAAATTTCAAATCTTGCTGGCCATTGCGAAATTCTCAGTATTTTGCTTGTATACCGTTGCTTCTCTGTAACTTGCCAGCCCAGTGACCTCACCACTCTCATTTGTCCCACACCTACCTGCCTTAGCCCCACCAGTATCTCCATCCTCTCCTCGCTTCCACCCCATGGTACTTTCTGTTTCTCTTATCTTTTCCAACTTCTTCTCCATTGACTATCCTTCCCTTCTCACTAAGTCTGGTAGGAAGAAGTTCAAAAAGGATATCTTGGCCTCTAACCCTGGTCTTCCTATCACCGACACCTACTTCAATGCTTCCTCCAGACAGACCCTCACCGACATCCTCATTGTCGTTCCTTCGCCAGATCTATGGACTGCTCATATGTTCTCTGTGCTCTGCCCTATCTCCCTCCTCTCCCATTAATGGTGGCACTCGCTGGGAAGTTCTCATGGCTTCCTTCGACTCCTCTAAAGTCATCATTAATGTCTACCTAAATGGCACTGTCATGGTACAAGGCCCTCAGGCCAATCTCCTCCTCTTTGATAGGCGCTTCCCGCGCCTCATCAATTTCCTCTCATCTCCTGCTGTCACCTCCTCTCCCCCTTGTCTACCTTGCCCTCTCTCTCCTCCTCCTCCTCCTCTGCCCCTCCTAGGGCTCTTTCTCCTCCGCAGGGCATACCTCTGATCTGTACCCCTCCCAGGAAGGTCTTTAAGGCTGGCAACCTTCTTCATATTGCCACTCTCAACTCTCGCTCTGCTGTCAAACACTCCTCTGACATCTGCCACCTCCTTGAAGAACTAGACCTGATGTCCTTGGTCTTACTGAGACATGGTTCACAGCCAGCTCTGTCACGAGCTTTGACACTCTCCTCCCTGATGGCTACAAGATCCTCTCAGCACCCAGATCCTCCCGGTCCGGTGGGGGGGTAGCCCTGATCGTTCCTGAGTGGATTCCTGCCTCTATCATTCCCACTCAGACCTACTCCTCTTTTGAATGCCTTGTCTCTCGCTGAAGGCTTTCTCTCTCGCCTAACCATTCTCTTACTGTGGCTACCATCTACCGGCATCCTGGTCAAATCACCTAATTTCTCTCTGAGTGGATGGACCTCTCTTCCTCGCTCCTGGCCTCTAGCACTCAACTCCTCCTCCTTGGTGACCTCAAAAACCCAGGACATCCTGTCCACCCTCTCCACCCACACCCCTCCTCTCCCCTCTCCATCTGTGCTTGCTGACCATCCTTTAGCCACCCCCCCACCATCTTTCTCATCCTTTCCTCTTTTCTCCCCTGACAATGTCGCTAGAGAAGTCCGATTTATTAAAGCCTCATAAAAACAGGTTCATCCTTGTTCCTCTAAAACCATCAAGGACCACATTGACACCCTCACTCCGGCCCTTGCTGATTTTTGCAACCACTCCTTTGCCTCAGGATCCTTCCCCTCCCCTCTGAATCACTCCCTTGTGCATCCTATTCTCAAGAAACCCACAGCTGATTCTTCCTGTCCAGCTAACTATCGTCCAATTTCCATTACTCCCTTTCTGGGAAAACTCCTGGAAAAGTTAGCCATCTCTCAGTTCATTCCAATTCTGTTGGCTGTCTCCATGACCACCAGTCTGGCTTCAGAGCTGCCAGAAGCATGGAAACTGCTCTCCTGAACATCCGTGAAGATCTGCTCTCCAACCTTGACTCTAACATTTCCTCTGTCCTCATCCTCCTCGATCTCTCTTCTGCCTTCGACACGGCCAACCATACCATCCTGCTCAACCGTCTCCGTGAAAACCTAGGTATCACTAATCAGGTTCTGCCCTGGCTGACCTATTCCTCTCATATCGACCCTCCCAGGTGCAACTTGGGTCCTTCCTTTCATCTATCTTCCTCTCTACCTGTGGTGTTCCCCAGGGGTCTAACCTCTCGTCCGGGCTTTTCAAGCAATACCTGGAAACTCTTGCCCACTGCATTGCCACTTTCTGCTAAAATTTCCAGTGCTATGCTGATGACACAACTCATTTTCAGGCTGCCCTCTGCCACCTTCTCTCCCTCTCTCATCTCTGATTGCCTAACCTCCATTCAAGATTGGTGTGCTGCCAATGATCTTTGTCTGAATGCCAGCAATACGGAGATCCTCCTCATCGGCACACCTGCATTATCCTTTCCCCTCACTCTCTGGCCGGCCTCCCTTGGCCCTCCTCCTACCCACACCTGCGAGGCTAAGAACCTTGGGGTCATCTTTGACTCCACCCTTTCCTTCTCTGCCCACATGTCTGAGGTCTCTAAAAAGTCAAGCTTCCTATTGCACCTCCTCAGAGGTACTCTGGTTTTCCTCTCCTCACCCTAGAAGCTCATGGTAGCCCAAGCTCTGGTTCTCTCTAGTTTGGACTATTGTAACAGCCTCTTTCTCAATCTACCTGCCTCTAATCTCCGCCCTCTGTAACTAATCCAGAAGAGGACTGCAATACTTGCCCTTGGCCTCAAGCCCTGGGATCGTATCTCTCCAGCTCTGAAATCTCCCCAAAGGATGCAAGGATTACATTCAAAACCTTCTGCATTGTCCACAAGACTTTTTGAGGCATGGGTCCAAAATAACTTCAGCTATCCCTCTGCAAATACCTCCCCTCTCGAACTCTTCACTCCTCGACCTCCAACTCCCTCAGGGTCAGTGGTTTTTCAAAGAAACAAGCTGGGGGTAGATCTCTGTCTTCGGCTGGGTCCTCCCTCTGGAACAGCCTCCCTGCCACTCTAGAACTTGAGGAGAACCATCTCCAGTTCCGGAAGCACCTCAACCTTCCTCTTTTCTTCTGCCTTTACTCCCCCTCTCCCCTGCTGATCTGTTCTCTCTTGGCACCGTGCACCTGGCCACCCTCTGTCCTCCGGGCCCAGGTACCTGCTCACCCCGCCACCCTCCTGCACTGCCTACGGAGACACCCCTCTCACTCGGTTCTGTATCTGTACCCATACAGCTCCCCTTTTCTTCCTGCACTTATCAGACCTACCCTGTCTGTTGCCTTAAACCTAGCACTTGTAAATTGCTGGCTGTACTACCACTGTTTGTTGCCTTTCTTATTTATTTATTTATTGTTATTTATCTGTTTCTCCTCTGCTTCACACTTTCCACTTCTCCCCCCTTCCATGCACTTTTCCCCTCACCATCTCCCATGCACTTGCGCGTTCTCAATGTAACTGGGCCTAGTAAGATCACTGTTTTTGTTCTCCCCTGTTCCCCTCCCTTACCTTGTCGCGCTCTGAAACACTTGTGTACGAGCACGATAGAAATAAAATATCAATATCAATATCCACCAATCGCATCAAAGCCGCCATCATCCAACACGGTCACTCCTGTACAATACTTGAATTTATTTTTAAATTTGTTTATTGGCATTTTGTTATTTTGCGCCAATGATTATGAAGCTGTCGGCATCCTGTAATAAAACAGTAACATATTAAACAGTAACATTTCAAACAAGAACAACATTAACTGTCTCCATTTCTTGTCCATGTAGGTTAATTCAATAGTTTTCAGCAGGGGGGGATATCTAGGCAGAGGGGAGGGGCAGGAACAACAGGGGCCCGTCTGAGTTTGTGTGCTTCTCTCCCCAGATGTCACTGCGTTAGATATAGATCGGTGTTGTCTGGGTTGACTTGTTCATGGGGGCTTATCATCTGCAGGGTGGAACAAGTTTCTTGTGATTTCTTTCCATGCTTCTAGTGCCATACTTGAGTTTTTGCAGATCTAGCTACACTGTCCTCCCAGGATTTTGTTTCGGCGCTCACCCACCGCTACAGCTCTTTGTGCCATGCGTTGTACTGCGGCCCTGCAGGCTTTTTCCAAGACATTGCGATAGTCCTTTTAGCCAATATGCACGTTATGTCCGTTAGTCTTACTACGTGTTTGAGTTTGGCTAGTCTGGGATAAATTCCCGGGGGACATTCAGCAGGGGTCCACTTGTATCTGGTCATGCCCGTTTTTTCGCATGTATGTCTTATTCTGGCCAAGAGGGACTGCATCTTGGTGCATTCCGACAACATGTGGAGTAGGTCTGCCTTATCCACCCCGCACCAAACACAGTTAGGTTGTATTTGTTTGTAAATTTCGCCATTTTGCAGGGGTTAGGTATGTGCAGTGTTGTACGTTCAGCTGTATCAATCGGAATCTATGGTTTCTAGACATTTCTTTAGGAAATGATAGTGCTCTGTCCCATTCCCCGTCTGTCATCTCCTGCCCAATATCTGTTTCCCTCCTGGTTTTCATTTCAGCGCTTCGGGGTTTGGAAATGTCGCTTAGGTGGTTGTATATTTGGGACACTGGTTTCCATCCCTCCCCTTGGTTTTATAACAATGTTGTGAGGGGGTCAGTGTCTGGTTCCTCCGACCAAGTTTCCCATTTGTTTTGTGCTATTTTGCGTATCCTTTGGTACCATAAGAATTGACCAGTGTGGATATCATCTTCTGCCTGTAACGGTGCAAACTCCCGGAAGGTGCCCCCAGCATATAAGTCTCCCCAGGTGTAGACCCCTTTCTTTTCCCAAAGTCTGATATTCTTCAGATCAGTGTCTGTTTTACCTAGGTCTGAGATCATTGGTACTTCTGGGGAGTATGGGTGTTTAAAGTGCATAAGCATCTTAGTCCTGTGCCATATTTTCCTTCCCAGGGTAACTAAGAAAGGTGCATTTCTCAGCAGGTGTCGGGGCGCCCAAATAAGCTCCTTCAATTGTATCGGGGAGATCATGGTTTGTAGCAGGGTTGTCTCAGATGTGGTTCTGTCCACTAGCCACTTGGTCACAAAGCTGAGTTGGGCTGCCAGATAATATTTCTCTAGGTTTGGAAGTTGGATTCCACCCTGTTTGTATGGTAGGACTAGTGTGGAAAGTGCCACCCTATGCCTGCCCTTCCCCCATTGGAATTCTCGGGTTATTGTCTCAAGTAGGCGGAAGAAGGGATTATTGATGTAGTAGTGTACATTTTGGAACCCGTATAGGAATCTGGGGAGGATGATCATTTTGAATGGTGAGGCTTTGTCCATCATTGATAGGGGGAGTTTCGCCCAAAAGCCCATCGATTTGCGCAGTGCGGGAAGTGCTGCCTTTGTGTTGTACTCGTGCATTAATTCAGGGGTATGCGTTATCTGGACCCCGAGGTATCGGAATGAGGTGGTTAGCCATTGTATCCCCACCGAGGGGAGTTCCTCTATGGTCTTGTCTTTCAGACCTGCCAGGGGGAATAAGCAGGATTTTGTCTTGCTAAATTGTATGCCTGAAACCCTGGTGTAGTTGTCAAGAACTTGTAGCATAGTTGGTACATTGAGATGTGGGTCTCTGACGTATAGGAGAACATCATCTGTGTATAGTGAGATGATATGGTTTACCCCTCCTAGTCGTATTCCTGCATCAAGAAATTGTTTCCTAAAATAAATGGCAATGGGTTCTAGTCCCAGTATGTAAAGCATGGGGGACAGCGGGCAGCCTTGCCTGGTGCCCCTACATACGTCCCATGCCTCTGACACATATTTCCCAGATTTGGTATAAAGTATGTAATGAACCCCGGTTCGAAGCCAAATCCTTCAAAGACAGCCACCAACCATTCCCAATATATGGAATCGAATGCTTTAATGGCATCTAAAGATAGTAGCGCATACAATTCCCTATTTGTGTCAGTTTGGGCTATAATATGTTGTAGCCTGCATAAGTTCATAGTAGTGTTGCGGCCAGGCACGAAACCGCTCTGGTCCGTGTGCACAATATCTCCTATTAGTCTGGATAGCCTCTTTGCTAGGATTGTGGTTAATATTTTCACATCGTAATTGACCATAGCAAGTGGGCGATAAGAGTCGCACTTGTCTGCAGGTTTATTTGGCTTGAGCACTGGGATCACAAGGGTCTCTCTCATGCTTTCGGGTAAGACCCCATGTTCGTACGCTTCTTGGAAGACCTCATGTAACAGGGGTGTCGGGGAAGATTCATTTGCTTAGTAAAACTCTGAGGGTAGCCTGTCGCTGCCCGGAGCCTTGCATGTCAACAGGGATTTGATTGCTTTGGCTATATCTTCGGTTGTGATGTCTGTGTCTAGGGTTTCGGATTGTGTGGGGGACAGTCGAGGCAGTCCTATCTCTTCTAACGTGTCTGCTATCTGATCCTGGGGAACCCAGTCTTTGTGAGAGTATAGGTGTGCGTAGAAACGTTTGAAGGTGTCATCAATGCTCTGCTGGATTTGGTGCATATTGTCATTAGGGCTGTACCGAAAAGCATATTTAGTATTTGGCCAAATACCGAATAGTTTGTCAAATATTCGTCCGAAGACGAATATGAAGCCAAATAGTTGCTTTATTTAATAAATCATGTCCCAAACTCCAAAAAACACACTTATTAAAAGAACAAATAAAGCACCATTTTAAATGCATTCTATACTTTTATTTCTCTTCATTGTAATTAATGTTGCATCTTTATTTAAAGTATAAAAGACAAAAATAAAGCAGATTTAACCAAAATGAAGGGACCAAATGTACACAAGATTGTTGCATATTCAGTGCCAGTTAAAGTAGGAGGCTTCACAAATGCAAAAGGACTGCCTTTGTGAATCAGATGCATTGCATTCTCTATCCAGTTGCAAAGTCGATGTGGTCGAGTTTTGAAACTTCTTTGCAGCTCAGATAGAAATGTATAAAATGATTCATGTCGGCTCATGTAGGACACAAGTAAAGAGGGAATCTGAAATGTGTGAACTGCATCTCACAAATATTCACCCCACTCAAATAAATGCTGCTCACTTTTCACTTATCCTAGTCACTCATTCTCGTCAATAAACAAACATTTTCACTTATCCTAGCCACTCTTTCTTGTCAATAAACAAACATATGCAACTTATAATTTCCTGATATCAGATAATGTTAAACTCAGGACTCAAGTCCTTAAAAAAACTATGGCATACCCAATGGGAAGTGACATAACAGAAACTGAAAATATCTATGCACATTTCTTTCAGTTTATTTTTTCTACCTGAAAAAAGTGCATATTGCATATAAACATTCACCAAAAGAAAAGATGTTTCTGTATTGTTGCAGGCAAAGTATAAAAGATGAGCAAATTTTTTGTCTAAGAATCTTTAACAAAACATGACCTAAAGAGCAGATTACAATATAAGATATTTTTCGGCTCTCTGATAGCAATTTGTCTGGTCTAATTCTATTGAGTTTTGCAAACTGAAGTCTATATTTGCCTCTGAGTTCATGTTGCATTGTATTAAAATGAGAATGCCAAAGTATTCGTCAAGAGCCGAATAGTTTTTTTTTCAGCCGGAATTCGGCCGAATACTTACTCGAAGCCAAAGTTCGGTACACCCCTAATTGCCATTCTCGTCTTGCAATGCAGTGGTTGTGTGCCTGGAGTGTTCCTTTTTGCAGAGCCAGGCTAATAGTCGGCCCGGTCTGTCTGCTTCCGTGTGTGCTCTGTTTGTTCTAGTGGCATGATCAAATTTGGCCAGCCTACTCCACGCTTTTGTGCATTCATCTCTGAGCGTTCTGAGTTTATCTTCCCTTTGTTGGGTGCCTGCGGGAGTGGATTACAATCTCCCAATTTCTAGTTCCCGCTGGTCTAATTCCCCTCGCAGTAGTTTCCTCATGCCTCCTGCTTTTGGTAGCTGGTACTATGCTATGATTTCTCCTCATGTAACTACTTTTAGGGCACCCCACATTGTGCTTATGTGCTCTACACTTCCCATGTTATCTTCTATGAAGTTATCAATTGAATCTTGTAGTTCGTCTCAGAATGCCTGGTCCTTCAGAGCATCCATGGGCATTCTCCACATGGGGATGGGAGGTTTAGGGCCGATGTAGTTCCATTCCACCAAGAGTGGCGAGCGATCCGAAATGGTTCTCCCTAGGTATTGTGCCCCCTCTATTTGGGGTAGGTGTTCCTTGCTTATAAAAACATAATCTAGCCTTGTGTAGAGGCCATCTGGGGACGAGAAGTATGAGTAGCCTCTTATCTCAGGGTGTAATTCTCGCCATGTATCTGCTAGGTCCAGCCTATCTGTCATGATGTTTAGAGCAGTTGTGGCTGCCGATGGATCCTTTGGCTGGGGTGAGGACCTATCAAGTGCTGGGTTATGCACACAATTGAAATCTCCCCCCCATATGAAAAAGCCATTCTTGTATTGCATAATTTTAGTGTACATTGAGTTCAAGTGGGCCGGGATGTTGTTGATGGGAAGATAAGAGTTCACTATGCATACCTCCATTTGTTTGATGTGCCCCCATATTATCACATATCTGCCCTCAGGGTCCTTCTCGGTCTTAGTTAGATGGAATGGGAGTTGGGAATTGATCCAGGTGTACACACCTCTTGCATATCTGGATTAGGTGGTTCCGAATCCCTGTCCCCCCAGTGTTCCCTGAGTGTGGCCATAGACTCTTCTGTGCAGTGTGTCTCTTGCAGTAGTGCTATCCTCACTCCCTTCCTGTGTAAATAGGATTTAAATCTGTTCCTGCGGAGGTAAGTGCCAAGGCCTCACACATTCCATGTCATTATCTTTATTTGCACCGCCATGGCGGCTCAGGGGGGAGTTCCAGGTTCCCCGGTCCCTCAGTGAGGTTGCCTGTGGTTGCAGTCAGGCAACTGAAGTTCCCCATTGTCTGAAGGCTCAGTCCCATCAGATCCCCGCCCTCCGCCCGCCCCCCATTCCCCTCTGCATTGCCACTTGGAGACTTACCAACTTTTATAACCTTCATTCCAGTGAATGAGAAAACCAAATAATACAACGGTGAACTGCCCCCAGCAGTTGCTTCCAACTCGCAACGCTCGGGAGCTCCAGACCTTTCTGGGCCATTCCAGGCATTTCGGTGCGGGTGGTGTGTAGGCGTTCAGCCTGCACGTTTTCAGGAGGGGTGGGTCGCTGTCATTCTCGTGTTTGGTCCTTTGCACTCCTGTCCGATTTCATAATCTTTATGTTGCGGCGTTAAATGAAGTCCAATAGTCCCTTCCGTGCTTCAGTAGGAAGGCATCCGTCTCCTCTTGCAGAGCTAGTCATCTGTTTATCTCTTGTCCACTTTTGCTGTTTCCTCCTCGTCTTCTGCAAGGTTATTATGTTCGAGCCACATGTTTGCTACAGCTGGAGTCTCTACGAAGATTGCTTTTCCCTTACAAAGTACTTTGAGGCGTGATGGGTAGAGTAGCATGTACTTGAGGTTAAGTTTCCGCAACCTTGCTTTCACTGGTATGAAAGAGTTCCTTGTGCGTTGCACTGTGGGAGTATAGTCTGGGTACATAACTATTGTAGTGTCTTTTCTCCTTATCTCCCCACCTTCCCTTGAGAATCGTAGAATCATTTCTCTATCGCGTAAGTTTAGGATTTTCGCTATTATTGGGCGTGGGTATGATTGGGGGTCATTTTTGTAGGGATTAATGGGCCCGTTCTACAGAGAACCCCTGGGTGAGTTTTCCTGCTCCGATTTCTTGTTGTAGCATTGTTTCTATAAATTCTGTTGGGTTTGGGCCCTCCATGTCTTCTGGGATCCCCAGTATTCGAATGTTATTACGACAGGCGCGTCATTCTGCATTTTCAGAGCGTGCCTCTAGTCTTGCCACTTTCATCTCCAGTTCCTGGACTCTTGTTTTCAAGTCTTGGGTGGTTTCGACGTTGTCCTGCAAGGTAGCCTCTGTTGTAGTCACTCTTTCTGCCAAGTTGTGGGCATCCTGCCGCATTAGCTGCATGTCATGTCTGACTTAACCTCTTCTATCTTGTCATCAATGAATGTACGGAGCGCCGCAATGGCCTGCAGAACTTGCATATCCTTAGAGTCCGCCTCTGGGGCTGGTGGTTCTTCGGTGGCAGCGGCATCTTGAAGTGGTTGCTGTTTGGATTTGACCGTCGTAAAGGAGTCCATCATTGCAGATTTTGATTTGTTTTTAGGGGGAGACATCTCCTTTCCCAGGACTTCCAGTCTATTGTGATGGATTGAGCGCTGTTGACCTATTGCCTGGTTGGTGATTTTGTGTCCAGGGGTGGGTAGCCTTTTCCTGGGAGGAAAACCGTGGTTGGGCCGCTTGACTATCGGGTATTTGACTGCTCGGGTTTGGGTTGGTGCTTCCCGGCTCCACCTGCTTATGTCGACTACCAAATTAGCGTGACTGTGACCCAGTTTGTTGTGTTTCCTGCTCTCGGTCACACTCCTCTGCTCATTGTGTCGGCTGCCTGTTAGTTTTCGGCCTGTTGTGCAGAGTTTATAGTTTTCGGGATTTAGGATGAGTGGTTCTCCTCGCTTTTCTGTTCCTGCACTGTTTGTTAGGCACTGCGCATAGTGTGGCTTTGATGTGTTCAGGTATGGCAGAGCCTCACACGTGGCTCTGTGTTATATATCTGTTTACCACTGTGTGGGTGCCGTGTGGCAATGCTTCCACTGCCTTTATGTGGTTTGCGGGGCAGCTCTGTGTTCGCCGCCGTTCCCTTGGGCTTATGTCCAGTCCCTCTGTTCTGGTCCTCCTCCTTCCCCTCTGGATAGCTGGTTATGTGGCCTTTTGAGCTGGCCCCGTGTCCGTATTCTGGTTGTTAGTGGGGATGAGGGGGTTCAGCTCCTTGCAGTGTCCTACTTACAGTTCACTGTCACAGCTGGACAGTGAGCCGTGACTCTGCTCTCCTGGGTCGGGGCAGCGTTCTGTGTCCTTGCGCCGTCCCGGGCACCGCAATTTAGTCGGCGCTCCTCATGTCTCCTGGTCCTCAGCGGGCACCGGCGGGAGGTGCTTCGTTCTCCTGTTGCCCCCCGGTGCTGCACAGTGTTCTCAGCACGTCCGTCTGCAGGTATGGTGTAGGGCTCTCGCCCTCTTGATGTGTTCTCATGGCCTCGGTGTCCGCGCCCTCCGGATGGCTCGGGGCTGCACTGGCTTTGGTGCCCCACCTCAGGCTTGTGGGGCACAGTGTTGCGTGCTCATTTGGGGCACCGTTGCTGGCCTTGGTGGTGTCGGGGGGCAACCGCTGTGTCTGGCACAAAGGGTGTTGCGCGCAGCAGTCCTTTCCTACGATGCAGCAGGTTATTTATTCAGGCATGTTGTTTTGCTGCAGCGTTAGGTCCCGCGTTGAGCGCCGCCATCTTGGGAGCCACAGGGGTGCTTTTTCATCTGCTCCGTTTTCTTAGTTGTTGGTTCCAATTTCTTCCGGCAGTGGAACCAGTCATGGGAAAAGGGTTCCTCAGTTCATGGATGTGGGTTTTATTGCAGCTCATAGTGTTTTAACGCCACAATGCAGTCTGTTGTAGGATCGCGGACAGGAGCTCCTCAGGTTTCCGTCCTCATGCCACACGTGCTGGCCATGCCCCCTCCTGTACAACACTTGAAATGTACTATTACACATTTACTGTACAAATGTCGTGCCATTCCAAAGCACGTGCACTACAAAGTTCAATGAAAGTATGCACGATTTCTCCATCCGCATACAACCACATAACCACCCAGGATGTGGCACGTGTAATCCTGAAAGTACCATGTAATCCACTACCTTTTTGTGATAGTGAGGTGGGGTGGGAGGGAAAACAATATCAAACTGGGTAGGGGATTTGGTCATCCATCGTATATGTATAAAGGTTTTCTTTTTTCTTTTTTTTTGACGTGCGTGCAAGCAACTTTTTTTGTATTTTCTCTTTATATGCATTTCTGTTTGCCTCTCCTCACATTTTTACCACATTGTGGTCAATGCTTCTTGCACAGTGTAAAAGAAAATGGCATTGCCAATGGCGCTCAAATAAATCCCATTTCTACGGAACCACTGCATATTTTGCGACCTCATGATCTCATAGTGGGTGGAGAACATGTCGGGAGTCTGCATGAATTCACACATAATTCTGTTTATAGCACACCTTTCGGCTTTGGACAAATTACACCGTCATGGACCCATAATCCTCTTGGTGTTACGCATGAGAAAATGACCTTGGCAGTAGGAAAAATAGGCATCACTGCAGTCAGCAACCACTTCAGGTGATGGATTAATCGTCCACACGACATGTAACCCAAATGTAGACTTCCATAATGCACCACGACAAAGTCAACGTTCGTGATGGACGCCACATATCTGCAAAGGTGAACCATCCCGCCGAAACTGCAGTCACTCTGACAGGCCCAGAAAGCGTCCACTCCTTCCAACCCGAAATTACCAGCAACGCCTCTTTGCACACAACATCTGTGCAGATGGCGCACAAAGGTATCACCGACGATAAGCACTGTGCGTCTCTCCAACTCAACCACCCTCACAACACGGTAATGGGATGAAATGGTACTGCCCCTTCCTGTGAACCACACCCTAAAATCTAAATAGCCTATTTCCCACAATTCCATTTCCTTTTCCTCCCTGCTCATAATAGCCCAGTAAAGAACACACAATACTTCTTCCCTTTGCATGGCCATTTTTGCAGCACTCCCCCATTGGGTGCTGTCAAATTTTCAAACACGCATGCAGCAATCACATACAAAACCTCTGCATTCCAAACTGTCATTTGTATACACCACTCCATATTTACTGTTAAACACTTTCAGTACACGTTCCGTTTGATTGCAAAGCCCCTCCACCAGAAACATCTGCTAAAAAATGCACGATTGCAGCATCCATAAAGATCCTAAAACACACCCAGCATACCTTTGTCCATGCACACAACAGTGCAGCCCTTTCCACAACCACCACAACACTATACATACAAGCAAGCGACCATGTGGGCACCTAACATTATGCAGAAACTTAACATACGTAGCGGTACTTCTACCCAACTCCCCCACACCATAAAACACCGATTCATGAAACCATGTCACACTTAGCAGAATCCACAAACATACCACAGCCTGCACCACCCCTATGCACTGCCATTCACAAAGTATTGTGACTGGCAACCTATGCACAACAGCTTCACAACATTGGGCCTACTTCAATAAATCTGCACACAGCAGAGGAACCAACCACATATAAGCTGCACTTCACCCATACCCACTTCCATACTCACATTACGTACACACTGCACCCTATGGCCACACTTCACAACTTCTCACTGCACCATCTCCTGCTGCACACCAAATACGGTAGCAAGTTGCAACTATCACCACAATCATGGAACGCACAATACATGCTTTGCAACTCACTTGTGGTGCTGTAGTATGTCGACAATGTGTCCAACACCCATTCTCCAAAGATCACCACCCTGTGCCTCATGCACTGTAAAATCTGCATTGCTCCAGTGGGTGTGCTCCTTGCACACATTCCCTGCACCGTAATGCAACCATGCATGTCAGCATATCACGAGCTACCACTATGCACATACGAACCACTGGCACCAGCACTCCAAACCAACCTCCACACCACAATGGACACGCACTGCGTTGCATGCAACAGTTACCATACTGTATAAACATTACACTGTCTCCAGCACCCCTATGCCCTTTCATTCACATACTATTGTTTCACCACTTCCACTTAGAAAGTATTGTGTCACTGCCAACTTAACCACAAAGTGTTTACAACATTGCCCATACTGCAAGCATTTTGCACACAACACACTATCCAAGCACATATAGGCTACCCTTCAACCATACCCTCTACCATACTGACAGTATGCAAACACTGCACCCATTGCCCACACTGAGTGACTTTTCACTGCAGCATCTCCAACCACAGCACACCGCCATGGAGATATGCAGCAGCAAATTGCAACAGTTACCATAATGTACAAACAAAAAACTTTCTCCTGCACCCCTGTGCACTTTCAAGCACATCCTAGGGATATACCCACTTCCATTCACAAAGTATTGTGCCACTGCCAACCAACCCACATTCTGTTTGTAACATTGGCCTATAACGGCTGAAATGTGCTCCACAACCATTCCTTACATGTCACCACCCTCTAACTGATGCACAGTCAAAAATGCATTGCTGCCGTGGGTGTTCTCACGGCCTAGGCTCTTGAGTGCATGGCCTATGGCCTACGACCTTCGGCCATGCACCCAATAGTCTAGGCCTTGAACACACCCACAGCAATGTAATGCCACCATGAATGTCAACATATCAGCAACTACGACAATCCACATACACACCACTGCCACCAGCACTCCTACCCAACCTGTGCACTGCCATGGAGCTATGCAGCAACAAAATGCAACAGTTAACATAATGCCCAACATTGCGCCTACTTCAATAAATCTGCACACAGCAGAGTAACCAACCATATATTAGCTGCACTTCAACCATACCCACTTCCATACTCACATTACGTACACACTGCACCCTGTGGCCACACTACACAACTTCTCACTGCACCATCTCCTACCGCACAGCAAATACTGTAGCATATTGCAACTATAACCACAACCATGGAATGTACAATACACGCTTTGCAACTCATTTGTGGTGCTGTAGCACGTCTGTTAAACCGTAATCATAGAATACCTCCTTATTATGAATATTGGCCTAAGTCCATTCGCGTTACACAGAAAACCGTGTCAGGAATGTTTTGATTTTGGTTAACTTCACTGCCATTTTAGGAAACATCCGCCATTTTGATTTCGACTCGTGTTCATGTTCTAAAATGGTGGACTGCGTTTTCAACTTGCAGTCGAGCCGAATGACCTTTGAGTTTCCGTTAATGTTTAGGCTTACCGAGAACAGACTGTTTAACTAATGCAAAGAAATCTTGTGCTTCATATGAACTTCCATTCAAGTGTTGTCTGCGATCAAAAGCTTCATCCTCGTATAAACACAGAGACAATGGAAAGCAAACACTTGTTGTATGTTCTGGCTGAACTGCATTGTAGCGATTCGTGGAATAAGGCTTACCGTGGAACGAAGAACCAACCGCATCATTGTGATTTCATGGACATGTAAACTTGTTTAATCCTTTATATAATATTGTAACATCTGTCACATGATCTAGGCACAAACTCTAGCCAGTGAATTATTAGCTTGGAGAGAGGGTGGACAATATTGCAAAAAGAGTATAAATATGTCTGTGTTTTAGATGTCCAGCACTCTCACACCTCACTGTGTCTGCTGGTACACACTGCGAGGTGTTGGGAGCCAGATGGCTATCTGTTTTGCTTTGTAACTGTACAGTAGTAAAGCATACTTGTATCTTTTCAACCCGTGATTGGCATATTTCATTTGTGGTACTAAGCCTCGATATTTCTTTGGTCTTTCAGATGGGGCCCGAATAGGGACCCTCAAGATTGATGCCACCTTGTTGAAGAGAAGATACGGTTACTGTACCGGGATCGGAAAGTGATAAAAAAAGGGGGCCCCTTTGTATGAGACGCGAAACCTCAACAGTACTGCACAATCCGATCCTGAACAGTGAGCATGCGGTTCCAGAGGGCATCTTGACGAGGGTCCTCATATCGAGGTGGGCTGTTTTGCCGAAATCGCCAACAACAAGGTTTTCCTTTGTAATCCGATCGGACCTCCTCAGTCCTTTGTAATCAGGTGAGTCATGCCCCGATTCCTAAGTATCCTGATATTTGGTTGCAGTTTTGTCCTCATGAGCACAAACGACACCAGGTAACACAGGTGATTTGATATGCCTGGGAAATTCTTTGCCTTTTTCAGGGGTTTATTCCGCAGAGACAGACAATATTTGGAATTTGGCCGACCGGTGCCATAGGAGGGGTCGCCGGCATGTACTATGTACTGTAAGTACGGCATTGGTAGTATAGTATTTAACGATATTTGGCACAGACAAACTAGACATGCTTCTGAATATCAGTGGCCAGTTGATGGTAGTTTTGAGATTGCCCATATAGAGTATTTAGAGTGTATATTGTTAAAGAAAAAGGCTAGGCCTGCAGCATTTGATGTAATTCAGAATTGGAAAAAGAAAGCTATGCAGCAACTTGAGAGTAAAGAGAAACATGGACGTCGTCACATGTCTAGCTCAGAGAAAGCATTATTGTTTGATCAACAGAAACAGTCGGAGTCTGTTAGAAACATGGATCAGGCTTTCCAACTTGGTGTACAGAAAATATAGCCGTCTAAAGATTTTCATGCCTCAGACAAACTAACTGATAAGCTTTTAAATGAACGTAGGGCTGTTGCCACTGCACAACCTCCTTATGTGACTCTTCCTGCTGTCTTACCTCTTCCTGCTGTTGCACCTCCTCCCCTAGCTGTCCCTGTTCTTCTTATTGTTCCTCCGTTGGCAGCTGTTGCTCCTCTTCCTTTTGTTGCTCCCCCTTCTGCATCTCCACCTTTACCGACTATTACTGTTCCTGTGATTCCGTCTTTTTTGCCAGCGGTAGTGTCTCCACGACCTGTTGTACAGGATTTGTCTGCTCTTTCTATCCCAAGCGGTCCTGCTCTGCTTGTAGCAAATGAAGGGGTGACTGCTGAATCAAAAGTAGTGGCTCATAGTACAGTTTCTAATGATAAGAAGAGAGAATTGTACACAGGGGCTAAGAAATGTATAGAGAAAGGTGAAAAACTGCTGCCTTAGTTACACTTTTTGATCTAGAAAGTATTCCCGAACAGAATGTTTTGATTGAGGGAATGGGAATATATTTGGTCGTAATGTGGAATGATTTAACAGACATGGATGTCCCACAAGGGTTAAGGGATTTGAATGTCTTATCTTATTCAAGGGACACTGCAGAGAAAGTACATGAGCATGTTGAGAGGGTTTTTGAGTTTAGGAGGTAGTTGGATCAGTTACAGAATGATGAAACAGATAGTTATAAATTGGATGCTCTCTATGTGCAGTAACGGTTTCTTCCTTCTTTTAAGTCTACCAGTGAAGAGATGTGAATTTGCACAAGGGATGCACTTAGATGGATTTCGGAAGTGTTGATATCTCCCATAGAAATATATGATACGTTTAGTCAGTATACTCCAGAAATGCAAAAGAAAGTGTTACAGGTAGTGGTAGAGTACCTGCAGGATGAGTGTATGAAGAAAAAGATTTGTTGTCCCGCAGATTTGATGATTATCTATAAAAGAGCATTTGCGTCCGATACTGCTGTGACTACCTTGTCGCTCGATCTAGCTTTGTTGCTTAACAAACGTTCGGAGTTGCCTACTTCTCAAATGCCGATGAGAGAGGTTCCTCTGACATTTGTTCCTAAAGTTGAGATTCCAGCTGATGCGGGAGCAGGCACACCAGCTACCACTATAGAAGCTCACTATGTTTCCGAATTTGGTCATGTTCCGTTCTCTAGACAGGAAGTGAACACTATTAGACAGTCGATTCCAGACATTAGGAAAAATCCAACAGGGTTTTATATAGAAATAGAATTTGTCTTGCATTTGTCCGTTTTCAACCTGAGTGATATAGACTTGTTATTCCCTGTAATCCTACCTGCTGATTTATGGAAACAGATTAGGACTGTAGATGATCAGGCAGGATCGGGTGACACGTTGGTTAACTTGGTACGGTTAGACGGAGAAAAGAAATCTGGTGAGAGACCGCCACAGTTGATACTGATACTGCCAGACAGAATAGTAACAAAATTAAAGACTCTGGTTCCTGAGAGAAGGATAGTTTGAGACAAACTCATTGCTTGTACCCAGGGTAAATCTGAAGGTGCTACCAAATGTTTTAATCAGTTCGAACAGGTATTTTCAGATTTTAGTGGACAGGATTTAAGCACCGAGTCAGGGAAAAGGTTGTTTTTGGATACATTTGTGCGTGGATTGTTGCCTGATATCCAATCACAAATTATGACTTCTGAAAATGCTTGGCAAGCTAAATCACAGTCCGAAGTATTGCATATGGCTCAGGATTATGAAAATAGGGTCAATAATGAAAAAGTGAGGATTGAAAACAAAAAGGGAAACCTGAAAGCCAAAGTATTGTTGCAACAGATATTTAGAGGAACCAGAGCTGGGAGTACACAGTTAAGAGGCCAGTTTGCTCCACAAAGTAATGCGTAGTTGGGCCCTGTACACAAGAACCAATGTGCTTATTGCAGACAAGAAAGTCATTGGCGAGCACAACGCCCGATCCTTCAGCAGAGATCGAATAACACATATGGTGTCATGGGTAGACGATCCAGAGGCCGCCCTGGAGTAGGGGGTCCTGGTAGGAGTCAGTTCACTCAGAATCCACAGTCATTCTCACAAGATAATCAGCAACCTACCATAGATAGTAGAAATATTTTTGATAACCCTTCAACTGCCTATCTTTCTAAGTACCTTGTATTTGATGATATATTGTTCCGTTAGGACAGCCCGAAGCAGAGTCTGGAACCAACGCCTATTCCCGTTGATCCGAAAGTGCCCTACGTTGAGATTAAGGTGGGAAATAGGAAGCATCTAGTTTTGATAGATACGGGAGCACAGAAGTGTTCCATTGATCATTCACGGGTTCCAGATATTCCACGGTCAGGGCAGAATAACATTTCTGTAGGGTTTTCTGGCACACCAGTGGTTAGTCCAGTTTCTCAGCCGGTACCAATGACACTTGTGCCATTCACAGATCAATGTCCATTTCTTCTAACGACTAATTGTGGCGAGAATTTGTTGGGTTTGAATCTGTTGAAGGATTTAAATGTGGCAATACATAGTTCTTCGGATGGAGTACATTTGATGATTTCACCCCAGCAATCTTCTGTTTTGCAATTTTTGACTACACCTTTACCATCTGAATTTAGTAAAGTTCCGGCATGTTTATGGGCGGTTGAGGACAATGATGCTGGCATTTTGCAAACTGAACCTGTTAAAATTGTTTTGAAACTAGGAGTTAAGGTGCCACGTATTCCACAATATAAGATTTCAGTTGATGGTGAGCAAGCTCTGAAAAGTATAGTTTCTAATTTTGTTCATTGTGGAGTGATTGAGGAAATTGTAGGTAGTTTGTGCAATAGCCCGATTTTACCAGTGTACAAGAAAAGGGATAATGCGATTCCTTTCCGTTTTATTATTGATTTGCGTGCTATCAATAAGATTGTTGCTCCACAATTTCCAATTGTGCCTCATGTGACCACAATATTAACGATGATTCCAGCTTCTGCTACTCATTTCAGTGTGGTGGTTCTTAAGAATGCCTTCTTTAGTATTCCCGTACATGTGGATAGTAGATATTTGTTCGCGTTCACCCTAGGGGATTCTCCTTTACATTCACTCCTGTGCTGCAAGGGTACTCAGAGAGTCCGAGCATTTACAGTAGGGCTCTGAAGGAGCAGCTCGATACACCTGAGTTGCCTCCCACTAGCTGCAGACTCAGAAGTTGCTTGCAAGGAGGGCAGTATGTTACTGCTTATTCATCTAGCAGAGCATGGGCATAAAGCTTCATTGAAAAAGTTTCAATATTGTCGACAGGAGGTCGCCTATTTAGGCTATCGCCTGTCAAAGGAGGAAAGAAGACTGACACTAGAACGGATAAAAAGCATCTCTAGTATGTCTGTCCCAAATACACAGAAAGAGGTCAGAGCCTTGATAGGCATGGCTTCTTACTGTAGACAGTGGATCCCTAATTTCTCACTAGTGATTAAACCAATGTTGGAATTGACAAAGAAGGGCATTTCTTTGTCATTACCGTAGAACTTGGAGCACCAGAAAGCTTTTGATCTGCTCAAGGCTGTGCTGTGTTGAGCACCAGTTTTGGGCACACCAAAATTATGACAAGGCCTCTGTGTTGTATGTGAATGAATGTGATGGATGTGCTTTGGCTGTGTTAACGCAGGAACACGGGGGAAGAATAGACGTGCAGTTATATTTCCTCCACACTTCATCCTGTTGCATGCGCTTTGCTGAGATGCTCGAGAGCTGTCGCTGCTGCTGCTGCGTCCGTAAAACAAAGTGAGGGTATGGTTTTAGGTCACTCTTTAACTGTGATGGTACCCCACTCCGTAGACGTTCTATTGAACAGAACGCAAACGCAACATCTTACCTCCGCATGACTAACAAGATACAAACTGATTCTATTTGCACCGAATATCTGAATTAAGAGATGTTGCGTATTAAATCCGGCCGAACTATTGCCTCTTCCGCAAGACATTGCTTGCAGTGACAATATGTCACGTGACTGCCTCTATACCACAGAGCAAGAAACTAAAGGCAGAATTGATTTAAAAGACACAACATTGAAAGAGGAGCTGTTTTGCGATGGCTCCTGCTTCAAACTTCCGGATGGTACATCCACTGCTGCTTATGCCATCACTACATTAACCACAATTGTCGAAACCAAGAGAATTTCGCATAACTCTGCGCAGGCCGCAGAGATTATCGCATTGACTCGAGCTTGTGAACTGTTCGAATGGCTTAGAGTAAATATATTTACAGACAGCCAGTATGCCTTTTGGGTGGTTCACAACTTCAGTAGACTATGGGCAGAAAGAGGTTTCTTGACCTCCCACGGAACTAAGATCCAACATGTTACCTTGATAGTTCAGCTACTCTCAGCACTTGCACTTCTTACTCAACTAGCAATTATGAAGTACGCCGCACACCAGAAAGTAACAGATGATGTAGGGAGAGGAAACACTTTTGCTGACAGGATAGCTAAACAGACTGCCACTGATTTGCATTCAGAAATGTATCTAACAAAATAAGCCACAAATACATGTATAATACATGAAGGAGTAGATGTGATAAAAATATTCAAGCTGATGCCACTCCAGAGGAGCTTAAGCAATGGGTTGAGGGTTTAGCAAGTTTAGATGATGAAGGTTGTTGGATAGACAATTTAAAGAAAAGATGGATGCTACCCGATCCTTATGTCACCGCTATGGTTACGATGGCTCATGGTCCTACTCGTATATGTGCTAGAAAAATTTGTAAATTGCTAGAACCTGTCTGGGGAAATGTAAACATCTCTAAAACTGCTGAGCGTTTGGTCCAAAATTGCATGGTATGCTTACGGCATAATGTGGGAAAGGGTACATCGACACTGAGGGGTAGTTTTGGTCCCCCTCTATGCCTTTGAAGTGATACATTTCTACTTTATCAAAATGGAGCTCTGCCAAAACTATAAATACATCCTGGTAGTCATTTGTGCCTTTAGAAAGTGGGTTGAAGCCTTCCCTGTGAAAGATACCACAGCAATGACAACGGCGAAAACCATGCTTAAGGAATATGTTCCTAGGTTTGGTTTGCCGAGTGTCATCTGGCTGGACAATGGTCCACATTTTATCACTGCTGTTATCCTGCAAGTATGTGTGGGATTACAGATCGATGAATGGTTGCATTCGGCCAGGCACGCTCAGAGTGCCGAACTTGTAGAACGCCATAATGGTATTCTAAAAAACACACTAGCTAACGTTTGCGCTAGCAGTAATTTGAAATGGCCAGATGCCTTACCGATAGTTTTATTGTCCATGCGGACAACCCCTCAAACAAGAACTGGACTCTCCCCCGATGAAATAGCAATGGGGAGACCAGCCAATATTTGGAATCTGCCCAAGCCCAAAAGACTGAAAGATGTGGAGCATTTGCTCCTTTCTGAATTCTGTGACCAGTTAACTCAAAACTTGTATTTGATTTATCAACAGGTGCGAGAAGCCCTCCCAGTAAAATATGAGGGGCTAGGTCATCAACTTCGACCAGGTGACTGGGTGCTCACAACATTTTTTGAAAGAGCATCCTGTCTCGCACCGCGCTGGGGAGGACAGTTTCAGGTCCTGTTGGCCACACAGACCCCTGTATGAGTAGCAGGCAAGAGACATTGGATCCATGTGACACACGTCAAGAAGATACCTTTTCCTCTGCCACTCGACGAAGGAGAAGAGAAGGAGACTGTTTCGGACGACACCAAAGGTGTCTCTGAGATTCTTCCTGATCCCGTGGTGACTGGGGAGGCTGCTGCTTTGCCTTTATATTCCTCGTCAGATCTTTCTGCACCCTTGAACAATCTTGCTTCAGTTTCACCACTTCAATAAGGAAGCAACAACACTCTGTTCGCAGATCACACCACACCTGGAGTCTTGAGGTACGATCTGCGTCCATGACACTAGACTTACAGCATGGCTGTGCCCACAAGAAACCACCGTTGAGCTAGTCCCTTGCCACACTCTCACTGAAACATAAGTAAGTGGCCGGGACCGGCAAAGTTACCTACAAGCAAGAAAAGCCACGTGGTCAGGAGATCACCAACAGACAAACTGAAAGAGCCTGATGGAGAGACTTTCTAAATGGACTTCGAGTAACAATGCCCTTTTTTAACTCTACTCGTACGGAGCCAGCTGTTGGTCTGTGGCTAACAAAGAATCTGAACAGCAAAAATCATGGTCCTTGAGGACTCATTGTTTTCTTTGGATAATGTTAAGTGGTCTAATAGATGTATTTGCTCTTGGGTTCTGGTATATTGAAGGGGTGCATCCACTTGAGACTTTGTTACTAACCGAAAGTGTTCCCGCTATGTCTTCACCTTTCGTGCATCTGCACACTAGCTCCTAGGGATTCTCAACACAGACAGAGTTATCACAATAACACTCTTCTATTAATCATGAATGCGACCCTTGCAATTTTAAATAGAAAGAATTGCTGTATATGTTCGCATTTGCCACAGCACGGGGAAAAATGGTTGGGCTGGTATGTTCATCCTCTTTCTTTAACTACTGTATGCTATGCCTCGCTAAGGGCACTATTCTTTGGTCGTTGGAATGATAGTATTTCTGGGAACTTCGATGGGACTAATCTGAACGAATTCGAAAGACGAGTCTTGACACCTTTGGGATGTTCCCTTTTTGCGAATAGGAGCAAACTCAATTATGCTTCTATTAGGCCTTCCGATAGACTTTCTAGACCTTTCCAATTGCTAATTTCTTTCAAGATGGCTCCCGTAGGCAACGGGAGGCCATGCCTCCTTCTTATACTATCAATCATAGCCCCAACTCCGTTTCCTTCTGCATAAAAAGGGATGGTCCTCAGTCATTGGGTACTTTGGAGGGTTGTACCAACATTGCGAATCTGACTAGTGAGAACAGACCTTTGTACATAGGTGATCCCATTTATTTTGTCTGCGGCAATAAAGCTTATCCTTGTTTACCTAGGGATTGGAAGGGTACTTGTTATTTGGGTATCTTGTTACCAGGGGTATATGTAGCCAGCACCTGTGAGGTCTCTAGAGCTCGTCCAAGGCGGGACGAGAATGGTGATACTCCTTTTCAGGTTATGGGTGATCTAGCAAAATCCTTTGTTACATTTTGGGGACAGATAATGAACTATGAGGATATTAGGAGACTGGCAAGTGTATTGGAGAGGACCATCAACAGAATCACCGATATACTATACAATATGATGCTGGAACAGAAGGCAATTTTATTAGTGGCTCTACAGAACAGGATGGTGTTAGACGTCATCCTGACTGAGCGTGGCGGAGTATGTACATTGGTGGGATCTGCTTGTTGTGTTTTTTCGTACCTGACTCCTCCCCTACCATATTCAAGGTGATACAAAATCTGCATTTCTTGAGTACGGAAGTACATGTTCCCGAAGGAAATTGGGATCTCAGTGCTTGGTTCTGGGACTTTCTACGTTCATGGGGATGGAAGCTCTTTTCAGTCTTAGTGGTAATCCTTGGTGTTCTATTGTTCTATTGTTGTTGCATACAATGCCTTCTTGCCATATGTTCGATGTCAGGGGGATTTGGTGCGCAAACTGTGGGTACATTAGGACCAGAAATACATGCACCCGAGGAAATGACTAATGTTTTTGTAATGAAGGATATCACTATCAAGGATCTAATGGCGATTGATATTTCTGGAGACTGTGATTCAGGATGTACGGACATTGAGACATGGGGTCTGCCAACCTACCCACATTCTGTATGCAATACTGGCCTATAACGGCTGAAAGGTGCTCCACAACCATTTCCTACATGTCACCACCCTCTAACTGATGCACAGTCAAAAATGCATTACTTCCGTGGGTGTCCTCAAGGCCTAGCCTCTTGAGTGCACTGCCTATGGCCTACGGCCTATGGCCTTGCACCCAATAGTCTAGGCCTTGAACACACCCACAGTAAAATAATGCCACCATGCATGTTACCATGTCAGCAACTACAACAATCCACATACACACCCCTGCCACCAGCACTCCTACCCAACAGTGTGCACCGCCATGGAGCTATGTATCAACAAATTGCAATAGTTAACATAACCCCTATGTGGGCAGCTAACATTATGCACAAACATAACATACGTAGGTACAGCACTTCACCCCAAATCCCCCACACCATAAAACACCCATTCACAAAAACAGGTCGCAATTAGCAGAATCCACAAACATACCACAGCCTCCAACATCCCTGCCCAGAGCCATTCACAAAGTATTGTGTCACTAACCAATATATTTTTACAATATTGGGCCTACTTCAACAAATATGCACACAGCATAGGCATTGAACACACCCACAGCAACGTAATGCCACCATGCATGTCACATTGTCACCAACTACGACCATCCACATACACACCACTGCCACCCACACTCCTACCCAACCTGCGCACCGCCATGGAGCTATGCAACAAAGAATTGCAACAGTTAACATAATGTACTAACAAAACACTCTCTCCTGCACCCCTGTGCACTTTCATTCACATACTATGGGCATACTCACTTCCATTCACAAAGTACTGCATCACTGCCAACCTACCAACATTATGTTCACAACACTGGTCCTACTGCAACCAATCTGCACACACCACTCTCTACCAGATGCAGAGTCAAACATGCGTTCCTGCAGTGGGTATGTTGCAGCCCTACGCTCTTTGCTGCATGCCCTACAGCCTATGGCCTACGGCCTTTGGCCATGCACCCAATAGTCTAATCCTTCCACAGACTGACTGCACCTTCATTCACCCATTCATGCCACCAAGTGCCAAACTACCGCAATCCATCCACAGTGCACAGCCACCAGCACTCCTACCCAACCTATGTCATGTGCAATTCACTCCACTTCCGCAATTGTCTTGCCACCACTCACCATGAAAAGGGGTCACTGCAAACAGGTTGCGGCAGAAGCTATGGGGCCGTTACGACAGCTGCCTCCAATCACCACACAAAGTACTCGCCTACATATGTCACATGAACCACTTCTCACTCCCCCACCCATTCCCTCCCTTATTGCCGCCAACACATTGCGTATGGTACATTTTCCAGACCCTTCCGCTGCCGCACTGTCCACCGACACACCATGGTGGCTTTTCCAAAAAATGTTGAGGTAAAGCACGCTTCCCTCCAGCCAACCACCGGCCGAATCCAAACTTCTCTGACAGCATGCCATACAGCGAGCCAATGACATTTCTGTTCACACATTTTTTGGGATGTGCATTTCAGTTCTTTGCAGCAAAAGTACTGGTCAGATTTCCACCAACCACACAAAAGCACGCTTTCTGACCCAAGCCTCCGCTCCTTCTGCAAATTTGTTGAAAATCCGTCCAGCCGTTTGGCCTGTAGCCATGCGCAAAGTTTTTCCCCATTCTGTCTATGGAAAAAAAAATGTGGGACCCCCCTATAACTTTGCACCCCACGCACGAAACCTCGCACAACTATATATACAGTAAAGACACTTTGTTAAAGGAACGTTATGGTTAAGTTGCGCTACTAAAAACCTATGAAATTCAGTAAACAGACTTTTTTAAAGGGACGTTATGGTTCCAAGTAAAACCGAAAACCCCCTGAAATTCGCCAGTCATGGTAAGCTAAGCAACCATAACTCGCGCCACCACCATGCACTGCTAAGACTAACACCCAGGACATCAAAGATGACATCACAGTTTCACAGTTAAAAAATAGAACTAAAAAAAAACGGATAGACTCCATCTCCTTTATATTTCTCTGTAAAGTACATAGACTCAATAAGATTTTCCAACATTTCCATTGCATTTTGTGTTATACTAATGGCAATATTGGGATGTTCATCCTCCGTTCCAGGGACTGGAACGCTGGATACCGGCCCAGCAGCCACGTTATCAGCCCAAGCAAAGCGAGGGTGGATAACGAGGTCTCTGAACAATTATCCCCCATTCCAACAACTGAAATGGGGGAGGAAGGTCATTAGCAGCCTAGATTCCCAAAGCGGGAACCCATGGTACTAAAAAAGAGGATTTTTCATCCTACACCGGGACGCCTGTGGCGTCCCGATTAGGATGGAAAATCCTTTTCCAAGATGGCCACCATGTAAAGGAAAGGCGGGGTTCAATACAGGGCCCCTCTTCGCTTTCCATGGCAGCCTGCAGAAGGCAAAAAGAACACTCTATGACCATATTACCACGAGCACATTTTTCTCCCCTTTCAAATCTTTCCTAATTTTGAAAACCTTTACCACAAAGTCAGTCCCAGGTGGACATGATCACTTTAATCCTATGTTTTGTCCCTTCTGGTCATGGCCAGTAGACAGATTGTCCGGATCATGACCTTATTCCAAGAACCAGACATTCTGGCCACTGCCCATGGCCACAGGCTACCCACCCCTCAGTCACTAAAGCTATACCACTATTTATTTTTAACTACATTATGACACTTGTCAAATAAGAAAACACTGCCACATTTGCAAACCATGCTTGTAGATCCTAGCCAATGCGCCTTACACAAGTTTGCTGGAAATCCACCCACGTTTTATTTTTGCAAAAGTGTCAAATGAATGCACATACAATCGTCATATAAGCTACCCCCTCTGCACAAAATCCCACCAAACTTTGTAAACTCATTCGAAATCAGGTCAGAAATATCCCACCCATCGTCATCACCCCTCACCTCCCCAGACATTATTTCATAAGTTTCACAAGTGCAATTCTCAAACATTTCCAATTCACCTTACCTCACATTTCCTCTTTTAAAAACATACGAAATCTGGCAGCAGGGCATGTCCATCTTCTGCTATTCTTATCCATTGTTGCATCTGCCTAAGGTAAACTGCCCTTACGTCACTAAATCATATGCCCCGCCCCTGAACCTCACATCACCAAACCTAGTGATATTCTACACCTTTCTCTGTGACGTTCCTCGTCAGTGTAGCCAAACGCACCCATAATCACCTACGTGACGTGACGCAGAACCCGAAAATCAACACACATCGACTAACAACACAGCATGTCACAATTCAGATTATTAAACCGTACTTTAAAAGAAAACAATAACACTGTACAATTTGTAAAGTACTTTTATGTCACAATAAACGCTCCAAGAACATATCACTATTGCCATATTCAATCAAATTGAAAATTTGTTTCTTTGCTCGCGATCCAAAATGTTAATTGTGAGGCACACGTTGTTCTTTTTGTGTACACAAGGTGTTTGTTTTTTCGGTAAAAGAACCACTTGGGTCGCACAGTGCATTGCAGGGCTTCTGCATCAACCTGGGGCTAGACCACCGTAAAGGATGTTATGTTACTCCTAATCGCTAGTATAGCGTAAGGGCATATGGGCCCTGGGCGATCGTCCCAAAAAAGAGTCACTGTGATCCAGGCGTTGACAGCTACGTTCAGCTGCCGATTGAAGAAGCCGTCTGTTGGCATCTCGAATCTATGACAATCGCAGAAAGGCAGAATATATCTGTTTCGAAAACATAACAGAAAATGTGTTTCAATACCCAAACTTTATTACAATGTATCTATTGACTTATTAATTCGGTATAGAGTTTAAACTAACGATTAGCACAGACATCAAACAATCTCAACAAAGAGAAAACAATGTGGAAACTGATACACAATTCGATATGGTCATACATGACATTTTTTGAAATATTAGCATTGAACCTGGGTGAACCTAGTGGTGGTCTACATGCACCTCGATGCTGCACTCCCCATAACCACGCAAAAAAGACAACTACACACAAAGATAGTATTTGCGTTTCATTGCAATAAGCCACACAGAACAGACAAATAGAATATAACCCAAAAATAATCTTCAGATAATAATAAGTTATTGCTCGTTCTGGTATACAATCGTCGAAAATCAAACTTACATTATATTCACCATTTCTATTCTCTTGGCGTAGGTCAGACCGTAACGCTCACTGAGTTCGCACCAAAGATTCTTCATAAACTGAATTTACATGTTCCTTACACTTTTTTGGAATGCATAACCTTATCAAATCTTCATTATTACAAACCTCCTCTCATTGCCTTCCTTACAAAATGGTCCCTTTCTCTCAAGGTCAAAAAACAATTGAACCTTATACTGTGTCCTCCATGCGTGGGCTTCCTTAGCTCGCAACCAAAAATTCAAAGCTGATGACCTTCACTCAGAATCAAAATACATTCTCACTTTGCAACAACTTGCCTCACCACATCCATGACAACTCTTATTCTCATCCACGTCCATCAGGCACTGCAGGTGGCTGCCTGAGATGCCAGACTCTAGGGGGCGCCAGTCTGACTCCCTTTTATTTTAATTACATTTGGACACAGACACATTAGTCCTTTATTTGCAGCGCTCTGGTTGTACCACCAGCACATCAATTTATAAACATCAAGCGTTTTAATTAAGAGTGTAAAATAATCCGAAATTGCTTCTATTTAATATTAATAAATATTCGGCAAACAATATAAACAATATAGAGTAACGGGCATTCGGAATGTAGTATTACTCTATAATACAGCAAGATAACATTTTTGGTTGCATACTACAGAAGACACAATCTTTATTTACAAGTCCCCAGTTCCATGATTATACATCTCCATCCCTTGAATGCCAAAATGCAATCTCTTTCACCTGTACTTTAGGCACATTATATTGTGGAACACCTCCAAATGTACCGTGTGACTTTCGTGACAAAAAAACACCAGTTTTTTGCTTCTTGCAGCCATATCCCATCCCATCCTCATCAACCCTCACCTCCCCAGAGATAATTTGATAAGTTTAACATGTGCAATGTTGTGTTTTTTAATATGTTTTTGCCCCGATGTCCGCGGACACCAAAACACGGATCCAAGATGGCAGGCGCATCCTAACAATCAGACGCACTTCACGCTCTTCACCATCAAGTCCGCGGACATGACGCGAGCGATTAGCCAATCGATGTCTTGTCCGCGGACCGAACAGGGAAGTGTGTCCGCGGAGCGGACATAGATATCACACATTTTTTTAGACCTACTTTTTGATCGTTTAAAAAAAAACTACTGGACGGCTTTTCACCAAATTTACAAAAGCATGCTTTTGGGAACAAGCCGCTGCTCCTGCCACAAATTTGGTGAAAACCCATCCAGCGGTTTGGGCTGTAGGCGTGCGTAAAGTTTTTTACCCATTCACTCTATGGGAAAAAAAGAAATTTTGGGACCCCCCCTATAACTTTGCCCCCCGGGACCAAACCTCACAAAACTTTGCAAAACAATTCAGAATAGGCCATATACTTTTTTTTGCAAAGTTTGGTGAGGATTCGTCCAGGGAGAGCAAAGTTATAAGCCACCCAAAAAGTGCTCTTCTGTTAAGAAAGGAAGAAGGCAATGAATATGGCAAGGGAAATGTGCACGGAATCACACAGTGAACAACTTTGAATCTAACAACGTGCATACAATACCCAAGACTCGTGTATACTAAAACCCAGGAGTGTAAATAGAGTGAAACAATAATACCAATATATGAAAAGGGATGTGGGGTAAGCACTTAGTACCTCCTTATGACTGAAAGGAAAGTCGGCAAACTCCTTACCCACTATGCTATTACAGATACTGACAGCGCTAAGCCCACGTAGAGGGCAAGCAAGGACAGGATCTGTGAGCTGACACTCTGGATGATACTGAATAAGAAAACTTAGAAACAGTACTCACAAGGACCGGAAAGACCACTTGAATGTCAGTAAACCCACGAACCGAGTTGATCAAACAGGAACCCTGAAGGCCATAACAGCAATGGGTGGAGGAAACTAAATACATAACACCCTAGTCAAGGGGCAAGTAGGAATAGTGATTATGGAATAGTGAGGAAAACAAAGGGCATTCACACTGGGACTAGTTACAACAGCACCCCACACCTAATAATCAATGGGAAATAAATGCAGAAGTGCAATGGAAAACATGGAATGGATCCCAACAGAAAGTAAGGATCAGGAGCAGGGAAAATGAAATCACAAAAGGAAACCTTTCCCACCCATCCAAGGAGAAAAGGCAGGAAGCTAAATCTATAAAGGGAAAGACTAATGCATCAAGTTTTTCAGTAGCTAAGGACAGCTTCAAAGAAACAGAGAACACAGGCAAATTGGGCAGCATCAAAGGGTAAAGCACAGAGAAAGGCTGCCTGCAGACAGAGGAAGACAGAAAGGGAAATCCAGAAAGCAGAAATCAATTAAGCACATAAATTCGAAATCCAGGGCAGAGGAACAAGAAACAGGAACTAGGAACCAGGCACAAAAACTAGGAACCAAGAACAAGGGACCAGTCACAACAGGAACACTGCAACAATGACCAGCGCTGGACTGAAGTAAACTGAGGCTTTTAAAGCTCCTTAACGAGCACACCCCTCAGGTGTGCTGCCTGCTGCACCTGCAGCTACAGGTGTTGCCTATCCTCCACCCAACCTTGTCCTGCAAGGGAGGAGGTGAGGCAGTGAGCCAGGCATTCTGGGAAGCATAGTCATTAGATTAACATAGCATGCTGGCTGCCAAAAACCTGGAATGGATCAGGAAGGGAAGTAACTTGGAAAATAAGGTTTTAGCGCTTCCAATTCTTCACAGCACTGTAGCATAAGGTTCGGGGGAAATGTCCAGTAGGGAAAAAACCCCAAAACATGCCCCCAAGTGACGGGAACGGGAGCGAAGGGAGCGAGCCGTGACATCTTCCTATGGGATTAGCAACTTAACCATAACATCACAGCCACTATTGTGGCTGTGATATTCAATACAGGTATTTAACGACCTGTGGTAGCGGCCCTGTAGTTATGGTTAAGTTGCTCAACCCATAGGAAGAACACTTTTTGGGTGGCTTATAACTTTGCCCCCCCAGACGAATCCTCACGAAACTTTGCATAAAAAGTATATGGCCCCATCAGATTGATTCTGCAGGGTTTGGTGAGTTTTTGTCAAGAGTTGGCAAAGGTATATGGGGGGTCCCAAAATGTGTGGTTTTCCCATAGACGCAATGGAAAGAAAATGTACTCACGCCTACAGCCCATACCGCTGGATGGATTTTCAACAAATTTGCAGCAGGAGCGGTGGGTTGGTCCCGAAAGTGTGCTTTTGTATATTCGGTGTAAATACACCCAGGAGTTTTTTTTAAAAGCGCCAGAAAGTAGGTACAAATAATAAGTGATATCTGGGTTCGGTCTGCGGACTTACTTCCCTGTTCGGTCCCCAGACGGGGCCCAGATGGACCCAGGGGCCGGTGTAATGTCCCCAGATATCGGATGTGCCCGCTGATTGTATGGTGAAAAGCGCGAGGTGCGTCATATTTTCAGAAGCGCCCACCATATTGGATCTGCGGGCAGTCGCAATGGTCCATGCACATCGTGCTGGGGAAAAAGTTTGGAAACACATTTTAGGTCCTTTGGTCATGGAAAGAGAGGCTGGGAAGTGTGGGGGAGTCGAAAAAAGATGAATGGGGATATTTTTGTAGGTTGAAAAAGGCCTGGCAGGTGTGGTAGCCGTCCGTGGACACCGCAGTAAACGCGGACAGCACCATCAACTGACAGCTTTGGAAAGATATTTGGGGTTATTTGATGACTGGAAGAGGGCATAGAAATGGTAGGTAAGTGGAATGAGGGTAATGTGGAGCTTTTTTTCTATTTAAAAAAAGCATTTGGCAATGCCGCTGAGTATGCAGTCAATTTCGGTGTCCGTGGACATCATCTCGATTGTAGGGCTTCAGGGTGAGTTTTATTAGTTGCCTGTGTATGGTACATACTTCTTATATAGTTAATTGTATTGCGGTGGTTGAGGCCACTGGCCAGGTGCGGGGGGGCATGGCCGCAGGCCATGGCCCCAAGAATATGTGCACTGGGCTAACCACCACAGCAGAAATATGTGTTTAGTTATTATAGGTAATGTAGTAGGAGTATGGCCAGAATTACCACAGTAGCAATATATGTATAGTAATTGTAGGTAAAGTAGTGGGAGTACAAAGTGTTTACTATATACAGTTCAATTACATAATTCCTCCATATTAAACTTATGATTGTACTATAATTGAGGACAGTGCTTATAGAATATGTATTTGATTATTATTGTCGTTACTTAGTGTTCTAGCGTTATGAAGCTCAAATCTCTGTTTTATTTTCTGTGAAAAAAACAGTACAATTTGTTAAGCAGGATAGTTTAAAAGATGTAGTTGTGTACACATTTAAATATACACTTTCTTTTTTGGACCCTAATAACAGTACATTCTAAGTACTATGTTTGGTACAACATTAGTCTATGATTTACTGCTGTTGTACTGACATTAAATGATCATTGGGTCATTGGGGAAAATTAATCCGTACCTGATTTAAAAGAAAATTATTACACTTACGTGAGTGTAAGGGTGATAGTATGTTTGTTTGCAGTATGTTGTGATTAAATACCTGTTGGCGTATTCTAACTACATTAGAGGTTAGAAGATGTTTTGTCGTACAAGAATTGAGATGGCGTATTTTAAGTGCTTTGCAATTAAGGGTGTTTATCAAGTAGTTAGAAACCTATTCGCGTATTCTAACCAGATATAATTTCAAAAGTGCTATTGTAGTATTATGAATTTATTTAGATACTTGCTAGCGTATTCTAACTGTTAATTGTGCTGTAGTTTAGTGACTAATTTTGGGTTGCAGGAATATCAAGTAGGCGTTTATTAAATTTGCTGTTGAGCTATGTTTTGTAGTAATGGAGGTATATCTACATTGAAACCAGCCACTTATTTTTTTGACATATGCAGTCTAGTGCCCTGAAGTGGTTGTGGCACCAGCGTGGTATACTATACCGACTGTTGTGAAGGTTTTCTTTCCAGCAGATGCTTGGCCCTGTGTGAAGCTTGTAAGCTTACAGTTATTATTGGTACCTTCTGCATTGTACCTTAGAAGCATTACTATGACATACTAGCTATGTGATTTTATATGTATGGTGAAACGATTGTCTGAATTGCAATAAGGGCATAATATGCCATGATTTGCATTCTGCAGAAGCTGGTGAAATCCAATGGATTCAGAATTTGATATGGATACACATACAAATCGTTC
This sequence comes from Ambystoma mexicanum, assembly GCF_040938575.1. NCBI lineage: Eukaryota > Metazoa > Chordata > Amphibia > Caudata > Ambystomatidae > Ambystoma > Ambystoma mexicanum. The sequence goes on from NC_090941.1 coordinate 11,074,306, forward strand.
ATTAGGCATGTGCTCTTGTGAAATATGGTTGCAGAGAGTGCATGTATGTTTCCACGTGTATGAAATTTTGAAGAGTTCACTTATAGGGAGGTTTTTGAATTCTAGTACTTATAGTAAGTACATTAGGAATTATTGTGAATCTTCTTGTGTGTTTACGATACATTTTTAAATTCCTGCACAGTATTCCAATTGTTGCTTTATACATTAGACACTGTCAGGATTGTTTGTGGCATATCAATGAAGGACAAGCATTTGCAAACACAACTGGTCCGAGTTGTTTAAGTAAATGTTGTAAACAATTGGTGACAATTGAAAGAGAAGATTCATTGTTCCATTAACATGACAATTTACTCCATTTGTGTTTCTGAATTTAAATGGACCAGAGAGTTCTGTTTGTGGATCGCAAAACACAGGCACTGTCAATACGTTGTATGAAAAGGTACTTTATAAATGAAAACTATGCTGTACATTTTACAGGGTAGTGCAAATAAAATAAATGCAATTATTGCCTTAATTCCAGTAATTTATGTCTGTTGTTTATTGAGTTTTGTGTTCCATTCTTGGTATTTCTCCCTTTACTCCACATCAGTGATTCCTTCTATTGATGCCACTCTCTACTCTGCGACAGGGCATCTGGCAAGTTATGTCACAATTCAGCAGATTTAAATCAGCACAATACTGAGGCTTTTGGGAAATCGGATGTATACTATAATTACTTTGGTTATGCATCAAATGAAGAATGAATCAGAGGCAATGAGTTTGCAGTAAACTGACTAAAGCAAGACCTGCACATCCTTTATATCAAATTGAAAGGCAAGTGAATGTTATGAGCTTATCAAGTCCCATGCAGCGATTTGTTTTTGCCAGCATGTCTGATTGCTGTTGTAGAAGCCTACAAACCTAGCTTTCTAAAACTCTTGTATCAAGCTGCTAGTCAGATGCTTTTTATGACCCTTCTCAACCCTTTGTCTGATCGACTGCCAGGTACTTCCAGTATCCAGGCATGCATACATTAGAAATACAGAAACACCTTAAATAAACCAATGCAGTGAAATCAAATGTTTACTTGGGCGTGTCTTTCTGGCAACATTTCAAATGAACATGATGCACTAAAATCCCTAAACAGATATAATGACCAAGCTAATTCACTACACAAGTAATTCACTCCAACATTTTACAAAATAATCTTAACATTCGGGGTTAGGGGGAGCACCGACATGGGTTCAAATATTAATGAGCTAGCATCCCGAGTACCACTGAACAGGCATTTTACAGAATCTAGTAAAATTGAAGCGATTTCCTTTAATACAGCTCAGTTTTCCTGTTAAAAAGCCAGGAGTTCGTTCAGTTTGCTCCTGAAAGGTTTATGAGGCAGACTGCGGTGCAGTCGGAGTAGACAGGACTTTCATCATTCTGAACATGCTATTGACATTATTTCCTGGTGAAGACACTTGAGAAGTAGAAGTTAGCTTTTTGCTCGAAGCACAGCAATGTCACATATTGTGATATGTCATTGACATAATTTGCTGTCAGGGAGTTCTTTGAATTTCTTCCTGGGGTGCTCTAATTGGAGGGTACTTCTTTTCATCTTGCTATCCCCTGTGAAGCACTTTTTCTTCCGTCCAAGACTAATTTGTTTTAGAGGAACGGTCTGACACTGGATAGTGGTTGTGTTTGAAGTGGAGCCATATGAAGTTTCAAGTAGTCACAAATGAATGTAAGTTGAGGTACGAGTAATACAAAGTAATACAAAGCCTAGACCCACAGTAAGGCTGGTCAGAATATGTTCCATGATGGCCTTTTCTGATCAATCATTTAGGTGAACTGAATTAGTTTGTGGTGGCTATATGTTCCAAGATAGCAGATAGGCTCAGATAAGCGCAAGTTAAACTATAAAGATATATGCTTTGAAAGGTCCTTTCCAATAGATCACTCTGACCGATTCCCCATTTTCTGACATGTTTCCATTTTTCAATCTGAAATATTGAAAGTAACCGTTATATTTCTATTTTAAGTGAACAAAGGTGTGCTAGTTTGCCCCATAATCATGACTATAGTTGTATCACCACTTATGTATCACCACTTAAGTAGCTGGTAGTTGGTAGATTGAAAGTAAAAACAAGTAACAAACAAGCATTGGCAAAGTCAACAGTGTTGTCTACTGTGTATGCATGGGATCGGAATCTTCCAGAAACTGCCCAATTTTCCAGAAACTACCACGCCAAAAGATAGCAACAGCTGAACAATTGTATCAGTACAATTGCATATTATTGCAGTGCATGAGAAATGCCTTTGTAGTACCCATACTAAATCCCCTAAAACATTTGATTTTGCAAATGTTGTTTTAAACAGGAATTGTGTGCAAGGAACAGATGCAAGGGCACACATAATGTTTATAAATTACGTGACTGAAGACACACTTGTGTAAGACATTTGTATTGCACCAAGAGCGGGTTTATAGCTGCAATTAAGAAAACATTTTTGAATGGCTGCTCAGAAAACACAGAGCTAGCTAAAATTGAACCCAGCGTTATGTGCATTGGGCTGGGTAGGGCAGATAGTAGATGCGAATGGCCATAGGGACTAGCATGGCCAGGAACAGTCAATGGGTGGATAAAAACCCACACAAGACTCACAGATGGTGTGCCCCTCCTTACATTCAAACTCTCTCTTTTTTCACTTCTATGAAAATAGTTTTAACTTATGGCAAGCGCTTACGGCACTACCTAGCAGTCAAACCTAAAACTAGCATTTGAACATAGTATAAATAAAAATAAATGGCAACCAAAATATATAAGTGCAATACTAAATAAAAGTTTTTAATCAAAAAAAATCTGGATGTCCTGCAGACCAGAATGTCACATTTTCCAACCTTGTATGCAAAACAAAACAGAAAAACAAAAACCAACATGCAGCAAGCTCTCCTTTACATTCAATATCATGGTTCCATACATGTTAACACTTTAAATGCTAAGGGCGAGCATTTCTATCCTGAATTCCCAAAAGGAATCATTTTAGGCTCTGCCCACTACAGCAAGTCAAGTGTAAACATATAAATATTGCATGGGCCGAATTCAAAGGTTTGTTTTTAACAATGCTTTTGTTATCTGGACAAAGATGTTTGAATAGTACATACGTATTGTGGCATTTAGCTTCCTCGGCCTGAGCATCAATATGCCTGCCTGGATAACGTCAGTGTGGTTTCTAGGGCACATTCACCAGGTTCGAAAAATGAATGAGGTTTCAGGACTAAGCTTTAATTTCATGGTAACCAAAATTAAATCAGAACAGCTCTGCCTATCTAAATATCTCTACTTATCATTTATTCAAAATAAATACCTCAATATTTTCAATGGCTACGCCAGTGTTTCAAACAGTGCTTTACAAAACTAAATTTAAAGATAGGCTACTTGACATTCGTGTGTGAAAATCGCTTGCAAAAGAAAGTCTATTTAACTTGAATATTTGCTAGATTCCCTTCAATTGTGCTTCTATTGCATTAATTTGTAGGAATTGCACATGTCTTACACACATACATTATGAGAGCATAACTACTGTCCTCTACTAATTGCTGAATCTCTCAGGGCCAAAGAATATTAGTTCAACATTTGAATTAATGTGTTTTTATTCTATGTATGAAAAATATATCTCTCAAGCATAAACTTTATTTTCATGAAATACATCTTGTATTAATTAGTAAGAACAGTGTCTACTTAGTATCATACTTCACCCAACCATGTTTTCCATAAATAAAAAAACATTTAAATCACATATTTTTGAAAACGGATTGGCTTCCCGCCAATCCATTTCTATAAATATTTGATTTTGTATACAAATCACAGTTGGGTGAAGAATGATATTAAGTTTGCCATTGCAAAGTAAGAACGTCAGGGATCTCACCCAAAAATATCTACCATTTGGATCTGCTTTATCAAATCCAACATTTCTAGAAGCACTTACACTTCTGAAATGTTTACTAATTTCCCAGGATATACAGTCAATTGAAATACCCCACTCAATAATTTAACAAATAAGAGGGGCTGACAGTTAATCTATTCCGCTGTCGAGTATACCTCCATCTCACAATTATATTTACCCGAGGCATTATACTTGCATAGGAATTTGTTTTGGATGTCTAACAGACAGGCGGTTACACTCTCAAGGACTGGTTAACCCAAACCCCTTAGTAAATGAGGAGATCAATCAGCAAGTTGGGTCAGTTTGCATCCACAGCCTAGTTTCTCTCTTTCTGCATTGGGACTGTTAGCTTTCTTTCCCACTGAGGAAGGCCTGGGGTTGCACTCCAGGTGAGCCTCTGTCACAATTGTAATTCAGCAATCCAAAATGAGTCCAAAAGAAAACAAGCTATTCTCTTCTCCTTTCTATTGTTGTCAATTCTTCTTTCTATCCCTTCTTCCAGTCAGTTTGTCCTAAATCTACGGGTTTGGACTTTTATAGATTATTCTAATTAGCCAATCTATGTGTTTAGACAGTGTTGCAAACATGACCATCCCCTTTGTGCTCTTTAGACTTAAATAATGAAGATTGCAGTACAATGGTAATAACGTTCTATCCCAGCTTCTCTCCTATTTGATGTGATTTTATCTTGGATATTTGACATTAAACAATTGTGATTTTTCAAAAGTTTATTTTTCACATATGTGATTTAGTTACTAATTATCTTGCCAGATTGTTCTCATTCAGGTGATTCAAATAATGCTAGTCTCATCGTGCAACACCTGTGATGTATGTGGAACAGATTTTTGTTTTTTATCCTCGTATATTTTCACTCAAATATTATATTCCCATCTCATAATATAGGGCTAGCTGGCATGCATGCTGGAATATATGTATCACTGACATGTGACCTTTCCGTGCAGAAATATCTACATTCAAACAATTTGCATAATTAAAAGAATACCATCAACATATTGTTTTACATTCAGATGATAGTTTTTCCCTCTGAACAATCAAAATAAAAAGTTGCTATCAAATTCCTATCAAAAGATATTCAGGAAAATATGATCCCATGTGTAAAATTCAAAGAGGCACTTATTTTAGGAAATTAACAGGATATGAAATAATTGTTCCATTCCTTGGCCTGGGAACCGGCCATACAGTTTTAGTCCTTTGAGGCTAAACATCAGCTGTATGCATTTACACCCAACTGCACTGTGTTTTTGGTGAAATTACCATCCATTTCTTGTGGTGTTTGTCAGTATTTCAACTTGTAATGTGGCAGAAATACCATTTGGCACTGATACTAACTCTGCCAGATACTTGGTGGTAATTCGGCCGGTGCTAATTCCGATCGTGGAATTGTCATTCATTTCTATGAACCCCTAAGTTACTGCTGTGGTAAAACTGGTGGTAATTCCTTTACCACCACTGTTACTGCATACCACCAAACTTGTAATGATTGTTGTCCCTAATTTAATGAGACAGCCTGATGTACCTATATTGAACCCATTTGATACTGTGAAGGATTGGGTGAATGAGATCCCCAAATGTAATGGGGAGAGTGTGGTGGAATGAATATTGATACCTTAGCAATGAGGTATTTGCAAAATAGAGAAGTTGACATTAATTTCTATTATTTGAAATCCTTCAAATAAAAAGGACAGTCACATTTATTGTTTTCCTTTATTGTGTTTTAGTTCACAAGGACCTTTTCACAAATGCACAAAATCTCACATAAAAGTAAAATTACATTATAATTCATGAAAGCTTTTTCAGTAAACAAAAAGAACATGCTCAAAGTCTTCTCCTAAAAAAATAAACAAGTTCACATATTAGAAACAGAGCTCACTACATAATAATCTATTTTAAGGACTAAAACCTCTTTTATAAACCGTATTGCGGCCACAGCCCATTTAAAAGACTTGTCCACTAAAATACGTTGCCAGACCCAACCTGCGTCAATTACCTTAAAATCCTTTAAAAGGTGCAGAAAAAAAGTCTTAGGGGCATGGTCAATTCATAGCAATGTAAAAGAAGGTGCTGAAGAGTTTCTGTGGAGTTTTCCAATTTGCAGAATCTGCAGCACCTTAAGTTACGTGATATACCCCCGCGTGCACCCAACATTCCATTAGTAGGGAGAACATTTAAGTGAAGGTGCAAGCACTGACTACACCAGTGATGTCCCGGACATTTTATCAAGTAGTAAGGCAAGGAAGTATAAGGCCTAGCATTCAACAGTAGGTCCCTGCATAAATGATACTTCCTGATGTGGTCTATTGTGTCAATCCAGTCGACCTCCCATAACCTCTTTTTTTACCTTCAATGTATACATTAGAAGGTATTACACAGTGGAGTCAACCCAGGTGAATATTTCATGGCACTGGAGCAACCATTCTATAAGATACCATTCCATGAGACCGGCCGGGGAGCTTGACTCTAACCCACTCTTTAACAACCCCCATGTCAATCTCTCTTTCACCAGGTGAATCTTTCGAAAGAAGTTTAGATGTTTCCATTTGACCTGTGCTTCCAACGAAACCAGGCCTAATTCATACCTTAAAACAGGAGCCGAGACACCAATTGGCAATCCTAACAGTTTCCTCCAAAAGGCTCCCTCAAGCTTAGACCATTGTCCTTTAAGACCAAAAATTAACATCTTGGCCCCATAGGTTTCTACCGGCACCACCTTTTTAGAGTAGAACGCTCGAACTGCTATAATCGAGAAGTGACCACATTTCTTTTTTAGGGTACTACCCTGGGCGGCTAAGGCCTTAATCTTCAATTTCTTACCCGCCCGCAGTCTGGTTTTAGTTCCCTTAGGAAACATTTGAAAACCTAAATGCACAAAGAAATCCACTTTCTCGAGGGCTGACGCTCCGAAAGACCATTTAAAGTGTTCACCTATTTTTCTGCAGCCTTTATGCAGGGTTAAGATTTTGATTTAGGGACACTTATCGTTAACATGTTGTGGGATGTTTTTACCCATGCATCCAAGCCCTACAATAAAACTGTGCAGTACTGGCATGGAAAACATCATGATGGCCAGAACTCCCCAGAGAGTGCACAGGGAAAACATGAAGAATAGGCTGCCACCCATTTGTGCCTATGTTGTGAGCACAGGAGGGCACTGCCTAAAACCACCATTGGCCTACACACACAGTAGCCTGAAACCATTGGGAATGGCAATGCTGATTGCCAAAAAAGCAACTCAGAACTGTGGGGAATTCATTTTCTTAATCCCAAAAATGGTTGCATTACCAGTACTCACCACTATCAGAAAGCCGGTGTTTTAAAACCACCAGACTTTTGTGTAAAACTGCACAAATGAAACAAAACCAGACCAAGGAAAGACTTGCTAAGAGGTGGAAGAATGTAAAACCATATTCTGAAATGACTTGAAGGAAGTAATTATTTAATGTATAGGTACAAATTGTCAGTTTGATTTGAATGTAGAAAACTGGGAACAAAAAGTGACATTTAGCTGAAACCTGGCTTAGTGAAACTGGATTCTGCCTGACAACTACCCCCAACAGGAGAAACCTGTTCAGCCACTCTTCCCAGGCCTAGCTGCATCCTGCTGCCCCTTGCCACAAGGAGTTGTCACCTCTCTGATTAGATTAGGGGTGGAGCACCTGGGAACTGGAAGGAACAGAACAATGCAACTCCCTTGACTCAGGCAAATGTTATATTGGGGGCGTCGTAAAGTGGCTTCCTCTTAGGGGAAACTGGGAGGGGCAGTGCCTCTGCTAGCAGCTGAGCTTGGGGGAAGTGGATAAACCAGTTATTCCACCATGTGATGTGGGAAGCCACACCCCTTTTTGACCAGAGCATAATTTTAAAAAGATAGATAACTCATAGTGCGGACTTGTCAGAATTATATAAGTAATATCATTATTGTTGTGATTTTTCTGTGAACATTTTGAGAGGCGTTAGGACCCTGTGGTGTATTCTGGGGGGTTGCTAGCGGAAAATAGGGTCTCACTCCAAATGTATGCATGTTAAAAATCTGACACTTCATCAATTAATGTCCATACTCCTTGCGCACATGTGTGTCATTTTGGGTAAATGTCCGATATTGCAAAACCAGTTAAAAAGCGGAAAATGTTGTAATTTTTTAATGCAAGCCCCCAGGAAGATCAGAGGCGGACAAGCATGGACCATAAGGAATATATAATGTGTACATGTAATTTCAACAAATTGTATATCTGGGAAAGATGTATTTGAATCAAATATAGATTTGTGGGCAAACTGACCAGGGGAGGATCCTCTGACCCATAAACAGACCTCATCATGATGACAATCCATTTCCTTCCCCCAATCATGGGAGAGGGGAGAATTGGGCCAATGACCAGTAGAGAGGGACAGGCTTAGCTAGGCCCAGGCACACACCCATTTTCAAAACACATAAAAAGAGACTGCTGGGACAGGTAGAGACATTCAATTCCATTTGCTGCGGAGCATGCTGACCGACGACTTCACATCCAGAGATCCAACACTTAGACTTCCAAGCTAAACAGAGACTACAGAACTTTGAACCAAGAAGGCCCACTGCAAGCAAAAGAATTTGTCAGCAGGCCTCAAAATCATTTGCAAACTATTCCACAGCCGGGCGAGCTGTCTGAATTCTTTTGCCAAGAACTCTTGCCAGTACCCAGAAAGCAGTGCTACATTCAGAATCCACTTGATCCGGACCGGAAATCACAGCAGTATCCAGAACCAGAGGCCGCTGAATCCAGAGAGGCTAAACCAGCAGAGCAGAGCTGACCCAGATCACTGTGAGCAGAACCGGTGCCTGATTGACCCGCCGAGCAGACAGAACCGCAGCCGGACGTGTTGACCAGATCCGTGACGAGGCCTAGATCAAATTTATATTGTGAGTACCTAGCAGAACTGTGCAGAACCAATCTCTTAGTTAAAATAATCTAATCCAAACTATTTTAACCTAAGTAGAACTGCCTCCTAGAAATCGTGTCATCTGTCATTTGTAAAGCTGCACAACTGTCACCTGTCAATTCAGAAGCTGCAAGCGGTCACCTGTCATTTTGAGTTTTACTTTAAATCTGAAAATCTAGCTTTTATTAAATCGTCCGTATCTCTGGAACCGATTCATGCACTCACGAATTTTGCCGCGATTTGCGATTTGGCCTGATTTCTTTACCTGTAAAAAGATAGCAGCTTTTTGCTTTCCTGTGCTAAAAATGTGTTTGTCTCTTAATAACCATCCCTGAATAATTGCTAAAGTGAGCCTGAACTAATACCAACACGCATCTCCCACTCACCCTGAATCTCTAGAGGGGATTAAAATCATTGGCACATTTTCCCATCCATTGCCATCACATTTAAAAGCATTTTGGGCCTGTGTTTCAAACTCCTACCTGTTTCCTCTAAGCTTGCTGGGGGGGGAACTGAATTTCGTATTGTATTTGATTGCATTCCTGTGAACTGTGTGCTCCTCTTTCCATCTCCTTCCATTTCTTACATTGCATAGGGGAGGGGGGTGAATTGCCAGAGAAAAAGTGATTATCTTATCTTTTGCTAAAATCATATCAAGTATTTCTGTACTGCATTTTGTTCCTCATTGCTTTTCCCTTGAAACCATAAAAGTATTTTTGCTACTTTATCCATCCTATACTAACTCCTCATTGATTGTACAGAAGTGTGATAGTGCCAGATTACCCATTGTTGATCAACATCATATGTCTAAGTGTACTATCAGATATTAATTTATTATAAAGTGTGATATATATATATATTGTTTAATTTTTCAAATATACCTTTTAATTTGCAAAACAAACCTACTTCTTGGCTCAGTGGGGTCAGGGGGATTCTAAGAGGGGGGTGTTATACAAGGGTTGTCATCCAGAGTACTGAACTGATTATAAAAATACATCAATAAGGGTTTTCCTCAGCATCCCAGACTAGGCATTGACTTAGCTGTAGTGTTGATTGAATATCGCTTACAATGTTCATATTTGTGTATAACTCCAGGGCATTCAACTGATGCTGCAACCCTATTGGCGCATGATCCAATAGAATCATGTCATCAGTGTACAGTAGGTAGTTTATCACTCGGTCATGCAGTTTTGGGGGGAAGATTTTAAGTTTGAAAAAGCATCCCCCAAATCAGAAATAAGAAGAAGGAATATGATTGGGGCTAATAAACAACCTTGCATTAATCCTCTGGCCGTATAGATCGGTGCATATAGGCTCCCCTCTCTGTCCAAACAGACACACAAAGTAATGTCCATGTGTAGCGCAATCAGGATTGCCAGTAAGTCAGGAGGACAACCCCATTTATCTAATTTAGCCCATAACCTATCTCTCGGCACAGTGTCAAACGCCATCGAAAAATCAATGAACGCTGCATGGAGTGGATTGTTATTTTTCGACGCCCCGTTTTTCAAAAGTTCCAGGATAAAACCGTTCATCTCATTTCCAACTCCCTAGTAGAACCCCATTTCAAAGATGTCCATTCTTCCATTATCGCTTGCCCATTTTCACAGGTTTCTTAAAACTAGGCACGTGAAGATCTTCGCTGAGCAATCCAGAAGAGAGATTGGTCTGTAGTTCAAAGTACTCAATCAACCCATTTTTAAAAATTGTAACAACAATAGCTGTTTGCCAAGAAACTGGTGACGCTTTCTCCCTAAGAATGGTTTTGAACATTCTACCGAGGACCCTCACCCAAGTATCCGGGCTATTTTTTAGAACATACACGGCCAGCCCGTCTGGCCCCGGGGCCATCCATTTTTTACTCCAGAATATTAGATAGGATAAATAGGCTACATCCCAAGTTAGATCGCACTGTACCCTTTCTATCAAATCCCCATTCCAGATATGCATATTGGCACCCTCTGATTTATATATCTCGAGAAGTGGGAAATCCAGCATGCTTCTGTTATCAGATTTATTTAGGCCCACCTTTGTAGCTTATCGTCATCTTTCAATAATTTCCAGAAGTCATGCAAGTTTTTGGTAGCCATGACCTCCAGCATCTTGCGGGCATCCCCCAGAAGCAATTGGTGACGGTAGTGACGTATCCAAAGCTTGTAGGTCACCTTGAAACATAACCTAGTGAACTTAGCTTCTTTAGAAAGCACTTTTAGGGCTTTCTGTAGCGCTCTCTTTTTAAATAGAATGGCGCTATCAAATTTATGTTTATGCACCAGTTTTTTTTCAGGAGATGGTTTAAGATCTGTTCCCAAACAGGGCACACAACTTTCCCTTCAAACCACTCCTCAAGGAAACGGTTACATTCCCCAGTAGCCAGGATTCTATTAAAGGCTTTCATTCTAGAGTCATTCCATCATATTTTGTTTCCCCCCAACGTTCACCTCTAAATCAAAGGCATAACCTCTGCGATTCTGTTTCAATGAAGGGACCATCCATTTAATGTTAAGTGGCAGATGGTCACTCGCCAAAGTTTCTACCATAATGAGTGATTCACACTGTGAGTAAAAGTCCTCAGAAACAAATACATAGTCTAAAATATCACCTTGGACACCCCTCTTCCATGTGTTTTGTGGTATTTTGTCCCCCTTATTGTTATCATTAAGGATCATTAACCCCCATTCCTCCATGAGTTCACCCCATACCCTGCCCCTACTGGTCCTATCGGGGCCCAAGAGTGTTTTACCGGCTGGCCAGTCCACACATCTGCAATTCAAATGACCACAAATGATAGCAGAGTTTAAGCATCTGCTAACCGGGCCAAACATGATCTCTTCAACTACCTCAAGCATCTCCTGTTGCCCAATTTTCCAGTTGTTCCAATATATGTTTATCAACAGGGTATCCGTTTGGCCCAGGTACGTATCCTTATTCCAAACAAGTTTAGAGCACTGCACATAAGGGATAGGGCTGATCAGAAACACAATCTCTAACCAAATCTTCTTGGAGGCAGCAATCAACATCCCTGCTGCGTGGCGCCCCTTTTCGTCTCTAATGGTTGGGGTTAGGCAAACCGAGTACCAATTGATGACGAGTGCTTCTAACAGCCAACACTCTTGGAGAGTAAACAAATCATAATTTAACAATTCCACACTACCCCGCTGGAGCAGATATGTGAATTCTCTGCAGTTCCAGGATAACAAGTCAAGCTGTAAACACCCATTAGTACTTGGCACTGCGTGCCACAGGATTACACTGAAAGGTGATTGTCTTATTTCCGAGCCATACCTCAGTGTAATCCCATGGATGCACATACATGCCTGCGTTTGTTCCCAGCAGGGGGGCGTGGCAGCCCCTTACCCAATGAGGAGGCTTGAAATGGGGCAATCCTCGCTCCGAGCCTCCCCATGGCTGGAGGCTGCCTTCGTCCCCCGCAGGGGATTCAGGTACGTTTTTTTTTTCCTCCACCTCCTTCCCCTGCAAATTATCCCCTGCCCACCCTCTCAACCCCACTTACCTTCTTTGTTCTTCTTTTCTCTGTAGCGAACGTGCTGGGAACACTTCTGTTCCCAGCGCGTCTGCTCCCGATGGCTGCATTGGAAAGGGAAAACAAACTAGGTTTTCTCTTTTCCAGCAGCCATTTTATTATTATTTTTTTTTTTGCAACGTGGAAGCATTTCAGAGCAGAATAATATGCTATTAGTACCCCGCTTTAACAGGCCGGGGTACTAATGGCTATAAGCCCCTAGACAGCGAGCCAATACCGCCCACGGTATTGCCCCTGGGGCCTCGTTAAGGCCGTCGCTGCACTCGGGCCTGTAACTATGGGCCCCAGGGGCATTACCTGGGGTCGTATTGGCCCGCTGTCTCTGGGCTTATTGCCACATTATCCTTGGGGCTTCCTCTAAACTGAGCCGGTAGGCCTCTCATTCAAGGATGCTCCCACCCATGACCAATCCTCTTCTCTTACTGGGCAACTCGACCCGTCTGTCCGCACTGAAAATTCTCTCAGGTTGGCCCCAGTCCATGACATTTTTATTACTAAATTCACATTGTCCCCAAAGGGGGCCGTGTTTGCTTGCCCCACACTGTGTAGTCTGGGCATATTCAAAGGGTACCCAACCTTAATAGTTAGCTTATAAAGGTAATTGCCCTAGGCTCTTATCACATCCACTTCCACCAGCACCTGGTTGAGCACCATACCAGAAGCGAAGTGAAGTATGACCTTGTCCATTTTTAAACAATTCAAAAATTCCACCCGTGTAATATCACTGTAGGATAAATCAGCCAGGGCTTGTGATTTCGATAATATTGCTAGAAACTTGGAGTGGTTTAACATGACCTGGTCCTGGTCTGGCGGTAATTTATGGAAAACTAATGTATTTATATGCCCCCCCTAGCCAATTCTCCTATATTATCAGAGTCCCCCTTACTCCTAGTCATCATTCTTCAAACCTCCTAAAGGGCATCGCCTGGGGTTTAACTCATGAGACTTAGCCTTTATCATGTGCTTTGGCTCTATTTGATATTCACTAGTTTCTTGAGGCAGCCTACACACTAGTGGGTTACCCACAAATTGCACATGACCTGCCCTAGCCATGACCTCACAGGTGGTCGAGGTTTGTCTGTTTTTCCTCACAGGTTCCCATTCACCCTTTTTACATGGGTCGCTGCCAGAGTCTAAGGAATCTATAATGTTAACATGCACATGGACTGGGGCCAACATGGACTCCTCGAGGTTGGTAACCTCTCAACGTTCACGAGAGTGCACAAGTTTGGGGGCTCCCCGTGGGGACCTTCTAGCCACCATCCTCCCATGCTGTTTTGGGGCAGGAGGGATGGATAGCCTTTGTATAAACTGCTTCACCCCCTTCTGATCATTTTTCTTCACACCCTTTTTATTCTTAGGTTTTGTGCCCCTTGTATTATGGTTTAACAAACCCTGTCTTTTCTTCGCTGTACCCTGGCGGAAAATCTCATATTTGCCCTGCTCAGGACCCACCTCTTCCACATAGGGTTCATCAGGCTCAATCTCATTTATCAGGTCTTCAGCCACCTGAAAAGTGGCCATAGACACCTGAATACGAGAAAAAAACCCCGCCCGCACCCTCACTAAATTGTCCACCCTGCTCATGTTCAAAGGTTGGCACTCCTTCCTCCTGAACCACATTGGTATAAGGTAACCTCCTCCAACCTCTGCCATAGTTTTAGTATTCTTGACTATGTTTTTCATCCCCCCTATCGGGAAAACACGCTTTTGGAGACTTCCTCACAAACAATACCAGGTTGTTTTGAACCAGGACGTACACTTACCCCTGGGAGGCCACTTCTCAACCAGACAATCTGAAAAAGATAATTCCCTGCAGGCTAACAACTCCCACCCGGTCTGTAATTTCTTCATGTCGCTGAGTTTGCCTTCTTAAGTTATCACTGCTCACGGTTGACCCGACTGGCTGCCCCATCACACCCGGGAGCAGAAGCATCTGTCCAGAAGCGACGACTCCCTGGTCGTCAATGACAGATAGGGCCTTATTAGAGGCCACGTCAGGATTCGGAGGAGAAATCAGAGTAGAGGCACGTGGCGAAGTCCGGGATTCATCACAGATGCCAGAGCCTAGTAGACAGGCTTTCCTCATAGTGTCAAAGAAAGCTTCCATAGCAGTTTTTTGTGAAAGAATCTGCATTTTAGGCACGTGAACTTGCACCACTGTTATTAATGGGGTTTTTCCCCCAACCAATAATGGCTTCAGACTAATGACCTTTTTTACAGAATTACCAACTCCCAACTCCTCCCGTGTAAATGTGCTTCTCAGGCCTGAGGCCATATCAAGTAACCTGATGGGGAAAGTTAAAAAAATAGAAAGAGCACCCAAAGCCAGGGGGCTTTAATTGACTATCTTGCTTCTATACAGAAATATTTGGATGGCAAGTCAAAATCCTCTAGCACAGCCACTGTGCTTTAAACAGTAGTACAGGGAAATCATTTTAAATATCACTTTAAATATCTAAAAAGGAGAAATCTATAAAATACTGATACAACCGATAGAAATCTGTACGTATAAAGTTAATTATTAAGTTAGAACAGGGACTTGTCCACCAAACAGACACCAACCAATTTCATGGGTATCTTTCTGTCTACAATAACTTAATAACTTATTAACTTGGTGTCCTATTGGGACCCTCCACCACAACACAACCCAATACGTCATTTGTACCCATAAGAAAAAGGTACAGGTGCAATATATCAAAATCGGGTCATATAAGACTTATAAGGGTGGGCCCTTTTTAAATAAGTAAAAGTAAAAGCAGGAGTAGCTGAGGTTAATCTTGAGTCCAATAAATACCAGTCGTGACTCACAAAAAAAGTGCTAACTGGAGTATTGGGGCACTGCTCAAAGCCTCTAGGGCCGCAGTCACCGGCCTCACCAATGAACACAATCAGGGCAGTTAGTAATCAAGAAAGTCACTGCGTTAGTTTGCTCCAGTGTTATAATAAAGATCCAAAGAATTTCGGATCCCAAGTCACAAAACAGTCACAGAAACGGATGGGGTTTCAAACATTCTGTAACCACAAAATAAATCCAATTGAGATCTTAGCTCGGGTAACAGACTCTGTTTCAGAGACCTACCAGTATGGGGCTGCTCAAAGGTATTGATTCCGTAGCAATACCTGCAGATAGCGCTTTCCCTCAGCTTGGTGCCACAATCTTTGACAGTAATGGTGGCAGGCAAAAATAAATGAATTAGACAAAGCAGATCCGTCGCCAATATAAAAAGAGCAGAGGCCCGCTGGAGGCACCCTTGATATAGACAGTCAAAAGATCAACAAAGGTCAGCTGTCAACACGTGGTGTCTGGCATCCAAACTCCAAACACAGAAAACTCTGTTTCACTCCGCACCGCTCTGCTGGTTGTAAAGGGTTATAAGCAACTGGTTCCTCCTCCACAATAATAATAATTTAGCATGTATATAGTGCTACAAACCCTAAGGTATCTGAGCGCTGCTTATTATTACCCACGGTGTGTGGTGCTCATTTATCAACCTCGGAAGGATGAAAGGCTGGATTTGGCCCTACCAGGATTTGAACCTGCGTTAGCAGGCTCTGCATGTACACCAAAGCGAGCGCTCTACTTTGACCGGCAATAGTGGAAAGTGAAGATAGACTCCGTTTTCCAAAGCAAACAAGATATCAGCTCCTCAGCAGTCACAGAACACTCTGCTTCACTCTGTCAAATGTTATGTCGGTTGAGTGACTGATGGTTCTGTGTCTTTTCCCTGTGGCTAGTGTATGAGACTCGGTCAGATCTCTGTGTGGTCCATTTTCTTTTGTAATTTATTGGGGCATCTGGCAAATTAAGTTTTATTTGTACATGGTCTTTTATTAGGTGGCAGTGTGTCTGTGGTATTCTCGCTCTCCACCTTATTCCTTGTTGTAGCAGATTACTTAGATGTGTCTTTCCTGAGAGTATGTGGCTGTGTCTGTGCATAGTTATCAGGTGAATATGGTTATATGTGGGTCCACAGCAACCCAGGGGGAGGATGCTTTTTGAGTTGGCTTCCCTTGAGGGTTGTATTAGTGGCCTGTTTGTAAGGTGTTCTTAGTACGGTGTGTGGTATGTTTGATGCTTCAGTAGAACGGGAGGTATGCCTTCTAGCTTCCCCTTCTTCCTGAGCAGGAATATGCGCATCTGGATGATGTCAATGTGAGTGATACTATCTGTGGAATGTATGTATGTACGTACATAGAATGTGCCTATACCCTGGTGCTCCACTAATACCAGTTCAGAGAGATTCCTGGGTTTTGGGTACCAATGGGTCTCCATACATGTACTTTGATATAATATGCATGGGAACTGAATAAGGAAAATTCTTATGAACTTAAATGAGACAACAGAATCATCTTATACATTACACATATTCAACAATGTTCTTGTGTAAAAGGTTAAGTGCAGTCTCTGGTCCAATTAAATGTGTATTAACTGCCTCTTTTGGTACATTATCATCTATGATATGATAGTGCTGGACTCCTTAATTGAGCAACCTTCTCATCTTAATCACATTGCATAGTACTAGATTTATAATACATTTCTCCAAGACTATGTCCTTAACATCCCAATTGGAATACCCCATAGTAGAATGATAGATACTACACAAACAAATCCTTGGCTGTACTTACACAGAGTGAAACACACAAAGTAACCCAAATCACCAGAACCTTTAGCATTTGTGAAACTCACCTTAATCAGTTAGCTACATTGCATCTAAACAGTTTGTCTCTTCTCTAAATTTGGAAACACCTTCTGTAGTTTCTGCAACATTTTACATTTAGACCAATTTTTCAGACTATCTAAAAGAGGGACTTTACTTGCCATCATGTTCAAGATTAAACCCCAGTGCAAATACTTCCATTCATGTAATGTTATGTTACAGAATATTTATGCTGCACCCATTGCTACAGTAGTGGTCTCATGGAGCCTTAATCTTATTTGAGACATTGCGTATTGTGACCTCATGACAGTGACCTTACTTTATTTGTGACAGCAGCCCCTCCGCGTCAAGCTTTCCTCCGTCCTCAGTCTCTCAACTGTCCTCCCAGCCCCACGCATCCCAGCATCTCAACATTCTACACTTGACCAAAGCAGGAAGAGGAGAAACAATCAATTGAAGCCTAATAGTATTAAGTTCTGATGCTGTGAGATTTTGATAGTAGATTTTAGGTAGTGGTCTACTTAGATAAGATTTTTAATGCCCCCGTGTGCATTTGCTTTTCTTTTAAACCACTGGGTGTATCCATGATACTACCCCTTTTCAAATCTATTTCAAATGCCCTTCAACCCACCCACTTTGTCCTACACATTTTGTATCCCACAATTCACTGACTGGCCACATCAATGTCCTTACAGTATTCCTGTATCATATTCCTGTGAGTCTTTTACAGTCTATGAAACCATTAAAAGAAAAACTTGAAAACCAATTTAGATGATGGCCATGGGTTTGACAACCTAGAAATATATTTTCAGTCTCAACAAACTCTAAATTGAATACCTCATATTCACATGCCTCCCCAGCTGCCTGCAGAATTGAGGTTCTAACCACTGCAGAAGGCAACAGGCCTGCTCAGGGTGATCAAAGATGAAGACCCCACCTACAATATGACTAGGGCCCATGGAATGTCCTCCTTGTAGTGAGTGCTTGTACCGGTTTCATCTTTCCCTGCCTGCTGGGCCACCCACTCAATCGGCTCCTTGAGCACCCCAAAAGACATCCAGGCTGGTAAGGGGGTTTGAAGCAAGAGCCCTGCCATACCATGTATCCAGGTCCCATGAGAATATCCTCCTTGCTGTTGAACAACTTACAGACCATTTAAAAATCCATGCCTGTCCTCCCGCATGCACCATCGACTTCCTGAATATACCAAACGGGAACAGGGCTGCTTTGGATGATTAAGGATTGGCCTAATATATGACTGGGGTTTGGAAAAACCTCCTCCTTGTTGATCAAACACATTCAATGCCTTCCTCTCCCAACATGCCTAATCATATTTAGAATTGGCTTCCTGAGTACACGAGAAGACACTGAAGCTGTTCAGGGTGATTGAGCATTGAAGCCCATAATAACACATAACCAACACTTAAGGGACATCTCATTGCTTTTAGAGTGCTTACACTTCAATCATCATTTCTTTATTGGGCAACAGAGATGCTTAGGGTGATTGAGAATACGTCCTGCCTGGCAAAATTACTAGGACTCATGGAAATTGCCTTCTTGCTGCTATTCAGCTTGCAGTACTTTCTTCTTTTCCTGCCTGCTCAAAAGCAGGGTGCTCTAGAAGGCAACAGGGTTGCTCTGGGTTATTACAAATAGGATGCCGGTCTATCTCAGGATTTGAGACTCTCCTCAATTTCTCCCACTCATGTGGGTCAACCCATTGGTTGGCCAAGGGAAAGGAGGTTAAGCAAAGACTCTAATCTCTTTGCCTGTATCAACTCCCTTCTTTCTTGCCTAAGAGGGCTACCACCATCACTCTCCTGGACATCTTCTGACTACTACCACAATACCAACACACATTCTCTGCATATCAGGTAAAACTGTATATGTAATTAATGTTGGTCATTAGCAGCCTTGTACCTGCAATTTAGTCATTAGAGACTGTCTTCCTGTAATTAAGTAAATACTGGCCTTACATGTGTATTTCAGTTGTTGGGGTACTTATAATTATAACGTGGTCGTCATCGGTCCTAACCTGTACTTTAGTGTGATACAACACCTTTTAGGCCATCATCCCTTCCTGTTTTTAATGTGCTTCTATTAAACTCATCCCTCCTACACCTCTTACGTTTCTGGCTCTCTGAAAAGCCCCAGGTCTCTCAACTCATTCTTCTCTGACCTCAACCATCTCCTTGAGTCAACTACCACCAACATCCCCATTGTCATGCTTGGAGTCTTTACCCATCCTAGGTCCTCTGTAGCCATACCCCTTGAACTTAATTTCCTTCTATCTAATTGCCCATCTATTGATTTATTTTTTATTTATTTGCATTCATAAAGCACACTGGCAGCTCAGGGGCATCGAGGTGCTGTTACAAGAGAGTGACTTGGTTACAGGCTACGACATTGCTACTGGTTACATGAGGCATAGCAAGTTTGGAGCAGGTTACATGGGTGGCATAGTATATAAATGAGCAAAATTACTTGATAGGAAGCAATGATATGCAGGACGATTCAATGCAATTAGAGCCCTATTGGTAGATACTGGGAGATTTCAGATGAACAGTCATGTTTTGATTTCTTTACAAAAGGCTAAGTGGGATGAGATTCTTCTGATGTTAGGTGGAAGGGAGTTCCACTGGGTTGTGGCGATGAAGGAGAAGCTGGAGCCTCCCGCCCGTACTTTTGTGACCTTAGGCACTGGAAGTAGGTTGCTGTATGGGGTTCTAATTGGTCTTTCTGTGAGCGGTCTGGTGAATCTCTGAGACAGGTATTGAGGTGCTGCGTGGTGGATGCATTTATGGGTGAGGGACAATGTTTTGAATATGACGCGTTCTTTGACGGGTAACCAATTGGCTTGTTTCCTGGCTGCTGAGATGTGTTCCTTTCTTGTGATACCAATGGCAGCTCGGATTGCATTATTTCGAACAATTTGTAGTTTTTCAATGTTCTTTGTGGAGGTCCTGACCACGACGGCATTGCAGTAATCGAGTCGGGCCCCAATTATAGCTCTGGCCATAGTCAGGCAGTTTTGCTTTGTAAGGAAATGTCAAGCTACAGTGAGGAGTTTGGAGTGGTAGACCGCTGATGAGCAATGGCGTTTGCTTGCCTTGTCATAGAGAGGTTCGAGTCTAGGTAGACTCCCAGGGTTTTAAAAGCCTGGAAGACTGGGATTGGTATGTTGGCTATGGTAAAGACCTTGTATTGGTTGTCAAGTTTCTTTAGTGTTTCTGGTGAACCGATTAGAAGTAGCTCCATCTTGTCTCCATTTAGACAGAGCCAGTTCTGTGCCATCTATGTTGGATCAAGGAGTAGACAGTCATTTTGGGTTTTGGAGTCCGCCTCGTAGTCACCCGAAAGTGCTAGGAGGACCTGTTTATTATCGGCATAGTTTGTATATGAGATACCTAGTGAGTCGAGGTGGCTGAACAGTGGCCTGATAAAAATGTTATACAAGGCCGGCGAGATGCACGAGCCCTTGGGGACTCCATATTGGATGGTGCTAGGGTGTGCGCTGGCTAGGTATGAGAAGACTCTCATAGCTCTACCTTGGAGGAATGAGGTGATCCATGCTGGAGGAGTAGTAGGGCTGGTTTGCCAGAGTCTCTAATATCGTCCATTTGGTTCTTGAAGTCTAGTAAGGCTGTTTCTGTGCAGTGACCTGGGCGAAAGCCAGACTGGTGGAGACCGAGAAGGTTGTTGACTTCAAGGAACTGTTGGACTTGCAGGTAGGCTGCTTTGTTTAGAACCATTAGGAGAAAGGGAAATGTGGTGATGGGCCTATAGTTACCTTGTACGGTTGGGTCTAGTTTTGGTTTCTTTAAGAGAGGGTGCACCCAAGCTTCCTTCAGGGAGGCTGGGACAAGCCCAGTTGAAAAGGAGGCATTAATAAAGGCAGTGAGGAAGGGTGCAAGGGTACAGGCACATTCTTTAATTTGAGTGGCTGGGCAAATGTCACCTTTGCAGTTAGATGGTTTGATGGAGTTCATGAGTATCATGACTTCCTGTTTGGTGACTTCTTTAAAGGAGAAAAGGGGTGAATTTTCAGAAATGTCAATAGGGATGTGATACGCTTAGTGGTTGAGTGACTGTTGGTTAGCTTGGATTTTACTCTATGTTTTATGTTTGCTGAGCATGGCATCCTGGATGCTGTTGCACCAGGCTTCATCTTTTGTGATAGTTTGGGGGTTTGGGGGAGTAGGTGTTTCTAGCTCCCAGAAATTGGAGAAGATCTCTTTTCTGTTGGAGTTAGCTGAGTCTATCCTGGTATTGAATGGGGTGGCTTTGGCTTTGATGATGGCTAGTTTGGAAACTTTTGCGATGTTGTTGAACTCCCTTTCAGTGGAATCGCAAGGGTTGGCTTTCCAGGTGGAGAGTGCTTCCCTTTTTTTAATGCAAAGTTCGAGGAGATTGGGGGTGAACCATGCATTGGAGTGCTTGTTGCTTTTGGCTTTTCTTAGAGTGAGTGGTGCGATGGTGTCTATGGCTTGTGTGATGATGGAGTTAAATGCCTGAACTAGAGTTCAGGGTCTTCTGAGAAGAGTGTCCTGAGGGCAGGAACTGTGAGGTGGGGTAAGAGTCTATCTTTAGTGAGTTTACGGGCACTCCTGGTAAGAGCTGTTGGGAGGGGAGTTGTAGGTTGGTGGCCTGATTTAGGTGTGGTGATATCGAAGAGGATGACGTGGTGGTCAGTCCAGGGAAAGGTTTGTTTGCCTTGATGGTGACAGGGCAGCTGTGGTGGGCTATCCAATCAAGGGTGCGATCCTTGATTTGGGTTGGGTCTGAGAACGCTTGTTTGAACCCTAGGGTATCTAATGCTCTGTCTAGAAAGTTGGCTGGGGGGGTCTTTCTGGAAGACCAAGGTTAAAGTCTCCTAGGAGGATAGCCTTTGAGGATTCTTTTAAGTTGTCTGCGAGAAGGTGAGTCAGGGCGGCTTGAAAGTCTGTTACGGGTCCCGGGGGGGCGGCTGGTAGACGATGTGTAGGGTGATGGTGCAGCTAGGGGAGGGGTTGAGTTTGAGCAGTAGGTGGTTGCTGTTGTTTTCAGTTGTCCTATCCACCTTTTTGATTGGGATAGAGTATTCTACTCTTAGGGCCGCCTTTGAAGTGAGGGCGATCCTGCCTGAAAATGGTGTAGCCAGGAGGGAGGGCAAGTGATAATGCCGGGCTAGATGCTTCGTGTAGCCATGTTTCAGTGATTGCCAGGAGATCAAGATTGTTGGTGGTGATAAGATCTTGAATGTCAAGGGCGTGGGCTTGGAGCGACTGGCCATTGATGAGGGCACAACTGAGCAGTTGGGGTGGTGATTTGCTTGAGGTGGTTGTGTGGGGTTTTGGCATTGTGGTGGTCAGGGGGGCAGATTTATCCATAGATTGTTTGGGCATGGGAGATTTACTTAGTAAATGGGTCTTGTGGTTGCCTATGGGTGCAGGTGCTTTAACAGGCAGGTCAGCATGCGGTGTAACAGGCAGTGCACCATGAAAATCAATGGGCAGTTCATTTGCATGGCTAATCACTGTTGCATGTACTTCAGGCAGTAGCCCGTGTATTTCAGTAGGCGGTAGGTGTGAAGGTTGGACTACAGGAGTTTCAGTAGCCTCAACAGCATTTATGATGTTTGCTTGTTGGTAGTTTAAGGTGAGAGGTGTCTCGTGTCTATGTAAAGGTGAGTGCTTACTATCCCAAGTAGGTAGTGTATGTGGAGGAGCCATTTTAAAAGTACAGGTGAGTTTGAAATGCTAGTCATTTGTTCCTCAGAGAGGTGGTGCATGGGACAGAGAGGGGCATGGGAGGTTTGCAGTGGTGTTAGGGTAGGTCTAGGGTGGTCCCTTCAGGGGAGCGCAATGGCAAAAGGGGCGTGTCTTTGGTAGGAAGTGTGTTCGCGGGATAATATATGGGTCAAGGAGTACAATGGCCATTTGCAGTTTATATTGACTATGGTAGGGGGCGAGGCTACCTAGCTGAATTATGCTCATTTTCTAGGTTATGGTCCTGGGTGGATAAACTGTAGGTAAAGTATTGAGCCAGAATCTCTATATTTTATAAGTTTGGCTTGGTATTTAGGGGTGGTCAAAGTAGTGGGCAGGGTGTGCACAGATAAAGCCTAGGCACAAAATATAGATGCGTGAATCAGGTGAAGGCAAAATTTCTACATGCAAAATACAGGCATAGGCTTAATATCTAGATGCAGAAAAACAGGCATAGGCACAGGATCTATGCAATCAGGCATAAGGGCAGGATCTAGATGCAATCAGGCAAAGGCATAATATCTAGGTGCAGGAAAATAGCTGTATGCAGAAGCCAGGCCAAGGCGCGATAGCTGGATACAAGAATCAGGAAAAAGCACAATATTTTGGTGTGGAGCATGTATGTTAGACTTGGGTGCAAGATGTACCAAGGGCAGACGAGGCACATTCAATATATCCTAAGTGATGCAACAGGGCACCATTACAACGTGATGTACAATACAATAACAGTGGCGGCTTGTTTTGTAGAGGCATATGCACTATACCTCTACAAAACAAGTCACCACTGTTATTGTATCCCCAACTGCATCTGAACAACTGTGCACTAAAATGCTATTGCACATAGCATTTTAGTGCACAGTTGTTCGGATGCAGTTTGGGGTAATATATCAACAGGGGGAGCTGGGTGGGATAGAGCAGCTAATGCCAGTCTGATGAAGACAACCCGTACGGCTGTCAGGCTAGTTGGCAGTGCTGTGTAGTGAAGTGTGAGGTGAAGATTTGTTTGCGTGTTACATTGGCAGATTGGGTAACGGGCGGCTTTTTCATGGCTGTATGGAATAAATCATAGTGCAGGTTAAGATCTGTGTGCATAAGTCCTGAGCAAGGAGTAGCGCATCCGGTTATAGACAGCAACATATAGTCAGAAATAGACACAGAGTTAGAAGGCGCAGTGGGAGCATCCACAACCAGCCTACCTACTCTGGTGTGAGATCTCTTGAGCTTGTCTATTTCTCTGCTTCGCTCTCCTCCTCTAACCTTTCCATTGACTCTATTAATTGCTCAGTTTAACATCTCAGTCCCCCCACACTTTACTCCTCTTCAATGACCAAGATGAAATTCAAGCTGGACTCTCTTGCCTCTTACCTTGATGATATGAAGACCCCTCTCCTGTCTTTCTCCTCCATTCATGCCTCTTCCATTCACCATGTTTTTTCTGTCTTTCACTTTCCACCTATGCCTCTCTCTGATAAATACACATTCACACATTCCCATTCACTTCCTCAGGCCTGTAGCATCTCTGAGATCCAGACCCTCACAACAAACATGTGTCATGGCCTACAACACTGCTACAAATCACAGATCCCTAACCCTGTGCTTGCTGCCTACACATTTGCATTGGACTCCGCCAAATCCTCCTACTTCACAAATCTAATAAACCCCCTTTGCAATCATCCCATAAACCTTAATCTATCCTCCCAAGTCACATTCATGTCCACCTACCTCTGTGCTAATGACTTTTCTCAATATGTTTCCTCTAAAATGTGTTGTACTCTGAAATCCTTCACCATCCTTCTATCCATCACCTCTTGCCCTGCTTTTTGTACCCTCAACTACTTCTTCCCTACCTCTGCTACTGAATTAATGTGAATGCTTCAGAGCCAAACCATCATGTGCTCCTATTCAGCCGCTTGCTCCTCAAACTGTCAAATACTGTGTCACTGTCATCTGCCTTTTGTCTCTCTGAGCTTTTTAACCTCTCTCTCTCCACTGGATTCTTCAATGGCTTCTTCAAATATACACCTGTCCCACTCCTTTTGAAGAATCCCTCTGCTCACTGTCAGCCAGTTTCTCTCTGTCCCCATTATTTAAAAGTCCTTTTATGGATGGTATTCAACCGCATAACTAACTGCTTGGTGCAAATGGCCAATGATCCACTCCAATCTGGCTTCCACAGTAAACACTCCACTGAGACTGCACTCATGCATATCTCTAAATTTGTATCTAAGGCTCACCACTCCAAAATCATTCCATAGAATTCCCTTTGGAGCTTTCTGCCACTTTCAACACTGTTGACCACTCATCTCTGTTCCTCACTCTCCAGTTCCTTGGATGCTAAATCTTCACTCGCCTGGATTGCCTTGTACATAGGAGGTCACGTCGGTAAAATCCCCTTGAGCTGTCAAACAGCTGGCCCCACCCCTCTCCATGTTTGCGTCTCCAAGGACCAGTCCTTGGAAATCTGATCTTTACCCTTCATACCTCTGTCCTAGGAACACTTATTGTGTCCTTTGGTTTTAACTTTCACCTCTTTGTTGATGACACTCAAATAATGTTCACCATTTCCCTCCATCACACTCACCATCTTGGAATGGATAACCAATCATTTTACTGTAACAAATTACTGGATGGCTCTCCATTGCCTAGTGATGATTTCTTCAAAAAATGTAAATCATCTTCCTTCCAGTTTCCAACTCCATTTCTCTCCTCTCTCCTCCCCTCTTCCAGCTCATTCCTGCCTGAAATATGTGCCCCTCGCCCAAGCCTTGAAACCTTGGAGTCATTTGATGGTAACCTCTGAATGCAACAATACATCACAATCAGAAGGCATACATCTATGGAATCAATTTAAAATTAATCACAGTTTAAATTCATAAAATAATTAATATGCAATATTTGATAAAAGGTGACAGAAAGAACATACACAAAAAGCACAAATTCATTTAATCTCACAGATTGAGGTAATATTAATTACAGTGCTTATTACAGTCCAATGTATGACTAATGATCTTCCAAATATTTTGAGAACAATCATTTTGTAAGACGAATACATACATTCAAAGTACAATAGTAAAGAAAAGTGCTACAGTGCAAACATGTAAACAGAGTTAGGGCAAAAAAAGAAAAATCCTACTGCAGTCCCAAACGATTCAGAGATCAGTCCCAAACCATTATTAAATATATAAAATACCTCAAAAAGTCTTAGGTCTTCAGAAATTTGTTTTGAGAGGTCTTATCGTTTAACCATCATGTATAAGCCTTTGCATTATCACCAACCATTTTGACGTGTATTGCTGAATATGTATGTCTTCCTCAGGGTATAATTTTAACTAGAATAACCAAGATTAAGGTGAGGTGTAAATATCCTGTGTAATGTATTGCCTTTTACTGCTGTCCAAATTATTCCGAACCATATTTTGTATATCATCTTTTTTAGTTTATAGTTGATTTTAATCTAGGGCGATAAGTCATTCGACCTGTACAAAAACAATAGTGGCAAAAGTACAATTAATAACAGAAACCCACTACCATTGCATTAAAAAAGAAAGCTGCTCCCTCCACCCATGTGCACACCACAAAAGGGGTACTCAGAGCGCCATTGCAGTAGACTGAAAACCTCAATAAAAGGAACAGCGCACCTATTTGTCTGCCATAATGTTTCCAAATGAATTTGGTTCAGTGGCGCGATAAAGGGCGCAGCTGTCGGGGTGTCAGCAACTCTATTAACTACACATGGTTCTGATCACTTTAGAAAGACATGGTACATCAAAAGTATTATTGTGTCATGGAAAGGAAAGACGTCCACCAAATAACATTCACGAAAGTGTTGGCCATTTTAAGATTATTCACGGCATATAGATTAGTACATTAATGTTGAAGATAAACGCATATCTACTGTACAACATACCAAAGCTGTAAAAAGGAAAATGTGCATGTAAAATATGTCAACACTTGTCAACAAATTGAGGACCAAGTTGCTGAAGGAAGGTCATTGTTCTTACAAGAAGGAGTGCCGTTCCTCCGCACAGTTGAGGCCACACTCTAAAGTTTTTTTAATTAAACATCCCCATCTGTTCTTTATATGCCAATTTATTAGCCACATTTTCAGTTGAGATACAACTAAGTATTTCAATCACAAAACAAAATAGGTCTTCCACGCTATGTTGGTGCACCGCATATTGTGCGACCAAAGGTGCAGCAGATGTAGATGTCTGGATCCTGGAGCAGTGTTTATTAATGCGGAGATGCACCGCACAAGAAGATTTTCCAACACATAGTTTCTTGTACGGGCATATAATAGCATAAACCACATTTTTAGATTTGCATGTGATACATGCCAGATTTTACTTTTGTGAATAAATGTAGTCATACATCTCAGAAATATACAGGCTGTGTCAGAACTGCATGAGACATGGTCAATCACAGTCAGATTCAACAGATCTGAGATTGATGAAATGGGTTGGTTAATAGCATTTCTCAAAGCCATAAGCAATTTCTATTTGAGGCGCCTTCCATTTAAAATGCAAACAATGATTTCTTAATAATGGTGTCAGAAGTTCATAACACGTGCCAGTTTTTAATATGCCACCTTTAATAGCTTCACTAAAGATGCAAAATCTTGTGACACACACTACATTCTTTGGTGCCTTTTTCGTAATCAAA
This sequence comes from Ambystoma mexicanum, assembly GCF_040938575.1. NCBI lineage: Eukaryota > Metazoa > Chordata > Amphibia > Caudata > Ambystomatidae > Ambystoma > Ambystoma mexicanum. The sequence goes on from NC_090941.1 coordinate 11,101,773, forward strand.
GTGGCCTCAATTAGTGATTTGCAGTTGGCAAATCTTGCTTGTTTCTGGCACTGTGTTATCAATTTAGATGGCTAACCACACAAATATAGCCAAAGTTGTAAAATATCCATTTGAGTATTAAAGTCAGAAATATTGGTGCAATTTCTCCTTATTCTAAGGACCATGCTTTGAAAACAAAATAAAAATATTGAGGCTGAGTACCCCAAAAGGAAATACACCGGACACGGGTTACATACAAAGTACTTTATTTTATACTGAACAGTTTTCCAAGAAAAGAAACAGATAGCTATCGGCCCTCAGTAAAACACAACGAACTCCAGCATGGTTCAATGTGTTCAGTGACAGGCGCTGTACATTAGAATTTGTTGTTCTTTTATATTATTTGCGAACACGATGTCCAACCCTACTTCGGGTTAATATTCCTCTAATACATTACTGATCTAGGGTTCATGCCGAGTTCGCATATCCACATGTAACTGGTTTGCGTTTCATACATATATCAACAAGCCTACACGGCAACTGTGTATTCTGGGATTTCCCATGCAGGTCTTCTCAAACATTAATACAATGTAGTTAAACAAGTGTTCTACGTTCAGTATTTGAATACATTGTTCTCAACATATGCTCGCGGATTAGTTTCATTGCACGAGTAATCCTTTACACAGAGGTCAATACAAGGTCTCAGTTCACGACCTCAACAAGTGGCCTGCAGGCAAGTTACATATTAGCTACATGCAGAGGTCAAGAGGCCATGTTGTATTTCGGAATGACATCGTCCACCATTTTAACTCACAGGGTGACTTTACAAAGCGAACCTAAAATGGCGGATTGACCTAAAATGGCAGCTTACATTGATTTTAAGGTCAGGACCTTGCAACACAGACTTTTCGTAAGTGACTTACAAGCAGCTTGGCGTAGGCCAATATACATATATTCATTGCAATAGGAGGCACAATATACTTTCTCATTTGACAAACCCTCCTTTTGGCCTATGCCAAGTGATAACCTACTTTGGATCTCCTTGCAAATAACTCCATGCACCATCATCCATACACCCTGAATCGCTGTCAGAAATATCTATTGCCATCAGGTCATTCGCTAACATTTCTTTTAACACATATTCCTGGGAAGTTTTATCTGGGGCATACACTTTATGTCCTATCGTACCTATCGCTTGTGCGCAACATCCCTCTAGCATCGAACATATACTAGGTAGACACTGAATACAACAACAAAGGAACAACAGAATTCCCAAAATGATGGGTAAGACTGAAAGTACCTTCCAACCCCAAGATTGCAAGAAGTCCCAGAACCAAGCGCTAAGATCCCAGTTTCCCTCGGGAAAATGCACTTATGAACTAAGGACGTGCAGATTCTGTATTGCCTTGAAGATAGTTGGGGAGGAATCTGGCGCAAAAATACAGCAAGCGGACCCCACTAATTTACACACTCCACCACGTTCAGCCAGAATGACATCTAATGCCATCCGGTTCTGAAGCGCTACTAATCTTATCACTTTCTGTTCTAATGTCATATTATAGAGTATGTCCGTGGTCTGGTTGATGGTTCTCTACAGTACTCGCGCTAGTCTTCTGATATCTTCGGAATTCGCTACCTGCTCCCAAAATGGCACAAATGATTTTGATATATCTCCCAGGATTTGTGCTGGAGTGTCACCGTTCTCGTCCCGCCGTGGACGAGCCTTTGAAACTTCTATTGTACTAGCTATAAACACCGCAGGTAACAGGATCCCTAAATAACAGGTTCCCTGCCAATCCCTGGGCAACCATGGAAACGCTACATTACCACAGACAAAGTAGACAGGTTCGCCTACATACAAAGGTCTGTTTTCCCCAGTCAAATTTGCAACGTTGGCACAACCTAGAAAATCTCCCATTGACCGAGTGCCATTCCTCTCTATGCAAAAAGAAACTGAATCAGGGCTATAGTTGAAAGTATAAGAAGGAGGCATGGCTTCCTTATTGCCTATCGGAGCCATCTTAAAGGAAATCAAAGATTGGAAGGGACGAGACAGTCTGTCAGAAGGCCTAATAGAAGCAACGTTAGGTTTACTCCTGTTTGCGAAAAGCGAGCATCCCAGGGGAGTCAAAACACGTTTCTCAAAACTATTCAAATTAGTGCCATCAAAGTTCCCTGAGATGCTATCGTTCCAACGGCCAAAGAACAGTGCTCTAAGAGAAGCATAACAAGCAGTTATCAAAGGTAAAGGATGAATATACCAACCTAGCCCCTTATCCCTGTGTTGCGGTAAATGAGAGCAGACCCAACAGTCAGACTTATTAAAAATGGCATCCGTAGCATTCATAATAATTAGCATAGTATTATTGTGGTACCTTTGTCTATGCCGGGAGTCCCTAGGAGACAGAGTATGTGAATGTACAAAGGGAGTAGGAACAGTAGGTACATTTTCAGTCGGAAACAAGGACTCTAAAGGATGAGTTTCCTCAAGGTACCACAAACCTAAGACAGTGACTATTATAAAACGAAATATTATTATAAAAACACAGCAATACGTTTTCGAGGCCCGGGTTCATTGTCCAATATCCTGGTTGGTCACACATTCATTTACAAGTCCCATTCGAGCGGTAGAGGTGGCAGGCATTGTAGTCTTCAAACGGAAACCCCCAATGTTCGTTGCTGGCGACCTCCCGGCCGTGCGACTTCTTAGTCCGTCCACAACCCTAGCCAACAGAATCCCCTTTCTCAAATTTGGGCAAAAACAAGCCCTCGATGATCCTTTCCTTCTCCGAATGCACAGTGAACCGTGCCGTAAGTCTATCTGATGCACAGCAAAACCGTGCCGTAAGTCTATTTTCTTGGACGCAGATTGTACTTTGCTTTTCCCAGTACTGATTGATCCGAAAACAATGTATCGTCACTTCCCGTTGGAAGCAACGTATCAGAGACAAGTGAAGATGCCGAATTTGAAACAGCAGTTTTTGGATGAAAAACTTTTGGAGAGTGTGGAGACAAAATGGCTGCTTCCCCAAGCCTCACGGGCTCAGAAAGATTCTCCAACACACTCTCGGCGCTATTTACTGCTTTGGGATCGTCGGTTGCAGCGTTAGCGAGGGGTTCTGTTTCTTCTGTATCGTGTGGCACTGGGTGAGGAAGTTTCTTGATGTGCGACGCATGGATCCAATTCTTTCTTCCAGAAACCCGCACCGCTGTTTGGGTGACCAACAGGACTTGGAATGGGCCCCGCCAGCGAGGTGCAAGGCAGGAGGAGTGCTCAAATGCCTTGATGAGCACCCAGCTTCCTGGCTGTATGCTGTGGCCCGGGACCTCGTATCGCAAAGGTAAAGCCTCTCGCATCTGGTGATAAATCAAATACAGGTTTTTAGTCAACTGGCTGCAATAATCTGAAAGTAATACATTTTTAACGTTTCTTAAAGAGCTACATTTAGGAAGGTTCCAGATATTGGTAGGTCTCCCCACTACCACCTCAAATGGAGAGAGCCCAGACTTAGTTTGAGGGGTTGTACGCATGGATAATAACACGATCGGTAAGGCGTCCGGCCATTTTAATTTAGTGCCGGCACACGTTTTAGCAATCTTGTTCTTGATGATACCATTGTGTCTTTCTACTAGTCCGGCGCTCTGAGCGTGTCTGGCCGAATGGAACTGTTTGTCAATCTGTAATGCCGCACATATCTGCAGGATTACAGCAGCGACAAAATGTGGATCATTGTCTGACCAGATGACTCTTGGTAGCCCGAACCGTGGGAAGTACTCCTTTAACATGGTTTTCGCAGTAGTCATGGCTGTAGCATCTTTGACAGGGAAGGCCTCAACCCATTTGCTAAAAGCACAGATGACCACTAGTACATACTTCTTATTGTTGCATTGTTCCATTTCAATAAAATCAAAGTGGATAGCTTCAAAGGGGACAGAGGGTGGCCCAAAACTTCCCCTCGGAGTTGCTGTCCCCTGAGTTGCTGTCCCCTTTCCCACATTGTGTTGTAGGCAAATCATGCAATCCTGGACATAGCGCTGGGCAATTTTCATAATTTTGTCATTTACCCAAACTTTCTCTAACATTTCCGTTACTTTCTGGGCACATACATGCGTAGGACCATGGGCCATGATGACCATCATCATTACATATGCATCAGGGAGTAGCCATTTCCCTCTAACTATGTCCACCCAACACCCATCATCAAGTTTCCCCAAGCCTTCAGCCCACCTCTTGGATTCTTCTAACGTGGCATCAGCTTGGATATTCCGTACAGACCCAACACCCTCATCCATTGCATAAGCATTTATAGTCTCCCTTGAAACATACATCTCCGTACGGAGATCGGTAGCAGTTTGTCTAGCTATCTAATCAGCGAAAGCACTCTCTTTTCCTATATCATCTGTAATCTTTCGATGTGCTGCACATTTCAAAACGGCTAACTGAATAGGGAGCGCAAGCGCTGAGAGTAGTTGTACTATTAGGGAGCCATGTTGGATCTTAGTGCCATGTGAAGGTAAGAACCCTCTCTCTGACCAAAGTTTCCCAAAGTTGTGAACCACCCCAAAGGCATACTGACTATCAGTATATATGTTTACTGGAAGCCCTTCGGAAAGTTCACAAGCTCGGGTCAATGCTATAATCTCTGCGGCCTGCGCAGAGTTATGCGTGATTCTCTTGGTTTCCACAACTGTGCTTAATGTGGTGATTGCATAAGCAGCTGAGGATGTACCATCCAGAAGTTTAAAGCAGGAGCCATCACAAAACAGCTCTCCTTGCGGATTATCCAAATGAGTGTCTTTCAAATCAATTCTACCCTTTGTCTCTTGTTCGGTAGTATACAGACAGTCATGTGACTCTTCATCGCCGCAAGTAGTATCTTGCGGGAAAGGTAGGAGTTCAGCCGGATTAAGAACACAACACCTCTTAATTTGAATGTGAGGAGCAAACATGATCAATTCATATCTCGTCAACCGTGCAGAAGTGAGGTGTTGCGTTTGGGTTCGGTTCAGTAGAACATCTACAGAGTGAGGCACCATCAGGGTTAGATCATGGCCTAGGACCATTCCCTCACTCTGTTTTACAGACGCAGCAACAGCAGCAGCGACAGCTCGCAAAAATCTTGGCAAAGCGCATGCTACAGGATCAAGGGCGCAATAAAAGTAACCGCACGGCCTATTCTTCCCTCTATGTTCCTGCGTTAATACAGCCAAAGCACATCCATCACATTCATGCACAAACAACACAAAGACATTTTAATAGTTTGGTGTGCCCAAAACTGGTGCAGAGCATAATGCAGTCTTGAGCAAGTCAAACGATTGCTGGTGTTCCACAGCAATGGCGAAGTAATGCCCTTCTTTGTCAAAGCCAACATCGGTTTGATGACTAGTTAAAAATGTGGGATCCACAACCTACAGTAAGAAGCCATACCTATCAAGGCTCTAACTTCCTTCTGTGTATCCAAACATGCCAGAAATGTGTTTTATACGTTCAGGTGTCAATCCTCTTCCCTCCTTTAACAGGAGATAGCCTAAATAGGTGACCTCTTGGCAACAATATTGAAACTTTTTAAGCAAAGCTTTGTGACCATGCTTAGCTAGATGAATAAGCAATAACACAGTGCCCTCCTTACATGCGCTCTCAGAATCCGCAGCTAAAAGCAAGTTATCAACATACTGAAACAATGTACAAGTAGAGGGCAATTCAAGGGTATCAAGCTGTTCTTTCAAGCCCTACTATAGATGCTAGGACTCTCTGTGTACCCTTGAGGTGCACGAGTAAATGTGAACGAGCGTCCCCCTAAGGTGAACGCGAACAAGTATCTACTATCCTTGTGTATAGGAATACTAAAGAAAGCATTCTTTAGATCCACAACACTAAAGTGAGTAGCTGTAGCTGGAATCATGGTTAATATTGTCGTCACATCAGGCACAATTGGAAATTGCGGAGCAACGACTTTATTAATGGCACGTAAATCAATTATGAAACGGAATGGAATTGCATTATCGCCTTTCTTGTACACGGGTAAAATCGGACTATTGCACAAACTTCCTGAAATGTCCTCAATCATCCCGCGATGCACAAAATCAGAAACAATGCATTGCAAAGCTTGCTCGCCCTCAACTGAAATCTTATACTGGGGAATGCGTGGCAGCTCAATTCCATGTTTCAAAACTATCTTAACAGGCTCAATCTGTAAAACACCAACATCATTGTCGTCAACAGCCCATAAGCTCTCTGGTACATCAATGAATTCTGGCGCAAGGGTCTAGTCAAGAATTGAGAGACAGAAAGTTGCTATGGCGAAATCGTCAAGCGCACTCCATCGGAAGAGCAATAGATTACTGCATTTAATGCCTTTAATAGGTTCAACCCTAGCAAATTCTCTCCACAATTCGAAGTCAACAGAAATGGGTACCGGTGAAGAAACTGGACAAACAACTGGTGTGCCAGAAAACCCTACAGAAACATTGGTTTGCCCTGACAGTGGAATGTTTGCAACCCGTGAATGATCAATTGAACACTTCTGTGCTCCAGTATCTATCAAAAACTGATGTTTCCTATTTCCCACCACCATTTCAACGTAGGGACCTTTCTGATTGACGCGAATAGCTATAGGTTCCAAACCCTGCTTCGGGCAATCCAAATGAAACAAAATATCATCAAAAGGAAGCTCTTCAGATAGATATGCAGCAGAAGGATGATCAAATATGTTCCTAGTGTCCACACTCGAAGTCTGATTGTCCTGCGAAAAAGGTTGCTGAGGATCCTGTGCAAACTGACCTCTACCAGGGCCCCCTACACCCGGGCGACATCTGGATCGTCTACCCATATTCCCAAATGTGTTATTTGACGTCTGTCGAAGGACGGGGCATTGTGCACGCCAATGACCCTCTTGACGACAATAGGCACACTGGTTAATGTTCACAGGACCCAAGGGCGCATTCCCTTGAGGGACATACTGACCTCTAATCTGCGAACTACCCCCTCTGGGGCCTCTAACAATTTGCTGTAATAGCACTTTAGTCTTTAAATCACCTTTTCGTTTTTCGACTCTATCTTTTTCATTATTGACAAGTTTCTCGTAGTACTGAGCTATATGCAGTACTTCTGATTGGGACTTCGCCTGCCAAGCGCTCTCAGAAGACATAATTTGTGACTGAATGTCAGGCAGCAATCCACGCACAAATTTGTCCACAAATAACCTTTTCCCAGACTCTGTGCCTAAGTCTTGTCCGCTGAAATCCGAGAATACCTGTTCGAACCGATTAAAGAACTCGGTAGCACCCTCAGACTTCCCTTGGACACAGGCCATAAGTTTGTCCCAAATAATTATTTTCTCAGGAATTATGGTTTTCAATTTTGCAATGATTCTATCAGGCAAGGTTAGTATCACCTGCGGCGGTCTTTCACTAGCTGGCCTTTCTCCAGCGAATCTAGTTATATTCGCCCATGTATCTCCCAACCCTGGCACATCGTCTATAGTCCTAACTTGTTTCCACAATCTACGGGCAGGAGTACAGGAAATAACAAATCGATATCGCCTAAGGTGAACACTGAGGATTGCGAGATGGACTCTATTTCTTTATAGAATCCTGTCGGATTTTTCCTAATATCAGGAATAGATTGCCTAATAGTATTAACTTCCTGTATTGAGAACAGGACGTGGACAAACTGCGATACATAATGTGCAGGAATGTTCACAGCAACTATACCCTGTGCAGCATCGGCCGCAACCTCAACCTTCGGGACAAATGTCGGAGGAACCTCTCTCACAGGCAACTGACTCCGAACGCTTACTAAGCAACAGAGCTAAGTCGAGCGCTAAAGCAGTCGAAGAAGTGTCAAGTGAAAAAACTCTCTTATAAATACTCAATAACTCTGTGGGACAACTAATCTTTTGTTTTACACAATCATCCTGTAGGTACTCTATCATTACCTGTATCACTTTCCTCTGCATTTCTGGCGTATACTGACTATATGTGTCATATACTTCAACTGGACTTATCGACAATCTGAAATCCATCTAAGCGCGTCCTTCGTACAAATTCGTGCTTCCTCAGATATCGATTTTCGACAAGGAAGGAACCGTTTATGTACATACATACTTTCTCCCTCGTCATCCTCATTCTGTAACCTTTCCAACTCCTTTCTATACTCAAATAACCTCTCGACATGCTCATTTACTTTCTCCACAGTGTCTCTTGAAAACATTTAAGTATTTAGATCCCTTAACCCTTGCGGGAGATCTGTATTATTTAATTTTCCTCACATTACACATAAATGAATCCCTGAACCTTCAATAAAAATATTTTTCTCAGGAAAATTATCCATATTATAAAGTGTGGCAAAAATATTAGCTTGATCATCCCTCTCCATACAATGTTTAGCCCATGCAATCAAATCACGTTTCTTCTCTGGTGGTACAGTATTGCGAGTGACAACCTTCGACCCCGCACCTTGATCGGCTACAAGCGGCACAGGACCACTTGGAAGAGAGGGGGCAGGCAAATTCAATGGAGGTACTGTTACAGGTACGATAAGAAGAAGTGGACCAGCTGGAGGAAGAGGAACATTAGGAGGAGCAGGAACAACGGGAACAACAGCAGATAGAGCAGGAAGAGCAGGAGGAAGAGGCAAAGCAGCAGGAAGAGGAACATACGGAGGTGGCGCAGAGGCACCAGGCCTTCGTTCATTTAACAATTTGTCTATGAATTCATCGGAAACATGAAGGTCTTTAGAAGGATAGATTTTCTGAATTCCAAGTGAGAAAGCCCTATCCGTATTCCTAGTCGATTCAGAATGTTTATCTTGGTCATACAATAATGCTTTTTCGGCATTCGTTTTACGACGGCGCGCATGTTTTTCTCTACTCTTAAATTGCTGCAACGCTTCTTTTTTCCAATTCTGCAAAACATCAAATGCTGCAGGCCTAGCCTTTTTCTTTAATAGAATTGACTCTAAATACTCAATACGAGGGATTTTGAAAACTACCATTGATTGGCCACTGAAGTTTGGAGGCATGTCTGGTTTATCTGTAAATATCATTAAACACTATACTTCCAATGACATGCTTACAGTACATAGTACACTCTGGCGACCCCTGCTGTGGAGCGGGATGGCTAAATTCCAAAGATTGTCTATCGCTGCGAAACAACGCCCTGAAGCAGGTAGACAATTTCCCAGGCATATCAAATTATTGGTGTTACCTGGTCAATAATAGTGTCTGCAGATACAATACGTCAAAATCAAATTATCAGGATTATATTAAGAGTCGGGTCACGACTCACCTGATCAAGCCTAAGGAGGTCCGACCGGATTTCAAAGAATCTTACCCAACTAATCTTAACTCGTGTGTGGTGATTTCGGCAAATCTGCCCACCTCGATAAGTGGACCCTCGTCAAGATGCCGTTCTCGGACCACAAGCTAATCGTCCAGGGATTGGGTCATGCAGCGCCGCTGGTGGGGTTTCGCGTCTCGTTCAGTGGGGCCCCTTTTTGTCACACCGTCCGATCCCGGTCCGATAGCGAAGGTCAACCTTCGATAATCCGGCATCAATGTTGAGGGTCCCTATTCGGGCGCCAACTGTGAAAACAAAATCAAAATATCGAGGCTGAGCACCCCAAAAGGAAATACACCGGGCACGGGTTACAAAGGAACATACAAAGTACTTTATTTTATACTGAACAGTTTTCCAAGTAAAGAAACAGATAGCTATCGGCCCTCAGTACAACACAACAAACTCCAGCGTGGTTCAGTGTGTTCAGTGAAATACGCTGTACATTAGAATTCGTTGCTCTTTTATACTATTTGCGAACACGATGTCCAACCCTACTTCGGGTTAATATTCCTCTAATACATTACTGATCTAGGGTTCATGCCAAGTTCGCATATCCACATGTAACTGGTTTGCGTTTCATACATATATCAACAAGCCTACACGGCAACTGTGTATTCTGGGATTTCCCATGCAGGTCTTCTCAAACATTAATACAATGTAGTTAAACAAGTGTTCTTCGTTCAGTATTTGAATACATTGTTCTTAACACATGCTCGCGGATTAGTTTCATTGAACAAGTAATCCTTTACACACAGGTCAACGAAGGACAAGGTCTCAGTTCACGACCTCAACAAGTGGCCTGCAGGCAAGTTACATATTAGCTACATGCAGAGGTCAAGACGGCCATGTTGTATTTCGGAATGACATCGTCCACCATTTTAACTCACAGGGTGACTTTACAAAGCGAACCTAAAATGGCGGATTGACCTAAAATTGCGGGTTACATTGATTTTGAGGTCAGGACCTTGCAACACAGACTTTTCGCAAGAGACTTACAAGCAGCTTGGCGTAGGCCAATATACATATATTCATTGCAATAGGAGGCACAATAAACTTTCTCATTTGACAATGCCATAAAATACATTTTGTATCAGTGCCATAGGGTGATGACTAGAAGAATGCAGAGTTGTAATCTGTCTGTTTGCGAAATAGGTTCACTTTAAGAACACCAGATTGATGAATGATCTGTAAATTCATAAACACCATGTGATCTGCATTGTACTCACAGGAAAAATGTAAATTAACATCCAGGTTTTTGATCCAAACAACACATTTATTTAAATCAACTTCAGTGCAGTCCCAGATAATATAATATCATCAATATAGCTCTTATAAAAGACGATTGATGGAAGAAAGGGATTATTTCCACCAGGGATATTCCTCTCTTCAAAGGTTGACATAAATAGTATAGCAAAGTTTGGTGAAAAATTGCAGCCCATGGCAGTACGTTTTTCTTCTTCAGTTAACCCCCCCTGCAACTTTGCTCCCCATATGTTCTACTGCTGCCTTTAGTGATGGTGAATCCCACCTTGGGTGAGGTTAACTGCTTCTTGCTCAACACACGTTCTTTGGTTGACCATGGCTCCAACAGTTTTGATTTCTCCCCAAACTTTTGATTCCTCACTAAAACCTGGTTTCAGGATTTCTCTGGTCCCGCTCTGGTTCATGCAATCCCTGATGATTATCATATCCTGCGCTTTGACAGGATTTCCAGACAACCTGGGAGTGGCTTTGTGCTTATATTTCTTACTAAATACTCTTGCACCATATCCCCCTTTGTTCATAGCTTTCAGATGGAAGCCATGATATCATATGATATGATAGTTTATTTATATAGCTCCTATACACTATGTGTTTCAAAGCGCTTCCAAAACAAGGGAGGGAACAATGGAAAATACAAAACATTCTTACAGGCCATGAACAACAAGAATGTGAAATTAACTTTTGTACTCGGCCTAGCAACATTTCAGATAGTGCAAGTGCTAAGACACAGATAGGAAGGAATTGGGAACAGACAGGCGACTACAATACTAGGCCTGACAACATTTCTGGTAGAGCTGGAGAATTACACGAGGTGAGGGAGAGGGGAGGAAAGAGGAGGGAGAGCAACAAAACAAGCGACTATTGTACTAGGCATGATGACATTTCAGATAGTGCTGAGGGGAAGGGGGGAAAATAAGTAAGGGGGGAGGAGTCAAACATGTGTTACTATCATGCTAGGTCCAGGGACAATTCTGATAGAGTAAGTGCACAAAACAGAGTAAATGCTTATTCAGATTTCCATCTCAGCTTTCTGTACCCTTCACATTCTGCTGGTACATCGGCCTGCTGGCACCAGCCAGTCTTTCTGTGCTGCTCTTTTGGAATTTGCCGCCAACCTTTAATATTGCTTTTCTGACTTACTATTATTAGGTGATTTTAATTTACACACCTTACAAATATCTGTCATTGTGCAGGATAGGTTTTTTCTGCTATGCATGATGATCTTCTTAAACAGCTAGTTAGACCACTCATAACCTTGACCTAGTTTTCTCTCCACCTTCTCTGGCTAAAGCATTCCCTTGTTTTCCTGTCATTTCGACTGCCCACACTATCTTACCATTTGCTTTTTTTCTCCTCTCTCTTGCCTGTCCGTTTTACCTCACACCCCCGAAACTGAGGTGGCATGTCATTGATACTGGTATTATTCCGAATGAGGTTAAGACAGTGTGCTCCTCCTTTGACTTGTCCTCTATCTCCTAGGCTTTCATCACGATATCCGATCATGTAGCGCCCACTCTTCCATCAAAACCGCAGGCTCACCCTTCTGAGCCTTGGTTTTCCCCATCTTGCTGAACACTGTCTTTACCATCATCAAGCTGAAATAACGCTGGCATACTAACTACTTTCCCTCAGCTAAATCGGTTTTTCAGCAAGCTTCACGGGTGTTCCACTGTGCCATCTTTGAAGCCAAATGCAATTTTTTATGGGCCAAATTGCATCAGCCCTCAACCAACCAAGGAACTTTTTGAAACTGTACAGTCTCTCTCCTACTCACTGGAGCTATGCCATTCTCTATCAGGTTTCTTTATCACCAAAATTGACAATATGCACCAAAGAATTGCTAACTCGTTACCCACTTCTGACCCACATTGTAATTACCTAACTACCCCATTGGAGACTCCCTCCTGATTCTCTTTTCCTTATTTTGGTCCTAAAGACATTAGCCAGGTTGTTTCCAAACAGAAGTCAGCCTCTCCTTTGGATCCCATCCTGCTCTCTGTGATGAAAACTTGTATTGTTGAACTTTCTTCTTTGCTGACGAAAGCAGTGAATCACTTGTTGTTTATCGGCTTCATTCCTTTGGTTCTAAAGCATGCACCAGTCCTTGCCCTCCTGAAAAAGCCCTCTCTGGACCCTCTTCTTCCAGCTAACTACTGTCCCATGTCACCCCTCCCCCTGTTGAAGAAAACCATTGAGTCCCTGGTTACCCCTCTGCTTTCCAGACCGGATTGCGACCTGGGCAGGGTACTGCGACTGTCCTGGTTTCAAACATGGATGACCTGGTTATGCTTACTGACCATTGGGGTGTCGGTGCCCTGATTCTGCTTAACTTATCAGCGGCATTCGACACCATCAATCATACCATCTTGATTGAAATGTTGATAGCTGCAGGCATGTCCTGTCCTGTGCTGGCCTGGTTCCACTCTTTCCTTGCTGACCATTCTCAGTCTCACCCTCTGCCCCCCTTTAGGTCCACCTCTGTCTCTGTCACACATGGGGTTCCCCAAGGCTCTGATCTGTCACCTATTCTGTCTAATATCTTTATGCAGCTGCTGGCTATACTCACCCAATCCTTTGGCCTCCACTGTTACATCTGCACGATGATACCCAGATTACAGTGCCCTTCAATCTTGCCCTTTCTGAGGCCTCAACCAATAGCATGAACTGCTTGGCTGTGGTTGGTGATTGGATGAGCCGTAATTGGCTTAATTTGAATAGCGACAAGATCAAGGTCTTAATCGTGGGAACTCCTTTGCAGACCATTGCCTGGACATCTGAGCTTTGATCCCCTTCCCTTGGTTTGCTCCCTAAACCTGTTACCGTTGTCAGGGACCTTGAAGTTAAGATCTCATTCACTCTCTTTATGGATGCCTAACTTAGCTCTGTCTGTCAAGGAGGCTATTTTAAGCTAAAAATCTCATAAAAGGTTCTTCCTTTTTTGCCCCTCGACATGTGTAACCCTGTAGTGGTGGTCACTGTTTTCGATTCCCTGGACTACTGTAACTCTCTCTTCTTGTCCCAGCCTGCATACACACTCCACCAGCTTCAGATTCTTCAGAAAACTGCAGCCAAAATGGTCACTCTTGCCTCTATGCAGGATCATATCTCCCCACTGTGCACTGCCTTCATTGGCTCTCTGGTAACCATCGAATTCAATGTAAGTCTCTCTGCATTGTGCACCGGGCCCTTTACAGTCTTGGTGCTGTGTTTTTGTAGAAAAGGTTCTGTTGCTAGATACCGTCTAAAACCCTGCGCTCCACCTCAGATTTTTTATCCAGGACCTAGGTTTTGTCAGGCTAGGATCAGCAGTCGCGCTTTCGCTGTGTCTGCTGTGGTTTTATGGAACAAGCTCCCATGCTCCCTCTGTACTATTGATAATCATGTCCTGTTTTGGCACCACCTCAAAAACCCTTCTGTTCTAAGATTCTTATATTCTGTTTGTTCTTTTTCTCTTTTTTGTCTCTCTCCCATTAGCACCATATTGCCTCCAAAACTACCCCCATAATGACTCCATTTGAAAACCATTATCTCTATCACACCATTACTCCCTCTACACCTAACCTTTAATGTCATGTCACATATAAGATTTTAACTCAGGCCTACTATTAAAAAAAAACTTTCCGGTTAGTGCAAGTCATACTCTCCTTATATGAAGGCCTTACTAACCCTCACAATGGCTCTGAAAAATGTCAGGTCCAACTAAATCAACTTTCTTTTCTCTTTCTGCTCTCATCCTGAAAACTCTCCTCGCACCTTTAAGCCATGATTGACCTATCCCAATTTAGGGCAATTTCCTCCTTCCTCACAGCTAATGGCTTTGGCCTGTACTTCTCACCTAAGATTTCCAAGATCCAGGATACCCTCACAACCCTTCTCTCTCTCCTCTTATCTCCTTCTCCTCTCTGCCATTACCGTTTCCTGCCTTAGATACTTCTACCATACTTTACCCATGAAACCAATCCGTTGATTGCTGTGGTGAACCCCCTCACCTCTCAAATCATCAAAAACCTATATATGGTTACCTGGTCCCATATCTCATCCCGCTTTACACTCCCCCTCTTAAGCAAGGTTATCCCACTTGCTTCAAAGTATACACTGTTCTGCCCATCCCTAAAATAAACACTTGATTGTTGCTGGTAGCCATGCCAAGTATCTACCCATCTTGCTCCTCTCTTATTACTTCAAAATCCTCAAAGGGGTGGTCTTCAATAAGGTCACTAGTTACCTGCAAGCCTAGGACCTCTTTCATCAATCTATGTTGTTTTGCTGAAGTAAATACCTATTTGATAATTTACTTTGACAACAGTACTTCGAATTACCTTGTTTTTTAGACTTTCTTCCAAAAATGGGGGTCTCCCATGACACCTCCCTTCCCCACCACTACCACCCCAGCCCACAATGTGCTTACCCCACCTGTATCCCCTAACACTTAAAATGCATATATAAAACTTGTGTATAGTCGCAACATAAATGCCATATCATATCAATTGCCCCCTCCATCAAAGTAATTCTTTCCAAGTCAATTAACCCATAGTAATTTAATTTGGCAAAACAGCACCAAACTCTTAAATAGGAATGTTGCAGCAGTGACCAAAGAAAGGCCGACATCTTCAACTTTCTCATTGCTACTCCCACATCTCGGTCATCTTCTCTGACATCTCTCTAGCATTCAACATGGTTGGTCAATCCTCTCTCTTTCTGTCCTTCTCTTAAATTGTGGTGTAGGATCATTCACTTGCCAGGATTGCATGTCTCCTCTCTGATTTTTCCTTCCCTATCTCCTCTAATAAGGTGATCTTTGATCGAATCCTCCCCAGTATGTATCCCTCCATGTTCGATCCGTGGACAACTAACATTTTCCCTCTACACTGCCCTACTTGATAAACTAATTAATTTCATTGCTTCTCATATCACCTCTGTGCTGATGACACTCAATCTTCTGTTTTCCTGCTTTTATTCCAGACCTTTCAATGAGAACCTCTGATAGCCTCACAGCCATCCGCCATGGATGCCAATTTGCGTTCTTATGCTTAACATGGCTTGCAAACCTGGGGGTCTCTTGGACAGTGATAAAACCTAGCATTGTATTAGTTCACCAGCCCCTACAGCTACGTCAACCTGTTAAATATCATGAAGATCCACCCTCTCCTAACCTACCATACCACTTAAGTCTCATTTCATGTCTGGAACCCATCCATCTTACCTAACCCTCAAGCCTTCTTATAGTCCTCCACTTCTACTCCTTTACTCAACTTGGAAACATGCTCAACTTTACTGCCAACACCTTTATAATCTCTTGCAGTCAAAACCCAATACCTCACACTTCCACCAACCTGATTGGCTATCTATGTCAGCCCATTTACACATGTCTGCCACTAAGTCTTTATGTCCATTCATGAGTTAGCCACCACTTCCTGGTTCTGCCTCTCCTGCCAATCTCCATCACACACATTTCACCATAACTCCCTCCTCAGTCTCTGTGCTCCTTGCTAACCCTGAAAAGCCTCTTGGTTCTGCCCTTTTTCTCAACTAAGGCTTCCACTAGAACTCCCAAATAAAAATGAAACACAAACATTCATTGATTTATTTTGCATTTCAAGCTGTATTTCTTAGAGATTTAAGTGGCCCCCTACCTTTCTATGAATATTCTTGCCACCATGTATATCTGATGTTACCCAATATATTAGCCAGTAAACACTCATGTGCATGTGGTGCATTTCACCTAGCATGAATCAAAGGGCACACACATTCTCAAAAGGAGTAGCCTCACACCAGGGTTCCATATACCAAAAGGCCTTTGATCCTACTGAGAAGGAAAGGGGCGGGGTTAGTATAGACAGAGGAAGCTCTTAACAGCAGGAGAAATGTTCCACCTTATGGATTCTCTCAGCCATTATCTTTCCTTTCCGTCCGTTCCACTTCTTATAGAACAACGCACTTTGGGTTTGATGTCTGAAGGCAAACTCCACTTGTTCCAAGGACACTGAAATCAAGCTTACATTTTCCAATCACCTTTAGATGTTTTCATTTAAAGAAGGTGTACCAAGGCAGAGGCAAGCTCTGTCTCCTAACCATCCTTAGGGACCATTGGGGGTGAACCACTGCTGGAACAAGACCTGCATCTTTGCCAGCGAAAATGCTGTCCACGACCTCACTGTGCTGCAGGACCCCTGAAAGTGTGGCCAGCCTCCTCTGTGTTATGGAGTGTAAGAAAAGGAATCATCTTGTACCTGAGACCCTGGAATGGGAGTCACAGCTCCTGCGAGCCAAGACATACAGAACTCCTGCCACTTTTCTGTCAGGCTGTGGTAAGAAGTGATTCTAGTCTGTTCGACCCAGATCAAACCACCAGGACACTCTGGAGCTGTCACTCCCGGATCTTCAAACTGCTATCCCTTTACCTCGGCTCAAACAAAGAAGTACCATTGCTGCATCTGCACCGCTTGAACTGCTGTTCAAACCGCCACCTTCTTCATCACCGGCAAAGTCGCCATGCAAACTCCCCATGGTGTTCTTCCCAAATTGCTTCCTTCAAGCCCCTAGATCGAACCGACTAACCTCTCCATCCTGTCATCAGAATGCTGCTGTTGAATCTTGACTGCCGTACTGAACCCGATTACCTCCATGATCCAAATCACTTGAGCAACGTTTTGAACGGCACCAGCTTTCTTCAGTTCGACCCAGCTTTGGCATCTGTTTACCACTGGACCACTGTAACAGCACATTTCAAACCGCATCAAATCGCTGAACGGCAAAGATAACCCTGGTTTACTGTTTGTGAACTGCCAAGACACAGATAGAGGTTGTATTGCCTGATAACTGCCCCGTTGTCCATTTTAGGACATAGAGACTGGATAGGACACGTTAATCCCGTTTTGCAACTCAAGAACATATCCTTTTGAAAATTGTGTTTTTTGTTGCCCTTCTTTTCTGTGCATTATGCAGTGCTGCATCTTACTACCTTGCATATTCTGTGTTCTTTCTGGGGAGGATAGCTCAGGTGCAACGCGCTCGCCTTGGAAGCAAGACAACACGGTCCAACACAGGTTCAATTACCGGGTCTGCGCTTAGAAACCTCTGGGTATTAAGCGCCTTATAAATAACCAATTACATTTACAGGGGTGGGCTCTTGTAGTGTTTTCAAGTTAGTTATTATTGCTTATGGTGTGTTTAATTAAAATATTATTTTTAGAGTACGCTGATTGGATATTCCTTTAT
The DNA here is from genome assembly GCF_040938575.1 of Ambystoma mexicanum. Classification (NCBI taxonomy): domain Eukaryota; kingdom Metazoa; phylum Chordata; class Amphibia; order Caudata; family Ambystomatidae; genus Ambystoma; species Ambystoma mexicanum. The sequence goes on from NC_090941.1 coordinate 11,119,572, forward strand.
TTTAGACTGCTATACTTTTTGGTTTGGGTTGCTATTGAACCACTGTCAAATCCCTCGAGAGTATAGCCTTCCCTCAGACCATGTTACCACAAAAAGCGAAGGAGGTATCTCTTAACTGTGCCTGTTTAACCGTTATGATTGTGTTGCCTCTTGGTTTGGAAAAGTGTGAAGGCTGATTAGGCACTTTAGCATCTGCTCATGCTTGTACTCATGCAGGGCAGAAGTCAATTCATCACAGTGAGGGGCCCCTCTGCTGTCTTCTCTAAAGTTTCCTCAGAACTCTTACCAATTTGTATACAAGTTGTAAATCTAAGAGCACACTTCAGTTAACACCCAGGTCTTCAGAAAGACAGCCCAACAGCCTCTCTCCTCCTTCCTCTCTTCTGTATTATACAGAATACAGAATACAGCTGTTCGTATGTGAGTCAGTACCTTCTCTGGCTCCAGGAAACCCTCTGTGCTGAACAGCTCACATCTTGTTCATCTGCTAATTCTTGTTCATCTGCTAATCCTTGACATCTTCACCCTACCATTTGAAGGACAGTCCTTAAAATCTGGATAAGTAAAGCATTGCTGTTTTTGTCCTGGATCTTTCAGTTAGCTGTCGCACAAGTAAAGGAAACACTCTCAGATCCTTAGTTAGAAAGGAGCCAGAGAGAATGTAAACATGAGATTGCAGTCTTATAAATCCATAAGATCCTCCATCCTCAAAACCCCTCCGTCACTGCCAACATACTTCTCTTCACCATCCTTCAGCGTTCACACCACCCCATCCCCTTTTTTGGACCAAGGTGCTGCACTTTTTGAGGAATCAACACTCAACCCTCCTTCTTTTCTGCATCACATTTCATTAGGGTTAATCCCCTGCGAGGTGGAAGCATCACTGTGATATGGAAGGCCTGGTGCAACGTCAAAACCACAGGAGTTTGTGTCTGTTGGACGGGATTAAAGAGGGGATTTTTAATTTTGGACTGTGTAGGACGAGTTTGGGCTTGTGGTATGCAGCAGGGTAGACCTCTTAGTGAAATAAGAAGGAATTCTGGTATCTACCCTGACCAATCCCTGACAAACCCTTGATAAACGCCTTCTTGCCCTGCCTAAAATGGGCTTGCCCTGACAGGCAGGATTCCCAGCAGGCCACTAAGCACAGCACCTTAGCATGGTAGGTTGAGCTTTCAGGCATCTCTCAGTCTGTCAATAAGCAGGCCAAGCAAGTCAAAATTGGTGACCCCCGATGTAAAGATGGATTCCTGAACTCTGTCCTGGACGGGCAGAGGTTCAGAAGGCCAGCCTAGTTTCTTGGAACAGGGTAACCTCTGGACAAGCCAGACCAATCAGGGTAGCGATCGCGGCGGTCAAGACTAGGTCTCAAGAGGGGTGAGGGTGACTGAAAGCCCGCAATGAGCACACAAAGCAAGGACACTTACAAATTACTCCAAGCAGGTGTTATATTGAAAATATAGACACATTTATTACAAGGCCTTTGTAACATTGACCGTAGCGAGAAATCACAATAAAACTCAAGTAAACCAACACATACAAATCTAATACAATATATATACAAATACAAATGAGTCTAACAAGTTAGATGCACGAAATGTGTAGACCACCTAGACGGGGAGGAAAACAGGCAGTGCAAATAATAATTAGACCCAGTCCGCCTTCAGAGGCACCTAACTAAAAGGAAGTCCAAGCCCTCCGAAGAGTGGAGCCTTGTGCTCAAAAGTACCTGCACACGATGGTGCCAACTGGCAAAAGGGGAGTCTCTTCGAGGGAATCAGGCAGTTTAGTTCGATGAACAAATGAAGATGAACAGAGCTCCGCGACTCAAGCGCAGCCTCCACTGTGGGCAGAAGCAGAGCGCGAGTACGGAAAGGCATGCTGTTAGACACAGCGGGGAAAAGCTATGGGCAACTGCAGGAGGGCGACCAGTTCCTAGCGATGCTACTCACCGGTCCCCGATGCAGGCAGACCCAGGCTTCTCCGCGTCAGTTTCAGTGCTGGCAGTGAACCCGCACAGTTTGTTACCACAGCAGGGCAACGGAGCGGCCGTGTGTATTTGAGCCCAATGTACACTACCCACTTCAGATCTGGGAATGCCAAGTGTACGAATCGTGTGAGAGTGACAAGAACACGTAATACAACACAACCTGACGGCGTTTACAGAGCAAGACTCCTGGGTAGGCTGGTCAGTCTGCTGGATGGCCCAGAGACACTTCCGAAGGCTTACGTGCAGGAGATGGTGAAGATGCCGAGAATAGTTGTTCCCACTATTCCAAGGGGTCGAAGGACCAGTACAGGCCTTCTCGTTCGATCAGAGGTAGAAAGGGTTTCACAAAGCGACAGCAGTGCATAGGAGCAGTCCTTCAGCGGGTCACCAGCGATTCCTCGGTTCAGCCTCGTAGTTGCAGGATACTTGGCCCCTGTATTCCTTCGTTCGTGAGAACTCAGGAGATCGACATCGTAGTGGTGTTTCCAGCCCCTCTTATCCACGGTTCCCTTCGCGCCAAAATGGAGGGGACCCAATGGGAGATCCGCTCATAAAACACTCACACCATATGTGGACCTATCACGGACCACAGGGGTCCCAGGCATTCACACCATCCTAGACTCGCTGGCGCCCAGGATGTGTATTGGGACCAGACATCCCAGCCCACATCCTGGAGGCACACACACGGCCTGTAGAAGCCCGCAAGAGCATTTGTGTTTCACGGGAAAGTACATGCCCAAATAAGGAAGGGCCCGGGTTGGCTCGACCTGGGGGGAGGTGAAGGGGGTAAGACGGTCAGCGGACAGGACAAAGAGCCTCGTGGTCTGGCCATTTTGGAAGCCAGGCCACCATGTTGGGCTAAGCACGAGAAACACGCTTAAAACGCCAAAAGGAGCTCAAAAACACAAGAAACGATCGCTGCCACCAGTCCCGTCCGTGATTCACTTGCACCGTTCATTTACAATCCAAAGAGAGTATCTAGGGCCTGTAGAAGACTAGAGACCCAAGAGAGCAGTAACTTAGCTTACAGTGCCCTCTTGTGTCATGTTGCGCGAAAGCTGCAACATGATAAAGAAACTACGGAAAACAACGTTTCCCGGTACTGACTGTCTTAAGGGCATGTCAGTTTCCCCGTAAGAATGGAGCGAAAGCCCAGAGGAGTGCAGCAGAAGGCTGCACTTCTCTGGCAAAGTCTAGATCCTGGTGAAAACAACAGCAAAAAGTTTAGGGGTTGCCACATGGAAGGAAAATTACCCATAATTAACAAATCTTTCCTAACACCCGACACCAGAGGCGAGAACAAACCAGAGGACCCGTGAGGCAAGGCTGCATAGAAATGCAGAAGAGGGAAAGTGGAGGCATAGCCATCTATACACTGTGTTGGGTGGAGCAATGCAGAGGCCCAAAGAGTGATGCCACATACAGGATGGCTGGGAGCCTAAAGTGCTCGAAACCGCCAAATAGAAGGGAGTTCAAGCTGCCCCAGAGCAGCACTGTAGTCCTGTCCCTTTAAGACAGGAGAACCCACTGCAAGGGACCCGACAGCAAGTAGCATAACAAGGTCAGATGTGCAGTTCCGTGCAGGCCCCCAATACTGCATCCACAAGGAGCATGGCTGCCAAGAACCAGGTATGCATCCTAGACTGAGGCGTGGGAATAGGGATGTCAGACCATGAGATAGCCCAAGCCAGGCTGATAAATGAGATACTCCATGAGGGGGTGCGGGTACAAATAATCCCAGAATATCTGAAAAGCCAGATAGCCCATGCCAGGCTGTGCAATGTGGTACCCCATGAGGGGATGAGAATACTGATTACAACAGAAGGGTTAAAAACCCACTTAGCCCATGCAAGGTTGAGAACCAAGATACCCCACAAGTGGGTGAGAGCATCAATAACTTCAGAAACACTGAAAAGCCATGTAGCCTATGCAGGGTTGAGAACCTAGAAACCCTGCAAGGGGTTAGGAGAAGTGATAACTCCAGAAGGGCTGAAGTTCCAGGTGCCCTTGTTGGGATAGGAAATGGGGTGAAAAAGCAGTGGCGGAAAGAGATATGCCTGAAGCATAGCAAGACACAAGATTCCCCTAGCTGGGCTAATAGACTACCATTTGCACAAAGGCAGGCAACGACGATGGGGAGTATATATAGAGACATTGCACACACTTGATATTGTAATTATTAGAACTGATTAGCCTGGCAGATTGCCTGGGAGAAAGAATAAGAACATTCGGAGATGGAGACAAAGTACCACCAGGAAGAGAGAAAGCTTACAAGAACCATTTTGAACTATATCACCAGACCTGTGGTCTGTGAGAGAACTAAGAACTCTTTGGGGAGAGGTCAGAAACCAACCACTACTAGCCAACTAAAAGGGGGAACAATTTTGCTAGGCCACGATTATGTTGCCTTTTTGTATTAGGAGTAGTGACAGGGGTTAGGTTAGATTAGATTTGGACAGAGTATAGACTTTGTGTAAGACATCATGATGAAAACCAGTTTGTTGCTTTCTTTTGAGATTAGGGAAACCATCACTGCAGCAGTTGGGATAGGAGAGACATTCTTTCCTTTAAGAAAACAAATTAACACATTTAAGAGATGTCCTTTTGTCCATGTCCTATGTCTGACTCACCACACTTGGTATGCTTGATGTATGTGTAATGCCTTTTGGAATGTGAAATGTGTAGTAGGTTCTAGGAGTGACTTTTCTAGGTCATACAAGATATAATAATTTACATTGTGGTTGTCTTTACCTTGGGCCCCTAACTAACTACCTGCTTGTACCTTAAAAGTCATATAAATTAGACTTTTCTACAATCGTGCATCCAGATGTGTTGCTGCTTATGAACTGCTTCATCTACCTGCGAGGATACTGCAACAAGCACTTGATCCCATGTAGTCCGAGTTTGGTTGATCAGTGCATTGGTTCTAATGCGGTAGCTTCTTTCTGTATTGAAACTAAAACAGACATTTCTTATGCACAGAAGTGCATGCTGTGGCACATGCTCTTCCTATCTTCCACATGCTGGAGAAGGCTGCAGTAGAAGGAAGTCAACATTAATGGAATTCAAGACGGTTTCCCTAAAGCAAACTCATACTGGAAAACTGCAAACTGTGCTGCTTCTTTTAAGTGTGAAGTAGATGACTCAAAGTATGTAGAATCAAAGACCAATGTAGACTGTTTCAAGTTTAAGTCATAGCGGTGCCATAAGAATGCTACCTTTTAGTCATGATTTCCATATCCTATTATTTAACATGACACCGGTGCAGGTAATTGCCTGCACACCTGACAGATAGCACTGAACATATTGTGCCTTTGAGTACATTCCGCCCAGAGACTGCGTTTATACTAATGTTAAAAAAATGGGAGATGCAGAATGCATCAGTTTAAATGGAACTTCAACTTCAGAGACTTGAATATGTCACAGATATAATCCTGTTAACCAGAGAGCAGAGATTGGGCCTCATTCCGAGTCATGCCGGTAAGTAACTGTATTTTCCGGCATGGCGTAAAGTACGACACCGTGCTGGTTTAACTCCGAAAATTACGCCCCATTCCGAGCTCACGGACACGCGCTTTCCGCCATGCCGGAAAAGGACTGCGCGGCCTGCCGCAAAATCCCCCGAAAAACCCCTACCGGCATGCAACCGACGCGTAAAGTACTACACCGCCCTGTAAGCATTAGCGACAGTGCATAACGGTGACCGTAAATTACAGTGACCGTAATTTACTGAAACCGTAAATTACGGTCTCCGCCGAAAAACGGATCCGGAAATTACGACATCGCACAGGAACGGGAAGGAGAACGGTGGCCATCTTTAAAAACACAATCCATTGCCATCCGCATCTGCCAGCAGCCCTGTGAGGAAAGTAAAGTTGTGAACCGGACCAGGCACCGCAGGACATGCCGAAAGCACCAAAAAGGGCGGCGGATCGCGTCCGCAAGGTGAAATTCTCCACCGATGAACTGCAGGTCATGGTAGACCACCTTGCAGAGCATGCTGATGTAGTTTTCAGCGGCGACATGCGCAGGGAATCAACCCTCCGCAAGAAGACCATCTGGGCGGAACTGGCACAGAGGGTGAGCGCTGTTGGAAGCACCCCCGCACCCCAAGGGACTGCCGCAAGCGGTGGGACGACCTGCGGGTGCGGGGCCTCCTCTCCACCAACCGCAGCCAGGCCCTGCAGACGGGAGGTGGGCCAAGTACACAGGTCCAACTAGAGCCGTGGGAGACCTGCGCGCAGCTCATTGGCACGGAATCCATAGAGGGCGTGGGGACCATGGAGTGCGGCAGAACGACTTCTGCAGACGGAGGTGAGTGTTGACAGTGCACACTGGCAATGTCCATTGCATCATGTAAACTGACCCAGGGGCCATCGAAGGCACCCTCTCGTGCTGCCCTCCCCCCATCTAACGCATCCCCCCATCCAACAAATGCTGAGGCAAGTGCCGCCTAATGCTGGCCCAAGTGCGAGTACATAACGCACATCAACCATACTGGACTGACTTGCACAGCCCATCATGCACACCGTCCAGCGTGGTAGGCATAGTACCTGCCGAAATGTACATGAACAGGGCACAACGAATCACTCCCAAACATGTGTATATGTCATCACCATGCACATGTACCACTGCCATAGCTACCCCCAAACTGAACAACCCATGAATGACTGAAATGTCCATGCAACCATGTATGCAAATAGGACATAGCACATACACTAATGTTGTCCCTCTCTCCTACCCCCACAGGCACAGACCATGACAGCACAGAGCCCCAAGGAAGCCGGCCAAGCACCTCCGCGGGTACTGGCAGGGCCAGGCCGAAGCCAGCAGCCAAGAAAACCACCCCTCAGCCTACGGAAAGGCCACTTGAAGCTGGCAGACCAGCAAGCCACACAACATCCGTGGCAGCAGCCGAGCAGACCCCTACCTCAGCACAATCGAGCATTTCAGGGGAGGCTGCCGCTACCGCACCAGATGAGTGGGAGCCCAGCCCGCCACCCATCCAGGGGCCCATGTCGGAGGACGACCAGGAGAGCATGCAAATGCTGGAACCATGCCTCGTGACACTGGCGTCATGCAGTGACTCCGGGGATGCACCATCACCAGTGCAAGCCTTGAACTTGACCCGCTAGGGTGTGACGTCGTTCCCCCCAGTCCACCCATACAACCCCCTGCACAGCATGCTGGTGCAAGTAGATCATCCGATGGCCCCCCTTCACCTGACCAGTTCAGAGTTCAGCAATTGAGCGATCTCATAGGGAACTATATTGAGGATAATCGCCAGACCAGGGCTGGACTGCATGAGGAACTCGATCAAATGCGCCAGTCCCTCAACGACTGCACCACCAGATTGTACGACTCCCTGACGGACAATACAACCCGGCTATGCCATGTCCTGAACCGCATTGCTAATGCCCTTGAGGCAGGGAGTCAAAATACGGAGCCGCAGCAGGAGGGCACGTCCGAGACAAGTGAGGCCACGCAAGGCAGCCCGGAGAGACGCCTCCGGCGTTCCTTGCGCAAACGGGATTTGCCTCCCCCAGACAAGGGCTCCAAGGGACATTAGCCATTCCTGCCACATGTGGTCCCAAGATCCTACATGGGACGACTGCTCGGGATTCGGGGGGAGGGGGGAGGGGTGGTGGCGTTGTGTTCTGGAGTTGGGGGGAGGGGGGTGATGTTGTGTTCTGGAGTTGGGGCGAGGGGGGTGATGTTGTGTTCTGGAGTTGGGGGGAGGGGGGTGATGTTGTGTTCTGGAGTTGGGGGGAGGGGGGAGGGGGCATGGGCATTTGCTGAAGTAAGCACTGTTTTTTCATTTCTTGTTATCTCAATACACAATTGGTGTTGCAAAGTTGAACCGTTGTGGACATTCTTCATTGCACTTTTTGTCCATCTGCACATATGGCATGGGCCCATTCGACACCAGATATCAGTGGAGGGGTCAGCCACCAGTCCTGGTTCGCGGGCACATATGTGCATCACGCAAACCTGGTGACTGCTGCATCTACACGCATGCACGGGTATGGCCATGGTCTGGTTGCCCCATGGGCCTGTTCAGGGGGTTCATGACAGGGGTCATGTGGCTTGCTGTTAGGGTACATCCACCAACAGCTGCATGTGTTGCAAAATGAGGTGGGTGTGTGGACTGTCATGGTGGTGAACAGCACTTGGCTGTCATGGCAGGCTTTCGATGATGGCCATATGTACATGTACATAGATATATTCGGCACGATCAGGGACACAAATATGTGTCCCATGCAATGTAATGCTGTGGGGTGTCGTGTCGACATGATGGCCCGTGAACGGTGGTGTGGACATCTTGGGGTACATGTTCCTTTGTTGCATGCTGCTGTTCTGATGTCGGATCATTCTAGTGCTGTGTACTGTGTACATTCTCATTTGGCTGTGGAACATGTCCATCATCCAGCTCTGATCCATTCTATGGTGATTCCCAACACTCCTATGGGGGTGCCATGCCGGTGACGTGATATCGTACCCCTGCTGTCCTCCGTGAATTCCACTTCCAGGGGTGGGTCTCCAATGTGGTGCCAGGCTGGGGGATGCCGCAATGTGAATGTGCAGTGTGCCCTCGGATATGCACTTGCGGTTGTGGTGTCCGCCAATGAGTGGTGCTGGTGTAGTGTGCCTATCCCTTGTCAGTTGGTGTAGATGTAGTGTGATGTGGGTGCCTTATTCTGGCAAAGTGAAAATATGTTCATATGTGCCGTTGCCCTGGTTCTTTGGCAGGTTTGTTGTCAGGGTGAACAACGTACAATGGATCCATCTTTTCTACGCAGTTGGTTCATGCAGGCACCCACCCTGTGGCACCAGTGCACTTGCATGACACAGTCAGACGACTCAACAGCCAGCCAGACAGGTCATCCTGCATGTTGGGCCATGTGGCGCGGTAGCGTGCTGACCTCTTTCCTTTTCAATCGACCCTCCCAGGTCCAACTTGGGGCCCTCCTCTCTGACATCTTTTCCTCCACCTGTGGTGTTCCCCTGGGATCTAATCTCCCTCCCTGGCTGTTCAACCAGTATTTGGCACTCCTTGGCCACCGCATCGCCACCCTCTGCCCAAACTTTCAGCGCTATGCGGACGATACCCGGCAAATTTTCAGCCTACCCTCGGCATCCTCCTCTCCTTCCCTCATCTCTGACTGTCTGTCTGATATCCAGGAATGGTGTGCAGACAATGAACAATGCCTTAATGCTAGTAAGACTGAGATTCTCCTCATCGGCACACCCACTCCCTCCTTCCCTTAAGTTCAAAACACTATGCATTGTCCACAAGGCCTTCTGGGGCCTGGGGCATGAATTCCTTCTACTCTCTCTTCCTGAATGTCTTCCTTCCAAAAACCTTTGCTCATCCGTCTCCGACTCACTCAGGGTCAGCCTCTTCTCAGAGCAACGAGCTGGGGGTAGATCTCTCCCCGCGGCAGGGGCCTCCCTCTGGAACAGCCTTCCTGCATCCCTGATATTTGAGGAGAACCATCTCTGGTTCCGGAAGCACCTTATGACCTTCCTCTTTGCTTCTGCTTTCTCTCTCCCTCTCCCCTGCTGAATTCTTCACTGAAACTGCACAGGATCTGGATCTGGGCCACTCTCGCCGACCTCGGTCCTGGGCCCAGCCACTCTCCACTTGCACTGCCTCCCTGGCAACCCCTGCACTGCGGGACTGTCTCTCTATCCCTACAGCACCCCCTTCCCAGCACTTGTCTGCACTTACCTTGCACTTGCCACCAGCTGGCCCTATTAATTTATTTTTTGATATTCGACTTACTTTGTACTGCACTTCCCCCGTCCACTTGCACTTGCACTTTTTCCATTCTCACTACCCCTGCACTTGCGCGGTCTGTGTCACACCTGGCCTGGTGGGATCGTTGTCTGTCTTCCCCTTGTTCCCCCCTCCCTGCCTCGTCGTGCCTTGAGACACTTGTGTATGGGCGCGTTCCAAATGCCATATCATATCATATCATGTCATTTCAGCAGGCCCTTTGAGTCATGTGTAGTTGTTTGGTGTCGGGCCCACCCGTGTGTGCGGTTCTTGGTAGTGTTGCATTCCATCTGCACGTAGGGGGAGTGGTATTGTTTGCAGTTGATGTCCACAACGTGCATGCCAAGCTGGTCCACATACGACCGGTGGGTGCTGTCAGGGGCAACATTATTTGCCATGCCTCCATTTGCTTTTGGTCCAGCTTTACTGTTGTGTGTCTCATGGGTGGTCCATGTTGGGGATCGGTGGACCCTTGTGTGTTTGGGGATGTGTTTGGGGGGGTGTAAGGGCACTTGGATATGTGGCCGCATAATGGACGGTTGTGACATGCCACTGTGTGCTGGTGGGTGCCTTTGGCATGGGTGTGGGGCACAGGCAACACCATCACTTGTGCCGGGTTGGCACTGTACATTTGTATGGTGTTCGCTTGTCTTGTGTCTGTGCCGCAATATGGTGGTGACGGTGTCACAGTCTAGGTGGTCAGGGGTGTCTGTCTGGTAGGCCTTCTCCTAGAGCGTCAAGTCATGCTACGTGTGCATGGGGGCTGCAGGGGTGGTAACGGAGGATGCACTGGTGCTGCATGCAGGGCCTGTCTCCCCCCTCCTTCTACCCCTGTGTCTCCTCAGTGGGGGGGCCTGGTGTTGTTGCAGGGGTTTGTGTGGTTGTGGACTTGATTGTTCAATTAGTGTCATCTTGGTGTGGGAGGGTGGTGGTGTGTGGGTGTGTTCCTTTTCTACTATGCCAGACTCCAGGCCTCCGTCTGTGTTGCATGTGTGCACCTGTGGCTCTGGGTCCCACTGCTCAGGGTTCTTTACTCCTTCTCTGAGATGCCTGTATGTACTCCATGCGGGTAAGGTACTTTACGGCCTTGAGGAGGACGTAATTTACGTGTGGTCCTTACTTGGAATCAGCTCCGGTTTATGCCATGGAGTTAATTTCGCCATGGTGGTGCGCGCGCGCGACCCAAGACCGCAAATTACGGCATTGTAGTTTACGGTGCCGTAATTTACAGTCTCAGGGGTCGGAATGGCATGGAGCGGAAAACCATGCTGGTAAATCAATACCGGCATGGTTTGTACCTTACCTCCAGACTCGGAATGACCCCCATTGTGTTTCAGAAAGTTAAAAATGTTAACATTCCAATGGTTGAATGTTGTCAAGTTTTCTGAATGGTGTGCTTATGCATTTCTTACTGTATAGCAAATGACATAAAGGAATCATCATTCATCCAGAGACTTTTAAGGTAATGTTTTATTTCTCATACAGCTTTCAGATTATTGTAGAACACTTAGAAAAACATAGTGGACTTAAATAACACCCAACTGTATAAAATGTAGAAATGCAGTGATTATGTTGTGTTAGATAGACAAATAGATCTCCCAATCTTCCAGGGCAGAGTGTTAGTTGCTCTAACATTCTTGGAAAATAGAATTTGCAGTCTGTGCAGAGATTAATATCTGCTTGTAAATATCTGTTTGATTTTATTTCTAGCTTTAAATACTTTTTGCACTTATCATGACATAGTGACACATCAACCATTAAAAAATCCCAACATGTGTGCTCGTCTCATGCAGTAAGAACAAAAGTACCTTTTCTGAATCAATCACTTCCTGAACCCATTAGATATTTTGGCTTTCTAGAGTCATGTGCAGAAGCCTGGGAATGTACCCCACTGTTCAATTGCTGGGCATGATTCAAATATTACTTTTTACATGTCGAAGCTAATTATGCTCATATTTCTGTGCCAATATAACATTAAGACAAACTGAAAGGGGTGCTGTAAAACAGAGAGTATCCTCTTCCTTTTATTACAGCATTGGCATTAGCTGCAAATTCTCATAATCATTAAAATGAGAGAAATGTATTACATTTTGTAGCAATGCGGCACATAGTTATGCTACATATACAAGTGGTTTCTGCAAGCACATATTCCAATACTCTTGGTGTCATTGAGTTTATATGTTCCTACCATGAATTATACTAGAACAATTATTTAATTGTAAAGTATTTAGGAGTAGTATTGACCCCCACCAATGAAGATTGGGGCAGTGAATTCAATAAAACTGTCTAACTATGAGGTAGGTCAATGGAAGAACTTTCAATTCACATAGGGTGGCATAGTCATGACATTAGTGTCAGAATTTGGGACATTTTAAACTGGGGCAAGCTGCAAGAAACCACCTGTTCCTATCAGATGGATTAAAGTGAGAGACCAACTTAAGGGCTGCAGGTGGGAAGCTTCTTATTCCATGGGATGATTTCTATCAACAAGGGAACCTGCAGAAGGGAACCTGATGATGATACTCCCCTGGGAACAGATGAGGGTTTATCCTGGCTCCATGCCTCCAAAGACTATTCAAAAGGGAGTATGAGATTTCCCCAAAAGAAAGGATATATTCTCTCTAGAACTATTTTCCTGATAAGTTCAGGAATGGAGGTGATTTGGTAAGGTGTTACTAAAATACATTTATTTAAATGGGACATAAATAGTGCAATCTCACTGCATTTAAATTTAAGTGAGATGTCAATTTCAATGCAACTTAAAATACCTTGGGCCTCATTACAACTCAGGCGGTAAGGGGTTTACGGCGCCGTAAACAGCGCCGACCCTTACCGCCTGAGTACGAGGTCCCTTAGCGCCATGGCGGATTTAACACCTGCTTTTAGCAGGTGTTAATATCCATGGCGCTAAGGGACCATGTTGTTAATTACGCCACCGTAATTTACGGTGGCGTAATTAACGCCTTCCCCACTCCCATTATGCCCTATGGGGCAAAAATGGGAATGGGGAAGGGTAAATGGGGATTGGGGACTTACCGCCCCGCCGACCTCGGAATGGGGCGGTAAGTCCGCCTACCACCATGGCGTAAACGTAGTTTACGCCATGGTGGTAAAGTCACGGCCCAGGCGGTAACTTACCGCCTGGGTCGTAATGAGGCCCCTTATCTGAGTTCCATGCACAATGATAAAGGTAGCATTCTTTGCATTTAGTTCACCATGATCTCATTAAATTGCACCCAAGGTGTTTTCATAGCAATAGTCAACATTGAGTTGTGATATGATGACATCCATAGCAGAGCCTAAGAAAGATAATAATTATTCTCTCAAGGGCAAAGCTATTCATTAAGGAAATGGAGATGAGAGAAACTTTAATTGAGTCATTACTGCTCCCGCTAAAATTATGCAAGTGTAAATTCCATCTACCCCTTATTCTTACTATTGTACAGTGGGACTCTAATAGTGAGGTGAGAGGGAAGGGACAGGCTCCCTATGTAATACAGTTCTAAAACCATTTGCCAGGTTGTGTGGGAAAATTGACATTATGTGTGTTCTGAATAGATAACACAGCTTCCCTAATGAAATCTTGCAAAACTCTAATGCAAGTTATTGGAAGCCTATTTTAAACTCCACACCGATTAGCAGCCCAAAGCAAAGGATTTACATGATAAATGTGAGACATGCAACAGTTCTCTGAGTCTGTATATTGCTGGTGTTAGTGGGGAAAGCAACATTCTTTTTACTCATTTGTAAATGTGACGTCATGTGTAATTTGAAGATGTTTTTGCTAAGTCAAGGATTTTAATATAGTGACCAGTAACCATTAGAAGTGAAACTAGACTGTCTACTGTTATTCCGAAATTATGATATATTCATAATTGATCATATAAATGAATGCATGTGTATGAGAAATAGTGCGATTCGTGCAGGCAGGTTAATTTTGTTTGCTGTGGACAAGCTGCCTGTTACTGTATTACACTGTGGTGACTTCCCCTGCATAAAGTCTGAGGACCATATTTAAATGCATTTTCATTTTGAGAAAACTGTCTGTTTTTTGCCCGTAATTGTGTGGTGATGTAATATATATTAATAAAAGTTAACATTTGTTTGTGGGTTTGTGGCTTTGCAAAGTGTTGTTCTTTATAAAATTCCACACTGTTTCACCAATCTGCACCACATTTTGCATAGTTGCCTTTTAGGACCCCCCGGACATTACGGGCTGCATAACATATGTACACCCCACCTCCTTCCCCAGATTTCAGCAAAAGTCAACATTTGTTTGTGGCTTGGCTAACAATTTCTCCTTATACAATTCCACATAGTTTCACCAGTCGCCACCAAATTTTGCATAGCTACCTGTTAAGAACCTCCGGATATTACTGGATGCATGCCATGTGGACACCCCACCCCTTTGCCCGAATGTCATCACCTTCACACATTAAACAGTCGCCTGAAATTGGCAAAACATCAATGTGGTCGTAGATAGACTGGTGCCTTCACAAGGAATAAGACCTCAAACAACGTGTTTCAAGGCCCTAGGATGGACGGTTTCTGAGATATTTGCACCACAATGCACCACAATGAACTGCACCACACCAGGGTGAGGCAACAGGTGGGGAGAGAGCACAGAAAGTTCCAGTATTAAGCAGCACGCCATCCTCCTGCACAAAGGCCAGGAGGATAGCTCAGGGGCAATGCGTTTGTCTTGGAAGCAAGAAAACCCATAGCAACAAAGATTTGAATCCCAGGACTCACGTTTAGAAACTGGTCCCTGGTATTAAGCATGTTATAAAATAATAATTATAACTGTCCCCTCACCCAAAAGTCTGTTGCGGGATATGTCAGCCAGCCACACACGCTCATTCTCAGTGCAGTTTACTTCAGGGTGCAAAGCATACGTTATAAGTGAACCAGAACAGCGACTTACATGATCATTGATTTTCAGCAATTGAAGAGAGTGTTGTCATGTCTATTTTCTGAACCTGTTAGGGGAACGTGTGCTTTAGCTAGTAACATATAAATCAAAATGTATTTTGTAGGGAGTTGTGCAGCTGCAAACAAACATTTTGCCGGTTTAGTCATGTACTGAAGAGGCAATTTGGGGAAGTGATTTGCCGAACATATTCTCGGTCTGAAATGCTGGTTTTATTTCTCAGTGCCAAATTGAAGGAGATAAACTCAAGGCATGGGATTTGCACTTTGAAGTGGAATCACAATTAAGAATCCCTACCTCTGCGACACTGTCAATGAACCACACACTTCCTTCATGGCTAAATCTTAATACATTGTCTCCATGCATGAATCGCCAAACAAACACAAGCAACGGCATTGATTTGATATGCCTCCAACCTGACAATATTTCCCATGAATCAATGAGACACTCATATTTACCAGGTGAACCCCATGAAAGACCAACTGTCCTACCTTTGACCCAAACCATGATTCCAGTGCACAGTGGTAGAAGGGGGAAAACGTCAGCTACGGTCAGTGCTATTAATGATTTATAAAGGTACATTTGAATGTCTTAACTTAATGTCTCCAACAAAAAGGCTGCACTAAGGCTACATTCAAGGGTAACATTCTTAAAGGAGCACACTTTTTTCACGAGCAGAATCAACAAGTATTTCAAGTCATGACCTCTCTTTGCTTCACCTTTTAACTAATATCCCTCCATGTGTAATTTGACAAGTGTGCAAATTTCAGATTTTGAACGCCCCACATATGTAAGACAGTAGAGGCCATGGCACCCCTGATTTGAAACTCCATCACCATTACAATTCATGACAGTATATAGCCTGTCAAACAACCTGCGAGTCAACACCAAACAACTTTTGTGTCAATTGACGGTATTAGGTGATGATTATACAAACCCTTCCCTCAGGGTTCAGGTGTGCCTTCCTGATCCTAGGTGAAAGCGTCCCTTAAACTTTCTTTGTTTTATCTAGTTGGGGCAGTAGTCAAGCAGGCAAGGTCAACTCTCAAGAGAAGAGTGAGGTAGATCAACACAGTGTTAATGTGAAGAGAGGAATGTCGACATGACATAGCAGGCATATCAACATCTAACTTATATCTCATCAAGTCAGTAAAGATGCTGATGCAGGTTACAAATAAACAATGCATGTTTTGAAAGTGTCTAGGAGACTTTGTTGCATACTTTCCATCGCGTTGATATTCTGCATTGGACCAGCGCTGGTTATTTGCTGTTGACCCAAAAATGACCCTCTAGGGGCTACAGTTGCGTTGAGGGTGCTGGTCCTCATGTCTTGGCTAGATACATCCCTGATTGAGATTTATAACTGAAGGCCACAGACTTTCAGTAACAGCCATTGCGGTCTGTGCACTCTAAACTTTAGAGCAGATGGTCCACTGAAGCAATCGGGTCAAACCAGACTCCCAGAGGGGACACAGTACAAAGCATGTGATTTGGCTGTGAGTTAGTTCTCTGCCTTGGGTACTAAATGCAAGCCTCATGCTCAGTGAGACACCAGTGATCTCAGTGCTCAAAACTTCTTCTGCTTTATGCCAACTCTGCACAGGATTAGTCTTGAAAAACTGCTTGTAGAGGAGGATCCTTCTGAGCTTGCAACTCAACTGGTCCTGCTAGGTCAAGGTATGCTAGCCCCATCCCTTGGTCTCCCTCTGTTGGTAGCAGTCTGGTGTCCGCTGAAAGTAATAGAGATTCCCTCTTAGGAAGGTTCATGGAAAATTGCAGACACCAGCAAAGCTACTTAATTATTCCTCTTCGATTGGCATCTCTTCTGTGCTTTGTGACCCATCTCCAGGTTTCACACAGTAACAACACAGACAACTTTGTTTAATATGAGATGGGGTACTTAGAGGAAAACCGGACTCCCAATTACTGGGTTGCACCCGTTGAACATTCACTGGAGGGGCTGCCACATTCAACCTTTTTTAAAATGTTATTTGTATTTATTAACCTTTGTGGCTATCTTCATAGAATGTCTCTAACTTCAGAACTTCAGCCTCAGAGACCATTCATAGAAATGTCTTATCTTCTTATGCAACTGTAGCCCTCATACTCTGAGGAAGAACAAGCCTTGCCCCTAAGGGGCAACATACCTATACCATTTACTCTCTCATAGGAAATAACCTAAGGCTGGACTCAATAATGGATTTACATAGGGGTTCCCAGATAGTACATCAGTTGGGTTCAGCCATGTGGAGAACACTATTTTTCACAAAAGCTGCTTGCAAGCAGTGGTGTTCACCTAGCTAGCTGAGTGTACTATAAGGAAGTAGGGGGCATTGGGCCACCCTAAACCTGAAAGAATTTGAGTGTCTTAGGAGGCACAAACAGTATTTACATAATGGCCCGACAATGCCTTTAGCAAGGACTGGTGAAAGTAATTTCAGGTAAAGCGGATAAAGAAAAAAACAGAACATATGGTTCTAATGGCATAGGAGCAGAATCATTTGTAAAGTATCAAACCTTCGGAGGACATGCAATTGTCCCATTTCAAGGAACCGTTCTCTCCGGATTGTGATGATATAGCAAACCACCACCACCAATTGTTTTCATTAGGAGTCAAGGAGCCTTCGACTGGACTGATCTGCATTAGTTTCTCTTAACTCAATGGCACTGCAGATTTAGACCTCAAGACAACATCACTTAATTTCCCTTCAACTCGAATGAAGGATACTTATTCTACAAAAACCTACCCAGTTGCCTTCAACTTCTGTCTTTTCTTAATAAGAGATTTAATTAAAATCAAAGAGACAATCAATTCTTGAAAAACACTAAGAGATCAGAATTACAGAAGGAACACACACAGATTCAGTAGTTAGGGCATTTGCACAAGTGGGGGACTTATGAAATAATATGTGCAATGGACACTGAACCAGATGGGTGGTGTAGGACATCATCTGTTGACAATATGGTCTTAATGAATAAATGTCAATAAATACATATACACTGATGGAAAAGGAGAGCGATTTATGTAGGGGCTGGTATGTAACAGGAACACGTGTACCCATTTCAAACATGTTCATGACAAAGTGCTTAATTTGAATAAAACAAATAAACACAAAAAATGCCAAAAGTCAAAATGTGTTCTCACACCCTTGTTCCTCCCCCAATCCCCTTGTGCCCAGCCCCCTGCAGGCCCTTCCACTGCCAACTCAAATGGCAAACAAAAAAAAACTATTTTTATTTGTTCTTAGCAAGACTAGTTCATATATCAATTGATATCGGAGCCTTGCTAAAGTCTTTACGAATGTACTAGAAAGAAGAACTTGCACTTTTCAAGAGGGCGTTAATTAAGCAATATGACCCGAGCGGCGGGGGCATTACTGACTCAGGTAATGCCCCGGGGCCCATTGTTATAGGCCAGAGCGGAAAGGGAGTAAGTTTTCCCTTTGCATGGAGGCCATCGGGAGCGGATGCGCTGGGAACACAACTGTTCCCAGCGCGTCCGCTCCCGAAAAAAAAAGAAAAATAAAGAAGCAGAAGGTAAGTGGGGTTGGGGGGGCAGAAGGGAGAGAGGGAAAACAAACAAAAAAAAGTACCTGTGTCCCCGCTGGGGGATGATGGAAGGACGATGGAAGCCTCCAGCCGTGTGGAGGCGCGGAGCGGGGATGGCCCGCTCCGAGTCTCCACACTGCTGGAGCCTGCTATCGTTCCCCAGCGGGGAAGCAGGAGCAAAAAGATAAGTGGGTGGGGAGGGGAGGGAGGGAGGAAAGGAGGAAAGGGGGGAGGGAAGGAAAAAGCTTACCCGAATCCCCGGCGGGGGTGAAGGCAGCCTCTCAGCCGTGGGGAGGCTCGGAGCAGGGATGGCCCCTGCTTCGAGCCTCCTCATTGGCTCACGCCCCCCGCCGAGGAAAGGCGGTTGGAATCCCAGCCGAAAATTGAAGGATTCTCGTCCGGGTAAGGACCCGGCGAGAGCCAATCAGAGTGCTTGTTGCATTCTGCTTGACTCTCGCCGGGTACTAATACCTTTAATCGTATTGTAAGAACATTTCTATATACTTATTAATGGGACACTGGAGACACTTTGTGACAGGGCTGCTATCCATTTATTGGAATGTGACTTGTACTTCAGGTTCTTGCCAATTAAGGGATTTTGGGATAGGTCACAATGTTGTATACAGCAGATTAATAACTAATGATACCACAGCTAGAAAGTGCCAACCACTCTATGGCAAAGTCTGATAAATATCAAAGCATCCCTGGATTGCCATTCAATGAGGTATTAAGTCTGATTTTTCAAGAACACTGGAACGATTTAGTTGTGTACAAGATCTTCCAAGTAAATCTTCACAGAAGATCAATAAATATTACCCTTCTGCATGTGAAGCAAACGCACACATTTCCATCTATCACAAAAGTACATATGTAAGCACTTGTTAATTTCAATGTTAACATAAAATATAAATGTTATGCTTTAGTCTCTCGAAACCAAATGATCTCAAAGTCAAATCTCATCATAGTCCATGCATCAGCCAGAGAGAGTGTGCCTACATGTTGGAAACATCAGCACTCCAGGCATTCCACATTCGTCATTTTCAATGGACTTGACTAATGGTGCAGTTGCTACTGCCCTCTCTTTAGTGCCCTGGTCTACTAGTGGAAGCACCTGTGTATCACAGATTGCATGCAAGTGGGAGTGTATGTTTAACACTTAATACATGTTTACTCTACAATATACCTGCATATTCAATTCTGTGCCAGCGAGCAAGTTAGAGAAAGGGCTCAGCAAGCCACCACCTTCATTTTTATGTTTTTATTTTTTTCATTTATGAAGCGCACAACAGTCCTAGGGCATCATGGCACTGTTACAGTGATCCGTTACATACAATTGATAAGGTTGCGGCAAGTAGGCAAAGTTGTTAGGTGTACCGTACCTTTGCCTGGTGGACCTGCCTTCCTCCTGTATGAGTGCAGTGCCACATGTTGCCAGACACATCTGTACAAAACATTTCCACCCATTGAAATAAAGCCAGAGCACGGATGCAGCCTCCAGTAACACAGGTGCCTAGTCGCCTACAGCATGTGGCATCCACTCAGCACTGTCTACTATTAAAGTAGGACCAGTGTCATTGCAGCATGACTGATGCAGGCTTGCTGGGGCAGTTACCACGTGTAGACAGTGTGAATGCTATCAACTTCGACACATTCATGAAATTGGAGGGATTTGGCTAGTGCCATTCATGCTGCAGTGAAAGCCCTGCTCATAGTTTTCAATTATTGAACCTGTGATCAGGGGACTTGCCTTCTGCCAGCCTTCAGCCAACAAGGCTGTTGTGGCACAACACTGACGTTTTCAACACTAGGCCTAATTGACATTGAGAATTGAATACAATTGCCAATACAATTTGCAAAGCAGATATCGTTCACGAAAGTAGAGCAGAGCAAATATGGGTCACTGCTGCACAATAAGTCTTGGGGCTCAGTCCTGACAAACACCAGCACAAATTATGTTCCGGGCTGTTGTGAACATTTGGGAGCTGGCAGTGCTTTTGTTTTCAGGTGTTAGGGAGTTCCAGTGATGGGAGGCAATAAGAGAAGGAGAGGAAATATGCACAAGAAGATATGCTGAATGGGTAAGGGACAAAGATATTGAGAAACAACAATTTGCTTTGTGTCTTATTTAGATCATTTGTACCCAGCCCACATAGGAAGCCTCTATGTCAAAAAATTATTTGGAATGTTGCCATTGACAGTGGTTCTTAATAGTTGGAAGACTGATGTTTTTGCTGATTGCTCTTTTTTGTGTTGATAACAAAGAAACGCTCCAAAATGTTCTTTTTACTTGTCCCGGGTAGAAAGATATCAGACAAATGCATAAATACAGTGTGAGATTTTTTAAAGTTGCTGGACATTTTTGTGCTTTTACTGACCAATCTAATGTAGGTTTTAGTGTGGCAAATTATGTCTGTGAAGCTTGGAGAATAAAGATGAAAAGAAATACGCTGGGCAGTGGCTTTCAAAAGATTGAGAATTTCTTCGTAAGGAGACTGCTAATGGATCCCTTTTGAAATCCAGTGAACTCGCTGCATTTGGAAACTGCTAAAGGATCCCTTTTTAAATCCAGAGAACTCGCTTCATTTGTAAACTGACATCATATGTCTGGTGGATACGATATATGTGAAACCACTGCTAACTTGGCCTTCATTATGGGCTAGTGAATATAACCCATCTCACAATGGATCTGATTGAGAAAGTACTAGCAACGGACGGGTACTATAAAATAGGCTGGCTCACATTAAATCTCTGTTACATAAGCTAGCTTGGCCGACATATTTTGAACACCCCAAAAAAATGAAACCTATAATGAAGGAGGAAGTTAAAATGAAGGCCATGTGATGTCTGGCTCCCTGGAGCGAAGCCATGATGAACAAAATACAAGTAAGTGCATATTTACCACTAGCACCCTCTTTTGGCCCCACAGCATATCTCCAATTGGTCCCTTTGCATAGTGCACTTCCAATGAAAGTCAGATTTAATATACAGCCTTTTGGAGGTGTCATTCACTCCACTCTTAGTCTAAAGGTGATGAGAGGGGCATATATGTTAACTGTAAGTAGGGGAGTTGTGAGGTACCGAGGCTCAGACACATGAGGGCGTACATTTGGGGTATAGTCTTTTATCGATTAAGAAAGGTTGGGAAAAAGATATCTCTAACCTTATATCTAAGAGAGGTTTCCATACCTCAAGGAAACAGTGAAACCAGTCAGGATGTCCAAAAGCAAGAAAAGGCTGTGCCCCAACACGTCCCCAAAACCTATTTCTATCCCTCACACTATAAAATAACAAAATGGTGCAGGGATGATCTTGCTCTAAAGAAAACAGTGTTGATCAAGGCAGCATACATGTTCTCAGCCAGTTGGGCATCCAAAAGACTCAAAAACAATGTTCAAGAAAATAATGTTCCAAGACAAGGGTCTTGCTCCTTTCGCCTAGACTTCAAAAGAACAAATGTCCTTCTCATAAAAAACACAAAGATTTCATCAGAGGTATAACATGTTCATCAGCCCCAGGGTCTTAAACCCCTTATGTTCCAACTTTCTATTTGGGTGTGAACCCAAGACTCACAATAATTGAGGGGTCTCCTGCAAAGAACAGTTGATTCATATGTTGTCTTTGTTTCTTGTACAGTCAGGGCTCCAGCACGTGTTATTTCTGATTAGGGTCCCAGTCACTTTTATCCTTGGCCTCTCCTTTGGGTGCAGATCCCAGACTCGCAATGGAACCTTTAGTTCATTTGGTTTACTCTACTACCAACCGTAGTGTTCCTTGTTCCCAATCTCACTTTTACACAGTCTCTGACTCCTTTATACTTTCTGCCTTATGATCTCTTGGACAGCCAAGAGACCAGAAGGAGGAAGAAAGAAGTGGCAAAGTGTGGAGACTATTTATTGAAAAGGGATGGTATTGGGTTAGGAGAAAAAGTGGTTCAGCAGTTTGAGTGTGACTGTTTGTGTGGTGAATGCTGTAGAGAAAGTAGTGCAAGGGATGTTTCGGAGGTGAATTTTACTAAGTAAAATTAGGTTGTTTGTGTAATGATTAGGTGGAGAGTAGTAGTGGGAGGCAGGGAGTAGTAATAGGAGAAGGAGAGTAGTAGCAGGAAGTGGAGTAGTGAAGGAGAGGGGAGGAGAGGTAACATCAAAGGGTGGGGGTGAAAGGTAGGAGTTAAATATCAGAGGGATAAAAGATTGATGGGAGGACTAAGGCGGAGTGGAGGTAGTAAGAGCAGAAGAAAACAGGTGAGCATTGGCATGAGTGATCCAGCCTGAGTCCAACAAAGTAAGTGTATGGAATGTGATGCTGGAAATGCATCGGAGGGACAGGGCCTCCGTATTCTTGTCCTTTACTGCCTTTTTATCATGTGTTCTGTCGTGTTTTCCGCGCAAGAGTTCATGTGGGACTCCTGGGGGTGCAACTCTCTCTCTTTTGGTTTGGTGAACAGACCCTGTGCCCCTAGTGTATGTCTTTGGGCACCTGAGGGTGGCCCGCAGAGCAGGGTATGGGCTGGTGGCAGCTGCATGCTGAATTTGAGAGGTGTGCTGAGTATCCTCCATTTTGGGATACCCAGGCCCTGCCATTGGAATCAGTTGATTCCTGATGACAAAACAAGATGGCCCCTGTGGCCTCTTGCTTTCTATTGCCTGTTACCTTGTTTTCCCAAAGTCCTGTGAAGCCCTGACTCCGTCCGTTCCCCCTGACTGGCTCTTGAGTGGAAGTTCCATATATGGTGTTGTTGTGAAGTCCAGTCCAGACTGGCTGGAGCCTTCCCAGTGACTGTATGTTGTGAGTACACCATGTGGGTGGGACCTGGGTGAATGGAGTGTGTGACCAATATGCACTTCTTGTTGTGGCTGTCTGGTTTCTGGTATGAGAGACAAAGACTGAGACAGCCCTGCCCGAAACTGGCCTGAATGCATTGTGTAGTGCTGAATTGCTGGGTACTTGTCCCAATCCACATTCCTTGTTGTGAGTGTCTGAGAGGGAGGAGGATGGCCTGAATGCAATGTGTGCCTGATTGGCTGACTGACTCCATGAATGCCCTTCTCTATGATTGGCTGCTGCGTGTGACCCAGCAGTGTGGATGAGAGACAGGATAGTATATCTGAGGACCTCTCACCACTAGAAATTGTTCAGAAGCTTTGTCTACACTTGAAGAGTAACTGGAACTGCTGATCCTCGATGCCCAGCTGGAAGAAGAAGACTTGCTGTTGCTATTGCTTCAACCTGATCTGAAGGCTACCGAACTCATCCAGGACTGATCCGAGAGAGGACCTGGTAAGGCCTCTTCCCATGCTCCGAGGGACTATCGAGCACCGCTAACCTTCGCCGAAGCTCCCTGGAAGTCAGACCCTCGAAAGGCTGCCGACCCGAGACCGCTGAGGAGAACGAAGTGAAGCACCAGGACTTCGCCGCTGTCGAAATCCATTGTCGTCGACCAGGGTTCACAGGTTTGTGTAACCGCTGGAGGCCCGTCGAAGTTGTGTTGCCCAGCCGTGGGGACCACTTGACGCCGTGCCGCCAACAACCGGAGCCGCCCGCTCCTTTGCCTAAGAACATTTGAATCGAAGGACTCCCTTGTCCGCAGCGTCGACCGCTTTGTCCTGCCGGAGAAAGTCGAGGACGACCAACGCGCCGAGGAGAATCCGCCGGTGGGTTTCCCGCTGCCTGAAGGCCACAAAGACTTCGACGTCTCAACGCCCTTGTTGGACACAGTTCTTATGAAACTCTTTTCGGTCTTGAACAATCAATCGCCGAGGTGCCCCGCACACCTCATCCTCGCAGGACGTCGCTGACGAGCACCGCCTGGATCGACATCAGGGTCTCAGCACCCTTGAACTTCTCATCGCCGCCGTCGACGACAAGTTCACCATCTTTGACGCCTCTCGACAATCCGTGGCTCCTGCTTTAAAGGGAGTCACTCAAGAAGGATCCTTCGACGCATCTTTGAAGAACTCTACTCCACCAGGTACATTGGGGGGTAAAACATTATAGGAGGAAATCAGACTAGTGAACAATATATGGACTGGGCTTGTGCTGTATATCTTTATTTTACAGGTTGCCCAGATGGGGGGGATCTCCACACAGAACTGTGTCTAAAGGTAGAGGCCAGTAATCTGCCTATTGTTTCAACCATCTTGCGTTCCTTCCTATCTCTATTGCTGGTTTCCTCGTTATTGATCTGTGTGACATTTTAACCGTACAGTTGATGCACTTTAATGGGATTTGATAACATTGGTGGTACCACTTTAGAATTGTATATATTTATCATTGTTGATTTCTGAGTACAAAGTGTGTTATTGTGATTGTGTACATACCTTTGAATATTAATCATATAAAGACTGTGTTTTTAGTAATACAGTGTGTGGCCATTCCTTGGTGGGGTTTCAGGGACTACATTGTACTTAAGAACCAGCCTGCATCACCTCCTGAGAAGCTAGGCCTTGATTGCTCGTCCATTGCTACCGAATAAAGAATCTTGGCTGGGCTCCTCTGTGCCTCTCCTCTACCATATAGAGAGCAGAAGTACAGGCACCCCCCACCAGTACCTTTACATGGAACCATCCCTATTACATTAGAACACTAACCCTTGGCTAAAATAGGGACAGGTAAGAAGTCCCTGAGGACGATTAGAGAGCCAACATTTTAGGGAACCATAAATAGCAACAGACAGTGCTTAGACAGTAGGGGTCAATGTTCAATAGCACTAACCAGGGTTACAGATGCCTTAATTAGGGAGGATGGTCGTAACAAGACAAGAGAGAATGTTGAGAGGCAGATGAATGCATCATCTGTAGCTTCTGCCCTTCCCCTGGCCCAATACTGCACAGGTGAGAAACATTACTCACTGAGGCAACCGTACCACCCTTATCCAAGACATAGAGACCATTTAAGCCGAAGATGGCAAAATCAGAAACTAACATTGTAACAGTAACAAGTGCATGCATTAGACACAAAGCACATACACTCCACATGAAGAAACACAGACACTAGTTAAATATGCATTTATACATGAAGAATATTAACATTGCATCCACACGACATGAAGAACACTAACAGAAGCAATGTATAAGTTATATGCAACACGAATAACACATGAATATAGCTCACTAACATAGAAGTAAGACTGCAATTGGGCCGACATCTTCTTTAAAATGGAAGCCGCAGCATGCTTTTAATTAAACGAAAGGCTTCAAGACTATGAGAGAAAGCAAAACACTGAATCATCAAAAATAAAGATCTGTGCAGAGCTCAGACAGCAGCTCACAACCCAAGCCAAGGTTGCTATGAATAATGGAGGATAGGAACGGCAGAGTGAAAGTACAAGATAACAATTCCCAAGATGCAAGCAATATATTCTCTGATAAATTAAGAGCACAACCAGTCTTTGTTAGCCAGGTGCAAGTACACAGTAAGCCAAAAGGCTCCATCAAGTATCCCTAGAGGCAAATAAAAACACAATACACATGGTAATATTTGCTAAAATTTTTATTCAATTTCATGCACAGTCTCATCACAAGTGACCCACAATTGGAAGACATTGTCTATTCATTAGAAACAAATACCGATTGGACACCTGCCATACTCCCAACACATACACACAGTCATGAGATGCCACTCAAAGCCATGTACAAAGAGATGGTAACTTTTTTAATGAACAATGCCTCCTACCCCTTGCTTGTCTCATTTTTTGACAACCTGTCAATTGTCCAAGGTTGGTTAGTAAGAAGCCAACCTATGGTATGATCTGATATGATAGTTTATTTCTAGAGCGCCTATACACAATGTGTGTCAAAGCGCTTCAAGGCAAGGGAGTGAACAATGGAAAATACAATGGCCCTCATTACGACCCTTGCGGAATTCGGAAAACGATGGCGGAAATGCAATACCGCCATCGAATAGCGCTCGGTGCGACTATGACCCGTCACCGCAAAGTACGAAGCCATTAGCGACACCGTAGTGAACGCCAACGCTAACTGCACCAAGCACGCGCGCGCGCGCCATGCGAAACCGCAAACACCACCATGGCGCAAGGGTACGCCAATTCCGACCCTAGCGGACATGTACCTAACGCCATCAAGCATGGCGGAATGTACCATTCCGCCATGGTGAGAAGTACGGCATCGCGAATCAACCGTAAACGGCCCCACTGAGTGCCTGTACACCGCTCCCTGCCCACAAAGTACAACTCCCCGTAGGTGCAATGAAGTCACAATGCAACCATTGAAATGTACAAGTCACCCATGCATGGCAACGAACAAAAGAAACACAAGAGGGGCCAATGGGAGCTGCAGGGCACAGATGGCACGAATACAGAAGCCATCCCAATGGACATGACCACAGTCCCCCACCAAGAAACGCACGCAAACACAGGCACCTGTGACCAGCAATATTCCGAGAATCACATCATTCCACCAGTCCACCTGGCTGACCGGCATCTGTTACACAAAACCCAATCCCCCGCCCCTGAGCATGACAACATTCAAACTGTCATATTGGCAGCCCCCATCCCTGACCTCACGGGCTTCGTAGGCAAACGCGCCCAGTACAGTACCACGCAACTAAACTCCGAAGCTGGAACCCAATGCAGATCTCCTCACAATACATCGCCCCCCAAATAGGCATATGCCACATCACTTGCAAAGAAAAACGCTACACGGGCCAAATCAGAATAGAAATTTAATGCACATCAAAATCACCAAGCCCATACAGCCATCAGGCCATGAACTCCAAAACACTAATCACCATTATGGGCTGCATCCGCAAGAAATGACCAGCCACTACTTGTGTGTCGCCCTGTTCCCTCATGGTACACAGAGCCACATTCACGTACGAAAAGGCAACATGGAAGCGCACAGAACCGCAGGGCCGTCCCAATGGGGAGGCACTAGTCCAGCTGAAAGGCCGAAATGTTGCTCCGAGCCACCAGTACTGCGTAAGGGCATGTGGGCCATTGGCGATCGTCCCATAAGATCGTAATGCTGCTCCACTGATTAACACGAAGCAGCAGGTGTCGGGAGTAAAACCCATCTGCAGGAGTGGCATACAGATGGCAGTGGCAAAAGGGGAGGAGATACCTGTCAACCAAAAGAAAAGAAAAAGAACAGAATGGCCATCAGAACTACATTCGAACAACTCATTTCAATGATCACACTAAATCCACAGCCATATGCATGCTAGCCCACTCCAAAGGATCATCACCACCCCAAAACCACTTGCGACTCATAACCATCTATATCGAGGTGCGAACACCATCACAAACGAGTGTACCTGTGCATGCGTCTGTCAAAACAGAATCCATCAGATGGGAATGTTAACGTGCATGGACACAAGTGTCTGAGGGCGCGTCGAGACAGGGAGGGCTCAACAAGGCCAGATAGACGATGGTCCCACTATGGCAGCCCTGCATCACATAGCGTAGGGGAGGCGGATAGATCCCAAGAAGCCCTGTACATGGCAAACTCTGTATCAAATCACCTGGCCATGCATCCATTCATCATTCCCTCATCCCGGGATTAAAACGCCTGAATATTTACTCACATAACATTAGAAATATCCATTGAGTCTGTGCGTTATGCAGCCTGCAAAATCCACAGTGCCCCAGGCCGTAATTCCAGTGTAGTGAAGTAACATGTATTTGGGAACGTCCGGCCTCTTCGCCCACGTCGCTATTGCGCATCCCAAACTATTCATATCAATCATTGCATCCTCGCCATGGCCCCTGTCTCAAGGACATTGAACAATAGTACATTATATTTGCAGTCAGACCTGTGGGCATTTCCTCGCCGCTAGCTGAAAACCGAAAGCGCCGCCCTTCGAATTCCTCATTTGCAACATCACGTCGAAGAGGCATCTGTGGCCGTTTGAAATCACTAATTATTCCATCGAGTGCGGCAGTGTGTGAAAATGGCAACTGCCTTCACCCACAAATGGGACGCCCCGCCCGTCGTTGCAACTCGGTACAGTGATGCATGAGGGCCCACCGTTACTCGAGTACTACGTTCCACTGACCCTTCACAAGTCTGTTCGCGACTGCACAGATAGTATGTGAAACAATGGGACCACAGCAGAATGAACATATCAACCAATCTTACACGGCCATCGGGTACAAATACATGATTGCAATAGCAAGATGCCATTCCCCGAATTGCACCGTTGTGCGCGGGACGTGCTCGGCCAAAGGGGAGAGCAGTTTGCACAGGTGGAATGAATCACCACAGGTGGAGGCCATACAGCCTGAAAACACATAAATTGCACAGCCAGTCTCCTCCCACAACCACACCGAAATGCTACCGGCAGGACTCGCGATGTTGGCCCTGGGGGACCTGATAGCACTGCAAGTACTCCAACTCCAAGAAGAAGACGAACACCAACTACAACCGGCCGCACGGAGGAGACGCAGGAGGAGGAGGAGGCCAAGGCAGGGCCAGCAAGGGCCGCCAGCACAGCCACTACCACCACGCAGGCAGCCCGCAATCCCACGCCTCCGAGCACATCCGTTCAACCTCACTGATGAGCAGATCCACACCCTCTACCGTCTGGACCGGGACACCATAGCCGCCATTGTGGACATGACACAGGCTGACCTTGTCAGCATGATAGATAGCCCAACCGCCATCCCACCCCTACTGAAGGTGGTGTCTGTACTCCACTTCCTGGCCACAGGCACCTACCAGCACACAGTCGGACAGTTGCATGGCATTTCTCAGCCACTGTTCTCACGGACACTATTTCAAGTGCTCGATGCCCTCCTGCAGCACGCAGACGACTACATCTCTCTACCACGCTCGGAGCAGGAAATTACCAACACAAAAGTGGGATTCCATGCACTTGCCGGCATACCGGGTTGCATTGGTGCCATCGACTGCACCCATGTGGAATTGGTCGTCCCACATGCCATGGAGGCCCAGTACCGCAACCGAAAACAATTTCATTCCCTGAATGTACAAATGGTGTGTGACTCCAACAGGATCATTACACATTGTTGTGCCCGATTCCCTGGATCAACCCATGATTCTATGGTCTTGAGGAACTCTACAATACCACGCTACATGGAGCGACACGCAGGGAACAGATCCTGGCTACTCGGTGAGTCTCATTACATGCATGATTATGTGGGGTATGTGATTTGGCAATGACCTGGCAGGAAGGGGGGGGGTGTGCGTACGTAGCAATGGCATTCCACATCATACGTTTCTCGTCCACATACAGGTGATGCTGGATATCCACTGAAGAGATGGCTCCTCACACCAGTCCGGAACCCACGGGACCAGCATGAGGAGGACTACAACCATGCCCACTCACGTACCCGTGTAGTCATTGAACAGGCATTCGGCCTACTGAAGACTCGTTTCCGCTGCCTCAGCAGGTCTGGCGGGGAACTCCTGTACCGCCATGAGAAGGTTGCAAAGATGGTCATGGCATGTGTCATGCTCCACAACATGTGCGTACGTAGAAATGTGCCCATGCCCCCTGACGCAGAACTGCAAGCACCTGATGATGGTCATGATGAGGGTGGGGATGTGGCAGCACCTCATGGAGTCTGCGAGGCACCGGAGGCCCGTGACATTCGTCAGCATCTCATTGATGCATGCTTCTAGCACTCACGCCTGGTGGCTGATACATGGACACGGGACTCGTGGCACTGCGTGTGTCTGGGACATGCACAATATGGACTGTACGCC
Organism: Ambystoma mexicanum; assembly: GCF_040938575.1. Lineage (NCBI taxonomy): Eukaryota > Metazoa > Chordata > Amphibia > Caudata > Ambystomatidae > Ambystoma > Ambystoma mexicanum. The sequence continues at coordinate 11,149,505 of NC_090941.1, forward strand.
TATGATGGCCTAGTACACAAAGATCAATGTCCACACATCTCATTGGTTGATCGTGCACTTTTTATGGCATATGTGATGTCATGTTGAACACCCTATCGACCCGCCACCCAAGTGAGCCCAACACACCCCCTCCACCCTCCTGCCTCCCCCCCGAACACCAGTGTCCAAAGATGCTCATTGTCAGTGGGCTGTCGCTATTGCAAGCCCCCTCTGCGGGTATCAGGGGCACCCCTGCCTGTGGAGCGCAGGTTCCTTCCAGATCTACGTTGGGGGCTGCCCTGGACGGAACTTGCAACGGATGATGTGTCTGCCTGCTCACGTCCATGCATGTCCCTAAGGGTTTGCGAGAGCTCAGTGAGCACACGGCGCACTGCGGCAAGTTCGGCACATACGTCTTTGGACGTCGCATGCAGTTCCCCCCTCAGGCTCTCGGTGCATCTCTCCATTTGGACTCTCAGGCTCTCGGTGCTACTCTCCATTTGTGCCCTTAGCGTCTCTGTACCTCTCTCCATTTCTGCCCTAAGTGTCTCAGTTGATGTTTCTATGTCTGCCTTAGTGCCCCCACATTCATCGGCATGGTCCTTGAGGAGTGTGGCCAGTTGCTGCTGTTGTACGATTAACTGGTCGAGGGACTGTTGCCTCTGCTGGGCCATGGCCATTTGCGGGGGTGTCACAGAGGGGCTGTTGTCCTCATGTTGCCTTGCCACAGGGCTTGTGGGGGATGGCCAGTCGTCGTCTTGTGGGTGCCCCTGCGTGGTATCCTCATGTTGTACGGGATGGGACGAACAGGGGGATTGGGACAGGTCATGGATGGATCTGACTTCGACATCCCCGTTTTCTGTGTCCGAGCATGCTGCCATCAATGGGGTGTCACCTATGGTGCTGCTGCCACCAGAGGCAGTGCCTTCTGTGGCATCCATTGGGGGGACCTGTGGTGGTGGTGTTGTGGGCATGCTGGCTGCTGGGGTGCCTGTTGATGTTCCCTCCTCTGTGCTGCCACCTGATTTGTGCTGCTGCCGTGTCTTGATGCGTGCAGCTGAGGTGGAGGGTCTCTGGCCGTTGGTCTTGGCCCTCTTTGCAGGTGTGCTGGTAGGGGTGTCCTGAAGCTCGTCGTTTGGATCGGACCCTGTGGTGGAGTAAAGGAGGGCGAGGGTTATTGATGGGTCTGTGGGAATTGGAATGGCATTGTATCACATGCTTTGGGGTGGTACCTGAGGGTGATTTGGGTCGGGGCCTTGGAGGTGCTTTCATTTGTGTGTGGAGTGAGGGTGCAGTTGTTTGGCAGCCTGCAGTTAGGGTGTGCCTGCTGCACGTGTAGTGCGTGTATTAGGGGTTTATAATTATTTATGTATTTATTGTGGGTTTTAACGTGCACTATCAGGCCGATGTGTGTGGACGTTCTCCTGGACATGTGTTTCTGTTGCACTATGTGGACGCATGGTACTTCACATGGATGGACTGTGTGGATTTGGCATTGTTTTATCTGGCCCACCTACCTGAATCTTCGGATGTCTGCACTCCTTTCTCCATCCCTCCGACTCCCTCTATGCTCTCCATTCCGATGGTGGAGGCACAGATTTCTTCCCAGGGGGTCAACTTGATGGGTGATTCAGGACCTCCCCCGGTGGCTGTGGCAATGTTGCGGTTGGCAGAGAGTATGCTGCGGACGCGTATCCGCAGGTCGTCCCATCGCTTGCGGCATTGCTGTGGGGTGCGGGGTGCGGTCCCCACCGCACTTACCCGCTGTGCCACCAGAGCCCATATGGCCTTCTTGTTTGCAAGTGCCGTTCTGGTCATTTGCGTGGAGAAGACGACGGCAGCATTCTCCTGGAGGGTCTCTGTTAGCACGGTGAGTTCCTCACGGGAGAAGTGGACCTGCCGCTTGCGGTCGCACGCTTTCTTCGCTACTTTTCCCATTTGTCTTGGTTTCGCTAGGGTGGGTGACGGGTTGGGGTGTGTTTCAGGGTAGTGATTTTAGTGGTTGTGTGGTTTTAGTGGTTTTATAGGTGTACGGCGGGATGTTTCCCGTTCCGGGCCCATGTTTTTACTTCCGTTTCCGTATATTTCCGGTCACCGTACTTTCCGGTAGGCGCACACTGCGGTGACCGCTAAGAGGGGTGCCGGTATTGCACCTAGGGCGCCGTACGGCGGCGGTGTGGGCCGTTTTGGGGTCATTTCCGCCATCGCGGACTTTGCACTTCCGCCATGGCGTGGTGCTCGTGCCCGATGGGTCGGAATGGGCCGCACTTTGCTCCTTCGTGCAATGGCGGAAACGCTATTTACGCTGTGGCGGTCCGGTCAGTCACTTTCCGCCAGAGTCGTAATGAGGGCCAATGACATTTTAACAGGCCTTAAACAGGAAGGATGTGAAATTAACTATCATACTCGGCCTGACGATATTTCAGATAGTGCAAGAGCTAAGACAAAGATAAGGAAGGGAGGGCGAGAGTGGGAAGGAAATGGAAACAGTCAGGCGACTACCGTACTAGGCCTGACGACATTTCTGGTAGAGCCAGAGAAAACAAAAGGTGAGGGAGAGGGGTGCAGAAAAGGAGGGGAAGAACAAAACAAGCGACTATCGTATTCGGCCGGACGACATTTCAGATAGTGCTGGCGGGGCGGGGATAACAAGTAAGGGGATGGGGGAGGAGACAGATGAGGTTGCTATCATACTAGGTCCAGGGACAATTCTGATAGAGTAAGTGCTAGAAGAAAGTAAGGGGAGTAGCTAGGAAAAGGGAGAAAAGGAGAGGAGGAGAGAAGAGAGAGTACACAGTTAAAAAGAGTGGAGAAGCAAGATGGGAGAGCGAATACAATTGCAGAAGTCAGTAGTAACACATAGGGCCTCATTACACGGAAGGCGGTAGTCCAGGGTGCTATTAGCACCCTGGACCATGCCGGTAAAATACCGGCACCGCCTTGGCGGAAAGGGGATTTACCGCCCCATTCCAAGGTTGGAGGGGCGGTAAATCCCCTTTCTGCCATTGCCCTTCCCCATTCCCATTTCTGCCCCATAGGGCTCTATGGGACTGGGGAAGGCGCTAATTACGGCACCGCAATTTTGCGGTGCCGTAATTAGCTCCGAGGTCCCTTAGCGGGTTGGTATTTAACGCCTGCAAAAAGCAGGCGTTAAAACTCCAACCCGCTAAGGGACCTCGTAGTACGGCGGTAAGGGTTAACGGTCACCGTTGCCATTAACGGTGACCGTTAACCCTTACCGCCGTCCGTGTAATGAGGCCCATAATGTTGCAAGCAAGGATACAAGATGAAAATGGGAACAGCATGATTGATGGCCAACATGAGTACAAGATGCAAAGGAAGTCCAGCATGAGAATTGAGAAAGAGTGACGTACTGTGAATCAATGAAGTCCATTAAAGTTGGCCACAAGACGGTGATGGTGGAGGGTGGGTGTAGGGGGCACAGGGTATCAGAATCAAGCAAAACAGGCAACATCTGTGTGCGGGAGGAGGGCACAATGGAACATCACAGGGGGACTAGAATGGGTGGGGGTGGCCTGTGGAGACAGAGGGATTAAACACATGTTGGTGCATGCTTACCTGCTGTCTGAGCAGGGGGTCGGGCCCTGGGTCCTCCGGTCCGAACAGGTCCAAACAGGAATTGCCCTTTTCTTCTTCTGCACTTCACTTCAGATGGCCAAGTTAGTGTTAGGCCATCCATGAAATAGCTGGCAAAACAATTGCTTGGTGTAGAGATGATTGATTCTTTAGAGGTAGTTCCAGGTGGAGCCATCAGATTTACGTAACCCAATCAAACCTAAGTAATACATATAGAGTGTATATGTAACCACCGCCACTAAACAATCCCCAATCCCTGGAGATTTGAGTGAATAAGATTATGTTATGACATCAGTGATGATGACTTTGTAGTATTTAACCAATTGTTTTCTATGTATCCTCTGAGAGAAACACGATTTTAATGCATGTATTTTGTCCCTGCTTTATTTGGATGAAAATAAAGCAGGATTTTGCCTTGCACTTTGTCTACTTCATCTTTGAGTCCCGTATGGATTGACAATGAGTCCTTTGGGTAATTTGAGACTTTCCTGGGCCATTTTAACAGATGGTAGCAGAGGAGATGGTTTATAAGCGTCATTGGGCTGTCAAGGGGCCCCCGCTGTGTCCCTAGAAGGTTGCAGTGTTGACCTGTGGAGAGTGGGATTACTGCAAAAGAGAGTGTCGACAGGTAATCCTTTGGAGAAAGCCCAGTCCGGTCTCTGCAGCCTCCCCATAGGATGTGGCTGGACAACTGGCTGTTAGTGTAGACTTGATAAAGAAGACCTTCAACAGATCCATGGATGTAAATATGAAATAGGCATTGCAAAATTGTGAAAGGTTTTTTTAAATCGTAGACCTATGAAGAAATAAGAGTTAAAAGGTGATAGCGTATGACAAGGGTTGAGAAAGATCATGTGATAAGCTTCTATATGGGAAAGTAATAACAAAAAGAGATGAGTTACCTAGCCAGGAGTTGAGAAGACAGCGGTTTTGTAATTTGTTTTGTAGTGATTGCCAGCACCAGCTTCATGATGCTAGATAGCTTAGGCTGTCTAGCAGTGTGGACCGAGGAGTGTTGTCTGGTGTGGAAGCAGAAAGGTGGGGCTGCTCAGAGAGTGAGTGTTGTTTGTGGTGCCGCTTGGAGGATTGGGTGATGCAAGAGTCATGGTTTTAGACAGAGAGATGCAGAAGTTTTAATTGTGAAAAAGTACTATTTGAGAGGTGTGCGAAAAAGAAGAAATGGGTGAGCGAAAATTGAAATATAATTTGGTAAGTATCGGTAAATTGTGCTGCACGTTATTATAATGGGGGACACTCTGATCATTCAACTTTGCAAGCCATTGCCCCAATTTAAGGACAAAATAATTAAATACCACACGCAGTGGGTTCGAGATGTTTATGCCCTGGCCACAAGAAGGCACTCATTCGATGACAGTACTGCAACACATGTGCACCTATTTACATGCTGCATATAAGGGAAAACAACTCCAGAGCATGCTAGGAATACTGGAACTATGGGAAGTGCACAGAAAAGACATAGTGGAGCCACATATGAAAGAATGGATGCTTAAACAGCATGACAAAGGGTGTATGGCACTCACAGCTCCTCTTCCTATTTTACAGAGTGAGGCGCATTTCTTTGACTGTACAGTGATTGTGCCCATTAAATGTATTAAAATCACTGGCAGGATATACAAATTCCACATATGCACCTCCTGCCTACAGTAGTAAAGACATTATAAGTGGAGGGAAAATAAACACGCAGAGACCAGGGTCCACACGTGTAGAATATGATGAGCACCGTGATTTGCAAGCCGACCTAACTGAAGCAGAGGAAGGAGAGATTGGATGCAAAAAGAGACAGAGAGATAAGGCGAGAAGAAGAAAAATACATTGTAAACAAAGAAGGGGGAGAGAGGGAAAGCGAGAAAAAAAAGAGGACGAAAGGTAGAGACAACAAGAGGCAGAAAGTAGTAGGGAGAGGTGATGAAAATAAGTTGATGATATTATTAGGGGACATGAACTCCAAAACAGAGACAGAGAAAGAAAATAAGAAGAGAGAGAAAGAGAAAATCAGTGAGTTGAAGAGAGAAAATGAGAGAGAATCTTAGAGAGATGCCACAAGGAAGTTGATGACATTATGAGAAGACGTGCATTGTCGGATGACGAGGACAAAGCTTTATGAGAAGAATAAGTTACAGCCTAGATAGGAAGAGAACAGTTGACTTGGGGAAATATGAAATTGGAGAACAGGCAAGCTACCAGAGGAAGGCAGAAATCTAATGGAAGAAGTGATGAGTGGGACATATAGTGCACTTCCCCTGGCATGACTAGATGTTCATTATAGAGAGGATGAAGAGGATGAAGACAGTGATGATAAACTGAAGATGTAGAACCAGGGAAAGCGAAGAAGGGGCAGCACAAGCCCCCTCCACGTGTACACAGGTAGGGAGAGAGGTAGCATAGACAGAGAGGTAGCAATAAGGCCAGAACCCAATTAATATTCAAAACACCCTACACTGCGCTAGAACAGTTTAGAACAGCAAACATCATATGCGAATATATTGAGAAATTTACCAGGGCGGAAGAGTTAGCATGAGAGACGCAGTGACAAAGACAAAGTGTGCTGCCACGATTGGATGAGGCACAAGGACAAAACAATTCCCCTTATTACAGAAAGAGGGATGACTAGCACAATATATACCATGGCCGCCGACAGATAAAAACAACTTGATTTATAAATGTCATCACTTACAGCAGGGGCGAGAAAGTGGATTAATGAATTGGAAAGAATGACAGCGAGGATGACACTTACAGTAGGTGACATAAAAAGCTTATTTGCTGCCATATTAGGCGAACAATCAGAAGACATTTGGAAGCGTGCATGGTTTCCCGTGGTGACAGCCCAAAACATTTGCCATGACAGGGCACCTTTTAATAATTGCAGAGCAGAAGTCTGGAGGACACTCAGAAAACAATACTCAGACACATCCGATATGGGTGCAATCATGACACAGAAAACGGGGCCTGATGAAGACCATGCTGCATATATACAAGACAGTCAAGAAAAGTGGAGGCTAGAGACTAGAGAACCATGTGATACAAACATCACCATTTCTTATCATGTTTTGAGTATGGGATTTCCTGAAGAGTTACAAAGGCAATAAAAAATGATTGTGGGGATTGAAGCAAAACCATGGTATGAGATACAATTGACTATTGTCCAGCATTTAAATTGAAACAAGAGAAGGACAAAAATGAAGTTGAGGAAAGAAAGAAAGAGGAATCAACACTAGTGCAAAAGAAGCTATTGAAACTGAACAATGCAGTGCATGTGGTACAGCAAGCGCAGCCAGGGCCAAATGGAAACTTTGCAGCGAGAGGGTTTGCTCCCAGAAGTACTGGGTTTGGATTTCATGCTCAGCAATGAGAAGGGTTTAATGGGGGGGCACCACAACTTGGAGGATCACCACAACAGTGTTGGACATGCAGGAAAATGGGGCAATCTCGTTTGAGTGAAGAAGTGGGGGAGGAGGAGCAACATAATTGGCCACACGTAGACACAAGTGGTGAGCCAGCATACCCCCAAAATATAGCGCATAGCCACCAACATATTATACCCAAGATCACAAGCAGTATCAGGTACAATCACCACAAATACAGTAGACACAAACGGGGATGTCACCCAAACACAGCAAACACTGCAAGCGCTGATGCAGACAAAATCCACACAAATGCCAAGACAGGAACCAGCAGAACAGAACACAGTGACATTGTGGAACGCAAACATAATACCGCAGGCACCTAAACCTAGACTAGGGTGCGTGATGCTAGTGGGAGGGAATACTTTCACTTGCACAGGACTGAACATGTATCTGCAATAGGATAGCCCACAGACAGACTTGATGTGTTCCATCCTATCAGTTACACCAGACTCACAAGCGGAACCAAGAGTCGGAGTAACAACAGATGACAACACATTAAATACTAGAGCCACTCAATCCTGTGTTAGAGAAGGGAAGTTTTCAATGTCAGGCATTGCCTTGAATGCACAAGGATTTTCTGGGGTGACAACTACGGTTCCTTCTACCAACAATATACCCATCACTCTAGGAGAACAGACATGGCTATTCCATTGTTATATTCTTGCATGACAACAATTAACATATTGGAGCGACACTTGATGAGTAAATCTAACATGACAATATCATTTACGGACCAGGGGATACTATGTTCTACCCCATGGATCCATTATGTGAGTGTACAAGAATGCATAACAACCTGTTAAAGTGAGAAGGCACATGGAAGGGTTCAACTGGACCCAGAAGTATTCAGTTAGGGGTACACTTATTGCTAGCATGGCTGAATATGAGATACATTAATGAGGTTACCTGCAGATTTTTTATTTTGACCAGAAGTACCGCGGATGTGGAAGAAGACCAGTAAATTACAATTGAGCTGAAAGCAGCTATAGTGATGGAAGACAGATTAATTTTGCATGGAGTAGATGATAAGAGGGTACGTTGGCACACAGTTATAACACTTGATGAAGCACAAAGACTGACTGACTTGACAGATTAAACAGTATTTACAGATGAGGACTCGGATGACAAAGTGATGTTTAACATCAGTCTGAATATCAACTACAACTTGAGAGCAGAGAAATACCCCAGAGAATATCATTAGTGGGGAAAGTACCATCCTTTCTCCATGAGGATTTGGCACACGTACTAAACTCGCTGTGGACCAGCAGTCCATATGATGATGGTCTACTATAGGAGTAGGGGCTATTAAATTAAACTAAAGAAGGGGCTATTGTACCACGAGAAAGACACTATCCCATGTCCAAGGGAACTGACAAGGGTATCTATGAAACAATTGCTGCCTTTTTGCAACGAGGGATTTTAGTGCCTTCAGGATCCCCATGCAACAGGGCTGTGTACCTGATAAAAAGGCAATGGGGTCATGGAGATTTATCCGGGATTTACACCCCATGAACAATAATGTTGAGGCAGAATTCCCATTAGTGCCAAATCCATCCACAATATTTTGTAACATCCCATTCTAAGCTCAATATTTTACGGTGATTCATTTAAAGAATGCTTTCTTTTCAATCCCCTTGATAAAGAGTCACAGTATTTGACCTTGTTCCCTTACCGTGGAATTACGTTGAAACATACTTGTTTACCCCACGGATACTTCAACCGGGTGCTGCAGATGGACATAAGGAATATACACTTGACAGTGCAGTCATCCAATATATGGATTACATATTGGTGTGTAGCACCACAGAAGAAGATTGCAGTAGAGATTTAGTGAAACTGATGACAGTACTCGCAGAAAAGGGTCACAAAGTAGACAAACAAAAATCAATATTGCCAGTTAGAGGTCCTATACATAGGTCAGCTGATATCGAAAAAAGGTGGGAAGGCGACACCTGAGAGAGCAAAAGCCATAATGAAGCCACGCAAGCCAGGGACAATGATTGAATTCCAGCAATTTCTAGGCCTTTGCAATTATTGTAGGGCATGGGTCTTTGATTACAGCACATGTCAGGCCACTCTTAAAAAGGACTCAAGGACACACAGAAAGACAATAGGGATATCGCCTGGACAAGTGAAATGATAGATGCCCTTGATGAGCTGAAATTAGCAATTAGCACTGCCCCAGTATTTAGGAGCCAAAATTACAAATACATTTCTTTTAATTTTCCATTCAAATGGAATAGTGATGACGGCTGTTCTCACACATAAAACTGCCATGGTACACAAGCCATTCGCATTTTACAGTGGAATATTAGATCCAGTAATGAGAGCTCATTACCCATGTGAGCAAGCATTGGTGGCAGCAGCCTTTGCAATTGAGAAGTCAGCCAGCATAATAATAGGCTGTCATAATAAGTTGAGCGTGCTTTATTTTCCATCCTTGAAAAGCGCAAAAGTACATTAACTACACAGAGGACATCAGGCTACAGGGTAATTATAGCAAATCCATTGATCAAAATTGTGAGGTGTCAAGTGGTAAACTCAGCAAGGTCATAGCAAAACCATTGAAGGAGGGAGATTATGTGCTAGAGTGAACCAACTACGCTGAACCTATTTGAAAATCTTTTTTATTATAGTTCCAAAAGCAGCACATACAAATATCTCGTACGGAAATCAAAGAAAAAAAATCATAACGCACAAACAAAAGGAAAAACATTAGGGTACCATGGGCATTGAAAAACAGTCCTGTTCTGTGATACATGAAAGCAAATAATGAGACAATATCCAGAGGGTACACATATCATAGGCTTGGACCCAACACAAGTCACAAATCCACACGGTCAATTAAACGAGCCATCGCACAGTACATCTCCAATCTAAATTTATAAAATGTTTAAGTATGTTTCAGTACTCAGCTGATGCAATTTATCAGTGTTAGGTTGCCCTCTGATGTCCAAATGGAAAAGTGCACCCACTTCAACAACAGCTCTCATTTCAACAAACAGAATGAACATGGTTTTATGTTGTCAAACCTTCACCTTCCACTGTCGCAAACATTCAGAATAATTTAAAGTTACTTCTTTCCACTCCACTTCTCTTCACACAGGGCACAGCGGTTTCATTGTTGAAGAACAGTTAATTACCAGCTCAATGTTTCAGTCTCTTAAGAACGGAACGCTGTAGGACAAATGCTGCCTCACAAGCTAAAATGGAAAGCAGGTGCTGTAATTCTGCTACTACGCAATCGTATGCCATCACAGGGACACTTCAATGGAACAAGGTTGACAATTACTCATCTACAAAGACACAGCATATGCGCCCCTTTAGCGATGGAACTTAGATACTGTTCGTATACTGCGCATACCTCTCATTCCATCTGATTGTCAAGAAGTTCCCCCCTTCTCACCTGGGTCTGTTCTTTGCTGGAGTCCTTGGTTACTGCCTTCTTGCGGGCGGACCTGGTTTTGAACAAGGCTGCCCGAGTCTCTTCCGACTCCAGAGTGTGTTCAGTTTCCGGGACGCAGGTCCAGGAATCCGGGGAACTAGGAAAGGTGCAACTAGCACATGAGTCCAGGAAATAGGAGGAAAGGAAGGGGCAAGGAACGGGTAGGTAGACAGGTACAAGGAAACAATACCGCGAGCTACGGGACACACGTCGGATCGCTACTTTGCAATAGCATTGAGACGCGCGGAGCTGCGGAAGGTGTGGTCTAATAATAGAATACGTTACATCCAGCGCGTGGAGCGACAAAGGGGTTTCACGCTGGATGACCATGTTGGGAGTATTATGGAGTGCAAGCCCCGTTGTGACAAGGACCAGGAAGTCCAAAAGGGATGTGTTCTGTAGTTCATCACACTGATATGTTTAGCCTTTTCAATGACCTAATAATTCACAGGGACCTACTCCCCCTGGAAGCGATCAGTGTTAATTCTGATATTTAAGAAGGCAGACAGAAATGACCCTATGAAATACCAACCAATATTGACCTTTAAGGTATGCTAGAACAGCATATGTTATGCCAGAAACAGCTAGTAACAATATAAACAGTTTATTAGTTTTTCAAGGGGGTTTGGCATCAGAGTGACAGAACATTGCCTGCAGTATAGACCTCCAAGCTTCCAGATTCGAGCGGGCTTGCTCATGCCTTTCTTCAGGGCTCATATTATACATTATAACTAGAGCCCACACACAAACCCTCCATGACATGGCAATTATTTTCTTTGCTAGTATACAGGCTAAGTCCATACGTTTAGCAATATGCCTTGCATTATCCGGGCAGGGATATATGCCAAGTAATCATTCAGTAGGGGTCCTTTTGTATCTATTTACACCTGCATCCTCTAAGGCATTCTGGATTTGAAGCCAAAATGAGGTGTGTACTCTTGGGCAACACTAAAACATATGTAGGAAGGCCGCAGGCTCACTACTACACCACAGACAACCCAAAGATGCATCTTTATTAAAGTGTGCTACCCTATGCGGAGTCATATATGTCCTATACAATGCATTTAACTGCAACAAACAAAAACATGCATTTCTAGAGATCTTCTTAGCAAACAGTAAGGACATTTCCCATTGTTTATCATCCACCTCACACCCTAGTTCAGCTTCCCATGCATCCATGATCTGCGAGACTTGGACACTTGCTCTTGCAGGCTGGGATTGATACAGGCTGCACAGGCTTCACGGGTTTCCACCCATCTTCCAGGTCATATAATATGATCAAAACACTATCACAATTTGGTTCTTCTGGCCATACAGGTCACTGTGTCTTTGCAAAATGTGTGAGCAGCATATCATAGGAATTTACCTTTGTTTATTCTATATTCATCAACTAATTCAGACAAATCCCTGAACGCTTCATTCTTATACATATCCCCCCAGGTGATGAGGCCATTCCCCTCCCATCTTCTGAACAAGGACAAGTCACCTCTATCACGGCACACACACGTCAACAAGGGTATGATTGGAGAATATGCGTATCCTAGACAAAGGACCATTCTGATACTATTCCATACCCTCTTCCAGAGATCTAGCAGATATGGTTTATTAGGGAGGTAGCCATAGACCATCCAGAGGTTCTCGTTGAGAACCACTGGGCTTGTGGTCCCATGCATCAATGTGGTATCTAACGTTGCATCATCTAACAGCTACTCCACCAGATATTGTGCCTCAGAGGGCAGGTAATACAGCTAAAACCATGTTAGTTGAAGCCCACCATCTTCAGAACTCAATTTCAACATGGAAAGTGCAATTCTATGTCTCTTCCCATCCCAGAGGAACCCTTTCATTCGTGAGTCCAAGGATCTGAAGAACGCACTTGGTATAAAAAAAATTGACATCAGTAAAAAAATACAACAGGTGGGATAACACCACCATTTTAACTAATGAAACTCTTCCTATCAAGGAGAGCAGTAGGCAGCTCCATAATTTAATCGACCTGAAAATCCCCTTCGAAGCACCACCAGTATTGTCCTCATGCATATGTATAAACTGGTGCAGGGACATCATTTGGGGGTCACTAGGGGTCACACCTGTGACCCCTGGGGTCTCCCTTACTACCCCTTGTTTTGTTAAATTGAAGCTTCTGGGCTGTGGCCAGTGCCATGTGGCTCTTTGTTTCTAGAGTGATTGACTTTCTTGTTCAGGCCTCTTAAAAAACAGGGGTTGCACAATTGTAGCAATTCAAGTAGTGACACTAAGTAAGAAAGAATATGAATGACAAATAATTTGTCTTTCTGGATTTCTATAGAATATTTGATAGACTCATTAAAGGTTTATTTTAGGCACACTTCAGGGGGTGAGTGACTGATTTAGTCTGTTCTTAAACACCTCAAATTCACAATGTAGATACAAACTTCCAAAAAGCATGTAGAGTAGAATAGGCCTTCATTTCGGACTATGTATTTGGATTTTCACGAGTTGCAGTTATAGCATGTTTTTCTGCCGTTGTGTCTGTTATGATCATCACAAGACATTCAATCTCTGTGTCCTTGGTCACTTGACAACATCCTTGTGCCTAAAAGCTTCTGTACAGTGTACAAATGTTTAACCATAGCACATAAAGTAGTCCTTGATTTCATTGTGCCACAATGAATACTTTGTTGTAATGTGTCCATCTTTCCTAACTCCCTGGCATTCTGTTTGTTTGCATGTAGGAGGTAACGAGTGCCCAGCGTACGGTGTGAGCGTGCTGCTTTCCCCGAGCTACTCTAAATTCTTTAATACACAGTTATGAACCCTCCCAATGATATGTATTTTGCCAACCACTGAATCCTGAAAAGTGGATCCATGCAGGCTTGACATGTGGCCAGCTTTGCACCAGACCTGCAGAACAGATAAAGTTACCAGTTCAATGGTATCCACTAGAGAGTATGATTTGTTTTCTGACTTTAAGAACATTCAGAAAAGTTATTGCTTATTTTACTATAGCCAGTAAGATAGATGTAGCTTGTCAGATATCTCAGTGGGTTGAGCACTTGCTGATGCAATTTGTGTGTGATCTGCAGGTTGCAGGTTTGAATCCTGGACCGGCCAATTCAGCCTTTCATCCTTCTGTGGCTGATAAATGAGTACCATCAAACTTAAAGAGGACTGGGTTTTGTGATATTAGAGGTTAGGATTGTGCCCCAAACAACACATACTGTTTACAAAGAAATCCTAACACCTCTTAGACTGGCTCCCTAAAGGATCCGGGCCTAGATGCCCAAAAAAACCTTTTTTAAGCTGCCCTCCTCATTTGCAACAAATGGCACTGACAATTGTTTTTCATGAAAATTATATATGTCTATGTTTTATTACAACAATTCTTTTAAAAATGTTTAAGATTTTTTTGATAAAATAAAAAAACAAAGTTTAAATTACAATCATGACATTTACAACAATGTTTGAAAAAGAAAAAGGAAAGGAAAACAAGCACCAAAGAGAGTCGTGTGTTAACCCAACATCATACTGTGAAAACAATCAATTACTATATTAAGAACCAATTTAATTCATAAAGAAAAAACAATTACAAAAGATTAAATGTGATTTCATACAAAATTATTATCAACATTAAAATACAAAACATACAATTGTATACTAAACCAACCAGCTGACACTGAGTGTAATATTTGCATTTATATAGGTGTACAATTATGATGTCTAATTTTGGAACCCCTATTTTGGTACTGGGATTCTTTAAATATCTCTAAGTACAATTCAGCTTTCAATGCTTTATTAGAACTGTGACATCATTCTCACAGTTGCATTGACCCAACATGTTTCATTCCCATTCTCCTAAAACGGTTGGTACACGGGAAATTCTTCAGGGGAATATTTTTTAGTCAACAATTGGTATGTCCGTAACTGAATATGTCCAATCAACGATCTGTTCAACTTGATGCAGACGGGAAGGCAGCTCTGTTTTAAGGTAGCTAATAATTATTTTAGAGCAAGAACCTAAAACAGGGGGGAGACAAACAACAGAACTAATCAGTTGTATTGTCCAACAACTAACTGATTGCTATAGTAAAAATAGTCTGACACACGATATCAATTCATATCGTCACGACTTACCTCACTGCCAACTTGTAAGTAGTAGCAGGGGTGGTTGAGCTTATTCTTGTGCACAAAATGACAAAATGACAACACACGACTGGTCAACTAGGATGGTGGTAGCTAGACTATATTTAAAACTAGTAGCATTGTACTACGCAGGCTTTTTGTCCTGTTCGCATAACACTCGACAAACTACCCCCTTTTTTCTTGGGGTTGTTATGCTTTAAGCATATGACAAAGCACTATTATTAAATGGCTCGTTAAACTATTTAGTTGCATTGTTTAGTATGTTGCAACATTACAATTTCACGGAGTGTTCATTCTAAAATTGTTCCATTAAAAACCTCTTAGAAGTGATAAGTTAAAAGGAACAGTGGAAGTGTGACTTACTGCAAGCCGAGGAGAAGGGAGGGTGGGGCATATGTGAATGGTAACACGATCAATCAAAAGTGCTTCAGTGCTAAATACATGTTATTTGTCAACTTACACCACCCGCTAT
Source organism: Ambystoma mexicanum (assembly GCF_040938575.1). Taxonomy (NCBI): domain Eukaryota; kingdom Metazoa; phylum Chordata; class Amphibia; order Caudata; family Ambystomatidae; genus Ambystoma; species Ambystoma mexicanum. The sequence continues at coordinate 11,164,545 of NC_090941.1, forward strand.
GCACTGTTACGGCAGCCCCTGTCGTGGTGTGGCTTATATGTTGTGGCTGCAGCTGCTTGTATCTATTCAACAAAATCCTCTTCACTGATGAGCAGCTCTCGTGATAGCTCGAATATAGCTGATGGAAACAGAGAAAAGAAAAAAGGCCTGACGATGTAATTGAGGACCTTATTCCCACATGCTACGCTGGTTTCACATTAACTAAAATTCATTTTATAGAGAGTAAGTGGAGTTATTGCCTCTCGCGTCCCCCCCTTTCGCTTACCGAGTATATTGTGAGCAGTATGCTCCAAACTCTTCCCAGCACCTCTCTGATGCTACGTCCGTATTACTATCACATGACTTCAGCACGCTCCCTTCCGTCTTGTTGTTTATACGGCCACGGTGGAGGAATACGTAGACACAAACAAGGACAAAGCTATTGATATTCCTTGCAGTGTTGTTGGTATCCGAAGTGCACATCTTCAAAGACCTTTTAGCTGAGGGAGAGTTTATTCAGCTATTGTTTACTCGCCGAGTAAAACGTACTTGCCGACAGTATAATGCAATATGTTTATACGTATGCATATCTCTTCTAACTCGTATCTTGCATCACGATAAAACCAAAATGAGTGCATGTTATATTTTGCAACGTGATGCTTAGTGAATATTCTTTCAACTGCAGTGCGGACTCAACACCCCATTCATATGAAGTTTCTTGTACTAGCAACCGTGACCGATGTGATCAAGAAGGCCTTTGTTTACAATATTCATTCTTTATGATTTTATTTTTACTTTTTCTTCATGGACTTACTCTGAACCTATCGCTTGATTTGCTCGTATTAAATTATGGCTGTTATCAACGTCTCATGTGGAACTCCTACAGGTTCTTCAGAGGAGAGCAACTGCAGGGCTCCATTTTACATTTATGAACACCAATGACGTTGTATTCCATCGAGCCTCTGTATACACATGCTAAATGTAAGCTGAAATCAATCTCATATGTTACAGCTAGAATTATAATATGTTCCAATCAATAAGTTCACTAAGTCCCAACTCTTCAGAGTTGCAAAGATAAATTAATCTCTGTTAATTATCGAATAATCTTTTCTTATTTGAAGTAGTAACGCATAGCTCTCAACTCACCCGCTTTTGGCGGGTGTCACCCGCCTTGCAAAGGGCTGACTCACCCGCCAAGTCTCCTGCACGCCCATTCATTCCAATGGGCGTCTCACCCGCCAGAAACAAAATCGGGTGATTTCACCCGCCTTTGCCAGACAAATGGTTGAGAGCTATGAGTAACGTCTTTTTGGTCCATCTGTAATAATACACTCCATGTAAGCGATTCTGGTCCATAGCTAAAAAATGGCCCACCAATGGGGCTGTTATGTTTTTATTTATTTGATAAATGAGTACCAACACAGGTTGGGTGATATTGTATGATATGACATGATATGGCATTTATAAGGCGCATATACACAAGTGTTTCAAGGTGCGAAATATATGTATATTTGTTCTACATGAAGCGTTAAGTGTAAATGCTCTATAATAACACATCAATACCATTTGGCCTTGGACATCTGCTTGCATTCATGGTAACATGAGCCTATACAAACAGATATTAATGATAAATATGGTGATCCATTCTTGTATGAAATGTATATCACATTACAGTGATATCATAACCATATTTTTCATAGTGTACTTTGGAACAATACTATGTGATGACACTTCCGGTTCCATTGCTTCCCATGATGTCATCAGAGGTTAAGGGCCAATTGATGTCACTTCCGCTACCCCTGGAATGTTGGTGAAATGATGTCCCTGGCCTGGTGCCATATGTTGACTCCCAAATACCAAAATGAATTCGATGCCCACTTAATGCCCAATGGCAGGAGATTGTTTGTGCTGCAGTTACGTAGCACAGCCAGTGGGAAAACACAACATTTCTCCTTGCTGAAAGAGATACAAGTACGTTTTGTGAAATTGCTCACTGCCTTCCAACATCAAGTGGAGGTTATGTGCTGGGTTGTATATCTACAAGAGGCAGTCATCTGCATACAGCTAGATCAAGTGACCCTTTCCATTCACCATTATACCAGCATCGGCAAACTCAGACCACAAATACACAGCTGAAGGCTCCCTCCAACACCAATATATGTAGCATGGGAAACAAAGAGCAGCCCCGCTAGTGCAGCGTATCTTCTGAGAGTTGAATATGTCACCCTAGCTACACGCTCTGAGTAAATCAAGTTAACCCATCTAGAGGACCTTTCCGCTGTTCCAAAGATAGCCAGGGTAGCTTACATCCGACTCTAGTAGACTGAGTCAAAAGCCTTTATGGCATCCAATGATACTACTACATAGGGGGCTTCCCGCGCTTGGGACCTGTCAATAATATACTGGAGTCTGCGCAAGTTCAATTATGTATTTCTGTTCAGGACAAAACCAGTCTGGTCGCTATCAGTCAAGGAGCCAATGACACACTTTAGTTGACCAGCCAACAATGCCATCAATATCTCAACATCTTGTTTCAGCATTGACAGAGGACAATACAAATCACACAGATCATGTGGCTTCCCGGGCTTGTGGACTGGGATGATCATGGATTCATGCATACTGTTAGGTAGGTATCCAGTCTCACATGTCTCCTCAAACACCTGCAGGAGCAAAGGCAACACCCTTTCACTGTATGTTTTATAAAACTCAGACGGCAGCCCATCTCCTTCAAGGGTCTTGCCAGAGTTCAATGAAACTATAACACTTTACAGCTCATCCTCAGTTATGGGTGCCTTCAGAGCAGCAGCCTGTTCAGCCGTCACCTTAGGCAGCTCAATGTGTGTCAGTGTATACATAATCTCATCTCTATTTTCCTGCTCCTCAATACCATAGAGCGACTGATAATACCTGCTAATCATTAATCACTGCCTGTGACCTCTCGGTTTCATCACATTCCTCTTTAATTTCTACAATAGTAGATGTGGGTCGTTCAGCCTTGTACAACCAAGCCAGCAATCGTCCAACCTTGTCTCCATCCCCATGCAGCCTGGATACATATGTGCCATAATCAAACTTTCTAAGACATTCCCAAGTCTCAGCGAACTCCAGACGCAGAGGTAGCAAGATCTCTTCAATGGGTCTTTCCCCAGAGTGCTCTCCCTCAATTTCCTGTATATTTCCCCCCAATGTACCCAACACAGAGACTAAAGTTCTTCTAAAACCTCCTGCCTGTGTGAGGGGTCAGAAATGCAAGGCGGACACTTAGGGATAGGCATGTCACAAGTCACCATTCTATTCAATGATAAGGGGTGAGTCAAATGCCTATATTTCCATAGCCTAACAAGGGTTTTTCTACCTAATAATCTAAGGCTAATGGAAAGTGACCTAGTGTCCAAAGATATATGTCCCTCACACTAACACGCACAACAAAATCATACTAGAATTATTTGGCAGTTTAAACTTCATAAAAACCATATATATTTCAACACAAACATTATAAACAGAAGTCCTTGTGACCAGGGTTCCATCCCCTTCCCCTGGATCATTTCAGGATGTTTCAAACCAAAGTTCAATTTCAGAAAAGTTATTTTCACAAACCAAGCCACTCCAGGTAGAATATAAAGTTCTTTTCATTCAATATGCACTTCACTTGGCAAAGTGAGTATTTCGGATCCGAAAGGTTTTCCACAATCGAAAACAAATATTTAAAGTTTCCATAACCTTTCTGCTTAGCAAACCCCAAAATGCTTTTTTCTTTCCATCTCAAGTGAAAGGTCAGGGTAAATGTTATTTTCTCTTCATAAGCAAAATCTTAATCAGGATGGTTCATTCAAAAAGATACACCTCTATTCAGGATGGTTATATAACAATCCATCAAGGACAGTAGTGGAACTGCCACTTTTTTCCCACCACAAAAGTTCATCACATCATGATATTGCAATTGCCACTTAATTTCCACCACAATGTTATACCACATTTATAGTACTTCAAGTTGTCTTCTTTCTGGTCCACTCTCCGGCCCGCACTAAGTACTATTTGTCCCTTTCATTGTTTACTCGCCTGTCAAGATAAAAACTCCCACTGCTACAGCTTGTACTCTGTGCTAAGGTTTGCTCCAAACTCTCCACACTTATATCCTCAAAGGAGTGAGTTGAACCAATAACTGCTTTTGGGCTTAGTCTCTTGACTTTCAACATGATTGGCTCAAAACTTCTTCACAATTATACAGCACAAAAGGACAATCATTCTTACATTGATTTTTTTGCCATAGGCAATGAAGGTTACACTTCTCTCACCCTTAATCCTTTACTACAAGGGATTTTTACTTGCAGTCTCTGCTTTCTATTTATTCAACTTATTGTTTGCTGGCAATGTAGTTCACGACTTTTGCCCACGGGGTATCTTGCTCTAGGACTATTTGATTAAAATTGCACTGGTGCCACTTTTAACTTTTTTTGGCTTTGGCAATAAAGGTTACAATGTCCTTTTATTGGATAGCCCACTTTTGGAAAGTTTGGTTCCCTTTGGTTTACTATTGCCCCTCTTTGGCTTTAGTAATTCAAGTCCTCCCTTGTAAGATATCCCTCTTTAGTCAAGTTAATTCGACTTTGCTTGATTATTGCCCCTTCTTGGCTTTGACAATGCGGGTTACAATATTCTTCTACTCAACATCACTTAATAGGAGAGTTGCACCCAATATGCTTTGATTTTAATATGCAGCATTCAAAATGTGCACTACTACACAGCGGTCTCCTTCGGAGTGCCCCGGAGTCACCTGTATCAGGCCAACTAACCTGTATATCCTGGCATCTCCGTCTGACTTGCTGGTTCTGCTTCTTCGTTCATCAGGCGTCGGCCAACATTTGACAGTTCCGGTCAGTCTGCCATTGCTTCCACTTGCTGGCAATGGTGCTTTCCCAGCTCTGTATGCTCTCCCGTAGAAACCTTACACCGCAGCGGGATACTGGACATAGAAAGCTTTTCTCTCCCTCAGGACAGCTGGCCTCACTATCGCTTCCCTCTGCGCGTCCTCTGCAAACCACAGGAATCCGGACATCAAACACGGTTTCTGCCCGGCATCCCGCTGTCAGCACAGCGGCGACTGCAACCTTTGCTTCTTCCTGCTGCTCCCAAGTGGCCTTCACCTGAAAGGCCTTTAAATGTGGGTCATAACAATAACTAGACCTCTCTGTAAACATTTGGTAACTCTGGACCCCTCTTCCTCATCGGAGTACTAGCAGCATTATGGGACTTGATGTCCATAGTGCTCCTATTTGTTTTTCCATTATTTAATCCACTCTATTTAGAAGATTTATATGATGTATGTTCAGGGTAAGAATTTAAAGGAAGTACTGGTTTTCTCTTGGGTCTACAACCTGAACACAATGTAGAATCATCATTACTAAAAGTAGTAGTATTAACTCCCTGACTCTTATACACATCATTTTCATGTTTACAAAACAGGTTCCCATACTTGGTACCTTGGGTATGTCCAGGACTTGAAGCCTTACTGTGACACCATTGAGTAACAAGTTGAAGTGAGTGGGTTGTACCAGTACCAGTATATACTGTTAGGGTTTAAGCTAAATGTTTTTCTTGATTTTAGATAGTTATTTGGTCCTTTTGCCAGAATACCCTCACTTGCACTGCAGGGAATGGAAAGTATCTAGAGCTGTTGCCTCCCAAACTAGGCAACATCCCTAGTTACTGTGACAACATGCCATTAAATATTTAAGCCCCATGGAAATCCCATCCTAAGAAGAGACGGAATACTGCGTCTCTCCTGATGGGTCAACAGATTCCCTTGAAAGACATTTCCTCCCATGTGATCCTCCCTCCTAACACCACTCCAGTGTTAGGATCAGCTAGCGGCTGCCTTTTCCTGGCCACATGGGAGGAGACATTAGGCTGGGATTGTGTGATGACTCTGCACTCTCATCGCACTTGTCAATCGTTTATACGCGTATCACCACCTTAACGGTCTCCCAGATAGTACTGCATTTATCCCCACTGCCAACATTAGTATCTAGTAACTACAGTACCACATCCTTTAAGTGGCCCTGGAAAATATCATCAGAAAGGGCACCCATAGGCATATGCCAAGTTGGGATCGGAGTAGCCGAGCCCTGCAGGATCAAAGTTACAATCAACGTGGAATGGCCAGAGATGGTCTTACCAGCATAGACTGCCTCCACAAATTCAAACAAGTGTTCATTCCCAGTAAATTGATAATCTACTCTGATGTGGACCATGTGTGATGCTGAGTAATAGGAGAAGCATCGGCTATCTCCATTGATAGCACACCAGATATCTAGCATGGAAAACCCATGCAATATGGAGCGCAAGGACTTGGCTGCAGGGGAGGGCTGCACAAATATATGGTTAGACCTGTCAATCATAAGATTCAGTGTGCAATTGAAACTGCGTCCCTCCCACCCCCCAGAACCATTAAGGTCCCCAGAGGTGTGTCAGTCCCCCATATAGGTAGTAAAGGAAGGCTGATGCACCGTGGTTTGGGGCATATGAATTTACAATGCAGAACTTTCGATGTTCAATACAGCCCCAGACAATCCCCAGCCTACCATGATCATTTGTTTCAATGTTTATTTGTGTAAACAGCACTGTCACAGCACTCCATACCAGCACACCTCTAGGGTATCTCAAATATGATGAGCCATAGGCAACAACTCCCCACTTAGCAGTGAGTTTAGCGAGCTCCTTCCCAGTGGGTGTGTTTCCTGCAATAAAGCCATTGAAATCTTTTTTCCTACATAGATCAGAAGCAATCTGGAACCGTCTCATATATGAGGACATGCGCTGGATGTTCCATGACGCAATATTAAGCATTGTCATACTGCACCAAACAATGTCCTCTTATCCCCCATCACCCACACCTATAACAGAAGCAGAAGTCCCCTCACAGCCATCAAGTTCCTCTAGCCCACTCCAATCTGTATCCAGCCCATCCGCCTCACACACACCTCATCCAATCTACTACCAAACCCATATTCTCTTATACCTGCCAAAACCATGCCCAAAACCAACACATTTGAACCAGAGAAACCAACCATTTCAACAGTATAACACTGCCCAAGCCATCCCGCCACCCGAAGAGCATGGGTGCTCCGGGGGTCTGCGAGCATGGGGGAACTCATTATGGTGATATCCCCCAATGGCACTCTCACCCCAGAGTCGGGCTGCTAGTGCAATGTCAAAGATAACTGAGTTCTGTCTACGTAGTTCCATGTCCAGTCCCCAAGATATCTCAGACATTCAGTAGTACATTACCATACGCTCAAAGGATTTAACCAAAATTCCACATTTAGTCGGGTTGCAATCCCATGCTTGGAATGTAACAGGGCTCCACTCAGCCATTCACAGGGTCTTCTGATATTTTTTACGGTCCAGGTGCCAGTCCACATTCATCCATCCATTCGTTGGCCTCACTGGGATAGTCAAAAAACATCCATGGAGCCTCTTCTTCATCAGGACAAATGTATTTCTCTTCTTTTGTCACAAAAGGGTATAATCCGGGTAAATAGCTAACATTGACAAACCACGTTTGACTGTACCTACAACTCTGGAAAATGTAAATATCATCTCTCTATCCCAAAAATTAAGGATGCGTGCAATCATGGGGCGAGGTGGGGCACCTGGAGGCAGGCGATGAAGCAGTGATCTATGCTCTCTTTCAACAGTAAAGGCCGGAGAAAACATCCAAGGTCCAATTTCCTGCAGTAGCAGGTTCTCAATAAAGGATGTGGGGTCAGGTCTCTCTTGCCCTTCTCAAAGCCCCATTATGTGTACATTATTGCAGTGGGACCTATCCTCTGCATCCTCAGCACGTTTTTCCAGGACCTTATTCTTGTGCACTAATTCATCCGATGTTGCTTTCAGCGCCTTTGTGGTCGAGAGCTTCTCCTCATTGTCCGCCACTCGCAAGACATCATGTTGTAGGAGATTTAGATCAATCTTGATTTCTTCAATTCTATACTCTATGAAGGTGCGTAGTGCTGCAATGGTTACCAGCACCTTATCCTCCTGTTCCTGCTGGCAAGGTCCACTTCCCTGCAGCTCGCCATCAGGCACCTGGGGTATCCTGGTGGGATCCTCTGGGACCAAAGGAATCGATAATGGCCTTTTTCTGTTTCCCCTTCATCTTGGTCTCGGGCAGGTTGTGTATAAGGTAGTTCTTGTAGCTCTCTGACAATGCAGAGCCAGTCATCGTTAGGACCTTCCAAACAATAGGATCCTTCAGCAAAGCCCCACCACCAGGCACCAGCAGATTAATACGGTGTCAGTGCCACCCAATATTGGTATTGCACCCAGGTAGTAGCACAGAGTTTCTTAATGAGTGTGAGGGAGGTTAATCCAAATAGGAGGCATCAAGAATTTGCAGAGGTGGATAGTAGTGATGAGCGTGATCAAAACGCATGCTTTCTGTTGGTCAGGGAGGGTTTTGCATGTACTACGTTACAATGGTTGGCCTACTTTCTTCAGTTGCATTGGCGCAATACTTTTTATGCAGAGGGAATGTTCATCTATCAATGTCACTCAGTGACTGTCCTGGAGTATGTTATATAGTGTACATAGTTAAAGGGTAAACTGTCTGATCCTGTGAATAAACCCCTTCAAGCACCCAACATCGGATCTAGATACATTTGGAGAGCACTTAGCCACCTCGTCCTCACTGTTACATCCATTATGCACCTGTTCTTTGCCGTTGGGATCAAGTTTCATTCCAAGTGCTGGCTGGCAGCTCCCAAATAACAGATTTCCACTGATATTAGTTACATATATCTTGCTGGTGGTGGTCTTGCCCTTAAAAGATAATGTGGCATCAAATTCTCCAATTATTGTTATTGAGTTTCCCCATTTGCAATGGCCTTCACCCAGGCCTTTTTCAATGTACACTTAGATAGACTCTCTTCCCAAGAGGTCCTACTTATCAAGGCATAGTTGGCACCTCTGTCAACCAGCATTTCAATGATTGAGCCATTGACTCCAATCAATCTTTTGATTTGTATCTTAATTTCACACACCGCATCCACTACTTGTACACCATTCAACCATTCATACACATCCTCATAGTCATCACCATCTTCTTCAATCATTCCCACATTCCCATTCGAAAAACGACAGCATTTCAATATGTGTCCCCTTCTCCCACAGCATCTACAATTCAACATGCAGAGCCGTGCACTCTTTGTTTCTTGCAAAATGATCAGAACTCCCAAATCTATAACAACCCCTAAAGGATTGTGGTCCTCCACGACCACCAAACACCTCTGTCCTGTTGCTTGGAAAACCGCCAACTCTTCTTCTGTTCCTATCAATGTCTTTGGCTCTTCCTCTGTATCCCCAATCATTATAGTTGACTTTATTATGTGACGATTCTCCCCTCACTACCATTCTACTGCCTGGTTTATCCTTTTTTACTAAACTAGATTCAGAATGCTCAAATGATTTCTTGGAATTGTCCAATCCTGTCTTGTTTTCCCTGACTAATTCCCTGATGCACAATGCTGTTTGTTCTACATTCTTGGCTATTTCTAAGGCTCTATCAAGAGTGGGGTCTTTTTCCCTCCAGAGTTCTTTCTTCTCACACTTTGTCATCAGTGCATTTGATCATTAACTGATCCCTAAGTTGCTCCTCCTGACAAGGACAGTTTGAACTAACACTTTACAACTAATCCCCTTAAGACTGTGAGGAATTCCTCAATGCTTTCTCCTTTGCGCTGTTCTCTAGTGGCAAACCTATATCTCGCAAGAATTATGTTTTCTTTCACTTCATAATGTTTGTCCAGTTTTAAAACAAACACTTTAATCAAATTAACCTAGATTCAATCCTTCTTCCGTCATTGGTTCAGCAAGTCTCTTTAACACCTCCTGGCCTAAATATTCCAAACAGTGATATAGTAGGGCATAAGGAATAAGTGGGGCCATATACTGCAAGAATTCTTTTTAGAAATTCATCCTTCCAATCCTTCCATCTGATGATAGGTTCGCCACATGCTTGAGGGAAAGAAATGCTGGGCCAGGAATATTTGCCATTGTTCATTAATCTTGTGTGTGGATGCGGTTCTTGCTGGTTGTCTTAGTACATGTGACAGTTTGTTTCCATCAGGGCTGGTTTGATTCTTTTCTTTTTGCAAATCAACTTGGATTGCCATTAGCTGTGCTTTCTTCTTTTTTTATGGATATCCTTGATACTGTGATTGTCGTGCTTGATCACTAATGTTTCTTAAATTTCTGAGCAATTTCTACACTCAATATCATTCCAGTATGTGTTTTATTTCTTTAAAGTAGTTGCACTCATGCTAGCCTTCTCTTTTTTCTTTACTCAGTGTGACACTGAGGGGAGAAGGCCATGGTGCATATGATCGCTCCGAGGCAGTCCCGCCGAGGCGCACTGCCTTTCGGAACATGAAGAAGCTAAGCGTGTATTGCGTATGAGCACGCACAGGTTCTTTGTCCTGATTTGCGCAAAACTGCAGGATGCTCGGGCTGGGTCCACTGGGTGGGTTCGGTGCTCACTCTACACATGCACAAGTGCGTGTGTGCTCTCCCGCAAGGGCCTGTTTAACCCTCAATGGATTTCCAAAATCCACTACGCTCATCGAAAATGCCAGACAATGTAGGGAACGGGGGCATTGAATCCGTATCGCTGCCTGTGTGAGAACAGATTGTCAGGTGCAGAGCAGCTCTCATGGATGAGCAGTGAGGGGTTTCCAGCACTACGCAAAGATCGCGTTTCAATTAAAATCCAAAGCAGGGAATGTATGACAGCTCATGTGAGGTTGCAGGTGCATTATGGATTGCGCGCTCACCTTCTGGATTCCTGCTGTCTTCGCTGTTCTGCACGATGTGAGTCCACCGCTGTCCTCTTCTGCTTTCTGCTACAGCCCCCAGGCAGTGGTCCAGCTCCTCATCGCCAAAATGAAGTATGACATCACCCAGGATGAAGGTGGGTCAAGAGGCTTTATTAACTTAAGGGTTACAGGGCTGCAGCCTTCTTTATCCCTGAGCAGCATCCAACTCTACACTTTTTTAATCATAACATTCTGTAGGCTGCTCAGAAAACATGAGGTTCTCTGTTACATCACCAGCTGATGCAGAGTTCTACAAATCTAGCAGACAACTATGTACATTGTTACCCCTTTACCTATGTCCTGGAGTACAACCAGGTACTGCATCTAATGCACTCACGTCCACTCGGGTCACACTCTCCCCTGTAGACAAGGTACTAAGGGGCCCCGGCAGATAAGCAGTCCTACTGGGCCATCCTATCACGATCTCTCCGGTCAGTTACACCAGGTCTCACAACCTAAGAACCACCTTTCTGGCTCTCTGGGTCATAGGTTTCTGTTGGAAGTGATCAGCATTCATAGGTCCCCGCTGTTATGTTGCCAAAACTGTTACTGGCAAGCGCGCAGCTGCAGCCCAACCGGGCACTACCAAGTTCAGGGCCAACGCAGTGTTCTCCCTCCTTCCAGCAGTGTATGCAATTAGGATCTCTCACCATGTAATCTTCAACCCAGCGGGATGTCCGTCAAACCAATATGTGGCTCCCAGCCTCATAAAGTTCATGCTGCAAAAAGCAGTGAACACCTGTGCGCTTGTAAATCCTCAGTCGGTGCACACACCCAGCAACCATTGCAGGCAGCCGTCACCGCTCTCTCTGCAGCTCTTCTTCTTCCTGCTGCACGCCCATCATTTCAGCAGCACCTGGCATGGGGATCACCACATCAATGGTCTCGGAGACCCAATCCACACCAACAACCTCCAAGACCTGATTGACCTTCGGGTTTGGCCCTCAGCAGGGCACTAGTGCATCAGCACAATGGATTAGAGCTCCCCTAGCAGAGCCTTCACCAGCTTGTTCGCAGGCCACCTGTAAGACAGTAGCAGTAACCCTTTGGATTTAGCAGCAGCGACAAACTTCAGCACATATACACCAAACAGGGTTACAGATTTGTACAGGAGCCGGCTGGGTCGTGCCCCAGACCATCTGACACCTTACTGACAAAAAACAGCTGTTGAGCGCAGGGATAAAGGATTTACAGCAGGATCTGTCTCGGGAGCTCATGTCAGAGCCTTCTCATGGCACTGCAGCAAGCCACGCCCTGCACACCAACTACAAAGAATACCACAATGAGATACCCCATGTCAAAGAAAATGCCCTAGTAGAGGGGATAGTTCTCTTGATTGACTGGTCATCATCAATCTACTAGAGTATGTGCAAAAGACACAGTGGCACAGCAGTGGTGAAGGCAGGAAAGAATGACAGCTTTGAGAAAGTAACAAGTGCGAGAGTGCCAGTGCATTTCTCATCACACAAATAAATAAATAAGCACAAGTGTTGATATTGGCACTTGAAGCGCTTGAAGATGAGGGCAGTAACAGTTTATTATGCCTCCGCCTAGGTGAGGTCAACAGTACATGCAGAGCTGTCATGGAATTCCTGCGCGCACGTAGCACACCCGTGCAACATTCAGCATTATTAGACAGACTCATAAAAGCACATCAGCGTCCATCGGCCATCGCCATCGTGAAGTGTGCAGCACACAACAAAGGTGCAGTTTGGATTTCCTGCGACAATGAGGACACAGAGCTATAAGGAAAAAGAGTAGCATATGTTCCAGAAGTAAAAGACATTTTGACTGCACCGAACAAATATACAAGTACAAGCAACATGGTGATGAAGGAAGGCTTCAATACGTTACACATAGCACAAATTATCAAATTACAGGGAAGGGCACCGCAAGAAGAGCAGGAGCTATGGAAAAGATGCAACGTAGCAGCAGGACAGCTCCGAAACACCTGTGATGCCCCAAAGGCGGCTTACAGTAGCATTAGAGCAGTTGCACTACCTGGCACACACATTGGAAGAGTATATTGCAGTACTGATTTCAGTGGATGGAGTTGTCCCCAATTTGGCAGAGCACTTTGCTCATTTTGTTATCAATTGTTGAAATGTCAGAAACATACAGTGAGGCATACTCTGTGAATAGTGAGAGGGGCAATACCTTGTCTTATTGGACCATTTCTGCATTTGCATATCAACAACGTTGATATGCTCCAAGTTTGTAATAGCTACAGGTATATGCTCTTGGTCATGTTTTCATTTTACCAATGGATTGATGCTAGTCCATGCACACATCGAGATGCCACATGTGCAGCAAAGATCCTCGTGTGTGATGCATTTCCAAGGTGGGGAGTGTCAATTGTGCTACATTCCAACAACAGACCACCCTTTGTAATGAGGTGTTCAAGCACATCCCCATCCTTTTGGGTATAAAGCCTAAATTATCATTGGCTTACCACACACAAGCATACAGTATTTGAAAGAATTGCCAAGCTAAAAGAGACTTGAAAAAAGGGCTGGTTAATTTGCCTGCCTTTATCCGTATTTGCATTACGCAACCAGCCAGGCTCAGACCATCATCTGACTTCTCTTGAGCTAGTAATGGGATGCCGAATGCACACTCCCATTGCTCCTCCCACTCAGGCTCACACTGATACAGAGAATGCTGCTGCTGTGTTAGGGATGGAAATGCATGATTATTTGACAGCTATGCTGGCATCTCTTAAACATATGTCTCAAAAGGTGCAAATGCAGCAGGGGGGCTCAAAGAACAAAGATGAAGATAAGGAACCAGTGAACACTGTTATTTTGTTTAAAATATTGTTATTGTATCCAGGTGATAGAGAATTGTGCAGGAATTTTACAAGGACGTGGCACACACCACACTTCCAGGGCCTGTATATAGTGGAGGCTGTTACACTGTTTGACGTGAAACAAGAAGGAAGTTGTGCCTGGCTCCAACTCAGCGACGGCAAACACTACAGAGGAGAGACCCCCTGTCCAGAATTGCCCCAAAGAAGATCAATGACAAGAGCCAATCAGCAACAAGATGAATAAAAACGGCGAGTATTGCGTTACCCACAATAACTATTTGCCCAACCTCCCTTAAGGACACTTGTCTTAAAATAAAGAGTGACCCGTTCAAAGTAAAAGAAGAAACAGCAAATGTTCCCCATATCTATACCGCTTTTCTTGGTTCAATCATTCTTCTTGAATACCTGTCCTTTTCTAGTAATCTGCAACATTTGTTTTACAGTGTTGTTATTCAATTAAAAAACGTACATTGTTTTTCTTTTTTTTAAACATCTTTTTATTATTCAGCGAGGCAGCAAAACACAGGCGAACAATGCAAGGCAAATTCAATATGATTACAGGAGTACACAAAATAGACATACCGAGGTTGCATCACATATAGACATAACCATTGGGCATCCTTATAACCTGGCCAGGATGTCAGAGAGCTATGACAGGGGCGAGGACCCGTGCCGGTGGGGGGAGGCAGCTGGGGGAGATGCATCAGGTGTCGTATTCAGATCAGACATATAGGCTCGGAATCTGAGCCAGATATTCCTAGGTCTGGAGTGAGTGGGCTGTAGGTGAGACCAGGCTTCCTCAGAGTCCGAGGCCCACGTGACCGCTCTTAGCCATTGGGCATGGGTGGGAGGCGAGGGACGAAGCCAACATAGGAGGATGGATCTTACCGCGAGAAGCATGCAAAGTCCCGCTAGTTTTTTAGAATTCCGGGAGAGGCCTGGGAGATCATGGAAGAGGCATGCCACTGGGGAGGGATCAATGGGGTGGTCGAGCATATCAGATACCGTTGAGCAAACCGCCTCCCAGAACTGTGAGAGGCGGGGACAGGACCAGATCATGTGGATGTAATCAGCAGCATCCTGCCCGCACCTGGGGCAACTGCAGGGGTAATCGCTGGACATGTGGTGCAATCTGATCGGAGTGTAGTGGAACCTATGTAGTACCTTAAACTGAATCAGTTTGAAACGGGTGTTGAAAGACACCCGGTGTATGCGTTCACACTAGTGCGCCCAGCGCTCATCAGACATTTCCACACCGAGATCCACCTCCCACGCCCGCTTCAGCTTAGTGAATTCTGGAATAGATCTGGACTGCAGCATAGTGTATAATCTAGAAATTTTACCTCTGGTGGGCGAGGAGGAGGTGAGTTCCTCAATGGCAGGGTCATCCGGTGGCAATGCTGGAAACATCTGGTAATTACGTTTAAGGGTCCTACGAAGGGACGAGTATTGGAGCCACACACATTGGCCGCTCCTCAAGGACAGTGGGAGGTCAGGCCACTCAACAAATGTACCTTGCTCAAACACATCCCGAAGCAACTCATATCCCGCCTCAGCCCAGCGGCGAACCATGGCTGGTGGCACTCGCGGGACCCCCGGAAGAAAATTCCAGAGAGGGAGGTTGCCATGGAAGGGGTAAGCAGTACCGGTCAGCCGCCATGTTTTCGCCAATGCAAAGGATGTGCAGGCGAGCGGACTCTGTGAGTCCAGTGGCAGGGGGGCGGGTTGTAGCACCAGGGAGCGAATGTCGCGGTCGCAGACCGCCAGCTTCTCGAGTCTGACATGCGGGGGGGGGAGTTCCGCTGTGTTAAACCAGTAGGATGTATATTGGATTTGGGATACCAGCCAGTATTTAAGGAAATCAGGGGCACCAAGCCCCCCGTAAATCATAGGGGTAGACAGGGTCTCAAGTTTAAGGCAGACCGCCCCTGCGTGCCAGAGGAAGGAATTAACTGTGTGGGTCAGTTCGCGAAAGAAACCCCTCCTGGCCATAAGGGGATGTTGGTAAATCTGTACAGTAGCTGGGGCAACACCACCATTTTCAGTAAACCTATTCTGCCCGCGAGGGATATTGGGAGTTTGTCCCAGACAAGAACTTTGGACGACAGATGTGTGAGGTACTTCTGGTAGTTCTCCTTGAAAGTCAACGCTTGATGGCGTGTTACCTCTATCCCCAGGTAGGTAATTGTAGACTGAGCCCACGCGAACCCCTGAGTGTCGGGAGGGGGGAGAGTGCACTCCGTAAGTGGGAAGAGTGTGGATTTCGTGCAATTCACCTTAAGGCCCGAGATTCGACCAAAGTGAAAGACATCCTCCAGTATGGGGGGTAAGTTGGTAGAGGGGGAGCGTATAAACAACAGTGCGTCGTCAGCATATAGGGACACTATGTCCGCCTGGCCCGCGGTGCGGAGACCTCTGTGTGCATGGGATTGGCGGAGCATATCGGCGAAGGGCTCTATTGCTATAGCAAAGATCAGGGGAGAGAAGGGGCATCCCTGTCTCGTCCCCCTGGCGATCTCAAAGAGAGGAGAGCAACGGTCGCCGGTACGGACCCTGGCCACAGGATCAGAGTAAAGCAATCTGAGCCAGGAGAGAAAGGAGGAGCCAAATTTACAGCTCTCGAGGACACGCCACAGATATCTCCATGAGACCGAATCAAAGGCTTTTTGCATGTCTAGCGTGGCAGCAACCGCCTGTGTCTCGGGGTTTATTCTATCAATTATATTAAAGAGACGCCTTAGGTTCAGAGAAGTAGAGCGACCCGGGATGAAGCCCCCCTGGTCTGGGTGGATAATAGATGGCAAAAAAGGGGCCAACCGGAACGCTAGTGCCTTAGCATATATTTTGACATCACAATTTATAAGTGAGAGCGGGCGGTATGAACCGCATTGCGAGGGGGGTTTACCAGATTTAAGTAATACTACCATTGTGGCTTCGCGGAGCGAGGGGGGAAATACACCGGCCTCAACCGATTCCTCCCAGAGAGCCAGTAGGTGAGGGAGCAATAGTGATTTATAGCGCTTATAAAATTCGACAGGAATACCGTCCGAGCCGGGGGCTCTCCCCGAGGATAAGGAGTCCATAGCGTCCGAGAGCTCCTCAAGCGTGAGTGGGGAGTCGAGGGAACCCACGGTCTCCAAAGAGAGAGTTGACAAAGGAAGAGACTTGAGAAAAGAATCGATCTCCGCCACCGACACCTCATCTGAATTGGAGTAAAGGGCTTTATAGAATGTGGAAAATTCCGTATTGATGTCCTGTGAGGTGACAGCCATGGAGCCGTCAGGTCTCTCAATCCCAAGAATGTGCGGGGACCCCGTCTCATGACGGATCAGTCTCGCCAGAAATCGGCCAGGGCGCTCACCCTCACCGTATCTCCTCGCCATGCCAGGGTTATCCAAGAATTTCTGTTCGCGATTCGCACGGGATCGGAATGTGTCCAGCTCCGCCCCGATATCCGCCAGGGTACCCGGGGTGGAATGGAGTGAGCATTTAGCCTCCAGGGTTGATAATTTAGATTCACTCTCGGCGAGGTCTCTCCGGATCGATTTAAGGCCAGCCGGCCGACAGCCCCCACAGCGAGCACGGCCGAGTGCAGGGGGGGCCAGGCCGCGGCAGCACTCAAGGAGTCCTTCGATGGCAGCGCCGAGCCGCCCAATAGCAGCGGCCGCAGCCGCGGCAGCCCCACAGCAGCGGAGGGCGGTCGAGAAGCCAGTGCGGGGCAGCGACTCCAGCAGGCTCGCCCTCACGAGATGGGCTCCAGCAGATGCAGGCGAGGGGGGTCGGGACCCCGGGGCGTCCAGCAGGTCCTTCTCCAAAGCGACCAACAGGCTCCGGGGGGCAGAGAGGCCCGGCAAGTCTCCCCTCGTCAGGCCAGATATTGGCGCGAAGCCGCCGCGGCGACGGGGGAGGGGAGAGCGACGTCCAGATCCCGGGGCTCCCAGCTCCGATTTCGATCGGGATTAAGGCAGACGATGCCTGGTCCCCCGAAGAGCAAAGTCGTGCCCTCCAGGGCCGGGTGCCAAGCAGGAAGGTGCTGAATGGAGGAACGTAGGATCTGCCTGCCGCGGAGAGTAGCGCTCAAGTGGCCATCTTGTTCAGCGCTCAACAGCGCCCAAACGTAGATTGTTTTAAATAGAAATGTCCTTTTATTTCTAACATGGTTTTTTCTGTGAATACTTGTTCTTTAAAGAAACCAAAGAAGACTCTCCTGGTGGGAAGAATGGGATTGTTCAATAACATTACATAGTTGCTTTTAGAACTTATAGCAACATTTCTTACATTTTGTAGCGTTTATTTTATTATTCTTATGACATTAAGAAAACTGGTCATTTATAATGTAGCTAGACCAATAAACAGGAATATAACTACTGTTACAATGGCAAGTGAAATGGCAACAGAAAAATGCCCTACAGTAAGCCTAAAGATTAAAAGATTGAACAGAAGTGTTCTAGATGACTCAATAGCCACCTTGATAGAACTGCACACAAAAATGGTGGAAGATATTGCAAAATATGACTGGTTTAACTACTTGTTCTTATGGATACCCACCTGTTTGGCTAATGCATTTAAAAAAAAAGAGTGGCCATACACTAGTACTATTAGCATTCTAAGAATAGCAATACCCCAATGTAAAAACAATGCTAAGGTGGTTGGGATAAAAATAGTAATACACATGGATGCTCATGTGCATGAGTACACACACATGTATTACTTCCTCTGGTCCCAAGCAAAGGAGAGTCCTATCACACCTCCATGGTCAAAATATATATATCCTCAGGACCCTCATAATTACACCGAGCACTAGTTATACTGTAATTCCAATGGGGAGTACTGCTGTATGACCTGGAGTCCAGATGAGCATGTGAGACTTGAAGGTAACTTGAGGGGGTTACTAAAATATGGATACCCAAGGAGTCCTATTTAGGGGAGAGCAGAAGGAAGAGTGTGGTTGAGGACTCGACCAGGGAGGGGTGTGCTGAAGGAAGATGAATGTATCATCTGTAGCTTCTGCCCCTCCTACGGCCCAATACCTCACAGGTGAGAAATGTTACTCACTGAGGCAACTGTACCGCCCTTATCCCAGACAGGTACAGCAAGACATAGAGACCATTTAAGCTGAAGATGGCAAAAGCAGAAACTAACATTGAAACAGTAACAAGTGCATGGAAGTACCCTGGTAAAAAACAGTTGTCAGGTTATATTCTGAAGTTAGTCTCACAAATATAAAAAAGTAAACACGCAAACGAATAACCACAAGAGACATTACCACCATAAAATACCACAGAATTAGGTGTAACCCCAGAAAATATTCCACATATTTGGTGCATTGGACAGGAATTTTAAAACAGTTACTCGGTGTGGCATTCCATTATAAGCATAGACATACTGTGCATTTAAGTGAATTAGTGCTGTGAAGTGGTGCAGTGCTGTGTGCTCTTTTGACTCGCACAATAGTGTCACCATGTCCCAAATTGAGGCTGAGTTTTCAGATCTAGCAAACTATCTTGAGGCAAAGCTTTTTGCCCATGCAGTTTGGTCTTCAGAAAATGCAACACTATGGAAGGACAGGATTTGCTCAGAAGTAGAGAAAGAGGCAATAGAAAATATCTTTCGGGAAGGGAGCATTGTACAGGTATTCCTCATGAGGCTGTTGAGAGCATCAGAATGCAAGGAGGAGAACAATTGCATTATCATATTATGTGCAAAGTTATGGTTTTTGTTACACAGATCTTTATAAATGTAGGGCAATGATACTGAGGTGATTAGCAAGTTACAGTATAGCTTGATTAATGCATGCGATCAAGTGCAGCAACTAAAAGCAGAATTAGAAAAGGGCACAGATTTGCAATCTAAATTTAGCAATGTGGCTACTCAATTGGCTCAGAAGGAGAAACAGTTTAATGAGAGTGAACAAGAATGAATGGACTTAAAAGGGATTTTAGATGCAATAAGACAAGACAAAGATGCTGCTATTTCAGAAATACAAACCCTTAGAGAACATGACATGGAAAAAGACAAGGAATTCAGCACTGTGGAACAGGAAATAGTTAAATTGATGGAAGAGAATGGCAAGAAGGACAGGCATTTAATCAATGTCAGGCACAAATAAGTGATTTGCAAACAATAGTCATCAGGGATGAGAATTCTGATCTCTGACATGAGGCGGAATGACTTCATGGACAGTGCAAGAATTTAGAACAGCAACAAACCACTACATTCTCTGTCCAAGAGAACAATGCACCAACAGCTGTTCCTGTGGCCTGATCTGGTTATAGCCCAATGGTAGGGTAGGAAATTACCAGCCAATTTCCATAATAATTCCTGCCCACAACAGAACAGAAATAAGCGACAAAGTGATACATCTCAAAATGCACCATGTAGTCCTATCGAGATCATGAAGTCTATAAAACTTTGATTAAACTATTCAAAAAGGGAGGTGATTGTTGCATGGAAGACCATTTAGAAACAGTTCACAATATATTTAAAGCCCTCCACATACCTAGGGAACATTTTAGACAGTACTTCACCTAACACTTGATTCACTACCTGCCAGTGTCATTTGCGGTCTCAGCACACAGAAATATGTGTCATTGGTGGACTTTGCAAAATAATTTAGACATCAATTTTCACCTTATCAGTCGATACAAGATGCCAAAAAAGCAGTTTATACTATGACCGTAAAGCCAGATCTGTCCCCTCGCCAATACCTTCAAGATTTAAAAAGAGCATTTTCACGCTTTGATGTGGCATTTAACCCTAACTGTGTAGATTTTAAGACTGCATACTCTTATGGGCTCCAAAAAGAAATTGCATCCCAGTTGATTTGTGAATTTGACAGATAGTGAAAAATCACTAGAATGGATAATAGAACAGGGGACCAAGCTATATGAAGTGATATATGGTCAGAGGGAGGAAGGGTGTAAGAATAAAGAGACAAAACCAAAATCTAAAGAACCTGCACCAGCAATAATCGAGGTAAAATCTGTAAAAGGCCACCTGAATCAGCCCAAACCCTGGTAAGAAACAACATCAAATCTAATCAAAGGGGTATGCCTCCACAGAGGACACCACCTCAACATCCTATATTCCAATCAGTTGATCTCTGAAATAGGGAGTCTTACATTAGCCCTAGATATCTGGGTAATGCCCCCACAGTGGGATTTCTCCCCGATATATCAGGTCTAAATAACTATCAAAATCAGATTTATAATGGCCCCTACCAGACTCTGGGGGCTCAGAGCAGATTTTACCCTAACATGATGGTCTATGGTCACCAAAAAAGACCAAGGTATGTGGAGATATTCATTGAAAATGGAAACCAGCATAGGGGACAATTCCCACCAAATGAAAGACAAAATATGAACTATGTCCCCGCCAATATAACCAATCACCACCACCAGTCGACCATAGTCAGAGGATGGTCACTCCGCGTTCTCCACCTCCTATGTCACATGAATTCAGAGGAAATCAATCGAATCAGGGTGAATTCAATCAATACCAGCCCAGGCCACAATGAAAGGAATCAAGAGACATGGACATGTTTCAATGCTTAGAGACCCAGGTCAAAATGTTTTCTGAATAAATAGGAAAGCTATGTGCAGTTCAAAAACAACAGCCAAGTGAAGGTGCAGAATGCCATAGGAGTGATCATGTGCGCTCTGACAATAAATGACTATTTAATAACGCCTTAACTGATAAAAACCCAGAAGCCCACGAATCACCTTTGTATAACTGTGCTGAATTACCTACCAACTCAAAAATAAGAACACAAATGATTGAAAGAGGGACAGGGAATTTCAACACACACAAAAATGGAGTGTGGTTCAATTTAGAGGTGATTCAGACTAATGAAGTGAGTGAAAATGAAGAACAACATGGGGAAAATGGACAAGAAAAACCCAAAGAACAGAAATATAGAATTAAAAAGAGCACCAAAGGTGAAAATAAAACACAAGGTGAATTTTTCCAGGATGACAATGACTATGAGAATCTCAATTGCACTGGTCTGAGAAATAAGTCCACCTTTAATGCTCCGGCCCATAGTTACACCTCGGAGTCAATGGTATTTGAAATACAGGTCCTAACAGAAGTACACAAACTGGAACAGCGTGATGTGCCCCATCACTCCAATTTTGGCAGTGCCCAACGTGCTGTGGTATCCAAATTGGCAAAGATCGATGATATCATAGTAAGACAAGGAGATAAAGGCGGCACGATTGTGCTTCTTAACCGCACAGACTATGTGAAGGAATGTTTACAATTGCTCAATGATGAAAGAAGTTATGGTCCCATTCCATCGGATCCCTCTGAACACCTAATGGAGATCATAAAAACTAAGGTGTTGAATGCTTATGAAGCAGAGATGATTAGCAAACAAGAACATGACTATCTAATCAGGGAACAAGGGAGAGTGCCAGTATTTTACATCTTACCCAAAGTACATAGAAGTCTTATTAGCACTCCAGGTAGACCCATTGTCTCAGGGGTGTGTTCCATATTAGAACCGCTTTCTAAGTTGGTGGACTATTATTTGAGACCTTTTGTCCTCAAGATGAACAGCTATTTGAGGGACACTACAGATGCCAGCAACAAAATCGAGAATGTATCATTTTGCCCAGGCAAGTCGTTATTGATTAGTCTGGACATACAATCATTATACACAGTGATCCCACAAAGAGCCACTCTGGAAGTTGTGCAGGATATTCTAAACAACAGAGATGATGGACACCCAGTCAGCAATGCCTTTATCATGTGGTGTGCAGAGTTTGGCCTGACAAAAAACTTTTTTTAATTCCCGGGGGCTTTCTTTGAACAAACAGAAGGAACTGCCATGGGTGGAGCCAGAACCTGGCTAATTTGTATGTAGAGTATTTTGAAAAATCAGTCAACTATTCCGGTACCAATCCCTTCAAAAAACGTCTATTAAAATGGCTACGCTATATAGATGACATTTTCATACTTTGGGAGGGTACTGTGGAAGAGGCTAACATCCTTGTTGAGTGGCTCAACCTACAGAATCCATTTCTAAGGTTTACCAAGGAGATCAGTGTTCAAGAGATCAATTTCCTAGATATCACCATTTTCCATCATTTGGGCATTTTAAAAGTCAAACCATACAGCAATAAAACAGACAAGAATGCTCTCCTTCACTTCTCGAGTCATCATGCTGACCACATTAAAGCTAATTTGCCTTTTGGGCAATTCCTCAGACTTAAGAGAAATAGCAGTCTGAAGCCGGACTATTGTGACAGTGCCAACATCCTTTCAAAAATACTGCGCAGTAAAGGATATCCGGCCAAACTTATTAAATACTCCTCTAAAAGAGCATATAATAACAACCGTGAGGCTCTATTAGAGGAAAAGAGAAGAGATGACAAGGAAAACAGGATCGTATTTGTGAATACCTTTTCGAACCTGTCATATAAAATCAAGGGCATCATTAACAAGACGTGGAAGAAAATCTACAATGACAAATCAACTCCACCCCCTTTGGTGGCCTTTAGGAAGAGCCAGAACATTAGAAAGATGTTGGTCAGGAATGACATATCTGTCAAATGTACACCAAAACCCAGACAGACCAGTTTATGGGGCTTCCACCTGTCAAGGGACATTTTCCATGTGGGCAGTGTGTGATGTGTGCTCTTACCAAAGAGACTAAACAGATTGTGCTTAACACGACTTTGACTTGGGTATTAAATGAGATGACAAACTGCAGCACTGAAAATGTGGTCTATCTAATTACATGTCCTTGTGGACTACAGTACATTGGCAAGACCAATAGGAAGTGTTGAATACGCATGGTGGAACATTGGAGTTACATTAAAAACCAAGTCATAACAGCACCAATGCTAAAACATTTTGTTAAAATGAAGCATACTCATGAAGATTTTAAATGGGTTATTTTGAAGAGGATCTCTGGGAACGGTAAGTAAGAAATAGATCGAAAACTGATGTTGTTCGAGCAAAAAAGATTTTCAAATGTCAAAGCCATATAATTGGTCTAAATGAAGAAATAGATTGGCATCATGTGAATGTTTGATCTAGGGGCATCAGGACAAGTCTATGTATTATGAAATGTATTTGACTATTCTTCACTAGACCTGATCCCCAATTGCGAATTGTTGACAGTTGTGTACCAGTTTTGACACATCAAGTGTAAGCGTATTGTTAACGACCATTGAGACAGTTGTTTGGTGTGGGTAAATATGCAAATTTCTTACCATCGGATCTGTACCTATGTATTATATCATCACCAATGTTATTTCATAACACTTTGTTTCTCTGTATTTCCACATTTGTTTTTCATGTTGCCGATACAGTTCTTGAGTCATTTTTTAGATGGCTCTCATGCATCAACATGCAATCCAGTGCCTTTTCAAAATTTCCCCTAATCTTTGTGGCTGTGCGGCAGTTTGTCATCTCTGACTATTACTCTTACATCCGTCTTCCATTTTTATGCTGCACTCTGGGTTTCTCTTACACACCACACAATCGTTTCAAGATCTTTGATTACATAATGTGCGCATAAACTATGAATTTTGGTTTAAGAATCTAGCATGCTAATATAGATTTGTGGGCTTTTTTGTTCAGTGGACGTAGCCATAGAGATATGCATGTATGTATCTAGGTCTTGGTGACACTAGTCCGCTGTCGATATTTCACGCACCAGTCCTCTTTTTATGTCCATCGGATGTGCTAATGTGATACAAGCAGAACGCGTGAGTTTAACGGCAGCGTTCGATGTGGATGTTTCCAACCTACTAGCTTCGTGCTGTGCAGCTTCACTCTGGCCTCAGATTAGGAGGTATGTGGTTACGGTGTTATGGCTTTTATGTCGTAGTGTTGTGTGAATTTCAAAACACTGAATTCAACACATGTTTTTAATGGAGCTTTATACGTATGCTTAAACCTCCAGTTATACATCGAGTTGGAATTTTGCCAGTAGTGTGTGACCGCAGATCAGTGGATTGGACTACTTTTTTGAGTCTTTTGTGCATCAGAAGCAGACTATAAGGTATGCCAGTAACACTGGTGTTTAATGATGGTGATGGGGCGCTTCTTTAGCATTTAGTGTTGTGATTCCACAATAAATGGTGCACACTATGGTGACAGGATATTATCCTTTGTAGATGTGGTACCCCAATGACAGACAACCTCTTGTGTTGTTGTTCTGTGTTTGTTGCAGTTCCTTTGGAGCTTTAGCTACTAATAAGCAGTGAAGAAAATGAAATGTGACTTGATACATTTTTGGTGGACTTGGACACTAGTACTATGAATATCAGATTCAGAGGTATGTAGTTTTTTTGAGAACATGTAGGCAGGGTTCATGTTGACCTGTGGACCTAATCCAGTACATTACATTTGTGGTTACATGGACGGGATTGTACAGCTATTTTTTGAACTTTTGCTGACTATATGAGATAGCTCATGGTGGTGTATGTTTATTGTCCCCCTCCTTTTTTAGGTTAATTCTTTGTTTAATCTGGATCCTTTTATATGGCCCTTGTTTGCGTGGTGGTTACCAAAACAATTGTGTTCCCCCTGAAGAAAATGTGTGCAGTTGTAGCTAAGAAAACTGAAACATGTCGGGATATATATGTTTTGAGCTATAACACCTGGAGAGTTACTAGGTGTCAAAGAGATTTGTGTGTTTTCAATAGTTAAATGTGGTTAAATGTGGTTAAGTGTATGTTATGTCAATGAATAGGTTCATTTTATATCTACCATGTGTGTTCTATTTTGGGTCATGTTCATTCCGAACATTTTTATGAGTTTTTTATCTTTTGTAACCAAATTTAAAAAACGAATTGTGCATATGATGTATGTACTTGATCTATTTGTCCAAGACTACACGGTACAGGAGGGGGTGCATCATGCTATTGGTATAGATCAATGATTCTGTGGAAATATAAATATTTGTGGTCCACCTCTGACCGTGTGAGTGAGGTAATATACAAGGGGTATTTAGCCTTTAGTAAGACTAACAGAAGAGTCAGGATCAACAGTTAGACTATCCTGACCGAATAATCAGAATACTGCTGAACTCCATACAGAGAAAACAGTAGCTCAAAGGGAGGGTGCAAATCAATCACCTTAGGAGTATTTTGAACCACAAATATTCCAAGAGAGAGAAAGGACAGGCACCATGCAAAACACAGATAAGTATCATGCGCCAGAAATTGACAGGCTGCCATATAATACTGATGAAAATATTCAGTCAAAAATGTGCAGTGTGAACACTGGTAGTCCCAAGTCAGAGGAGCAGTCGGTGGCTACACTCCAAATGGGTTCTGAGCCCAGGAAAGTAAACAAAGAAATTCAAAATGAAGTGGGAAAAGGGAAGGACAAATGTTATTTCACATGCCCACGTGTCTAGCAAAGATCAAAAAGAGCTAAGGAAAGTGTGTCCTGAAATCAGCCAAAATGCATACTTTTTATGTGTGCTGGAAGAGGTTGAAGACAGCTACTACGCTCCTATCACTGTTGAAGAAAAATGTAATGCATTTGAAATGATTGATACGGGCGCCCAGCCACGATAATGTCAAAAGAACTAGTGAAAAGTATCAATGAAGGGAGATCTCCAAAAAACACATAAAGATCAGGCAAAATGAAGACCTTGTGCACAATTCCAATGGGGAAGAAATACTGATCGAAGGTGCCAAATAGGGAAGCATCGGATGAGACAGGAATTGTTAATCACATCCACCAATGAAATACCCTTTCTCATAGGGACAAATTGCCTGAAGAGGTTATCGCCCTTCATTGATGGGGTAAATTGGGTATTATGGTCCCTAGCCAAAAACCATTGAGGTCTAAGAAAATAATGACACAAAAAAACAGTGTAAAAGAATGCCATACCGTTGCTAAATCAGAAAGTGCAGCGGAAGTAGATCTTCAGAATGGTTGTGTGCCTAGCGTCACTGTTATTCTCATGTGTCAGGGTGAAATGTGGGGAGAACAAGAGAAGCAGTCTTTGGAGATTTATGTGGACCCCAAGAAAGATTGGAAAACTGAAATAGATGAGAACACCTTGCATTTTTATCTAAATGAACAAAAATGCAAGCCAAATGTCACTCCAGAGATGAATACAGAAAAGCACATTTCAACCCTTTCAGAAATACACATGGGAGATGGGTATCCATGGATTGATATCCATGAGAATGGGCATCCTGAAATGATCAAAGCCATGTTAACACTTGAACATGAAAGACGTTATATTAATCAAAAGGTACTCCAGCAAATAATTGACAGGAAGGAGATCCCAAAAGTCAGGATAAGGAATCAAAACATTTTTGGCCTGGATGATCCAGAGTCGGGGCAAATAATTGTAGGGAGATGCATATTAAAGATTACAATTGGTCCTAAGAGTATTTACCACAATGTGTGGATCGTGAGCGGAACACAAAACACATTTTATTTGGGATATTATGCATTGTACAGACTGTCTATAGTTTTAGACTTTTTAAATCAAAAGATTTGGTCCAGGTTAGGTGGGCTTGCACCTGAATTTGAAGATAAAAGACAAGCTTACCATTGTGCACAAATGGCATCATAAGCAGTTGAACTGCAGGTGAAAACAGATGTCACCATCAGACAAGTTACAATAGCATTAACATACAGAAAGAGACAACAGATAAATGATTCTGATGCATGTGTATGTCTAAATGAATCCATGATGTAGCAAGGGTTAGAATGCGAATATACACCACTGATGGTCGACAATAAAGGGTGTAAACACATTCAATTAGTAGATAATTCAGCAATAGGAATGGCAATACAGAAGTCTTACTACTGTCATGGCCACATGGCAAGAACCACAAGCTCCAATACATAAAGGGTCCAGTTGGACCCAGTCCTGGTGCCTTTGGTGCAAGGCTCATGAGAAAGTGTGCTCTGCACACTTTTATTCTGGTGCACATGCTATTTCCTCCCCTGCAGGGCCTCCACGTGCCACCAGGTCGGGCGTGGCCATAGAAGTGCATTGGCTGCACGTACAGCATCTTCTGGGAGTGGCAGGGTGGGGCCACAAGTCAAAACAAATGGGCGTGGCAAGCGCATGCAAGCGCTTCGCATTAGTCTGCTTATAGCAGCGTAAAGCTCACCGCTGCCTGAAGCGCCCCTTACCTGATTCCAGCAATAACCATAGCCTGAAGCGCACCCTTACCTGATTCCAGCAGCAGCTGAAGTCGGAGCGCATCCTTACCTGATTCCAGCAGCAACCACAGTCGGAGAGCATCCTTACCTGATTCCAGCAGCAACCGCAGTCAGAGCCCATCCTTTCATGATCCCGACTTCCAGCCTCAACGCCTACTCGGGAGTCCATCTTCGGCCAGCATCTTCGCAGATTCTCCCACCGGCAGCTCTTCGAATAACAGCATGCCAGTCTGAATTCGCCAGGCCATCCCTGCAAGAGAAAAGGACAAACAAGGTTAGAAAAACTATAAAGACATTACGCTAAGGTTGCGCTCAAACCAATCCTCGTGTAACGCTCACCTGATTCCCACGGATGCGCTGATCCCGGCTGGGCTGCTATCGTTTCTTCAATTGAGAAGCGTAGAGCTCGGACGACTCTCAGGACTGGGCTTCCTCTTATCGAATGTCTAACTTGCAGGGTAAGTTTTCTGCAGGTGGAAGAAAAAGGGTTAATCACCGTTTGATGGGATTCCTTCTCCCACCAATTGCCAGTTTCTCCCACAGCCTAGCTTTCTACTTGTCTCGGCGAGCTCTCACCTTAGGCGTATAAATGCGGAGCTCTCCATCCTGCGTCTGGTGCAGGGGTGCGTGGATTCCAGTTACGTCACTGGATGAGTTCAGTGTTGAGGCTCAAGTCTTTTGCGGCCTTAGTTGTGGCACTGGTGCTGGGATGCCGAAGAGCGATGCCGCTGTTACTGCACGAGCGGATGCCTGTAAGTATACTGTAGTCTTTAGGCTTTAAAAGATGGGCACCTCAATAATGTCCCTTTTCCTTTGTTTCAGGCCTCGGGATGCTGTGGGCGTAGTTTTCCGTTGCCGCTGCACGTGCCGATGCACGTAAGTATAATGTCCGTTGGCCGCTTTTAATGGCACCTCTAATAATGTCCTTTTTCTAGTTTTCAGGTGCCGGGATGCTGCGGGCTTTATATCCGTTGCCACTGCACGTGCCGATGCACGTAAGTATAATGATCGCTGGCCGCTTTTAATGGCACCTCTAATAATGTCCTTTTTCTAGTTTTCAGGTGCCGGGATGCTGCGGTTGATGTGGCCGCTTCTGCGCGTGCAAAAACTGGTAAGTTAAGATGAATGCGACTGCCTTCACCCGAACCCCTTTTTAATTATGTCCTTTGCCTTTCAGGTGCAGAGAAGCTGCCGAAGAGAAGGCCGAGGTTAGCTCCGTTGCAATCACAGATGGATCAGGTAAGCGGGCGCGGCTGCGAGCGAGTTGCACTTTTCTAACCTTATGTTTATTCTTTGCAGGTTTTGCCGGTGACTGGATTCCGGGATCTGGTAAGTATTGTTCTGTGTCTTTCTTCATCCACAGGTTGCTGCGCGGAAGCTGAAGATGACTCTGGACCTGGAATGCAGGAGCCGACTCGGTGAGCGTCCTGCTGCTGCTGCAGAATAACGCGAAGCACGTGTTTTCCATCGGGCGTGGTTTAAATAGCAGAGAAGTGCTTCCAGTGTGTGTTCTTCCACCGGTTCCACCCAGGTAAGAAAAGAGTTCCTGAATGGAGGGAATAGTTCCTCCCAGCCCTGATTGCTGGGGACTTCAACCAGACTGGATTGTTCTGGGTAAATATGCAGCATGGTCTGCCTCAGGTAAATCCACCCAAGCATTATTACACTGTTTATCAATATGAGCCCGGCGCCTATGGCGCCGGGACTGAAACCCTTCATGAGCCTGGCGCCAAAGGCGCCAGGACACGGTCCAAAGGGCCCCTGTAGGGGTCTGCTGGGTCCGGAGTAGTGGAAGACGGGTCTGCTTCTGAGGGCGCTGGGCCAGTCCTGGCCCCTCGGGAGTAGCGCCCATGGCACCTCGCGCTAAGAACCCAAACTTACCACTTTTTTCTCCATTGGGGCTTGCTTCTTGCACCGCAATTCTGCTGGGCCTCATATCACCTATTGGGAAGAAGGAAAGACATTACAAGAGATACAGACAATAATCAAGGAAACAGACATTACAAAAGAACACAGACAATAATCATTATCGAAGGATACTTACCTTTGAAGTGGTTCAGCCACAGCCGGTCTGGGCTGCCACGCACATGGACCAGTGAAGAAACTCGGTCTGTCTAGAAGCGCCCCAGCAGTGAGAAGCAGGACGGAGAGCTCGTCATCATAATTAAACAGGTGAGACTATATGGGTAGGCGCATGCTCACCGCATTCTGGGAAGAAGGGTTCGAGGGAGACCACAGCCATATCACAGCATTCTCACAGCCTCTCGTATTCTCGCAGGGGCAGTACCAACAACCAGTGCAGTCCACAACACGGGAGCAGGGAAGAGGCCTGACCAAGGGGAGTTAGTTCCAGGGAGGGCTGCAACCATGCCCCAACGTCCCCGCAGAGACCAGGTGAGCGTAACAACTACACTGCATGTTTCAGTAATGCAGTTATTGTGAACATCCCTGAAAGCTATGTGACTGCACAGGGTGAGTTACCGGAATCCTTGGATTCTAAACATAAAGGCATCGTTTTCAGACTGTGTATCCTTATGAGTCGATAGTGTGCTGTCATCAAGATGATCGCATTCTATTCAAATTAAATGAGGCTAGACCAGAAAAGCAGCATATTAAAATGGAGGTCAGTGTTCCAAAATATTTAAGAATAGCGACCTTCCAAAGAGATATAGTCACGCGATTAGAGGAAAGTACAGAGGTTCCTCCTTTAGAGGACTTCCCAGAGTTTTCTAAAATGGTAGAAGAGCAAATTCAGGCTGAAAAAAGACTGATTAAGAAAAATATTTATGGAATTCAAACAGGTTTTTGCCAAAGATGCATATGATTGTGGGTTAACAGATTTGCATGTTGCCACATTACCAGAAGGACATGGTAGGCAGCCAGTATTTGTGCAACAATATACATTACCCCTGGCATGTTTGGAATCGCTTGCTGAAATAATAAAAAAACTAGAATCTAGAGGAATTATTAGGCCCATTCATAGCACATCAAATACCCCTACATTAGGTGTGTTAAAGCCAAATAGCCAATGGCGTTTGTGTGCAGATCTATGATAACTAAACAAAGAGGTACCTTTTTCAAAGTGGCCTCTTCCATTTATTGATCAGGGTGTTAGGGAGAATTCTCAAGAATGTGCTAATTTCCCTTACCTTTTGAGACCCCCAGCAACTTTGCTAGATTTCTAGGATTTTCATTTTTACCTGGACAACTCCATAGTCATCATATTTTTCTTGTGTGTCACACAGCACCTTCAGTGCAGTGGCACAGGTATGTCTTTCAGACTTTCCACGGTTTAAATACCTTCTCTGGGAATGACTACCGTCTCCCAGTGCATGTAAAGTTAAATTGACTTTGCTAGTCTTTTTAAATTCATAGACCCAGCACACACTATCTTCCTATAGAGTGCTGGAGT
The DNA here is from genome assembly GCF_040938575.1 of Ambystoma mexicanum. NCBI lineage: Eukaryota > Metazoa > Chordata > Amphibia > Caudata > Ambystomatidae > Ambystoma > Ambystoma mexicanum. Next base: position 11,195,770 of record NC_090941.1, read on the forward strand.
GGTTGCCAAGGAGCCCCTATGTCTAAACCCTCATGTGACAGTCAAATGTTACCCTTTCCTCTTGAAATGGCTGGTAGCAGTGGTTTTAGAACAAACTACCATGATTTTTCCCGAACGCGAACACTGGTAGCTAAAAACGAGGTCAGCCATGTTTTCCAATATGGAGCCTAAGAGCCCTCTGTAAAAACAGACTCCGGTCATCTTTTTTGCCGTTTCTTTTAGGAAAGGTCCTTTTTGTGTTTAACTCTGCGTGCCAAACCAGGTTTGGTCCCTTTGTTTGATGTCCTTTGGCAGGCTTCAGTGCTGAAGCCCTCCTCTGACGCCTGAGTGTCTGGAGTGGACAGCATGTGAGGGAGGTGCCCGAAACTCCCTGTGCTGAGTCTCCCAGGAGACCTGAATGTACTCTGGCGTGATTGGCTGGCTGACTGTCCAGCAAGGACAGCCACCTTGCTATGTGAGTGATAGCTAGGCTGGAATGAATGGGAGCAAACTGTTTAAAAGAAGGTCTCTGGTACTCGGAAGGCAGAGTCGACCACTGGAACGAAAGAACCGAAGACGAGCTGAAGCAAGACGACTGCTGCAACTCCTGGACCGTTGGTTTGCCCTGTGAAGCCCTGCTGCAGGTCCGAATTGCCTGAAACTCCCTCAACTGAGAAGCCCTTCAAGGACGACTTCTTCCGTTGAGCTGGTGGGAACAACCAACTCGCAAGCCACCTGGACACTGTCTGCATACTGGTCGAATTTTCATCAGAGTGCTGTTGAAAACCGGATAGCCAGTGAGAAGGATACCAGTTTGTGGACTTTAAGGCACTCACACCTTAAAACCGACTTTTAGCCAAGCTTGTGGCTTCTTCCCTGGGCAGGGTAGGAACCTCCCGACGTCCTCCTTCTTGTCCCCACAAGCTCAGGAACAGCGATATCTGCAGGAACTACCAGGAACAACGGCCTCAGCTACAGCCTTTCTTTATCAATAAGGTACTCTACAAACACGGTGTGGAAATTCTTTCTGCCGCAGTGAAAGTTTGTGAAACTTTCCCAACTTTGGAGTCTTGTTCACTCCTAACCCGACATATAACTATTTTTCTGGCAAACTACTTCTAAGAACATTGGCAAAGACTTAAACCGTTTAATACCAGAACAATGCCATCCTATTCAAGACACTGAACCATTGACTTTGGCTCAGGCCTATTGAATTGAATTGCCTCTTGTAGTGAACTGAAACTATTTGCCCTGCCTCTGAAAGTAATTGTGTTTTAATTTGTATAACTTTTGTCTTTCTACCCCTTTTGAAAGTTACTGAAGTGCCAATTTGCTCCCACTTCAGGGGAGCCTAACTTGTTCAGAAACTTATTGGCTGTGTACTGTAGTGTATTATAGTGTGATATTGAGCTGCTTCTTACTAGGGGAATGTTTTCTAACTAAAGTGTAAATAAATGTATATTCTTTTACCAAGAAACCTTGAGTTAGTGTGTATTTGAACTACTGTGATTGCAAGTCCTTTGTGTAACATCTTGTACTGCTCACATCCCTCTTGAGATAAGTCTGACTGCTCATCCACTGCTACCACATAACTGTGTAGTACAGGCTTGTACCAAAGGTGGAATTGTGCTTACACCTGTAGTCTTAATTGTGTGTAGTGTTCCCAAAGGATACTGCATGTAATTCTGCCTAACACAGGGTCTTGCACAGGTTCACGGGTAAAAGGTGTTTACCACAGTAGACCTTACAGCTGGATACTGGTGTGTACCAATGACTGAAGATGTTCAACTTTTGTTGCATTTTCTTTTGACAAATCACAATATGCGTGGTTCCGGGCACCTTTTGAGTATGTCAATAGTGGGAGTGAGCTTGGGATATTCCTGGGCAAGGCACTCCCGCATGCAGCTGAAAGGGGGAGAATAGTTTACGTGGATGATGTGCTAATTAAAAATGAAAATCTGAAAAGCCACTTCAATGAAATTAGACAAGTGCTTAGCCAGCTACAGAATGCTGGGTCAAGAGTACCTTTACAAAAAGCACAATGGTGTAAAAAGTAAGTGAACTTCCTAGGTCATGATGTGACTGAGAATGGATTAAACCTGCAAAGAAAGAAAGTGGAGGTGATATATAAACTAAAAGATCACACTAATCTGAAAGGGTTAAAGAGTTTATTAGGGATGACATGTTACAACAGGAAATGTATTGAGAATTATGCAGAAGTTACACAACCTTTAACAAGGTTACTGAAGCAGGGTGAACCCTGGAAATGGGAAAAAGTACAAAGTGAGGCAGTGGCCAGTCAAAAAGAGTGTCTAGTTAAGGCGCCATGTTTGGAATATCCAATAAAGAACCAGGATTTCTTTGTATAGATAGGATTCACTGATCAATGCATGTCATCAGTGTTATATCAAAAGCATGATGTGGAAAAGAAACCTATTGCATATGCCAGCAAAGCCTTGTCACAAGTACAGACTAAGTTCAGTGAATGCGAGAAAGCACTTCTGATCACTGTCTGGGCGTTACAGCATTTCCGTTCCATAATTCAAGGGGAGACGGTAATTATTGAAACAAATCACTAGCCTCTACAGTTTTTGCAAAGCAAAAGAATCAGATCAGGGGATTTGGCCCAGTCAAGAATTACTTCCTGGACATTAGTACTTTAGGGGTTTCCTGTGGAAGTGAAATATGGACAAAATAAAAAAGAGCCTGGTTGCCCAGGGTTAGCAGACATGCATGATTCTGCAGCTGTGTGTGAAGCGGATGACAGTACTAGAATAAAGTTTGAATGAATTTGTGCAATTCCCACATAAAGCATTCAATGAACAAATATGTAGGGATTTACCAACTGTGTATGTATATGGATGTGCATACCACGTAGAAATTAAAACAGAAAAAGAGTTGGTAGCAGGAATAGGGAATATCTGGGTAGGTATGACAACATCCCAAGGGTAAGCATGAGGGTAGTTCCTAAAAGTAGTCAAGTGGCAGAATTGGCCTCTGTTTACAAGGCAATGTCTACAGCAGTAGAATATAAACTCAAAGAGATAGTTCTAGTAACTGATTCTGATTATGCACAGAATAGCTTTGTAGAATATTTACCTGGCTGGAAGATAAAAGGCATGCTCACCTATAACAAAAAAAACACTTAAACATGGCAAGATGATTTAAGCCATAGACAAACCTATTTCAAAAAATGATTTGATAATACATTGAAGGAAAATACGTGGTCATTTGAAAATGCCAGGTGAGGACAAAGAGGGGAATGACAAGGCAGATCAGTTGGCCAAAATTGGAGCGGAAATGGGGGAGTTAATGCCTATTGAACACCTGCTTGGTGAAATACAGGTAGATGTGATAACACGCTGCAAAAATCCAAAAGCAGTTGAGCAGCCTGTGGTGCAATGGAGTTTTCATACTCCAGATCAGGACCTGATCAAAGCGCAAAAGGAAGACCTGATTTTAGGCCTATTTTATAACCATTTGTTAGATGCAGAACAAAATCCTCTGACTGGAGAGGGCTGCAAAGGGAAAGAGTAATTGAGGGTGTTACTAAAAAACAAAAAAAGAATTAGGTTACAGGACGGGCTGAGGATTCGAGAATCTGTGACAGGTCAAATACAATGGGTAGTGCCCTTGACATTTTTGGGGGTTGATGTTGCACACATGTTCTCCTAGAATGTACTCGCTTAGCCCTAAGGGAAAACTTTTTCATCTACAAAGACGTGTTTTACAAACAATGTCATGGGATCAGCATGGGGGCCACATTTGCCCCAGATGTGGCTAACCTCTTTATGGATAATTTTGAACATAAATCCGTACATGATGAGAATAATATTTTCAAAAACAACCTTGTTTGTTGGCACCGATAGATCGACAATGGGTCTCATATAAGTTTGCCGGTCCAGGGACTACGTTACCAAGTTACTTGGACATGAAAAAAATGCATTTCATTACAGCATTCGCACACATAAAATAGCCTTTTGAATGATAAGTTTCACTTGCACACTTGTTGCCAGCTGGCCAGCAGCGCTTGGCAAGTAACCTTGAATTGTTATCCGATAGAAGCCTGTCATCTAACAAAGCTCACTTTATAAATGGGAACCCACATAACATAGGTTGTTGGTTCTGTTTTAAAGTATTCATGATTTCTATAACTATTATAAAACCTGTAAGTATTTCCCAGGCACACTACTCGCACCTCAATTTAAGACTGTATATTCACCTAGATCTAATGGCGATACTTCTGTCCCAACTTGGCAGGGAACCCGGGGTCGCATAGATAAGCACTCGCGCAGATAAGCCCAGTCAACAGCCCTCAGCTCTGGAATCTGTCTGCCTGCCAGCTTGCTGCAAATCACTATCCCTCTCACCACAGTGTCCCAGGATGCCTGCCTGCAAACTCGTATCAGCCCAGCATTCGAAGATGTCTCCCTTGACTACACCCACTCACAGTACTTTTAATAAGTTCTCCCTGTCAGTGAAAAGAAATCCTTCGCCTCGACCAGATAATACCACTGAAACCCACGTGATTTTACTGTTGGAGAGCAAGAAGATACATCTCTTCCTGCATTTCCCAGGCCTTCTTTTGCAATGCACTACTTTAAATGTTTCAGCTTGCCAGCGCAAGCTCAAGCTGCATGTTTGAAAACATGTATGATTGAATCCTTACCAAGAAAATGCGCCAAAAAGTGTAAAGCTTTTTTAATGTGATCAAAACAATAACTACTCCCTTTGGAGAGGCCCTTCGATGACACGTGTTTTGACAGTTAGTGCCTTTTTCAAATTTTGGGCATTCGTTGTATGATACCTTAGGATTGATGAATCATGTTGTATATTGGTTTGTAGAAGTCATTTAAAAAATGAATAAGACAGAGAAAAGGGAGAGGTATAGGGGAGGACTGTTTGGGGTTAAGAATTAAGAAAACAAAATAGAGAAAACATATGTAAGAGAATATGAGGAGCTTCGAATACAAAATCAAACAACAACAGTATTATCCATGCAGATATTTCAAACATATTCATATAATTTTTTTAGAATGTTGTTCCCCTTTGGTTGATATTATAGTGCCTGTAATGCATGCTCCATAACATTACAGTGGGTTTCACATAATTTTTTTAGACACATGTCTTCCTTTACCATTAGTGAAAACACTCTGGTCATTTGTTGCCTGTTTCAAAAACACTGGTTAACCTTTGTGTTGACATAGGTTTCAACAGAACGTACACCTCGTATCAAGATCTCTTAAATATTACTTCTAAAGATTTGGACAGTCCTCATAAAGATATTTAAAACAATGCCCTTCTCTTAACTAGTGTTTTTAGTGTAGAGTCTCAGTTTGAAATGGTGTGCCTTTTACAGGGTTATCCCATCTGCAATAAAATATACCTTGTCATTTGCTTATTCAAATCTACTGACCCCTTAGAATGAGTTTGGTTTGTTCAATGCATGTTGTAGCCCTGTGTAATTGAACAAAGCCACATGCATTTCACCTTTGGATTCATATTATTTCCATGTAGACTAACTTACACGAATTATTGTTACGGGATTCAGTTTGTTAACTGTGATTGGATTAAGTTAGTATGTTAATGCATATTAATATTATGCTTATTATGTGCGCGCCTCAGCACTTGGCCTCTCAGGCGGCCTGTTGTGCCTGAAACGCTACCTTGCTGCCTGCCAGTTTGTACACAGCTCTACGTTGGATTTCACCTACAATCTTCATTGGACTTATTATTTTGGTAAACGTTGTTACCTCCTAGAACAAAGGCTATATATTCTATGATAGTACACTTAACAATAATACAAACACCTGATATAGTAATATAACAGAGTTATATTTGTTTTACATCTAGGCTCTGCCCACTTTGGAGGAAGGACCTATATAACATTGAGGCTGCGCGCCATCAGCGTGCGCGCCTCAGGAAGTGGCCCCTCAAGTGGCCTGTTGTGCCTGTTAGGCCTGGAAGGCACTTGCCACTGGAGTCAGGTACAGTTAAACCTGTGCTGTTACGCTGTCATTGGGTAACGTTGGTTGGGTGGTAACGGAGAACTCCACATGTGTGCCGCAGATTGTGTAATAGACCAGTGGCTGGCAACGTGTTTGTAATCAAGGGTAAAAGTTTAAAAGAGTGAACCACAAGCATATGTGTTTTTGCTTGTCACAATGACAGCCTCCAGATGTAAACTAACACAGAAAGCTACTTTTGTTCCCAAGGTTTTGACACGTCGGGCAAGTATGGTGTTGGCGGTTGCGACTGCTCTGCCCGGCTCGTCCGATACAGATGATTTAATCGAAAGTGCTCAGACATGTCCAAATGCTGGTGATGGTGTGTTAGCTACAAGAACTGACACATTTCCAGACTCCTCACAAAGTCTATATGAGGGTGAGGGCAATCCGGCATTTGAGAATCTGCCTGATAAAGATATGAATTCTAGCCTGTTGTATGACAACACTCCCCCAATTTTTAGCACTGCAGAAAACACTCTTATGGGAATCACCCAGCACTTGGAAACGATTATAGAGGGTTCTGACCATCATCAAGCCACAAGTGCAAGGGCATCAGTTGAAAATGGACACGCAAGTGTGAATGGACTGATGTTTATAGAACTTAAGAAACTCTGCCTAACTTGTGTATTAGGATGATGAATGATTGGGAAGCTAAGTGCAGAAATAAAAAACTAAGCATGGAGGATAAAAGTTGTGATAGTCACGCCAACTCAATAGCACATGCCCAGGTTCCCAGATGCGAACCCATATTGATTCCCGATCAAACTTTCATGAGTCAAGATGAGGTTCAAACCCACTTACCCAATATTCCAGCATATCTAGTCCATGCTGAGAATGATGGCACGTGTCCCAGCACAGAGAATGAACCTGAGAAAATAAAAATGACCAAAAAAAAGAAAAGAATGCCAAAAGGAAAAAAAATCTATCCTTACTTAGGGGCTTCAATACTAGCTCACGCAAGTTCATGAGAAACATGGACCTTTGCGCTGAACAGAACAAACATCAAATTGAAACAGAAAGATCTCAGGGGCCCATAAAACAGCTAGCCCGTTAATAGGGGGAAATGTGTCATGAGCAAAAACTTTGTTGATCTCAGAAGCAGATAGCATTAATGAGAATGAGTATTCTGAGGGGCCGATCAGACTAACAGATGCACTAAAACATAAAGAGGTGACAGATAGGATAGATAGGAACCTTTGGCTCATGGAAAGGGGAGTGGCTGACATAATTGAAATATGTAAAAATCCTGATGTGCAGTCACACGCGAATACCCCTTCATCAGTAGGTCCCTTGTCACCATCTGCATCCTCCAATCCAAAGAGTGAGTCAGTCATCTGCTTGGGTGACCTGCAGCCTGTTACTTGTCCTGTTGTTGCCTTCGCCCCCGTAGTAGGTGAGGCCTTGATGGCACATGCGTGGAGTGGGAGAGATGTTCCTGGGGATGAGTGTGACACGCCTGATCCGGAGTCTGAATACCCGGTGTCCGGCTCTGGTCCTGCCCTTGTAGGACTCACAGAACAATCCCTTTGCTCTATGATTGAAAACATCTTAAAAAACAGAGGCACAGTGAATGTAAGGGTGCGTTACCCAATGAGGTGGACGACCTGCTACCCGCTACTAGTCCCATTGCTGTATCTGTTCCAATAGTAAGTGGGGCTCTGAAGGCCGACTCATGGTGTAAGAAAGACGAGTCAAGGGCGAAGTATGTGAATCCCAATTCAGTGTCTGAGCACACAGCGTCTGGCTTGGGTTCTGACCTCGAAGATCTCAAAGAACAAACCCTTGGTACCATGATTGAAAATATCCTAAAAAAAAAAAGGTTCACTGATTGCAATGGGACAGTACCTAATGCTTCACAGACAGAGGGTAACACAGGTCCCATTCCGAGGCTAGAGGTGCTACATAACATAATTGGTAGAGGGCCCGTAGATAATGCTCCTGCGAGATCTAGCAATAGTGCATACAATGTTGGACAGTCAGAGCATCTGAGGGATGCGGTTTTCCCAATTGAGCATAGTTTAATTATGTACTATGTATTTGAGGAAGATGGACCCAGAGCACTGAACAGACCATACATACTAAACTTATTTAATGAAATTCCGGAACTTTGTCTGATAACATTTTATTCATAACCTACGCTATGATTACGTATGCCTGATTATCAAGTCTCCTCTGATTTGTGCACTGCTTCTGAAAGAAGTGGGCTCTCTCCAGAAAAAGGGTTTTGATATTGCCCCATATACTGATACACCCAGTTACAAACTATCACATGTGAATCATGAGAATAATGGAACCTTGGCTGAAAAAATAGACACTATATCCCTGTCATATTCAGGTTATAAATGAAGCTAAGTCTTGTTTGAAAAATATGCAAGAATGGCGCTGGTTTGCACTTTCCCTGCGGGAATCAATACAGGAATTAAAACAGGTACCAAAATCACTTTAGCGAAGAGAATCATTTTCAACTTTTCTCATGGAACACAAGGGGTTACAAACACCTTTTGCTTAGTATGGATGAAAGCGCAAAACTAAGCAATTTGATTTTGTTATGCTACAAGAAACCTAGGTTACCACTAGTTTATACGTGGATGGGTTTACTACAATATGCTTAGCTGCAAAAGAAAATGTTAGAGGAAGACCGAGTGGTGGTCTTGTGTTTGCATATAGAATTGACAAGAGTATCACCCTTGTAGACAATGCTTTTGTGAGGAACTGCGCTATTCGAGCAAGTTTCCAATTGCTAACTAATGTTGGCATTGTCCACATCTTGATGTTCAATGTGTATTGGAATATATGTGCTCTGAGTTTGTGTTCTTTGTAGGAGCTGGGGTTTGGCGCCAATGTATAACATGTTACCCACATGGGACCCGTGGCTCATGTTCGATCATAGACTATATATTTGTAAGTGCTTACGATAAATCCTTCTATAAAAATCTAGAAGTCCAAAGTGATACTAATAGTGACCATGCAATGTTGAGTCTAGAACTCCCATGCGGCATGGCCCGTGGAGAGACTACATATTTTCCAATACAGATTGTAGCATACAATGGTGGGAAGCGAGTAAAATGGAATTGGGGTAAACTGGCTCAGGCCAATTATATCATAATACACGATTTTGTATATTCAACCTATGAAAAAAAGCTTGTGAGATATTCTGTTTGCGTTTTTGGTGAATACATAGAAACTATGGTAGATCACAGTAGAGTACTTACAAGTGGTTGTCTAGAAAAAAATTATGGTCATAAACATACATATGCCCAAGTTATAAAAACTGCAAAGGCGAATCTTAGAAAGCTTATTCGCAGTATAAAGAAACTGGACATGGGAGATCTGGAGAGGAGATTTAAGATTAAAAATTGCAAACAAACCTACAGAAATTGCACTAAGAGCATCAGAGGGGTACTTACTCAAAATGATGGTGAGGCTATGATTGAAGCAATACATGGGAATAACAATAGTAGCTACTGGTCCCTAATAAATAGTAATCAATGTGTACAACAACAACTACAAATGAACCCTATTGATTCTGGGGAATGGTCCACATACTTTGGTTCCCTGTATAGGAACTCAGATGTTCAATGGACTCAAGTAGTGAATACATATGTCGAGTGGAATCTAGACATATCTGTACTCAACATTAAAAGAATAATTAAAAAAGCTAAACCTACCTCCACTCCAGGTCCCAACCATCTGTCCTTTGCCAATTTAAAAAGTAACATTGATATGTGGTCTAAACTGTTGCATTTACTTTTCCTGGACATTTGCACAAAAAAAAGATACTGAATCACTGGAAAATATCATCTGTGTTGTTGTTGTTTAAGAAGGGTAATCACTTATGTACTAAAAATTACCATCCAATTACATTAATGAAAGTTGAATCTAAAATCTTTGCGGCTATTGTACTTGAAAAACTTACCGCATGGATGGATGATAACAGTATATTAGACTACAGACAGATAGGTTTTCGAAAAGCTATTGGGATGATGCAGGAGGCCTTCTGGTGGCACAATAATTGAGTTCAGTCAGACAAAAATCAATGAAACATCTGTATATTGCGTCCATGGATTTAACATCAGCGTTTGATCTTGTAGATAGACCAACATTGTGGAAAACTCTGTCTTCATTGGGTATTGAAAGAGTGTTGCTAGATATTATCATTCACCTATACACAGAAAGTGCAATTAGGTTAAGGTTGAACAACAAAGGTCTTTTGTCTAACATCATATCAACAGGCAATGGGCTTAAACAAGTGTGTAGACTGGCGGCAACACTCTTCAACCTTTACATTTCGAAAGCAGGCAGATTCCTAAATACAAGCAGGCTTATTGGATCCAAGATTGGAGGGATAACCATTAAATGGGTCGCCTATGCTGACGATTTTTTATTAATGGATTGTACCAAAATAGGCCTCCAGAGTCTAATTAAAGACTCTGGCACGTTCATAAAAGAAAGAAAACTGAACATTTATCCCAGCAAAACTATAATCTTTCAAGCTGGTTGTAAAAGTGTGACCCCGTCCTTTTCTTGTTGGAGTTTTAGTGGTGTTAAAATCAAAAGTCAAGCGGTACTACGTTATCTGGGTTATGTTTTTGCTAGCAACTCTTGTGTCCTGCTGAGAAATAGTCTTATGCAAAATGCTAAGGAGGCTTTAAATCAAATAAGGGCTGTAGAAAGAAAATTTGGAAAATGTACATTAGCACCATGGATTCTATTCTACAGGCTAAAGGCTATCCCAAGACTAACATATGGAAGTGCATTTTTCCCAGAAACTATATGGCCTCTTCTACGTCAACTGGAGGCTATGATCTGGCGGAAAATATTATACTACATCCCGAAATGTGTTCCGTTTGAACTGATCCGGTATCAACTGGGTCTATACTCACTCATCAGTATTATGTATAATAAAAAAACTGGCTCTTTTGAGAAAATGTCTGGTTGCTGAGAGTAGTTAAATATACTATTACATAAGAGATGAAACAATTGGACATTTTATGTACAAATTGAAACTAGACTGTGAGAAAAAATTGCTCAATCTTGGGTTGTCAATAAAGTCCCTGTTCAGAAATCCAGTTAAGGTTAAGGAGATAGTCAATCCTTATGACTGGTTGGAAAACAATGTAGTCCTGCTAAATTCTAAACTTTACTATGAATGCGTTTCCTATTGGAAATTTCTCCCTAAACCGGAAGAATATCTGATGAAATATCTATCAAGGGAATTTAGAAATTCAATTATGCTTTTTAGATTCAATGTATCAAATACGAATGAGATACTATCAATTCGAAGGTTGAGCACTGGAGGGAATAATGAAAGTCGGTTTTGTAAGCTAAATGGTGTTATTGAATCGCTGAAACATTTATTACTGGTATGTCCCATATTATTGGAGAAGAGACTAGAACGTTTTTCAATTTATGTAATCAACACAGCATGCGTTGATAGAGACAAACTTTGGCATGAAATGCTTCATGGCTCCTCCAATGCATTGAAAATGAAAGTGAATGGATTTCTAAAAAATACATTCTCTCTTGCTTGAAAACTGTTGCAAGGTGTTTTATTGTACATTCGTGGCAATGCATTTACAATCTAATCTGCGTACCTAGTTTATTATCTATATAATGACTATATTCTAGCCATTTGAAGTTTCCCTGTGGCAGTGTGGATCTGCGGCAGGGTCAGATTATAATATGGAATAGTAACCAGAGAGATATGGGTAACTAGATAAAATGGGCATAAGCCTATGAGTCAGCTGTATTACATGATTTTAAAATGTGAGTGAATATAACTGATGGAAATGATTTGTAAAGTGAGAACTCCACTCTCTTTATACGTTAATGAAATGTATTGTTGTATTGTGATTTGTATGTGATTTTGTTATTGAAATTTTGTAAAGGTTTGAATAAACCAAAACAAATAATTAAAAAAAAAAATATATATATATATATATATTATGGTAGTGCAAGTCAGTCAACTGAAATATCATCCTGAAATAAAAACACTTTCAAGCATGTGCTTTGCATTTCCATTATGCGCCCGCCGGTTGAATTGGCAACCTATGCCTTGTGCATATGTTTGCATTTCTGCATTTCTGTATAAAGCCCACATTAAAACTACATGTGCATGCTAAGCTAATAAACCCCTGTAATTCAAAGCCCACCATCTATCAACTCATACAGCACCTAGAAGCAACAAAAACACAACACACATTGTAATATTAGCTAGGTAATTAGGAGTTAATTCAATGATTTCATGCATGGTCTCATCACACTTGACCCATATTTGGAAGACATTGTCTATTCATTAGAAACAAATAGTGATAGGACACCTGCAGTACTTCCTACATGTACACACAGACACAAGCCGCCCCAGAAGGCCAAGTACAAAGAGATCACCATGGCTCAAGGCCTAGGAATGAGGTCCAGGGGCCTCTCTCCCCCGTACCTCTTGTCAGATTCATGTCTTGATGACTTTTCATTTGTATAACGTTGGTTGGTAAGCAGCCAATGTATCAAAACCCTCAGTGTTATGCCATCCATGAAATAGCTTGCCAACCAATCACCTGGTGTAGAGATGATGTATTCTTACCTTTATCAATTTAGGGGTGCTTCCAGGTAGAGCCTGTCACACTCACCTGGGTCTCTGCGGAAGCGATGCAGCCTTCTGGATCTTTCCCTGCTTTCTCAGATCCCCACAAGTTGGGCCGTATGGCTACCTCCCAATGGAAAGTTAAAGGTGCTTAGAATGCTAAGGTCAGGACCCTGAGCCCCCTCTCCTGCCCTGTAGTGCACAGTGGTGATGTTGGGTAGGGGATTTGGCTCACCTTGTGGTTTAATTGGCCGAACTCTCCATCCTGCACGAGGCAAGGGCGCTATGTATCTGGAGCCCGCGGACCAGTTGCTCCACTTGGTCCCGGGTCTGGTTTCTATGCAGTTCAGTTGCACTGAGTTTCTGCACTCAGGAGACTTTCGATCATGCTATTGCCGGAGAGTTCCGGGAAACCAGTTTCCTCACTGGTTTCCATGCTGTTTTCGGTTTGCAGGTAAGTGTCTGCAGGAAAGTCATTCAATGCAGCGCTGGCGGCCGCGGCGCAGCCTTGGATTGTGGTGAGTTCAGCAGACTGGGCGTGCTCGGGAGAAATGCGTCGCATTTGGTGAGTAAGACTAACCCTTGTCTTCTTTCCACAGGTATCTTGAGAGAGTTTGTAGAGGGAAGAAGGTGCGCGAAGACTCACTGTGCCGCCCTGGATTGCCAAGGAGTCCGGGTAAATTATGCTGCAACTTGCGAGCACGCTTGCGAGTGCGGGTGGGGAGGTGGACTAGCGCGTGAGCAATAAATTGTCTTGTCTTTCCTTACCTCTTAGGTGCAATGTTCAAGGAGCTTGCGTGCGGCTTCTCCAAGGCAGGAAGTGGATTGAGGTAATCTGAAGTTCTTCAAGGTTTCCCAATCGGGGACTGGACTGAGGAGGAATGCAGTGAGAGTTTTGCTTGAAGCTACAGATGCAACACGAAGCACAGATCTGTCTTTGGGCGTGGCTTATAAAGCCAACCATGCCCAGTGACTAGAGTGTGCTGCAAGGTTTAATGAAGGGCAGCCAGGTCCCATGTTTGGTGTATAGGACGTGTGGCTGAACTAATCAGGTTCAATAAAGGGGCCAGTTGTACAGTGACCCACATCGGGTGAGAGGATAGAAGAAGTCGATGTCTGCAACGGAATAGTGGATGTCTGCAAGGAGTGCCTAGTCTGCCAGCTGTAACACATCTTGTCCCTGCCTGTTCCCCAGTGTATCTGACAGAGCCATCAGATATGCATAACCCAATCAAGCATTTATTACATGTAGGGTGTGTATGTAACTACCACCACTAACCATTTCCCAATCCCTGCAGGCTTTTGTAACAGAAATGATGTTATGATGTCAGTGATGATGACTTTGTTGTAATTAACCAATAGTTTTCTATGTATACTCTGAGAGAAACATGATTGTAATGCTTGTATGCTGTTCCTGGTGTGATTGGATGATAATAAAGCTGGATCTTGCCTTGCACTTTGTTTACTTCATCTTTGTGTCCAGTTGGACTGACTCTGAGTCCTCTGTGTAATTTGGGACTTTCATGGGCTATCTTAACAAGAGGGATGGCCATAGGACCCACAAATACACAAATGAAACACATGCTCTTTCTCTAAAGATTCAGAGTGATTCCTGGCCCATGTGTGACATGTGGTGTTAGAGTGGGATTTCTACATCCCGATAGAGGGTGATCTATGCCAAAGGAAAATGGAAGATGAGGTAGAAATCACCAATTCATGGGTGACCACCAATACCTCGCACCAAAAGGAGTGAAGGGGTCCATAGGAGGCACATAATCAAGCAAGGGAGAGCACCTTATTTGAAGGAAAAGACATCCTGGAAAAAGGTCTTGGAAGAAGAGTATAAGAGCAATTATGAGAGACCCAGGACAGGACCACTGAGTAGAGTGGGGCCCAGGCTAGGAGCAGCCAGATATCACATATTCCCGATGGCAGTACCTACAGGCAGTGGAGAGACTAGAATAGCTCCAGCAAGTAGGAAGAAATACTAGTTCCACATTCAGTGTTTATGGGCATACCAACCTCCTAAAACCTCAACCAGATGAAGATAGAAGGCCTATCATAGGCCCTGGTCGAAGGCCAGTTCCATATTAGCAACCAACACCAGAAGGCAATGCAGCTTTATACAGTCTGATGGGAGAAGGACAAGAGCAGCGAGTGGTAACCCTGACTATCCCACAAACGTTCTACACTGAGGAGGATACAGCTGCCTTTTATTACCAATTTTGAAAGAGTAGCAGAGACTGCAGAGTGGCTCCTCTATCATTGAACTAAATACATTTCACCCCTCTTGATAAGTGACGCAAAACAAGGCTTCCCAACCTTAACCTGGATGGGAGATCTGAAGAGGGTTATTTTTGATTGGGTGGAATAGGACAGAGACATTATAGGTTCCACCTGGGGCATCTGTGCTTACATCAGGGGGAGACTCCTAGGCAGCTCTTATACTGAGCCAGAGACGTACTAAACAAATGACTAGTGGACAAAATCTAAGGAGCGGTAAAAGAAATGCTGCTGCATCAGAGAAGGGCCCATAGTCTTCAGCCCTCACTTCTGGCATCATGTTAGTGTACAGACCTCTTGATCCTTGTATCGCACATCTGCAAATTACTTGTACGTCTTTTCTGGTCCTTTATAGGTACTTTATACAGGAAGATGAAGGCAAAAACAGAACCCAATGAATGAAGAGAAAGACATGCGAGAAATCAGAAGAGGGGAGAGAGAGATGCTGTGGGGAACTGAAACCGAAACACAACCAGCAAGGAATGCCAGAGGTGCTGCCGCTCCAATACAAGAGAGGGTGGGACTGCGTCCTTGTACAGAAGCAGATAGATACTCGCAGAATTACTGCACTGAGTCAGCAAGCTGGCAACCTCACTCCAGGACCCCCAAGACCACCAGAGACCATGGAGGGACGTATTCTTTACATTTAGACTGATAACAGGGCCCAATCCACACATATAAGCATTGTCTTCCCAGCACACAATCAGGCAAGCATGTGTGGGGCAAGTGTGTGTGGCTTAAACCCCTTTTCAAGATTTTCCTTTGCATATACACTCCCAGGTGAGGACGACCAGGCCAGAGTGGTGAGGGAGAGGGTGGCAGTCTTCATGGGAAGGGGGATTTAAGCCCTGTACAGGAAACCAGAAGTGTGTTTTTCTTTGGGTGAGGTCAGACTTGGAGGTGTAGGATGACCAAGAGACCAGCAGTATGAAGGAAAGAGAGGCAGAGCGTGGAGGCAATTAATCAGGTGAGATGTTGGCTTGGAAAGTGGTTCTGATTTTTGAGTGTGTGTGTTTGAAAGTGTTATAGAGACTGCAGTTTAAGGAGTGTTTGGGAAGTGAATGTTACTCAGTGAATGGAGGGTACTTGTTTAGTGATTAGGGAGAGCATAGTAGGAGGGGGAGAAGAAGAGTACTACAGGAGGAGAGTAGTAGTGGGAGGAGTAGTGGTAACAGAGAAGAGCAGTAAAGTGGAGAAGTAACATCAAAGAGTGGATGCGAGAAGTAGGTGTGAAACATCTGAAGGTCAGAATATTGAAGGGTGAAATAAGGAGGAAGGGAGGTAGTAAGAGCAGAAGAAAAGAGGTAAGCATGAGCAAACCAGCCTGAATGAAACTGAGTAAGCGCATGTGGTACCATCCCTATTACCTTAGAACACCAACCATTTGATATAGCAGGGAAAGGTAGGAATCCCTGAGGCAGATTAGAGACCCACCAGGATTACAAGACACCTGTATTAGTGAGATGGGTCGTAACAAGACAAAAGGGGTAGGGGGTGCCTTAGGCCCCTCCAAATAAGCCAATAAAACCCTTTAAATGTATCTAAAGACTAGGAGTGATTCTTAGGCCATCTGTAACAACCAGCAACAAGTGTGATGGCCTTCATTTAATAGAACAAGATATTCCCACCCTAGCAGAAGCAAAATACTTTTTTCCCACAAAAAGGTGCCAGTGTTTACATGGTATTTGAAAGCACACTATTAACCATTGTCCTGGTCTCTTGGATCTGATGACTGTCTAGTTTTACCTTACCTGACCTCAACTGCAGAGATCATACCCTAGAGTCCGTCCTGCTCACGTGGTGTCTTATTCTATGTCTAGGGCCTAGACATAGAATAAGACACCACGTGAGCATGATGGATGAAGAGGCCGTTCAGACACTACTCCGCTCCAGCGGCTGCTCTACCAAAGCAGAGGTGGCAGAATCATCCCTGAAAGAGCAGAGAATACTTATCACAAGAGAGAAGATAAAAACAGGGGTGTAGCCAGCAATCATTTTAGATGAGAGCCTTCAAAACCGACCTCTGAAATACATTGTTAAATACCTGCAGAGCTTCCCAGTTTGCTGGAACTCTTTGCATACATGTTTTGATTGCATTCGAATGTTGAGATTTTATGTAGGGGTGGAGTGTGATTTCCGGACTGTTCTGTTGAAGTGGTTGTTTATTATTTAAAATAGTACTTTTATCTGATGTATTAATCTTCAGATGTCATAACTGTGATTCAAGTGATACTATGTACTCGGGCCAGTTAATTATTGCAAGAGATTGCTTAACCTTGGACGTGTATCAGCAATGGTCAATTTTCAGGAAAGAAGAAGTGGGAAGGATGGGGGCAGGGCAATGGAGAGTGGTGGGCTATTGAGACCGGAATTTGGGGTAGAGGAACACATTGGGAACCAGCATACCTGCAGAGACTATACGCTAGTACAACCGACATAGTTATGGGGCCTGCATTAGATCCAAAGGCAATCCTAAAAGTGTGCACTGGCGCATTAACCCTGTTTGCAATCACAGAAATATATATTGGAGAGGATCAAGAAATTCCCCTCTATAGCTTTGAATTAGTTTGGTGTACCATAAGGATTGAGGGAGTCAACAGGTCCCAAGTTAACCAACCATTTAAGAAATATTAAACTGAGAACATACGCACGTCAAAGAGCTTGTTCTGTGTCCTCTAAGCCCGCAGGAGTACTTCAATCAATTATTTATGGCAGCCAAACAAAAGACCACTCCATATCGACATATCTTTCCTGTTCATCCCAACCTAGTACCGCCATGCATGTATCAATATAATGTCAGGTGTTAACACATTATCTGTGATTAACTATTTACCAAGCTATAAGGAAAGTAAACAATGTCCTTTGTTCTAGTATCAATGGTGAACATTGAGTTAGAGACCTAAATAGCCGAATAGTTCCGAACAGTCAATGCTTCACAGGCAGCATTATACCATTTGAATAGGGTCAAAACACATCTAACAAGAGGGACCGTTTTCTTTGAACAATGCCAGCATACTGTCCAGTCAGGCAGCCCCGAGATGTGTTGGCTGCTTCAGGTCCATATATGCAGTAGAAATTCATGTGTTTAAGCACCTATTCATGTCCGTTGTCATGACATGCACACTTATATCTGATCTCTTGCGCCCTAAATCATCTGTGTGTCCTGGAGTGCACTTCTTGTAAGCCTATCAACCCCAGACAACAACAGGCATTGCAATAACCCTGAGTATAGAGGCAGTGGCGTAACACAAAATGCGGGGGCCCCCCTGCCAGCCAGGCGGAGGCCCCCCCCCCAACTCAGCAACAACTCACGGTTTGCGCCACACTCTGGGCTGACCTAGATTACCACGCTTGTGCAATACACATGATCGTGCTGCTGAAGGGGTATGCTGCACACTGCACTAGGAGAAAGATATAAATATGTGTTTTAATGCAATATACAGCACACTTTCTGAGACAAATTGGTTATAAAGCCACAATGTTTGCAATTGTTTTGTAGGGTAACACAAATCCAATACCTGCAAGTCAGCAACAGTGTACAAGAACATTAATGCTTTTCTATTAAAAATGCCCTGCCAAAATGAAAACCTGTACAACTGACTGCAAAATGTAGACCAGTGTAGACACGTAATAACATTACAGTAAAACAAGCCAGGCCACATTTAGAGATACTTATACTGGTTGCACCAAAAGGCCAGTCAAAGCAATAACACTCATCAAGAAGAGAGCACACATTAAAGCTTGCATCTCTGCGGCCTTCTAACTACACGGGTAAACTCTTTAAAATCTGCAAAGAACTGGTCAATCCTATTACAGTCTCTACCTCTCCTTTTCCCTCCAAGGCCCTCTGTACAGCTCTGGCCTCTCACTTCTCTGCTAAGTCTCAGGACATCCTGTCCTCTATCTCCTTTTCCTCTCTCTCTTCCTCTCTCGGCTCCCTTTGGCCATCTCTACCTCTCCTCCTATTTCCTCTTTCTCTCTGACAACACCTGACTTGGTTTCTAGACAAGTCTGATCTATGCAAGCGTTGTCCAAACAGGTGCTTCCCTGCTCCTCCAGAACCATCAAGGACCATATTGACACCCTCGCTCCAGCCTTGGCCGATTTCTTTAATCACTTTTTAGCCACTGGAACGTTCCCCTCTCACCTTAAGCACTCCCTTGCGCACCCACTCGTCAAGAATGCGTCTGCTGATCCTACCTGCCCAGCAAACTATTGTTCAATCTCCATCACCCCTTTCTTGGCCAAACTCTTGGAAAAGCTTGTCATCTCCCATCTTACTCTCCACACTGAATCTGTTGGTTGTCTCCATGACCATCAGTCTGGCTTCAGAGCTGCCAGAGGCATGGAAACTGCTCTCCTGAACACCTGTGAAGATCTGCTCTCTAACCTTGATTCCAGCATTCCTTCTGTCCTCACCCTACTTCTTTCCTCTGCTTTCGTCATGGTCCACCACGCCATCCTGATCAATCAACTCTGTGAGAACCTGGGCATCACGGATCAGGCCCTGGAGTGACTGAACTCCTTCCTCTTGGACTGCCGCCTCCCAGGTCAACCCTGGTCCCGTTCTCGCTGCCACCCTCTCTACCTGTGGTGTTCCCCAGGGCTCTATACTCTCACCCTCTCACTCGTTCCCCAGGGCTCTATACTCTCACCCTCTCACTCAGCTGTCCTTCAGGCTCCCCTCAACCTCCTGTCCTCTCCTCTCTCGCTCATTCCTGACTGACTATACACGATTCAAGATTGGTGCGCCTCCAACGATCTCTGCCTTAATGCCAGTAAGACGGAGATCCTTCTCATTAGGACCCCAGCACCTGCTTTCCCTCTCTCACTCTGGCCACCGGCCTTGGGCCCTCTTCCTTCGCCTTCCTGCGAGGCAAAAAACCTTAGTGTCATCTTCTATGCTACTCTCTCTTTCTCTCCTCACATCTCGGATGTCGCCAAGAAGTACTACTACCAGCTGCTCCTCCTCAAAGGGACCCTTCCCTTTCTTAATTTCCACCAGAAGCTCACTGGCTCTCTCTAGGCTGGACTACTGCAACAGCCTCTTTCTCAATCTGCCTTCCTTTACTTTCCGTCATCTGCAACTAATCTAGAACAGGACTGCAAGACGTATCCTTGGCCTCAAGCCCAGGAATCGTATCTCTCCAACCCTGAAATCTCTCCACTGGTTCCCGTGGCTGCAAGGATCAAGTTCAAGACCCTTTGCATTGTCCACAAGGCTTTCTGGGGCTGGGGCCCGCACTACATCCAATGCTCTCTTCCAAAATACCTTCCTTCTCGAGCCCTTCGCTCAGCTACCTCCATCTCTCTAAGGGTTAGATGTTTCTCCAGGCAGAGAGTGGGGGATATATCTCTCTGCTCTGCTGGTGCCTCCCTCTGGAATGGCCCCCCTACCCCTTCAAATTTGAGCCAGACAATCTGAAATTCCGAAAGCAGCTCAAAACATGTTCTCCTCTGCTTTCTCTCTCTCCCTCCTCTGCTGACTGACCTGTCTGCTTTACCGACCGGTTGCTTGGATACCCTCAGAGTCTTTCTGAGTTCCGGCTCTTTCTTGATCAGTCACTCTTGCATTGTCTCCATGCCTACCATGCACTTAGGGGCTGTAACTATAACCCTGCAGCCCCTTGTTCTCCTTGCACTACCCATTGCTACGCTTCCCTCGCTGCACTTAGAGCATTGCAGCCCTGTTTCCCCTCCCCTCTCCCTTGCACTTCTCGTTCTCGCAATGACACAAGGCCTAGTGAGATGATTTGTCTTATCCTTCCTCTATCTTCCCTCCCTTGTCTTGTCGTGCATAGAAATACTTGTGTACAGGCGTGTTATAAATGACTTATATTATATCATTTTATCACAGATGCTCAGAAAAATATACAATGCCGCAGTACGAAATGGCTAGACTGGCAGCACCCAAATGCTAATCTAGCCAGGTAATTACACTTAGCAAGACTGCTTTATTAGAAATTCCCAGTTAAAAGAAAGTCATACCAAACTGAGGAATGACTAGACTGGCTGCACCAAAATGCCTCTCTAGCCACTAATACCACATATCATCACTGCTTAGCCTGTACATGGACAACCATTATGATGTATTGCACACGCCTGCCCCCCCCACACATATATCCTCTCACTCCCACCCCCTACCCCAACCTTTGAAATCAGCTCCTTGGCCAAGAATTACCTCCACGTCTTTCTTCCTTGTCCCAGAGCTTACGTATGAGGCTCCTTGCCTCATAGGTAAGTACTGGGATGAGGAAGAGTGGGACTAGGAGTACTGAAGAGTACATATATCTAAGTCAGGCATTACCTCCATGTACCTCTACCTCATCCCAGTATTTCTGTATGAGGCAGAGTGCCTCATACACAAGTACTGCCTCACACATAAGTACTGGGACGAGGAAGAATAGAGCTAGGAGTAATCAAGACATTAAATACAAGTAGTGGCGCAACACCATTGTGCTGACTGGGCTTCAGCACCACCCGCCCCCTGAAATTTTGGGCTATGTTGATGCGACCTGGCTGACCTTTAGAGCGGTTTCCGGACAGAAAAGGACACAGATCTTAAACAGTACATGGGTTTTGCTGTTAATAAGGGCGCAGCAATTACCAACGTAAAGCATTTCACTGTTAGTACCTGCATTCAAATGCCACATTTTTTAGGCAATTGACATTGCAATGTGGGTCTAGTACTTGCATGCCAGGGGAGTGATTGAAAGGGTAGAGAGGGAGTAGGAGACTTAAAGGAGAGAGTTAACTGCTTGTAACATTGAAGCTGCACTAGAATAGTCTCATTAAAATGCATAAAGAAGTTAGATACCCCCACACAAATAAGTTTGCCCCTCACCACCATCCGTGAAGTTAGTGCCTCTCCCAACATTTGAAGGTTTCACCCCCGAAATGTAGGTTTTGTTGTGCCCTTGTACACACGCACACACACCATTCACCATATACACACCCAGCCATCCATACATTTAAGTGTGCACTCTTTCACCATAAAGGCACACCCAGCCAGCCATCCATACATGTAAGTGTGTACCCTTTCACCATGCAGGCACACTCAGACAGCCACCCGTACAGTTAAGTGTGCACCTTTTCACCATATAAGCACACACCCAGGAACCCACCCATACATTTAAGTGTGCACCCTTTCACCATACACTCACACAGGCAGCCACCTATACATTTAAGTGTGCATCCTTTCACCATACAGGCACACCCAGGCAGCCACCCATCCATTAAAGTGTGCACCCTTTCACCTTACACGCACACCCAGCGACCAATACATTTGTGTGCACACTTTCACCATACACTCACACATGCACACGTCATGGGGTTGAGGGGAGTCCTATTACTTCAAAAAGAAATTGGGGCTCATTATGGGTCCGGCGGTAACCATGCCGGTGCTACCATCGCCTGACTTCGCAGTACCACCAGGCTATTCCAAGTCCGGCTGCCGGGAAGTCAGGCACAGGTAATTGTGGTAATCCCCATTCCCATGCAATGGGAATGGGGACGCGGAGGTACCAGTGCTTCTGTGACGGGTCTGCCTACCGTGGCTCTGTGCTTGACAGGGTAAGACCTGTCGGGCACGGTGGCTCCAGCAGGTAGACATGTAATAAGCCGGTCTGGAAACAACGTTGCCGGTAACCTTACCAGCACCGTAGTTTCCAGACTGGCATGGTCAGAATGAGACACATTGTTTCTTTTTGAAGTCTTTTGTCTTTTTGAAGTCACTTCATTATAAAATTATTCAGTTAAGGACCGAACCATAACGGAAATAATTTTTTTTATGAAGGCAGAGTGATTTCAAAAATAAACTATTTATTTAATAAAATATAACTATTTGGGCTCCCCCCACCCCATGACATGGAGGCCTCCACCCTAGGGTCTTTCATGTCATGGGGTGGGGGGAGCCTTCTGACTTCAAAATGAAAGTTTCTTTTTAGAGTCACTTTGCCTTCATAAAGAAATTATTTCTGTTGCAGTGATTTTTTTTTTTCAAATGGGGCCCCCTACCAGGACATGTGCTGGCGGGGCACCCCACACCGTGGGGGCTGCGGGTGTCCCTGTTACGCCAGTGTATAGAGGATAACCATGCTTTGTCCTGTCAGGCTTTGTGGAAAAATCTTACCCTTTACAGTCACTTACCCTTTAAAGTCACTTACCCATTACAGTCACGTACCCTTCCCCGTGGCTGCAAGGATCAAATTCAAGACCCTCTGCATAATCCACAAAGCTTTCTGGGCAGGGGCCGGCACTATCTACAACTCTCTCTTTCTAAATACTCTCGCTCTAGAGTCCTCTGCTCATCCTCCTCCAACTCTTGGGATGTGAGCCACTTTCACAAACTGAGATTTGGGGGTAGATCTTTACTGTCTGCAGGAGCCTCCTTCTGGAACAGCCTCCCTGCCTCTTTGTGTTAAGCCAGAGCACCTAAAGTTCCAGAAGCTCCTTACGACCTTCCTCTTCTCTTCCTCCTTCTCTCTCCCTCTCCCCTGCTAATTTCTATTTGTGTTTCTCTCCACCCTCCTTCCTTCTTGTCCTCCCTAACTCTGTTCAGTTTTGCTGACTGGTTTTCTGGATAACCTCAGAGCCTTACAGGTCCAGGGCCCCCCGCCAGTCTTTGCACTTGCCTCTAGGCCACTGCACTATTTGCAGCACTTCTGCACTTTCAGCTGACCCCCCACGAGTAAGGCAACCTCTAAGCACTTCACCCAGGGCCTATTGGAACGGATGCGTTTGTCCACCCCAACCCCTCTTCCTTGCACTTCCATTTGTACACATGCATACATGTTCTAGGACTAGAAACTTTCGTCTATCATGTCACCCCTCACCAACTGTAATACTTCATGAAGAGAAATGCCGTCAGGCCTAGTATGCTAGTTTTCTGTTTAGATTCATTTGGAAACTTCAAGGCCTAAGAATGATTACTGTATTCCCTTGTTCCCCTCCCGTCTAGAAGGGCTTTGAAGCACTCCCCCTGTGTATAAGCGCTCTACAAATAAACAATTACAATTACAATCACACAGTTAGACCAATTAGCTTTGACAATGCTTGTTGAATAAGGCACATTGTTTTCACGCACACACTTGGGCGAAAAACTTTTTGTGAATTGGCTCACATGTCTACAGGATTTCATGATGTTCTCCTTTTAAAAAATCTTTATCTAGCTAACATGGTTTTCGCCCCTACTTTGATATGTAAGGTGCAGAAACAGATTTTATATGTTGACGGCTTCCTTCATAAAGCAAGCTGCAATATAGAAATGGAAATATTGTGAGAACACATACCAACAGCTGTTTTTCATTACAGAGAGCAATCGAGCGTAACATATGTTCATAATGTAATACATGTTCGTATTATGTGTGAGAACGGGTGAGGGGATTGAATATTCTTTTAGCCCATCTTACTGCTCTGAGCAGCTTCAGTGCTCTTGAACTTGGGGAGGAAGAGAACGAAAGCAATCAAATCCATGGAGGGCTACAGAAATTAAGAAATATGGAAATGCTCTCTAAAAACAAATGCCAGACGCCCACCTGGCAGATTTGCTTAATGGGATTTCTACATAAATGAAACAGAAATAAATGTGGTGTTTTTAATCCAGGATGATAACGATACTTAGTTTTTTTTAGTTTGGGAAATTAGTGACGGCGGTTTTACTAAAAAACCTGGAAGGGCCATGACTTGTTCTGAGAACCCTTAACTTAAAATGTTACTTGTATAAACAAAGGCATATGAGTTATTTAGTTCCTTTGCCAAAGTTGAAGTGCATCAAAAAAAGAGACATTCTACAGAATACATCTTAAAATGTTCTCCTGTTAAAATCGGTGATCTAAAGAACTTTTCAGAAAATTCATATCAGCAACTTCACAGCACTCTTGTGCATTAGGTAAATAAGCAAAACCAGCGCATCTGTTCTATCAAGGTGAACCATATCAAAACACTGATAAGAGCATGTTAAACCAAGTTCTTCAAATGTTGAACAAAGTGTCAATAAGGGCAGCAGATTGAGAAGTGAATATTAATTGCAGAACTGCTGGAAGTATTGAATCTCTCATGTCATCTTTTTATGCTTAATGCGAACAACTTGGGTATGTTTTGCATTAAGAAAGTGAGGAAGAGTTGTCCGATACACTCAATTTTACACAATCAATATGTTATGTGACAATTATATTCTGGCTAATTTGTTGTCCAGTGAAAATATAATTAAAAAAAACACAAGCAACTAAAAAATCTACTAAATGGATTCTGCCATAAAAATCAGATTTTCTAAACAGTCTCGCTTTCAGATAGTGCTTTGAGTTTAACAACGGGTGTTTTTGGGCGGGACATAATGTCGTCTGCGAGGGTGCAGTGGACTGACCTTTTTTGATTTTTAATATGTAATGATGCAGGTAAATATACCTCTGAAAGTGTGCTCTGCTTCTGAGACCCCCCTTTCCAACTTCTCCATTCCGAAAAGCATACTGTCCATATCTACCAATGCTGACATGCCCCAGCATTTAACTTACAGTTTGGCAACATGGCAGTCACTACCTGACATGTGTATTCCTTCCAACAGCTGATTGAACTCATGATTGTACGTATGTCTTATGTCTTCACCTCTTGCATTGCTGAAGACCACCAAAAATGACACACTAGAAGATCCTTTGTATTCATAGTACTGCAAGGACGAGGTAATTGTCATGGCAAAGAGAAAACACTTTGAGCCTCATTATGAGTATGGTGGTAAGTGGTAAAATTGGCGATAACTGAGTTACCATCAATTTTACCAATACGCCAAATTATGAGTTTTGGTGTTCAGTGGAGGATTTACCTCCAGCAAAGCCCTGGAGGTAAATCTTCCCACTCAAAGCCCAAAAATTGGCAGCATTGGCGGAATTACCACAGCGGTAATTCCACTGTGGTAATTCCACACAAAAACCCCATTGGGAATTACACTACCACCACCACTTGTAATGAGACGGAAATTCCACCTTACCAAGTGGTGGTACCAGTAAATAGGTAGGGTGAATTTCTGGTGGATTTACCGTCTAATTACTGCCATACTAGTAATGAGGCTCTTTGTCTCTTAAAGATTCCGGAGGGATATATAATTTCTTGTCTCGAAATATGAGTCCACTTTTGAACTCTAAGGTGTCCTATAGCTTATCTTTCAATACTATTTGGTCAGTTTGCCGATCATACTCTCTGTACGAATGTATCTACCACCATGACGAACATGGTATCAGTGAACATCTCCTTGGTTCGCCTACATATTTCTGCAATAATGTTTCTTGATCCTGGAATGTACGTCAGACTGAAGTCATATTGGGAGAAGAAATGTGCCCACCAGGACGGTCTGCTATTTTGACTATTGAAATTTTGCCACAATTGCAGGTTACGATGGTCGGTAAGGATTTCGATTGTAAGTTGTGCTCCCAGGTGACTCTATTCCTGACAAGCAATTTTAATTGCTAGTCATTATTACTAGCACCACATCATATCTTTAAACCTCCAATAACATTTTACACAAGTAGGCAATGGAGTGTTCTTCTTGGTCTTCTTGAAATTGCTTTATAACAGGCCCCGACAGACTTATCAGGTGCATCAGTCACCAATATAAAGTGTTTTGGGCTATCTGGTTGAGCAAGAATAGGAGCGCTGGTGAAGGCCTGTTTCAGTAGATCGAAGGCAAGATCTGCTTCAGAATTCCAAATAAACATCTTGTTTTTTCAGAGGAATTGTGTTAGGGGCAATGTTTTTCTGGAGAATTCTGCAATTAAGTTTCTATAGAAGTTGTACAGCCCTAGAAATCTTTGCAATTCTTTGACAGAGGAAGGGGTTTCCAATCGAGGATCGTCTTAACCTTTCTAGGATCCAGTTCATAATTGGAGGGCAATGATCAAGTTCATATATGTTAATAGTGCTTGGGCTACCAGTTCAGCTAGATAGATTAACGGTGGGTAATTCTGCAATATACATTCACTGGTAGGTGTGATTAACAGGTTAACTGCTCGACGGACCCTCGGTATCTAGTTCTGCTCTTTGATTTTCAGGTGCGTAGAATTAGGAGGCAAGTTCCATCTTGGACTGATTGCATAGTACATAAATTGCATAACCTTGATCAAGTTCATGAGTTCTAATGGTGCTTGGGTTACGAGTCTAGCACAATCGCCCCTTATTACTGGCGATAGATAGCTTTAGGCCTCAGAGCTTATTGAATTTCTGAGGATGAGGTGATTAATTCATTCTATCTGGTACATGGGTGCCACTACAATTAGGGTTTCAAGTCTTGAAAAGGCTCTGGTAGTGAAGTTAAATATCGTTAGGCCTGACGGTCTATGACAGGGTCTGTAATCAGCAGGATACCATGCCAGGCGTCGGCCGTGGTGGTAGGTTGGGTGGTTCACTGCATTCCCTTGTGAGTTCTTTAGGCGCAGAGCCAGGTTTTGAGTCCCTTCCAGAAGGCTATGTAGTTTTAGGTGTGCCTAATGTGGGGAGGCAGTGAGTTCCACAGATTTGGCGCCAGAGTTGAGTAGGCTGACCCTCTAATCCTGGCCGAATTGGAGGTGGGGACCACTAGGAGGAGGACAGTGCTTGACCTAAGTTTGCTAAGGTGGTAAGTCATAATCTCTTCTTGTAGGAATTTGGGGCCTGCTTTGTACACCACTATGTGGGTAATACATATGAATTTGAAGGTGGCCCTGCATACAATTGGGAGCCAGTGTAGGGGATGAAGAGTCAGTGAGATGTGGTGCCTTTGTCCCAATGCGAGAAGCAGTCTGGCAGTCGAGGTGTGTACTCTTTGCAGTTTGTTTAACTGGTAGGCCGTTGCACCCAGGTAGAGGAGGTTTGCATAGTCGAGTTAGACATGACAATGGACATAATTGCAGCCAGTCTGTTCTGGTAGGTAAGGTAAGGGAAGATACGCTTCAGGAGCCTAAGGGTGAGGGAGTCAGATGGGGGGATAGAGCATATTTTCCACATACCATTATCCCCATTTTAGCTGGGTTCAGAAGGAGATGGTTAGTCGGCATTCAGCGGTCAATGTCTGAGAGACATGCCGCTAGGTCAGGGGTGGGGAGGTGGTCGATTTAGGAATTCTGAAGATGATTTGTGTGTCATACGCATAGCCATACTAAATGAGGTTTGTTTGAGCGGGTGATGCAGGGGCGGGGTGTCAGGTAAACAATAAAGAAAAGGGGAGAGAGGCAGGCACCTTGGGCTACTCCAATGTTTGCTGGCCATGCAGCTGAGAGAAAAAGGGGGAGCTGGGTGATTTACTGTCTTTAGAGAACAATTAGGCGATCCAGGAGAGAGCTGAATCACGTATTCATAAGGAGTGCAGTCTGTCAAGGAGGATCATGTGGTTAATGGTGTGAAACGATTCCGAGAGGTCAAGACGAATAAGAGCTGCACATCCTTCTGAGTCTGCTGTCACTTTGAGGCCATCCCAGATACAGATCAGCATGGATTCTGTCCCGTGGCCTGTACCGAAATCTGATTGCGTGGGGTCCAGGAGATTGTTAGATTCCACAAAACCATAGGTTTAACATGCACAGTTTTGAAGGAGTCTGGGAAGTTGCCAGAGGTGCGGGAGTCTTGAGAATCGTCTTTGCCAATTATCCTGCACAGGTGGAAGTAAAGATGTCTTTGAGGAGAGAGGTGGAAAAAAGGGTCAAGGTGTGAGCCGGAGGGAAGGCTGATGGATAGTGGTTTTGGGAACTCCTCGCTCAAGATAGGATTGAAACAGCAGAAAGAAGGGTTCTAAGGGGGGAGGGAAGTTGGGTCTGGTAGAGCAGGTGTAGAGTGGGTGGACAAGAGGGAGAATTTGGCAATGATTGTGGCCGTCCTGTCTGTGGCTGTTTTTGTGGAAATCTTGAGACAGGGAGTTGCAGAGCATTTGTGAGGAGGCAGTTGGGGCTGCATTGCAGGGCAGGTTCAGGAATTCAGTGATGATCCTGCAGAGCTCTTTGCTGCTGCTACGGCAGTACAGCATCCTATTATTATCTTATACTTTTATGGCCTTTCAGAGCTCTGATTTGTAGTTTCTCTGGTGGTGGGCGATTACTGATTTGCTTTGTGGGGTTCTGGAAGCTCACCATTTGCATGCACAGGAGCGCTTATAGGGTTTTAGAGTTCTCAGGAGGTGGGTGAACCATTTGGGGGTAGGTGCTTTGCAGAAGGAAGCAGGCTTGGAGGGGGTAGGGAAATGAGGGAGTCATTTAGCCAGGAGTGAAAGAGCTCTGTGGGTAAGGGTCTAGCTGTGGTTGGGAGTGATGGGAGGGCGCTTAGCAGCACCTCAGCCATGCCCGGTAGAACTTTGACCTTGTTCCAGCACTTGAACTGAGATGTAAGTCTAGAGGATGGCTTAGGGAGTGGGGTGGTGTGAGGATGGAGAATGGTATGGCAGAGTGGTTTGTCCAGATGAGGGGTTGTGGGATGGATGTGGAGATGAGGTCGGAAGAGCTAAAAATGGCATCAAGGGTGTGGCCAGCATTATGTGTTGTTCCTCTGATATGCTGGGTGAGGTTGAGTTTCTTTAGGCTGTTGATCAGTGGTAGAGTCATGTAGTTTTTGTGGAGGTCGAACCAGATGTTAAAGTCTCCCAGCAGGGTGAGTGCCGGGTGGTTAACTAGAATGGCTGCTACTGAGTCGCATAGGATGTTGGCAAAGTGTCTGTCATAGCCCGGGGGCCTGTAGATGGGTAGGAAGCTGTGTGAGAGTGTAGGCAAGAGGGAGAGTTTGACTAGGAGGCATTCTCAGTTAGCTGTGCTGGGTTGTTTTTCAGTGGAGGTCATGGAGATGTGAGGTTTGTGTAGGATGGCTAATCCACCTCCTCTGGAAGGTCTCTTGTTGGTGATGAGTGAGTAGTCAGGTGGGAATATTTTGAGAGTGATAGGCTTGAGATAGTCCAAAAACCAGGTTTTGGTGATGAAGATAATGTAATAAAAATGCAAGTTCTGCGTGGTGAAAATGTGTGCACACATCAATTGCGAGATTAGCACTGTAAAAGAGGAGGGGGCTCCTTTTAATCGTTACCTAAGTCGAGCACAAAATAAAAGTAATTTACATAAAATAGAAATGTATTTATTTTTAAATCTGTTTATTGGCATTTGTTATTTGTTACAAGCACAGAAAAATTGTCAAATCTGTTATCAAGCAGTAAATCAGATTGCGGCTCAGGTTATTAACATTTATAACTTAACAACTTAACATAGAAACTTTAACTATCTCCAGGTGTCTGCTTCTTGAGGGGTCGGTACCAAGTGGGGCTCAGGGAGGGTCAGGATTTACAGGAGGTGAGGGGACTTCCTTTAGGAGGGTTCACATGAAGGTATGGCTGGACTTTCTCGAGGACTCTGCTCCTGTCCTCGGGGCCTTCTACTGCATGCTTGTGGTGATTCATGGGGGCTTATCATCAGAGGGGTAAAACAGGGGGTCTGTAAGCCCTCTCCAGGCATCTAGGGTCATACTCGATGCATCCGTGGATCTGGCTACACTTTCTTCCCAAGCTTTCGTTTCAGCTCGCACCCATCGTTTCAGTTCTCTGTGCCAGATTTTTGGTTGTGGTCCCGATGGTTTCTTCCAGGACATTGCAATTGTCCTCTTAGCCAGAATGCTCATAATGTCCATTAATCTAATGAGGTGTTTTAGTTTTGCTGGTCTGGGGTATGTGCCGAGTAGGCACTCCTTAGGAGTCCATTCATATCTGGTCAGCCCCAGAGTTTCGCTTGTCTGCTGTATGAAGGACCACAGTGAGTGTGTCTTGGCACACCGCCAGAACATGTGGAACAGGTCCGCATTGTCCATTTCGCACCAGGGGCATCTGGAGCTCTGAGTATTATGGAGCTTGGCAAGCCTGAATGGGGTTAGGTATGTACGATGTAGAAGGTTCAATTGTATTTGCCTAAATCTATGGTTTCTGGATACTGTTTTAGGAAATATGAGGGCCCTTTCCCATTCACAGTCTGTTAACTCTCGACCTATGTCTGCTTCCCATTTGGATTTTAGCCCAGCACTGCGTGGATTGGGGGTGTCGTTTAAGTGGCTGTAGATCTGTGACACTGGTCTCCCTCCCTCTCCTAGTTCGTATAGCAATGTGATCAGGGGGTTCGTGTCCGGTTCCTCCGGCCATGTCGACCATCTGGCGCGTGCCGTGGATCTAAGTTTCTGGTACCATAGAAACTGGCCAGTGTGGACATCATTTTGTTCTTGAAGTGTTTCGAATTCCATGAATTCCCCCTCCATGTACAAGTCCCCCCATGAGTAAATCCCCTTCTGTTCCCAGTGCCTGAGGTGTTGCAGATCTGCAGGAGAATTGCATAGGTCTGAGATAAGCGGTATGTTTGGGGAGTACTGGTGTCTGACGTGTGCGAGGGATTCTGCCCTATGCCAGATTTTGCGTCCAAGCGAGACCAATAGGGGGGAATTTCTTATCAAATGGGTGGGGGCCCAGGGAAGTTCTTTCAAGTATAACGGGGAGACCAGCGGCTGCAGGAGTGGCGTCTCCGATGTGGCATCGTCTGCTAGCCACTTGGTGACAAAGCCAAGCTGCGCTGCTAGGAAGTACTTTTCGAAGTTTGGAAGTTGGATTCCCCCTTGAGTGTACGGTAGTGACAACGTGGCAAGCGCTATCTTTCGTCTTCCCTTCCCCCACAGGAAGTCTCTCAGGATAGTTTCCAATAGGCGAAAGAAGGGCGCTTTGATGTAGAAGTGTACGTTTTGAAATCCGTACAGGAATCTGGGAAGGACAATCATTTTAGTTATGGAGGCCCTGCCCATCATGGATAGGGGGAGTTTCGCCCAGAAGGCCATGGATTTCCTCAGGGCCGGGAGAGCAGCTTTAGTGTTGCGCTCATGCATTTGTTCCGGGGAATGCATTATGTGTATGCCCAAGTATTTGAACGAGGTGTGTTCCCACCTTATTCCCACCAAAGGAAGCTCCGATGGTTCTTTTCCCTTAAGACTTGCCAGGGGGAAGAGGCAGGATTTGGCTCTGCTGAATTTTATTCCAGAGACCTTCGCAAAATTATCTAGGACCTCCAGCATCGTGGGCACATTATAATATGGGTCCTTGACAAATAATAGGACATCATCCGCATAGAGAGAAATGATGTGGTCAGTGTCTCCCAGTCGGATCCCAGCATCAAAAAATTGCTTTCGAAAATAGATTGCAATGGGTTCCAGGCCCAGTACGTAGAGCATGGGGGAAAGGGGGCAGCCCTGTCTGGTCCCTCTGCATATGTTCCAGACCTCCGATACATGCTTCCCAGTTTTTACTCTGGCTCTAGGCTTCGTGTAGAGTATCTTGATCCACCTTATGAACCTAGGGCCAAAACCAAACCCCTCCAGAACCGCCAATAGCCATTCCCAAAAGATCGAATCGAACGCCTTGATGGCGTCTAGGGATAACAATGCGAACGCTTCTGTGCCATCCCCAGTTTGGGCGATGACATGTTGCACTCGGCGCAAATTCATGGTTGTGTTTCGGGCAGGTATGAATCCGCATTGGTCCTCATGTACTAATTCCCCTATAATTCTGGCCAGTCTATTTGCTAATACTGTTGTCAGAATTTTCGCGTCGTAATTAAGCATTGCTATCGGGCGATAAGAGTCGCATCTATCGGGGGGTTTATTAGGCTTGATAATCGGGATCAGGAGGGTCTCTCTCATGCTATCGGGTAGTATCCCTGTCTCATATGCTTCGAGAAAGACCTCATGTAGCAGGGGCGTTAGTGTGGGCTCATACGTCTTGTAAAACTCTGTGGGTAGGCCATCGCTCCCAGGGGTCTTGCAAGTGGCTAGTGATCTAATAGCGTCCGTGATTTCCTCAGTTGTGATTTCTGTGTCTAGGGCCTCTGACTGCTCTGGGGGCATCCTGGGGAGTCCTATCTCTTCAAGGGTGTCCGTGATTTTTTCTAGGGGGACCTGGTCATCATGTGAGTAAAGGTGTTCATAGAAGCCCTTAAACGTTTCGTTAATAGCTTGTTGTGTTTGTACCACCTCCCCCTCTTCGGTGTGTAATCCTGTAATAGTGTGCCTGGGGTGTTCTTTTTTGCAGAGCCAGGCAAGCATTCTGCCTGGTTTGTCAGCCTCCGTGTGTATACGATTGGTTTTGGTGGCATAATCAAATTTGGCGAGCCTATTCCATGCCGAGGTGGAATTAGTTCTAAGTGCTCTGAGGTTGTCTTCCCTGTGTTCCGTGTCGACCGGGGCTGCTTCCAGTTGTTCTATTTCCCGCTCCCAGTGGGCCAGTTCACCCCTAAGTTGTCTCCTGATGCCCCCTGCTTTTGCTATTATTTCTCCTCTCGTCACTACTTTCAGGGCGTCCCACATTGTGCTTAGGCGGTCTACGCTCCCAGTGTTTCTTTCTATGAAGTTTTCTATGAATTCGTGTAGGTCCTCCCTAAATGCCGGGTCTCCCAGGGCATCTATCGGCATTCTCCACATTGGGATAGGAGGTCTGGGGCCAGTGTGATTCCAGCCCACCAGGAGGGGTGAGTGGTCCGAAATGGTTCTGCCCAGATATTGGGCTTCTTCTATCTGTGGAAGGTGCTCATCGCTTATAAAAACATAGTCCAGTCTGGTGTGGAGGCCATGTGGAGTGGAGAAATATGAATACTCCCGAGCGTCGGGATGGCACTCCCTCCAGGTATCTGCCAAGTGTAACCTATTGACTAGTAGGGAGAGGGCTGTGGTCGCTGCTGAGGGCCCTTTCGGGTGTGGGAGGGACCTATCTAGTATCGGATCATGGACACAGTTAAAATCTCCCCCCCAAAACAGGATTTCATGCCTGTTTAGTGCAATCTTAGTGTACATGGAGTTTAAGTGTGATGGGATGTTAGTATTGGGGAGATAAGAGTTCACTATGCAAATATCCGATTGTTCTAGCCTGCCCCAGATTATTACAAATCTTCCCTCTGGGTCGGACTCGGTCTTAGTTATCCGGAAAGGGAGTTGTGGGTGAATCCAAGTATATACCCCTCTTGCATACTTGGAGTACGAAGATCCGGCCCCCTGGCCTCCCCAGTGTTCACTTAGTTTCGCTAAGGATTCAGCCGTGCAATGTGTCTCTTGGAGTAACGCTATCTGTACTTTCTTTCTATTTAAATAGGACTTGACCCTATTCCGGCGTAGGTATGATCCCAAACCTCTCACATTCCAGGTCAATATCTTTATATTCATCTTAGCCGCCATTACAGAGTAATTGAGTCACACTCACAGTTGTCAGACCCCTGTTACCTTCATATGTCCTGCCACACCGTCCTGGTCTTCTCCTCGCCCGCCCTCTCGCTCCGGCCCCAGGTCTTTCGCTGGTTGGAGATTTTTTAACTTGTGTACATCCCATTTTGGTGAACGGGAGGAAAACTAAACTAAACTTTCCAAACTGACCCTAGCAGCCGCTTTTAACTTGCAGCGCTCAGGGGCTCCTGAGCCTTCCAGGCCACTCCTGGCCTTCCGGATCAGGTTGTGTGTGAGCAAACTGCTTACACCTTTGTTGGTGGGGTGGGTTGTTTGTCCGCCGCTTGTGTGCTCCTTGGGTCTCGCGTCCGATGTAGCAGGTTTAATGATAGAACTTTCCTGATGGTTCGTTTAACTACGATTCGTGTTGCTTCCCTTTCAATTGCTGCAGGGATTGCCGTCGCTCACATTCATCCGGGGGTGGGTGGTCATCCCCGATCTGAGTTCGGTGGGTCTTCCTTGTCGTCCGCCAGGTTGTTATGCTCAAGCCACATATTGGCTGCGGCTGGGGTCTCCAGGAACGTTGCTTTTCCTTTATATAGAACCTTGAGTCGTGACGGGTATAAGAGCATATATTTTAAGTTGAGCTTTCTCAGCCGGGCTTTTATCGGAATGTAAGAGTTCCTGGCTCGCTGTACTGCAGGGGTGTAATCTGGGTATATGACTATTGTGGAGCCATTTCTTTTAATTTCCCCGCCTTCTCTGGAGAACCGGAGTATGATTTCGCGGTCTCTGAAGTTTAGGATCTTAGCTATGATTGGGCGTGGATGTGATCCAGGTGGGGGACGTCTCTGGAGAGACCTGTGAGCCCTTTCAACGGAGAACCCCTGGGAGAGTTTTGCCGCCCCTATTTCCTGCTGTAGGAGCGTTTCGATGAAGGTTGTCGGGTCCGGGCCTTCCAAATCTTCAGGGACCCCCAGTATACGAATGTTATTACGGCGCGCCCGACCTTCAGCGTCCTCAGAGCGGGCTTCTAGCCTTGCTACCTTCTGTTCCAAGTCTCTAACCGTCATCTCCAAATCTCGGGTGTTCTCAACATTTTCCTGCAGGGCTGTCT
The DNA here is from genome assembly GCF_040938575.1 of Ambystoma mexicanum. Lineage (NCBI taxonomy): Eukaryota > Metazoa > Chordata > Amphibia > Caudata > Ambystomatidae > Ambystoma > Ambystoma mexicanum. The sequence goes on from NC_090941.1 coordinate 11,230,904, forward strand.
CAGTCACCGTGACTCTTTCCGTTAGATTGCGGGCGTCCTGCCGCATCAGTTGCATGTCAGATTTCACTTCTTCAAGCCGTCCCTCGAGTGATGAGCGGAGGGCCGCTATCGCCTGGAGGACTTGCGTGTGTTTAAGGTCTTCCTCTTGTTGAGGCGGGTCCTCAGGGGTTTCTTGGTCTTGTTGTGTTGACTGTCGTTGGGGCCTGACTGTCGTGAAGGAATCCATCGTGACTAGTTTCGGCTTGGACCTGGGGGGAGACATCCTCTGATTAATGATCTGTAAGTGCTGCCCCCGGCAGGGTGAAGATCCGTCGGCGATCCCTGTGTTGGGATACTAGGGAACTTGGTCCAAAGGATCCTACCTCGGGTACTCGGTTGCTTCTGGTTGCCGGTGTTTCCCGCCGTTTGGTTCAGAGAGTATGGAGGGCCCTGCTCAGGGAGTGGTTAGGCCCAGGGCCACAGGTTGCGTCCGGTATTTTCGGCTTCCTGCCGGTTTCTCCAACGGGATACCGGCCTGTAGGTGTCAGGCTATTGGCCACCCGTGGTGTGAGTGGGTTCTGCCCGCTGGGGTCTTCGTCTCGCGGGTTTACCCGCGTATCAGGCAGCCTCTAGAGCAAACGGGCCAGTCCTCTTCGCAGGAGTCAGTATTGGGCCCCAGGCCTCGCTCCCCCAGGCTGCTGGGACTGCGTGAGGTAAACTGCGGGTGGTCCCGCTGGGGAGTGTTGTAAAGGGGACCCAATCTCACTTCAAGCGTTTTCTCACCGCCGGAACTGCTCCGTGTTCCCCGCTCCAGCGTCCGCGGCAAATGCGACCTCCTCCCGGCCGTGCCCGCGCCGCGATTTCATCCACCTCCGCAGCCGACACTGGCAATCGCTGGCGCCGGCCTCCCGCTCTCAGATGTCCGCCGGCGACAGGCTCCTCCGCAGCAGCCGCCCCCTTCTGCAACAGTTCGTGGTGGGACCCAGGGGGCCGAGGCTGGCCTTTTCCTACTCTGCGGCGGGCGCCGCCATCTTGGAATCCCGGGGGGACTCGAGTTCGGGCTTCCCGTTCTCCGCCGTTCGGTCTCCGATTCCACCCAAAGTTGTTGTCGGGTGCTGGCGATCGGTTCCCCCACACTATTCTGGCCTTAGTAAGTCTCGTAGACCCGGTTTCAGCGTAAGTTGTGCGATAGTTTCAGGATCGCGGACGGAGCTCCGTGGAGGTCTGTCTTTACGGCATGCGCGCTGGCCACGCCCCTATAAAATAGAAATGTAGGGGCACAGGTAAGTATAACCAAACCAAAAGGTAGACCAAAACACGATAAATAGGCCTTGAACCATGTCTTTGCAGCCAACTTTTATTAGCTTTTTATAATCTGCAACAAAGCCTCAGTGGCTGGTAACACATCGCAGATTCCATGATTGCAAGCTGGTACGTTAAAAAAAAAAAAACAACAGTTGTTATGTTTTGAGGTCACAGATTAGAACCCATGGGTCCTGCCATCATGCATGGAGAGCATAACCATTTAATAAATGAAAATAATTTAAAAAACATAATTTTTAGATCGAGTCAAGAGAACCACAGTGGTTTAAATTGCCCCTTAGCACATTTTGCCTAGGAAGAATGACATATCACAACTACTGTCCGACAACACGAAATGTAAATCCCAAGTTATAATTCTAGGTGATTTTAATCTAGGTTTTGATGATCCTAAAGATGCGAAAGCCTCTAACCTTAAAGATACTATGTCAGATCAGGGGTTCATACATCGCATAACCAGCCCAACGCACAACAAAGCCCCCACTCTAGATTGGTTAGCAGACCTCAACTGTACCATTAAGGTTATGGTGAATATACCCTGTGCCTGGAGAGACCATCATCTAATTACCTTCACCATTGACAAGACTGTAAATTGCACTAACCCCATCAAAGCCCCGGCGTTAATGACAAGAACTAAACGTAACCTCACCTTAGAAAATCTGATAACTTTACTACATCCAATAACTTATTCACTCTGACCCCTCTGACCTAGTGAATCTATATAATGAGACAATGATTAAAGCTATTAATATATTAGACCCTCTCAAATTACAGAAGTCTAAGCCACGTGCCCATATAAACAAATGGTACACACCTCACTTAAAGATCCTTTGGAAAGAGAAACGCACAGCTGAAACTAATTGGAAAAATTCCCTGTCTGCACAAAATAAAGATCAATTAATTGCAGCGTCATTTAACTAGAAGACAGCCATTGTCCAAGCCAAAAAAGATAACTACAATGTCCGCATAGCCAAAGCAAATTCAAATACTAAGGAATTGTTCAACATAATAAAAGAACTTGAGTCGCCTGCCCCTCTAAACGACACTTGCATTAAAGATATCCAATGGTGTACCAATATACAAAATGCACTTCAAGACAAAATCACAATGCTACTTGACAAAATAAATATGAAGAAAAACCTCATCAACAATACCCTACCTCTCAATCCTAGATCTCCCCCCACTGCTGCATTGCCACAATTCAACTTTAAAACTCTCTCTACTAAAGAAGTAAAGCTGATCATACTTAAACTCAAACCATCCAACTGCAAAGGTGATGTCTGCCCAGCTACATTAATCAAAGAAGCTGCCACTGTTCTCTCCCCGATCATTTTCACATTTATCAATGCATCATTTGCCACTACTTCTGTGCCTACAAGTCTGAAAGAAATTGAGAAACTGGAATCCACCCCCCCCAGATACCCAACAAAGGGAAGATAAACTTAGAACGCTCCGAGAATGCACAGAAGTGTGGGGAAGGCTTGCCAAATTCGATTATGCCACTACAACCAACAGAGCGCACATGGAAGCAGACAGACCCGGCCGTCTACTGGCCTGGCTCTGCAAAAAGGAACACCCTAGGCACCCAACCACTACACTGAAAGACGATAACAACGACATAAACCAAACCCAACAGAGCATTAATGAGACCTTTAAACTCTTCAATGCACAACTGTACTCCCACAAAGACCGGGTTCCCCAAGATAAGATTGCATACACACTAGGAGAGATAGGACTGCCCAGACTATCTCCTACTCAATCTGAAGCCCTAGACACAGGCATCTCAACGGACGATATAGCCGAAGCAATCAAATCCCTGGACACATGTAAGGCCCCCGGCAGCGATGGGCTACCCTCAGAATTCTACAAAGCCTACGAATCTTCCCTGACACACCTGCTCCTTAAGGTCTTCCAGGAGGCTTATGAACATGGGGTCCTACCCGAAAGCATGAGAGAGACCCTCGTGGTTCCAATGCTCAAGCCCAATAAACTTACATACAAGTGAGGCTCCTACTGTCCACTCGCTATGCTCAATTATCATGTGAAAATATTAACCACAATCCTAGCTAAGAGGCTCTCCAGACTAATAGGTGATATAGTGCACGCTGACCAAATTGGATTCGTGCCGGGCCGCAATACCACTATGAACCTACACAGACTCCAACATATTATAGCCCAAACTGATTCAAACAGAGACTCATACGCACTACTATCTTTGCCAGTAGGTATTCCATATACTGGGAATGGTTGATGGCTGTCCTTGAAGGTTTTTTGCTTTGGGCAGAGGTTCATTAGATGGGTCAAAATACTTTATAACAAACCAAGAGCACGATGAAATCCAGGAAATGCGTTTCAACAGCATGGGACATATGCAGGGGCACCAGGCAGGGTTCCCCGTTATCCCCCATGCTATACATACTGGGATTAGAACCCATCGCCATTTATTTCAGGAAACAATTCTTCGATGCGGGCATATGGTTGGGAGGAGTAAACCACATCATCTCCCTCTACGCAGACGATGTTCTACTATAAGTCAGGGACCCACACCTCATTGTACCGACTATGCTGGAAGTTCTAGACAATTATGCCAAAGTTTCAGGAATACAATATAGCAAGTCAAAATCCTGCTTGTTCCCCCTGGCAGGCCTGAGGGGCAAGGGCAAGGACGAACTCCCTTCAGTGGGGATACAATGGTTAACTACCTCATTCCGATACCTTGGGGTCAATATAATGCATACCCCTGAATTAATGCACAAACACAACACTAAGGCAGCGCTTCCCACACTGTGTAAATCGATAGGCTTTTGGGCTAAACTACCCCTATTAATGATGGACAGCACTTCAATCATCAAAATGATTGTTCTCCCCAGATTTCTATATGGGGACAATTCTATATGGGTTCCAAAACGTACACTACTTCATCAATGTCCCTTTCTTTCACCTACTTGAGACAATAATCTGAGATTTCCTGTGGGGAAAAGGCAGGCATAGGGTGGCACTGTCCACACTGGTCCTACCATACCGACAGGGTGGAATCCAACAACCAAACCTAGAGAAATATTACTTGGCGGCCCAACTCAGCATTGTGACTAAGTGGCTAGCGGACGAAATCACATCTCAGACTGCCCTACTACAACACATGATTTCCCCGATACAACTTAAGGAGCTTATCTGGGCGCCCAACACCTCCTGAGTGAAGCACCTTTCTTAGTTACCCTGGGAAGGAAAATATGGCACAGATCTAAGACGCTTTTGCGCTTACAACACCCATACTCCCCAGAAGTCCCAATGATCTCGGACCTATGCAAACCTGGTGCAGACCTGAAGAACATTAGACTCTGGGAAAGAAAGGGAGTTTACACCTGGGGAGACCTATACACTGAGGGCATCTTCCAGGACTTTGCCTCGCTGCAGGCAGAGGACGGCATTCACAGTGGCCAATACCAAAAGTACCAAAAGATCCATAGATTAGAACGGAACAAATGGGAAACTTGGCCTGAGGAACCCGACACAGATCCCATTACGACATTACTATATAACCTTGGGGAAGGTTGGAAACCAGTGTCCCAAATATACAGCCACCTAAGTGATATCCCTAATCCCTGTAGCGCTAAATTGAAATCCAGGTAGGAGGCAGATCTCAGGCAAGAGATGACCGATAAGGAATGGGACAGGGCTCTAACATTTCCTAAAGAAGTGTCCAGGAATCCCAGGTTCTGACTAATCCAAATGAACGTACTATATCGCACATATCTAACACCATGCAAAATAGCGAAATGTAATAATCAAACGCAACCTAACTGCATTTGGTGCAACACAGACAAGGCAGATCTACTCCATATGCTGTGGGAATGCACAAAGGTACAGTGCCTCTGGGCCAGAATAAGACAGACCTGCGAAAAAGCGGGCATAACAAGGTATAAATGGTCCCTCGGCGAATGCCTCCTAGGAACTCACCCCAGGCTAGCCGAAATCAAACATGTAGTGAAACTCATGGACATAACATGTCCACCGGCTAAAAGGACCATCACAATGGCCTGGAAAAAACCTGATGGACCACAATACAACATTTGGTACAAAGAGCTAGAGCGGTGGGTGGGCGCTGAAACCAAGGCTTGGGAGGACAGTGTAGCCAGATCCACCGAAGACTCAAGTGTGGCACTAGACGCCTAGAGGGAATCCACACGGAGTATGTTTCATCCCTCAGATGATAAGCCCCTATGAACATGTCAACCCAGATATCACTGTAACTTATCCACCACGGTGATGCCTATGGTGAGATGCATATGAAACCCGGGCTGGGCCCCCCCGCTAGCCCTATCCCCTCGCCACCCATGCTTCCCCCCATGTTGAAACTATTTGCGCTAATCTATATGGACAAAACATGGAGACAGTTAATGTTGTTTTATTTGAAATGTTACTGTTTTATTACAGGTTGCCTGCAGACTTAAAAACAGCAGTATACTAAATATGTCACGCTAAGGCTGTAACCATGACAAAAATGGCAATAAAGAAATTTAAAAATAAAGTTAGCACTTGTCATCAGCTGCACACTTCTCCGACCAAGCCAACTTGTGGATCAAATCATTCCTCAATAATAGATCCATGTGAGTCTTTGCTCCGTCCACCTCAGCCTTACCTCCGTCTGTCTCCTGTGGTGTCCCTCAAGGATTTTGTGTATCACCAATGCTTTACAATGTTTTTACCAAACCTTTATTTGATATACATGACCATCTGGGTGTCACGTATACTAACTATGTGGACGACACTCATATCCTCATCCCTATCACTGGTGATTACACCACAGATAGTAAAACATTGAATGACATCTATAGCGTTATACAAATTTGGATGGCTAATCATGGTTTATGTCTAAATGACAATGACAGCAAACTACTTTTACTCGTTTCAGCCTCCAAATTGAATCAACTAGATACCTCCTTTAAAACGTTCATCATCGATGGCAACACAATTGTATTTATTTATTTATTTGCATTTGTATCGCGGAACTTGCAGCCCGGAGGAATCGAGGCGCTTTTACAAGAATATGAAAGAGGTTTGTCATACAGGTTCATGCGTCCAAGGCTTCTTAGTTAGTTACACATTACAGGAAACACATTTCATGAAATACAGAGTGATCAACGTGATGGGCAAAGAAAGAGTAATAGTGTGGTGGTGGTACCTCAGAGGAGTGGTACTAGGTTTTTAGCTTTTAGTTGAATAGCTTAGTTTTGATGGCTTTGCGGAAAACTTGGTGGGATTCGATCTGTCTTAGGTGAGAAGGGAGTGCGTTCCAGTGAGTGGTGGCCAAAGTAGGAAAGCTGGAGCCGCCTACACGGGCTCTACAAATTCTTGGTGTGAGGATCGTGTTAGAGTAGCCTTCTCTGAGCGGCTTCGTGGCAGTATGCCTGGTGATTCTGTGGGAAAGGTATGGGGGTGCGAGCTCATGGAGGCATTTGTGGTTGATGGCAAGGGTTTTAAAGACAATTCTTTCTTTGACCGGGAGCCAGTGAACCTGTCTTCTCACTTCAGAGATGTGGTCTCTTCTGGAAGTTCCTGGTGCTGCCCTGAGTGCGTTATTTTGTACCAGCTGAAGTTTGTTGATGTTTTTTTGGGATGTTCCAATGAGGAGAGCATTGCAATAATCAAGCCTAGAGCCGATTATAGCCCTAGCAATGGTGAGGCAGTTCTGGCGTGATAGGAAGGGTCTGGCTGCGTTAAGCACTTTAGTGTAGTACGCAGATGATGAAGCAATGGCGTTGACTTGTCTATCCTTAGTCAAGTCGGCGTCTAGGTAGACTCCTAGGGTCTTGATGTGGTTGGAGACTTTGATCGGGATGTTATCAATGGAAAATGATGAGTACTGCTTATCGAGATTGCCCAGGGTGGTGGGTGACCCTATGAGCAGGAGCTCAGTTTTTTTATCTGTTGAGGCAGAGCCAATTGTCTGCCATCCAGGATTGGATGGTGGAGTAGATGGTGGTGAGTGTGTTCAGATCTGCATCATAGTCCCCTGTGAGTGGGATAAGCACCTGCGTGTCATCTGCATAATTCGTATATGAGGTGTGCAAGGCCTCGAGGATGCTGAACAAGGGTCTTGTAAAAAGGTTATAGAGGGTAGGTGCAATGCACGAACCCTGTGGAATGCCACATTTGATGTGGCTAGGGATGGCACAGGCAAAGTCAGAGAATACTTTCATGACTCTCTGCTGGAGAAAGGAGGAGATCCAATCACATGCCTTAGGGGAAAAGTTGGCTTCAGTAGCTAAATGGCGACACAGAGAGTTGTGATCGACCAGATCAAAGGCTGCTGATAGGTCTAGGAGCAGAAGGAGCACAGGTTTTCCTGAGTCTCTGATATCATCCATTTGGTTCTTCAAGTCTAAGAGGGCCGTCTCAGTGCCATGATGTGGGCGGAAGCCAGATTACCGCAGGCCAAGGAGATGATTCTCTTCCAGGTATTCTTGGACTTGCAGGTAAGCTGCTTTGTCGCGAACTTTAAGTAAAAATGGGATGGTGGTGATGGGCCTATAGTTCCCTGGAACCGTGGGGTCAAGGGAAGGTTTTTTGTGGAGTGGGTGCACCCATGCTTCCTTGAGACTAGATGGAACGTGTCCAGACTGGAATGATGAATTAATGAATGCAGTAAGGAAGGGCGCTAGAATTTGTGCCGAATCTTTGACGGGTTGGGCAGGACAGGCGTCTCCTTTACAGTTTGAACGTTTGATAGATTTGAGCAGGGTGATTACTTCCAGCTCGGACCTTTGTCTAAAATGGAAAGGTGGGGAGGATTTGGTCGTGGGAGAATTAGGCGTATCCTTATGTAGATTAGCTATGAGGTTATTCAAAGCTTTTTGGTGACCGCAGATTTTTGTTTGTAGTAAGTTAAGTTTGTCTAGCATGGCTGACTGAATACTGTTGCACCATTTCTCATCTTTACGGATAGAGGGAGGGGGAGCGGAGGGCTTTTCTAGTTCCCTAAAGATAGTAAATAATTCTTTGGACCCTGATTTGGCGTCATTGATCCTTGAGTTGAACGAAGAGGATTTGGCTAGGGTGATGTTGGCTTTGTAGGAAATGGAAATATCTTTGAAGGCGTTTCTTGTGGCTTCTGAGGGGTTAGCTTTCCAGGAGGAGAGTGCAGCCCTCTTCCGTGAGCGTTGGTCAAGTAGTTCTTTGGAGAACCATGTATTGGAATGCTTAATTTTCTTGGCTTTTTGTAGGGTAAGTAGAGCTATGGCGTCAAATGCTTTGGAGACAATTTCTTTGAAGGTGTTGGTTAGGGTTTCTGGATCTTTGGAAAAGGGGGCTTGAAGGTTAGGCATCTGTAGGAAAGGGGCTAGGTTTTCGGCAGTGAGTTGGCACGAGCTCCTTGCGAGTGCTGCCGGGAGGGGGATGATAGGTCCAGGAGGTCCTTTTTTAGTGTCGATGTTGAATTGAAGATAGTGGTGATCAGACCAAGGGATGGGGCTGTTAGCGATGATTTGGAATGGCGCAGTTATGTTGGCAGATCCAATCTAGAGTGCGTCCTTTGACATGGGTAGGGTCTGTGATAGATTGCGTGGAGCCCAAGGTAGAGAGGGCCTTCTTGAGGGATCTGGCGTGAGAGTCCTTTGGGTCGTTGAGCCCTAAATTAAGATCACCCAGGAGGATGACTTGGGATGTCTTTTTGATATTGTCGGACAGTGAGTGGATGAGGGTGTCCTGAAAGTCTATGGTAGGACCAGGAGGTCTGTAAACAATATGCATGTTGATAGTGCAATTGTGGGAGACATACATTTTTAGTGGGAGGTAGTCAGAGTTGTGGACCAGTTTCCCTTCCACTTCTCTAATGGCCAGAGTTTCCCGGGCAATGATGGCTACACACCCGCCTCTCTGAAGGGCCCGATCTTTTATGAAGATGGTGTACCCAGTCGGAAGGGCGAGAGTGCTGGGCCTGAACTTTCACTAAGCCAGGTTTCTGTGATTATTAGGAGGTTGAGGTTGTCATTAATTATGAGGTCATTAATGTCTAGTGCATGGGCAGGTACTGAACAGGCGTTAACTAAGGCACACCTGAGGGTCCTGTTGGACTTTGAAGGTGTGGGTACAACATGCACAGGGGCAGCAGAGGGCTCAGGCATGGTAGGCAGTGCAACATTGCTAATAGGCATCACAACAACAGGCATAGGGGCCACGGAGGGCTTAGGCATAGTGGGCAGTGCAACATTGCTAATAGGCATCACAACAACAGGTATAGGGGCCACGGAGGGCTTAGGCATAGTGGGCAGTGCAACATTGCTAATAGGCATCACAACAACAGGCATAGGGGCCACGGAGGGCTTAGGCATAGTGGGCAGTGCAACATTGCTAATAGGCATCACAACAACAGGCATAGGGGCCACGGAGGGCTTAGGCATAGTAGGCAGTGCAACATTGCTAATGGGCATCACAACAACAGGCCTAGTGGCAACGGAGGGCTTAGGCATAGTAGGCAGTGCAACATTGCTAATGGGCATCACAACAACAGGCCTAGGGGCCACGGAGGGCTTAGGCATAGTAGGCAGTGCAACATTGCTAATAGGCATCACAACAACAGGCATGGGCGTAGTAGGCAAAGTGTTCTGACTAATGGGCAAAGGGGCCACAGGGGGCTCAGGTGCCAAGTGCCTAAGGGTCCCAATGTCGATGTTCCTTATGATCACATGTGCTTGGGTCTTGGAGTGAGGCGGTGTCAGAGGCCTGGTCTCATTGCGATACTGAGTGTTTGGTGGGTGTGGTGATAGTGGGGCACATCTGAGGCCTAGTCTTGTGTTACAGTAGGTCAGGCTGGGGACGAAGTGGGACGGCAGATGGAGGCGTGTGCGCGACCGCAGCCGTGCATTTCTGAGGAATACAGCAAGGGGGAGAGGTTTCCCTTGTTGGGGGAGGACGTAACAGTAGAGGTGGCTTTGGGTGTCTTACCTTCAGGCAGAGTGTTTGGGGGCTCCTTCCACGATGTCGAGCAGCAGAGAGCTGCGCAGAGGGAGAAAGGCCTTGTCCCATGGCCTTCTCCCTGCGGCTTCGCCTGCCGGTCTCCTCCTCTTCCCTTTAAGGCAGGAGGGGAGGAGCTGGCAGGGTGTAGTGGCCAATGGGGAACTGTGGTCGGCCCGATGATTTTCACGGGCATGTTCCCGTTCTGGGAGATGTTCTCCCGGGTTGCCTGGGCAACCAGCACGGCCTCCTCGCGGCTCCGTGTAATTTCAAATTTCAGCTGCAGCAGTGTGGATTGGGCGGGCGGCGGCTGTCTGTGGCTGACTCTCCAGGTCCAGGCACCGCACTCTGGTTCATGAGGCGTGATCCCTCGCAGCGGAGCTTCAGATAGGGAGAAAGGCCTTGTCCCACGGCCTTCTCCCTGTGGCTTCGTCTGCCGGTCTCCTCCTCCTCCCTTTAAGGCAGGAGGGGAGGAGCTGGCAGGGTGTAGTGGCCAATGGGGAACTGTGGTCGGCCCGATGATTTTTGCGGGCATGTTCCCGCTCTGGGAGATGTTTTCCCAGGTTGCCTGGGCAACCAGCACAGCCTCCTCGCGACTCCATGCAATTTCGAATTTCGGCTGCAGCAGTGTGGATTGGGCAGGCTGCGGCTGTCTGTGGCTGACTCTCCAGGTCCAGGCGGCGCAGTCTGGTTCATGAGGCGTGATCCCTCGCAGCAGAGCTGCAGAGAGGGAGAAAGGCCTTGTCCCACGGCCTTTTCAATGGCACATGATGTGAAAAGATTAGGTATTTACATTGACTCCTCATTATCTCTCTCCAGACAAACTAATGCATTAGCGTCATCCACGTCTTACACATGCAAGCTCATTACAGCCTGTAACCCTTATCTATCTACTACTAATTGCATATCAGTAGCAAAAGCCTTAGTGCTATCTAAGCTCCACTATTGCAACGTGCTCTACTTAGGAACATCACAACAGAATATAAACAAAATGCAAGTCATGCAGAATAATGCAGTCAGATCAGCTTGCAATATCCCAAGGAAACACCATGGGCCTCATTACAACCCAGGCGTTAAGGGTTTAACGGCGCCGTCGGCGCCGCTAACCCTTAACGTCTGATTACCATTTTAACGCCTGCTTTTAGCAGGCGTTAAAACGCATGGCGCTAACCCGCCGTAATTAGCGCCTTCCCCACTCCCATTATGCCCTATAGGGCAAAAATGGGAATGGGGAAGGGTAAATGGGGAATGGGGATTTACCGCCCCACTCCAGGTCCAGGCACCGCACTCTGGTTCATGAGGCGTGATCCCTCGCAGCGGAGCTTCAGATAGGAAGAAAGGCCTTGTCCCACAGCCTTCTCCCTGTGGCTTCGTCTGCCGGTCTCCTCCTCCTCCCTTTAAGGCAGGAGGGGAGGAGCTGGCAGGGTGTAGTGGCCAATGGGGAACTGTGGTCGGCCCGATGATTTTTGCGGGCATGTTCCCGCTCTGGGAGATGTTTTCCCAGGTTGCCTGGGCAACCAGCACAGCCTCCTCGCGACTCCATGCAATTTCGAATTTCGGCTGCAGCAGTGTGGATTGGGCAGGCGGCGGCTGTCTGTGGCTGACTCTCCAGGTCCATGCGGCGCAGTCTGGTTCATGAGGCGTGATCCCTCGCAGCAGAGCTGCAGAGAGGGAGAAAGGCCTTGTCCCACGGCCTTTTCAATGGCACATGATGTGAAAAGATTAGGTATTTACATTGACTCCTCATTATCTCTCTCCAGACAAACTAATGCATTAGCGTCATCCACGTCTTACACATGCAAGCTCATTACAGCCTGTAACCCTTATCTATCTACTACTAATTGCATATCAGTAGCAAAAGCCTTAGTGCTATCTAAGCTCGACTATTGTAACGTGCTCTACTTAGGAACATCACAACAGAATATAAACAAAATGCAAGTCATGCAGAATAATGCAGTCAGATCAGCTTGCAATATCCCAAGGAAACACCATGGGCCTCATTACAACCCAGGCGTTAGGGGTTTAACGGCGCCGTCGGTGCCGTTAACCCTTAACGTCTGATTACCATTTTAACGCCTGCTTTTAGCAGGCGTTAAAACGCATGGCGCTAACCCGCCGTAATTAGCGCCTTCCCCACTCCCATTATGCCCTATGGGGCAAAAATGGGAATGGGGAAGGGTAAATGGGGAATGGGGATTTACCGCCCCACTCACCTTGGAATGGGGCGGTAAATCCGCCATCCACCATGGTATAAACAGAGTTTACACCATGGTGGTAAAGTAGGAAACTTACCGCCTGGGTTGTAATGAGGCCCTGGGCCTCATCACGAGTTTGGAAGCAGCCATGGTGCTATTAGCACCATGGCTGCCTCCAAACCCGTGTCTGGATCTGGGTAGTCGGAATGGGACTTACCGGGTCATTCCAACCTTGGTGGACCCGGTAAGACCCCATTCTGAAAACCATTCCCCATTCCCATTCGAGCCCCCATAGGTCTCACTGGGAATGGGGAAGGAGCTAATAATTGCCACGCAAATAGCGGGCCCATTATTAGCTCCCTGGTCCCTTAGCGGCTCCAGCTAAGGGTGGCTGGTAAAACCAGCCGGCCTTATTGGGACCCGCTAAAGGACCTCAGAATGCGTGGTAGTGGGTTAACGGCTTCGGCATCCTTACCAGTGCCGTTAACCCCCTACCGCCATACTCGTAATGAGGCCCATTGTATTATCATACCACGCTTCAACCAACACCGGGCGGGTGGAGTTAGCTTCCCTGTCCTTGCTGCAAAGAAATGGAACGCGCTCCCCATCACTACAAGAGCCAAGCTTTCATTCACGATTTTCCGGAATAAGATTAAAGTTGGGCTCCGGGGCCAGGACCATAATTAAGCCAGGGTATATCTATGAATATGACATTGTATATACGCCTCTGTACATTTGTATATTTAATGCTATTATGGCAATTGCCACTGTATGTTGCTGTAAATTGTCTGTTATTTGTACATATCATTTGCTGTACAATGTGAACCATAAAATATGTAAGAGAAGCGCTCAGTTGCCTCGGGGTCTTGATGCACTATACAAATAAATAAATACAAATACAAATACAAGAAGGTCGAAGAGTTCTTAAATATGCAACATTTGTAGAGCAGTACGTCTGTGGTTCAAAGCTCTGGCAGTGTCATGGTAGGGAGCAATTCTCACGAGAAATTAGATGAGATGACCAGGACAGATCAATACACTTCCACTGTTCATCTCAACATTTTTCAATTGTGACATGACATATTTTAATTGTGGGCGGTGTGGATCCAATTACAGAACATGGGCCTCATTACGACCCTGGCGCTAATGGTTTAACGGCGCTGTAAAGAGCGTCGCCGCAGTTAAACCATTAGCGCCTGATTACAAGGTCCCTTAGCGGGTTGGAGGCTTTAATGCCTGCTTTTTGCAGGCGTTAAAATCCAACCCGCTAAGTGACCTTGGTGCTAATTACGGCACCGTAATTTACGGTGCCGTAATTAGCGCCTTCCCCATCCCCATTGAGCCCTATGGGGCCAAAATGGGAATGGCGAAGAGGCAATGGTGAATGTGAATTTACCGCCCCGCCAACCTTGGAATGGGTCCTACTCCAGGGTTGTAATGAGGCCCATAATGTGTGTTTTTCTATAAGGGTCTGATGTGTTAGCATCAATCAACTCGGTGTGGGGAGATTTTTTTCATGTTGCAAAGTTACTAATGTTAATCAGCTCGATTATTGTAAAAGTCTTAGATTTAGGGGCATTTCTTTGACAGCACCTTTTCATGCAGTTCTGTTCTGCAATCTTTTTGAATATAGCTGTAGCAGCTGCGTCCAGGCCCTAAATAAACATTCATTACTTCTTGCCTGCATACACTCCTTTTTTGACTACTTTTGTAATTTATTTATTGGTGAGTTCTGAGGTGACCCTGACACAATAAAATTGGTGTTATTGGAGGTTAGGAGATCAAAGATTCTGTGTTTGTTCTTGGCTACCGAGCGGGCATTGAAGAGGAGGCAGGTGACTTTGTGAGAGTTAGAGGGAGCAGTGTTTACCCGGGTTTCTGGGGTTGGCTGGGCTGGGATGGTCGGGTCGTCGGAGGGTTGGTGTTGGTGGTGGGGAGAAGGTTGATTGGGAAGAGCAGTGTAATAGGATGGATGGAGGTGTTCGGGGGGATACTGTGGTGGGGCCCCCCAAAAGTGCCAGATGGACAGTATGCAGAAATCGCTATGAACTTTTGCGTGCCGTCACTGCACCCTACTCCCAGTACAGACCCTGGGCTCTCCCCACCCTACTCCCACCACTATCCCAGTGCTACCGCACATCCTGCTCCCACCACAGTCCCATAACACAAGCATACACACATCCATACACATTTCAAAAATAAATCGCCATAAATGTACCTTCTGCAGGGGCCTGCGCGTAGTTGCTGAAATGCCCCGCTCCAGGTTGCTCTGCCCATATGTGCGAAGAGGCGCAGGAGCACCCCCTCGCACATACATACATGCAGTGCCCCAGCCAGCATTTCCAATGAGCTATGCAAGGCTGGTGAAGCAAAACACCCCCAGCGTTGCATGGCTCAGTGATCATGTGTGGCTGGGGAAATGAACTGTCAAAGGCAAACAGTGTTTCCCTTTGACAGTTCAGCCAGCCCAGGAGCACTCCGTCAGCTTGAAAAAGCAGCTGAGGGAGTGCTCAGTGTTTCACAGGGCTGGCTCCTCGGCTCCTCCATAATGGGTGAGGTGGCCAGTGGGTGGACACCCCCTCACCCATTATGGATGAGCCGGCAGGCTTGGACTGGCCTATAGGGCAACAGGGCGATGACCGTACCAAAAATGCAAATTGCTAGTATAGGACAGTCAAAATGTGTCACTTCTTTGGCCAGTTTGAGGAGTTACTTCACTATGAAGCTAGTAGTTTTGACCATTGTTGCTGAATAAATATTCTTTAAATATCACAATTTGTTTACATTTGAACAAAAAACAACCCCTTGGGTACTATTCAAACAGTCTGTGACTAAAGGACTGAATATCCATTTGCAACTGCTGGCCATTTTTTCATTGGGTGCCTAAGATCATTTTATGCTTGGTTTCTTCTAGAGTGGCATCTGCTTGAATATATTTTATGGAATCAATCCCTTCATCTATAGTACAAATGTTTGTGGCTTCCCTTGTAGTATACATATCTGAATAGAGGTCAGTAGCAGTCTGTTTGGCGATCTGGTCAGCAAAAGCGTTCCCTTTTCCTACATCATCTATGATTTTCTGATGTGCCGTGCACTTCATAATTGCTAGCTGAGTGGGAAGTGCAAGTGCTGAGAGTAACTGAACTATCAAGGTGCCATATTGGATCTTCGTTCCATGTGAGGTCAAGAAACCTTGCTCTGCCCAAAGGCTACCGAAGTTGTGAACCACCCCAAAAGCATACTGGCTGTCAGTAAATATATTCACTCTAAGCCTTTCAGAAAGTTCACAAGCTCGAGTCAGTGCAATAATGTCTGCGGCCTGCGCAGAGTTATGCAAAATTCTCTTGGTTTCCACAATCGTGCTTAGTGTAGTGATGGCATAAGCAGCAGTGGATGTACCATCCGGAAGTTTGAAGCAGGAGCCATCGCAAAATAGCTCCCCTTGTGGATCGTTCAAAGGTGTATCTTTCAAATCAATCCTGCCTTTAGTTTCTTGTTCTGTGGTATAAAGGCAGTCATGTGACATTTCGTCACTGCAAGCAATGTCTTGCGGGAGAGGTAACAATTCAGCTGGATTTAATACACATCTTTTCATTTGGATATGCGGTGCTAACAGGATCAATTCGTATCTCGTTAATCTTGCGGAAGTAAGATGTTGTGTTTGGGTTCTGTATAATAGAACGTCTTCAGAGTGAGGTACCAACAAGTTTAAAGCATGGCCTAGGACCATACCCTCGCTCTGTTTTACAGACGCAGCAGCAGCAGCAGCAGTGACAGCTCTCAGACATCTCGGCAAAGCGCATGCAACAGGATCAAGGGTGGAGGAAAAGTAACCGCACGGCCTATTCTTCCCCCCATGTTCCTGCGTTAACTCAGCCAAAGCACATCCATCACATTCATGCACATACAACTTGAAGGCCTTTTCATAATTTGGTGTGCCCAAAACTGGTGCTGAACACAGTGCAGTCCTGGGCAGATCAAAAGCTTTTTGGTGTTCCAAGTTCCACGGTAGTGGCAAAGAAATGCCCTGCTTTGTCAATGCCAACATTGGTCTAATCACTAACGAAAAATTGGGGATCCACTGCCTACAGTGGGAAGCCATTCCTATCAAGGCTCTGACTTCCCTCTGTGTATTTGGGACAGACATGCCAGAAATGATTTTAAATGTGTTCAGGTGTCAATCTTCTTCCCTCCTTTGACAGGAGATAGCCTAAAAATGCGACCTCCTGTCGGCAATATTGAAACTTTTTCAGTGAAGCTTTGTGTCCATGTTTTGCTAGATGAATAAGCAATAACACAGTGCCTTCCTTGCAAGTACTTTCTGAATATGCAGCCAAAAGAAGATCATCGACATATTGTAGCAATGTACAAGTAGTAGGCAACTCAAGTGTGTTGAGCTGCTCTTTCAAAGCCCTACTGTAAATGCTCGTACTTTCCGTGTACCCTTGTGGCGCATGGGTGAATGTAAACAAGCATCCCCCTAGGGTGAATGTGAACAAGTATCTGCATCCTTGTATATAGGAATGCTAAAGAAGGCATTCTTAAGATCACAACACTAAAATGAGTAGCAGGAGCTGGAATCATCATTAATATCGTCGTTACATCAGGCACAATTGGAAATTGTGGCACAACAATTTTATTGATAGCGCGTAAATCGATAATGAAACGAAAAGGAATTGCATTATCCCCTTTCTTATATACAGGTAAAATCAGACTATTGCACAAACTTCCTGCAATTTCTTCAATTACCCCACGGTGTACAAAATCAGAAACTATACACTTCAAAGCTTGCTCAACATCAACTGAAATCTTATACTGTAGAATTTGTGGCAACTTTACTCCAGGTTTCAAAACCATTTTAACAGGCTCAATTTGCAAAATACCAACATCGTTGTCATCAATCACCCATAAACACTCCTGAACGTCACTAAATTCCAGCGGCAAATGTCTAGTCAGAAACTATGAGGCAGAAGATTGCTGTGGTGAAATCATCAAACGCACTCCATCCGAAGAACAATGAATTACCGCATTTAATTCCTTCAACAGATTCAACCCCAACAAATTCTCTCCACAGTTCCATCTCAAAAGAAACCGACAGTGATCCGTGAAAGGACCCAGTGAAATCGGTACCGGCAAAGTAACCGGACTAACCACTGGCATACCAGAAAACCCTACAGAAACATTAGTTTGCCCTGACAGTGGAATGTCTGGAACCCGTGAATGGTCAATGGAACACTTCTGTGCTCCTGTGTCTATCAAAAATACATGTTTCCTATTCGCCACCATCATTTCAACGTAGGGACTTTTTGATTAATGGGAATAGGTGTTGGTTCCAAACCCTGCTTTGGGCAATCCTAGTGAAACAATATATCGTCAAAGGGAAGATCTTCAGAAAGATAGGCAGTAGAAGGTTTATCGAAAATATTTCTGCTATCCACACTTGGTTGCTGATTTTCTTGCGAAAAAGACTGAGAATTTTGAGAAAACGAACTCGTACCAGGACCCCCAGCCCCAGGGCGGCCTCTGGATCGTCTACCCATGACACCATTGGCCTCATTACGAGTGTGGAGGTAGCCATGGTGCTATTAGCGCCATGGCTGCCACCATACCGGGCTCCAATACTGGGTTCCTGCAATGAGGAATTACAGGGTCATTCCGACATTGGAGGACCCGGTAATTCCTCCTTGCAGGAACCCATCCTCATTCCGATTTGAGCCCCCATAGGGCTCAATGGGATGGGGAGGGAGCTAATAATGGGCACATTACAAATGGCCGTTATTAGCTCCCTCTTCCCCTCGTGGGACCCAGAAAGGACATCTGGTTTTACCAGACGTCTGTTCCGGGTCCCGCAAAGGGATCCTCATAATAGGCGCGCCCGTAATGAAGGATGCCGGTCCCGTCCCGGCACCCTTCATTACGGGATCGCCATGGTCGTAATGAGGCCCCATATGTGTTATTCGACTTCTGCTGGAGGATTGGGCATTGTGCTCGCCAATGACCCTCTTGTCTGCAATAAGCACATTGGTTTGCGTGTACAGGACCCAACGGCGCATTACCTTGTGGAAAATACTGTCTCAGAAACTGTGTACTACCCCCTCTAGGTCCTCTAACTATCTGTTGCAACAATACCTTAGTTTTGAAGTCTCCTTTTTTCTTTTCAATCCTTTCCTTTTCATTATTGACTCTGTTCTCATAATACTGAGCCATATGCAATACTTCAGACTGCGAATTAGCTTGCCAAGCGCTCTCTGAAGTCATAATTTGTGATTGGATGTCAGGCAACAATCCACACACAAATTTGTCCACAAATAATCATTTTCCGGACTCAGTGCTTAAGTCTTGTCTGCTAAAATCTGAGAATACTTGTTCAAACCAATTAAAGAATTCGGTAGCACCTTCAGATTTTCCTTGGGTACAAGCAGTAAGTTTGTCCCAACAATCCTTCTCTCAGGAATTAAGGCTTTCAATTTTGTCACTATTCTATCAGGCAAAGTCAGTATCACCTGTGGTGGCCTCTCACCAGCTTTCCTTTCTCTATCTTGGCTACCCAAACTATCCCATGTGTCACCTAACCCTGCTGCATTGTCTACAGTCCTAATCTGTTTCCATAAATCAGCAGGTAGGAGCACAGGAAATAGAAAATCTATATCACCCAAAGTGAATACTGATGATTAGAAGACAGATTCTATCTCTTTATAGAACCCTGTCGGATCTTTCCTAATATCTGGGATGGATTGTCTAATAGTATTCACCTCCTGTCTTGAGAACCGGACGTGAACAAACTGCGATACATAATGTGCATCGATATCATAGGCGGCTACACCCATTGCAGCATTAGCCGGGACCTCAACTTTAGGAACAAATGTCGGAGGAACCTCTCTCATAGGCAACTTAGAAACAGCCAACTCCGAACGCTTACTAAGCAACATAGCTAAATCGAGTGCTAGAGCGGTGGAAGCAGTGTCAGATGAAAAAGCTCTCTTGTAGATATTCAATAGTTCTGCGGGACATCACATCTTTCTTTTTATACATTCATCCTGCAGGTATCTACCATTACCTGTATCACTTTCCTCTGCATTTGTGGAGTATTCTGACTATACGTGTTCTATACTTCTACGGGAGATATCGATATGTCTGAAATCCATCTAAGTGCATCTCTTGTGCAAATTCGTGTTTCTTCACTCGACTTACAAAGAGGAAGGAACCGTTTCTGTACATGAAAAGCATGCAAACTATCACCATCAATTTCATCATTCAGTAACTTTTCTAATTCCCTTCTAAACTCAAAAACCCTCTTGACGTGCTCATATATTTTCTCTGCAGTATCTCTAGAATATGCTAAAACATTCAGATACCTCAACCCTTGTGGGATATCTACATCACTCAGTCTGTTCCACATTAAAGTTAAATGGATTCCCATCCCTTCAATAAAGACATTTTTCTCAGGAAATCTTTCTATATTAGAGATACACTCTAGACACGCTACACGCGAAAACATCAGATTGTTCACCTTTCTCCTTGCATTGTCTAGCCCATGCATTCAAGTCTCTCTTTCTCTCTTTAGAAACTGTATTACGAGTTACAATTTTTGATTCAGCACCCTGCTCCCTTACCAACTACAAGCGGAGCAGAACCGCTTGGAAAAGAAAGTGTAGACAAATCCTGTACAATAGGCAATGAAGGTGCTATTTCTGGCGCAAAAGACATAACTACCGGAACCACAACAGCAGGCAAAGGTGGAGGTACAGGCGGAGGAACAACAATAGGAAACAGAGCAATAGCTGGCGGCGGAGGAGCAATAAGAGGAGCAATGGTAGGAGTAATAAGAGGAGCAGGAATTACTATGGGAGGAGGAGCAACAGCAGGAAGAGGTAAGACAACAGGAACAGGTACATAAGGAGGTGGTGCAGTGGCACCAGGCCTACGTTCATTTAAAAGCTTATCAATCAATTCATCTGATGCATGAAAATCTTTAGACGGATATATTTTCTGTATACCAAGTTGAAAAGCCCTATCCATGTTTCTAGCTGACTCTGACTGTTTTTGTTGTTCCTATAATAATGTTTTTTCGGCGTTTGACATTTGTCGACGAGCATGTTTCTCTCTACTTTTAAGCTGCTGCATAGCTCCTTTTTTCCAATTTTGTAATATATCAAATGCTGCAGGTCTAGTTTTTTTCTTTAACAATATAGACTCTAAATACTCTATATGAGAAATCTCAAAACCACCATTGATTGGACACTGAAGTCCAGAAGCATGTCTAG
Source organism: Ambystoma mexicanum (assembly GCF_040938575.1). Lineage (NCBI taxonomy): Eukaryota > Metazoa > Chordata > Amphibia > Caudata > Ambystomatidae > Ambystoma > Ambystoma mexicanum. The sequence goes on from NC_090941.1 coordinate 11,251,614, forward strand.
TTTGTCTATGCCAAATATCATTGAATACTATACTACCAATGCCGTACTTAGAGTACATAGTACATGCCGGCGACAGCTCCTGTGGTGCCGGACGGCCAAATTCCAAAGATTGTCTGTCTCTGCGGAAAAACGCCCTGAAACAGGCAGACAATTTCCCAGGCATGTCAGATTAGTGGTGTTACCTGGCAACGATTGCACGCGTGAGGACAATACTTCAACCAAATATCAGGATACTTAGGAATCGGGGCACTACTCACCTGATTCAAAGAACTAAGGGAGGTCCGATCGGGTTACTAAGGACAACAAAGGACCCTTGTGGTTGGCGATTTCGGCAAAACTGCCCGCCTCAATATATGGACCCTCGTCAACATGCCGTCTCGGACCGCGTGCTCACTGTCCAGGGATCGGGTCATGCAGTACTGTTGAGGTGTCGCGTCTCATTCAAGAAGGGGCTCCCTTTCTCACCGCCCGATCCCAGTCCGATAGCTGCGTCAACGCTTCAACGAGATGGCATCAATCTTGAGGGTCCCTATTCGGGCACCATCTGTAAGAACGAAGAAATATCGAGGCTGAGTACCACAAAAGAAATACACCAATCACGGGCTGAAAAGATTCACAGATATTTTAATACTGTACAGTTTACAAAGTAACACAGATAGCTATCTGGCTCCCAACACCCCACAATGTGTACCAGCCTGACAGAGAGAGGTGAGAGAGTGCTGGACATCTAAACATTCGTGCTTTTATACAATTTCGAGTAGTATTGTCCAGCCCCTCTTCACGTTAATAATTTGTGGTCTAGAGTTTGTGCCTAGTTCACATACGGTTCATACAATATTTTACAAAGGATTACATAAGTTTGTAATTCCGCTGAGGCACAATGACGATGTATGTTCTCAAATCCTACAGCAAGCAATATTTACGATTCTCTTACAATTGAGTTCGGCCTGTGTCCACGCTCGAGGTTTGCTTTACATTGTCCCCAGTGTGTATTCAAGGATGAGTCTTGTGAGCGCAGACAACACTTAAACAACAGTTCATATGCAGTGCAAGGCCTCGTTACCTAGTCTAAACAGTCGGCTCTTGGACAGTCTAAACATTAACAGAACTCAAAGGTTGGGAGGCTTGGTTGCGAGTTGAAAACATAGTCCACCATTTTAGAACAGAGAAAACACAAGTAAAAATCAAAATGGTGGATGAGTCTTAAAATGGCGGCAAAGTCAGTCCAAAATCGAAACTTTGCAATGCTGTTTTCCTTGTGGAGCGACTAGGCTTAGGCCAATATAAATATAAAGGAGGCACTATACAATTACCGTTTAACAGGTGGCGATGGGGCGGTATGTGTGTGGGATTCGAGTGAATGGCTCAGAGGTGACAAGGTGTTGTGAAGTAGGTTCAGGACTGATGCGAGGGTGGAGGATGTAGGTTGGGTGGGGTGTGAATAGGAATGACAGAGCTCTGTGTGTATGAGAGTGGGGTAGTGTGTGGTGAGAGGGGGTGTATGTGAGGCATTATGGGTGTATGCAGTACAAGGTTCGGGGAAGAGGGTCCGTGGGTGAAGGAAGAAATGCAGATGGGATGTGTTCTGGAGGGTCTGAGAGCTCCATGTGTATGTGAGTAGGGGGTTGTGTGATGAGAGGCGATGTTTTTGCATGATTCTGGAAGAGTGTTGTAATGGGTTCGAGAATGAGGGTGCGAGGGAAGGTGGTGTAGGGAGGGTGTGGTGTATTCTAGAGTAGATGATTCTGGGAGAGTGTGGTAATGGGTTCGAGAATGAGGGTGTCAGGGTGACTGGTGTAGTGCAGTTGTGGTGGGTAGTAGTGTGTGCAGGAGTGAGTCTGGGTGAGTGCTGTAGTGATTTACGGGAAGGTGAGGATCTAGGCAGTGCATGTGTCTGTCTTGAGAGTATACTGATTGCCATGGTTGTGTAAGGGTGTGGCTGGAGGTGGGCGGGTTCGAGGCACTGGGGGTGGTTGCGAGGGTGGTTGTGGTTGATATACTACTGTAGATGGGAGGGCTAGATTTGAGAGTGTCTGATCGGTGCCCAGAGTTGAAGCAACAATGGCTAGTGCATCTAGATTAAAGGAGAAGGGTTTAAAAATGGGGGCAAAACAGTAGATGCAGTAACCCCTAGATTTGTGATAGTTGGACCTAAAACCGGGGCACACCAGCAGCTGCAGCAAAACCTAGATTTGGGACACCTGGATAGAGGGAGAAGGGCCTAAGATGGGTGCACAACAGTAAAACCAGTAACCTCTATATTTGGGATGCCTGGACCTAAAATAGTGGCACAACAGTAAAAGCAGTGACACCTATATTTGGGACACCTGGATAGAGTGAGAAGGGCCTAAAATGGGCGCACAACAGCAAATGCTGCAACACCCAGATCTGGGACACCTGGATAGAGGGATAGGGGCCTAAAAAGGGTGCACAGCAGCAAATACAGTAACCCCTAGAATTGGGATATGTGGACCTAAAATGGGGGAACAACAGCAAATGCAGTAACGCTCAGCCTAAAATGGGGGCAAAGATAGTAACACTTGATTAGGGACATCAGGATAAATGGAGAAAGCCTAGAATGGGTGCACAGCAGTACATGCAGTAACCCCTAGATTGGAATACCTGGACCTAAAATGGGGGCACAATAGTAAGTGCAGTAACCCCTAGATTTGGGACAACTGGATTGAGGGAGAAAGGCCTAAAATGGGTGCCCAACAGTAAATGCAGCAACTACCAGATTTGGGACATCTGGATAGAGGGAGTGAGGCCTAGAACGGGGGTACAACAGTAAATTCAGTAACAGCTACAAATTATGGTTTACCAAAACAATCTGCCTAAATGCAAGATAAGGCTGACTAACACTATGATATGATATGGCATTTGTAACGCGCCTATACACAAGTGTTTCCAGGTGCGACAAGGCAAGGAAGGGGGAACAGAGGGAGGACAGAGACAACAATCTTACTAGCGCAAGTGAGATTGAGATTGTGCAAGTGTATGGGAGGGGGAGGGGAAAAGTGCCAGGGGAAAGGGGAGGGGCAGTGCTATACATGGGATCAAAACAATAACACAATGTGTGGCTAGCATGTGGCAATTGCAAGGGTAAGTGCAGACAGCTGTGGGATGTTTTTATCCACGCATCCAAGCCCTACCTCAAAACTGTGCAGTACTGACATGGAAAACATCATGATGGCCAGAGCTTCCCAGAAAATGCACAGCGAAATGCATGAAGAATAGGCTGCCACTCATTTTTGCCGATGTTATGGGCACAGAAGGGCACTGCCTAAAACCACAATTGGACTACCCACACAGTAGTCTGAAACCATTGGGAATGGCAATGCTGATTGCCAAAAGCAAACCCATGACTGTTGGGAATTCATTTTTTTTCTTAAATCCCAAAAAGGGGTGCAATACCAGTACTCACCACTATCAAAAAGCCGGCGTTTTAAAACAACACCAGATTTTGTGTAAAACTGAATAAATGAACCCAAGGCAAGCCAAAGAAAGACTTACTGAGAGGTGGATCCAATGTAAAGTTATATTCTGAAGTGACTTGAAGGTTTATAACAAGACTGGCTGAGCTGTGGATTTCAGCAGTTTAAGTAAATTTGGACTGAAAGACACTAAAAATCTAAATGTTTAAAAGAAATGAGTGACCTACTTTTGAATGTCACATAGGCTGCAATTGTTTAAATGTCATAGTTTTAAACTTAGAATCAGCATTCTAGCTGCATATGTAAAAAAATTGTTAGTTATTTGAATGCAGAAAACTGGGGAACAGAAATGACATGTGGCTAAAAACTGGCTTAAAGACATTCCAATTTTGCCTGGCAACTACCCCCATCAGGAGTGAAACTTGATTCACAAGTAACTTCCCAGGCCTGGCTGTTTCCTGCTGGCTACACTAAGGATATGCCATCTCTCTGATAATTGAATTAAGGGGAGCCCCCACAGAATACAGGAGCTCTGAACAATGCAACCCCCTTCACCCAGGCAGATGGTTTATTGCAGATGTCGTAAAACAGCTTCCTCTTGGCAGAAGCTGGGAGGGGCAGGGTCTCTGAGCTTGGCAGAAACTGGAAAGACTGGTTTCTGTACCATGTGACCTGAAAAGACCCACCCCTGCCAGCCAGAATATGGTTTTAGAAAAAGATGAATAACTCATAGAGCGGACTTGTGAAAATTATTTAAATGATACCATAATTCTTGTGATTTTTCTGCCCACATTTTAAGAGGTTTTTAGAGCCGGTGGTATGTTCAGGGGGGTTTTAGCGGAAAAGAGGATATTACTCAAAATGTATGCATGTGAAAAATCTGACACTTCATCAATTAATGTCCATACTCCTTGCGCACATGTGTGTAAATTTGGGTTAATGTCCGAAATTGCAAAATCAGTTAAAAAGTGCAAATGTTGCCATTTCTGAATGCAAGCCCCCAGGAAGAGCAGATTTGGACAGGGTATACCTCCTATGATATGGGATGGGTGCGTGTAATTTTAAACAAATGTGTACCTGTGCAAATATGTTTTTTTTTATCAAATATAGATTGGGTGCAATTTGACAGGGGAGTGTCCTCTCTGCAAGCCATAAAATGACATCGCTCTGACTCACAGTTCCTTCCCCAATCATGGGAGAGGGGAGAATTGGGCCAATGACAAGTGGAGAGGGGTAGGGTCTAGTGATGCTGCACACACACCCATTTTCAAAACACATAAAAGCAGACAGTCAGGACAGATAGGGACATTCATTTCCATCTGCTGCGGGACGCTCTGCCGGAAAATCCATACTTTACCTCCATCAATCTCTAGAGAAAGCTGTGCAGAAAGATCCAGACTTCAAATCTATCAATATCCAGAACCAGAGGCAGAGAGAGCTGACCAGATCACTGTGAAGTGCCGAGACCAGACAGAGTCCAGTCTAAAACCTGACCAGATCCGTGGCGAGGCCCATTTAATTCAAGAATATAGTGTGAGTACCTAGCAAGACTGTGCAGAACCAATCTCTTAGTTAAAATAATCTAATGCAAGCTATTTTAATCTAAGTAGAACTGCCTCCTAACTGTCACCTGTCATTTGTAAAGCTGTCACCTGTCATTTTCTAGTTGCAAGCTGCACTTGTCACTTTGAATTTTAACCTTCCAAATCCGAAAAACGACCTTTATTTAATCGTTCATATCTCCGTAACCGTTTGTTACTTGCAGTAACTTTCCTCAGAAAGCTTAGAATCGTGGCTTTCCTACGAACCTAGAACCGCATTCCTACCCCGATACTTTTGCCGCAATCGCGAAAAACGCACTCGCGAATTTGCTGCGATTTGCAAATTTCTCAACGTGTGAAAACAGCAGTTTTCTTGCTTTCAGTTGCCAAAAATTCGTTTAACCTGCTAGTTACTCCTAGATCCTTGCTAAAGTGAGCCTGGGCTAATATTAACTTGATACCACTCACCCTGAACCTCCTAGAGGGAATTAAAAGCATTTTAGCATATTTTTCACTTCATTGCCAGCACATATAAAAGCATTTTGGGCCTGTGTTTCCAACTTCCGTAGTGTAAGCTTGCTGGGGTGAACTGAATTACATTTGATTGCATTTCTGAGAACTGTGTGCTTTCCTTCCATTTCCTTGCATTGCATAAAGGGGGGAGGGGATTGCCAGAGAAAAGTGATTACATTGTTTTGTTGAAATCATATTGAGTATTTTCTGTATTGCATTTTCATTCAACATTACATCTATCTGAATTTATATAAAGCATTCTCTACCACCTTCTTCTTCTGTTCCTATTCACAAGTGTGCTAGTGCCAGATTCTCCGTTGTTAATCTTTATCATATCAGATTAAGTGTGATATCCAATTATTAATTTATTATCAAAGTGTGATATATCTATACATTGTTTAATTTTTTTCAAATAAATCTTTTAAATTTGCAAAACAAACCTACTTCTTGGCTCAGTGGGGTCAGGGGGATTCTAAAAGAGGGGTGTTATATAGGGGTAGTCATCCAGAACGCATGAACTGGACATAAAGATATATTAATAAGGGTTTCCATTCAGTATCCCAGACTAGGCATTGACTTAGCTGTAGTGTTGAATTGAATCCTCTTACAAATTGGGGGCTCGTGCCGGACGTTTGGATTAGATCTATCACTTGTGCAGATTAATACAGCGTGCCAGCTGACCAGATACACATATCCGGTCGGATCACACGCTGTGTTACGCTGTAAAGCACTCCTCAAAGGAACGCTCTAAGGAAAAAGTCTGTTTTGCAAAAATAAAATACTAATTTCTGTAAGTCAGGACAGAGACCAATCTCTAGAATGACGACCTTAGTAGACATGAAAATAGCCAGAGAGCACTTCTTACATAAGTTATTTGTGAGAGGTGAGTGGACTCACCAGGACCGCATGGTCTGGTTGCAGGCCAACACGCAACAGGTCACTGAGACAGGGTCAGATACATGGGGAGATCAGGGTCCCCTACATGTGGCCCTGAGTGAACTATACATGGCTCCTAAAGCTAAGGATGAACAAGACAAGATGATTAGGATAGCGGCATACCTGTACCTATATATGGGAGACATGCAGGATAAATGTACGGAAAGCCAAGATCTGGCGAACAAGCGACAGATGGCGTTAGAGAAGGTCCAATCTGACCTGGTCTCTTCTGAGGGATATGGACATCCTGCAACAGGAAAAGGCTGACCAGGATACCAGATTTCTGGCCTTGCAGAAGGAGTACCAAGAAGGTTTGGACTCCCTACTGCAGAGCCAGAAAAAGCTGGAGCAACAGTTAGACTTCAATAGGGCATGTGCTGAGCAGGTAGTCACCCTGCAAAGCCACCTAGATAGGGAGAAGGCAGAGAGCAATAAACTGATTTTGAAAGACCTGGATACCCAGGCAGAGTTTGACCAGGAGTGCCAGAAAGCTGGTGCCTTCCAAAGGCAAAGGGACGACCTGGCGGCACAGATGCAGGCTTTTAGTCAGGAAAGGGATACCTTAGGCCAGGAAGTCTGCCACTTAAAAAGGAAAATGGAAGAAAATCACCTGGCCCTCCAGGGACTGGGTGACCTCCAAAAAGAACACCAGGACTTGTTAGAGCACACCAGGAAGGTGGAGGATGCTCTGGCAAGAAAGGAGCAGGCCAATAGGGACACAGCTCAGGAGGTAACCCTCCTGCAGCAAAGACTGGCCCAGTGCTCCAGGACCAATCAGGAAATGCAGAGAGAGAATGAGGCTCTCTGCCAGCACAATGATAGGCTCCAACAACAGGTAGCGATGCAGGAGAGACTGATAGAGTCTAGTAAGGCCTTAACTGAGGAACTGAAGGCGCAGGCTCTTGCATTGCAACAGGGAGCAGGGGCGGATAGAGATGAGGTTCACTGGGAAAGAGAAACTCCTGAGCATAACCCTAGGAGCCCTAGTACCAGAGGCCTTTATTTCTCTCAGTCCCTGGACTCTGCCACCCCATGTACCCTGGCGCACATGAGCACAGGGCCACAGGGATGGCAGATTACTATCCAGCCAGAAGCATGGGGCTCATAGGCCAGTACCTCCCAGGAATGGATGGGCGGGCATCCGGGTATGGGCACCCAAGCACAGTGCAATTTGATGGGGAACCCCAGGTGAGTAGGCTCATTAAGGGCATCCTGAAATCCTCTGCCCAGTTAGGGCAGTGGGGGGGGTACCCATCAAATCCTGGCAGCAAGGAGGGATCTGAAGACTCCTCTGAGCGGTACAGGACACAGGAGACCAGGTCCCCACATTCTGCCAGCCATTCCCAGGCTCGCAGAATCTGGGAAAACCTGGAAGAACAGACGGGAACCTCTGGGAGCAGTGCCTCTGAGTCAGAAGATGAATGGACCAGGGTTACCCGGACCAAAAAGGCCAATAAGGCAAAAAGGGCCTTGCTTAAGGACCCCTTAAAGCAGATTAAGGCAATCAGGAGCGTCATCACGCCTTATCATAAGAACGCCAAGTACTCTGTTTGGGAACACTTGGAGCTCTATGAGCAAATGATGGAGACTTTTCATTTGAAGGACAGCCAAAGCTGTATCCAATATGTAAAGTGGACATTCTCCCCGGAATACTCCAGTTTCTTTGCGGGGCTGGAGGACCAAAATCATTTAAGATGGTCCACCTATAAGGCGGCCATCTTGAAACATTTTTCTACTCATAGAAATCCTCAAGAGGCTCGCAAGGCAGCCTACAATTTACAATGTGGGGAGGATCAGGCCCCACAAGAATTTGTGCAGGAGTTAAAGCGTGCCTTTGCGCAGACCACCAGAAGGGTGCGCACAGACAGCAGAGAATTTGTTAATACTTTTTTCCATGCCTTGCCCAAATACATAATGACCCAGCTCGTGAGGGATTTTCACGAGAAAAGATCTTTAGACTGGGTCATTGAGCAGGCTACCCGGATCTATGAGGTGCAGAAGCCCATAGAAAATAAAAGCAATACCCAGAAAAATCCCAAAACCAACAGCACCCCTGCTGCTGCCAAGGTGGCAGAGGTAAAGGTTGCCCCCGTTTTGGAGTTGGAGATGGGGGGGCCTAAAAACCTACCTGCACCTAATAATGCTAGGCCCAGAAGGTCCTCAGGCCAGTCACAGACAGGGAGCCAGGGAGGCAGCCCCACAAATGGGGTCCCTTGCTCTCCTGATTATGTAAGTCCCCGTTACAAGGGAAGTCGACCCATCCTGGGTTATGTGTGGACTCCTCCAGCCCAAGCGGGGGGATCCAGCCAAGCACCTAACCCAGGGAACTTCCCTCCTAACTTCCCACCGGAGGGCAGAAATTCTCCAAATCCTGGGCAGAACTTTTTCCCCAGGTATCCACCCAATTTCCAGCCCCAAAATCCTCCACCCTTCTTTCCCCAATTCCCTGAGCCCAGACAACCGAATCCGGGAGAGGGGAGGCCAAGGGTGGAGGGGTATCCAAATCTTCCCAACCAGGGGTACTACCAAAGAAGGGATAGCTACCCTTCCCGGGATCAGCCCAGGGGAGAAAACAGGGCCCCGTATCAGCCTGAGCGGGTTTCCCAGTTAGAGCGCCAGGTTCAAAACATGGCGCGGGATCTGGGTCACATACTGAGGGCTCAGCAGAACCCTCAGATCGGCATGCCGGCGCAGAACGCACCCAACTCTGGACCTGGTGCCCCAGAACAATGACGGGGGCAGCACCCCGATAACTCACCGGTTCCCAGGGAGGAGGCACAAGGGGAAGGGGGGTGTAAAGCCTTGGAGGAAGCTTCCTTCCTCACTTGTAAACAGCCCCTGGAAACCCAGGAACCAGAAACAAAATCTCTTGCCCCTGAAAGTCTGCCTCCTAAGGAGCAGAGGGGGGGTAGGAGAAACAAAAGACCCAAACAGACCCAGTTTGAGGAGGAGGTACAGATCTTCCAATTTGAGGGAGAGGGATCCTCAGAGGATCCTGGGAAAAGGATCTTCTCCTTCAGAGATGGGGGAACTCCTCCCAAGGAAAAATGGGTCCCTAGGGATGCAAATCCAGACTGGGGAGATGTGGAGACTGAGTTACCGCCGCCCACCATCTCATCCCAGAACCAACCGCAAGAAAATCCCCTGGTTCAAACCCATCCTGATGACTGCCTCCAAAAAGGGGGGGCGGCCCGGAACCGGAGCCAGGGGAACCCACAATGGCTCTGATCTCCCGTTGCCAACTTTTTCTTTCAGATTCCCAAGGCTCTCCACAGAATTCTGCCCAAATCTCTTCGCTAGCGATGTCCAAAACTAGAAAGTTAGCCCACCAGTTGTCCAAAAATGTGCATTATCTGTGCCCCCTTGAGGAGAAGGAGGGAAGATACTATGCCCCGGTACAAGTACAGGGGCAGGGTACAATTTTGGCACTGGTGGACACTGGATCTCAAGCTACCCTTCTGTCCAGAAGGGCCTTTGACGAACTGAATGCAGGAAGGGGAGAGAATTACCAAATTCCTCTCACCTCTCTTCCTGGACAACTGCAGAACTTTGACGGGAAGGAAATTCCCTTTGAGGGGACTGCAGACTTGGACATTAAGATCGGGCGACACAAGGTGAAACACCCGGTCATAGTAGTGACTCCAGAGGGCACCCCTTGTTTACTGGGGAATGACCTCCTGAGAAGGTTGTCACCCCTAATAGATTGTGTAAACAAGGTCCTCTGGACCCAGACTAGCCGACCAATAAAATTAAAACAGAGTGTCAACCATGTTAGTTTAAACGGCAACTGCCACATGGTTGAACAAAAATCTGACCAAGTAGAATTTCACTTCCAGAATAGCCAAATTCCAGACGTGACAGTAATAGCAGTAGGACAACAGACTGGTGATGGAGGGTCCTCTCTATTTCTGAAAATCAACCTTCCTTCCAGTCTAAAGTGGTACACCACGCTGGAAGGAAACACTCTGAGATTCTATACTAATCCACAATCAGAAACTCCCACTCCTATAGTCCAGAAAGATGTGAAATCAGCTCAGAGCCTGGCTGATATTCAGCAAATTGGAGAGCAGTTGTTCATCCCTGTCCAGTTAAATGATGGGAAGGACTCTGTTCTCGCTCGAGTGTGTGTGAACAACGGTAAGAGCTTCATCAGCGAAGCCATGTTCCGCCAACTCCCAAAAGATCCAGCCATTCCCACATTCAAACTGATAGACAAATGGGAAATGGACCTGGAAGCGCCTAATTCCAAACATCTCCTGCCAAGCAGGTGTATGCTCAAAATCTCCATTGGCAACAAGAGCATAGTCCATAATTGTTGGGTCGTGCGAGACGTCACTGCCGCCTTTTACTTAGGCAGTGACATTCTCAATCGCTTTGCCATTAGTTTGGACCTAATAAACTTCAAAGCTTGGTCCCGATTAGCGGATAATCCCATGGGCTTTGATGATCCAGAAAAAGCATTTAGGTCAGCTCAATTGCTACCTTATGCAGTTGAAATTCAGATCAAAGAGGAAGTCACCATCCCAGAAAGGACCCGACAATTCTCCCTGGAAGTGAAAGTTAAAAGAGGACAATATTTGCAAAACCCTGATGCTTACATACATCTAAACGCTTCTCTCCAACAGCAAGGGTTGGGGGTAAACCCAACTCCATTAGTCAACATAGAACGTGACACCATTCCAATAGAGGTGGATAACAGCGACTTAAAGAGTATTACTCTAGCCGCAGGCACCATTATTGGAATGGCGGTTGATGACCGACATTTTTCCATAGATTTAGGTAATGAACTGTTAGGGCCAATCCCCAAGGACTGCTTTGACAGTGACAGTGATGACAATACGACACCAGACAGGATTTTTACCCGGCATGGGGGCAACTTCCTGGTGTACACTTCTTGCCCTTATGGTAAGGAAGATGTGACTTGTGACTTCAGGAGGGATGAGGTGATTTTCCAGGTCCATGAGGGCTGCCGTTCCCACCTGAGTGCCTCCGGTCCAAATCAGCACTCTGACCAGGGACTTCTCCACCCAGCTAGAGGAGGCCGCGGAGATAGCCAAACCAGAAGTCTTTCCAGGCTTCAGGCAGATGGTGGAAGAGAGAGTCAACCTAGCTGACGCCTGTGTGACTCTGGAACAGAAGCAAAAGTTGAAACAAGTTTTCTTGGATTTCCAAGATCTCTTTGCGGTAGACTCATATGACTGTGGTCGCACTGACATCCACACAACAACAATCCCCACGGACCCTGGCATGACTCCTGTGTTTGTGAAGCAATATCGCTTGCCTCTCGCATCAATGGAGTCCCTTACTGAAATAATTAAGAACCTTGAGTCCCGGGGAATAATCCGTCCCGTCCACAGCACCTTCAATAATCCGGTGCTGGGAATATTAATGCCAAACGGCCAGTGGAGACTCTGCGCTGACCTCAGGGAGCTCAACAAACGGGTCCATACTTCCCGATGGCCTCTTCCCTACATTGACCAAGGGCTGGCCCAGATCCAGGGGTCACAGGTATTCACTGCAATAGACCTGACCAATGGATACTGGACTGTGCCTGTTAGTAGGGAGGACCAATACAAGCTGGCTTTTACCTTTGGGGGCCAGCAGTACACATGGACCCGGACTACCTTCGGATACCTTAACTCCGGTAATGAGTTCAACATTTTCCTACATAAGGCCATGCCCGACCTGGGTGCGAGGGGTAACCTGGCTTATGCAGATGATGTCCTCATCAAAAGTTCATCTGTGGAGGAACACATAGCGGAGATCCGTTATGTTCTGACGCAGTTGAGGGCCGCCGGAGCGAAACTTTCCTTTCAGAAAGCACAGTGGTGTAGAACCCGTGTTAATTTCTTGGGGCATGAGATTACTGCTCAGGGCCTCTGTCCCCAGGAAAAGAAAGTGGAAGCACTTCAGAAACTGAAAGACCCCACAACTCTGCGGGAACTAAGGAGCCTCCTTGGACTGACTAATTACAGCAGAAAGTTCATTGAGGGCTACGCAGAGATCACCAGACCCCTGATTCATCTCCTGAAGGGGGGGTCAAGTGGGAATGGGGTCCAGAACAAGCCGAGGCAGTAAAACAACTCAAAAGAAGCCTCTCACAAGCGCCTTGCCTAGCTTACCCTGTCAGAAACAAGGAGTTCTTCCTGGAGACGGGGTTCTCTAATACCTGCTTGACGGCGGTATTATACCAAAAGCATGACAAGGTCAATAAAGTAATCTCCTATGTGAGCAAAACTTTATCCTCTGTGGAGGAAAAATTCAACGATTGTGAGAAGGCACTCCTGGCAACGGTGTGGGCATTGAAGAATTACCGCCCGTTTATCCAGGGGGAACACATCATAGTGGAGACTCCACACCAGCCTCTGCAATATCTCCAAAGTGATAGAATCCGGGCCGGAAATGTGAGTAATTCCCAAATTACTTCCTGGATTCTGTCAATGCAAGGCTTTCCTGTGGAGGTCAGATATGGCCAAAACAAGAAGAGTCCCCTCGCGCAAGGTCTGGCTGACTTGCATGATTGTGCCAGAGAAAACTGTCTCGAGGACGAAAGTCTAAAAATCAAGGACAACACGGAGGCATACCTTAATTCCCCACACAAAGTCTTTGAAGAGGACAAGTGTGAGGGAATGCCCACTGTCTATGTGGATGGATGCTCGTACCATGTTGACAACGACGGGGAGAAAGAACTGGTGGCCGGCGTAGGGAATGCATGGGTGAATGAGTCCCCAGAACCCTCCGCTGGATACAAAATTGGTCCCCGAAGTAGTCAGGTGGCAGAATTGATGGCTGTGCATCAGGCCATCCTCACTGCTGTCCAGCATCAACTCCGCGAACTGGTCATAATCACAGATTCGGATTATGTACGGAACGGGTTCGTGGAGCACCTGGTTAATTGGAAAACCAGAGGCCTGTTATGTGCTAACAACAAACCCTTGAAACATGGGAAGTTGATCCAAAACATTGATGATCTGGTCACCTCGAATGAGATGACCATCTATTGGAAAAAGATCAAGGGTCATTCCAAAGTAGAGGGACCAGACAAAACTGGAAATGACTTAGCTGATCAGCTGGCCAAAACCGGGGCCATCCAAGGGGATCTAATTGAGATTGAGTCCCTGTTGGGGGAAATCCAGGTCACTGCTATCACTAGGTCCCAGACAAATGCTCACAACGACCTTTCAATTGCACAATGGAGTAAGGAGACCCCTGATGCTAATTTGATTACAGCTCAGAAGGGGGATCCAATTATTGGTAAGTTTTACCAGCACATTGAGGACCCTGAGAACTTTCCCCTGACGGATACCGATTACATTGGGAAAGAGGACCTAAGAGTGTTGATGAAATGTCCAAAAATGTTCCGGATCCAAGACGGTTTGTTGGTAAGGAAATCCAAAGCTGGCCATGACCAGTGGGTGGTTCCTACCTCATTCCGAAGCCTGATGTTAAGTCACGCCCATGATGCGGCTACTGCCGGTCATAGGGGGTTCACACAACATTGGAAATCTTAAGAGAGGTTGCATACTGGCCACACATGGGGCAGGACCTTGACCAATACTTGAAGGGGTGTCTTGTGTGTGCACAATTTCAGCCATCATCCCTCACGCACCGTGCGCCTCTCCAAAAGAGGGGGATGACACTGCCATGGTCAGATTTACAAATCGACTTTGTAGTCCCTGTGATTCGTTCTGCTAGGGGGAATAAGTACATGTTGACTGTGACATGCTTGTTTACCAAGTGGGTGGAATGTCTCCCAGCCCCAAATTGCAAGGCAGAAACAGCAGCTGCCCTGATGATCAACCACATCTTTTCCCGTTTCGGTCTACCTCAAAGGATTGAGTCAGACAGGGGTAGCCACTTCACCAGTGAAGTAATGACAAAGATGTGGGAGATACTGGGGGTCAAAAGGAAGTTACATATTGCTTACAGGCCAGCTTCTTCTGGGGCAGTAGAGAGATATAACCGAACCATTGTGAGCATATTAAAGAAGTTTGTGGCAGATTCTGGGCCAAGTTGGGATATCCGATTACCTCTGGTCCTAATGGCCATCAGATCTACCCCTTCATCTGCAACCAAAATGTCACCATTTGAGTTGATGACTGGACGCAAGATGGTGCTTCCTCAGCATTTGCTCTACAGGACCCAAGAGCAGACACTGATAAATGCCTCCACAACTCATGAGTATGTGGAGAATTTAAGGAAACACCTTCAACATGCTTTTGCTTATGCCCAGCGGAATCTAGAAAGATCGGCTGATAGCATGAAGACCTATTATGACCTGAAAACTTCCAGGAAGGAATATCAGGTGGGGGACCGGGTCTATCTATACAACTTCCAAAGAAACCAGGCAAAACAGCGGAAATTCTTGCCTACATGGAAGGGACCCTTTGAGATCATCGACAAGATCTCCCCTGTGGCCTACAAAATCCACATCCCCAAAGGTCCTTTGGCAGCGGGGGAAGACAAGTGGGTCCACATAAACCAGTTGAAATGTTGCCATCCCAGGCACACTCTGCAACAACTGGAGGAATCCTCTGGAATCCTAGCGGGTACTGTCTCAGACTAATTCAGTTCCAACCATAAAACATACCACATCTAGTCTCTAAAATATTGTGATTTGCATGAAACTGTCTCTTAGTTATACTGTTTTGTTTTCAAAATAACAATGTAATGTTTCGTTATGATGAAATGCATATGCTGCCCCACTATCTCAACAGTGGTGAAGAAATGTCCATGAATAGGTATTGCCGCTCTTCCTTTGTCATTCTAGGAGAAAGAAAACCGGGAGACGGGCCAAGGAGGACGATCCGGAGACCGGGAGCAGAGACGCAACGGGCCCGGGGTACCGCCCAATCTTCCCATCAGGACCGGCGAGGAGAACCGATCGATCCGACCGGATGGAGAAAAAGATGCTGAACTGTGCCATCTATTGGAAGAAGATGAGGAAACATCCCAGGTCTTGCGAGTCCCATTAGTGAAATAGAATGGCCATGGCAAGAGGGGGGCTTGTGGGATGTTTTTATCCACGCATCCAAGCCCTACCTCAAAACTGTGCAGTACTGACATGGAAAACATCATGATGGCCTGAGCTTCCCAGAAAATGCACAGGGAAATGCATGAAGAATAGGCTGCCACTCATTTTTGCCGATGTTATGGGCACAGAAGGGCACTGCCTAAAACCACCATTGGACTACCCACACAGTAGTCTGAAACCATTGGGAATGGCAATGCTGATTGCCAAAAGCAAACCCATGACTGTTGGGAATTCATTTTTTTTCTTAAATCCCAACAAGGGGTGCAGTACCAGTACTCACCACTATCAAAAAGCCGGCGTTTTAAAACAACACCAGATTTTGTGTAAAACTGAATAAATGAACCCAAGGCAAGCCAAAGAAAGACTTACTGAGAGGTGGATCCAATGTAAAGTTATATTCTGAAGTGACTTGAAGGTTTATAACAAGACTGGCTGAGCTGTGGATTTCAGCAGTTTAAGTAAATTTGCACTGAAAGACACTAAAAATCTAAATGTTTAAAAGAAATGAGTGACCTACTTTTGAATGTCACATAGGCTGCAATTGTTTAAATGTCATAGTTTTAAACTTAGAATCAGCATTCTAGCTGCATATGTAAAAAATTGTTAGTTATTTGAATGCAGAAAACTGGGGAACAGAAATTACATGTGGCTAAAAACTGGCTTAAAGAGATTCCAATTTTGCCTGGCAACTACCCCCATCAGGAGTGAAACTTGATTCACAAGTAACTTCCCAGGCCTGGCTGTTTCCTGCTGGCTACACTAAGGATATGCCATCTCTCTGATAATTGAATTAAGGGGAGCCCCCACAGAATACAGGAGCTCTGAACAATGCAACCCCCTTCACGCAGGCAGATGGTTTATTGCAGATGTCGTAAAACAGCTTCCTCTTGGCAGAAGCTGGGAGGGGCAGGGTCTCTGAGCTTGGCAGAAACTGGAAAGACTGGTTTCTGTACCATGTGACCTGAAAAGACCTACCCCTGCCAGCCAGAATATGGTTTTAGAAAAAGATGAATAACTCAGCGGACTTGTGAAAATTATTTAAATGATACCATAATTCTTGTGATTTTTCTGCCCACATTTTAAGAGGTTTTTAGAATCGGTGGTATGTTCAGGGGGGTTTTAGCGGAAAAGAGGATATTACTCAAAATGTATGCATGTGAAAAATCTGACACTTCATCAATTAATGTCCATACTCCTTGCGCACATGTGTGTAAATTTGGGTTAATGTCCGAAATTGCAAAATCAGTTAAAAAGTGCATTGCCATTTCTGAATGCAAGCCCCCAGGAAGAGCAGATTTGGACAGGGTATACCTCCTGTGATATGTGATGGGTGCGTGTAATTTTAAACAAATGTGTACCTGTGCAAATATGTTTTTTTTTATCAAATATAGATTGGGTGCAATTTGACAGGGGAGTGTCCTCTCTGCAAGCCATAAAATGACATCGCTCTGACTCACAGTTCCTTCCCCAATCATGGGAGAGGGGAGAATTGGGCCAATGACAAGTGGAGAGGGGTAGGGTCTAGTGATGCTGCACACACACCCATTTTCAAAACACATAAAAGCAGACAGTCAGGACAGATAGGGACATTCATTTCCATCTGCTGCGGGACGCTCTGCCGGAAAATCCATACTTTACCTCCATCAATCTCTAGAGAAAGCTGTGCAGAAAGATCCAGACTTCAAATCTATCAATATCCAGAACCAGAGGCAGAGAGAGCTGACTAGATCACTGTGAAGTGCCGAGACCAGACAGAGTCCAGTCTAAAACCTGACCAGATCCGTGGCGAGGCCCATTTAATTCAAGAATATAGTGTGAGTACCTAGCAAGACTGTGCAGAACCAATCTCTTAGTTAAAATAATCTAATGCAAGCTATTTTAATCTAAGTAGAACTGCCTCCTAACTGTCACCTGTCATTTGTAAAGCTGTCACCTGTCATTTTCTAGTTGCAAGCTGCACTTGTCACTTTGAATTTTAACCTTCCAAATCCGAAAAACTACCTTTATTTAATCGCTCATATCTCCGTAACCGTTTGTGCTAGAGACTTGCAGTAACTTTCCTCAGAAAGCTTAGAATCGTGGCTTTCCTACGAACCGCATCCCTACCCCCGATACTTTTGCCGCAATCGCGAAAAATGCACTCGCGAATTTGCCGCGATTTGCAAATTTCTCAACGTGTGAAAACAGCAGTTTTCTTGCTTTCAGTTGCCAAAAATTCGTTTAACCTGCTAGTTACTCCTAGATCCTTGCTAAAGTGAGCCTGGGCTAATATTAACTTGATACCTCTCACCCTGAACCTCCTAGAGGGAATTAAAAGCATTTTAGCATATTTTTCACTTCATTGCCAGCACATATAAAAGCATTTTGGGCCTGTGTTTCCAACTTCCGTAGTGTAAGCTTGCTGGGGTGAACTGAATTACATTTGATTGCATTTCTGAGAACTGTGTGCTTTCCTTCCATTTCCTTGCATTGCATAAAGGGGGGAGGGGAGTGCCAGAGAAAAGTGATTACATTGTTTTGTTGAAATCATATTGAGTATTTTCTGTATTGCATTTTCATTCAACATTACATCCATCTGAACTTATATAAAGCATTCTCTACCACCTTCTTCTTCTGTTCCTATTCACAAGTGTGCTAGTGCCAGATTCTCCGTTGTTAATATTTATCATATCAGATTAAGTGTGATATCCAATTATTAATTTATTATCAAAGTGTGATATATCTATACATTGTTTAATTTTTTTCAAATAAATCTTTTAAATTTGCAAAACAAACCTACTTCTTGGCTCAGTGGGGTCAGGGGGATTCTAAGAGAGGGGTGTTATATAGGGGTAGTCATCCAGAACGCATGAACTGGACATAAAGATATATTAATAAGGGTTTCCATTCAGTATCCCAGACTAGGCATTGACTTAGCTGTAGTGTTGAATTGAATCCTCTTACACAGCAGGTGTCCAAAAGTGCAGGTAGGAGGGCTGCAGGGTTACAGATAAAGATCCAAGTGCAAGGGTTCCCGGGAGGCAGTGCTGGTGTGCAACTGGGGGCGGGTAGGGACTTGGGCCGAAATCAGGTGGTAGCCAGGTGACCAGTGCAGTATCAGACAGGAAATCATAAGGGGTGAGGAAGAGAGAAGGCAGAAGCAAAGAGGAAGGTCTTGAGGTGCTTCCGGAACCGGAGATGGTTCTCCTCGAGTTTCAGAGAGGCAGGGAGGCTGTTACAGAGGGAGGCCCCAGCCGAAGAAAGAGATCTACCACCAACTTGTTGCTTGGAGAAGCGACTGACCCTGAGGGAGTTGGAGGTGGAGGAGCCAAGAGCTCAAGTAGGAAGGGATTTATGAAGAGAGAGTTGGAGGTATTGAGAACCCAGGCCCCAAAAGGGCTTGTGGACAATGCAGAGGATCTTGAACTTAATCATTGCAACCACCGGGAGCCAATGCAGAGATTTCAGTGCTGGAGAGATACTATCCCTGGGCTTGAGGACAAGGACAAGTCTCACAGTCCTGTTCTGGATGAGTTACAGAGGGCAGAGAGTATGAGCAGGAAGCTCTAGAGACAGTGAGCTTCTGGGGGAAGGGGAGGAAATGAAGAATACCTCTGAGGAGCCGCAGTTGGTAGTTTGACTTCTTAGAGACGTTAGAGATGTGAGGAGAAAAGGCGAGTGTGTAGTCGAAGATGACCCTGAGGTTCTTAGCCTCACAGGTGGGAGAAGGGAGAGGGCCAAGGGAGGCCAGCCAGAGAGTGAAAGGAAAGGAGGGTGAATGTGTGCGATGAGGAGAATCTCCATCTTACTGGCATAAAGGCAAGGATTGTTGCCGGCACACCACTGACTGGATAGCAGGCAGACAGTCAGAGATGAGAGAAGGAGAAGAGGTAAAAGAGGGGAGCCTGAAAATAAGCTGAGTGTCATCCACACAGCACTGAAAGTTGGAGCATAGAGTGGCAATGCAGTGGGCGAGAGTTGCCAGGTATTGGTTGAACAGCCAGGGAGAAAGGTTAGACCACTAGGGAACACCACAGGGAGAGAGTGAGATAGAGGAAAGGAAGGACCCAAGTTGGACCTGGGAGGGTCGATCAGAGAGGAACAAGGTCAGCCAGGCCAGGTCCTGATCAGTGATACCCAGGTCATCATGGAGACGATTGAGCGGGATGGCATGGTTGACCATGTCAAAGGCAGAAGAAAGATCGAGTAAGATAAGGCCAAAGGAAAGGTTAGAATCAAGGGTAGGGAGCAGGTCTTCATGAATGTTCAGGAGAGCAGTTTCCATGCTTCTGGCCTCTCTGAAGCCAGACTGATGGTCATGGAGACAACCAACAGATTCAGTGTGAAAATTAAGCTGGGAGATGGCCAGCCTTTCCAGGAGATTGCCCAGGAAAGCAGTGATGGAGATCGGGCGGTTAGCCAGGCAGGAGGGTCGGCTGAGGGTTTCTTGAGAAGAGGGTGCACAAGAGAGCGCTTCAGAGGGGAAGGCTCCAGTGGCGAAGGAGTGGTTGCAGTAGTCAGCCAGGCCAGGAGCGAGGGTGTCAATGTAGTCCTTGATGGTTTTGGAAGTACAGGGAAGAACCTGTTTTGATGAGACTTTCGTAGGTCGGACTTGTCTAGAAACCTCATCAGGAGAGAACAGAGGAAAGGAAGAGAAAGAAGGAGGAAAGGTGGCCACAGGTGGGTTGGAGGTAGAGGAGAGAGTAGAGGGAGGAGGAGGAGAGGATGAGAGGGTGGGCAGGATATCCTGGGTTTTAGAAATGAAATGAGCAGCCAGGGTTGTGCAGAGGGCCTGGTAGGGGACAGGAGATGTAGAGACTGCAGCAGGATATGCCAGCTCCTTGCAGATTTTAAAGATTTTGGCCGAGTTGTTAGATGCCACAGTGACACAGGCTTGGATGTGGGCTCTCTTCTTAGTGCAGAGAGAGAGCCGGTATTGCCTTTGGAGCAGGCGGCAGGCCAGTTTGTCAGAGGATGTGCTAGAAGCTGGCCATTTCCTCTCAGCCACCCTGCACTTGCGTTTAAGGGTGATGAGGTCAGAGTCATACCAGGAGTTGCACTTGGCTTTGGGCTTCAAGCAAATCCTCATGACAGGTGCAAGAATATCAAGAGTATCAGCGATAGAAGAGTGGAACATGGAAAGGGCTCTGTCAGTCAGGATGTGAGTCAGCAAGAGGAGGAGGAGGGGGAGAGAAAGTGGCAGTGAAAGCCTCAACTGACACATGCTTCATGGGTTGTATGACCAAGAAGGTAGGTGGCAATGCTGGGGTTGGATTGGCCTGAGGGGTAGAGAGGGAGAGATGCGATGAAAGGAGAAAATTATCACTCCAGGAGAGAGGATTGGTGAGGGAGATAGAGAGGAGGAGGTCTGAGAAGATCAGAATATCCAGAGTGTGCCTTGCAGAATGAGTTGGGCCAGAGGGGAGAATATAAAGAGAGAGAGAGTTTCAGAGGTCACAAAAGAGTCCATCGGAGGGACAGGAAGCATCCAGGTGGATGTTAAAGTCTCCAAGAAGGAGGAGTTGAGTGGATAAGGCCAGGAGGGAGGAGGAGAGGTCCGCCCACTCAGAGAGGAAGGAAGTGATCTTACCAAGCAGCCGGTAGATAGGAGCCATGGTAAGAGAGTGCCCAGGAGAGAGAGAGAGCCTGCAGACAAGGCATTCGAAAGAGAAGTAGGCCTTTATAGGAATGACAGAGGCAGAAATCCCCTCCAAGAAGATGAATGCTACACCCCCTATGGAACGCTTGGATTTGGGCGCAGAGAGGATCATGTAGCCATCAGGGAGGAGACTATCAAAGCTCGTAACAGAGCTGGCCATGAACCATGTCTCGGTAAGACCAAGGACATCAAGATCAAATTCTTCCAGGAGGTGGCATATGTCGGAGGAGTGTTTGACAGCTGAGCGAGAGTTGAGAGTGGCAATATGGAGAAGGTTGCCAACCATGAAAGACTTCCAAGGAGGGGTAAAAATCAGAGGTATGCTGTTAAGACGGATTTCTGAACTCTGTCCTGGTGGCACAGAAGTTTAGAAGGCCAACCTAATTACTTGGAACAGGGTAACCTCTGGACGAGCCAGACCAATCAAGGTAGCGATCGCGGCGGTCAAGACTAGGTCTCAAGAGGGGTGAGGGTGACTGAAAGCCCGCAATGAGCACACAAAGCAAGAGCGCTTACAAACTACTCCAAACAGTTGTTATATCAAAAATATATACACATTTATTTTAAGGCCTTTAAAATAATGACCGTAGCGAGAAAATCACAATATCACAATATTAAGCCAACACATACCATATCAACACAATATATATACAAATACGACAGTCGCAAGCGTTATATGCACGAAATGTGTAGTCCACCTGAAAGGGAAGGAAAACAGGCAGTGCGATAATGCTTTAGACTCAGTTCGCCTTCAGAGGCACCTAACTAGATGGAAGTCCGAGCCCTGCGACGAGTGGAGCCTTGTGCTCAAAGTACCTGCACACGCTGGTGCCAACGGGCAAAAGGAGAAGCTCTTCGGAGGAAGTCAGGCAGTTCGGGTTAGTGCACAACAGAAGAAGAACAGGTTCCGCGACCCAAGCGCAGCCTCCACAGTGAGCAGAAGCAGAGCGCGAGTACGGACAAAAGGGTGCTGTTTTTACACAGCGGGGAAAAGCAATGGGCTACTGCAGGAGGGCGACCAGATCCTAGCTATACTACTCACCGGTCCCCGATGCAAGCAGACCCAGGCTTCTCCATGTTAGTTTCAGCAGCTGGCAGGTTCAGAAGAGCCGGGAATGCCTCGTCGTCGTGTAGAGAAAAAAGACGTCCCAATCGAAGAAACCTGCACAGTTTTGTCACCACAGCAGGGCAACGGAGCGGCCGTGTGTATCTGAGCCAAATGTACACTACTCACTTCAGACTTGGGAACGCCAAGTGTACGAAGCGTGTGAGAGTGACCAGGACTCGAAATACAACACAACCTGGCGGCGGTTACAGAGCAGGACTCCCGTGTAAGCTGGTCAGTCAACTGGATGGCCCAGAGACGCTTCCGAAGGCTTACTGGCAGGAGATGATGAAGTCGCCGAGAATAGCTGTTCCTGCTATTCCAAAGGTCGAAGCACCAGTACAGGCCTTCTGGTTCGATCAAAGGAGGAAAGGGTTTCACAGGACGACAGCAGTTCAAAGGAGGAGTCCTTCAGCGGGTCACCAGCGATTCCTCGGTCCAGCCTCTTGGTTGCAGGATACTTGGCTCCTGTATTCCTTCGTTCGTGAGAACTCAGGAGATCGACCTGGTAGTGGTGTTTCCAGCCCCCTCTTATCCACGGTTCCCTTCGCGCCAAAACGGAGGGGACCCAATGGGAGATCCGCTCATCAACACTCACACCATACGTGGACCAATCACGGACCATGGTGGTCCCAGGCATTCACACCACCCTAGACTCTCTGGCACCCAGGATGTGTATTGGGACCAGACATCCCAGCCCACACCCTGGAGGCACACAAAAGACATGTAGAAGCCCGCGAAAGCATCCGTGTTTCGCGGGAAAGTACATGCCCAAATAAGGAAGGCCCCGGGTCGGCTAGACCTGGGGAAGGTGAAGGGAGCAAGATGGTCAGCGGACAGGACAAAGGAGCCTCGTGGTCTGGCCATTTTGGGAGCCAGGCAACCATTTTGGGTTCAGCGCGAAAAACGTGCTTAGAACGCCAAAAGGAGCTCAAAATACACAAAACGATCGCTGCCACCATTCCAGTCCCTGAATGACTTGCACCGATCAAATACAATCCTAAACGAGTATCTAGGGCCTGTAGAAGGCTAGAGACCCAAGAGAGCTGTAACTTAGCTTACAGTGCCCTTTTGTGTCATGTTGCACGAAAGCCGCAACATGATCAAAGAAACTACGGGAAACAGCGTTCCCCGGTACTGACTGTCTTAAGGGCATGTCAGTTTCCCCATAAGAAAAGAGCTAAAGCCCAGAGGAGTGCGGCAGAAGGCTGCACTTCTCTGGCAAAGTCAAGAACAAGGTGAAAAACAACAGCAATAAGTTTAGGGGTTGCCACATGGAAGGAAAATTACCTACAATTACGAAATCTTTCCTAACATATGCCATGCAGAGGTGTAGAAGGAGCCCGAAGGGGGGCAGAAGAGAAAGAAGGAGACGGCAAGGAAGCCAAGGAGGAGGCAGAGGGGGAGGCAAGGAAGCCAAAGAAGGGAGAGAAGGGACATCAGGAGAAGGAATTAAATTGACGGGGCACAGGAAGCATCTATCAAAGAGGAGAAGGTTGGACTGAGGGCCTTGGACCAAGACGGTGCCATTCAGGTAAACATGAATAATGACCTTAGAGGAGTCTAAGTGGACCAGGAGGGCCTGCCAGCGGGTGCCACCATTAATGGGAGAAGAACAGAAAGGAGAGAGCACAAAGACCATATGAAGATTTCATAGGTCTGGCGGGGGAACGCCAAAGAGGATGTCAGTGAGGGTCTATCTGGAGGAAGCACTGGTATAGGTGTCAAAGATAGGGAGGCCTGGGTTGGAGACCAGGATATTCTTTTTGAACTTGTTCCTACCAGACTTGTGAGGACAGTCGATAGAGAAGCAGTTTGAAAAGATAGGAGAAACAGAGAGCACCATAGAGTAGGTGGGCTAAGAGGAGAGAGGAAGAGGGGTGGAGAGGAAAGATGAGGGGAGACACTGCGGGAGGAAACAAGGAGGGGTGCAAGCAGACAAGTCAGATGAGACAATCTGGCTAAATGCGAGATACGGCTGACTAACACAATACGGTTAAATGTGAGATACGGCTGACTAACAAGATGGCAAAATGTGAGATAAGGCTGACTAACACAATCTGGCTAAATGTGAGAATACGTTTTTAGTTTAGTTTATTTATTAGATATACATATTGCAACAAGCTTTCTATAACATACCATACAAAACATATAAAATTCATTCGACTTTGCAGATGAAAACTTTAAAAACACAATTCTAATCATTGAAGACATTTAAAAATCTCTACAAGATACAGATAAAACCTGACAATGAAATATATTAAATTGGTATCATTGCCTTGCATAAAATTTAGCCATTAAAAAAGGTATATCCGTCACCTTGACTGCATTATTATATGACTTAAAATAATTCACACGTAAAAAATTAAGACTTTCACATTCAGTTATTAGATGGGACACTGTTTCATCAATAAGAATGCTAGATAGCTGACAATATTTGTGGTAATATACAGGGTTGTTCTTTCAACTTTTTGGCGATAGAGCAACTGATACATTAAACATGAGTAGTAAGTATGTGCGAAAGGTATTCTGACTAGGGTATGCAGAAATATATTTCGAAATGGACATACAGAGCCATCTCTGCTTACAATAGTCTGTAGCAGATGTTAGGTTTTCAAGATGGAGCATCTTGTGTAAGAATGCAGACTCATTTATTTTTCTCTTCAGCCAATATTTTATATCGCCAGAGATAAATGTATTGCTACCATCGTATAGCCATTTCCTGTGTATTTGCTTCAAAGCCCCAATTGTGCCTATCGGAATAGTATCATCCAAACTTAGAAAGGCATTCATATATGGTACGATAATAGTATCAGTTGGCACAGTGATTAAACGTTGGTAAAATAATACAC